>NC_135128.1:4195113-5445113 GCF_050908995.1 Andrena cerasifolii | reverse complement strand
TCGTGCCTCGTTACAAGCAAGCCAATCGGGTATCTTCTCGTTCTCCGCGTCTATCGAAGCGGCGTCAGTTTCGTTACATCGACGTCGGGGGAGGCAGGGAGAGGCGGACGAGATATCACGGAACAGTACACTGCGACCGAGAGAAACTTAAAACTAGTTGTCCCGCTCCGTGACAAATTTATCTGGCAGTTGAATCCGTGCTAGCAGATTAATTACGATGCGCCTTCGTTCCGGGGATATCAGCGGTGATCTGCTCTCTGCCGTTCGCTTTCAACTACCAGATAAATTCGACGGAACTCCGACACCCACTCGTGCACGGTTCTGTGCAGGAGAAACTGCGCATTGAAACAGACCGGTGTAGTTTTAAGAATAAGCATCATTGGAAGTGAATTCGTCGCGTTAAGGAGATGAAGTGGTAAATCCCCTTGGACTCTTCCACGCTCTCACCTAGACCGTCCACTGGCTCGTTCAGCTCCAAGTGGACGTTCCCGGAAACTTGATGCCCGCTGTAATACACCTTGTGAGGGTGGTCGAGGACGATATCGATGCGCCGGAAGCCAATGCTAATCGCAGACAAACGTAACAAGGATTATTTACAACACCTTCGCCAGCCTCAACTGTGTCGTACTTTTTCGAGAGCGCAGCAACGATCGACGACTCGGTTTCGCAATCCACCTCCTCCTCCATTCTGCCGCGCGGGTCTTCCAACTATTTCCTGCGACTACTTGGTATTCATCAAAGTCCCCAGGCTAATTTACAGCGACTCCTCCGCGAGTATGACGACGGGCGCGTTTTGCATCACCAGATGAATCGCGCGCACGTTATGGGCAGCACCCTCTTCAATTGCCACTGATAATTCACCAAATACTGCGTCACTTCCAAGACAATGCTCGCACTTGTAGCCTATCGGTGGCACAAAATCGACGCGTGCTCCGAGGTAACCGCGACACTAGGTGTCACTCGGTGGTCCTAGTAGCTACTACTTGCAGCTGCAAGTGTGCCGCGCTGGAACTGGCGTGGCGGTCTGGGAAAGGAGTCGAGTGCAGTTGCACGGATACCTAGTGCAGCTTAGGGGCTAAGGACGCAGTGAGAGATGTTTGTTGACATGATTCCAAAATTCCGGCGAGGACGCGGTCGGCGGGACGCATGCGTCGGTCAGTCCGCCAATATCAAGGCGACGTTCCGTCGCCTACTGGAGAACAACCTTTGCTCTTTCACTTCCTCTGGCCCGGATAATCGAAGGACTCTCATCTGGGCTGGAAACTCTTCCTCGCAGGTAGATGCACGCCGCAGTGGCGTAACTCTGAATTAAGGACGGGCCGCGTAATAAGGGCACCCGTATCGACCAATTGAGGATCACCTGGAGTGACTCGCAGCGTTTAAATTCTGCCGCATCGCTGCCACTTTTGTGTCGCCGACGGTGCGCTAGTGTTCATACTTCCTAGGCAACCGTATCGCGCGAAAAAAAGATTGCCCGCCGCAGGAGGGAGATAATCCCCCTGTGGGTTAGATCGGCGACCCTGCACCCTTTCGAACGATTTCATAATCGATGAGTTTAATGGGCGGGGTATTTTTGGTATCAAAGCATTCTGTTTTTATAAAGGGGGTATAAAAAGGAGCTTGAAGGACACTGGTCGGTGGATGCAAATGTTTGATTTGCTTCTGATTGGTGGGACAGAGTGTCTGGGGAGAGGAGTGCTTCTTTGAGGGGAGAAATTGTTTTATTGGGGGAAGATTATGTAGGGTTGGAAGTCTACTCGAGTTTATGATACGAATGTGATTTCTTCGCTGTGTTTGAGTTGAGGGGTTGTAGGTGTTTCTAGTTTGTAAGTAAGCTTTTGATCGTTATCTGATGATCGAGAAAATATTCTCATCTTCAGTGGAATTTTGAGGGTTTGTGTTTCTTCCTTGTCGATAGCTCTTGATGTATCCCAACATCTTCAGGACTGTAGACTTTAGTCAGAGATTGTGTTTTCAAAACTAAGAATATGGACTTTTCAATCTTAAAAATATTTGAATCTTCATAACGCGAGCGTTCAAAGTTTTCGATCACAGACACTTCAAACTCCCTGAATTTCCAAACCTTAAGCGTACTACTTAGGCCGACGATTTTCTCGAAAATAAAGCATTACATTTTCAATTACATAATTACAAAGAAATAAATTGAAGCTGAGACTTGTTCTTTGACACAATGTTTATTACCTGTTAACCCGTTTGTTTTGTTAAAAATATGCATTATAAATGACGCTACAGATGGATGATTGAAGAGGCTTTTTAAAACAGTTCCTTTTGTTTTGCAGCGATTTTGATGAAACGAAATTCAGCGACCTACTTGTAAATTCTACTTCAGAATACCACTGATTCTGCACTGAACCAAAACAGAAGACAATTATGAAAATGGCAGCTACGAAATGGCGATTTTTCAAAAAAGTGCCTTTTTCGTTAGACAAAGATGAGGTTTTAGTTTCTTTTCATAAAGAAAAAAAGTTTTTATTAACTTCAATTTAGGTTCAGGCCGAAAGTACACCTTTTGTGAACATGCTTGAATTTCTTTTGAATCGATTGGGACCTCCGTTTTTAAGTTATCACTGCAAAACAAAAGAAACTTTTTTTTAAAAAGCCTTTTTAATGATCCATCTGTAGCGTCATATACAATGCATATTTTTGACTAAATAAACATGTTTTTTTAAATCTTACGATGTTAATCAACTTTGTGTCAAAGGACAAGTCTCAGCTTCGATTAATTTTTTCGTAATTAATTGAAAAGAAATGCTTCACTTCCGACAAAAATGACCGCCTAATTAAGGAGTACCCTTAAGCTTATTGAACCTTAAATAAATAATCATCCGTGAAACGTGAAGTACACATTCGCACTTGCAGCCACCGGCAGAGTTGAAATTACGATTAAAATCTGATTGTGTAATTGATTCCACATTATTTTCTGCAGTCGTTAGTTTCTAATTAGACTACATTTTGCCCAACTCTGGTCACGGAAACGTTAAATGGAACGTCCTGTACACCGCATACCTGCGACTCGCGTTCACATTGGATTAACGTGTACGAGCGTAGCCTGAAACTCAATACAGAATCCAAGGTTCAGATCACCGTAGGCATTTATTTACCGCGGCATCTTTAACAGTACGGAACGAGCGGAGGCAGAAAGTAGGAAGAGTTATTGCGGTATGTTCGACTTGCGTCGGACGGAGGGGCGCTCTTAACTCTTCGCGATACACAGAAACGATACCTGACCACCGATAGCCGCGCATTATTGCGGAAATCTTCTTATTACGTGTAAGACAAGAAGCTGCGTAATTTACTATCTCGAAAAGAACCGTCGAGAGCGAGATCGCTAATTAAAGTCGTCCGTATTACGGAGATACCGGTCGAGAGCGTATGCAATTAATTCGCCGCAATATCTGGTTACCGCGCTACACAGATACAAGCCCGATACCGCGCGCAAGAAGGAGCGCGATGAAGTTACGGGCCATTCGTGCATAACGAGGTGAATTAACCCGGGGGCGGTCTCTTTTGTACCATTTTTTTTTCCTTCTCTCCTTCAACCGTAGCCGGCTACGATCGACGCATTCGAGAGCCTTTTGTCGCCTATTCCGTTTCGCCCGGCGACGTCACGTGGTTTCGCAAGGAGGAAATTTCGCGCCTAGAGCTGCATGCATCCGTCACGCCAGACCGGAGTGTAAACTGATAATTATATGTGTGTGCACACGCCGCATGTGGCGCAATTACGAGCTGCAATGCCTTAAACTTGCGGGCGAATTTCCTGTTCAAAGCACGCGGTCAATTATGTAATGCCGCTCGCGTTACTCTGCAGACGAAAGTAACCGCGTGACACCTGATACGGGGATATTTCAACGTGGTCTTCTAAAGTCACGTTCCCACTTAAACGATTCGCGGCATAGTTGTAGAGCAATAATATTCTTGTGCTTCGAGTGTGTTTTGGCTTAGGTATTACAGCATGTGGGGATGTGGCTTAAAGTTTTCTCGAATTCGCGCTCGTAGTCTTCAAACTGAGGGTGCAATGCTTATTTGTAAGCTGAATGAAACGTGAGAGACGAATTGATAAAATATGCTATTCCACGTGAAGCACAGGGAGATGCAGAATGGCGACGTAAGATGAGGCACTCCGTTTACAGAGTGGTGAATTTTAATCTACAAGTGGAAATAGCTCGTAACGTACGTTGAATCGAAGAAATTGAATATTGAAGAGGTTGGAGGAGGCCGAGGCCGCCGGAGTTTCAGAGAGGAAAATCGATAGTTGGAGGTATTAAAGAGATTTCAAGGTTAACTCTGTTTGCTCAAACGCAGTGGCCACCTTTAAGACGAATTGAACTCATTTGATTGAAGGTTTGAGTGCGGGAGTTTTGATGATCTGTGATCAATAGATCGTTGAACAGCAATGCTATTTTTATTTTATGAGATAAAAAGATGAAGGCCTATTTACATCTTCGATGGAATCATTTTTTACTTTTCTCTGTAATATGCAATTTAATATATTCTTCGACATAGATCAGTGTTTGGATCGAAGTAAATTGCTCTTGCTGTGTGGAATTAATTAGCAATTCTGAAAGAAGCCCAGAAAGCATACGTCAATTTAATTAATTGTGTATAATTAGCAAATGAGATTCTATTGACATATTTAGCCAGGAAGTCTAATCTACAGCTCTAAAATTCTTTCTTCGTCTCTTAATCTCTGTTAGCTCATTCTGCTTAAGTATGTGCTTCGATTGGCATCTTTTATTCATCCCAGTACTCGCTCAAAGGTATGCTGCTCTTTCCTCTAATGACAAAAATCCCTTTGATGTTAACGTTCGTTATATATTCGCTTTGTACTCGACGAATCCTCTCAAATATCACTTATCAGCTATAGAGGAAGCTGACGTTAATACCGGCTAATAATGCGTAGTCCCATTCCACTAGACATTTCAATCCAAAGGGTGAAATCCCCATCACGTATCATCAATGTCCATGGTTGGGACCTGTATCAGTTACAAACAGTAGAAGGCACGACATTTTTATAAGAAATATTCTCACCAGATGAACATATGTATCTACCAATTACTCGTGTATCTTAGAATTTAAAACGCTGGTGCTGAGATTTCTATAAGAATATATAACGTATTTCGGTGAACACAAAGATTTAAATAGAAGCGATTAAAATCGACGTTCGGACTATCTCTTGAAATGAAAAAATAATATATTCACAGAGTTCTTGAAACATCACTAGCCTAGCGACTGAGGTGGAATTAACTACAGCCACGTTTGAGTCTCTTAAATTAACGTTACTCACAATCAGTAGATCCTGGTTACATCATGTTCCTTAGTACAGACTCATTAATCAGTTTGATCAGCAATCTATACACTGTTTATTCGATCCTAAGCGTCTGAGAAATTTGCGACGATACATCATCCGCGCTTCTTCCCTTGTCTTATAATTATAATTAAACTGCAATTATGGCGACTATCACTCGGTCGAGGGTACGTGGCCGTGGAGCCTTATCTGCCGGAATTACACGGGATCTTCAGCTGCACCCTCTTCGATTTTCTTACCAGTGCACTTGTATCGTTCGATTCCTCTTTCTTATCGAGACAGGATGCCTCTCGGACACGGTGGGTGGGGTGCAGCCGAGGGTGGTGGCTGATTTATGACTTCACCCAGGACAGGGTCCTTCGGGATAGGGGAACGGCAAAACAAGAAACACGAGTGAGGGTAATAATAGTTTCTTGCAGTTCCACGGCACTGGTCACGGAGAAAGGGTAATCCCGATGTCACCATAAATTCCAATGATAATAATTACCGCGCCTCTTTACCCACCCCTTTCCTCTGACAACCCCTCCGAGCTATGCCCCCGACACGCAGGACCATCGCATAATTTTTGCCCCCGCAACAATGTGTATCAAAGCAGTATCTGACCATTTTGTTGTAATTGTTATATGGCGGCGAGTTTCTGTCGTGGCGAGATTAAAGCGTGGGGTTTAAATAATGTGCAACACGCAGGATGAGCCATAGGTCCCGTTACGAGTCAGGGCTGATGATGGTGGCGATTGTTCGGGGTGAAATAGTATTTCCGACTTTATCTTATTGCGTAGACGTGTAGCAATGTCCTATTATGCGATCGTGATTCCATAAATTTATCAGTCTTCAGTGGTACCAACAGTTTGATCGAGTTCTCCTTAGGTGCTGCTCATAATCAGTGGCGGATTTAACATGCGACCGATGAGCAATTACTGCCTGGGCCCCTGCCCAGAAGGCCCACCCAGGGCCCCATCTTCAAGATAAGAAATTATGATTTTATTCAAGCACTCAATTTTTTTCTGTAGTATTACATTTAGCCCGTTTTTAGTAAACTATATTCCTCTTCATTTTCCCTAAAAAATGGGCTAGATAATCCAATATACTAACTAAATTTGGTCGAATTTTTTATTTCTGATGAACCAAGTCAAAGCTACAGTGGTCACCGTAAAGTGCTTAAATAAAAAAACGCTATCGGGAGATCGTCTATAATTCCATTATTTATTTAGATATCGCATTGCAAAAAAAGCTACAAGAACTTTAAAATATATACTTTCAAATATATAACTGTTTATTTAAAAAAAAGTCTTCAAGTTTTTTAAAAAAAATCCCGAAAATACTTGTGTTTTCAGACCTTGCAGGTAGGCATAACCCCTTAAATCCACCACTGGTTCTGCTCAACACAAAGTTGCAGTTTTTCGAAAACAATGAAATATTAATTGTAGAGACTGTTGATAGGGACGCAATTTCAGGATGAACTCGATACATCCACGAGTGGATTTCACGTGTATCCATTCAATGTTTTGCATTCAACATTTTTGAAGTAGAGCGAATGACTTTTTTGCATAAAATTTGTAGTAGCCGCTACTACATTGTAAGTTCGCACCAGGGTCGAGCTCGAGCTCAAGCTGAAGGACGAAGCAAGACACAGTATCATGCTTTCTCTCTTCCGTAGCCGACGGTAACTTCGTGCAACTCTTTCGTCCTCTCTCGCTCGCTCACGAATTCTTTCGCTCTTGACAATTGCCACAAAATCTGAATGTTGGGCCCTCGATCTTCCTGCAGAAATATGAAGGGGTAATTCCATCGCTGTACGGCAATTTCCAAAGGGATCTTGAATCGTGTGACCAATCCTCGCGCTACGACATCTGAATCCCCAAAGATAATAATATAGATTGACCTACTTCAGTCTATAATTGGATATATGTCGCAAAGCACGTCGAGTTAAAAAATTGAACACGTAGGGGTTGGAGGAACTCGAGGGGAACAGTAGAATATCAAGTAGAAGGGTCGATGGATGGTTGCTTTAAGGACGTTTGAAGATCTTTTTTAATGACACTTGACACACATTTTATCTGTAGGGCAAAGAATATAACGAGGCCATATTAAATATTGCTCTTTCTAATAACACACAAATACAGAAAGTGTTTTTCCCAGAGCCGTCTCAACAGTATTGTAAGCCCTGGGCAAAGCAATGCACTGGGGCCCGGGCCCCTGCACACCCAGGGGAATACGACTTAAAATCAGACGGGGGGCCCTACTATCGAAAGGCCCTTGGCGGCTGCCCAAGCATGCCCATACCTAAAGACGGTACTGGTCATTCCATTAAAACCTATCATAAAAAGTTAAATTCGAGTCAACCAATTTATTGTAAAAAATTTCGCGTGTAGTGCACTAATCGAAAAGCAATCAAAATCGACGAAAACTAGCACGAAAGGGAATTTTTATCACGCGCCCCCTCGATGCTTGCAAAGAGTCGCGAATTTCACGCTAAATCGCGGGGTTATCTCGATTACTATCAGCTTAGATCGTCATCCCAGTGGAACCGCCGCAAATCAATGCGTTCTGCTGGAAACGTAAATTACGTTTCGAAGGGACGAACGTTCTAATTCGACCGGCCTCTCTGCCTTTGCACCGAGGTGCATGGTACCGCTGGTAAATGGAGTTAGTTTCCGGAATACCTGGATGCTTCACGCACTAACGAGTTCCTGATGTTCCACGTGCCGTGATCTCGGACCGCAGCTTCGTTAGACGGAGATAAAGCGTTGCAGCAGCGGGCTGCAGCGATCGTCTGGAAATTGCACCTAAGTGCCACTCCGGAGGAATCTGTCAGAAATCGTCCTATCTTGTTAATTCTCAGATGAACGGATCTTTGATGTATCGAATCCTTGGAATCAACTACAGTGGAATATACCAATATTCGAATCCTTGCTACATGAATACTCTAAATAGCATTCGAACGTTTCAAACAGATCCTCCTTCTCTTCTAGTAGAAACACTAATTGAAATGTCTTGACTGTTATTTGAGTCGTTCAATGTAAATTGTTGCATTATGTTGCTCGTAGCATGAGTCGTGTGAATTTTTTTAAATCCACAATGAACATGATAACTGATCTAAATCTTCTCTAGGAAATTGCTAATGTCTCTTGTATGCAATTATAATGCTCGGAACGTATTAAGTGTGAGGAATAAGAGGAACTTGTACTTGCTCTCTCTGAACTTAGGTTCCTCGATATATTTATTATTAAGTAGCACATAGTAGGTATCATTGTCTGCTGAAGAACGCACCATACGTTTCTGAATGTGCTATTACCTCGGTACACGGAGATTACGGGCTATTGTCTTGGTCTAATAGCAGCATGCCGGCATAATTAATAATACATCACCCATGCTGGGAAGTGTTGGGTGGCTGTCAGCAATATTCCACGGTGCATCGGCTGCCTCGGTATCCGGGAAACTATATTACCTGATTAAACTAAAGATCCGAGTATGAGTCCTGGTCCTGTAGCAATTACGTTAAGGGTCGTTCAGCTATTCTGCATCCGTGCCACGCAATGTGCGTTGCATTTTGCCCTAGTTAACCGTTATTCGCGTGCTTTCTTCTGCAACACATTGGCGCAATGGCAGTGGGGATGTAAAATTTAATCGTGTAGCCTAAATTTATCGTAATGAAATGTATGTAGGACAGTCGGGGTTTCGCGAGTAAACAATTAGACACACGAATGAATATTAAAAATCGTGTAATATAATAATGAAGGAACATTGTAACAGGATAATGTAACAGGAATACAGAATATCTTAACGCAACGCGACCGTGCTTTTAGCATCCTCCTCAACGACTCACCACGGACATATTCTCCTCGCAATCTCTCCTCTGTCAACGGCTGACTGCCCTTTTTATCCCCACCATTCCTTCCTTACCCATTGCACTCCTCACTATGCTTTGCACACGCTACCAATTCTTCCGCTCTGCACACGCCGCCAATCCTTTGGACACGCGCCTCGGCCACCCAGGCTGTCCTTGGGCCGTAACGCGCCGCAGCCCTTATCTTCCAATGTAAACACAGTGTTGCTGATCGCCCATGCATACCCACAATGTATCGCATAACGGCCACTACTACAATTCCTACAAGTCTGTAATACTTATTTCAGGGTACCTACAGTTAGAGAGTCGAAATGTCTCATTGGTGTTACTTTGATGGTAACAGCAGGGATGAAGTTTGTGATCTCTACGATTTTGAAAAGTAGGGTTCACTTTTCATGTTCTCAGATTTTTGTTTCCGTCTTCTATTTAGTGTTACTTGGTTGAAATCATTTTTAACCCACTTCAAAAAGGAGGAGGTTGTAGATTCGACCCGTATGTATTTTTTTTGGAAATGTTTGTCTCCGCATAACTCCTCAACATATGGTCCCACTTTGATGATCTATTTTTTATTCGAAAGAGGGCGATGCTCCGGTGGTCCCATCCCGTACGGCGTACTGCATCAATATTAGCCCAATATTTTACCAGTTCTGGTTAATAAAGTATATCATAAGTACATCAAATAATAATAATTAGGTATTGTCACCTAATTATTATTATTTGATGTACTTATGCGCATATCTTCTCAACATGTTGTAAAAAGACATTAAAAGACATTAAATGAAAAAATTTAAAAAAAAAATTAAAACCGACTGAAAAAAAAAAATTTTCCCCTTATTTAATCTCCAAGTCTCAATTTTTTTAAGTTGGCGCCACACTTAAGGTAGGCTGATAATAGGATCACAGGGCGTACCCAGACCTATATTTAGGAAATACCTTTCCCTGCATTTGGAACACTAAACTAATAAATGTAGCGTCAAGTTCCCACCACGAAACAGGTATTAAACGATCCCCACACGATGGGCCTAACATCACAAAATCAGTCTCCTCATATATTTCTCCCATCAAAGCTAATCACGGATCAGACGATCTCATATTTCTGTAAGATACCCAGCTTGAATAAAGCACAGATGTTCCAAGCAGTGAAAGGGAAAGCGCCGCACTGTTTATGAGACTCTTATGTGCGGTTGTGTTACTGCAAATCGTACTCGAGAGCTGGCAAATAACTTTCATGCGAGAAAAGGACCGTGCGCGAAGTTGCATGGCTCTAGTTTCACGGGCGATAGTTCTCCGTTGGTGAAGGCGCGTATTTAGGGGGTTATACGTATACATGCATCTGTGTCCACAACGAAAGCATCAGAAAGTCGGTCAAGAAGCATCGAGGAAAACACTCGGTTACGCTCGCGTTGTGAAACGAGCTTGAGTAGGAGAGAAGTGGGTACTTTAGACTCGTTTAGGTTCCTCGACGTTGCTCCCTGGCTCGTAATATCCCCCGGATATCCACGCGAAGCCGCTGACGGCGCGCTTTCGCAAAAGTACCATCTAATTTTTCCACCATAAGCATCCGCTTCATTAAATTTATTACAGTATCCCTTTGCTTTCGAAAATTTTTCGAATTCATCCGCCGCGGATGGATCGCGAACAACCGCCGCGGAGCGGAAGCATCCCCCTTGCGCGTTTATCGCGCGATGATGAAGCCTCCTAGGCGCAAATGTAGCGTGAATTAATACAGACAGATGGTGGATTTTTCGACTCGTGATATAGGAACCACTGTGTTTGAAAAATGGCTAGGGAAAGCAAACGGGTGGCTTGTACTATTTTATGATGTTATTGGGATAGCTGGAAATATGGGGCTGAAACTGAGTTGAATTGTGCTGTTAATACTGCTTGGAAGTCTTTTGGAATGAGCATCCAAATTGTTCGATTATCATTGATAATCGAACGAAGATTTCCAATGGATGGTAACAGCTTGACAAAATGGTCAAAGATTGGTGGAGAAGTCTGTTAAATGGTATTGACACTGGAACGTAGTGAAATTTCATTGATCAATTCCCAAATTCTCCAACAAAACCATCCAACATATACATACGTATACTTTGCTTCTTGTCACTGTGATTTGAAAGGCACAACTCACTTTGAATTCTTCTTTTATCTTAATATCTACCATGTTTTTTGATCCCACATATTTTCGTAAGTAGAAAATAAGCTCGCAACATGCTTCAACTATAAAGTATTCTAATTAAAAACAGAGGCTACTAATTAAATTAATGAAATTGGCAGTCCTTTCTGATTACACATTAAATGGCGATATAAACGTTGCCATACAACTAACGTATTGTTCAACTAACGCGACATGACGTAACCTCGTAAAGCTCACAAAATTTACATCAGCCACGGTGATAGTTTCGTGAACAACACTTTTCAATTCTCTGGATATTGGTACCTGGAGCAGTGCACTTTACCGATGTCCCGGTCAGATTTTCATTAGACTTTCCACGGGAATTTCACGGGAAATCGGATTAACCAATTTTCGCTTCGTCGATAGTACAGGAGATTTTCATTAGGGATGGCACCAATATGACGGATTGCGAATGCACTGACACAATATCGATCGCGATGCTTACTATTTAGTCGCTGGAATATCAAATACTTATCTCTAGTATTTTAAAATCGGGAACACAGAAACACGTTACGCTTTTTAAATTATGCCTTTTGATCTGTGGAAATTGGAGCGTATTAATCGACTGCGACTAAATGATGACAGAAAATCGATTTCAATTTCATGTTTTTTGGTTTCTTCTAGTTCCTCTGAGTTTGCCTGTTATAGGTGTAAGGTGCTGTAATTCTTCTACAGATTTTAAGAAACTAATTGCCTTCTCTCACTTATTGTCATTATTACAGCTATAGTATATTAAAACATCAGGTGTTCCAATAATTACCATCTACTATATAGGGTAAATTTCAATAAAATTTCTTAAAATATTCAAAATTCAACTCACTAGTTTAAAGATTAAAAATACATTTATAGAACACAAATGGGATTAAATGCTTCCACCCTATGTATATAAAATTTACTCCACCTTAAATTACTCGATTCTCTTTGTCACACTCCTTATATAACCCTCATTTTCTATATACTCTTAATGCATATCCAAGAAATGCATATATGTACCCCAAACAAACACGACTATAAAACGGTTGTCAAAAGAGGCTCGCACAATTCTACATCTTCTGCTTGTCTCGCCATTCCAAGTCCACTTTATTCTCCCCTTGTTGCTTGGATATTACGCAGTTGTTAATACTCGCAATCTCGACCACAATACCAGTCAAAAGCATCTCTTAATTGCCGTAGACAAGAAAAGACTGTTTCTTCGTGTGCGTCACGGTATTACGTAAAATCGTAAGACAAAGAGCAGGCTGGCCGATACGCAAAACGGGAGCCGACATTGAAACGTATCGTCTGGGACGGAAAGCGTGACACGGTGTCCAAAATCCAGACACATGGGAATCCGAATGCACCTGCTAATTATTTGGTTGTTGAGTATCTAACGAACCGTGACTACTCATTGTCCGGTTCGTTAACACCACGACCCCTTCCTCGTGCACCCTCGCACACCAATGTGAACGGATAATTGCAACCGAGCAATTGCAGCGCATGTATGTACATACGTGACGTTTTGCTCGTTTCATGTTTATAAAATAACGCAATCGACGCAGCCTGAAGTGCAGCGCTGTTCCCCCGACGCTAATAGCGGCAATTGAAAAATGCTGACTCTCGATTTCCGATTGATTTGTAAACGTTTTCACGGGAACAGAAAACGCTTGTCTGTTTCGAGCCACAGTAGCCTTTCATCGCGTTATTTAAATAGTTGTTAATCTGTTTACATTAAACTACGCGTTCCAGTGTTGCAGAATGTAAAATAAGATATTTGTGTTGGTGTGTCAGTAAAAGGTGTATGTAGATTTGAATTAATAGGTAATATAATTTTGCGGGGAATACCCTCAATATGTTCCCATCGACTTGTCGCCTTCATGTTCAAATTAGACAATTTTTCAAATGTAAGTGCAAATATGGATTAGAAAGATATAGGTACAGAAATAAAGATAAATTTCCAGTGTGCTTATGTATCGTACGGCGTTTAAAGGGTCATTCTAATTTGATCGGCCGAAAAATTAAGCTATTTTTATAGATTTTTTGTAAGGAAATTCAACATATAATGAAATAAATCTTTTTGGAATTTTATCATTTGTTTTAAATGTCTTTTTATAGCGTCAATATGACACCTCAAAAAAGAGATAGGTATGTCCGTGGCGCAGGTGTCTTCCCCACTCAGGTTTATCTGACACAAAAGATTTGAAAAGATTCTTAATCTGTATGAGTGTCGCTATTACCCGTAGCTCAATTAACAATTTTAGTTGAAAAGTAACAAAATGGCACCGGTTTGAAAAAAGTTGGACAAAGCATCCTTTCTCTCAATTATTTTTTGACAAAAATTGTTCTTCGGTTCTCTTTTTTAGATGCCATATTGACGCTATAGAAACATTTTAAACAAATTAAAATAAATCATTTAAAATTTTTATGTATAACATAGGTAAGAGTAGTTTAATAAATTCCAACAAGATTTATTTATGGAGAAAAAAATCTTTAAAAATAGCTTCATTTTTCGGCCGATCAAAGTAGAATGACCCTTTAAAGACACACTGTTTGAAACTTCATTTCTCGATTACAATCTGTTTCATATACTCCATCAGCCTTTATTGATACCTTCGCGTTAGATGTGCCATAGGAGAGTGTAAAAATATTTTTCTATTCAGTTATGATTGGCGATGAGAACTCGGTTCTCCAGTTCACCGGTCGACAAAGTGGATCTGCCCTATATACAGAATTTTTAAACGCCGGCGTAATTAGCTTCGACATGCAAATGAAACCGCACTACGATTCTAACGATGAAACGTTGCTCCAAGAGACTGTACAAAGGAAGTTCGGTAACTTGGTTTCCTCGCGGGCTATAAAGAGTTTAAAATGGAGGTATTAAACAAAATGCTGACGCGTCGAGAAAGTGACGTACTCCCGGAGGCAGAGGGTTGTTCGTGGATGAGGACGAACCAGGTGTGGGTTTATGCAAGACAAGCATTTCGCCGCATAATTTCAGTCTTAAAGTGCACTTTATTAAAATAACAACGCTGGAACTAAGTTGACTTACTCGAGGATAGGGCGATCTGAAAGCCGCATCATTCTGGATACTTAGCAGGTTCCTGCTTTGTTACAAATTACCTCTCGCGATTTCCTTCTCAGCAACTGTAGAAATATCTACATAGAAACTGTCTTTACATCTGTCTTGTGGGGTAATTTATCATTTAGAAGATATCTTGGGTGTTTCGATCTAAACTAGAAATGAATACACATTAGGAAATTTGTTGAATAGAAGAAATGGGACATTGGAGATTAAAAGAAATCGGAGGGGTCTCTCCAGTGTCACAATGGAAAATCTTCTGATGGAGGCGTAATGGATCTCTATAAGTATTTTAAATATTTTGGGGATTAATGACAAGTGTTTCGAATGCACTATTTGCTAGATAATTAAGTTAATGGCATGGACTATTAAATTACAAAGTGCGTGGTACTGCATTTGAGAGGTTGATAAATACAACAGTGACTTACGTTATTCAATTTATTAAAAAGATACATATATTTACATTCGCGCATGGTATCTAACGAAATATAAAAATATACAGGAACTATCGTTGCTTTCATAGCGTATTTAACGACACAACCTATCACTTATCAGGTATATAAGATATCACATTAGTTTGAGCAGTCAGAAGAAGACACTAAACTAATGTCACCTAATTTTCTTTGGTATGCAAATAAAGGTTTCATCTTTGGTACCTGAAAAATAATTGAAAATCTTCAATGAACAAAACAGCTGCGTAATAGTCATTCACGAAATACCAAGTACCGAAACAGTGATTTACCATTTTTCATCAATTTCCTCGTGGAATGTACGACTCCCTCGTTTATTCTGTGTATTTAAAATATTTTGTACTGGTCGAAATCAATAGAAGCCAGAAAGTCGCGATGCAGCTGAGTGACCCTCGGCACAGTGATTCCCCTGTCGAGCTTTATGTCTAAATGCTGCTCCAAGCTGAACGCGAACTTGGGTACATTTTCTTTGTTCGCCCTGATGGACCGTTGCGAGTAGGTCGATCGATTTTGGAGCACAGGAACAATCATTTCTTCGGTCTGATGCTGCGCAAAATTCACCTGCCCGTAGATGTTGTTATTTTGCTCCCGCAGTGGTATCTCGATCTCGCGCTTGACGCTCGTCCTGAATCTATGCAGAAGAAGTTTTTTCGCAGGCAGCTCCGTGAAGGAGGAGACTGATGAATTGGAAACTTTCGCTCCAACGTTTTCCGCGCCATTATCAGACGCCGCCTTTTCGATGTTTTCCTTAGACGAGATTGCGATCTTTACGGTCTCATTCGGCTTTCCCTTCGTCACGTCACTGGTCTTGTTTACCAACGTGGCCGGAGAAAATCTCTTGATGTACGTTTTCAGCCGGCGATCGGTGAGGAAACTTATCAAAGGCACATCCTCCATGTCGATGTCGCTGCAAGTCACCGAATACTTGATGCTCACTATAGACTTCACTTGCCTCTGCTGCCTGACGCGAATCCTTTCGGAGAATCTCTGATTGATGATTAAGTTCTCCTTCGTTTTCAAGCAGGAACTCGCTTCTCGTTTGTTGTAACGGGGCCTGGTAGTAACAGCTCCATCAGGGATCGCGATCGTGTCGCTAGTAATTTTGTACTTGTTCCTAGATATGTTCGCGTATGATCTTGTCTCGGGATGCAGCTGCTCGCAGTGGATGTAGTAATCGCCTTTGCTGAAGAATTGGCTCCCTGCAGGAAAAAGGGAAGCTTCCTTCATCGTTCTGTCTGAGTGCTCGTGAAATCAATTATTTTATAGATATAAAAACGTTCAGAAGAAATTTATTAGTAGGTAAGTGTCACAGTCTTAGGTTGAAAGTAGGGTTGTCAAGCGGTACTATAATATATAGTATTGTACTATATCTTTGTTTAGTGTACTATACTGGCAGAAAAGGATATAGTACGTAAAAATACTATATTTCTGATACGTGATGCAATTCTACAGTTTTTACTTATTTTTTTATTATATGACAACATCAAAACTTTAATTTGCGAAATTAAACTTTAACAGAAAGGACGTTTTTTATCATAAATATGAAGTGTCAGGTAGAGAGAAACAGAGCCTGTCTATCTCTCGTAAAAAATGAGCACTTCATGTATGATAATTTGGACTTTTAGTGCAATCAAACCTTTAACATATATGTTGAAGACAATCAATTAATTAATAACGCAAAATGCACAAAAAATGTGCATTTAAAAAATAAAATGCCGTTGTTTTAATGTAGTTTTATTTTGTACCACTTTCCTCTAAAAAGTGCTATATTTTTTATCACATTGGCCGTAAAGTACTATATTATCCCGAAAGAAATTTGGCAACCCTATTTGAAAGACACATTCGTGGCACATCATTCGTTTCGAAATTTTCAACTGTCTGCCCGCGTATCTGATAATTTTAGATCATTTAGTTCCGCGCTGATCTCCTGCACGGCAGTGACTCATTGTCGCGTGTGGGGTCGGGGATAATGAGCCACCACGGGACAGTGACGTGAAACCAGAGGGCGATATTGACACCAGATCTGGATTATTATTGCCGAGTAGGTACTCCAGAAAAACAATGACACTTTTATCTTCCGAAACTGACAACCGACTAAGAACTGTGCTATTCCCGATCCTCTATATCCCGGTTTAGTTTGTTTGGATCGTGCCCAGATAACCGCGACGATCGCCGAAACAAGAGACGGCGGCATTTGTATTTATTAAACATCTTTGTCCCTTAGTCACTGCCATGTCTACGTTGCTATGTTCCTATCGAATTTGAAACTGAACATTGTTACGATTACAAACTATAGCACGCGTTAAGAATTGTATTTAGCATTGGAAGATTTAATTAATAAAGTCGTCGATTTGAGTATCTGCGCAGAATCGTGAAAAGAAATGGGAATATGACATAAGAACAAACTCCAAAATTGAAATCCCCGTGAAAATACAAAAGTATGTCACGTGACAATTTGTCACGTGCAATTTATGCTTCAGGTTGAAAATATTATTAAGGTTATTGCGAGATAGAATGATCAAAATTATAATGAAGAAATTTCATTGAAAAATGTCTGGAAACGAATACAGAATTTATGGAATATGTATTGGGAGCATAATCTCTGTGAATGTTGCAAATGTGTCGGGCAAATAAATTATTATTACAGTGTTTGGTATTAACATTTGTTTGGAGCACCTCTGGTGTCAATTCCATATTTCAGCAGGGCGGCCCCCACAGCGGCAAATTTGGGGGCGGCAAAATTGGTAGAAAGAGAAAATTGAAACCAATAAAAACCAATAAAAGAGCAAAACATTTTAAAATAGCGGTGAAGAAGTAGGTAATTTATGTTTGAATTTAGTATCAAAGTCGAATTTTGTTGTGTTGCCCCTACTGTTTTTTTTTAATATTAAATATTTTTTATAAAACAAGTGGCTCTTGTTGTCCAACAAATACCTACAAAAAATTCACTCACTGTCGAAAATTATATTTTAAAGTAAATATTTATAATTAAATACAAAGGGCGGCAAAAATCATTTTTGCCCAGAGCGGCGATAGAGATAGATCGGGCCCTGTTTATAGCATGTACCATTGAATTTCTCCATTAAGTTTTTTTTAATCTCGATAGAGTTGATCTTTACAGTAAATGTTTCATAATCACTGCGTACGTTATCAGATGTTCCTTAAAGCTTGCTAATAGATTCTTTATAGGCGGGTCTTAATATAGCCTCAATAACGATTTTAAATCTTCAGTTCAATCTATGATATCTTCTTTATTACAATGTTTGATAATCCTTCACTGCGAAAACCCATAAAAAATTTTATCTGTATTATACTGATTTCGCGTCCGAATTTCTCGCTCGATCAAAGTAACAGTTAAAATGTATTTTACTCGAGGAAAATGATGACTAAGATCGAACTACAATTACACATATTAAATTGTAACGATCAAAATTAGTGAAGATATTTGCATTTATGTCCAAGAATCATATGGTTCATCGAGTTTGAATGAACAGTTGGGTGCAGTTTACAGCTTGCTCTAATTGGTTGGGGGACTGAAGAATTGGATGAGTTTCGCTGTTATAGGTGCGGGCCATGGGATGAAATCGTAAAAACGGATTATATTTTAAATCATTATTCTTTTGTATATTTTTTTCTATTAAAAAAATTGAATATGTACCATTATTTAAAAAAGAGTTTATTCTAACGAATCCCAATCGCAATTGCATTTTTCACTTAATAACGTCAAAGTTATGAAATTTTATTCTTAACGTCCCGATTTTGCCCCGGTCTCCCCTACTCAAATAGAAACTAACGTTCTGGATGACGTTGCTAATAAATTGATGATTAACGAAAGCAGTATTTTACATACCAGAAGAATTCTGAATTCTAATAAACACCGTTCACTTACCACAACAAATGCGCAATTTCTGTTCCCAATGGATTCTCTTCCAGTGACGCATCACGTTGAAATGGCGTTTGCTTTCGTATTTGCAATCGGAGCAGGTGTAAATTGTTGGCTCCCTTGTAGAAGGTGTGCATCGAAGATCTTCACTGTCATCACTGAAACAGCGCGTCGATAATAATTTACGCGTTCTACGGGCCCGGGACAATTGTAACACTTCGCAATACGCAATCGCTTTTGAGATGAAACTCAAAAGAAAACTTAGAATCACAAATCAAAAACGAAAAGCAACGGTTCCATCGCCTTTGCAAAGAATCGAAACAGAATCGTTAAAAACACCCCTCGAAACTGTGTACAGAGATACGTCAGAATTTCCTACGATTTTCCAAAACTTGCTCCTTTTCTGAGTTCAACCAATCGAATTCAAACGAAATCCCAAAATCGACTTCGATTATTTCGTTCGCGCGAAACCGAAAGGGCGTAAAGCTTAGGTTCTTATCGTTATCGATTTTAGCCACAAAGTTTGAAGTATCACCACGAAACACTTTGCAAACACGGAGTTATAAGTGAATTGCTGATACAAGCAGTGATAGATGTTAATTGCAGAATGTAGATAGGAGCCACGAGAAATTCCGTCAGTTTTTCACGTTTTTACCTTGAATGAGAGGAACTAATTGTGGTAACGACTCTTACGTTTGCTCGATCGCGTTGTACATCCTCGCGGTTTGTTAGAGAAACTCAAAATGCAGCGCACTGTCTCGGTTACCCAGCTTCTGGGTTATACTACTGTGACCGAGGATTTCGACGATGTTCTCCGCACGCGTACCACTGTCTAACTGAGGCAGTCTCAAGAAAGTCAAAGGGAAGGTTTCGCGTTTGACACCATCGCAACCGAACGCACGTGCGGCCGAAAGGCGGCATCCACTCATCTTCATCGCCCTTTGTTCGACGGGATCGAAAATAAATGTTTTATCGACTGTTTGTTGTTTCTAGTGTCGCCGCGAAAGGCAAAGACGCCTTTAGCAAAACTCCGTGAACTCTTACTGACTTTCAACGTTGCCGGGCGAAATATTCAAAGTAGTATAAGAAGAAAAATCGTTAACATTTGCTTTCGATTTGTAGAGCAACTTCATATTTAGATATGGACAAATTGGGGAAACAATTCAATTTTTGCCGTCAGTGTTTTTTCTTTATAATTTTGAATTAAGGCTGTTAAGAACAAATCTGTGACTCATTTTTCGTATTATTTTGTGTTCGAAATGTAAAATAGTTATGGAAGTAAAGATTTAAGTAGGACGGTGCAGGACTTTGTATATTAGAAAGGATTCGTGTGTTGTTTTTAAAAATATTTTAGATACCAAGACACAGCGATAGTCGCGAAAGAATTTGATAATGCGAACAAGGGCCTGCATTTCTAATATAACGTAGCAGCAGCTATTTATTCGCGTTTTTGAGGCGATCGCATTTTCGATAATACCGAATTTTCGATATATCCGCGATGCACATTCCCGAAACACTTTCAATGTCGTTCGGTTAGGAGGCGCCATGCATTTTAAGTGGAACCTATCTGCCAAGAAGTCGCGGAGAACGAATTTCGATAGGGGGACGCGGCTCTCGAATAATAATCAGCGTTAATTGCAGACGTGCGTAATGGCCTCCGCCCCGGGATAATGTGCTTACGAGCATTCTCTTGGCGTGTTTCTTGCGATACGTAAATGAATCCAGTTTACCCTTATTGCCTTTTAAGCGATACGGAAAAAGCGCCCCGGCGGTGATTCAGAAATCTTATTTTCCTCAGAATTTGGATCCAGATAAAATCTGCATATTATTCCAAGTTAGGTGGATTAAGGGCTGGCCGAAGCAAAGTTATAGTTATTTTCGACTTTTTCCGAAAGTTGTGCAATAACAGGCTTCACATCAAATTTTCCATTCATTTCATTGTCTGCTTAAAAAAAATTGCCGAAAATGATTATAACTTTGCTACGTCCAACCCCTTAAATAAGAAAACAAATAAGATATACAAATTAAAAAAATAAATATCTGATTTCTACTGATGAATAGAATCGTTGAAAAATTCAGATTCGTAGGAAAATTCAGAATTGAGGAGTTGAAATGGTAAATGATGCAAGTGCCAAAGAAATAAAAAAATATTGTTTAGTGGAAAACGATTTAAATTGCATGCTGAATAAAGTTTACAATTTATTTTAGTTTCTAGGGCTGTCATAAGACAGAGCTGTAGATCAGAAGTACCATCATCGCTGTGGTCGAGAAGAAAATACTGAAAATTTTCACTTCTGGTATACTGACATCATTTACCATTTCAACTCCTCAATTCAGGTTGCAAAAGTGTTACAAACTTAGCTTAACCCTTGCGAACATGGAACATCTATCGTACACATTCAAAAGCAAGATGCAGCTAGAATTCCAAGTACAAACATAAAGGTGACTGGTCGATGTATATTGAAGATTTATGAGGACCGAGTAAGCCTGCACTTTTTCTACCCACCGATCCAGATATCCAACCCCGTGAGTGTTGGCGATTAAACAGCAATGTGGCCGTGTCCATAAACCAACAGCAAGTAGAACAAGGCAGAGTCGCGATGTAAGGTGTGAGCACTACCTGGACAAGTATGTACCGTGCGTTGTACCCGTCCCCCTCGTAAAAAACGAGCTGCTCGATCTTGAGAGAAATAGTTCTGCGCGAGCAAGCCCTGTAACCGGCCACTGAACCCACGACCTCGGGAGTCAAATACACCTAGAAGACGCGCTGCGAGACGCAGAGACGTATCCTCCTCGTAAAAACTGGACCCTGAAGCAGCCTTACCTGGTACAGCACGGCCTCGCAATGGCGGCACGGAATCACGGATCTCGTGAAATTTAAACGGCTGCGCTGAGCTTGCAACTGACGTACGGTTCGATCGACACTCACCTGCACTTTGACGCAGGCATCTCCGCTGCATGTCTGTTTCTTTTTAGACGCCAACCACGTATTTCGATGATTGGTCTTAGGCAAGAGGCAGTAGTCCTGAGACGGTCTAGCAGTATCAAAGGTTGATTTTCTTCTGGCTACAGTTTTCCATTTATCCTAACTCTGATTTGAAATGTCGAATGCTTTTGGGATGGTGGAAAAGGGAGCGGTGAATGGAAGGAGATGTCTGTAGCTCTTCTAATTTATGGTTCTCCGCGGAGACGGATTTGTACATGCATAGGCTAAGTAGGCTGCAGGGGTCGGCAACCTGTATACCTACCTATTTATATAAGGGGGATTATACTTTACGCAACGCTAAAACAGGCCGATTTGGGGGATTTTTTTCTGGAGGAATTTTCAAGCAAATCATTTTGAATCTTTTTATGGTTTTTATTTAACAATTAAAGATACGAAAAATAATTTTTTATGTTAAAAATATGCATTGTAGATGTCGCTATCGAGGTATCTTGCTACGGTGGCGGTTCAATTTTTGTCTAGGATCAAAAAACCAAAAATATTCTTATTATTTATCAAATTATATTATCGATGAACTTTAAACAATAAGAAAGTCGAAAATTGAAATTGTAGAGTTTAGGAGAAAACGTGCGATCAAAAAATTTCCTCAAAAATCGTACTTTTCGTCGGGTCCAATGAAAGCCATAACACTCGGTGAGGCGACGAAGGGTGTTGTTATTCGCCACGGGCGGCTGGTCGCCAGTTTGTTTGACTAGCATCGCGAGAGGATCGCTCTGTAGGTACTTACGTCTATTTCGCTTACTTTCGTTATAGATATTCATTCTCTTTCCTTGTCGAACTATTCAGGAGTCCCTTTTCGCGAGAATTTGTATGCTCATCGTCGGACCCGAACTCAGTCAAGTTTAAAGGATCGAGACTTTTGTAAATATCATTTTGGAATCGATTCTTTTCGGTACCTACAGTATTCATTACTGTTTGGATACCTAGGGTAAACGCACCAATAAATGAACATTTAAGGGTAATTGGATATGAAGCAAGAAATAAGAAAAAGGCTCTAATTAATTAGTTGCTTATTTTAATAACTTATTTTACTCGTTTTAATAAAAAATGTTCATTTACTGGTACATCCACCCTATGTATGCTTCATTCTGGTTTGAATATTATCGATACTGCTCAGTATTCATTTTAACAAGTAGGGTAGACCGGGGAGGTAGTAACAGGGGGGCGAATGTAACACGCTAAATATCTCAAAACATGTAATAGGTATTATCATCAATTTTGGATATATGATAAACAATGCCATTTGGAATACATACATCTATGTCTTAAGAGTACAGATACACAATAGACATGGCAAGTGAAGAAAATAACTTTTCGATGCCCTAAAGTAACTTTTTCTTATTGACTTAAAATTGTAATATAAACACTCCCTTTGTAAGTATGTACTTGTTAGATTTTTTAAACTGTAATTGGACCTTTTTTAAAGTAGTATTGATCGTTACTTAGCACTTTTAAGAGTCCCGTTAGTCAAAATTTATAATTTAAGTTCAAAAGCACGGTCGGGGGCGATTGTAACATCGGCAGTCGAGGTCGGTTTTACCGCAACAGAACCGAATAGTGACAAAGAAGGCGAAAAATATTGTCTTGATTGAACCAAATGAAAAATGGGTGCAATATACTGAATGTGAGGATTGAGCAGATGAAGAATGCACCAGCCAAAACGTTTTTTATTTCTGCCACAATTGCAATACCACGTAATTGGTTTTGGATTTTACATTTTTCATTTATTATTACAATTTAAATCAATAAATATTTTAATTTCGTAAAATTAAATTTGTGCTACTATCAACTCCATGCAGTGTTACAGAGATGAGCAAAAAATTATTTTAAATAAAAATTGATTTCGAATAAAAGACAAAAATTTTATTCGACACTCATCAAATAAAGATAACCCAAAGTTATACAATTAATTTGCAGGATTGAAAGCCCGTTTCGTTACAAGTACTCCGACTTGAATTTTTTTTTGTCAATTTAATCAGGAACATGCAAGGAATCCATTGGTGTCACTTCCGTATTGATGCGACGAAAAATAAAGAAATTCCGTTTCTGTATAATCGATGACACATTGCCGAGCAACTCCGCGGTGGAGATTAGACGGGTGAACGATACAATGTCGCTCGGCTCGAGAGCCGGCGGCTTCGATCGAAGGCGCTCGAGGCTCGCCCAAAGTTATTCGAACTTCGAATAACTTTCGAATGAAACTGAGAAAACCATTCGAAGCTTAAACTGAATAAAATCCCGTTGAATAAAAAAATCATGCGTGGCCGTCGAATGAATTCTCGTCGAATAAAAAAATTATTTGAGGCGCTTCGAATAAAAATAACCCAAAGTTAAAATCAAAAGGTATTGAAAAGTAAAAACAAGTATATTTGTTAATCAGTATTTATTAATTTTACAAAACGCACAAGAATCAAACCTATGCGTTCTGTATTTTCTTAGCCGCGACCCCATGCGCCTGAGTACTTAAGGGTTAAAATTTCGATACGTATCGATCCTTCCAAACAAGTACCTTGGATATCGAATTGCTTGGAACTCATGAGGCAGACTGGTATCACGCCCGTCACTAGTTTTGATAGCTCGTTGGTTGGTAGTGCGAACTATCTTTCCCCGATTTCACAACAGCGTAATGGTGATCTTTTATTGGACCTCGATACGTTGCAATTATCAGTAGACCTTTTCCCGTAGCATTTATCAAGCGGCGAACGAGACACGTTTGATTTCCCAGGCGAGTTTACGGTTATCTAGAGGTCGCATATAGACACACGGACGTTTTGCACGTATTTCTATGGATGAACTTTGCTTTGGTAGGTAGTCAATATCGTCGTTGCACAGCTATTTACTGATGGCAGCTTCTACTTGGTTCGCGGTTCTTCCACGGTAGACAGTTCCATCGAATTTCTACTGACCCGCCAGGTTTCAGAGCGTGATAGTTCATCTGTAATTTCGTTTTGATGAGAACGGCTGATTTAACTTAGTGATCTGCAGTCGATTGAGGCGATTGCTACGTTCGATATGCGGCTCGTCTGCTTTCCACGTTCGTGAAGGTGCCTAAGGGTTTTCGAACGAGAAACGTGTGGTGTTTGAGTAGAAGATTTAAGAGAAATTTGAATCTTCAAAGGGATTAGGAGGGACACATAATTTTATAAAATAACACCGTGCTGGTCTGTATATGTCGGGTAAAATTATTATTTATATGATCCCATAGAATTAATAAAATTATTGGGGACATGCTCTATACCTTTGCACCATATTTCGCGCCCTATGGTACTTTCACGACTATATTTCAGAATTAAAGTCTCTTCATATCTCTTAGGAATATATCCACGGTTCAAGAACTTCCATTGCTGTTTCGGACCCTTGGGATTATCCCACAAAACCTTTTACTGCTCTCCCCACGAACCTACGTAGAATATTCATACCAGATGTGTGAAGTAGAACGTATAAATATAAAATATTAATTACTACGCGCAGACATTAAGTATTCAAACGTTACAGTTATTCAAGTCACGATCGAACAAGAATTTCCCTATGGAATGACTTATAGAGAGCAATTCTCTTCAAATACACTGCGATTAGGATTTTAAGGGGAAAACAGGATTTATTGATAGTTGGAATTTTAATTGATCATTACTTTTTGAATACCCCATGAAATAAAACTTAAGAATAGCTAAATATTTCTTCCAATTATTTTCTGTTATATAAGTTATACTATTGTGGACATAATGATTTAATTTCCCACTCGGACGAACTGTCCAAAAAAAGTTTCATTCACTTGCCACCCCCACTGGGAAAAAAATAATCCCTGGTTTCTTTGGACACCTCAGCGAATAGAGGACTCCTTCCACCAAACAATTTAAAAACGCTGATCCCCTCTATTGATCGAATCCAAAATTACGTTCACCAGTTGAAAATACCATCTCGATGGCACATTTGTGGGCGCTTGCAGCTTCACTCGCGCTGCAACGAAGGCCGATGTATCTTCGATGGTTATTTTATCAGGGGACCCGAAGTTACAAAGAATATTCATTCGCGTACGCAAATCGTTTCTGCTCATTTTCCCAGTTGGGCGCAGAGCAGAGGGAACGGAAGCGGACTCGGCCGCGCGGGAAAGGTAGGAAAGAATTATTATGCGAAAAGTTCGTGCTCCTCGTTTCTTCCCTGATGGACGATTAAAACTTCCACCGTCGAATTTACAAATTCCTTCGGGGGGCTCGCTGGCGGAGGCATTAGTTCGCCTCGGCTGGGCGAACTTAACCGAGCCCTACCCATCGAGCCGACCTCGAATTAGAATTTAAATCTGCGGAACGGCTCGCTGGTAATGGCTCGATTTCTTTCGTCACGGCGACGCGGATGGCTAACCGCCCCAGGACACTCGACAGCCTGTCTCCTTTCGCTCAGGTGTGTACGCGCTGGAAAATTCCCGAGTTCAAATCCACGCGTAATTGGATCAGTCGCCGCGTTAATTCCGCGGATAAAACGGGGGCACCGAGGGAATCTCAGCCGTAGGGGCAGGGCAAGCGTCGGCGTGAACACGGAAATATCTAAGCGGCTTACAGTTCGACTGGTTTTCGCTGGAGTAATTGGTTTATCGGGAAGATTAATAGCGGTCGCGGCTGCGCTGGTGCTTCTGGACGAAGAAACAAGGTCGGGGATTGCGATAATTCTGTGCTCATTTTGTATGCGCGATGGATGGACGCAGACTGTCAGCGATGTTTCAGCGACGGGATTGGAGACACGATGCTAAATAGTCGCTGTGAAGCTTGAATACCTCTTCGCCTCTGTTCACGTGTTAGGTAGCCTTTACGTCGGATCGTAAACGTTCTAACGAAACGGGGTACATGTACAGTAAAATGACGGATATTTTCTTCGTCAAATGTTTGAATAATTCGGTCACACGAACAGTAGACGTCCTCCTATTCGCAGTTCATTATCTAAAAAAAAACTGTGCCAGTTAATTAAATTATTAAATTAACGGGCTTTAAATCCTTCTCGATCCTTTTAGCTCTGAATTGTGCGTGGAAGTAGCAAAGTTCACGCAAAATATTCGCCCAAATTCAATATTTAATTTATACAAACGTAATTACGATAAGTTAAGGTTCTCTTAATATTCCTGCGATTTTATTATAAGCTTCAATTTATTGTGCATGGATTCAACTAAATTTCTGTGAAATTTGGGATTAGGTTGCTCCATTTCTATAGCAAAATTTCTTTGGCAGATGGTACTAACTAAAAATATATTAAGGGGTCCTTAAGGGTCAAAGGACGGCCTGAAAAAGAGCGCGATATTTGGGATCTTTTTTAAGAGAAACCCTCAAATTATATTGGTTGACAACTTTATGCCCATATTTGTACATATTTAGGCAACATTTAAAAAAAAATAATTAAAAGAAAGGTACCTAAAACTTTAAACGCGTTTTTCTCAAAACGATGTTTTTCGAATTGTTTACCATGATATCTTAAAAATCAATCACCCGATTTACTTCAAACTTGGTATATATCTTAAGTAGATGCCCCATTCTCGTTGTTACTAAAACTAACTCGGTCTTTGCAAAATTAGACTTTTGCAACTTAAAAAACCAGCGAATTTTTTGCAAAAATCGATGCCTGTTTTAGACGCTGTCATTTTTTTTTACTTTTCAGTATTTCTCATTTAATCTAGTTCTGGCGACAGCCACACTCATACAGATTACAGAAATGTAAAGATTTTCTATTTCAGACTACTACAACGGCTGATTTTATGCTAACCATGCGCATATGATATTTGTAACGCGCTCTATTTGAAGCACTATAACTCCAGATATAACCACTATTTTTGCATACAATTTTTTTTTCGTATTCTCTAAAGATTGACAAATAAAGCCACAAAGCTGAAAGTAAATACATTTAATGGTTCTATTTAAAAAAATTCCCAAAGTTCGCATCATTTTTCGTTCGTCAAGGTAGGGAGACCCCTTAATCAAGGTTTATACAAATGTAAATTATGATAGGTAATTCTGAATTTAAACTAACTACGTACAGTACTTAAATAAGTAATATCTGTTATACGTCAAGGTGAGCGGACACTTTTCCTCCCAACGTCACTCAACCCTACCCAAAGTACAAAGTACCAATTGACAATTGAAACATAGCACTCTATCCAAACATTACCAAACTCTATCCAACCAACGCGAATATCCGCTCCATGCCGCGGATCAGATAAGGCAGCAGTTTTTTTAAACGTGTTGGCTGATGTGCAGTGTTATCTGATCCGCGGCGGATCCGCTCCGCGCCGCGAAATTCGCGTTGGTTTGAGGGAGCCTTAAAGCAGCTACCAAAAACCGCCACAAACTGCGCCCTTCCGATCCACTATCGCAATTATAAAGCTCCAGCACAAGCGAATAATAATGCCGCAAGTGTTGGAACAGACTCAACGATCAAGGTCAAGATTGACCCGAAAGGAGACGGGCCAAGGGCCCTTGCAACTTCTGCAAACCGGACATTCCGCGAATTTATTCGTCGCGGGTTCAGCCGCGGCCGCATCCGCGCAGGTCTCGCTCGTGGGCGTTCGCGAGGGTTCGTAGCCGGTCGGGCGTCGCGACGCCAAGTGGGGGGATAACGCTGGCCGAGGGGGAATGATAGCGTAGTCATGGTCCGTTGGGGGAACCGTGAGGAGGGACGCGAGAGGGTTGCGTAGCCCGCGTGTCGTTGACAGCAGCGGCGACCAGGAGGCCGAGCCAGGCGTCGCTCGACAGTCGAAGCCGGTCCCTCGGCGTGCGAGTATCGATAGAATACCGAGGTTCCGTCGCATCTCGCTACCTGAACTTGCCCACCTGTCAACGACGCGTACGCGTAGAAAGGAAACCGGCTCTCGCGGACGTTCCCCCCCCGGTTTTTTCGGTGCGTTCCTTCGGTGTGCCCCGCGGCTCTACGAACCGTACGAGGTGGTGCGTTCACCCCCTGTCGTGCGTACCGTCGCGTGTACCCGACGTTCCCTGCTCGCGTGTGACCAGTGTGCAGAAGTGTGTGGATGCCGCGACCAAATCGTTGCCATTCAAGACTACCGACGAGGACGTTCCCCCCTGGTCGATCAACTGTCCGGTGAGTTGACTCTGATATTACCAAGTCTCTGACGGCTGCTGGCACCGCGACGCGTTTAGTTTGAACTCGCGATGCCGCGTTTTGGAGCAGGCGTCGCTTTCGGAGCACAACCGCGACGCGGATTTCGGAGCACGCTGCTTATCAGCCTGTCTCGACCGAACAATGTGACCTAAGCTATCGTCTGGGGGATTTGTTTACATCTCGCGTGTGTGAGCAGCGTCTGCTGAACCTGGGAGAAACGAGAACTGTGGGCACAGTTGTCAGAGACAGACCGTGTATCCCCAGACAAAGCTGCAGTTTAATTGCTGGAGTTAAGCTTTCCCCGAAATTCATGGGCGATCTTATCTCCCCCCAGTTCTCTTTCGTTTTCGGCGCAATTAATCCTTTCGGAAACAACTCCCGCAAACGCAATATTTGCCTCGCACTCGTAAAAGGTCTGTAACATTCGTTCGCTTCAACTATCCGTACAGCCGAGTCTTTCAGATCGGAGTTATAAAACGGCAAAGCAATTGGATAGGGAGGTAACGCGGACACGGGGGCAGAAGCGACACGGTAGCTGGCACAGTTAGTTCGATTTCGTTTGTGCAGACCTCTGAGTCACTGTAACTGTACACGCCGATCGCGTCACTTGCACAGCGTATATGGACTCCCAGCACCGAAAGGGTTAATGATGCGGTTTGTCGCGTCTTTGCGGTCAAAGCCTGCCAGGTTGACGATCGGTTTTAACCGGGTAGAGCAACCCGTTTTCCTACCGAATAACCCAGTTACCACTGGAATGACAAGGCGCGCTATGCTCGACCCACATAAACAGGTGTACGTAGAGCTTTTTACGCGCGTCTGCATTATGTAGCGGGGTTCTTTTGAATTCGCCGCGTAACACTCTGACGGTCGCATCGGGGGCTTTCCTCGTGGCAAAAAGTCACGGTTGCACAGCTTTCCGCTTTGATCCATGGACCCGGGAAGGCCTCCTACGTTTCCGCGCCGGGTCCACTTTTGCGCGTGTTGGTGCTCGATTGTCGACGGGATAGCACAGGGAATTCCGATAGTTTGGAGCACCGGCGCGCCTCGTATCCAGTGACAAACGGTGCGTCGGTCCGAATGTAAGCCAAGACCCGATGATTACGCGGTCTCTTGTTTCCTGTAACGAGCTCTCGCGTGGTTCGACTCGGACAAACCTCGACCATCCCTCGCCCGTCGGTATCGAGATTCGTTTAGCATTTTAAATGGCCACCGATCGATCCACCCTGCGCCTCCGGGGACCTTGCGAAATTCCTGGCCGATTCATTACGCGCCCGAGACTTCTGACTTGCTAATATGGCTTCGATAAAGGCGATTAAAATGAGGCGGTCCTCGAGGTAATCGCAGGGAAACGATTTTATGACGCGCCTGTGGGCCGCCACCAGGCCGTCCTCTGTTGGTATAACGTTACTCGGCGTTCACTCCTGTTATTTGCTCGATGATTTGAATTCGTTTCGCGTCAGGCCCCGTACGTGATCAGAGAGTATACCAGGCGCGTGTGTACGCTCCGTGTTTGCACGATCTTTTCCCTTTTCTTTGTGGCCCTGTACACGAGTTCGGCAACTGATACCGGCGAAGTATTATTACCGCTCAGTTCGTTCGGAGTTTTCACCGAGAATTCGGCGGTTATAATACGATTACAAAGGCAGCGTTGGGTCAAACAGAATAATCAGAAGCTTTGGCTCGTTACTCTTCGCTATGTTTGACCCATTTTTCGAATTCTTTCAAGCCAATTTTAAGATTCTCTTAGGCAGCAGGCACAAATTTGGAGCGAAGGAATTTCTGAAAGGTTTAAACGCAGAGATTTGGGACAACTTTAGAAACAATTCATTTCTTCTTCGTATAGCGAATTAGCAATAACTCATATGTGAGTTGCCATATTGAATTAATTTTGAAATTGTGTTTCTACTCTTTTAAATTCAAATATTTGATGATATTTCGCGCAAAGGGAGACTTCGCCCCTGGTAGCGGGAAAAATGAGTAACATTTACATATTATTATAAATTCCTTCCGAAAAATCTTATATGGTAATTCGAATATATAAATTAATTGTGCCACCGTATCGAGTGGCGTTTTAATTTCATATGCTACTTCGCTTCATCAAAAACCTTTGAATGCAAAGCATTTCTACTGAGTTGTACGATTGCAATTACGCGCACGTGAATGCACGTACACGAATGTCTGCGTATTATTATCAATATTACAATTCCCTCAATTTTTGCCACGTCGATTACAGAGCATTGCCTGTTAAGCGGTCGTAGTTCTTGTCGCTGCATGCAACGACATTGTAATTATATGGTAATCTATCTCGTGCTCCAATTCCTTCTTCCCCTTTTCATTAAGTGCGTGGCGCGGCGTAAGTTAAGTCACGCGTCGCTGTAAACGCGGTCCCATTTCGCGTTTACGCTTTGGATCTTTCAGCAAACACCTCTCGAAAGATCCGCCAGCTCGTTCGACTGCCTTTGAATAGAGTTCGTCTCGTAGACCTCGTCTTATTAACGTGGCCAAAAAATAATGTGTCAAGGCATACGTGTAATCTAATCTAAACTATGCACCGGAGGATGTCGTTTGGTCTTTGGACTCAGGTACTTTGTTTGCCCGTGAAACATGCAGATACAGTGGAACCGTGTCCCATAGGCACATACCTACGTCTGATTTCTCGTGTGCGATTAGCAATGTTGTTGCACATACTCTGAATATCACGTGCATTTTCGCGCGAACAAATAATATGATCTGCAACGAGATTAATTCGCTGGGACGGTCCATAATTCATCGAAGCTGCTGCAAAGATGAAAATATCACGTAAAATGTGGCATATTGATTCCAGCGTCTGATTAATGCGTTCTTTGTGTCTGCGAAGAAGAAGATTTATTGGTTCCGTGATATTAATAATTACGCGATGCCATATATCAACGTTATATGTGACCAAATATTTTCCAAAAGGAGAGAAACCAATATTACTCACTACACAAAATAGGCCTGTTGAATTTCTTTTTGACCATGGAATTTTATTCTGGTAGGAACCATGGATTTTATTCTGGTAGGAAAAAGACTACTCATCGTTTTGAATCTACGAACTTTTTAACCGTAAGGAGAATTCTAATCACATTATTCACCAAGAGAAAAATACACTGTCTCTTGATTTTTTGCACATCTTATGCCATAATAACAATATTAATATTGGAACAACTCGGGAGAAAAAATAACGCACCTAGAAACTTTACAATACTGCAGTGTATTTATAGTAAATTAATTCAGTATCGTAAAGTTTCTAGGTGCGTTATTTTTTCTCCCGAGTTGTTCCAATATTAATATTGTTATTAATGGAATATTATTACGCATCGTGTATTAGTATATAAAATTTTCACTAGATTCACGACACCCGTATAATTTTTCATAAATTATCTATTATACCAGCCCCGTCCAACTGTTGCTCTTGCCTTCGAAGAGCAACCGGGGGTGGTGCTAGCGAAGTCAAGAGCGACGGTCGTGCCCCACCATTGGGACCATTCCCTCTTGAGGGGCGCGAAGGGCCTGGGCCCGGTGCCTTCAAGAGCGAAGAGCAACTCGCGGTTGCTCGTGCGAACAAATCCCTGGACGGGCCTGTATTACACTGAAATCTTTCACTATTCCACTTCGAATCCGAGAAATCTTCAATTCTGATAATAAATAAAAAAACGCAAATCTTTAGAAATTGGGTTCTTCCCACTCCTATTGTTAATCTATAACCTCTTCTACTACGTCTCCAGGTTACCCAGACGTGGAATACATTGCAATCTTCGTGCCACTACTTTCGAATCACTGTGCCTTAATTGACCCACATAAAATTTACAGTTACCAAGAAAAAAAATTCAATTTCCAAGTGGAGCAGCGTCGTTTTAATCAATCAATTTTAGACCAAGCATAGAAAATGTGATTCCGAGTAGGCTAACCACTTATTTCTCGCAATGGATTTGCTATTGTCGATTCTTGGCGCCACTGAGGAGTAGAGGGGTCTCGGTGATCACGTAGAAGGTCGCGAGGTAATTCGAAGGATCTACGTGCCTGGATCTCCCCTCTTCCGACACCTCGGCCCCACGTTCATGACCTACGACTGTGTGGAGGGCTCGTATAAAGCGCCTCTGTCCCGCAATACCGGTGGAACAAGAAAGAATAGATAGGAGTTGACCGCAGTCGCTTGGAATGCTGCCTGCGTTCCAGCCGCATTAATGACGAGCAGACGTTACGTGCATTATTGCGGCACTTATTTCTTATCTGTCCAGACCGTAGCTAGACAACCGTAAATCTCTCCCCACCGGGTTATTGGTATTTCACAGAAGGTGTAGAACATATTGGGAATCGGGGTCCGCGCTCGTCCCCGCCGCTCCAGCCTGCTCCCCTTTTGTCTCAAACTTTCCGAGCTGATGCGCGTTTAGCGTAGCGAAAATCGTATGTATCCTCGTTTCGCGATGTTTTGCATGGCAGAGGAGGCGATTTTAAATTCAAATCGGGAGAGACACGGGCCTCCCTGCACGTGACTCTATCGTTGCCTCGCTATTATAAGAATTTTTCTTCATAAAACGAAACGACGGCGCAGTTGCTTTCAGCGGCCACGCTGTACAGCCAGATGAAATTTTGATCGCGGGATGAATACATTTTTCGCATTACGCTCGGAATTGTTCCGCGCCGCGGCCTCCCTTCCAAGCAGGGAGAGGGCAGTGGGTTTTTTTTTTTTATTGACGAGGAGTGTTTTAATTGACGGGGCTTAAATTTTCAGTGAATATACAATTTAAATTCGGCTTTCATCGAAAAGCTTCGGTGACTCCCTCCCCTCCGGAAAATGTTCGGCGCTGAGAACAAACATTCGTTGTGCATTTGAAAATAAAAATATTTCACCGATGGCTACAGATTGCGATAAAAAGTGACGCGCTTGAATAATCACGCTGCGCCTACATGCATCGACCATTGAAGCGTTTAAGTGGATTCGTCAGCCTGCGAGGTTGAAAGAACCACAAATGTCGCTAAAAGCTCGCGCTTTCGAGTGGGCGATAAATGCATGTAGACGCATTCATTGAATTGTTTTCCAATTGTCGCGTTCGCTGATGAATTATGCGATTGTAAAAGCCTTGGTACTTTTAAGCTCCCTGGAGGAACGGAACGTTTCTCATGACGGTGATGAGTTATATCTGCACCTTCCAACATCCTTAATTCTCTTTTCTTTTCCAAAGACCTGAGTTGGGCATTAATTAAATTAAAAAATTATTTAAATATCGGATCGAATAAAAGTTACTTTAACCTAAGATTATTCGACGAACGAAGTTAATTTTTTTATTCATTTAACTTCAGTTCGTTAACTTTTATTTCACCTAAACTTTTATTCGTTATTTGGAATTTTTATTTAAAGAGTCTCCCTACTTTGACGGACGAAAAATGATGCGAACTTTGGGAATTTTTTAAAACAATACCATTAAATATATTTACTCCCAGCATTGTGGCTTTATTTGTCAATCTTTAGAGAATATGGAGAAAAAAATTGTATGCAAAAATAGTGGTTACATCCGGAGTTATAGTGCTTCAAACAGAGCGCCTTAAAAAAAATCATATGCGCATAGTTAGCATAAAATCAGCCGCTGTAGTTGTCCGAAGTAGAAAATTTAAAAGTTTGTGTAATCTGCACGAGTGTGGCTATCGTCCGAACTAGATTAAATGAGAAATACTGAAAAGTAAAAAAAATGGCAAAAGAGTGTCTAAAAGAGACATCGACTTCTGCAAAAAATCGTTGTTTTTTGAAGTCGCAAAAGCTTAATTTTGCAAAAACCGACTTAGTCTTAGTACCAACGAGAATGGGACATCTACTGAAGATATATACCAAGTTTGAAGTAAATCTGTTGATTGGTTTTTGAGATATAATGGTAACTAATTCGAAAAACATCGTTTAGAGAAAAACGTGTTTAAAGTTATAGGTACCATTTTTTTTTTAAATTAAATTTGTTTTAAAATGTTGCCTAAATGTGTACAAATATAGGCATAAAGTATTCAGTTAATACAATTTGAGGGTTTCTCTTAAAAAAATCCTAAATATCGCGCTTCTTTTCAGGCCGTCAAAGTAGGGAGAATAAAAATTTATATTAAATAAAAATTTTGCTCATCTCTGCTCAAGATCAATAAATACAGCATCGTAGATAAGATCTTTTTATTTCACTCTGTGACATATCTATCCACCCCTCAACTCTGCGTCTCCAAATGTTATTGGAACCCTCCCTATCTTTGGAACGCCGCCGTAATTAAACCATATCATCATACTCGAATCTTCGAAATTCTATAAACCTACTTCTACTTCCTTCGCGAGCGCTATTGAAGTTCCACGGAACGATGTTTCAGGCTCACACGAAGACCTGGTTTCACGTAGCGGGTACGAACCCGCCGCGAACAAACTCGCCGAAGTTAGCGGTAAATGAGGCGTCAGGAAAAAGTTCGATTAATTAATTTCGACGGCGATGCATGAACTCCACCCCGCATTTGTTACAGGGGTGGGGGGGGGGGAGCAGGGGAGTGAAAAAGGGAGCTGATGAGTCGATGCTCGGTGTAATCAAGAAGTAAGGGCAGGCTCGGGCCGCCAACGGGTTCCCCATTCAACTTCAGAAATGAAGCGCAATGCATCTTTAATTAAATCTCTGGTTACGTCCGCTGCGTTCGGCGGCTGAAATTTATTCCGTGCATTTCAATCTCTGTTGTACTCCCCGGCTTGGCCGTCCTCCCTCCTCCCCCTCTATCCTCTAGTCCACGCTGTGGCCCCCTTTTCGCGCGTCCAGGGCGTGTTCGTCGTTTTCGCCTTTGGATTTTTTCCAGCTCGTGCCGCAAATTCTAAGCGACCCGCCTCCCTCCAGCGCGCAGTCGAGATTTCCAGGCGGATTCCCGTGCACGGGGTATAACAACCTCGTTTTCTCCTATTTTCGCCCACGTACGTGTCCACCTGCTCGTAGCAGTTTGTCCTGATACAGTCGGAGGGGGTCTTCCTCTTGGCAGCCTTGGGCTTCCCGCGTGTCGTTCCATTGCTGTTCATCGTGATGCTTGGTTCAAGTGATTCCCGCTAGCTGTTCGTGAGTGATAATTGTCATTGTACGTGGGTGGTTAATAGAATTGGTGAACGGGGAGGGAACAGTTATGGTGGACATAAATTAGGAGAATGATCGTTTCTAAGGCGTTGAGGATTTAGTTTGTTCACTGATTTATTGAGAATTAAGTATCGGTAACTAATAATGTCTACCATCTACAAATTATTTTCTCCTCTTTTAGTAGCACTCGCAATCAGATTCACCACAACTGGAGTTGGCTTTTCTAAGCGAGTCTAAATGCCCATTTCTCTCTAGCCCACCTCTCAATTTGTAATAATTTTCCATACATATACAAAATAGTATCGTAAACTTCAAATAGGATACACCCTAAAGGAAGTCTCCGAAATCGAGAACCAACCCTTCGCAACCATAAATCCATTGATCTACTGCGATCGACCACAATTGCACTGTGCCAGCCAATTAAAAGCGTTATATCGAAACAATTTCGAAACCTTATTCGCCAGCACGAGTGTCCGCGCAGAAGGGTGTCCGTGTGAATATTTCCCTGCGCGTGTAAACTATGGAGCACGGTGGCCAGAAAAGAGCATCGGCGGGTATATAAAGTGCGTCGGGCAGAACATTTAAATTTTAAATGGCCAGGCAGCATACCGCCGTTGCACGTGCACGCACACGTTGTGTCATCCGTTTCGCTCGGGGGTTCTGGTCGGATAGCTGTAATTCGCTGTTTCCCCACGCCTCCTGATCGAACCTCGTCCTTTTTATCGCCCGATCGAATCCAGGAATGGGCAGATATTTGCCCGAACGGATATCTCGCGCAGCCCCACTGCTCTCCTCCTGCCGGATATATTGCCCATGGATTATTAGAAGTCTGGTCCGAATGATTGGTTATACGAAGCTCCATTTACCTCGCTGCTCCCTCTTTTTTTCTTTCCCCGATATTCAACCCGTATCGAAAGGGATACCGGGAATCCGTCCTCCCTACTTCCATGAATAATATCGGACACGTGAGATGATTCCGGAAGCAATTTTAAATTTGATTTATCCGCGGGACATTTGCGCGAGGATTAGTCCTCCAATTTGCTGGTATTTGCGTAGATTTAATATTTCTCTAATGAAATTCATCGCGCCTGGACAGATGCATTAAATCTGGAAATGAATTTCGTCGCTCGACCTTGTGGTTTCCTGAGCACGCATCTGTTCAGCACAGAGCAACCTCGTCCATACAATAACAAAACAAACTCAACCTTACGGCCAGTAATTTACAGCTACATAACTGCACCGCAGGCCGACGCGGCTACCACCTAATGGATTAAGAAACCGATTCCAACTCCACTTGTCGCAACTCTGCTATTTAACTGCAGCCCAATTATACCAGCACACCAAGCAGCGTGGAACATCTCCTTCCGCAGCAAATTGAAACGATAATTGAGCGTAAAACCGAATTAACGGTCACTCTGCTCGCAGCGCCGCGGCGCGCCAGTTAGAAAGCTGCATACGTGCCCACGTATCACCGTCGGCATTGTATTCAAATTAGTTTAATAGGACGCATCGATCAAACGGCAAAACCTAATTACGGATATCGCGACGTCCATCTGGACGGTTCCGTGCTGCGCGCCCCGCAGTGCCCCTCCGAGCAGGGCAAAAATTTCAATCTCGATTATCTCGGTTCGCCTGCGCCAGCGCCGCCACCGGTCGCATCGGTAACACCCGAGCCCATTAATTAACCTAAATGTGACCGGGCCACGCGGAGCGAACGCAACGCGTGTGCCCTCCTCCCTCCGCTTTTGTTCATGGCGTGCGTGGCCGGTCGACATCGATCGACAGGATAAACGTCGCTCTCCGCGGCGAGGACGACGAACAATCGATTTGCTTCTTCGGTGTAAATGCGGCTTAACGGAGGTTGCTTACGGTTCTGAGCGAACCCCCATCCGGTTGCATAGCGACTTGCAGGCAAACATGTGGTTAGACCGGTTGACTCAGACAGGTCGGTTTGCTTCTCTCCGTTGGCCCTTTCTCCGTTCCTCTTTGCCTTCTCTTCAAACGTTGTCCTCTCTTCCAGCGTGCCTCCTCTCTTCCAGCGTGCCTCGTCTCTCCCAGCAGGCTTCCCCTCTTTCTCGATCTATCCAGCGTATCTCGGCAGCGCCCTACCGCGGCATTATACCGCCGCGTATATATATTCGCGCGCACTGTAACTGTACACAGGCCGTACACCCATACCGAGGGTGCATAAGCATCTCTGGCGCACGGAACGTCGAAGCCACTCGCTTCGATCAGATGCCTGCCATTTCGAGAAAACCAACCAACACGGGGAGTAGGGCAGGGAATGCACCAGGGACAAACGTCGCGGCGATCCACGCGTCGCGGGGCTTTCGGGGTTATGGAAATGCGCGTGCAGTACCGGAGGTGAAATCGAAAAGGCGACCGCCGGCGACGAGTGGACGAGTCGCGCTCTCCAGTGAATCACCAGGGGAATATTTTTATGACTCCTCCTTTACCACTGCTGCACTTTCAATTTACGGGTTAATAATTGAGCTGGGTGTCGGGGCGAACGCCTGGGGATATGAATGTTCGGAATGTTTAGAGGTTAGTTTCGGGAGTCGAGATCTTTTCCACTGGATAGGGATGCAGTTTGGATGGAATTTTGTTTAAGGGATGTTGTGGAGCTTCTTTCCCTGCTTATTATAAGAATTAAATGTTATGTTCATTTGATTTCTTTAATTTGTTCTTTAAATGTGCTTAGTTTGTTTGTTCCTTCTTCAAACACAGAGACTTTCCTTCGCTTCTTCCAACACAGAGACTTTCCTTCGCTTCTTCCAAAGGAATATCGAGGTGTCTTTGAAACGCGACCAAATATTTCACTTTGTCGAAATTATACAACATTCTACCCACATTTGGAGCAATACCGGCAACATATTGCGTAACCCTGCGTGTTCGTTACGTGAAACATTTTCATACGCCTCGAATATCGCAACGAAAGGAAGTGTAGTTTGCATTACGCGTTGCTAGATGGTATTGCGAGCTTCCGTGTTATTGCGTTCGAGATAGCCGTAGTTTTACATCCCGTTTATACGGCGGGAGTGTGTTCGAGGTAAAAATAGCGGCCCGGGAGAACAGGATCCGTAGAAAAGGGAAAGGTATAATTATCGGCGAGAAGCTTGCCGCGAACGTCACGTGAAGCCGCGGATAATTTCATGTCGCGCTGAAATCCATCCTGGCCGATGTAAACTGGTGCGTGGAAAGGAGTAAATAGCAGCTGCGGTCACATATAAACGCAATCTCCGGGCACGAAAGAAATAAAGCCACAGGGAGAAAAGTAAAACCAGTCACGTAATCTGGCCGCGGGTTGCTCACCGACTGTTTTCGTATTAACATATTCCGTGTTGCCAACGGCACTGGTTCTCATGAAACTGTGGCGGTAAGCTCCGTGACACTTGCTAATCGAAGTTTCATGTTTTTGCAATTGATGGTGCACTCCATTTCCCCCTTTCAGTAAATACATAGCAAACCCCTCAACACAGAGGAGCAGCAACGAAGATTCGCGGACAAGTAGAAAGCCCAAATTATTTATAATAATTAACAGCTCCTTTTCCCTTCCATGCCGTCGAAAATTAGACGTATCCCTGAATAAGTGGGATTTAAGTGCTTTCTCCAGAAATCTCACCGAAGCTGAGTAATTTCTGATCGATACTCATTTCCCTAATCTAACTACATGTTTCCTTCAGTATAGGAAAATATTACTCCCGATTTCATAGAACGGGTATCTCTAAAATCTTCGCGAAAGCATTACTATCAAAGTAAAGGTGATCGACGAAATCTAATAATTGGGATTTTAGAAATGCAAACGCGCTGAAGAACTCTTGAACGGAGTCAGGTTTCCCAGGCAATTCAGGGACGATAAAATGATCAGTAGAACGACGGGCGTTCGGTGCGTCGTTACCGTTTGACGTTGGATTCGCTTTGGTTAACGTTGGGACGTTCGCTCAGATAGCAGGAAATAAATTGTCCGTATGCAGAACTGCATCGTTTCCCGCCTCGAATGTACCAGCTCGGCGTGTAACGAGCGTGTTTGCAAGCGCGTATGTCATGATTACACGAGCGGGGACTCTCCGTTTGTAATTGTAACCGGTCGTTTTAGCGAGAGACCGAAGAGCCAACCGACGCGACGCGTTTGCTCGCTCCGTGTATGAATATTGCTCCCACCCCCGCGCGCCACGCGAATGGAATAAAACATAGCCGACGCGATTTATTATCGAGATTTTCGGCGTCGATAATAGAAGTGCACGCGTCGCACGTTAAATAATATTGCTGGCTCGATAAGAATTCGATTCCGTGCGGGGCGCGGAGATAGGCGTTCGCAATTTTTAAACTTGCTCGTGACAAGAATGGGATCTCTTTTTCAGATAATTTAAAGAAGATTAATGGTATGCCAGGCGTAAAGGGAGTACATGTTTCGGGCTTAATGCCGAGGGTGGTTCAAGATGAATAAATTATGAATAATCTGGATGAGTGTAATTTTAACTGTAATTTTCAGTAAAACCTGGCGGGAACATCGAGGTTTCATTCTTCATGCTTTGTTAGGATATGGGTCTTCGAATATTCGTGTTGTAATGAATTTTACTTATCGGGGTGAATTCTTTGTACACGTTTGGTGGTTGTTTTAGTATTGTGGTGCTCAGAGTGGCATTGACAATGTATAATAATTAATTTCATTGAAGAGTAAAGGGTGTTTCTAATTTCTAACGCCGAATTTCGAAGTAGAAACTTCATACAGGAATCTATTTCCACTACATGCTTCTTGTAAGCAAATTCCACATGTTACTTGAACCCTTTAGACTTTTGAAATTTCACATGAAATATACGGAGAAATTGATAGCTCACGCGCAGTAGATGATTTCTCTTCGTGGCGTAATTTAAAAAACAATCCACCACGATTTCCGAGTAGGTACTTAATTTATCGATTTAGCCATGCGAAATCTTCTTCTCGCTACTTGTCAATTTGAATGCAAAGATCCTCTTATTAACTATCGAGACACAGACTTTTGTTAACGAGATGTTTTTCCTTCAAGATTATCTCCACACTCCACTTCGAAACGTATTTGCACATTTTTGTTTTATCATCCCGTGCATATTTGAAAAATATTGAATTTTTACGCTGAAGCACCCCGTCGAGCGAGGCAAGCCGCTATTTCGAACAGCGTAGATTGAAGAGTACGTGCGCGCTGTATTTTTTAAACGGATGTCACACTTTTCTAGGGGGATGTAAATTAATGGTAAACACGGAACTATAGGTCGAGCTATGACAAGCGTTAGTGGTCGAGTTTTTACGTGGCATGATTCGAACCTATTTCGCGAGTTCACGTGTTACACTTCTCTAAGTGGGTTATCGACCGTATCCACTGTAAAGACACTGTTTTCAACGTGCTTTTACTTCCACCGCACGACAATCCTCGTCCAAGCGTGAACGCAGGGTATCATTGCTAAAGCACACTCGCTACTCAATCACTGTTCAGCCTTTCTTTTTCAAATATTCAATAATACATACAAATGGCTGAATTTTTTTTTAAATAAAATGGGATTGTTTAAATTTCGACGTACATGAGCCCCAGTTTTGGTCAAATTAAACATATAATAAATACTTGCACTTCTTCTTCCCTTATGAATCATTCCCTTTTACATAGAAATGGCTCTTTCTCTCATCCCGCGGTAGTTGCCTCCGTTCAATTCGTGCTTTATTCTTTTCGAGAAAAAATGAAGAGAAATAGTGTTGCGAGCCACCTGTTAAGCACTTAAGGAATGTTCGGTTACAATCCTCAGGGGCGCAGCAATGCGTTACAGTTAACTCGTGTGTCCGTTATAATTTATATTCGCGGATAAACAGGAGGTAAACCACTTTGGCGTTATTAATGCTGTTAATATTTGCGAACCTGAATCCGTAATGCCGGTCATTACAACGTGGTCGAGTAACTCGTTAGAAAGGTTTTATCGAGATTACGAGGCTAGTTACCAACTTTGCTGCTCGTGGATGTACTTGCGCTAGGCAGTACAGACGAATTAGCAACAATTTAATCATACCATAAATTCAGAAGATACACGCCAGGAAATTATCCACAATATTCCTGTTTGTCACTGTAAAAATTCAAATGCTCCTACCAAAACTGTATTCAGTATCCAGTACAGTGAATTTAAACCTGCAACCAAGGTGCAATTAGGTATTACAAAAATGACAAATTTCATATATCGATCAATATTCTTCTGAATTAATTTTGCTACACGTTTATGTTACGCCAGGTTCTATACATGTATTTCGCCCCAGCATGTCCGTTAAATCCCTGCTACAGCATCCGCCCGAGTAACCAGTATCCATATAAGTTTCGCTTTAACCAAACGGGAATCGAGCTCTCTGGTTCGCGAGGATTTACCAGTTGTGGTGGAAATGTTGGAGAGATACAAACAAGGTTGAGAAACCTATGCCTGGGGAGCTATTAGAACCACCTTGGAGATTTCGAGCGACTACTTACCTGGCTTTTGCTATTCCCTTTTTGAGGAAAGTAATTGTTGATTCGGAAAGTAATTCTGCAATTTCTATGTTAACATATGATACGCATTATGCATTACTTTCCGTTTTTAACGTCTTCTCTGCTTTGCTACAAACGTCTCTTGGTCGCTTTAGAATTCGTAGCTGAGAGTCAAAGGGGGAAATTAACTTTGTCGTTATATTCTCCTATTGCAAGAACGTAATTATTAAATTTTAGAAGCATCTTCTCGTCTCATCCAAAGCGGAGCACTTTCGAATGACGGGTTAACCGGTCGCCCCCAGTTAAGTGGTTAAAAGCAAGCTCGAGAACACTTTTGCCGTTAATACACCTTTTGTTTATCATCCATCCGACAGAAGAAGCTATTCCTCGTAACATCCCTCATATTTCTGCGTCTAATATTCCGCCCGAAAGTTAAATTATTAACGGACGTCATTACTAAACGGCATTAGTAAATCCTCGTGCGTATACAGATATGTATATCGTATTTACCAATTTCATTCCCTGATTTCGCTTGGTCGCGAAGCTGGGGGGTACTCGCCCGTGGCTGCAGAGCAGTTAAACGGAGGTTCCGCCGGTTTTTATGCGAAAAAGAGCGATTTCGTTAAAAGGTCGGTGACCTGCGGCATGTAGGAGTCATGATACCTCTTCACCCACCGGCTCTCTCTCTCTCTCTCGGTCTCTAATGATCATTGTCCGCTTCCCGTTACCAATATCCTTATTATCGGCCAGCCGCTTGGCTATCCACGATACGTGGTATACGGTGGCGGTACCGAATCCCATTATAATTACCGATGTATTTCCCCGCAGCCGATTTTAATTGCCAAGCTAGACACTCAAATAATGCAGTTCATCTCTGCGATTGCGATCACGTGCTCAGCTCAGTAAGTTAGAGCCGCCAGTGTGTGTCTAGTATTTCTGTTTGCAGAGGCAACGCTATCGGATGTTCTTTGTTTCGATTTGGAATTACCTGCTGAAGCGTGAACTGTTATCTAAAAATGTGCTGCTCGATGTAATTACAAGATCGCTTGTCTAAATCAGTGCATCGTCCTGTGAGCTATCTAACGGTTTAGATATTGCAGTGTGATGTATCAGTCAGACGTTTAATAACAGTATTATTACATAAACTGTACAGTGTTTCGTTTTTCCAGCATGCGTGACTAATTTTGTTGAGGTATCTCAAAATGTGATCTCATCGGTTCGATCATTTCTCTTGTCAAGTGTCATCGACAGTATGTACTTAGGTCTCGCATTGTAAATAGTTTGACAGTCGCTGTCAGGTATGGATGATTCCACGATTTTGATCTACTACTTTCCGTAGGCGTAAGAAATCTATTTTATTTCATATGTATCGCTAATAAGAGTGGTAGTAGGGTTTGTCGGTTTTTAAAAACCGGGTTCAAAAACCATTTTTGTAATAAATTTGTAAAATTCGAAAACCGGTTTTATATACTAAAATTAATATGTAAAAATGAATTAATTATTTCATTAAAAACGTTAACATTTTGACTTTAAATCGCCTCGGACACAAGTATATTGTGCTAGGTAATAGTTCACTGTAAAACTAATCTTCACGAGTTCATATTTTCAGAAGGAAAATACTAAATGAAAAGATTTATAAATTATATTTTGTACGAATGTTAGTTACTTTGATTTTTTTTTCATGTGGTTTTGTATGCAGTGTATTTTATTGTGTTATATTTTTGTAGATACATAAATATTAAATGAACTCACAAATTGTACGAATTCGTACGGATTTATATATTTTATTTTTTTTATTTATTTGTTTTTTTTATAGATAGAGTATATTTTTTATTCTGTTATATTCTTGTAATTCCATAAATATTAAAAAACTGATTTTTAAAAAAAAATAATTACAAATATTTATTTTCCATTTTAATTATATTTTTTGTGAAAATTCGAAAACCGGTTACTTCAAAAGTCGGTTTTTGTATAAACCCTAAGTGGTAGCGAATGCTTTTACGCGCGTGTGCTACAAATTTATGAATAATATTTATCGAATAATTACTGACGTGCCGGTCAGTATTTAATAGGGGAAAAATATTAATAGAATATTAATCATTGCAGAATTTTATTGAGACAAGTTTAAAAATTAACATAGAGTTTTCTAAGAATGAACTCGTAACTTAACATAAATATTGTCGTGTAGTAAAAGCTGGCCAAAAATATTTTAGTATATCTTACCATATAATAATTATTTTAGATTAATATACAAATTTGAATGATATCACCTGTAAATCATCATCATGCCTGCACTACTTAGGTATATCATTCAAAGAGATATTATCCTATTCACAATATGCTGTTTTGATAGCGTTCAATAATCAGTGAATAGTTAGGAAACTTGAAAAACATTGACAGTCTTGGTAAGTGCTCCAAAATACAGATTTTGTGCGCTCCTCTTGAACAGTTCTTTCTAATATTTCTGATAAGTAATATTCTTCAATTGTTCCCACGTCCAGTCGACGTGTACTCTTAAAACGAAGGGGCTGATGCCGATAAAATTTCTTCGCTGAGAATAGGTAGGCTTCATTTAACTGTGCTTCCAACTTCGAATTAATTACACGTCAATTAGGCATACAGCTGTAGAAAATCGAGGCTCGGCCATTAAGCCAAGTTCGTCGTGCAAAGTATGTTGCAACGCTCTCGGACGAGCTAATTTTCACTACCCATCCCATGCACCTTTCTCTCGTCCCTCCGCTCGAGTACGCTCGCAGCAGTTCCTGTATAGTTTTGAGCTGCCGGGGTCTCAAGGAAGTCGATGTTTCGTCGGGTCACCGACTTGTTCAACTAGCCCTCCCCATGTTTCGTCAAGACACAATCCCCTTGCACAGCGTTTTCATTGAACCGCGACAGCTTGGGCAACGAGAAAATGATTGATGCGTTCAGTAACTTGCAGTGAACGAGGAAACAAAGAATCATCCATACAAATTTTGCAATAGATAGTCATCAGCAGAAACTTAAGGATCTTATTCGGACTTACAATTGCCTATGGCACGTAAAAAGATATGACGCAGATTGATGGGATCATTAAAACACAGGAATACGATCCTTTAACTTTCTTGAACAGTGTAATCTTAAATTTATTAACCATGCTCGGAAGCGAGTGTTACGAAATATGAAATATGAAAAGCTAGTTTGTAGCATAATTTTTTATTCGTTTATAAAAACACCAGTTTCGCGTAAGACACATGGATTAGTGATTACGCTGAAAGTATAAAAGTTTTCAGAAGCATAGATTTTGTTCCAGTAGAAGGGACATAATAGAAAAGAGGAGGAGTCTCGGGTTTTTTAGACGCGTCGTTGTTGGCGTCGTTCGTTGTTAACACACGAAATCCAATTTTCTTTCTGCAGACAGTCGAGTCTCGCCGTCTCTAACTTTTCTTTTTCTCCCTATCGGTCTCTCCTGGAAGAAGGGTGTCTCCCTCAGTCGAATGCAATTCCAGGCTGTTAAACTTTCGTCATTGCGAGGGGACGAGCGCGTTAACCGTTTCGAAAGCGATCAGTTTCACGATTGATTCCAGCACGTGAAGTCGTTGCCATTTCTGCAGGGTTGTACGCTGGTGGAACTAAATTCCGTCGCTTGTGGATCATTTCAGACGAAATGGAGATTATCACGCCTGAACTGCTTTATTTTCACTGCTTATCGTTTCAAGGACGATCTTTAAATTTTATTTACTCAACTGTTCTCATCAAACCTCTTTCCATCTTCCTGCACGTGTCAGTGTAAATTAAATTTCAATATTTGAAGCTAAAAAGTTCGAGGATAATTACATCACAATGCTGATAATTTCATTTACAATTTGAAATATCACTTTCAAAAGCAATCCTCTTTCATTCTCCGAAGCAAATGTTTGTAGAATTGTGAATATCTTTTATCAATATGCATAATTCCAAATGCCTCGGAAACAAATAAAATACACATCGCATCGGTGTAGCAGCATGTTTGTTCTACCTTGACGCAAGCATCGCAATTTTTTAACCCACATTTCATACATGTTGAATTACACGATCATAGATGGGTGCATTCCCAATTGTTCAAACACATTCCCTGGTAACAGCGCAATATTTCACGCACGACTAAAACACGTAGGCTATGTATAATACTCGCCGCAGTGACGAAATAGTTTCACTCTAAATCCACATTCTCCCCTATACTAAGTATTATCTAATCAGGGCCTGATCTAGGGTGGTGCAAGCAGGGCAACTGCCCAGAGCGGCAAATTTGGGGGTGGTAAAATTGGAAGAAAGAGAAAATTAAAATCAATCGAATCCAATAAAAAAGTAAAACGTTTTGAAAAAGCGGTAGAAAAGTAGGTAATAGATGTTTGAATTTAGCATCAAACTTATAAATCCTTTAAATATATTAAGGATCTTTACAAAAGGCTTTTGTTACTCAACAAATACCTAGAAAAATTTCCCTCACAGTCAAAAATCATATTTTAAAATAGCTATTTATAATTACTCATAAAGGGCCGCGAAAATAAGTTTTATTCAGAGCGGCGGAAGAGCTAGATCGGGCCCTGTATACAGTAGGTCACAGCCATAATCGTCCACTCTTTAAAATTAATCCAAACGAGTTGGGTTTTTTTTGGAAGCTAGAATAAGGTCGAGAATCGCTGATTTTGGGAATTTCCGCGATTCTCGACCTTATTCTGCGATCTTTAAGCGTTTATTGCTCAGAGCAACGTTAACCGATTTGCATGAAATTTTAGACACGTATACAACTTACTTCAATCTACAAACAGGTTTTTTTTTAATTTTCATTACAGGCTCAGAAAAAGAAGCTGAAAAAACGACATTTTTTATTTTTTTTGCTATTCCGACCAAGTGCATTTCTTTTCAAAACAACGAATCACGTCACTTAGCAAACTAATCCTTCTAGCTTCTAAAAAAAACTCAAGTCGTTTGGATTAATTTTAAAAAAGTTATGCGATTTTAAAGAGTGTACGATTATAGCTGTGAGCCACTGTATGTATCGAACACACTAAAAGTCACTCATTGCTAGAAAGGCACTGTTAAATTGTCCCTCGTTTAATACACTTTTCAATTAAATTGCCCCGTTCCGAGCGAGGAATCGGCAAGCCTCGATACAAGTCGATAACATCGAGCAGGGAACAAGCACAAAACGAATTCGAGGTCATCGTCCGTTTATGATTGACGTTATAATCAACTTTTCCTTCCTCCCTGTCTATCTCCCTGTTCGTCCCGTTTCCATTCGTGCTGTCGTTGAGGTTCCTCCTCCTTTTATCTCCTGAGAAAATCACCCGTTCCATGAATCGTTGTTCACGCCGCCGTGCAACAGCGGCCCGAGGAGCGACAATTTCTATCCAGGTGCGACGTTTGCCATGTACGGGCCGACGGCGTTTCTGCTTTCGCACCGATACGACGCAATCCGGTGCCATACGATAATGGTAATTAATCAGGTTAATAGATGCTCTTGATTCCATGGCGCGTCGCCGGTTGGTACAAGTGCCTGCTATTAAGGCGATCAGTGAAATACGAAATCCAGGACAGGAAGCTGCGCGGACAAATGATCGCGGGCAACATTTCTATCGCAGAATCACTGCAACTTGCGATTCAAATCCGCCCTCGCGTTGCGTCCACTCTTCGAACGTAATGTTTTTTTTAATATTCTGCATCGCGATCAATGGTAGACAGGATCGTTTTAGGAGCTGTAACAAGTTCTACGGGAAGTCTGTGAAGTTGTCACCCCCAAGCGCGAATTTGTGTAAAATAGAAACAGTGTTTTTTGCCCACGATTTGTCCACGTGTGTCCATTCAAAATTTTCGTTTGTCTCCTCTTCAAATAAAAGTTGTGACCAAATTAAAAAAATTATTCCTGAAGACTATTGCTCATTTGTTTTAGATTCTTTGTAACTCTCTTTTGCAGGGTGGACAAACGAAAATTGTGGGTGGGCAATCATATCCCACTTAAAAATCAATGAAAAATATTCATGGGTGTGCTGATGAAAATTTTTTTAATTTGGTCATAAGTTTCTTTGAAGGGTTATACAAAATTTGCACTTGGTGGTGCTAATTTCACAGACCTTTCTACGGGTCTATATGCAAAAGAGAATAAATGTTGTTTGGGGAGACAGTTTTGTATTATTTTTAGCGATAGTGCATTTTTCTGGGGTTCTGTTTCTTCTGCAGATGCTATATTTTTTCAGTTATTCTTCTTTCCTTGTTACTTTTTGGATGGGTATCATCGTTTCATATGTCCCATCATGAAGTTAGTGACTCATAAATAATTGGATATTCGAGATCGATTCATGTGATTCTCAAACTTGGTTTTTGCAAATTCCAGAGGTATCTTTGTCATTCACTTTCTGAACGTGACACCTGTAAACCCCATCACCAGTGGCGGACTGGCCAGGGTGTCCGCTTGCGCGATGGCATCCCTTAAACATCAAACAATATGTTAAAAATGTTAATGACCCTTTAATAGCTTGAAAATATAATAGAAGTTCCAATATTATTTCTGTACGCAACTAAAATTTGCGTCGCATTACCATTTTAATAAAAAAAATTAATAAATTCATTATTCGAGGATACTTTATATGTAAGATTATAATAAATAACTCTGAAAAAAATAATTCTGATTCAGGCTGCGAGGCCAACACATACGTTATTTCTTATAAAAATTAAACGATGGCCTTATAATTATGGATGGCTCCTGGCAATCAATATTTTTAGACCCAGTCCGCCACTGCTCATCGCAGTATCTATGGTAAATATTTGATGAAACCAAACGATATTATTTCAGTCTGGTGCTTCTAATTAAGAACCAGTGTCCTGTAGATTCTGCAACAGATATTACAGCCAAGTAATTAGGAGCAAACATCTGAACAAGCTGTACGATTGAGTTCATGTTCGTTACCACTACTCGTACAACAGAATGTTTGTAACAGTGCAAATAATAACAGGATAGGTGTAATTAACATTAGAAAGTTCTTCGTTGAATAAGCAGTGGTATCCTGCGAGCATGCGCGCACAGAGCGACGATTTATATCAGGGAAAGTTGCGAGCTGGCATTTCCAGAAACGGTCTCTCATCAGAATGGCTGAATCCTTGAAATTAAACATCGGTTTCCCCGATGAAGAAAGAGTCCCATAATAAGGGACAATTCTAATATAATCGCGATGACATTTATCGTCGTGACTCGGTCCACAGTCGCCAGTTACACGTGGAACCTCGATTGTCCAAAGCTTTCCGCTGAACGTGGCTCGAATGCTGTTTGCTTTGCTCCTCCCTTTCAACCCACATGTATCCGTTTACAAAACGGCGTCCCTCTCAAGTACCCTCGAATTACCTCTGTATTTTCTGCCGCGCGATGACGATAGAACGATTCCCAGACTCGAGGTAGGTGCTTGCACCGCAACGGAGCACGTGTCAAAGAAGACGAACAATTTTTAATTACCGGCGCCAGCGAAACGAAATAGCTGTCCGCGGACTTTTACGCCGGGACAGCCGAAGCTTCATAGAGGTCCGTTCGCGGAATTACAGGCGTGTACCTTAAGGTACGGTTTCTACGTGCGAAAGCTGCGGACCCAATTAAAACCGCTTCTCTGCTCCGGGTCGCAGCTGTTGCAGCGGGAAAACTTTCTGAGTTCGGACAGAGAGAGGAAACGGGGGGACGTAGATGGAATGCGAATTCGCTCCGCTCTCCTCTCCTGACACTTTTCCTTCCACCAGCCGGAAGTGGAAATTTTCAATCGCCATCGCGTTTGTGCATGCATCGCTCGCTTGCATGTTCCATTGTGCCCCGGCAGATAATGCCGCGTCATTATCAGCAGTTCCGTTTGCGTTTTTCCAAAGATAATGGCCTGCGTGCTGGTATCGCCTGAACACTGTTGCAGATTAGTCGAGGACGTGGACATCAATCATGGTAGGAATATCCTTGTTATTATTATAACGTCTCTGTTACGCTAGCTACGCGCGATCAACACGCGGTGGATGGTTTGTAAATTGGTGCAGAAGAGAGGGTACAGTTGTAGGATAAGAAGCAGCAGTAATATTAAATGTAACCAGAGGGAAATTGGAGGATTAGGTAAGATTGGACAAGGCGCTACTGGATGTAGAATGTGCGTATAATAGCACGGCGTTTGAATGCAGAATAGGTTGAGAAAGCAACGCGTCCTCGAGGAAGGAAGTTGTAACGTGAGGGGGTGTGTATGAAAAGGAAAAGTACACAAGAGATATGGTAGAGTATTGGTAGAGTCATCCGAGGTGCCAGTACGTTTCAGGGTGTAGAAATAGGAGATATCGATGGCTTAGTGCACAAATATTGTATGTCCATTTTTAGTGTTTCCAGAAAAACTGATTTAAGGGGACTAGGCAGTCGAAAAATCGATTTTTTTATTGCATTTTCTGAAAGTACTATCTTTTCTCAATAAAATGCCGCTTGGTTTATAGTAAAATTTGCAAAATTGTAGATTTGGCAGCTAAAAACGTCAAGCGGCAACCTATAGCGTCGCCTTTGCCCAGAAACTTTAAATGCGTTTTTCTCGAATATTTTTTACTCTTCATTTTTTCCTGATTGCGAGCGATTGGAGGTTCAAATCGACTTGAAAAAAATTACAGGATGTGTAGAACATGTGTCATTTCGGCGCAAACCTCTGATATGGTCTGTAAAAATTCGAGACTTTCATAAAAAAAATTAAGAAGTCACCGGATTTTGGTAGCGCACCATCATTGTTTATGTGCTACCAATTTTATACAGCATGTAAAATAAACTATACTCGGATAAACAATTTTAATGAGCGTATAGAGTTTTGTTGGAGGTTTGCAGCATTCATGGCTGACAATAAATCAGAATGGGTCTTTTATCCAGGTTAGTTGATATTTTCATCTTTCACAAGCACGCTGCTCTGGAATACCATACTCGCGTCACTATTACTGCCCACATCCTTTGTGTGAGTCCATTCGATCGTTTTACATTGAAAAAAAAAAGACTTTGCTAACAATATAGACGTTTGTTATGAAAGGTTTTGTTGCACGTTTCATAGCTCGCGATAAATCAAAAGAGACCTTTTCATTAGCTTACAACTAGCTCCTGCTCAAGTATGTATGTAGTAGAAACTCCAGAGGTTTATTCAAAATAATTTGAAGGGTAGGGGCAAAAACAGGGAATGTCACAGCACAGAGAAAATTAAGTTTTAATACTTTAGTCCGCCAGTAAAGAAGCGAGGTTCAATGAATTTAATTTTCTTACATAATTTCCTTCTTAAATAATTTCTTGTTCTACCTTAGCGACAGAAGCTCTTAGCTTATGCTTAGGCAAAGAGTGGAGACATTCCGTATTTCGTTCCAGTGCAGAGTGAACATTTCCTGTTTTTTAACCAGTACCTACACCAAATATTTAAGTCCCAGTTGCCACCAACAAAATATGCTACAAATCGCAAAATCACGAAAACTGGACACTCCTCGTTTTCACCCTTTACCCTTCATTGATGACGCGCCAGGATAATGTGAAAGGGTCCAATGAGTGGGAGCTTGTCTTTCCGCGGAAGCAAGAAGGAAACGAGGGTTTTGAGACGAGATTTACACTCGAAAATATTAATCGACGTGCAATTCATCAGGCGCGGATCGTTCCGCCAATATTAGTGATGTTAACGTTGAATCACACGCAACGATGATCGGGTTCCACTTTACCGAAGCGTGGAGATGAACACGTACACTGTTCACTCATCGTCGCACCGATCCCTTTGTGAGCAGCACATTGTACGGCCTGGTGTTACGTGACGAAACGTCATATTGCAGGTTAATATTCCCTCGTGCTCTGTCCCTCTCCCCTGGCCCGTGTATTCCCTGTCTAATGTGACGATGATGGATGATCATTTTGTTCTGACAAGTTCGATCGAGTTTCGACTCGCGGCCGTAATCATGAGCGAAGTTAATTGAGCCATATCGGGCATCCTCGTCGGATCTAGTGCGCGACTTTAACGGGTCATTGTCGCGTTTAGCAGTGTGCGATCTACCGCGAACAGTGATTAAAGTTCACTCGTCTTTAATCAGTTCGGCTGAATCTCCAATCTTTCACTGAAATAATGCACGATAATTACTGTGGGGGCTAACATCATCGAACGAGGGCAATTTGCACGTTGCATTATTGAGGTGGAGTATGAAACGATACGCGAGTCGTTACTTGCAAATTATTGGGAATTTTTTTTGTTCCTGTTTATGGAAAATATTCGCCAGTACGTGCTCGAATGAAGATGATCATCCAAGATTAATTTTGGAACGGCAACTGTGAATTATTGCTTACGAAATCGATTATTTAATTGGGGCGTTGCAGTTTGACGTGTTTTGGTACTTTTCCCTCCCTCTTTGTCTGTACTCGAACGGAGTACAGTGTTCATTAGGTTAATTGTAGGAAGATAAAATACGCGGGCCTGCTAATGATTTGGCGATTCACGGGCGAATATTCTTGAAACGTTGCTGCTCGGTAATAATGTCTCGATTACTAGTTTGTCAGCCGGGCAGTAGAAATAGATTTCGCCTATTCGCTTGTTAATAATGGGAAATACTCACTTAGCGAGTCTGCTCGCCCCCCCAGCTTTTGTATTATTCATGAAATTACACGGTTCGTTATTGAAGTTGCCACGTTCGTTACACTGCAGTTCAGTTTGTTTCTTCAGTCCTCCAGTTATTATCATTCTCCTTCGCTTATTATCCGCTCGTGCCAAATTGCAATATATGCATTTCCTCTTTGTACTAGAAATATTACACGCTTCCCTAGTGGAAACGTGCAAGTAATATTGAGGCTGTTTCAACTGATTCTGTTTCATGCTCGACTATTTACAGGGTGACGCTAATGTCTAAATCGGCTTGCATTTGAAGATATCGCAGCTTCATCTTTACTAGCTTCGAGTGAATTAGAAAAAATTGTTTATAAAATTATAGCTTGGACTTAACATTAAAAAGAGACCGCTAATTGAAGATATATATTTTCACGCAATAAGTAGTACCTAGTTATTGAGTTGATAAGTTTTCACTTCCACTTTTGGCGAAAAATATTCTGTAATAAAAATATTAATATTTCTATTTTTATTTGATTTTTTACGCATTACAGGCGATAACTCAAAAACTGTAAAAATGGAGCTGCCACCCCTCTTGCTGCAAGGTCCTTAATTGTTTTTGGAGTGAAAATATTTGCGTTTCTGAAATTGCATTTTCTATACAGATGCAGTAAAGCTTTAAATGAAATCGCGCATGTACTTTTGCTTTTATATAAATCGATTCTTCTCATGATTCTATATATAAAGTATTAAGCACATCGGATAGTAAACCATCCACGAGATTCTTTGAATTTTACATAACTGCAGGAAGATCCCTTGAACCGAGGATTCCAATATCTGTGAACATAGTATTTATTACATTTATGGCAATATTTAATTCAACCGCCAGCAGAGAGAAATAATGAAAAGTACAGTATTATGTCAGAACATTAAGAACAGCCGAGCTTGCAATACTAACGTGCGAGCCTGCTATTGTTAAGACAGAAATACCTTGTAAAATATTCAGTTCCCGACATCATTACTTTATACTTTCATAAGCAGTGTAGTGCATTATTGCATCTGCAGTGAATTTTCTCTGCAAGTCCACCAATGTCCCTGACTTTCATTTATTGTTAGAAACGCTCTGCAGTTTATCGTAATTCATTGGATCACTAGTGTATACAATCATACGTACACAGTCGTACGTACGAGGATGTCACACACCACTGCGCCACGAGGGTGACATGAACTACTGACATTTGCTACGGACGAAGAAAAGGTTAACGCGAAAAGGTGCATCAAGCAGTATTTACCCGGTGCCGTGTCTCCATAATCGATACTTGAAATCTTGTTCAAGCATTCCTTCTTCCCACTGGCTGTTTCTATATTCCATGCACCAGTCTTCTGTCTAAACACACACAAGTGATTCGAAAGCTAGCTGCAATTGCACGAGCATACCCTCGTCGAAACTTTCGCTCTTCAAAAATCCAGAAATTCCGCTGAAATCGTAAGATCCCGAGCGGTAGTACCTCCAACTAATCGCGACGCTTTTTGATTTATGAAGCGGAAGGGATCCAGTGTTCATTAACCCTCAATCGCTGCCTTGTGTCAGTGAGAAATGGCTGTCTAGCCTGGGCTTTATTAAAATGCAGCGGCACCTTCGTATCAATTACTTTTTTTCTGGGGCGTGCACGGGATGTGGTTCATTCATATGCATCGGTGCAAAGATAAAGAGCGTGTAAGTTCACGCGACAACGAATGCTAGGTGGTCGGTGGCCTACGAAGGCCGTCTACTTACCTTTTGATTCTTTAGCAGGCAAACCGATTACGTGCTCGGCCAAACCGTGCATTTTCTCGTGTAATTTGCTTCGTGGATCCCTTACCCTGGCTGGCCTCCCTCTCTCTCTCTCTCTCTGTTTCTCGAAGCGATTCCACGGGAAGGGGAAGGTGAGCCCAAGAGGTCGTGTCGTTTAAAGGCTCTGCAACGAAGAGACGACCACTTGCTCGACCCGTAATGAAGTCACGCACGCCTTTAGAACGCGGATTTTCTTCCCCCTTTATGCGATCCTCAAGAATCTCGCTGGCGTCTCGTGTGTATTCTTTGTCCTAAGAACTGACGTGAGCTTTCATTGGGAGATCTTGGGAAGCATACTATTCATAGGTGTCTCTTCTAATTAAACATCGTTGAAAGAAATGAGTTTGTACGTCGCGTTGTGTATGAGTGTCGTGCAAAGTTTATTGATACGTGAGACATTCGGAAGAAGTATGAAATTTGAATAGGAATTCTACGTGCTGAGGATTTTACTTCTAAAGGTGAGGGTTGATACTAGTTGAATTTTAAAAACGAATTCAGTTTGGAACTCTTTTCTTTAACACTCGAACTACCAAACTAGTAAAAATGACTGGTTTTAAGTTTTCATTTAAAAATTACTGAAATTTATGACTGCATTTCTAAAGAATTAAATTTATCAATTTGTCTGCCCCTCTACCTTCTCTCACCCACCCAATTCAAAGTCACATATACATCTACTATACCTAGATATACCACATCCAGTTGCTTTGACATTTTTTCTGCCGTTAGATAGAACGTCGGATGGTGTATTTTGATATTGCAGAAATAATAAAATGTACATGTAAAAAGGTCTCTAACAGCATTTGCAAGGACTGTCTTCGCTAATAATAAATTTACCATTTTTAAGTATGAAGAAAGAGTATTTCTAAGTAGTATAAATATATATAATATTATACGCACGTTTTCTAACAATATAAAACTGAAAAAAATATGACTAAAGGTTTATTTTCCTTGCATAACGTATTTTTATAAATAACCAGCCACTTTGACTGGTCTGGTGGAAATCGGTATAGGTACATTAGTTGTCGGTTGTTCTAGTGTTAAAGAAATGTTATTGTCAAACACATTGTGTGATTGAATCGGTATTGAAAGTAGTGTATAAATTGTTTGAACCTTTGGAACACTGTGGTTCCTTCGCGGGACAATGAAATATAATCGAGTGTCTGCTGGACAAAGGTTCTGAAAAATCTGAAGAAGCGTGCGCTCGCCTGGGACCAGCGGAGAATTCAAAGTGTGCACGCCGGGAGGTAGGAGCTGTCTAGGTAGGACGATTAGATGCTCCCGGGGTCTGATAGATAGTATCTAGTCGATCCTCGAAGGAGTGGATGTACGCCACACCGTATTCGAGATCTTGAATCCTCTTCCGGCGACTTTCAGGGAATTAACTGAAGATTTCTCCGTTCGAGGAAATGTTCCGGGCTCCGGGTATAAAGTTGATTTTCAACGAGGAACTTTAGGAATTGATTTATAGCGTCTCTTATTGGACGCAACTTTTGAGCGTTGTCGAGTATAAATGAAGAATGGTCGCTGAGAAAGTTTCTTAAATTCCCTCTGTGCGAATCGAGAACGATGAAAACTCTGAAACGATCTCAGCGAAGAAAGTGCCTAGTAGGATCAGCAATTTAAGTCTATTGCATTTGATGAAGTTGTACGCATTAAATTTTAATGAGTATTTATCGATCCTTCCATAAAGAATTCGTGGAATTAAATTTAAGAAGCCTCATAATCTACATCCTATCAAAACTAACAAATTTTATTTAAAAAAAATATATACAGAGGCACAATGAAAGCCTCATTCCCTTTATTAGAAACGCTTAGAGATGTACCGACTAGTCGGCCAAAAAGGCAGATTGATCGGCCTTGAATTTTTAGTATTACTGATAACTTGATAAGGCATAGCAATAAAAATACAATGTTCTCTCTTTACTGTCATTAGTATAATTCTAATATTTTTTAATATGTGGTATACCTACTTTGACATATTTGTATGTTACCTAATTATTACATAAACCATTGAACATAGTAATTATTATTTATTGAATCCAACTAAATAATTACAGTACTTCTTCGTTATAAGTTCAGCTTGCCCTCTACTGTATAAGCTCGTCGCTATCTCCTCCATTTTTGGTACTTAAATGGAAGCAAGTGATGTTGTTTTCCGGCCCAGAAGAAGGAATTGAGATAAATTAACTTGGAAAATGTGTTCTCTACACGCTATATGCTCGTCGTCAGTCCCGATTTGCGAGCTTTTAATGAGTAAATACTGTACCAATGAAACCGAATGACTCAGTCAGCTTTTTGGCGGCTGATTAATCGATTAACCCATGACATTCCATAATTTCAATTTTTCGCCAAATTAACACCCCATTCTCTTGATCTTTACTGTCTTTTTCATTCCACCACCACTTCGATTTCGTCGCCGCAGAAGCTCCTGTCGCTTGTACCTCATACAATCCACATATTAAATACCGTTGAACAGCTGAAACTTAATCTGAAGGTTATTAGACGGATAGCCGAGGAGTGCGCCTCTGTCGAAGGCTTAGTCTTCTCATTCTCGAAGAATGAACCCCGCTTTGTGTTCGAGGGGAGATTTAAGGTCTTCCATGGAATTCCTCCCGTACAATCTCGTTCACGTGTGTTGGTGGGGCCATCTCCACCGTTCCTGCAGACCTGTCGGACTCCTTGGCGGTCTGAGAGCACCGCGGTTCCCAGATGAGAACCACGAGAAGATGCATCTTACGACGTTAGAAGGGGGACGAAACGTTACGCGGTTAAATGGGGGTTATTAGCTTCAATATTATTCCTGGATGTCTTTTTGCTGGCCACGCTAATTGCACACGCCGAAAGGTTAGCAGAAAACATTATCTCCCCTCTCTAGCTCTGCAGTTTCTGCGTGGCTTGGCTGCCTTTTCTCTGTCGTCGTGTTAGGCTAAAAGACGCCCATTAAGCGCGAAAGCTTTTTAAGACCCGATTGTAACGGATGGCTGGCATTACGTAAAGGTCTCCGCAAGATCTGACGTTCGTGTAAAGCCTTTTCAGTCTTCATTTTTGTGGATAGCCAAGGAGAATTGAGAGGTCCTTGGGGTGATAATATCGCACACTTGATTGCATCTTGTGGAATCGGAATGAAAGTTAAGTAACGTGTCTGGATACTTGAATTAGTTTTCTCGTGGTAGTTGAAGAAGCCTCTGCTGCAAGGAGGAAGTATCATTAGTACTGATTTATTATTCTTGTAATAAGACTTGGGGAAATCTTGAGTCCTCCGGGATGAGTTTCGAAGTGCTTTTAAAAAGGATCAATTATATCGTTAGAATTACTTTATTGCGCACCGTGGAAAGCGAAGATCGTTAATTTGCATCGCGTTAGGAATTATATTGCGTAAAACGAAGGCTCTGTGGCGCGGGGCAGTAAAGTTTTACACTGTCGACGGCCGTTAAATCCAAGGTGCATCTCCCAAATCCGAAGCCGTCGTAAAAACTCGCGGGGATAATTACGCGTTTTCAGGGTAATTGCCAGGTAAATGGGACTAGGCAGAGGGTAATGGAAAGCTGCGAACTTTTTCCGCGCAGGGAGTTGAGCGTTTCCGCAGGAACGCTGTAGAATGTGCACGTGATGTATCTCTTTTTTTTTCTGTCGTCCGCAAATAATTAAATGAAGTCTTGCGCTGCTAGTTTATTTCCCTCTAATTGAGGAAGAAACATCTATATTCCGCTTGCATCACTGTCAGCAGTGCATTGGTGCAATAACGCTTGCTCGACACGAAATGCAAACGATGCTCCAATTATCAGCTGTAATTTGAAAATAACAGTATAAAATTTGTATGCACGAACACGTCGAATTAAAATCCCATTGGCGGAAGTGATACTCGGAAGGCCAGTCAAATTTCACGAGACATAAGCAACGCCTGAGTGCGCGCAGAGTTTTAGCACGAAGAATTTCACGAATAATGCGCTGCTGGAACAAAAACGCTCTCTCACTCTATCGCGCTAACTTCAATTGATTAATTCTTTTACCACAACATAAACTAGAAGGTCAACGCTGTCGGTTAGTTTTTGTTCCATCTGAATTGAGTCACACAATTTCGACTTACCCGAGTTTAGCCTAAATCAGAAGTTAATAGCTTGTATAATTAAATAATTAACGTGAAAAATTTAATAGATGTTCCTGAATTTTGACGAAGGAAATTACGCTTTCACCTTCGCCTTGTTTCGGCTTCAAGCATAGACGCCACAGGTGAAAAATTATCGGCAAAAGAATCAGCAGACTCTTCGCTTTAAAATGAGCTTAAGATCACGATGTTGCCGTCATCCCTCGCGGAGACCCAGCGAGTGGAAGCAAAAATGGAATTTGTGCCATTTTTAAGTATATTTTAAGTATATCCAAAGGTGATCCCTTAATTAATGCGAGGAGTGTAGTCTCCGTCAGTTCTCTGGTTCGTTAAAAGTTAATCGAACGTGTATTAACTAGCTACTAGAAGAAACTTTATTGTTCGCATAATCTATACTGACCTTCTACTACGTCACTCTGTGGGCCTTTAACAAATGAAGATCCCCCGTCGAAGGTCCTCTAGCTCTAAATTCCTGACCGGAGTATCGCATAAATTGCCGTGAATTAATGGCCATCTGGTCTATCGAATCAAGCTTCTGACAGGGCAGCGTGAAGAATATAAAGAAGACTAAATCTTTGATAGCCCTGATAGCGCGACGGCGTTTCCACACCAGCGATTCTTCCAGCGATCGTTCCCCATTTCGGCGGAGTCGTAAAGTCCGTCCCGAAATTCACACGACGCGACTCCCGCCAGCGACATAAATTCTTCGTTGGGGGGCTTCAACCGATGGGAAGTCGCGTGATCGTTAAGCCATCGAAATCCCCTTCGATTTATTATCCGCGCTCTCATCGTCGATAGCATAAAGTCCCGCAGCCCCCATTTCTTTCTCCCCGCAACGATCTACACTAATTTTTCTCGATCACGCGGCCATATCGCGGGGTCGTCCCACGCGGTTCTTTCAGTGCCTAGCTTATCCGACGAAACGTGCAGAAATAGGCGCGACAAAGCGACGGTGCATGGCATTGTGCCGTGAAATATCAGCTGATAGGATTCACTATACAGAGGTTTCATGTCAAGGTACTTCGGTTGTTGGGTTAGTGAGGATTCGCTAGCGAGCAACAGCGAGAGACTCCAAATCCCGCAGATTGTAACTGGAATCAACTTCGCCAAATCCAAGTTCAGGGTCCTTGAGCGAGGGCCAAGATGAAATCGAGCGTAAGTCATCCTGGAGTCGAGCTTCAACTCTGAGCGAGATCCTTAAAACGGTCCAAGGTCCCGAAGTGGCAAAACAAAAGCTTCCCAGGTCCATAGTTAGACGTCCCTCCCCTCGCGGGAAGTGGCTGTTCGAAAATTTCGATGCTCGAGTGGGCTGCAGCGAGGCTGGGGGAGAAGAATGAGAAGTACACGGCAGAGGGCCCTTTACTGGAAGGATTAAAAACGGTAAATACGTGGAACCCGACACGCGTCAAGGGGTTTTCTGACGGTGCTCTGCAGACCCGGCCAGGAGACTCATAGAAGATGCCATGGCGGTGTAGAAGCACCGTGGAAAGGGGAGGGTAGAAAGCGTGGTTACGAATTCACAATGCCATTGTGTAACTCTCTCCCCTTTCGTTCCTTCCACTGCACGATTTTCTCCTACGGTCCACCCTCCTTTACCCTTCTCTCTTTCACGCTGACTCGTAAGCCCGTCTCGTTCTCTCTCATCTTCTCTGCTCCCTGCGCTCTCTCTCTCTCTTCTTTCTCCATCTATCTAGCTTCATCCACTTCACGGTACTCGCCGTGAACGCCATTAATGGCTTCCGTTTCCGGTGTCTCAATCTCGCATTCTCCGCGCTTTGCCTCGAAGCCGCACGCTCTTTCCACCTCTTCCTGCTCGGATCTCCTACTTTTCCAGCCTTTCTCTGGCTTTCATTGAAAGGGAGCTTGCTTTCGGGGCGTATCATCGCGGCTGCATAAACATATACGCGCGCGATGGGCGATGGGAATGTACAGAGACGATAGAAGCAGATGCGAAGATGGTAGCGGAGCGGTGTGTCAAGAGGCAGGAGTCTCATGACACGTTCTGCATGCCGGAGGCTTGAGAGCACCAAGTGGTCAAGCGTTTTAGGTCTACGTAGTGCTGTGATAAGCGATGGCAGGTCCGTTCGATTGATTGCACCATTTTGGATATTGTTTTACGCACCACTCGAGTGAGCGTGTCTCGAGTATCTAGCTACATCACCCTCGCTCAGGTGAACGTAGTTCGTTTATAGGGCGTGATTTATGCTGTCGAATGGCCGCGAAGCTTTTTCAAAGTCGCGACCACATGTGACCACCGTTTTCTTTATCAAGCTCGCGTGATGCACTGCATGCGCCTGCTCACCGCTGGGCAATTTGTAAGTGCATGCGGATTAATGGCGCGAGGAGCATTTTACGAGCCGTTCTATTTACGGCTGCGCTGCACTTAATGCACTGGAAGCGATGACTTAGGTGTCATTAAATGTTATTGACATGCAACAAGTGAGCATACGGATCGCGTGTGCACGGCTTTTTCAGACAGCTTTACGACGGGCATGAGGACTCTGGAAAAAGTCCTAAGGACGTTTCGATTCATGCGTATTTGTGCGTATTTTCCTTTTCCACAATTTTGGGGATTCCTTTCAAAATAAACGTTCGTTTTTAGGACCTTTGATTTATATATTTCTGTAGATATTTTCTTGTCCTATTATTAATCTAACAAGGGAAGGACACCATGTGGTAGACACCGATTTTAATGAGCCTTGGTACGATGGATCTATGTCGAAAATAAGTAAATAGGTGTCCGAGCGTTTCTGCCAGTGAGCCTTAATAATAGAGATATTTACATGAAAATTATTAAAAATTTCATAGTGGCCGTGGAGTTTTAATGGGTAAAAATCCCACACTACCCTGGCGCCCCAGGGGGATTCCCCTCTGAAGGAGTCGGGGTGCCTTTTGAAGATTTCCCCAAGTTAAAAAAAAAAATTATAAAAGAAAATAATTTATAAAAAAAAATTTATAAAGTTTTTTTTTAACGTGGAGACATCTTCAAAAGGCACCCCAACGCCTCCATAAGGGAATCTCCCGCGGACGCCAGGGTAGTGTGGGAGTTTTACCCACTAAAATCTCATGGCCACTATAAAATTTTTAATAATTTCCATATAAATATCTCTATTACTAAGGCCCATTGGCAGAAACGCTCGGACACCTATTTACTTATTTTCGACATAGATCCATCGTGCCAAGGCTCATCAAACTCGGTGTCTACCACATGGTGTCCTCCGCTTGTAAGTGGCAGTCGTTTCGAGTGCTAGAGTTAGGGGCAAGCAGCTCCTAACTGCTAAACGAAAGATCCTGCTTTGAATTCCAGTTCAGTACTCTCATCACACGATTCTTTTCTTCCTTTCTGCGGTAGCATGTAAACGAAAGAGTTTAAGGTCTAGAAAAGTGATCGCTCAGGAAGCTCAGTAAAAAGTTTCTATAAACTTCTACGCACGTTTGCAGTTCCTCATATGTAATTTGAACTCTCTTTTGGCCACGCGAATTGTTATAAATTTAATTAACTATTTATTCCACGCATTTTCATTAGTATATATAGACACTGGTTCCCTCGACTGCTAAACGATTAATAAAATCTCCATTTTATGTGTGCACACAAATCACATATTTCCAGATGGACTGGCTATCGATTCTATTTGAATTTCCAATTTATCTTGTTACAGATTTTCAATTTATGGATGATGCGGAAATTAAATGCTCCCGTCTAGACGAATAAAATAATTCTGGTTGACCGTATGGTTCAATATCAAAGCAAGATTAAAATATATTACTATATGGCTCCACGTTTAAATCTCTGACTGTCCGTGTCGCACTGACGGCTGCGTCCACTTAATCGCACGAAGCATTCATCCGTCGCAAGCTATGCAAATTTCGAGTTCATATCCGATTCCACGTTTCGGTTATACAGTACATTGGACGATTTAATCGGTCTGTGTTAATGTTCCCTAGGTAAATCCTACGTCGAACAACCATTGCGTCGGTCAGACGCGTTCAGCATCGCGAAATAGCTTAATCCCTCTTCCTCCATTTCCATGCTTTATCTATTTCGATCTCTTTGGGGTATTAAGGATTGCGCTGAGTAGGTTTCCCTATTCAAAGCACACTGCGCCTAGGCGAGGTTTGTATAGAAACATTATTAGATTCCGCATTGTTTGGTTCAATGGGGGGCGATTTTGTGAAACGCGTGAATGCGAGTATCCAGGAAATCGAAATTCTTAGGGATTTACGAAAAGGGAGAGAAAACCGGAACCTAATTTTTCACGTTTTAGTGTATTTTATTCTGAGAGTAATAATCATGCATCTGATAGAACAGCGTTTTCCAATATTTTTTGAGCCGCGATTCCCTTTTATAATATTCAAATAACCTGCGCTCCCCTCCCCACGCTTATAACGCAAGGTAAACAAAGATATAAATAAATACTAATTACCCAAATAAATTGTCTTCGTATGAAAAAAGAAACGATAGTAGCGTAAATTGACAAGTCGCAGTCTAATATCGTGATATTTGAGATAATGTAAGAATCCGACTCTATTTCATTCCTTTTTTTACTCGCTGTCCTTTTCTCCACCATAGTCGATAAATAATCGACTGCACGAGAGTCACAAATTCTGTGCAGAATATTGCAGGTAAATCACACAACTTTACTGTATTTTATTTTTAGGGGGTGACTCAAGGTCCGCCACGGTGAAAATTTAAAAAAAATATTAAAGGTTTATTATATTCCCCTCCTTTCATTTACGAAAAATCAGTGTTACATCATTAATAGAATATGGCAATGTAGCCATATTAACCCTACTGTGCACACGTGTGGCCTGACAGGCCCAAGTGAACAGTTCTCATGATAATGAAAAAGATTCAGATAACGATGACTCGTAGTGTTAAAGAGATATTTGTTCAGTATTTCATTTTTTCCTTAAAGATTGCTGTTAATAAAGAGTTATTGTTATAAAGAAATTTTTGTTTCTTAAAAAAGAATATCCATGTAAAAATAACTGTGGAGTGAGGCGACCTCCCAGAAAACACCTCGCGATCGAAGGGTTGGAAATCACTGTGATAGAAAGAAATCGTGTGAACGAGTCGCACAATTCAGGAAAATCAGAATTTCTTTTGGAATGGAGATAGAAGGGGCAGAGTAGAAGAATTCTTTCCGAATATCTAACTTCCTATGCCTCCACTCTGTGCACAGGTGCAGCGATGCATCTACCAGCTGCAATTGCATCTTCCATTTAATTGAAACCATACATTTCCCCAGAATTGACTGATTTTTCTTACTCCACTTCCGCAGAATTTAATAACAAACCAGCTGCATTTCAGCTGATCTACTTATGAAGTACACGTACTTTACATCCAAATATATCTAAATAGGTACAAAAAGTGTCTCAACACTCGCCACACTCTGTTTCACAATCAATCCTATCCTACTCGTAACGACAGCACAGGGAAAAAGAAGCATAACACGATTAACAGTAGGAAACTCGATACAAAGCAAAGGCACCGCTGAAACGGGCGAATAGGATTGACCCTTTTCGCTGCTGCCGGCCTCCGTAAATTGGTAGTGACAACGCGGACCGTGAGTCGCGTTTTAATTAACTCCCGGGCAATCCTTCACGCTGGAAAAACGCTCGCGAACGTGTCCGGATTAATCATTGGCGGGCTTGAGAAATCCGATTTGCCCGGGGCGGTGAAAATTAACCCAGACCTAGCCGAGCGGCCCCCGTTTTGCAGCGATTAACCACGAAGATGGCGGGTAGCTGATTAAACCGTGCATAATGCATGTAATAAGAAGCCTGCGAATAAGCGTCGAGATTAACTTTCGCCGTTACATTTGGCGTTGGTAGCTGGCCGCTTATACGAGAGGCAGGAGGAGGGTGCAGGGAGGTCGCGGGGCCGATATAAAGCTGAACGACTCCGAAACGGAAATAAAGTCCCTTATACGGTAGTTTTCCAGCTTTTCCACCTTTCCCCGCCTCGTTCGCGCTCTCCCCTTTCGTCCATCCACGGCAGTTTATTCGCTAACTCGCCGGCCCGCTCGTTGTATTTCCTCGAAGACTAGCGTTATCCTCTCGAGTTTACCCGCTCGCTACACTTACTCGGATGATAAAACGGGCCAGGACTCAGGGATCTGATATCCGGCTGGATATTGAGCCGCGTCCTCCCGTTTTGACCCGTCGCGTAGAAAAATCTACGGCAATATCTCGCCGGACTGAAAATCGTGTTTTCATGATTCTCGCCTGGTCGAGGCTTGCGGGAGCTGATTGGATTACATTCGTAGCTCTTCCTCGCGGAAATCTCGATTTTTTATTTACCTGCCTGGGATACGTTTTCCTGTATCCTCCTGGGTTTAGATAATACAATCCTCTTTTGATGGCGATTGATTTTTAGCAGCGGTTTATTGACAGCAGGTTCTTGAGGGGAATTTTGGTGTGGGGCGCGAGTTTTATGACCAACTTTCAGAATTTTTTGTGGGCAATCAAAGTAAGTGTAGTACACAAAGTTTTTCCTAATATCTTAATCGTCCTTTTAACTATATTTACAAATTTTTTTGCCGTGAAAAAATTAGTATGACATGTTTATACGAAGACATGAAGATTGTGTGTTTTGCCATGATGGCTGACATGAATGTGTTCTTCGTAGACAGCTGAAACAAATGATTAATGAAAAATGTTATTCAGTAAGAATATGGCTACCGTCTGGATCGAGATTATTCATTGAAATTAATTTTTCACAAAATGGCGCCATGTTGAACAGAAAAGTCCGCTTCTTCCCCTTGAATCGTGACACTAATTTATTAATTAGGAAGACGATTTTGCAGATATTTTTATAATTTCGATTCAGACAAGAATGACATCGTTGCTGAATATCCGTGCAAAAGGGCACTGACATCGTATGCACTGTTATGGAGATATCATAGCAGCCACATGGCAAAACGCAAAATCTTGTTATACTAATTTTTTCACGACAAAAAAAAATTGTAAATATGTTAAAAGGACGATTAAGATTTTAGGAAAAACTTTGTTTAGTACAGTTACTTTCATTGCCCATAAAAATTCTGAAAAATGGTCATGAAACTCGCGCGCTAGACCAGAATTCCCCCTTAATGAGGAGTGAACAGTCGACGATTAGTTTTATCGAATGAGATGTGAATCGTTTAAAATGGGTCGGATTTTCTTATTTTCCACGGCTGATGAAACAGCACCTCATTTCAATTAGCCACGATTCCATCGAATTTCGCCTTTCCTCGCAGCAAGCAGACGAACGCCACCCTGAGACTTATGAATATTTATTAGAAGGATTCTATAATTCCGCGGCGATGAATTTAAGGGGAGCGTCAGAGCAGCTCTCGACCGATGGATATTAATTCCAGTCAGCTTGTGGACCGCGAGGAATGGACAATATTTCGTATAATATTCGCACTGCAGGAATTTGCATTAGTCTATTGACGTCAGCGATAAATTTCAATGTCTATCCTCTTTGAAAAATGGGGGATAAATATTTAACGAAGCCACTGCGCTCCAGCCAAAGTTTCATTTTACGCCGTTAACTTGGCAAAGAATATTCCCCCATTCTGCATTCAGATTATACAGCTTGCGCAATTTGCGCGCGGTGGAGGCGAACGTACCGCGGGTTAGAACGCGAATTTTTGGAGATATTTCCGAGGTTTGTATAGAGGCATTCTTTAACAGAGGGGATTTTCTAGTGAAACTGGACTCTGTTTTCGAGATAATTAGAGTGGGATGATTTAAATTTCCTCTCATCTGCTCTTTTTAAAAAGAGATCACATAATTTCGTTATACTAATAAATAAGTAGCAAGGGATGTTCGATTGTTCGGTTACCCGAACACTTCGATTTTTTTAAACTCTGCAGGTTTGTAAAGGACATCGATAGAAGTATCAGGCAATTTTTCATTTGTTCTCGGTTCTTCAGGGTCCTGAAGGTTAATCCCTTAAAGATTAACGTGTGATTTCCTAATCCCTATATATCTCCAAGACTGTAATAGACATAAAAAAATGATTACAAAGAAAATTTAATGGTTTTTTATTCCGTATAAAATTATGTACCCAATCGAATTGTTTAAACAATTTTAAACAATTTGATTGCACAGTTTTATAGAGCATAAACAGCCGTTAAGTTTTCATTCTAATAATTATTTTTCCATCTCCTTAATTCCCTTGTAAGCAATCAAGCACTCATTCCAAAACTACATACACCCACTTGCAAGAATTTTACATCACACTCTCACCGAGGTCCGACAAACTCACAACTACTTATTCTAAACCCTGAATCTGTATGCACTATGCAGCCTCCTCTCGTCGATCTTGAATACCCCGCCGCCCTCGCGTAAATACTTGATCACGACGAAAGTTGGGATCATCGGTAGCGCGATATCCGCGCGTTTCGATTAGCAGCACCTAGAATCCTGGCCGTGGCGCACGGATTCTGTTTGCCCCTGAAACGCGGGCTGCGCGCCGCTGAAACGCTGGCATAAATTAAACGGGACGTAAGATGCATTCAGGCCTATCTTATCGACGTTGCCGGAAACGGAGGAGCGCGGGGAACGGGCCCACGTTTCCATCGAGGCCCGTGAGGCACTTACACACCCGACTCGTTCCTGGCTATCGGAATCTGTCCCTCTCTCGTATCCGCGCCGCATAGGCGGTGCGCGCGAATTGCACGGTGCGAATGACAGAAGAAGGATGCCCTCTCGCACATTCGATGGATTTTGGCCCCTGGGATCGTACGTCGACTAAGAAGCGACGGGGGTAACCGGTTGCCCTATTCAACCGCGTTTCACCCGCGATGTGTGCAGCCTCACCCTGCCCTCTCCCTCCCGCAACCCCCCACCCCCGCCTTTCTTCCTTTCACCCCGTTTTCATTCCTTTTCTTCCGGTACATAGCTGCAATTTATGGACTGCTTCAGGAAGGCGGCAAGATAGAGAGGATAGGGAGGGCCAACCCGATAAATCGCTGGTCGTAAAACGCGAAGATCGCGGAGGGGGATCAATCCGCTGGCTGACGGGAAGCTGGGGCCTGGGAACTGTATACTATATTCGACGGAAGAATTCTTGTTGGATAGAACGGCTTCTTTCTTGTCCCGTCGATAGTCGGGATCGTGGATTTTTCGCGCGATCGTCGACGCGCAGGAGGCTGAGCGCTCGCGTGACTCTTGTCGCGGGGATTTCCGCTCCGAATTCTTGGAGCGGTGGGACGAGCTGCTCGGAGATCGAGTATTCGGTTAATATTGGGTTTAGAATTCCTAGATTCACGTTAGCTTAGAATTTCGACGTTATTTTAGTTCTGGGGTGTTCCACAGTTGGATTAGTTTCGAATTCGAGAGAGTTTAATTGCTTTATGATTGAGCTCTTTGAAAATTCTGTTGAGGCAGAATTATTTTAAATTCTGCTTTGGGGATTCATTCTCCGAGCACTTTGAGAGGATCGAGGAAATTTGGAGGAAGCTTTTGTTTACCTCGTTTGTGAGAAACCCTGTGATGTAGCAGTCGCTCCTACAGAAATGGATAGTACAATTATTTGGGCCTAGTTATGTAAAAACCTACCATCCCTCAAAACGACAAAGAATTAGTTAAACGCAGTAGGGGAGACCGGGGCTAAAAGTTCCGGGGGTAAGTTGTTCCGACGGCTCTATCTTCAAAATAAAAAGAACGTTGTACTTTAAATTATTTTTTCCGTGTGAGTTGATCACGCCACTCTGTCCCCCACTTTAATAGCGTCCGCGACAGCGAATTGTGTGGGTGTAAGCAAGGACCTATTAGTCGCGTACCAGATAAGTAAAAATTTTTCTATCATTACTTTTTGGTCTATTTCAATTATTTAACGTAGATATTATAGATTGAATCGTTCTTATGGATCAAATGACATTTAAGAACATGGTGTAATAGTGTTTATCGTTTGAATACATGTATAAGCAGAATAATCTTTGAAATTGCTACATGTGTCGGTAGGGGCTAGTTGTTACCGTGACTTGGGGCACGTTGGTACCGTAAAAACTTGCCCCGCCGCAAATAGGTCTGTGAAGATAGCACCCCCAAATTCGATTTTTTAAAAAAACTCAACGGCATTCGTTTGTCCTTCGTTTGCCCACGTTTGCCCATAAAAATTTTTTTTTGCCCACCCTACAAAAAAAGTTATGAATAAAATAAAAAATTTGTCTTCATCACCCACGATGAATGCATTTCAATTTTTTAAAAGAAGGATACGAATATACCCGACCTGGCCACGTTTGCCCACTCTCAGATTTCATTTGCCCACCCTCCAGAATTTAAATAAAAAATAAAAACCTCGAAAAGAAGGGTACAGGTGAAGCGATCGCGTTAAAGTTCGATTTTTCTAGAAAATATTATCAAAATCGTTCTTTCAACGATGCAGTCCGTTAGTTTAGATGTAGAAGAGATTTGCCCATGCATTAATTTCGTATGCCCACCCTCCAGAATCGAATTATTAATAAAGATAGCCAAGAAGTGCGATGCCCGTTGAAGCGATCGCGTTAAAGTTCGATTTTTCTGGAAAATAATATCAAAATCGTTTTTTCAACGATGCAGTCCGTTAGTTTAGATATAGAAGAGATTTGCCCATGCATTAATTTCGTATGCCCACCCTCCAGAATCGAATTATTAATAAAGATAGCCAAGAAGTGCGGTGCCCGTTGAAGCGATCGCGTTAAAGTTCGATTTTTCTGGAAAATAATATCAAAATCGTTCTTTCAACGATGCAGTCCGTTAGTTTAGATATAGAAGAGATTTGCCCATGCATTAATTTCGTATGTCCACCCTCCAGAATCGAATTATTAACAAAGATAGCCAAGCAGTGCGTCGTTGGAAATAATTCGAGAGTATCGCAGACATCTGTTTACGTTTCGGCAGTGGCACTCGGGGCTGCGACCCTTCAGGGTATCAGCGCTGCGTGTCGTCATCGAACGTGTCGAAACGTAAACAGATGTCTGCGATACCCTCGAATTGTTTCCAACGACGCATGAAATTCAGTCGGTCTCCAGAGTTCGGACGCAACCCTTGCGAGACCGTGCATTCATTTACGGTTTGTGAAGTAACTGTGAGATTATATTATTTTCCGTTGTGCGATATCATTGCGGTAATTAGTGAAAAATGACTAGAAAACCACTCTGGTATTATTCTGCACATGCTGCAGATGTGTGAAAAGTGTGAAGTATTCGATGAGCGATACAAATTGAAGTGGATAACATGTCACCAAACACCTTTAACCTTTACGGTAAGAACAATCCATTTTGATAATTCATTCGGAAAAAAAACGAACGGAAATGTATTCGGTTTAACGGGTACCGCACTTCTTGGCTATCTTTATTAATAATTCGATTCTGGAGGGTGGGCATACGAAATTAATGCATGGGCAAATCTCTTCTACATCTAAACTAACGGACTGCATCGTTGAAAGAACGATTTCGATATTATTTTCCAGAAAAATCGAACTTTAACGCGATCGCTTCAACGGGCACCGCACTTCTTGGCTATCTTCATTAATAATTCGATTCTGAAGGGTGGGCATACGAAATTAATGGATGGGCAAATCTCTTCTACATCTAAACTAACGAACTGGACCGTTGAAAGAACGATTTTGATAATATTTTCGAGAATAATCGAACTTTAACGCGATCGCTTCATCTATACCCATTTTTTCGCGGTTTTTATTTTTTATTTAAATTCTGGAGGGTGGGCAAATGAAATCTGAGAGTGAGCAAACGTGGTCAGGTCGGGTACATTTGTATCCTTCTATTAAAAAATTGAAATGCATTCATGATGGGTGATGAAGACAATTTTTTTATTTTGTTCATAACTCTTTTTTGGAGGGTGGTCAAACGAAAATTTTTGATGGGCAAACGTGGGCAAACGATGGACAAACGAATGCCGTTGAGTTTTTCCAAAATTTCGAATTTGGGGGTGCTATCTTCACAGACCTGCCGCAAATGTATAAATTGTTTCCGCTGTGCTTTAAGATGCGAACATATGAATGAAAGGCGGAAAGGGACACGACTTCGATCGAAGATATGCGTAAAGATAAATAAAAACTGTCGCTTTTGGTTTTCTTTTAAAGATAATACATTTTTGTTGGTCCGAACCTTCATAAATAACTATTATTATTAAAATTCTGCTTTATTTCATTAGAAGGCAACTCTTATATCATAGTAACAACTTACCCCAATGCGATAACAACTTGCCCCATATAGGGGTAAGAAGTTCCGCTTCGATCAGCCACAAATAAATTACTTTCTATGGGAAACCTATTACAATATATTAAACACAAGCTTAAAATCAGAAGATATAATAAATTTAACAAGAAATTAGTCAATAGTGAAGAGAATAACTACATTATTTTCCAGTCATTTTTTATGTTTTATCGAAATCGGAACTTTTAGCCCCGGCCTCCCCTACGCGTCCCATAATTCTGTGATCATTATTTTGCTAAAAATTACGAAGCCATAGAACAATTCTTACATTATACAATTATTGAAACTACCAAGCCACAGAAAACAAAAGCTACAGAAAATTTAAAATAGTATTAATTATACCATGTCCTCGCTATTCAATAACCAATTCAAAAACATTGCGAAACAGTAACAAGAAATAAAATATTCGCAATAGAAATAAAGCTATTTTTCTTTAACAGTTGGAATCTTCAAAATTAATTTACTCGCAATAATTTTGAGATCATTGGGGGTTGATAGTCTTCTGCGTAACTAGGCGCATTTGATCTCCTTCGTCGAGGATCCTAGTTCCAATATAAGTCTCTACGGGAGGGTCAGGATATCACGTCTTCTGTAAACGGGGGAGGCCGAAAATTTCTCAATTTTCTCGTTCTTCATCCTCCACTTCGCACGTTGGCCGTCGCAGCTGGGTACACAGATGAGATCCTCGGATGGGAAACCGATGGAAGCAGGTCCATGACTCGTGAGAATGTTTCTATTTCTCCGGCCAGTGAATGTCGGGCCTGGTGCATTTGAAGACGCGCGCGAAGGTCAGCCCTCAGGCTCAAGGCGATCGGGAAATATGCAAGGCAGCGCGAGCCATCCTTTCACAGGCTGGAGATGGAAGGTTACGCTTGACTCACTGGGTATTTCAAGTAATTTACTTAGCCGATAATAGGCGTAATTGATGTGCCTTCGCTTGGGCATCTTCCTTTTATTGCGGTTAAATGCGATCCCGTATAAAGATAAACGTTACGTACTTCGCGCGATTATTGTCGCAACGTCGCCTAGAATCCTCTGCTTAATAGATTGAAACTATGTGGAACGATTTGCTCACGCTTATTTGCGAGCATTCAGCAATTGCCCTGAAGAAAGAACCACTTTCTTGGGCATCTGCTGTCGCAAGCGTGGCACGGTAACCTAATTCTACAAATCCCAATTCGAGTGTACAGGGTTCGTCCATTCCCATCCCAGCATTCCCTAAACTGTAGCAGCCTTCGCGCGAATTACCTTTACCGTTGACATGTTGACACTTCTGACGGAGTCTTTGAAAGGCTGTGACTACCTGTGAATCTTTCAGGATCTTATGAAATCAGTAGATACTCTGTAGCTTTCGTCAACGCACACTTTACTCAAGCTCTTAGAAGAATATTGACAGGTTCCCTCCGCATATTTCGTTCGATTTTGCCGATTGTCAGGCGGAGCTTTACTATGGGAGGCTGAACATTCAGATAGTCCCTCCTGATTGTGCTAGTCGTCTGGAGCAGTCAGTTCAATTGAAACCCTCTTCTACGAAAATTGATCCCTCGTCCTTCCGCACATATTCGACGTTAACCCGTCAGCGAGAATATTGCTAGAACGGTGAAAAATTTGCCACGGTGCATAGAATATGCAAGGACGGGGAACTTTATGCGCTGCAACGTGAGCATAAATCCAAGTTTGCACCAGGCCCTTCGTCTCTATTCCTATTAGATGCTTACTAGACGGATATCTACGTGCGGGTGTAATCTGCATACATACATATGTATTCTATCTTCTGCTGTTCTCTTTTCGATAATATCGATCCTCCTACAGTCTTCCACCGTCTTCTTTTCCCCGATGCATCTTTCCTTAGTCCCTCTTCCTTTTCGCGCCTTTCTATTGATAAGGTGAATGTCCCAATTTCTGCTCACGTCCCCAATTCTGATCATTTCGTATTTTTCTTATCATTATATGCGTTACGTTTGTACGATAGTTGCAACAAAATAGTTCTAAATTATTTAAACATTTACGCGAGTGTTGCACATCTTGAAATATGTTTCTTAAATAGTTTTTGAATTGGTTGATTTATTATTAAAGATTTAATCAATTACTCTGCAAATTTCGATCGCAAACAAATTTTTTACACCTTCTTTATGACGAGTAACCTCTTAAATGAGCAGAATTTGGGACATTCACCTTAACACAATGAATTTCATATTAGACTTCTTTCCTCTGTTCGGTGCCATAATACTAATTTATTTTACGAATTACTGCGAAGTTTCTTTACTACCAGCGACGAATTCGAGAGAAATAGACGTCAGAGTTCCATGGATCTTTATTTACATAAAATAATCTGGAGTGTACAATACAGGGGGGTAGGTAAAATCAATTTTAATCACTCTGTCGTATTGTTTATTCGCCAGGACGGATTACAGTGGCTCAGGCCTCTTTGAAATAATAAAAGTATCTTTTTTCCCCTCCCATTCTGTTTCATTTTCTCTATGCACGGTTTATCAAATGGAACAGTTCCGTTCCCCGCAGTGGTTGCGCATTTTTCCATCTTTTGATGCTTCCGCTTTTGTTCGCCCGAAAATCGAGGTACTCTCGAAATATCCAGCCAGAATGTAACTCGAAAATTGCGTAGATAGGTTAGCTTCGTAGATATCGTGTTCCTCGTATTTTTAGCCGTGCATTCTGTACATTACGGACGGTACGTCTCGTTTCGTACTTTTCTAGGGATTCGCTTTACAGATATTTAATTCATACTCGTTAATTCTAATTGCTGCCATGTTGCCTGTCTTTTGCAGGTCGAAATGTCGGAACGCCATCAATTTCTACTGAATCCGTCAGCAGTTGAGAGTATTTAAAAAGTATTACTACGAATAGAAATAATAGCTGTTATCACATACCTTACATTAAGGGGTAACACCACTGTAACGGCACAAAAACGTGGTGTACCTTTGACAATTGTTTGTGGGTAAACAAAGAATTAAGTCGAAAATCTGTTTAAGCGCCTTTATTATACACATCTTAAGTAGTTTCAAGCTATTTTGTAAATTTTTTCTTTTTTTTAAATGGCACTTTAAACGCATTTTTCTCAGAACCACGTTTTTCAAATTGGCTAGCAGCACCATTTGAACAAATTTTATTCGATTCACTTGAAATTTTTACAGTAGCTTCTAAACTGCGCTCTCCATCGAAGTATATACCGATTTTACGATTTGTTGAAAAATATTATAGTTATGAACAATTTTTTAGCTGAAAATGGTGCTGGACGTGGCGGTGAATGGAGCTAGAGAGTGTTGTCTATGCTCAAGTGCTTACCATTTCTAAGAAAAACAATATTTCACAATATCGATACGTACTTCGATGGAGAATGTAGTTTAGAAGCTACTGTAAAAATTTCAAGTGAATTGAATAAAATTTGTTCAAACGGTGCTGCTGGCCAATTTGAAAATCGTGGTTCCGAGAAAAAAGCGTTTAAAGTGCCATTTAAAAAAAAAAGAAAATTTACAAAATAGCTTGAAACTGCTTAAGATGTGTATAATAAAGGCGCTTAAACAGATTTTCGACTTACTTCTTTGTTCACCCACAAACAATTGTCAAAGGTACACTACGTTTTTGTGGCGTTACAGTGGTGTTACCCCTTAATAAAAAGTGGCGCAAAAGTCATCATCCGATTTTCTTAGGCTATAACTTAGGTTTTAAATGGGAACAACGTGTCGTTTTCTGTGTGATACAATTTATTGAGACTTATAAATTTTACGACATGAAGCTCCAAAGATATTATAAATTTGGGCTCTTTTTATTGCATTTTCAATGGTGTTGCTATGAATTTGTGGAGTTAGACTTTCGATTTCGCGTTGAATATTGTCCTTTAATTGTTGCAAAGTCTGTGGGTTATTCACGTAAAAAAATGCTTTCAAATAGCTCCAAAGATGAAAGTCCCATCTTCACCGATTCGTGCGTGAAAATCACCACTGCGTTTGATACAGTGTTCTGCGGCGATGTAGCTTGATTGAAAACGATCCTTGTTTCAGTGGGATCAGATACGGTCTCGAAGGTGAATCGATCCGATCTATTCTCGACTACCAATAGGTCGTCGAAAATCGATTCGCTTTCGCTAGATATGCCGATGCGATTCCTCTACTTTGATAGTTTATCGAGCAGTATTATGTCGTTTATCCACAGCCAGGTCGATTAAAGGGTCATCATTTATGGATTCATTCTTTCGTACCGTGGTATTGCATGCTCTGGGATGCGGGTATTGGCTTTCCACTGTTGGAGTGTTAATTGAATGTATTGTTTATAAAGGGTCGATGTACTGTAACTCTGAACAATAGGAATCGTTTCGTTAATCGTTTAACGTGCTTCTGTTTTTAATCAGGCTTTAATTAAGCTTCTTCTACCCGTTTGAACTGCGTTGCTTTCGCGATAGTGGAAGGTTGAAATAGTTGTGCAGTCTTATGTGCTTGTAAATGTTAGCAAACCTGTAGGATTATTTTATTTTTCCGTAACGCAGAACTGGAAATTATTTTGAGAAACATCGATGCGCGTGAGTTAATATCGATGTGGATGTCGCATTGGTCCTGACATTGTAACTGTATGTACATGCTGCTTTCGGTATCAAGCTGTTCAGCTATTTGACCATCCGAATTAGAGATGTGTTCATTAATTAGGATCTGTCGTTGGTAATGATCGTTTGCGGTGTACCTTGCGACCATATTGCCATACCTACATCAAATTTAGGATGCACCCACGTAATGTAGTTAGTAACTGAGAATCAAGATCGATTTTACATATGGAATCACGGACATTATCGGTGCTTGGCAAATTGATGAATCAATAATTTATACCTACTTATAAAAATTGAGGCCACTGTTCCACTCAATCATTTGAATATGAATTATTTAGCGTACCTCAAGCTTGTCACCTCGATAAATATAACAATCCTCAGAGTATCACTGCAAGAGTTCAGCTGTAATTTAATCAATAAACAAAATTTTCGCTTGCCAAAATATTTGTAACATGAGTTGACTTCCACTGAAAGAGAATTAGAATTTATTTATATTTTCATCGGTATCCTTCGATTTCTGCTATCTTTTTTACCCGCATCGTTTCTTCACGTAAATCCCGTCACAAACTAAAGACAGTCGAGTGAATGGAAACAGCTATCGACGTCTAAACATCCGAATTAATCAGTCAGAAATTATTCAAGCCCGCGAACGTTGAGATACTCCCGTGTGGACACTGTCCAGCAAACACAGCCTGTCCCATTTGTTGATACGCCAGCGCGCTGCATTCGCAGAGTCGATCACGGATAACTCTAGAATTCGAATTAGTTCGCGAAGTGGCCCCGTGCATCGGATAATCGTCCGTCCCTTATACAGTATTTAAGTCACATACTGACATGGAGAACACGCGATCCCCTTCCTCCTTCATTAGATCATTTGCTTTAGGGTTTTCGACCTCACTGAGTAACGACCTCGTTTGCTTCTGATTGGATCTGTGCGATAGGAATTCCAGCGATCCATCATGCAAAAAGCAACGTGTGATTAATTAGAGACAAAGTGTTATTGAAAAAAATCAAAAGACGAATGTGGGTCAAACGTAGGCAGATAATATTTTACGGGTAAGGGGAAACCAGGGAATGTCACAAAACAGCTTTATCAAGAAAATAAAGTTTTAATACTTTAGTCCACCAGTAAAGGGACATGGTTCGATGAATTTATCTGCATTTTTCAAAGCATGAAGCTTATACCCTAATTAGGCATCAGAAAAAATAAGTAAGAAAATAATAATTGTTTTACATTATTTCAATATTTTTTCAAGTTTGAAGAAGGCAGCATACAGAAACAAAATAAGAAATGTCCACTTCTATTATTATCAAAACAAGGGCAGATCATTTTATTAATTGTCAGATATTTTGTTTCTCACTTACTTGTTAAGCACATGAGACAACGTCTCATAAATTCGTTGAGCCTTAGAATCGCCACATTTTTTCAAGACCATGAGTTCTTCACATTTTGCTTTTGAAAAGGCAGGAATTCTTTGTATGCTAAAGATCGAACTCGTTTTTTTTTTAATAGTGATGAGGGCACTCAACCAACAACTATTGTAGATGGTTCGATAAAAAATATAACGTAATATTAGCAGTTGAATCGCAAAATGACGAAAAATGGAGTTTCCCCGCTTTTCCCGCTACCCTTCACTTTTACTATATTGCATGAGATGTCGTTCAAAATGAACGAAGCATATCGATGGCTTAGTGCACAAATATTGTACGTCCACTGTTTTTGAAATTTGAGTTTTTAAATGGAACAAATAATTCTTCACTGTTTCTTTATGCTGTATAAAAATCACATTTATATTTACTTCACACATTTATAAAAAATTATATTTTTTTCATTGTATCCTTCTGAATCTTATGTACCATTGCCTATTTAAGCCTGTTTACCTCAAAAACACTAAAACACATCGATTTCGATGAGCCTTGGCACGATGGATCTATGTCGAAAATAAGTAAATAGGTGTCCGAGCGTTTCTGCCAATGGGCCTTAATAATAGAGATAATTACATGGAAATTATTAAAAATTTCATAGTGGCCATGGGGTGTTAATGGGTAAAAATCCCACACTACCCTGGAGCCCCCGGGAGATTCCCCTGTGAAGGAGTCGGGGAGCCATTTGAAGATTTTCCCAAGTTGAAAAAAAAATTATAAAAAAAAGCAATTTATAAAAAGAAATTTATAAAGTTTTTTTTTAACGTGGAGACATCTTCAAAAGGCACCCCGACGCCTCCAGAAGGGAATCTCCCGCGGGCGCCAGGGTAGTGTGGGATTTTTACCAACTAAAACCCCACGGCCACTATGAAATTTTTAATAATTTACATGTAATTATCTTTATTATTAAGCCCTATTGGCTGAAACGCTCGGACACCTATTTACTTATTTTCTACATGGATCCATCGTGCCAAGGCTCATCAAAATCGGTGTCTACCACATGATGTCCTCCCCTTGTAAGCCATCGATGTGTTAGCATCTTGCATGTAATGTTGTGGATACTTCATATGTTACGAGACAATTATAACGCTTCTAATTAAATGTACTAGATCGGTTATTTACCATAGGTAGGACACACCGGAGGTTTCTCGTAGGTAGCCCCCGATCCATGAGATCTCTGTGCAGGTATAAGCTCGCCATTCCATTGTTTGGTTACTCAAGCTGGCTGATAACCCACGACAGGTGTCAGTGGCCTTAGAACGTGTGACCTCTGCTGGCTCTAGATAGCGCGAGGCTAGGCCTCGGTTCAGACTAGGTCAATCCTGTAGAGTGTCCAGCGTATAAGAGAAACTGTCACGTCCATCGCTTAGCGTACGCTGGTAGCCCGTTGCTTCTTGGTGGCACAAGTAGGCGTTTAAAATGTATCAGTTACACGCTTCTACGAGGTGCTCGAAGATTGCAGTATCTTTATTGCCTGTAGCAGTCATATTGAGTTTCCGAAGTAAACGTAAAGTGTGAACTTCATTAGAATTCTAATGGGAATATAGCTCAGACGTGCCTTATCACTGGTCGTGCGTACGATATCTTAATTTCACACATTTCATCCACAAATGACTGAAGAAAAGGAAGAATTAGTCGATGTTGAAGCTAGATTCGCCACATCTACTTTTAAAAATATTTTTACAACATAAATCCCTCCTATTTATTCTAATCTAACTGGGTATAGTACCTAAAAGAGATATAGCGAGATCGTAAAAGCTACGAGAGTCTTAAAGTTCACAGCCGTTGAGGTTTTGGAACAAGCTAAGGTTTCCGAAATCTCGAAGCTGTCAACTTTGGGACACGCAGCGTTTAGAACCCTTTCTAGGTACTATACCTTCTCATCTCTAACTTTTAAATATCCGCCAGGCTTTATTAGCTGTTGTCTTTTAATTAGCTCCTCGAATTGAGGCGATACTGAGACACTGAGTTGACGCTACTTCCATCCAGCACGGTTTTTAATAAGAATGCTTGAACGGTTTATCTTACGGGGCTCGGGTCCTGCTCCAGCTTGGTCAGTTCCTGATGTATGAGAGTCGGCGAATAGGGGGTGGGTCTCTATTGTTCGAACAGTTAGTCCAACTGACAGAGACTCCAAGAGCCACGACAGGTGTCAGTGGCCTGTGCACATGGCGACTGCATATACAAGGGCCACGCGGCGGTTGTTTTGACGCGGCTATCTGTCAAACAATCGTGGTTCGCCATAGTTCTGTCACATGGTCCGCTGAGGGGATCCTCTGGTCCAACGGTGGATGATTAACCACGCTTAACCACGTCCTACGACGCGGTTTACAATTAATCATTGCTAGGACTGGTACCATTTGTTTCTGGTTTACGATCCACAGTTGCGCTGGTAAACAGGTCCGGCCATTGACGACGATTCCACAATTCCGTGCGTATCTTCGTCTTGTTATCATTACATATCTGTGACAGTATCCAGACCCAGCTTCTGGAGTGAGGCGTTTTGTGATTGATTAATGAAGTAGGGCCTATTTTATTATGATGAAAAAGACTATATGGATTATGTGGAACGTGGCACTTTGCGCAAGCATTGAACTTGGAATGGATGCAGTTTTTAGCTAGAAAAACAGTTGTGGCATTCGTTTTTCTGAATATCTGCGACACTCCTGGTTCGTGTTGATAGGCAGATTATCGTTTCCATTGCAATGTAATCGCGAGGACAATAGATTACCGTAGCCTAGTAAATGTGTATACAATACCCCATGCACACTGCTCAACCAGCCGATAATAGACAATCGAACTCCGCTGGAGCGACGATATAACGCGCAATCATTTTTTACTGAAAGTACACGTATTATGCGTCATCGAGGCAGTCGATTATATTTATTGCAAATATACTGTACTGAATTTTATCCGTTCAGAATTGACGCTTGTCTATCGTCAACTGTTCAGTTGATGCATAGTGTGTATGGAGTTTAACCAACTTTTGGGGAGTAATCGGTGTGCAATGAAATACATTTTTCCTTCGCTGCAACCGCGTTACGTCTCACATAGAAGCACATAGTATTAGAAATTAGGCCATGGATACTAAAAGCACGTCTGTGGTTTTAATTCTTAATTTATTTAAGACACTCGAAAGGCAACGTCTTTACGCTCTGAAACGATCCGGCATCGTATCGGTTGGCCTCGCTATCGATATACCTAAACATCCTGACATAAACATTTCAGTCATGTATTATGCATTCCACGAAGTAATATAACAGATCATTTTTGCATCAATAAACTTTCATTAGTTAAACAAAACCAACACATAAATACTTCGCCTCGCGACAATGTATAAAACACTATTTTACGTGTTCATGTGGTCCAATAATATTTTCTGATATTCAACAGAGAAATATACGAATATTTATGAAAATATACGGAAGTCGCCAAACTTGGTAAAAAGTTAAAAACTTTGACCCCGATGCACAAGTGTCAAATATTGACTGATTTCAAAAATTTCCTTTTGCCTTGATTTGTCTTCCTCAAAAGCAACTTTCCCGCGCTGGGCCGTTTCGAGTTTCGAAAATTTCGGTTTTCGGCCCACCCTACTGTACAATCCTCCAAGTTGACCACAAGCCTAGCATCTTAGAAATCATTTAATCTAAACCTTTTACTCTCTATGAACCCTATGATTTAAATAAAGGGTCTTTCAGTAGTCACGCCTGAACTTTGACAGCCGATATCGTCTATGTTTGAAACGATAGCGCTGTCATTCTGTGACTTTTGTGTTCTGTCACAGCAGCCATTTAATAATAGAAAACTATACGCTTCAACAACGCGTCGTAATTGCGAAAATTTATTATAAAAATTTGTGCTCTGTTCGCAAAACGTTCCGTCGGCTACGTGAAAATTATGCCAAGAGTTCAACGAATTATCGCGAAATTCGGGGAAACCGGTTCAGTTGCTAATCGAGCAGTGCCTGCGCGTCTCCTCAACGCTAGGTCGAAGGAGAATATTTCCGTAGTTGCTGGAAGTGTGCGCGAGAACCGAAACCTCTCAAGATGAAAGAGGCGAGGCGGTAAATGTCAACGGCGAAATTTATCGAGAGATGATTACCGATTTTTTTTTACCCGAATTGGATGATATGGACGTAGACATCATGTGGTTCCAGTAAGACGGCGCTGCGTGCCACATAGAGAATGAGACACTGGCGTTATTGAGGGATAAGTTTCCAGGTCGTGTTATTTCGAGAAGAGGCGATGTCAACTGGCCGCCAAGATCACGCGTTTTAACGCCCTTAGACTATTTTCATTGGGGCTACGTTAAGCCTCGGGCCTATGCTAATCACCCAGCAACAATTCACGACCTGGAGAACAACGTCATTCAAGCCATTGCTGAAATCCAGCCCGATTTATGTGGAAGAGTCATTCCAAATTGGGTCTCTCGGATCGCCTCCTGCAATCGAAGCCGTGGAGGCAATTTGAACGATATTATTTTTTTAAACATAATGGCATTGAATGTACTTCAATCCGGAGTAAAGATTTCCGTCGTACCTTACACGTGCCTCTTTTTATTCAATTTTAAAGATGCAGCGCTTTTATTGAAAGACCCTTTAATATTTTCTTGCTTGAGAATTCTTACATCTAATCACACTGCAAAATCACAACTTAAAAGTTATCGGGTGCCCGAGACCCGAGGAGAAAATCGGCTCGCGAATCGCAAATCGGGTCCCGTAATTTCGGGTAGCCGCACACCCCTAGTAACTATACAACATCTCACACCACATTTTATCTAAACGAAACGAAGACCACCAAGCCTTGATATCCAAAGTTTCCCTTTACTGTCTCTTCTAAGAGACCCCGAATGAAAAAAGTAATCAAACAGTGCACTCCACAGCTGTCTATTAATCCCCGAAGTGCAGGCGATCTACACAGACCCAAGTGTCGACAGTATATTCGAGGAACCATTGAGAACTCGTGTAACCAGTAGCCGAAGAAAACGGTAATGGGCGAAGGCGCTACCACGTGTCCAATTAAACCCAGCGCTGTTCAAAAAGCGGTTATCCAGGCCACGGCAGCCCCCTCCTATTATCCACAACTTCCCGCCGAGGACACCTCCTCGCGCCAGCTCGAACGGTTCTTATCAAAGCGTTAATGCATCGAATTAACGCGTCGACGGCGAGCGCGGCGTGTTCGCTATTTGCCAACTGGTGCTCGCAGCTCCCGCGGGGATCAATACCGGTCCCGGTACTCGTTATTAAATCGCGGGCATTACGAGCCGACGTTACAGCCGTGACAACTGGGCGCATCGCCTCGGACCTCTGCGCGTGTGCACACGTACAGGCTCCAGGAGCACGCTCGATCCTCGTCGCGAAGAAATACGAGCGTTCGAAATTGCGCTCAATACAGATTGCGTCGATAAGTGCACACGGCCGACATGGTTTCGAGGAGGCCGATCGAGGCATGTACGTAGCTCGCAACTCGTCCCGTTTCTTTCCTCTCGACCCTTCGAGCATCCTTCTGCCGTTCCACGACCTCAGGCCAACGTATGCGAGCAGTCCGACTGCAAAGCAGAGAGGGTGAACATCGAGTGGAGGATGGAAACCCGTGGCAAGCAGCCTGTGATCTCTGTGTTTTGAATTCCTTGGCGGGCAAGGTATACATGTACCCCTGTTGACTGGGAATTTTCGGAGGGCCCCTTCGTTGTTGCATTCTGGGATGCGAGCGGTGGTGACTGGGTTAGGATTGCTCAGTGAAGTGCAAAGTAGTTCATTTGCTCGAGTTACCATCTGGGCTGGACGCTTTCATGTTAGGTACCACACGCCGCTGAAAGGGATAGGTTAACTCTGGAACTGGATAGGTTCTGATCTGTAATAAAAGTGTTTCTAGCCAGTAATTTACGGTCACTTAGCTTAGAGCGTTGGGGATTTTAACGTACCTGTAAGCGTTATTAAAATCAGCGCCGCGTTAGTTTTATGCCCGCTCGAAAGTTCGTCACGGCAGGCTGCAGTGTCTGTAGCGCGCACGGCGTAAAATTAGTCGCACTTTGCGCAACGAGTATTTTTACCCCGGCAGGAATTAACGGGCAGGGTGAACCGCTCGTGCGTTTCCTACCTCTTTCTATCGATTTACCCCAAGTGTTCTCTCCCGAGTCGGCAGTATTTCTTGGAATAACAGATAACATTTTGTACACGCTCCCCCATGCCCCAGTCGTATTCTTTACTATCGAGCCACCGTAAAAGAACTATGCTCCGTTTTGCCCCTCGATTGGATTACATTCCGTGGGGGTTGCAGCTGCAACGGTGGAACGAGAGATAACTGGTGTCGAGAAAGCGAGAAAAAAGGAGGAAGGAAGGGAAAAAACACACACACACACCAAGAAGCGATGTCGCGGATCGATTCCACACGGGGGGAGGGGGTGGAAGTCACTTCTGGGAGTGGTAGCCGCGGCAACACTCAAGGGCATTCCTCGAGGCTGAGGCTTTTAAAGATACACCAGTCAAGGTCCGATCGGTTGTCTTTCAAGGACGGATTCTTGAGACGCGAGATTGCTCGTTTCGTTTGTTGAAAATCCGATAGAAGGATTCCACGGGGGCGAAAGGTGGTCTGCTCCGCCGCCCTTGGATTCCTACTTTTCCCTTAGATCAAACCACCCCAGAGCGTGCCCTGTCGATGTAAAGTGTTCCAAGGGAGAAACTGGTTATTGCTCTCCATGCCCTACATAGAAGGGAGCCGTGGTTCTTTTCGTGTCCGACTTCAATTCCTCGCGTGGCTTGGGTTCGACTGACGAAACCCTCTTGACTTCGGAGTTACTCGTGTCCTTTATCGAGTGATTCTGACCCACGGCTCCTGCTCTCCTCTCTTTTTTCTCAGTCAGCCGTGAAATGACAGAAACTCGAACCGTTGCGGCGAAACGAATGTTAAGGGGTAGTGGAAGATATTGTGATACGTTGAATTTTGCTTGGGACTGCGGCACGGAGAAAAGTCCTCAGCTTTCTGTAAAGACTGATTATAAATATAATTGTGACATCTGTCATGACTGTTTTCATTTGTGCTTTCGTGTTTTATGATACTGTGGCTGACATAGTAAAATTATATGTATTTAAATGTGAAATAGCGCTACAGAATTATCATTAAACAATACTTTACTTAAAGTCTTAAAATCAACACAATTACAATTAACACAAACAACTGTGTACAATTTTACTCGAACGCCCCAGAATTATTTGCAATTTGCCGGTGAATGTGTTACCTAGAAAGAAAATCACATCATTACAATTTGATGAATCCTACAATCCTAAACTTGACACTTTTAACTAAATAATTGGCGTTAGAAATTTTGCAAAAAATTTACATATATATTTTTGTTCTTAATTAGGCAATTTTGCAAAATTAAAATTAATATTGATATTAGCCCTTCCTGAGTTCACTCACAGAAATACTCGGCAAAAAAGTGAAATCACCATCATATTTTCCACGCGAAAAAGGACGTAGGCGTTCCTTCCTAAAACAATTTCATATTCATCGCCGAGCCGGATCCTCGAGATACTGAGCATATTACCTGATTCGGCTGCGCCCCCTTATTGCGCACTTGTTTTATAAATATTGAATTCCGGGTACCCCGGATATTGGGACAGGATGTTATCGCGATAGTAAAATTTCTGTGCAATACCAGCACTAGGGGTCTCGTAAAACATCGCGAGGCAGCGCGCACGCGAGCGAAACTTCATTTTCCCGCGAGTTAAGCGCGGATACACACCCTCGCGCGATACATGTTCAGCGTGAAAGTGAAAAGTTTTACGCGAAAACTCCCGTGGAATGTTTATTGTATTTGGCGACTTGCGCGATATTTTTTAGCGTTTCAGCGGCAAACACTAGGGAATCACGAACTTGGAAAGTTGAAATTGAAAGAAACTTGTCAGCTAAAAATGCATTCCCCGATGATGAATCGCGGCCCGTCTGCTTCTGTGTGAAAAATTAGCCTGCCTCGATGGTCCGGGTTAGGTCAGACACGTTGGCGAGGACGAGAAAGTCACGACGAGACGGGAGAAGGATTCGTAAAATTGCATTGGCCAAATTGGATTCAGGATTATCACGCTATAACGCGATTAAGCGGCGAGAGTACGCCTCTGGCTCGGTGTCGAAGCCATCGTAGTCGAATTCATCAGCGGTGATCAGAGCTGCCTGGGATATTGAAAAAATCAGGGATTTCGTTTTTCGAGACCCCGCTATCTACTATTACCCGGCCGAAAGAAGATCCCCAAGAGGCGGGCTCGGGCGATACAGTCCGTCGCTATGACGATTGGTCGAATCACCTATTTGGCCACACTTTTAAAGACGCGGCACACGTATTTTGGTTATTGGCTGAAGTAGGCACATGATTGTCGCACCGCGCGACGAAGAGAGCGAACAAAACACATCGAGATCGAGTGGAATAGAGCGATCTGACCGACGAGCGCCAAAGCAATAGCGTAGGCATCTCAGATAGTTAACCATTAATATATAATAACATAAAAATTTCCTTATTTTTCACAATATATTCAGGAAAGTATTATCATTGGTTTGGTTAGATTTTTCTGATTAAAATAAGCCCAAACGCAATCTCGCACAGATTGTTTGAAAAATAAGGAAATTTTTATGTTATTATATATTAATGGTTAACCGTCTGAGATGCCTACGCTATTGCTTTGGCGTTCGTCGGTCAGATCGCTCTATTCCACTCGATCTCGATGTGTTTTGTGCGCTCTCTTCGTCGCGCGGTGCGATAATGTATGTGCCTACTTCAGCCAATAACTAAAATTCGTGTGTCGCGTCTTTAAAAGTGTGCCAAAATAGGTGATTCGACCAATCGTCATAGCGACGGACTGTATCGCCCGAGCCCGCCTCTTGGGGATCTTCTTTCGGCCGGGTAATAGTACCTCGCAGATTGTATTTTCAGTTTCGTTTCGGTAATCCTCTGATAGTCGTCGATCCGTTCAGCTGTTTAATACTACCGGGTGGAGTATGAGGGAACAGTTCTGTGCAGAGCTTTCGGGGGAAAGATTGCTTAAGGTTTTAAATTACTGGAAATTATTTATTTATCTGTTCCCTTTAACGGGTAGACCCCATTGCTTGCAATATAAACACAGACGAGATACAGTGGGAAATTAATTGAAATGTTGAAACCGATGTCTAATTAATGGAGCTTTGTTGAAAGATTAATGCAGAGGGGGGAATATTGGGGTGGATTTGAAATAAAATGATCAATTTCCTTTATTTCATAACATTTTATCTTCTTCGTTTCTATGCATCTGCTAGTTGTGACTAATTTAAAATTTCTTCTGATTACAGGTGAGTAGACTAGCTGTCATACTTGCTAGAATAATGGAAGCACGCAGTTGGAGGAGAAAGAATTATTAGGTAAACTTTACAAGTAATATTACTGTAACTAAATTTGCTTAGGAGAGCACTTTGATACATATTTTGGGGACATACTTCGGTTGTAATATTGAGGTTGGTTTGGAAAGAACGTTCAATAAGCACTTCGAAGTACGTCATTCGTTTCTGAGTAGAGGAAACTAGACGTAGGATTAGTTAGCATAAGTTTGAACCTAATACATAGCACAGTGAAAGGAAAGTAGATTTGTTGTGACAGATAGGCAAGTACGTGAGTCAGAAACGCAGAGTAATATCAAAGTGCCCCTATTGTTCCATACATATGTATGCAAGCAAGATCTTGGACGTTAGATATATGAATCAACATCACGAATTGTATGAATTGCAAATCAAGTGTCGCTAATCAAACGTGAAAAGCTTGACTTTGGCTAACTGTTTGATAGAGAATACAAATTTTGTATGGGTGGGCTCCAAGAATAGGATGTCGTTATAGGATGATATATTTATACTCAAAGCGACGAGAATATAAAATAGGAAGCTAATCGAAACTAAATCACCTAGCCACTCAGTTATTCAGGAACACATATCCCCTTATCACTCCACCTTCTATCTCGCGATTCCCAGCCACTGTGCCCACTATTTGAAAGCTCCCTATTCTACAGTGACCAGTGGAATAAATTTAAGGGCCTTGCGAAGGCATGCCTGTCAAACTCGAGGAAATATTACAAGAACCTTCTCACACGAGACACTCCCCTGTGTCGCGGACTGATATCTCAGTTATATTCACGCGCCACAGACAGCATTGTGCGAATATGTTCGAAATACCAATCCCCAGCTACGAAAGTGCCTGCCGTGAAAGGCTGCAAGCTACTCGAGGAATAGTTAGGTCGAAAGTGCGAGGAGAGAAGCGATCTCTGGGCGTTGGACCAAATTCGTCGGATTAAGGGAGGCTGCAGTCGCGCGTGTTAACGACATCTTACTATGTATCGAGCAGCTGAATCACCCCGTGAAAAATGACGCCATTTACAGGGGTGGAATCCGCTGCAGCTCATGGGGCATAAGTCTCGAACCGATACCTAAACTCGCTGAAACTCGGTTGGGGGTCATTCGTTCGGCTGCCGGACCGCAAATTGAGCGGTTTGTTTCACGCGGGCGATCCGCCTCCCGTGGACGGCCGAAAGAGTCGTGAGCCTCAGGAACGAGTTCCTGATGCTCGCCATTTATCAAGCCGGGGAGGAAATTTCCTTAGACAGCCCCCGTAAGTCCTGCCCGAGAATTTCGTGATTACACTTGCAACTTTTGAGCCGGGCAACTTCAGCCCGCGATCCCAGCACGGCGAAGTTTCTTGTATCGGGCTCGACGAAAGGAAAACATCGCCCCGAGTTCGTCCGATTTGTAAATTGTCCGATTAGCATTGAACGCGACAAATACAACTGGGCTTCAAGCGGAATTAATTGGACGTCTGGAGAATCTATTTTTAACTGGAATTCCTCTTTGCTTTTGGGTTCGCGAATATCGATTTGTGATGTAGGTACGTTGTTGTTTGAAGATAATTCGGGTTACTCTATTGGCAATCTGCGTTAGCTTAACTGTGCACTTAGGAGCTGAGCTCATTTGCGGTCAGAAAGTTGAAAATAAATATAAGTCAGATTTGGGGCAAACCGTCAGAGAAATTAAGATTAAACAGCATGCTTAGTAAGCTTCCCACTTTATCGGTAGAAGCTTCAATACCTATGACGTAAATAATTATCTTCGACTTTGGAACGTAACACTTCGATCATCGGAGCAATGCACCCCCTGGATTGCTTCGGGTAATCAAGGTCCCATCGCGTTGAAAAGAGACTATCGCGCAACGTCACGTCGATTTACCGTTATCTGTTAGTCGGTAGGGTCTCCGGCTCGCAATCAACCGCTTGCACGGTTGGTTAAAGTCGGCAGGATCTAGAAACAGGCGTTCGGCGTGTTAATTCCATCGTCGGAGCTTAAAAGTCGAGGACCAATTCCAGCGATCGTGAGGGTGGCCGAAGGGGGAGGTCGAACGAGAGTAGTGGATGTGAGGATTAAGTCGAGAGGGCAGCTCGTAAATCAGAAGCTCAGCCAGCTATGTCTGTGGCGCCGGAGATAATAACCATTTTGCGCTTCCATAGGCTCCGTTCCACCCCCGTCGTTAGAAGCGATCTTACGACAAGGGAGAGAGTAGACCCATTCAATTAACTTCGTAAAACGTAAATCGAGACGCTCCCTCCTTAATCGGCCCTTTCCACCCGTCCTCTATCGTTTTCCTATCATTGCTCTTTCTCCCCAGGTCTGCCGTTCCTCGCCACCCTCAAATATCCCCGGCCAGCGCAACCCCGCTTCCTACACCCACTTCGGGACACCCTTATTGTTTGATTTGCATATTCAGAGCGTGGCGCAGTTGTTGCGTGTGTAATAAGGGATACCGATAGAGTGCCCTTCATATTACTTTTTTTCCAGGCTTCAGAATGTCCTCTGGGACATTATATCCTTCTGTTGTTTCGTACGTTATAGAATAGTCAAGTGGATAGAGGAATTAAAATTTGCGAAGGGAAGTGGTTTTATTATTTTTGGCTGTACTACCGAATGGCCTAAGTGGCCGATCCAGGGAGTGTGAACCCTAAATCTAAAATTGTAGCTTGGGGTATTTATTAGTCTCCAGATATTAATAAAAAAACTCTCAGTATTGCTATTGACTTATTCAGACGCAACGCATTCCACTTTACAACTTGTCCCGGGTATTGGTATTGGTTGGGGGTAGGTTAGTGGTTAGTAAAGTTTTGACAAAAAATTAACAATACTTTTTTATTAATATTTCGGAAACTAATAAATACCCAAAGCTACAATTTTAGATTTAGGGTCCACACCCCCTCAAAACTCTTGTCGATCGGCCACTGGGGCCATTCGAAAGGATATCCGTATTTTTCTATGTTCTTTTGTGGTGAAGTTTTCAATACTTTATCTACCTTTTGAACACCCATCATTGATATTAGTTTTTCATTACTTGATTAGATAATTTTGATTAAGTTATACAGCTCAATGATTTTTTTTGTGAATTACATACATTCGAGGTGAACTGAATCCCTTCTTAAATTTCTAATACATAGGAGCATCCTAACACCTAAATTCTCCACGGAGTCGAACGTATTCTGACAGCAGGACTGCGATTTCATCGAATCTACAGTCCTATTACATGTTAATCTTCTCTAACGAACATGATGTTTACAATGTAATTGGTGGAGGAGCGTGGCGGGGCTAAATTCTCGGGACTCGACAGGCAACCTTAGCCTAGAAACGTTCCCTGGTAATGCCTCGTCTCTTTGACTACGTCTGATCCCAAAACCGATTGAATACCAAAAGTAGGACATCAATTTGCTCTCTGACACACTCTGGAGTCTGGGAGAAGAAATGCGGCTGTGCACGTAAATGCAAGCATGAGAGGTTTCTTCTCTGTGTCCTCGTGCCTTTATCCATCAAGAATACTTCAGACGAAATCTTAGAGTTTAGCCCTCGGAATTAGGATTCTTCGATCGTTTGAGTCAAATGAAAAATAATACACCATCACTTCGATCAATGTGGATATTCAACTACTACACCCCAAATTTCTCGATTTAAGACTTCAGAACTGAATACACTCTACAAATTTCACTTGCCCATCTAATTTTATTTGGATCTTCCATCTTTGAATTTCCCCGAGTCCCTGAAAAGATTTTCCTGTATTCTCAATTTGAGGAATAGCTAAGAAGTCCACTCTACGCGAACCCGATCCTTACGGCTGCTCTTAACAAGACGTGGACTAGAGGGGTAGTTTCTGGGCGTTCCTGCTTGCAATAGGGGCGAGTCGGGGATCTATCCGCGACGATGCAGCGGTTCCTTGCCGCGTGTCCTATCCCTGACGTGTTCACCACCCAGGAACCGAAAAGGAAACGCATCGGTAGTCAACTGTCCGTGGTTTGAATACCAAACGATCCTTTGACCACGCCACGTTCGGCGAACTCCGGCTAAGGTCACACGTTTCGCGCGAGTTTGTCGAACTCTCAGGTTTCGCCATGATGAATTTCGCACGACGATTACGTCGCAGAACCTCCTTCCCCCTTCAGCCCTTGCTCGTACACTACGGCTGCTGACTAATAGTATCGTGACTGGCGGCGATAATGAATACGTAATTACGCGAGCGTAATAGCTTTTTAATGTTTCAATTTCAATCAGTGGGGTCGCGTCGATTGAAATGTAAACGGCGGAGACGGTCAGCCGAGGAGTAATCGGTGTCGTTGCGAGTTTCTCTGCCAGTTTTAACGTAACAGTATCTCTTTCTCCTTTTATGGTGATCTTGATGCACGCGTCGTAACGCGATAGAAAATTTATATCGGGCCTGGAACTCGAGAAGGCAGTTTAGTGGAAGCGTTCGCGGCGAATGTTCTTCAGGAAATACGCGAGGATTCGCGAGGGATACGTAATGTCGTCACGTACGTGGAATAGCGTGAAAGACTGTGAGGCCGTGCTCCGCGGGCTGTGTAACGCGTCTACGTGCAATATTGATTTGCTGCGATGTGCGTGCACGAGGGGAAATGTTAGAAAGCGTACCTAGGACGTGGTTTCCGAAGGTGTCCTGTTCGTCAGATGTTGAAGACTAAGAGTCTATGATTGGGTAGATTGGGGGAACATAGTTATCTGAACAATTACCAGAAGATCTTCAATTAAGATACTCCATAGCTCATACCTGGTAGCAGAACAAAGAGTGACTCCAAAATGAGGCCCTTTTTTAGCCCTTTTTGGTCCCACGATTTTGGAACTGAATTTCGCGCCAAATGATAGCTTATGACGAGACATTAATCCCGATAAATTTTCAAGTTGAGGTGACAATTAGTTTCTGAGATATGAGAGGTGAAAGAAGTGAAAATTCATTAACGCGTCAGACCATACGCTTCGATGTATAGACTTTTATGTCATTCAGATAATTTGAACAATTATTTCTAGGGGTTTTGCTGACTGCTAATAACGAATTCGAACTTAGATTTTCAAAATTCACGGAAAAAAAATCAAATGGCCAATTCAACATTGTGGACGATATATTAAAAACGCACCTACTACACAGACATTTATATTTCTTGATTTTTTTTCGTGAATTTTGAATGAATTTTCACTTCTTTCACCTCTCATATCTCAGAACTTAATTGTCACCTCAACTTGAAAATTTCGAGTGATTGATGTCTTACCATAAGCTATCATTTGGTACGAAATTCAGTTCCAAAATCGTGGGACCTAAAAAGGGCCCATTTCTTGGGTCACTCTTTCACACATTCTCTGTCTACTTTTGGGCTACGACTAACGACAATATAATTGTGCCCTTCGGAATGGCCTCATCAAGAACAGCAGTGTCTAATATCCTAGGAGCCATCGATACTCATCAACTCTTGCGTTTTAAATCGCAACGATTGAAGGATCCGTGAAAATTTGCAGACATTGCTGCCCACCTCTGACACGCGATTGCGCGCAAAAAGAAGATCCTCTCTCCGCGAAGCGCCGGCAGCGAGGCATTTTTATCCAAAGCGTTGCTCCGGCCAACAAAACCTGAGAACAGTTGCACCGCGCGCCAGACTTGCACGAGCATCTCTCTGTTTCGGCTGGGTGTGGCGAGGCAAAGGACTTAATCTCGCCTTTGCTACGCAAGGGTACTCGCCCGGCAAGGGTGGCAGCGTGTCGGTGCGTATCGCTGGCGGTGGTTACTGGTTCGGGGATGGCCGACACTGGGGTAGGATTCTCGGGCGGCATATCAAGCAGCTTCAGACATGCCGGAAGATTAATGCGAATCCGTCCCGATGGTCGTTACGGACCTAAGACGATTACATCCTGCTTAAGTTCAGGAGCCGTCGTCTGTGCCATCTTAATCGCTGGGTCACGTCGGATGTACGCCATTCTAATTAGTTAATCTACCTTTGGTTACGTTAGCAGGAGAAGGTCGTCCCTTCACCTTCTCCCTGTCGCAGCCCCTGCACTGGATGAACAGATGTTAACGCGAAACATGTACCAATTAGAGCTGGTAAGCTCACGGCTGCTTGACGAATCCTACCTCCTCCTCCTCCTCGTTCAATAGATACACGCGTTTTGATATCCCCCACCCCTCCTTGCCACGTTGCGCTTAACCCGTTACGTGCGTCGCCACTAATTAGGGGATGCGATTGGTTCACCTTATTACAGGCCGCATTATCGTTTCAGGGGACGTCGCGATCTAGTAATACTATTAGCATTAATTGGAACGGAGTAATTAACCTTTGGCGGGCTGGAATCGCGTTCCGATGCAGATAACGCGCGCAATATGCCGTGCGTACACATACGCGGCTACGTGCACTGTCTCTGTTTATTGTTTCCGTTCAATCTTTTTCGTTGTTGCACCACGGCTCGTGATTCGTAGCTGGATGGTTGGTGGAATCGTTTGTCTGCGCACTTTCGTCTCTTATCTGGCGATGGATTTTTAACGAGCCAGCTTATTAAATGTTGGACTCTGTTTGCATATTGCTGGAAGGTGGTGCAACCAGGAGGGTGGCTGAGGTTTTTATAAAAATATGGGTCAATGGTGTGGTACGAGATTTTCTCGGACGAAGCTCGCAAGGGACATTTCCCAACTGTTACACGCCGATTTTGATGAGGTTTACGTAGATTATAGTTCCCGAAAAAATATTTGACACGTGTTTTTATCAAAGTTAGTGGTGAAAAACACGCATGCCTTAATATCTCGGAAACTGTGCACTATAGAGAAAAAATATTTTACTTGAACATGGTGTACCTTTTTTATAACAAATTCGGCCATTTAATGGCAAACGCGTTTTTCACCCACAACTATGAGGGCTGATTTCATCCCCTAGATTTGAATGATTCCCGATAAGAAGAAATACGTGTGAAATATTTTTTCGAGAACTGTAATCTACGTTTCGGAGGGAATCGACTTTGAAAATTCTCATTTTCGATGCGTTTCAAACTACAATACTACAGCCTTACCATCGCCCTTTTACTACCCCTGCTTACCACTCGATATCATGCTAGTTATTCTCTGGACAATTAGGAGCAGCGTGACACAGTTCCTTAGCCGTGGACAGCAATGAAATATTGCATTTGGGAGGGGATCAAGTAGGCAATATTTAAAATTCCGACGTGCAAAGTTGGGCGATAAAGTATGACGAATGGCGCGAGATACGGTCAGGGGGAATTTCACTTGCAAATTACAGCAGCAACAATAGCTCCGGGTCCATGCTACAGCACGCCCCACTGGCGCACTTCCCTTGGAGACTGTACCTGCTTAATTTAATTTAATGCGCCCGCTTCGTTCGGATTAAATCGCACACGCGCAGGAGTTCAATGATTTTCCACTCGAGATACGTGCAGCTGTCTCTTGCATCTTACCAGCGAGACGCCTGCCTGGCTGGCGCCATGTAACCCTCTTTGTTTCGCTCAACCTCCCTTTTCGAAACTCCCGTCGCCGCGGTATGACGAGGCACGGAGTTCCGTATCCGACGAGGGATGCGTGCCGTGACTATCAAGCGGATTACACATTACTTCGTTGAGGGAAAGGATGACGGGAGCACGTGCAAATTGGACTTGCGAGCAATACACGCGCCCCTTGGCTAATTTCATGCAAGACCCTCCGCGACTATGCGCCGCTATTTTCCGTGGAATAAATTTATTACGCCACGGTGGCTCGGAAATCTGTTCACGCGCTTTGGGAGAGCCTACCGGTTGCGAGCTCTGTTATCGGTTGCTTTCTGCTCTCTGTGATACTCAGGAATCAAAGGTGACTATCTTCAATCTGCGCTGGATGGTTTCGAAGATATTAAGGTGTATCTGCGTGGTTTAGTTGGAAAATTCTGCACGAATCACCCTTTGTGCTTCTCAAGTTTCGGAGCTACTTGAATAATCATGATCCCCATCGAGTTTTCGAATTAACCTCGTAATAGTCTCATAGACGTGGGGATATTTTCCAGGCACTTGAGAAATTTTTTGCAGCAGGAAGACAAACTCCAGTCGAACATTTTCCCAAGGTTCTAGTGGGATGAAAACATCCGGCTGGCTCGTTCATACTTATTCATCACTCGTTTCATTCAGTCTCGAGATACTCTTACGCTGGGTGGGACTCATTCGTCTTATTCCGCATCCCCGTCTCTAGTTTCCTTTATTTTTGTTATTTCGCTCCGTTCGTGCCGCTTCCCTTTCCCATTCATTTATTATGCTTATTCTTCCGGTTCACCGTGGCCAGCAGAGCCAGGCGGGAAAAGTAATAACAGGTGTACGTACAAATTGAACGCGGCTAGGATACGGGCGAGTCTCATTTACTCTTCATTACGAAGTAGCCCTGTACCGCGGTAACTTGGGGCCGGCGTTGTTCAACTTTGCGGAGTTAATTTAATGTCTGGCTGCATCTCCTGCTTCAGTTCTGGCTCCGTTGGTTAACGCCATTGTTAATTTCGCCGCTCATATCGGTTATTTGATCGTTGAACGCTGTTTGGCGCGATGCTTCGTCTACCATGCTAATAATCTTCTTTCTGCGCCGCTGCCTTTAACATGGTGTGCGGGCTAAATATCGTTCAATAGATGTGTGACTTTGGACTAGGGATAGCTAGGTGTCGAACGTGAAATTTAAAATCTATTACGATTGTGTGTAGGCTAAAGCGGCCTGTAGGCGGTCAATATTATTCTGCAATATATTTATTGCACAATATTTATGCTCCACGCGCTCAATAATATTCTGCAGTATTGAATATTGCACAATATATTGACCGTCTAGAGGCTGCTTAACAAGGGGAAGGCACGGATGTGGAAATCGCTTTTGGAACGACAGTATATGGGGGTTGTAGTACTCGTATAGTATAAAAATACCATTTCGGCTTTTTGTGGAATGGTGGGCCTTCGTTTTCGAGATATTGTGATTTAAAGTTTTTAGCGAACGTAGTCCAGATATATATGCTATAGCACCTATATATATGTATATAAAAATACCATTTCGACTTTTTGTGGAATGGTGGGGCTTTGTTTTCGAGATATTGTGATTTAAAGTTTTTAGCGAACGTAGTCCAGATATATATGCTATAACACCTATATATATATATAAAAATACCATTTCGGCTTTTTGTGAAATGGTGGGCCTTCGTTTTCGAGATATTGTGATTTAAAGTTTTTAACGTACGTAGTCCAGATATATATGCTATAGCACCTATTCCCAAAAAGATTTCGTGGACACAACAGTAGCGTGTCAGATTGTCACGCGGCCGGCCCGAGTTTCAAGTTTCCCCAACTTGCGCATGTATATTTTTCAGCAATTTTTGCCGCGGAAATATATTTTGTAGATATTGCGTATTACACAGTATGTTACATATTATCTTATGCAAATTTGAAGGTTAAAAATGCATTTACAACATAATATATTATTCTAATCATCTCTTTCAGCGGTATTTTCATATTCTTTTACTGTGACAATATTTTATTCCGAAAGTTTCGACGCCTGCGATTGTCGCGCAGGTAAAGTAAGATAGCCGTCACGTCGGACCGTAAGCATCCAGTAGCATACATAACATATACAAAATATATTTCCACGGATAAAAAAAAAGAATGCTCGCAGTTGGGGGACTTGATTGAACCCGGGCCGGCCGCGTGACAATCTGACAAGCTACCGTTGTGTCCACGGAAACTTTCTTGGGTGTAGATGCTACGTATGTATGCATCTGGATTACTACGTACGTGAAAAACTTTAAATCACAATATCTCGAAAACGAAGGCCCATTCTACAAAAAGCCGAAATGGTATTTTTATATTACATAAGCACTACGACCCCCATATACTATCGTTTCAAAAACAATTTCCGCATTGTGCCTTCCCCTTTTAAGTAGGCTGCAGCCTAGGGCGGAACATTTTGGGGAACGACAAATTTTGAGCGAAACAAATTGGGTAAGGTTTAAACACAGAGGCTTGAGACAACTTTAAAGAGAATCCCCTTTTTTTAATATAACGTATTAGCACTAACTCACATGTGAGTTGCCATATGGAATTTTTGAAAAATTCTGAAATTACCTCGACTCTTGTAAATTAAAATAATTGATGGTATCCAAATCCGCCCCTGGATAAATTAGTAGTGAATGATCCATCGATCCACTAATTAGAAACTCATTCTTCTTTAAGTATCAATGACTCGAAATGTAGAGTTTTCATCATGATTTCCCATCCTTGGGTAAAGGCCGCAGAGCATGCAATGCGGTGTAGCATAGGGACATAAGATGCTCCGGTAAAATCATACTTCTGCGCTTGTTACCCGAGCGCGTGGATGAGTCTCGTTTCTTGCTGGTCTTCATCCAATTGGCCTTTTCCTCTTTCCTCCTCACGTGGCGTCGTCTTATCCTTGCTCCTGCACTTTTTTCACGGATCTAATTGTAAGCCGCCCACTGGAAACTGTCCGTGACTTACGAATTTTTCCATCTTGCTTCTCCGAGAATCGTTCCATTCGCCCCTTGCTTTCCCCTGGGCACGGGGAACTTCTAATTAATTTTCTGTCATCGCTTCTTTCCCCGGCGATAAATCAGCTAACGAAGTTTCAATTCGCCGTCCGAGCCAACGCGGCGTGAAACTTCCCTCGTAACTTGCATACAGCTCCGTTAATCAGCGGCTGGGGGGTGGCTGTTCCCTTTACTTTTTGCCGTTTAACTTGAGAGATACGCCTGGACTAGCGGGTTTCAAAAGAGAGTTCGGCTCCGGGATGCCTGGCCGCTCTCGCAGCTTTCCAGCAAACCGCAACAAAGGTCGCCGAGTTACGCGCGTTCGGAGCCAATGGAATCGATAATGCCAGGACGAATAATGGGCGGGCGAGCTGCTCTCGTTATGCAGATAGAGTCGTTATACGGCCAATCAAATTGATAAGGTCGCAATTGAGCCGTCGATTCGGCTATCTCCATCCGTGCCACCATTTTTCTTTGGTCTGGTTTCGGTACGCCACCCCCTATATCGCGCAGTAGAAGCTTTTTGAGCTTGAATTCCTCGTTGGAGCAGACGAGCCTGTAGTTACTTCGAACAATGCAGCATTTTTCTGCGGAGGAAGTTAATATGACAAGGATCCTCTGTCACGCATTTATAATGCTGTTTACACTGCATTCCACATTAGAGTATACCTGTTTCGCGCAGGCACGTCCCGCGGGAGGCGCTGCTACGCCCGACTCCCCACTTAATGTTTTTCTCCGTCGCACGGCCCTCTATTCTCTCTGTTAAGTTTCGTGCGGGACGTTGTTTACGTTGGCATCCGTCAGGTGCCAGGTTTTGGATGTACCAGTTATTCCTTGGAAACCACCACGACCAATCGCATGCGGTTCAAACCGTGGGTAGTAGTGGGAGCTGCGCAGATCGGTTGCAAATCTGTAGGGGCGTCGGTATGCTCTTATATGGAATGCAGTGTAGGTGGATGATCCTTTCATTACTTTGAGTAATTATCTTTATACGAAGAGGATTTGAGGAAGCTTGCATACTTCTGTGGTTTCTATTAAGGTGAATGTCCCAATTTCTGCTGATTTAAGAGGTAACTCGTCATAAAGAAGGTGTGAAAAATTTGTTTGTGATGAAAATTTGCACAGTAATTGATTAATTCTTTGATAATGAATCAACCAATTAAAAAATTATTTAAGAAAGATATTTCAAGATGTTTAACTATTCGTAATTTGTAATTAAATATGTAATGCTCTAAATGTCAACTGTGTGCAACACTCGCGTAAATGTTTAAATAATTTAGAATTATTTTGTTGCAACTACAGTGCAAACGTAACGCATATAATAATAAGAAAAATACGAAATGAGCAGTAAATGGGGACATGAGCAGAAATTGGGACATTCACCTTATAACGCGATGTGCACGAAACCTGCGACTCGATAAGTGAGAAAACTGAGAAATGACTGTTATAGATAGCTTGATGTTATAGATGTTTTAATGGCGTGGGTGAGCGGTGCTTGAGTGGCAGCGACCGGAAGGACAATCCAATTGACGGAGCGTAGAGCGGAGCTGAGGGTTAAATGAAATTAATTCTGCATCAGGATAGCTGTATGCAACGGTGCATCAGCTGCATCGACATAGGTGGCGGTAAATCTCTGCTCGAAGTGGCTTCGAATAGCTCAATTTTATTTTCAATTGATTACCTTGCGGCATGACGGGTGCAGCTTCATATTTACCAACTTCGAGTAAATTAGAAAAAACTGATTATAAAATGAGTACTTTGACTTAACATATATTTTCACGCAATAAGTAGTAGTTATTGAGTTGATAAGTTTTTATTTATATTTTTTGCGAAAGAATATTCCATAATATTAATATCAATACTAATATAATAATATTAATATTAATATTTGTATTATAATACTAATATACTAATATTAATATTAATATTTGTATTATAATACTAATATACTAATATTAATATTAATATTTGTATTATAATACTAATATACTAATATTAATATTAATATTTGTATTATAATACTAATATACTAATATTAATATTAATATTTGTATTATAATACTAATACTAATATATTAATATTAATATTTCTATTATAATACTTAGAGAAATATTATAATACCTACTATTAATATTAATATTTCTATTTTTATTTATTTGCAATGAATCGCTCATTTGTTATCGGATTCGCATCAAACCTGCACCAAACGGTGTAGAATTTATTTTGTATACCTATACCCATTACACGTCATAACTCAAAAACTGACAAAAATGGAGCTGCACGCTCCTCTTGCTGCAAGATCCGCAATTTGAATCCCTCAATATCTCCGAGCTTAATGAATACACTGACACAGTCACTGATCACAAATACTGACTCCATGCCAGTATATGATGGGAAAACACAATATCATTGACTATAACTTTTATGCGTCCAAGGTTTATTGGACTGTAATGGTATCCAACATATTAATTTATAAATCGGTGATGGAAGTTATTCCTGAATAATAAATCGCGTATAATGCACAGCGCGAGGGTTGTCAGTTGCGAGCGGATTTCTGCATGTTCAGTCCGTAAAATATTTTCAGCCGCGCATTACCCCGAACGTTGCAATCCAAAATTCAATCGTCGCGATGATGGCGGTGCATCAGCCTGATGCATTAATGTGACGTGAATTTCGAAACACCCCCATTGGTCCACGGAGGCGCAGTTAAAATGCAGTGACATATTGTCGAGCGGAATCGAACCTCTCATTTTACACGAGGCAAATGAACTTTTTCTCCACGAGCGCTTAACGACTTTCGCCTCGTGCGTCACAATACGATTCATTAGTTTCGAAGGAGTCATTCTCTTAACAGAACGAAAATAACATTGCGACTTCGCCATTCGAATCGAAACAATGACGATTTGGAGTTTTATTTTTACAGGAGTTTGGTGGAAAAGGGTATTTCATTACAGCTTCTTGAAAAATGATTAATAATTATAAATTAATATGAACTGTTATTAATTTTTTTTATAATATTATTAATTATCTTTCTTTTGAAGAATTGCTCACATATATCTGAAAGAATCACTTAGAAAATTCTTCTTTTCTTTCTCGCATCGTAGAATTAGTTAAAATTCTTTTTAATCTCAGATATATACCTAGGTAGTATTAGAAACTAGATTCTTTTTAGATTATTCACTTATTAATTCAAATAATCAAGTATCCGTTACAATGCGCGAAAAAGTTACTCAAAGAGAGCTCCGTAAAAGTGTAGAATGGAGCTTAAAAAGCTTCGCGCGATTACGCGAATTGCTCGACCCGTTATGGCCGGCAACATATTGACCGTGCACATAATAACTTCTCTCCCTTTTGGCTGAAACGAATGTACAGCCGTTTCGACGACGATTTCTATGATACCATGGTATACATTATTTGCGTTACAATGCAGCGCTGTGCGAGACCGTTAAAGTCGTAGCTGCAATGTTTAATGAGGCGTTGCGACAGCAACGATATGTCATTTCAGTCCGTCGCAAATATTGGCAGAGCCGCGGACATCCGTCCCTGCGAGCTGAAAATAGAGTTGAAAACGACGTCTAACGTTTGTTTAGACATCTCTCGATCCTCTTTTTCCGCTCGTTTCCAGTATTTTCCCCGTGGAACATTTTTTCGCCCCTGCTGTCTGGAAAAAAAAATGGCATTTCGCTCGCAATCCGTTACACTTTGCGGAGGATCGATAGTAATCTCCGTTCGTCTCGTTCTGAATACCATTTCCACATGAAAGCTTTCACGCCTCGAATGTGCGAGGATACTTTTTTTTTTTTTTTTCGTTGTAAGTGAAAATATTCTTTGATATTTCGGCTGTCTTGTCCCATTCAGGAGTGACTGCGTGACGTGCGGCTTTCAAATCGAGTTCGACGCGTGAAGCGTCGTGCGGGTGCGTTTTTTTCCCCCGTTCGATGACGAGTGTCGCAGTGTTTTGATAGAAAGCTACGCCGTTGGAATACATTTGCCGTAACGCGTACACAGAATGTTTCGTGAATAGTGTTTCAAGTGGAATTGATTATCGATCCTGAAAGCTGCGAAATTATTTATCCCCGGCTTGTACTGCATTGCTCGTTTGCACGAAGGCAGGAAAGGCTGTTGAAGCTTTTTAATTAGAAGAATGTTCTTCGGGCGATACGCTGAGCATCGTTTAAATGGCATAGCACTTTTAAAAGGGAAGTTTGTTTAGAAGAAAACGTCGAAGTACTCCTCGAAGATCTCGGGACGTTAAAATAAATGAGTTCCATCGCCCTCTTCTTTTCCTGCTCTAATTCCACCATTCCCAACGATCCTCTATCCGCTACCCCCTACCGCGGCGAATGAAAAGCTCGAGAAAACGATAAACTTTCCGTCCCACGTCTGCGAGAGCTTTTTTTATTCCCCGTGTTACCTCATGATTCGCGTCCGGGAAACCATGCTCGGAAGTATGATGATTTCTGGGGGACAAATGGTGGATGAAATATCCGAACTTCGTGGGGATCTCGGTCGTTTTATGGTTATGTTACCACTCTGCTGCATTCGTTGCAAAGTTTTTGGCAGCTGGAATCACCTTCTTCTTCCTCGCCACATTAGACGGATAGCGCCCTTGCTTCATTTTGCCACCGCAAATTTTGTTTAGTAAACGTATAAACTCGAGCTTACACCACTCTCTTTTAATACGTTTTCTCCACCTTTTTGACCTAAGGGGAGGTTCCGGTCTAAAAGTCGATTTTTTTTCGTATTTCATTTTTTGAATGTTCAACATTTTAGGAATACGTGTTTGGAAGGATTTTTTGAAATTCGTAACATTCCCGAAGTTATAGGCATTTGAGTAGCGCCAAATGCATGGCCAACAACCGGCCACTCGGCGCCCACGTAAAACTTTAAACGCGTTTTTCTCGAAACAGTGTTCTCAAAACGGTGGGACCTGTATTTCCAAAAGTTATCATCCGATTCGACTGCAACTTTTTTTATTTTGAACAACATACTTCTGGCTAGGGGGGGTACCAGCAAAAATACAAAAAATTCAAAAATTTATAATTTTCAAAGCCGTTGAAAGGGTGACAAATATAAGGAAAAGTGATTTCAAACTTCAAGTGTCGTTATTTTCTAAAAAAATGTTATTTTTGTAATTTTTTGCCCCCTCCCCCCTAGCCAGAAGTATATTCTTCAAAATAAAAAAAGTTTCAGTCGAATCGGATAATAACTTTTGGAGATATAGGTCCCACCGATTTGGACGAATTTTTTGACGCCTTGACTTTAACGACTCCCCAGTGCCGTCTGCAATGATTAATTATAAAACAAAAAAACAAATTTCTATAATTTAAGGCATCCTTAATACAATGCAGAAAATCCTATTAAATTATATACAGTAGTTTTCCTTTAATTAATTCCTAAAGATCACCTATTTTTTGGGGCTCTAAAGCGGAAGGTCCCCTTAATGGTGCATTAGTCATTCTACTGAATTTTTATTGGAAATTTTATGTTTTGGTAAATTAAAGAAAGGATTAGTGTTACAGTAGCGTAAATGTTCTCGAATAAATTCCAGCCATTGTGGGTGATTTTCTAACGATACAAAAATGGTCCTTTAATGTTTCCCGAATGGAACGTTCGTTATCTTCGCTGTTAATTGCGGCATGTAACAGGAGAATTAACTTCATTCTCGCAATAACGATAAATCTTTGAAAAGCAAGCTTCAATGGGCGATCGTTGGCTGGGAAAAAAGGCGATTCCGCTGGCCATTAATGTCTGAGTAGGAGCTTCCTTTTCCGGCAGTCGTTATCGTTATTCGAAGGTCGACTTTCAGCATTTCTGTCGCTGCTGCATCGTTATGCTGTCTATGCCGATGACGTCGGCGGTTTGGGTATATTTCTTCTGTGATAGGAGGTATTATCTTCGAATACAAATATTTGAGAGTCTCCACGAGATTCGCTTGATTTTCTGAATCGTGAGCTTTCAAATGTATATTTCATACCTTCTGCATGATACTTTGCGATGACTACTGGGACTGTTTACAAGCTGTCTATTAGATTTCGACTAGTTTCTCGAGGTTTAGATCCCGCAGAATTTCACTTGATGGTGGAATATATTTTAACCCCACACTGCCCACTTTTTTGTGCAAAAAGGAATTAGTTTCTAACGTAGATTTTGCCTGTGAATCCGGGAAAAATAATGAACAAATTCTGGGTTACGTGTGTATGCTTTATTGAAATTATTATTTTTATTATTATTATTATTCGTCTTTATTACTTGACACAACCAGAGAAGAAAATAATACATAAAGACAAGCGAAGTAAATGGCGAGGCTGCAGTACAATACTGTTAGAAGCCTAACTATAACTAAATAACTAAATGACTAAAAACTAACTAACATTAAGAAACTAGAAAGTTATTGTGAAGCATAATGTAACCATATATATCGCTGAGCTTTACATTTAAAATCAGGAAACGAATTTAAACCTCGAATATCAGGTGGGAGGGAATTATAGTAATGAGCCGAAATATAAGCAAAGGATGATTCAAATTTAGATGTCAAGTGTGTCGGTATGGAAAGGAGACTTTGGTGTCGAGTAGAAAGAGAATTAGGCCCATGGTAAGAAAGATTATTGCGAAGAATATTATAGAGATAAATTAATGTACATGTATCATATCTGCTGCAGCGTGCGGTGGGAGTACATTTAATCAAAGTGCTTTATTAATTATGAGATTTTACAAAACGATTGTTATTTTCGTTCAGACAAAAGTGCAAGCAACATTGTGAGGATTTTATAAATGAAAATGATTTGCATCCTGGGACTTTGCATCTTTGCCTAGTTTCCTCAGATTGCTTTTACAACTGACCAGAAATCGGCTGAATGCCAAACTGCACAAAATAATGGTACCTAGAGAGTACACAGGGAACATGCAATATGTTTAAAAGAATCAGTGCAGAAGAATTGCCTCTGGTCCTTTTTTATTTTGAAGTTAAAAGTGGTGTATCGAATCATCTACAATGCGCAGTGTAGGGTTAATGATGGAATTCATCAGTAGCATAAGAAGTGTGCACCAGGTCTCGACTGTCGAAAGAATTCCTTACATCGCATCGCGCAAAACACCGCCCACAAAAATGCACCACACTAAAACGTGCATGACCCATTTGCGAAAATGAAGCTTGACGCCGAATGCAAGGTGGAAAAATTCCACACAGTTTGCCCGTCGAAAGTAAACGAAAGCTTCGGAGGAACTATTAACTCTCACACCACGAAGCTTGCGCATCTACCTGCATTTTTACAGGATTTACCATCGCACGGGCTCGTTTACTTCGCGGCAGCTTCGCGCTCGTTATTTACACGCGACAATATTGTCTCTTGGGTGGTGGCGCGGGGCGGTCAACCCTATTTTTGCCGTAACCAAAGGCACGCGAAACTCGGCGGAACGCGAAGGGTGGCCCACGAAAACGGTAGCTAGACAATGCCCGGGGAAGTGTATCGCGTACGTGTAACACGGTTGTCGGACTAACGAGGTAATCTACTCATCTCGCTGAAAGACTGAGCGTGCCTTTCAGGCTAATTGTTTCCCAGGGCCGAAGACTCGAGCGTGCTAATACTATTAATTCCTTATAGTCCTAGCAATTAGGAGGCGGCTTCGGCGAGACGACGGGGATATATACAGAGGACCGAAGCGGAAACTGTGTTAGTGGCGGATGAACAGGGAGAATTAGTGAGTTTTTTGCGACGCTCTGCAATCTTCCTGGGTGGAGTTCATTTTCGCTGATCGAAGTCGAGGAAATTGGATGATGTTGCGCAAGAACCGGTTGCTTTGTACAGTTCGGAGTCTTTACATTGGATTATATCCTGCTGGCAAGGAGGCTAGATTAATTTCCTGCGTGGGTATATTAATCCGAGAATATTACAGTCTTCTTGAAGAAATAAGGTGGATTGGGAGCTGGGCTTTATGGTGCTTTAATTCATTTCCTGCGGTTATAGTAGACATAGGGTGATTATTGAGGTTTGCTATGTGCAGTTATTTGACAAATATTTCTACACTTTGCAAACTCATCTGGAAATGCTTCTCCAAATTATAAACATATTTTGGATGAATGAATAATATAACTGAGTACTTACTTAGGGACATGATTAGTATTATCATTTCTGTTGTGTTATTAGCACTCTATCAGGAAGACAAGTGTTCCTAATTAGTGGTCTAAGTTCTTCCAGAAATATTATCTATATTGTGCTTAATCACTATTTGAAAGAATAGAACGAAACCCTCTTAAACTCTTTGTCAGGTTATCTACTTCCACGAGTGTCTTCATGATCGTTTAACGTAGTCTTGATAGTGCTATTCTCCGCCAGATTAGGATCACATTTCGGCCAGGACGATCTCAGAATCGTTGGGCTACCTGTATCTCGAACACTGGGACGTCTCGAGTTTTGAGTCACTTTTAAACACTGTTGGCTACTTGTATCCGAATAACTGGATACAAGCAGGGGATTTGGATTTGGAGATTTGGGGCCCCTAGACTGACAAGCGTCTACCACGCTTTTCACGAAATATCATCAAATGTTTTAATTTAGTAGAGTTCAGGTAATTTTAAAATGAATTCAATATAACAATTCATACATGAGATATTGCTAATTTGCTACGTGAAAAAAAGTGAATTGTTTTTATAGTTGTCTCACGCCTCTGTGTTTAAACCTTTTTCAATTTCTTTCGCCCAAAACTTCCCGCCCTAGGCTGTAGTTGACATTGATGTTGCTTGCGTCTAGGGTAGTGATGGGATTCGAAGCACTTCGAAGCGCTTCGAATCTGTCTTGTATATCAGGCGAGTATAAACACTTCGAACATGATTCGAAGCTTAACACTCTTGATAAGTCTTAATAGATCTTGAAAGTCTTGAAAATGAACATCTGGTTGCCAAAAGCTGGCCATGTTGATCGGCCAAAGAGTCTCCCCAGGGTCGCGGTTTATGACTGCATTGTCCCGCGAGTCGGCGGTGGACGCACATACGCGTCCGAAACCTACCAAGCATTGAAGTAAGAGTTTCAAGCTTCCAATACGATCAAAACTTTCAAGACTTTCAAGACCTATCAAGCCTCAAGCCTCATCAAGACCTTCAAGAGTTTTATAGCTTCGAATCATGTTCGAAGGTGCTTCGAATTAGTCGCCTGATATACAAGACAGATTCGAAGCGCTTCGAATTGCTACGGGTCCCATCACTATGTCCAGGTTTCTTGTTTCGGATGGGAAACATCTCTAAGTCTTTGGGAACAGACCATGCGTTTCTTGGCGACTTTGGAAAATTCAACATGCACATGAATTTGGTAATAACACCAACCTGACAACGATCAAGTGACAATGGTACTACGCACGGTGTTCGCGGCCAAATGGAACGATTTCTAGAAGATCGTTTGGAGCAAGGCGAGAGTTGTATCCCATAGAGATAGTGGATGCATATTGTATCCGGCGATTGTTACCCGGTCTATACGTACCTTTAGAGACACCATAATTGTTCCAAGTTCCATTAACCAGTCGGAATTGGATGCCACACGGTCGAAATATCTCCTTGGAACTTGAATCATTTCGCTGGCAAGGCGTGCTTAATCCGTGGCACGTCATTGACTGCTGCGTAGAATATTAGCGGGATACTTGAAGCAGGAACAAACGTCCAGCATGCGAATTAATTACCCCGGACCATTTTTAATTAGCGTCTCCCCCGGGGGACTTGAAACTCCTCCAAGTGCACTTCGTATTTGAAGTTCGAGCCGCTATGGTTTCCCTTGCAAATGGATCAGTTCGTGCAAATGCACCGCTGCTTTCCATTCGGCGATGCTTCAGCTTAAGTTTATTGTGGCAACGGGGTTGACAATTTGATTCAGCGGCGAAAAAATCTGAAATTTCTACCGTTTCACGAAATTAATTTATAGAGGCATAAAAATAAGGCGATCCGATCGCTGTGCTTGCATTTGTTGAATGATAATTGCTTTCACTCTGACCATTTGGTCTTGCGATGGATTATTATGTCTTCGACTATGCTATTCAGGAACGATTGCTTCCAGCAGATTCGATTTAGTAATTCCAGGTGCAGTATGGTTCGCTTTGAAACCTAATCGCTCATTTCAGCTCCAGACGGCCAAACATCAGCCGATCGTTATTAATTTATGCGGACAAGGCTAGTTTCTAATCTGTCCCCCCAACCCGGCACGTTTACAGCCTAGATTTAATCTGCATTGGGTTTAATTAAAATCAAGCGGCTCTACGGCACTGCGGCCTCGTTGACAATTGCATGCAGATTGGATTAAGCTTTGGAATTAGAACGCGGGGTGGGATTCACGCTGCGCAGGAATCTGGTGCCCGTTTGTCTACATTAATATTCGAATTTCTGGAAATAGAGCGATCCAGGATGGCAGAGAGAGAGAGAGAGAGAGAGAGAGAGGGTACACAACGTTCGGCGCTGATAACGACAGGATCACTTGTGACGAGATCAAACGTTGTTAACGTTGCGTAATGTCTCTGCCAAGCGTTAAATCGTCCGCTAGGTTATGAATTTTCGGGATCCAGGTTTCCTGTCAGAGCAGGATAAGATCGTAAAACATATAGTTAGCTCTCAAGCAACAAGGCGAAATAATTATACCATGACTGATAGGGTGGGATCAGTTTGATCTTGATAAAAAGGAAGTACATGGATTCTAGACCTTACTTAATTAATTAGGTGCAATTACTTCTCATTCTTTATACAGAATTTTAAGAAATGGTTTAAACATCAGCCTCTTAATCAGGAGCTAGTGTGATTCGAGTTGTTGCGTTAAGAATTGAATAACATCGCGTGGTAAGATTTATCAGGAATTTCCTTTTCTTTTCCTTCTTCTTTCAAGAGTTTGCTTTCGACTGGTTGCCTGATGATATCTGCTGAATAGTAGATGGCCCGGTATTACCACTTTGTTGGCGAACATCGATTCTTCTTCGTGCTTACACGAGCGACCACCCTCTTCTGCTGTCCCCCTCCGCCCGTCCTTCGCGCACAACTTTTCACATCCCTCGCATATTCCCCGCGTTTCTTTACTGAATGCACGTACAGCTCCGTCGTTTTCTTGTCGGGTGATCCATCCTGATTCTCTATATTGCTTTGGATCTGCAAGCTTTCAGTCTTTTGTTACTGTTATCCGCAGCAGTGGATTTATCCACGTGTTCCCTTACCAGAAAGATTTAAATTAGCGCCTGGTCCACCTTCGCGTGGCTTTCAGTTTGAACATTCTCGTAGACGATTTATGAATCTTTAAAAAATGACATGTCCTGCACAGTGTTCCGTCAGTGTTATATTACAATGCTAAGTACATTCTTAAAGAACTTCAAATTATTTAACTTTCTGAATTAATGCTGCGACCCATCAAAGTCAGTAATCTGCATAACTGTTTAATTGCGGACCGTGCAGCTTCGTTTTTGATAGTTTTTGTAATGTGATATATACGTAAAAAATTCTAAGCGTTTGCTGCACGTTTGACGCAATTCCGATAACAAGTGAGCGATTTATTGCAAATAAATAAAAATACTAATATTAATATTAATATTTTTTATAAAATATGCTAGAAATTTAATATAAATATATAAATATAATAAGTAGTAGCTATTTCTATTTTTGGCGGAAAAATGTTCTACAATAAAAATATTAATATTAATATATGTAATATTTTTAATATTTCGAATATTAATATTTGTAATATTTTTAATATTTTTAATATTAATATTTGTAATATTTTTAATATTTCTAATATTAATATTTGTAATATTTTTAATATTTCTAATATTAATATTTGTAATATTTTTAATATTTCGAATATTAAGATTTGTAATATTTTTAATATTTCTAATATTAATATTTGTAATATTTTTAATATTTCTAATATTAATATTTGTAATATTTTTAATATTTCTAATATTAATATCTCTAATATTAACATTTCTAATATTTCTAATATTGACATTTCTAATATTTCTAAAATTAACATTTCTAATATTTCTAATATTTTTCGCCAAAAATAGAAATAAAAGCCTATCAACTCAATAATTACTACTTATTGTGTGAAAATATAGATTTTCCAATTAGTGTTCTCTTTTCAATGTTAAGTCAAAGCAATAATTTTATGAACAGTTTTCTCCAATTTACTCGAAGTTGGTAAAAACGGAGCTGCACCCCTCTCGCTGCAAGCCTCCAATTGCATATTAATATTTCCCATTTTAAATACAACTAATTGTAAATTACAAGTAGAATAAAATTAACAGACCTATCTCTATCACCTGGAGCATTTTCTCTGACTTTGGAAACACTTCGTATGCAATTCTTGGAAATTCTTATCAAACCTGTGTAACATACACGTGCTGATTTGTCTCCCTGATCCACCAAGGAGATATCTACGATCTTCTTCGGGATCTCTTGCGCGAATATTGGTGGAATGCAGACGCGCAAAGTTTTCCTGATAATCCGACTTAACATCTGCTGCCTAACGCGATAGGTACAATTATCGGAGACACGAGGAGGACCGTTTCCCATTCAGGCTTTCCAGAGTCTTGTTGAAGGAACTTCAGAACGTCGAACAGACCCTACTAGACTCCCACGAAATTTGGACTCATTTACCTCTAGCGAGGAATAGTTTTAGTAGATTCGAAAGCGACCTGGGAGCAGTTATTACCGTCAAGGGAACTCTGGTTATCTGGTTTTCACGGATTTTCCGGAGTAACGTATCTATATACACGCGGGGCCCATTCAATGTTCGATTAAAGTGCGCTGATTGCAACTTTCTCTCTTGACCTCCGCGGTCGTGTTCGTCTCCTGTTTTAACCCCAATTTTCGATCCCTTCCTGGAGATCGAAATGGATCTTCGAGGCGCAAGAACGTTCGCGTTCGCGTGTTTTCCATCAATTTAAGTATGTTCCCCATGCACCATTAGAATTCATTTCACGGCAGTTTATTCATTACGTAGTTTAGACATATATTCATCCTAATGAGATTCATGCAATTTATTAATTATATCTTCTTCTCGTGTCGATTGACTCTTAACTCCCTGCTGCTGTATCCAATGGTAAATGATAATACAAATTACGGTAAAAATGCCTCACAAATTTTAAAAGGCGTTGTGAGATAAAATTATCTGAAAGATAATTCACGATCCCAGGAAATAGGTAATGAACACATTAATGTTTAAAGTTACTGTAAAAATTAATTCCCACAAAATTTTGAGACATAAAGGGACAGAGAATTATATCACAAGCCCAGCCGTCTCTTCTGAATTTTCGTTCTTCCCAGAGCAGAATAAATTTCTTCCGTGAGTGAGTTAATACCAAACGGTCGCCGTGACGTTAAACATCGCGACAGCGTGGTACAAAGGTATGCAAATGGTTGCGAAAACAACAAGTGCCTGGCTCGAGGCTCAATACACCAAGTGTGAGCGCAACGGGTGTTTTTATTTTCGTAAATTATTTTACCCGTGGCGCGCAGCGCGCGAGCTATGTTTTACAAATAAAAAAAAAATGAAAAAAAAAGGAAAGGAAAGGGATTCGTGCATTCGTTACCGACGGACGAACATATGAAAAATGCATGACGCCGGAAGGATCGTTATGCTAATTCTTCGGGTAACGCAGCAGCTTCGTATACAAACCTAGCGCGTCCATCTACCGTATGTGCATGCGCGCGCGAGCGCGCTAGGCCGCGAATCGATCGTAATTAAAGCTGTCCATCAGATTTCCGCGGCAAGTCGTTCCTTCGCCACCCTCGATCCATTTTCATCCTGTCATTTCACGATCGTCACGTCTGAAGGGTTTGTATGGTCGCTTTGAAGGGTGGGCTGTAAGAGACGGAGACTATTCGTTTCGTACACAAGGCATAGGCCTCGGTACGCGAGGTGAATTCACCTCGAAGCTTTCGGAGGATTTATTTCATGCGAGGTAGCATTCCCTTTGAAATTAATTGGAAACGTAAAGTAACTCACAGCTGCTTGAATCATACGTACATCCACTACTCATGTATGATTGAGTAGGACTGAGCTTTAATTTCACTATAATTCTTCGTCATCAAAGTTTGGTGTATCAGAAAATCCCAAATTTGTTGAGTCGCGATCACTTTTTATATCATTGAAATAACCTGTGCCCCCCATATAAATTAAAGTAAATTTAAAAAGGTAAAGCAACCATATTAAAAAAGTATTTCAGAATATAATTCGACTTTAACAATATTAAAAAGAAGACCCAAAAGACCGTGGCAACGCCCCCGAAAACACTTCGTGATCCACAGGTTGGGAATCACTGTCCCCAAGTATTCGTCACATTTAATTTTCGCCCCCCCATATCGCTATTAATGTTAAGAAACGAAAAATGGAGCTCGTACATTGCAAAATCATCACGTGGAAAAATGTGTTTGCTAATATTTCCGCGTTAGCACGTACTGTCAGGCGGCAAGACAAACTCACGGTAATTACGTGCTTCGGCGGCATCGCGAATGCGTTATAACGCGACACGCGCCCCTCGTGTGGCACTAATTATGTGGGGAGGGGGGGGGGAGGGGTGAGTTGTGTCACGTTTAACGTACGATTATTGCATTCCGCTTAGAAACGGCTGGCAAGAATTAAGACGGTAGGCTGACGCGATCGATAGTTTCTGTAATTCAGCCGAGTCGCCCGTGTTCGAAGATCCCTGGACTCCGTTTCCGTTTTACGCGAGCCGAGAGCTATTTCAGTGGCCGCCGGGACTAACGACCCTTTAATTATTCAGCTCTAATTGCCGGAGCTTCTTATTACCGATACGAATGCATTATGCGCGTTACGCATATTATGCTCGCCTGGCTGATCCTCTGATTTGCCTTTTCACGCAACTATTTTATCTGGCAGGCAACCCACCTATCGAAGCCCTTCTTATCCTTTCGCGACCGGGGAAACGTTGTTCTTCTTGCTTTTGTTAGCATAAATTGATTTACGTATGTGTTCGGAGCTGATTTACGAAGGCAGCATTCGCGTTGCTTCTGTGTTTCACGCGTACAATCTGTTGTGATGCAGTATTGGTTGCAAGCTCGAAATCATACCACTGACTGTCGTATTTTGGAGCATAATGAATCAATGGTGGGAATATTTATTTTGCTATTTCACTGCGGAGAAGTTAGAAGTATTAATAATACACCATATAGAGGGCTCAGTAGCATAGGTCAGGAAGCCGAAAAAGTTGCGATATTCGGGAATTTTTTTCACAGATATATAAAACTTTATTCATAAAACTTTTTTTCTGTTTGGAAGGTACTACGTTTAGCTATGCCTCTGAATTTTGGCGCTAAGAAATATTTATTAATAACAATGTTATTTACAATGTCCTAGATGTCCTGTTCGAAAGAGGGGTTTGCGGTGTCCACGATTACTCGGAAGTGGATTAAGTAAAATCGAAAATTGAAAAAAAAATTTAGATATTATGTTAAATTATCTAGTCCTTGGACGAATGGTTTTTCGAAATATTGATTTAGGACAAGATGGCAAATGTTCAAACGTAAAATGTCGATTTTCGGCCACAATCCCATTTAATTTTCGTTAATTAAAAAAAAAAAATAAGCAGCAGAAAATAAAACCTTCAATCAAGGATTACGTAGATACTTTAATATATTAACTAAATTTTTTGGAATTTTCAATTTTAGACAATTGACTTCTGAGTAATCGTGGTCCCCGAAAACTCCTCTTTCGAACAGGATATCTACGAGATTGTAAATTACTTTTTTTTTAATAAATATTTTTTAACGCCAAAATTCAGAGACATAGCTAAGCTTTTTATTATAATTTTATAGTTTCTCAGAAAAAATTCCCAAAAATCACACCTGCTTCGGCCTCTTCACTGAGCGTAACCCCTTAAGTCTTGAAGGCTCCACCTGTTCACTTTTATAGTGAATTAAGTTATAACTTTACTCTTGACTGGGAAATAAGAACATTTCTTCTGTGCACTTAACTAACAAGAGAAGAGTGTTTAAAAAAATACGGGGACTAACTTGTAAGTCCGACTAACAACCTGGTATCACTCTTATCAGCGCAACACATGAACAGTATAAATTAGTTTGGATGTTACTCATGCGTTATGCTGAGAAGTGGAAAAAAATTAAAAATTAGAATTTTTGTATTTTGAGCCTATGATGTGTTTCCACAATTGCAACATATATGTGGAGTTTTTTTATAACAGTAAACGCAAAACATTATTTTATGAGAAACCCCATGCGAGCGACCACTACGAATCTCGGCCCACCATATAAGACGAATGCGAAGCAAATAGAAATTCGATGGTCGCAAAATAATTTCCATACCGTAGATTTTGGTAATAGGCTCACATACATTCAAGCTCGCGGTTACAAAATAAATATTCAGTATTTTGTATGCACTCTCTCAGAATAAATGATTACGTACATCCTTTTTGGTACAGACTTCCCAAGCTTCTTTCTACTTTCAAATAAAATACTTTACCGTGCCCTTACGTGGTCTGTTTACAAGTCACATTCATCAAATATCCCCCCGTTCCTCATTTATAAATTTCTTATACGCTGCAGATTTGTGCAATCTACTTTGAACACTTCAAGCACAATATATTCATATTTCTTTCCGATAAATCGATACCTCGAATCTTTCAGAAAATTTCAGAATTTTATCTACGCGACGATCCCATAGAGTGGTGCAGTTTCTAACACATTTTACGAGAGCGGTGGGAAAAAATTCGCGACGGTGCCCTGGCTGGCCATTAAACCTCGTTTACGACACGATTTCATTATTACGCGGCTCTAGTTGATTTTACGATCCTGGTAGCCCCGGCTAATGGGGCGCCGGATTCCGTCGACGGCGATTAAATTTATTTGATGTGCCAGCAGGGGTACGTTGTATTACGGGCTAATTGATTTCCGATTCGCGCCGACATTTGTCCTGTCGCGAGGAAATCAAGGATCCTGCTGCTGGTCCTGATGGAATACCAGCTACAGCCAAGGTGTACCGTTGGAATTAACTTTTTGCCGTTCGAACAGAAGGAAGGATCGAAAATCGAAATGCGCTTGATTACTGTGGACATTCCGCCTCGAATTTAATTCCCTCCGTAAAGAAACATCCGCGACATCTGATTTCTGGGAATCGCCCCTTTCTTTGGACCCCCGCCCCTTCTTGTTCAATATTTCACTTCGCCCTCTCCCCTAGGAAAAACTTTAATCGTAAACGGTTAACGACTGCCGGCTCCTAACGGGGCGGCTGGAGTTTCGCGCGCCCCCCCCTGTGCGTCGTCTAATTCCGAAGCGACCGGGCCGCAGTTTCAGGGACAAATTTACATTCCACAGCTTCTGGGGGCTGCATTCGTCACACAAACAATGCTCCATTGTGTGGGCCGGCGGCGCGCGCACTTCTTCGCGCGAATGCTCCGAAGTGAACCCGAGAGTGACGGAATTGTTCGCACTTTATTCCCCATTCCATTATCCGGGGGGGGGGGGGGATCGGGGGAAATCTCATGCATCATAAAAGAACGGCCGCCCCAATGAATTCGCCCTCGCGAAGTCCATCTGGCTGAAAGAGCGGCGGCCCCGACGAATAAAATCTTCCGCCCGCCCCGCGTTTTATTGATACATCGCGTTCCCATGGGCGACAGCAGCCTCGAATTCTTTCGGGTAGCTTCGCCAATTAACGGTTCAAGTGAACGCTGCTCTTCTGACAATTACCGGGGCTAATGCACGGAGTGACTCGTTCCATTACGTTGAATTAGCTATGATTTAATTTTATTCCTCGAGCGGAGCGCGTCGCGGGGCGCTCGCTTTACAGTGATCGCATTTCAGACGTTCCATGGGAGACGTGTCCACCGGCGGGGTGTTTCTGTCAGCGATTTTCGCGGGCGCAGTAGCGGAGGGAAGCAATTGGCTGACTGAGGAGGCTTTTCACCTTCGCACCGATCCCATTTGAATCATTGAATTTAACTGGATCTTTGCCGCGACTCGCGGTCCTCCGAATGATCGCTCGTCGTTGCCTTTGTTCTGTACGGACAGGTTCGAATTTTCGAGCGAATGGTACGCGGCGCTTTGACACGAACGAGCTGGTATTGATTTACGCTTCTCGACAGTTTGCTAAGAGCGCCTTTACTTTCTCCTCCCGTCTCATTCCCGCCCTCCCGGCCTCGTCTCTCTCCCCGCTACCGCGGACTATGTATAATGTCACGCGCGCATATAATAGCCGCTTTAATAATCGCGCGCACACACCCGCGCGGCGCTTCCGCGCGCGCACGCTCGGCTGGCTTATTTACATGTAGCTTGCGCAGCGTGCGAGCGGCACGTAGAAACATAGGAAAGTTTCGCGGGGAAGTATTAAGGGAGAGGCTGCCGCGGCTCTGCGCGGACGCGTGCAGAGGGGCAGGGAAAATTTCAGGGTAAAATGCGGGGGGGAAAAAAATTGTATACCGCCGCGGGGCCTGGCAGGGGCCAGAAGTGCGTTGTAAAGGAAAATTCGCAATGAAATGTAATAGAAGGTGTACACCGGGCTGTTGTGAGACAGTTTCGCGACGGAGCACGGGATTCACGTAGGCGTACGGGGACTTTTATGGCACGAGAGCGCACGTGCGCGAAGGGTTCATAGAAAACCTAATGGAAGACGTGCTGGGTGTGAAAAATTTAGATGCGCGAGCGAACGAACGGGCGCCGGAAACGTTTCGGCAAGCGTGGAAAACGGAGGGGAAGGGTTGGAAGAGAGCGTTTCTGGACGGGAGAGGTCGACTCTTAGAATTCAGGTACAAGGTGTTGAGAAAATTCAGGATTGAAACTTGTGAGGAATAATTTAGGGGACGTAGGGAAGGTTCGGGATTATTTATTGATTAAAGGAATAGTATCGTGTGCTCTGCATTGCTTTGGGAATTGGTTGCGAGGATTTACATACATTCAATTCTGCAAGGGGTTTATAAGTAAATTAGATGACCTGGTACTGTGGTAGAGGAGTAAGCTTTCAGCGGCGGTTATACAGAGGGGGAATCAAATTTCTATCGATATGCGGAAGCTTTGGGGTTGCTATTGCAGTGGTGGATACACAAGGTGAAGGCTTCTGATACAGAACCGATTGCGAAGTATCTACAATACAGGATTAGTATTTGTAGGGGAGGCCGGGGCTAAAAGTTCCGGGGGTAAGTTGTTCCGACGGGTCTATCTTCAAAATGAAAAGAGCGTTGTACTTTAAATTATTTTTTCCGCGTGTGGTTGAGAGCAAGAACCTATTAGTCGCGCACCAGATAAGTAAATATTTTTCTATTATTATTTTTTGGTCTATTTCGATTACTTAACGTCGATATTATTGATTGATTCGTTCGTATGGATCAAATGACATTTAAGAACATGCTGTAATAGTGTTTATCGTTTCAATATATGAAATAGCCGAATAGTCTCTCAAATTGTAAAATGTGTCGATAGGGGTTGTTACCATGACTTGGGGCACGTTGTTACTGTAACAACTTGCCCCACCGCAAATGTATAAATTGTTCCTGCTGTGCTTTAAGATGCGAACGTATGAATGACAAGCGGAAAGAGCATGATTTCCTTCGAAATAAATGCATAAAGATAAAAACTGTCGCTAGAGAATTCAGTATCTGCCACTTGACTCTATCGAGAGTTATTAAAAAACTACAATCTGGGCAGGATACCACTGTAGGCTACAAGTACAAATCTCACTAAGTAGGTACCAACAAACAGTTGAATGTAAGACTGATTTGTAGAGTTTAGTTTTTATACCAAACATAATGTTTATGGTTAGTATATTGTTTTGGTTTCCTTTTAAAGCTGATACATTTTTGTTGACCCGATCCTTCGTAAATAAACATTATTAATAAAATTCTGTTTTATTTCATTAGAAAATGAAATATTTCATTAAAAGGCAACTCTTATATCTCAGTAACAACTTACCCCAATGCGATAACAACTTGCCCCATAAAGGGGTAAGAAGTTCCGCTTCGACCAGCCACAAATAAATTACTTATTATGAAAAACCTGTTACAATATATTAATCACAAGCTTAAAATCAGAAAATATAATAGATTCAACAATAAATTAGTCAATAGTGAAGAGAATAACTACATTATTTTCCAGTCATTTTTTATGTTTTATCGAAATCAGTTTCCACGCGTTGGGCTACAGTCTGTGGCAGCGATGGGCAACATTTTTATTTAAATAAAAATTTCGAATAACGAATAAAAGATAGAAAAATTATATTCCTTATGTGTCGAATACAGTTAAGGGGGTATTCCACTGTGAACGGTCGATAAATCAAGCTATTTTTAAAGATTTTTTTCTCAGTAAATACAACATATAATGAAATAGATCTTTTTGATATTTATTAAGCTACTCTTATATTATACCAAAAAAATTAAAAGGGATATTTTTAATTTGTTTTACTTGATTTTTTTTACAAAGCATCAATATGGCACCTAAACAAAGAACGGTATGTTCGTGGTGTAGGTGATTTCCCGGCTTAGGCTTATCTGAAACAAAAAATTCGAAAAGATTCTTAATCTGTATGAGTGTCTTTATCGCCCGTAGCTGAATCAACAATTTCTGTAGAGAAATAACAAAATGGCGCCGGGTTGAAAGAAAGTTCCCCAAAATGGTCTTTTCTCGAATGTCCCCCGAGAAAACTCTCGGTTATTTTTCGACAAAAATTGTTAATTGAGCCACTTGCGATAGCGACACTCATACAGATTAAGAATCCTTTCGAATTTTCGAATTTCAATAATCTAAAGTTAAAGCAGCTTTTATTTGATCCGTTATTTAATTTTTTTTTTATTTAATTAATGCCCAACTCTGGTCTATGGGGTGTAATAAGTTTCAAGCAAGAGGGTTCTGGTAATTTGATAGGCGCGCATGATACGTCTGGGAACTTTATCTCTGTCTGTCAGCACTCATAAATCATGCCGAATGATTTAATTAAGAATTGTCATCGCAGGATTTCAGTGTTTGAGTTGCTAACACAGATTTTATATCTTCGCACGGCAGCAGTTTGGTCTGAGCGTTTAATTAAAACTGTCTTCCAAGAAGCACGTAGAAATATCTTCAATTTCTTGTCTGGCGTGACGCGCCACGCGATTGCAGAGAAATCCGTGACCAAATACAGGCGATGATGTCTCAGCGGCGACGTAGGAAGCGAAACGCGCAAACGTAGGAGTTCAACTCGAGGGAATGTGGGTGGTAGCCATTGGCGCTGAAGAATCCATGCACAGCGGCGCACAAAAATGCCCACGATGCGAACGTTGTCATGCTAATGGGCGACGAGCTCGCAATTAGCCACCTCTCAGCAATTCCATGTTCACCGATTAAACGTGATTTCGCGGAAAAGCGCGCGAACGCTTTGCTGGCTCCCATATTAATTGTAACGTAACGATAATTGCAGCTTGCAATAGACCCATTTGCCCGTGGCCATTACCGCGATACGTATTGTGTCGCCACGGCGTTCGTTATCGCGTTGCTTCGTTTTTAATCAAACAGGATATTGGACGGAAGCAGTCGATCAGTGTTCGACTGGCCAGACGAGGAAAAGCAGTGCACCCCCTCGCATTTCATGCGCTTTCGTGCGCACGAGAACGATAAGTGCTACGGCGCGTAATTATGCTTGCTGGAAGGTCGCAGGACCAATTAATTTTTATCGGCGCTAACGAGCACCACTTCCTATTAGTTGACGTTTGATAACGAATGTAAAATGATTTCTTTAATTGAATCAGTGACTTCAAAGAGTTCGGTAGAGTACGTAGGAAATTCAGCTTCAACTCTAATTTCGGTTTTCTGTGGCCCTGGAATTGTTTAGTCTGTATGGGTTCATTTCGGGGGAGACTAGCCACTTTTTCTCGATTGCTTACAAAGTCTTAAATAAACACAACTGAAAATTTAGGTTAATGTAGTTTGATTGTTTATTTCAATCTCTTTCACAAAATAACATATTAAATATATAAAAACTTTATTTTAATATTAAAATACGCTTTCTAAAACACTTCGAAAAAGTGCATCTAACCCCAGACCTGAGGGAGAGATGCACTTCAGATTCGGGGGCGATGCACCTACTTATTGGTACCCTCTTCTCCCTACTTTCATTCTTCTTTATCTGTTCTACACATATTACAGAGGGGAGGGTACATAGTACATGTTTCGTGAAGCCATTTTGAGCACTCCGGGCAACGAATCCAATCTACTCACCGTTCAGACGAATTTTTCGCTTGAAATCCAACACAATGAAAAGTTTTTTTCAATTTTAATGAACTTAAACCGCACGATCGATGTGATTCGTTTAATAAGGCTATGTTTGTGGATAAGAACACGCGTCTTAAGGGTTGAAACAATGCTGCCACTTATGTAGTGTGGCCGGAACAGGAAGAGGTGCATCTCTCCGCTAGGTGCGTCTCTCCCGGAATGACCATAAGTCTTTGTTAGCGCTGGATTGGAACTGGAAAAGCAGATCTTGATGGAGAAACAATTCATCCAGGTTTAACAGTTCTGCAGTTGCACGTCTCTTTGCATTCTTGGGCTACAACATTGCAACAATGACTAAAGAAGGATGCAAATATTTTATTTGCTTCTTGCAAATTTTACTCGTATCTGTGCTTATATTTCACCCGCAATGTAAGCTAAATTTCAGATATTATTCAACTGCCTGCGCGTGTAGTTTAGATACGATATTTATCGTGGGACAGTTCCCATGCCCCACAATTCTATTTTTCTTCCGGGAAGATGCAATTCTCGAAGTAGGTCATTTTATAAATCTCTTCGTGTCTTTCGCTTTGATATACGATCGACAATCTCTACCCAGAGCCATCCGCAATCTAGATATCGCCGACAGCTGTCGATAATAGTCTCTATTCTCGCTATGTCGAGACTCGTAGTCCCTCAGCCATCGTTTATTCGTTTTCGAATGATATTTGCTCTGTGGCCTACGCCTTGAAAAATAGTCCCATCTGTATGCCTTTGCGATTAAGATTGACTCTGCACGTTGAGCCTTTGAAAATTAACTGTAGGAATTTTTTTTAGGGGTTTTATTAAAGAAATAAAGCAAAACACTTATTACTCACGATTTATTAGTCCATAAAGTGTGAGAAAATATTTATTTACGATAATTTTTGTATTAAATTATTTAAGATTTTTTAGGTTATCTCAGCAGTTTATTTCAGCATAATATTTCCTTTACACATCGATGGATTTGACAAATAAAATAAATAAAATAATGTTGCCATTAAGGGCTGCTGGGCCAAACTTTTTAATTTCCAAAAGATTACCAATTTATGGCACTTCGAAGTCAAACGAATTTCTTTCGTGCAAAATTTTGCTCCGTAATCGTGCGTAAAACATTAATTAAATGAAATATGAAAAAGCGACTTGTCAGCCCATAATGGCAACACTATTTTACAAGTTGTAATTTTTTCCTGCGCTTCGTGGCCAGTAAATCAAGCGTAATAAGTACTTTGTTTTATTTTTTCACTAAAACCCCTAAAAAATCCTAAGATCATACATTTTCGCCGTGGCTAAAAGTAACCCTTTAAAATGTGAACGTCAATGAGATTAATGTCGTTTGAACGGTCTCCAAGCGAAAAGAGTTTCATTAGTTTTAAGAATAGGTTCCTCTTACTGTCCGCATTGCTTTCATAATTGCATTAGGTAATTAGCTTCATACAATTAATGAGTGACTTTACCGAAAGCCTTTTACGAATCCCGGTAGTTAAGTACTAGAAAGTATTTGAAACATGTGAAGCAGAATGTCGCAGAATTTAATCACACTGCTGTACTGCAGCGTAATTTAATTAGCCCTGTGACAAACCTCTTTCAATTTCCTCGTAACCAGAGACATAATACATTCCCTTCCCATAGCACAGAACTAAAGGACACTCCAGTCCCTGCTCAAAAATCGATTCTGCTTATCCGACGGTGCCCAAGGGACTTCCGCCGTAAAGTAAAGGAATTCTTTCCATCTCGGGGAACGAGAAACTAACTAATCAATGAATTTCCTCCAATAAATCGTGTTACCTCGAACATAATCCGCTTATAATCGATTAATCAGTTTCCAAAGTAAGTTGGAGAACAGCGCGGCAATTTGGAGGCTCTGGTCCGAAGGGAGCCGTGTTCATTTGAGAAATTGAATAAAAGGGAGGAAAGATGTTGCTCCCTAATGCTTCGCGAGGAGCGCATCGGCGCGAAAGGGTGGAGGGAGGAGCAGTCCTTGCGAAGGGACGGACATCGGGCGGTGTTCCACCCAGTCGATGTAATACATTTCTTTACCAGTTCCGAGGGGACACAAATACTGCAAGTACGAGAGACGAATGAAACTTCTTGTCGAGAGGGAAAGGCAAAGAATCCCTTGGGACGAAAGAGGGAAGGAACGATCGTCTTCGGAGTGCTGGAAGGTCAGGGGTGCTTTTTCGTCAGTGCCGCAACCGAGTTAGAAGTTGGATTTCTCTTTCAGTTCTTTTTCGCCTGGCTGTCCATCCCCGAACCACCCTTGAATTTTTAACACAACTTCCAGCCCGTTGCTCGACGGTCTGGGAGAAGGAAACTTATTCCTCGGTGGACAGAGCAATAATTTCGACAGAATCTCGGCTGAGAGCCACGAAACTAATCGGTTATTTCCGTTTTTGTTGCAGCACCCGACTGGCCGAGAAGCTTCCGCGAAGAGACTGCATTGGATGTTTTGCCGGCGCTGTAAAACAGTGAGTACTCAGCCATTGGAGAAATTGATTACCCTCGTTTGCCTTGGGCTAATAGATTCACTACTGGATCTGTTGTACTTTCATAACTTCCACGATTCCGTGAGTTTCGCTTGGAGAAATTTCTGCGCAAATGTCGGACCGTTCCATATGCTTTTCGAACTCTGGATTCGGGGTGAAACGTTGCATACATTAATCGTGGAACGTTTTTTACTGTTCAGCGTAGCGTGGGTGTCCCAGTTTTTTTAATCTTTTGGAGAACACGCTCCCTCGACATTCCACAATTCCCTATCATTCCTGAATTATGAATTGCCCTTCATAAAACATCCCGATGCAAAGCTGCTCCTTTCGAGCTTCCTATGCAGTAGCTCACTAACGGAGGTTCTAATCTTATCACAGCAGAAAGCAAAAACACAGTCGAATCTGCCAACAGAAATTGATCGAGCCGTTTCAATTCCAAAGTACCTACCGGCTTCGTGGGCCATCGGTAACCGCATATCGCAGCCAGTATCTGCTTTCATCCCGGCAGGAATAATGCGGGATACAAATGGAGCATTTCACGGGCGATGATCGGGACGGTTTTCAGCTCGTTAAGCTCTCTTGTGCCCCAGGGTCAAGAGAACAGCGCGAAGTATTATATTTCTCCCGAGTAGTTACTCCATGTTCGCGTACACAACGACCTCGATAACACGGCTCCGGTGTTCCCCGAGCACCGTTCCTTCCACCCCCGTCGCTGTCCCCTCTTATCATTCATTCCGAGCCACGGATTTATTCTGCGATACCTTCGTATCTTCTTGGGACTCATTATCAACTCCCCTCTTGTAGTCTTCCTCGCGAGTAACATTCATCGCCCCTTTATTCGGAGGAGAGATCTCGTAGCTCGATTTATGAAACCGAGCGACGTAGGGGCTAACCTCTGTGCTTATTTGCCTCTGAAGGGTTATAATGGTCGCGCGCCCGTGAATAAGTATTGTCCACTAAATAATACTTCTGGAAAAGAGCAAGGCGTTTCCCCAGAGAAACGAGGAATTCGCAGGAAGGATTAATAACTTTCGGGTTGTTTTGCCGTGGTGTATTTAGGTTTGCTTAGGTTTGGCACTGTGCTAACAGGGGTCGGCAATACATGGTACATTGGGTATCTAAATGTGGCTCTGTTGATACTTGAAGGGATGGAAATATTTGCAAAGTTTCCACCACCTAATATGAATTAATGCACTGTAAATTTATAATCACAATGGTTTTGGGGTAGCGCATACTTGTTGTGTACTTGGTTCATCTGCGCTGGCTGTCTTTATTCCCACCAAAGAGTACGTATCTTTGTGTTATTAAATTTCTATGGCTCTTCTAAAAGTGAAACATTTGTATTTCACGACTTTCTGTCCCTGTCTGAAAAGTAAGGGTGTTTTCGGGATTTTTTTTCAACCATACAACGCAAGTAAATCAATGGATTGCTTAGTATAGTTAATATGTACGTAGAATGCTGAAAGGTGTGTTGAAGGCAGGGTGAATTTGAAGCTAACTTGCCTCTATGTCTAATTAATGGAACAAAGGCACGGTGTTTGCGTCGTTTGTGCCGTGATTTCCAGGTATCTTGTTGACGATTCGGTAAACTCGTCATACTTGTGCCTGGCCTGCCGAAACGCTACTTAAATTACAGTATTGTATGGTGCACAACTGTTAGAAGTGAATATTACAGCTGGTGCTCTGTTAATGTAATAGAGCTTCGTATTATCTGGGAGTCAGAGGGGAACAATCGGTACTAGTTTCCTTTGAAACTTCACGAAGGCGGGGTAGTAGGGGATCCATAAAGACGTACTTCAGCCCAGTTGCTATCTATCTACTTTGACGGGTGATTCCGTTCGGATCGGGGTATACGTCACGATTCAGCTCGTTAAAACAATTACGCGTCCAAGTTCGTGACCTCGGAAGTTCGAGCGTAGTCAAACGGGCGTGGTTTCACACTCCAAAACGAGGGACCAATCTGAGATCTTCTGCTTTGGCTTGCGGATTCCTCTTTGTCCATCGGCGAGGACCAACGCTCCTGGCGATCTTGCGAGTTTCGATCCCAAGTTGCGGCATATTTCGAAGTTGCGCATTGCGAGGGAAACCGTGTATCCCGCGATGACACTGTACATCGCGAAGCGCAGTTTCCAACTACTTGGGTCACGGTAGTTTGGATAGAGACTGCATCTTGCTCTGCCGGCGTTAATCAAATGACTGGAAAAGGACTCATATCGAGATTAAGGGGTTAGACCACCTTGGCTAGGTCAAGAACAGCTGCATCTTTGGGAATTTATTTCCGAGTAACAACATACAATTTTTACAAATTTAATTTGTATACTATTTTTTTCAAGTTTTCTTTAATAAATATATATTGCGCTCGAGAGTATATAGGCACCTATACCATCGCGTGTACGTTATTTCCGGCTAGGTTTCTGAAACAAAATTTTAACAATAGAATATTAAATAAAACTAAGTTGGGTATCGACCGACGTTCATTTTTTCCGATTGGTTGAAATATAACAAAATAGCTACATTTTGAAGCAAAAGCTCAGTTTCGTGTGCAAGAAAATGGACTTTTATTTGAGCATAAGTCAGGTAAAAATTAAAATATCAAAAAATTGGCCGCTGGCCGGTAGATAACTTAGTTTAATTTAATATTCTATTGTTAAATTTTTGTTTTAAACACCTGTTTATCAGAAACAACGTACACCGTCCAACCGTCCACAGCATGGTATACTCTCGACCGCCATGTATGTTTTTAAAGAAAACTTGAGAAAAAAATGTATATATTATTCAAAGATGTCTCCATCGTTATAGAAAAATTTTAATACAAAGTGTTTTTGTCACTTAGAAATACATTACGAAAGATGCGGCATTTCTTGGCCTCTCTAAGCTGGTCTAACCCCCAGCCGAAGAAAAACATAGATTGGTGTCTTGATTCTCAGATACATTCACTCAATAATTGTAAATCCAAAACTGACGATTGCACATTCCAAAACACAAAGTAATTAAATCAAAGCATTCTATACTATTTTTGCAGCGATAGAGAAGGCCGTAAATATTGTCCCTACGAACTCTTCGGGAAAAAATGACGCGCGCAACACAGAGAAGCATGGCACAGGCACCCCATACGCGGCATATGAATATTAATGAGGTCGCGAAAACCTGTTCATCGAAGGGCGAATTTCGCCATCACGAACCAGTTTGAAATTACTTGCATCCTATACAATCTTCGTGGAAATGGCCCCCTTTATCGCCCTTTCGATCACCCTTGTATGAGGAGCTTAACCCAGTAGTATAATTATTGAATCGAAAGCATCGACGTTTCACCAGTTACTAGATTAAGGATGCGAGCTCCGCGAGGAGAGACGGGGATGGAAATTTGTCGTAACTTCGCGTTAAAATGTGCCGGGAAAAATCGGTCGGCCATTTAATAACGTTCTTGCAGTCTCCAGCTGCAGGCAAAGAAGTCCCGTTTTGCGGGCATAAATCTGCATGATGACGCGGAATTTTTGCGGCAGTCGCGGGAAAAAGGGGGAGGAAGAGTGATAGAGGCTCCGCGTCGCCGAGTTCATTAGACTTCTCGTATCGCCTACCGCGGGACGTGTATGCCTGAAAGGGCCGCGAAACCCGCCTCAGACGTGATCGATAGCGGAACATTATTTGTCGTTATAGAAGACACTTCGACCTAACTGGCCTTCGTGGTAAGGAATTGATGATTCGTATTCCTGAAGCGAAGGCGATTAAACATCGTTATCTTTCCCTGATTACGTGCATTCCTGGTTGCATGTGGTACCCATGCGTCTTTCTTACCCGAAGGCAGTTGGAATTAACCTCGGTGCCTGGAGTGTTTAAGCACACTTTCTTCCACGTCGTTTGATGTATTACACCTTCCAAGCTGGAAGCCCCGACTCGTTTTCTGAACCTGTTTGCAGTGACCATCCTGGCAAACACGTATTCGTTCTGAGGTTTTCGCAAGGTTTTCCTCGAGCCTGGGACTTATAAGACGCGATCTCTGTCGATAGGTGATTAATCTTCCAAGCAATTCGTCGTCAGATATCCGGACAATGACTATCGACGGCTCTAGCAATTTCTTCCGGGCGAGCTCTCCCACCCTCTTCCGACTGGCCACTGAAATATTATCAGCATTAAGGAAGGAGATGGGAGTGCCCTCGATCGCCATAAGCCCGATGAAACATGACTGATGAACCCATACCCTTTATCGTCAGCTCGTTTTTAGTTTTCCCTGAATTTTGGAAGCTTCATGGTAGTCCCGACATTTTATTTATTGAGATCGTACGTGGACAGGGGCCATTTTTCTTTTGATGAAGATCGTTTCTTTCCTTCTTTAGAGTAAATAAGATAAATCGTTTTGTTGTTGAGGGAATACTATTATTACTATTGTCGCTGCACAGCATGGTGTAGCTGCCTTAAGGGGGAATCCTATTTTATGGGCTAAAAACGTAGTAAAATTTAAGATTTTTTTTTAACAACTAGCATTTCGATTCATCTGAAATTTCGACTATGTTTTTATTCATCCTTGAAGAAGCTGCAGTTTTTTTAATTCATTGCAAAACTCGTTGCCCGCTGGTGTGCGTGATAATTACCTTCCAGGTAATCTGAAACAGAAAAATGAAACGGAGATTTACTTTGTACATATGTAGCTGCAATTTGATGAACCAGGATACCTCTAAGTTCTATACTTATTTTGTTAAAAAATTAAAGGTTCAGACCTTTCAGTTTGAAAACTCTCCACACCGCTCAATAAATTTTCTTGTTTTTTGCGGGTTCATCAATTTCAAGCGACTTCAGTCGATCATGCATAACTACTATATTTATGGTTAGAAATAAATGAAAAAAATCCTGTAGCTTCTTCGAAGATGCATTAAAACATGGTCCAAATTTCAGACGAATCGAAGCGCTGGATTTTTAAAAAAAAATTCCAAATTTTACAATGTTTTTAGCCCAAAGAATAGGATTCCCCCTTAACAGGCCTAACAGGCCCAAGTGAGCAGTTCTCATTATATTGAAAAAGATTCAGATAGCGATGAATTGCAGTGTTAAAGAGATATTTGTTCAGTATTTTATTTTCTTGTTAAATATTTTTGTTTATAAAAGTATGAGTGCAATAAATTACGCGCAGTCTAAAAAGTTTCTCAAAATATCCATGCATTTCTACATTTGGAGATATGGGCCTGTGAGGCCCAACGTGTGCAATGTAATTTTAATCTAGGTGTGCACTGAAGGGTTAAATGTATTAGGTGACAATCACAAGATAAAACGTGGAAACATTTCTTGAAAATAATACGTCTTGTACATAGGTAGAAACCTGAGGTATTAGCACCTTCTATCGCGAAAGCCTTAATTGCCTGGTTCTTAAATTCTGAATAGCTACATCTGTTGGCTTCGTGAATTCAATGTTGCACCACAAGTCCCACACGAGAGCACTTATCAGCGGACTCGTTCATTGTTACCTATCAGTAATTAATTCATGCTAATTATTTCGCATAATTAGGTTGCGTCACGTTCCACTGTGAATATAGAGCAGCGAAATCGACGGGACAACAGAAACTGTCGCAACTTGTCGCGTCATCGGTTACATTACCGTTAATAATAATTAGAGCCACGTTTCCTTGCCGACTGAATAGTTGAGAGGCGAAGGTGTTCATCGAAAGTCGCTGCTAGGAAATGGGTTTATATCGGTTTAAATGGTCGAATGGTAATTTATCGTGGTGCTTAATTAACCTACGGACACTAATGGGCTCGGGGCGGAGCGTTTAATCCGAGGGGCCGTGTACGCAACGGGCATGAAGAAAGCCCAAGTAATGTCGGCTACGTAATTAAGCTCGAAGTCATCGTACTAACTTTACGTCCGACATTTACGCCGTTGAAGGATGTATAGGTACGTTCCTTACAGTGTTTCGTCATTTTTCAATTTCCCTTGAAAAATGCTTCACCCGTGAATCCCGTGCAAATAGTCATTCCAGAGTTTTGTAGTGAAAAGAAATTCAATTAACTTCCGCAGATTACTCAAGGATTATCCCCACCTTACTTTTAAGTACCTTTCCAAGATTAAGACACCTACATCTACAAAATACAGAATTTCCTCACTGAAAAGCTTTATTCCTCCCATGCAGCATTATTTTACCAGAAAAAGTCTCCCCTTCGAATCTTCCAACCCCAAGTTACTCATCTTCTATAAAGGTAGCTCTACCTATACGCGACTGGACGCAACGTCAAGAATTTTAAAGTCGATTTTCTCGAAAACGAAGAGCAATATCAAAAAATTTTATTCCTTTTTCTCGACTTATTTATTTGTTACGAGTAAAAAAGAAAGAGTAACATTTTTTGATATCGCGCTTCATTTTCGAGAAAATCAACTTTAAAATTCTTGACTCTATCTTAACGCACTGAATCTTCTAAATTATTCAGTACCATAAGCAGCAATTAAGTTATTCAAACCAGGCGAGTCTCGAATTATTTAGCGAGCATATTACGCGAAGCTTTGCGCTTGGAGAGATGCTCGTGGCGCGGCTCCCACCGCGTCCCTTAAAGACAACACAGCCGAGCGAGAATCGTAGCAGTTTCACAATAAACTCGACGACGGTTTGTCCGCGTCTGTTGCATTATTCGCGACGCGAAACGCAACGCGAATACGAAAGGGACGAGGTGGGCAGATTGAAAGTTCATACTCGGATGTCGGATTGAAACATTAATCTTCTCACTCCGCCGTGACGCGTGCGTTTCCTTCTTCGCGTGCCGGTGATTCCAGCAAAAATTGCATCTAAATAATGCACCTCCCTCTCGCGTGAAATTCATACGCCCTCAGAGGGCGGTGAGGAGCATGTAGCTGACATATGGATGAAAAAGCAGGTCGGATTGTTATTCCCTGGGCAAGAGGAACGACAAAAGGTGGCGAATGGTGTTTTCAATATTTTATCGGTTCCCTTGAATTGGCAGCTTCTTGCGTCGAGTCCCGACGATGGGTCGATGATCTCCAGGAGGAACTTTCAGAAAATTGACGTCGACCCTATGATTTCTCTTGCAACAATACTTATTTAATCATTGCAGAGGTACAGTGCCGGATAAAAGTATTAGGACGCTACTTAACACAATAACTTTTTTAAAATTGGTCCAAACGACTTGAATTTTTTTGAGAAGCTAGAAGGATTAATTTGCTAGGGGGCGTGTTTCGTCGTTTTGAAAAAAATTGCAATTGGTCGGAATAGTGAAGAAAATAGTGAAGGTCGCTTTTTCAACTTTTTCACCTGGGCCTGTAATGAAAATTTAAAAACCCCGTTTGTAGATTTAAGTGACTTGTATAAATGCTGAAAATCATGTATATAACTTCAACATGTATAGCTACATATACAATAACTTACTTAAATCGACAAACTTGATTTTTAAATTTTCATTACAAGCTCGGATAAAAAAGTTGAAATGCGACCTTCACTATTTTCTTCGCTATTCCGACCAATTGCAATTTCTTTTTCAAACCGACGAAACACGTTACCTAAATAGTAAACCGATCTTCCTAGCTTCTCAAAAAAATTAAAGTCGTTTGGACCAATTTTAAAAAAGTTATTCTGTTTTAAAGGGTGCCCCAAGACTTTTTCCAGGTCCATATTTTCCAGAGTTTGTTTAAACCTAATCCCTGCATCTGTAAGTCTCCTCGATCCTAATTCACTTCGAATCCGAATTCCAACTCCCTCAATTTGTTGCACAGTGGAAAGTAGCCTACATTGATAACTTTTATTACCTCATTTTTTAAACCTACTAATTTATGCACAAGCATGCCATCACGCGTCACTCTTTGATAGTTCCATGTTCCTTTCGGTTACTTGTCATTTCGCCTCCCCAATCTTCTCCAACGCGGACAAGCTAGTAAAACCCTGTACGTTAAAAACTCGTGAACTCTCCACTGTCCTTTGAGCTTCCGAGCTCGACGCGTCGCCCGCGTCGCGGGATTCGCAGTGAAATTAAGTTTTGTAGGTCGATCGATCGTCCTGGAAGAGGGACGACATTCTGCCGGATGCTCTTGGCCCATTTCGCGCGCATTTGTTCCGCGAGGTCCCGGGCTCGGCTCTCCCCGAATTGCGTTCTAAATAATGCATCATTCGTCGGAACGTTTTGGTGGACGTGAAATGTGGCGGGCATAAAAGTGATGTAAGAGCTGTGGGGGGGGGAGGGCTGGTTCGATCGGCGGCCGAAGGACACCGCGGGGGATGAAACTCTCACGGTAGAAGGAAAAGGGAAATATGAGACGCGAGGGCCTCGTCCAGCGACCGACAAATTTAGTTGCCAGCAGCAACTGATGCGAAACGATGACCATGATCGCTGCACTTGTCGCGCGAACTCAGTGCATCGTAATTCTTCCATTCCTAGGGGTAGTCACCTTTTTCGTTTTGTCGTACGTGTCGAATAAGTCTTGGACGTATTCTTCATGCGCGGCTCTCCTGCTTTATATTTCAGACCGCGTATTCCGGGCTACGGGAGAGAAGGTGATGTGTTTTGTGATGAATGTGTTGGCTCAGGTCGCAGAATCTTTGGAATAATTGGGGGATTGGATGGCTGAATGACGTTGGCAATAATTTATCTTTTTAAAGGGAAGCATTTTCAAGAGATAAGCTGCTGATTATGTGAAGCACTGAAAGTATGGGAACTATGTTTAGTCTGGGTTAATTTGTTTTGTTTCTAGCACTTGGTACACTTCTCAAAATTATGCCAGTTACTTTGAGTGTCGTATGAACATTAATCTATCAATCGGGGTCGGATTAAGACCTTTAGCGGCCCTAGGCCCTTACAAGTTTTTGAGGTCCCCTTATAGGGTGATCACTTCAACGCAATTTATGATTTCTTAACCCTTTGACTACAAAAGGTCTGGGTTTCACAAGTCTATCAATATATACGAAAGCAAAACTGAATGTTTTTAATTTATTTGCAATTATTTATTTTTTTAACCCCTAAGAATAAAGTCAAATCTCCGGGAACCGTTTTGGTCAGTGGACAACCAGTCGCAGCGACTGATATGCGAATATCGCGGCTTCTGTATTGATGGTTCTCTCCGAGAGCGCGCCGCAGACAAAAGGTTAAGCATTTCTGATACAATTTGACTAAAAAGTGTTTCTAACAAAAGTTAGATTTTAAAATTCAGAAAATTTGTATGGTGTCGCCCTTCCTCCCGATGCCCCAAGCACCTGCTTACTTTGCTTATTGGTTAATCCAGCACCGCAATCAATGCTTTCCTTTTGAATCGCGCTTCTTCCCATTGTCAGTTACACGCCAAGGAACTTCTCATTCAATTTTCTTTCACGCCATACCCAAGAATATGTTTCCGCTAAATACTTAGGGGTAATTACTAAAGTTACCCTACTGCTGGCGAGCAACATTAATTTCCTCGACAGGATGGTCATTTCCCAGACCCAAGAACGATTATTCCGAGGAGTTTACTATCGCATTGACCGTGTGTGCACTTTCCCCCTGCCCAACTAATTCTTTATTCCCTCGGCAAACAAGAATTACAAGCAATCAATTTACCTTGCGCGCAGCATAAAAGTTTCATGCAGAAAGTTCCCTTAACGCAGAGAGCCAGTGCGAGTTAAGGGGGATCGAATGTAAATCTGAGAATTACGCTATCCTTTAATAGGGCCGCGACGTGATAAGATTCCGCGCATCCTCGGCTCGCGGCCGCGTCTTTTGTTCCATAAACCCACCGTTTATTTCCACCCATCTGTCTTCTATTGTTCTTCCGACCTCTTCAATTATGACAGTGATTTAAGAGGCTATGCTACTTGGCCGTAAAGTTAGAACAAGCAGAACCATCTATCCTGATGCGATGGCTGGCCATAAATCTCCTAAGATGACGTGGGGCTTCCTCCGCTTTGCTCGTTGACATCCACCCGCAGCCCTTCTCGTCGATACCCCGATATTTTCGTACTACACGTATCGACACGCGATATTCATGGACGGAGGGCGAGTATTTCAAGGACCAGCGGCCGATATCGATAGGTCTATCGGATATTCCCGCACGTCTCGATGGCGAATCCGATTTTACGCCCACGGTCACCCGGCTCGATCATTTATTTAAACAATTTTCGCCGGCCACGATTCGATATCCATTTTCTCTCTGATATCGCTGGTGAAATATGCACCGAAACGGGGAGGATTAGCGTCGATTCGCTCGCGAGCTTCTCCGGCTTTCCACGCTGCACCCTTTCTCCCCGAATACTGTTACGGTATCCTGCGATACGACGTTGAATGCATTTCAAATTCATACCAGCGCGGGTGAACTTGAATGGCATAGGGTTGAAGGCTAATTTACGCGAGGCTGAATGTGGAACGTAGGAGTTAAATTTGATTCATTACGCCACCGATCATGCCGCATTACGAATCGAATTAGTTTTGAAACGACCTTCGATCCTCCATCAGCAAATATGTAGATTCTACGTGTAGCTCTGCGCAGCTTCTACATCGTAGAAGGTATTTCGCTGGAAGTTGCAAGGAGGAAGAAGCGAAGAGAGATATAAATATCCTGATAATTATTCAAAGCTGAAAGGGGCGCAGGGAAGAAGGAAATGTTTCAAATGGTTCAATCTTCGAATGACTCGAAAAAAAGAGAGCGAGGTAGTTTTAAAGAGTTGTCCCTTTCGCTGGCAGCTTGCAGAGGATACTTAAGAGTACTCGAATCTTCTTTAATAATTAATTAATTACTTCCATCGCAGACCACGGGAGATTGAAGTCTGGATGTGAAGTGAAATTAATTATGAAATTCGCCAGCCCGAGCAGGAAACGAGATATCTAATTTCTTGCTCCACACAGAAGGAGTTTCGAACGATTCATCGATTCTGTTGTTATTACAGCTGACAGCGGTGTCGCGTTTCTATGAGAAAACTGTGCTAGTAGAATCTATGGAATAGTCATGATCCTGCTAGAATTTTAAACACAATCCTGATGTTCATTGCTGGATTTCATTTAAATGTCTTAGGCAGAAACGATCGATGAATGATGTCATAGAATGCAGTTGCGAAAGGCTACATTGTCTGTGTCTAATCAATTATTTATGCGAACGTAACACTGGTTGTACAGAGTGACGTCGCTCCCTCGCAATCCTGTTAGTCTTCTCGTTAATGAGTGGAATAAGAATCGTCTCGATTTTTTATTGATGAATAATAGGAAAAGAGCGTTATGCAACAGCATTAATAGAAACCTGTTATCTAATTTTAATTAAAAAATATATGCATCTAATTTGAAGTAACTTCCTTCAATCATCTAAATTCTCAGATTCTTTCATTCCTCAGAATCTAAAGTGTCCTTCACCGTGTGTATAATTAAATATTCTACCAATATATATTATTTTTAATTTGTGTCCTTTTTAAAATAATAAGGAAACAGTTTCTTCCAAAGATCTGTTCCGAACAATCCTATCAAAATTAAATCGGTCCTATTTCACACACCTCCAGATGTCTTCTTCGATCTGCAATCTGTCGTCACTTTTGCTTCTTGTGTTTCCACGATCGCAGGACGTTCCACCGTGATCGCGAGAAATTCGTTCAGATAATTCCGTTCCATGCCCGTTCATGCATCAAACGTACGAAACTTTTCCACGATTACACGCCAAAGTACCGTCGGAGATTGGCAAACAGTGGAGTTTCGCCCCGGATGTCCAGTCGATCCCAGCCCCGGCCGTCTCGACCCGTTCGATTTCCGAGTTCCTTCGAACCGAATCCCGAAACTTTTCTCCCCTACCTTGGGGATCAACGATGGGAACCGCTTCCTTCCTCCTCCGAAGATTACGTTTAATCAGAATTAAGGATGTACTTGGTGGGGCATCGATAGCCCGAACGGTCGATGATCTTCGTCTCATTTACCCGATTCGAGGTAGTTTAATCCGGAGAAGGACTTCTCCAACGACTTCCGTCCTGCTGCAGTTAAAGTCCTAACCGGTCGATATCAGCTCCCGTGAGAAGCGCAGTTTTTCCCTCAGTGAAAGCTACATTCCATCTTGTTGTTGATTTTTATCGCGAGGAAGCCGCGATATTATTCGGCATTATTCCGCAGGTGAGACGAACCCGGTGAAATGCAGGTGGAACGATTGGAAAAGCGTGACAGAAGGATCGAAGGATCTTGTCAGATTTTGTGCAACATACAGCAGTTTCCAGGCGAAGATTGGAGTTTGCAAAGTGTAGTGTTTCTGGCATGCTAGAAGATTCCGTGTACAGGAATTTCAAATTTCACGAAGAATTTCTAGCAAGTTTCTTTATCCTTCGCGATGAGAAACAAGTCGATGCACTGTTCTCAAACTGTCTAAGAAACGATGTCTACGGAAAATGTATACTTCAATGTTTCCAGCAAATTATTAGCACGCGATGACTGACGGCAGTGTAGAACGATGGAAATAGAATATTTCTTCGTCTCGTTCGATAAGGAACTTAAAAGCTACAAAAATAACTTCCCCTTTGCTAACGTTACTCGTACACTTTCTCGAACAACATTCCTCTTCGTTAGAAAAGACTCTGCCCCCCAAAAGAAGTTGCCACCTTTTTTGGGGGAATATAGTATTTTCCTGGAATCTTGAAAAAATATACTATTTTCAGGGATAAAAAGTACAGATTTATTTTTTTATTTTACACATTTTTCCAAGTATATTTTTTGTTAGTTTGATAGTTTGTTTGTTAGTTCACCAAGGAATTATTTTGTATAACTATAAACCTCCCGGCATTCTATGTTCAAATTAATATAAATTAATAGTTCATTTTTGTATTAATTTAATTCTAACTTCATTTCTTTCTTCTCGCCATTGAATATTCATATAAGAAAAACTTGTCGGCTAACCTAAGCTGGCCATGCATACTGTCGCGTGACGTTGATAGCAAAGGGTGCGTTCTGAGCACTGAGACTGGCTGCAGTTCGGTTAGTTTAGATATGTTGATAATTAAATTTTTTTTTAAATTAAGCATGAAGTGAAAATATAGTATTCTGCGTACTATATTTTGTTTCAACAGTATATAGTACAGTTTATCAAAATATAGTACGGGTGGCAACCCCAACTGCAGGCAATCCTTCGTTAACCCCTCCTCGAGTTTGGCGCATTCTACCCCCTCCACGGCCGAAAAGTGGAAGAAAACGAGCGTTCCGGGCGGCGTGATTTTTGCTCGAAGCAGAAAAGAAGAAGAATAACGACTGGAGTGGCCGGAAGCAGCGTTTTATTGTACACAGGTTGAATTTTCCTGCCGCGATCCCGGTAACTTACGATTCCTAGGCTGCGCGCCCGATGAATTCCGTCCGACGAATTCCCCGTAGGTGGGCTGGTATTTATGGTATCCGCAATTCGAAAACCGTATGGAAGGAAGCAATTCGTTCGGCCGTTGGCCGATACAATACAACGGGCTCGCCGGTAATGAAACAGGGAATCGTTTTGTACGCGCAGCATGCAAGCCGCATAGCTGCTGCAGCCGCAGCTACTGCGTTTCGATCGTTGCAGTTTTCCCATCGCAGTCTGTATCGCGATGCAGCCGTTTACCCGTCGGAACTAAGGGCTCGGGTTCCATTACGGCCGATACAGGGCCCTGACATCATTATCAGCTAATTGCATTCCTCCAACGACTGCAATGTTGCGGCTTCTGGACGTCCCTCTATTACACGCGCCGAACTTAATACCCGTGCGATGCATGTCGGTTATGGGATTAATTGAGCATGGGTGGGTTATTTACTCTGGGGTGGTTGAAGGAATTTTTGTAGTGTTCCGAGCTTTTTTGGTGACGCGGTGTGCGCGAGGGAGAAATTGAATTAGCCGTGATTGATAGGTTGTTTTAAGAGGTTGAATGTTACAAGGTGATGACACCATGAGGTGGACACCGATTTTGATGAGCCTTGGCATGCTGGATCTATGTCGAAAATAAGTAAATGGGTGTCCGAGCGTTTCTGCCAATGGGCCTTAGTAATTGGGATATTTACATGGAAATTATTAAAAATTTCATAGTGGTCGTAGGGTTTTAGGGGGTAAAAATCCCACACTACCCTAGCGTCCGCGGGAGATTACCTTTTGGAGACGTCGGGGTGCCTTTTAAAGATGTCTCCGCGTTAAAAAAACTTTATAAATTTATTTTTATAAATTTTTTTTTTAACTTGGGGAAATCTTCAAAAGGCACCCCGACTTCTTCAGAGGGGAATCCCCCGGGGGCGATTTTTACCCATTAAAATCTCAAGGCCACTATGAAATTTTTAATAATTTCCATGTAAATATCTCCATTATTAAGGCCCATTGGCAGAAACGCTCGGACACCCATTTACTTATTTTCGACATAGATCCAGCATGCCAAGGCTCATCAAAATCGGTGTCCACCTCATGGTGTCCTCACCTTGTAACTCTGCCAACCGGTTTCTTCGAATATTAGCGGAATTGATTAATTACTTCAGAATTGATCTTTACGCGCCAAAGGATATTTCACAATGCTGTTCACTTGGCGTACATAAATTCAGCATGTTTGCTTATAAAGAGCAAGATTAAATATGACTTGGAACCAGTTTTCGTCGTTTCTCTTTTATTATTTCTAAAATGCCATTTAAAGTAAAGGATGAATAAGCGAAACTTGTTATGAAAATAGCACGAAAAGTATGGACGAAGTATGCAGAACCTGTTCTCGCCGTGGAAAAGCAACGCACACGATGGCCTTTGCGCGAAAGCCGAAGACCTTCTCGCCCCATGATCGCTCGACCTGCAATCTTCCCAATAGGAGAGAAAGAATCTCCTCGCATTCTCTCCACACTTTGTGGAATTAAACTGTAAACCGTCGCGGTTCCACCTGTTGAAGTAGAGAGTGCCTGCAGGTAATTTATCTTGGGGCGAAAGAGTCTTGCAGCAACGAACTTTGGTGTTACAACAAAGTTTCATGGGGAGAAAGAAGTATCCTCCTTTCGGAAAAACGGATCTGACGGTCATTACGACACCTTCGAACAAATGAATATTGATACGGCACGAGTGCTTCGTAGGAAATTGCTGGTTCCATCTACAAACTTCAACTTTGATTAATGTGGTACGAGAATATTGATGGAATGTAAGATTGATAGTTAAATGTACAGGCAGTTACAGAAATATTTACTAGGGTTTCCTAGTGTTTTCCCGCATCTATACGTCGTTAAGAAGCGTTCTTATTTTCATAAAAATAATAATTGGTTGTTAAAAAAGATTTAAATAAGAAGGCCATGTATTTAATCCGTTTGTACATGGTCACATACCAGTTCCTTATTGAATAAACATTGTTAAGTTGAAGTTTGGTAATTCAATTTATCGTAACTTAACAAAGATTCAAAATTAGCACAGACAAAACACTATGGGAATTTACAATGTTTCAGAAGATACAGAAATGTTTCTTACGTTTATCAATATTTATTGCCAACGACTTAAGTGTAACGTTATTATCTTTTCAAAATATTTGGAACCTTAATTATTAAATAATTTTGGAAACTTTTGTGTTTTTTAAACGTTACTGAGGTATAGAGAGTGCTCAGGCTTTTATGGCTGATTGCATATTTGTTTCAACAAACTCTGTAAACCTTAATATAAATTTTGTGACATTGTACTTTATTGGTGATAATTATCAGGATTTGTAGAGTGTATGTAGACTTTTGTGACTGATTGTACTTTTAATGATGGGATACACATTGGAATTTTTATTGAATATGGTACTGAGTATTCTGCTGCATTTAGGATAATTTTCCTAAGAAAAGGGTACCCTTAATATATTCTGAGCCATTTTGAGCGAACAAAAACGTAAAATGGAGTGCATTAATTTTGTTTCAGTGATTAAATCGAGAATGTCATATGTTCTTCTACACTTTCAAGTAGGGTTCATTGGTTTTTAAAAACCAAATTTAAAAACCGTTTCTTTTTTTATAAATTTATAAAATTCGTAAACCGGTTTTTAAAATTTAAAAGGCCGGTTTTATATACTAGAATTAAATATGTGAAAATGAATGAATTATTTAATTAAAAACGTTAACATTTTGACTTGAAATCGCCTCGGACACAAGCATATTGTAGTAGGTAACAGTTTACTATGAAACTAATCTTCATGAGTTCATATTTTCGGAAGAAAAACACTAAATAAAATAAAGATTTATAATTTATACATTCTTTTCATTTGGTTTTGTATGCAGTGTATTTTAGTGCGTTATATCCACAACTATTAAATGAACACAACAATTGTACGGATTTCTACGGATTTTAGTTATTTTAATTTTTGTATTTACTTGTTTTTGTATATATACATAGATAGAGTATATTTTATTTTATTATATTTTTTTAATTCCATAAATATTAAAAAAAATTCATTTTTAAAATAAGTACAAATATTTATTTTCTGTTTCAATAATATTTTCTTTGAAAATTCGAAAACGGGTTTAACCAGTATTTTAAGAATAGTGAAATTCAACAACCGGTGTTCCAACAGTCGGTTTTTGTATAAACCCTACTTTCAAGTGCCTATAGAATTTAAAACATCCTCAATTTAGATTTCACAATATTCAATTCATTGTTCTGAATGCCCAATTATCCCTAACAGTATGTTTCAAATTTTGCATTCCACGATTCGTTTCTCCACAAAAGTAGATACACGTCTACCTTCCAATCAAGCTGCAAAAACAAAAATCTAGTCAATGCCCATTCCAAACCTTTTCCAAACAACTACACATCCCACATTCCACCTCACCCCCTACATCGTCAGCACGGAAACTCGTATCCCAAACAACCCACCCTTCAGAATCACCAATCTCTCCCTTCAAAGAGACGAAGAAGAAGAAGGAATTTCTTTGTAACATATCACATTCCACATTTTACCTCCGCCTCAAAAAGAACTCATTCTTTTTCCAACAGGAGCAACGTATCAGAAACCTTCCTACAGAAACATCAAGCCCAACGACAATCCAAGTCACCCTCCGCCAAGGTAACCGTACCAGCAAACACGTACTCGAAAATTCCCCCCACTAAATTTCGATCGGGTGCCGGTCGCGTTACACGCCGTTTACCGTTTATCGCGGTAAACATATCTCGCGCATAAAGGTCACATCGGGAGTGTTGGTCTTCTCCTTCTGCTGGCTGCTTGCTTCTCCTACTCGCCTCACCTTCTCCTACTACCTAACCGAGGCACACAGGTGTACTGGTCGGCAGTCGACGTTCCTCGGCCGCCATACGCTCTCAGTTAACGCCTGGTCGCCGCCAGGTATACCGGTTCCCTCGTGGATTACAGTCATTAGCCTCTGATCGGCCCTGTTCCCCTGGCCCTTTGTTCCACGCTGGACCCCGAGACCCCGCGCGTCGGCCAAGTTTTTCGGGCAGCCGCGAGTTCTGTGAGTGATTCGGACGCGGTGCTGCTGGATGGAAAGCATCGGTGGGAAAGCTGGGATAGTGATCGAGTGCGTGGGTGTCAGGCTGCTGCAGCTCGACCATCGTTGCTCCGTGTCTTCGCCCCCATACGTGAGTAAACATTCGAGAGGATTGTTAAGAATTGAAAATTCACTGGCTTCGACTGTTTCGTGATTCGTTTGGGGTGTTTTGAATGGAAATTTTTGTCAGACTCTTATTCGAAGGTATCCGTTTTTTTTTATCGACGTTGGTCGGGTAATTATGTTACTTTGAGTGTCAAGCTTCGCAGAAGCGTAATCAATGCTTCGGTTAGCCGAATTTTCAGTCGGGAGGCGAGTTTATTTATCTTGATTAAAGTGACAGTTGGAATTAATAATTTGTTCGATGCGGGACGACGTTTTTTTTTTATTAGACTTTGATGGATCACTTAATAGTTGGATCAGAACGTTTCCGGCCACTGCTTCGTCGAATGTTTTCACCGATAGTGATATAAAACATTCATCTTCATGAAGTGTAATGGAGCTTCTTCGTGGCAGTTTCTGCCTCGAAGGTCGAAGTGACGGCGATTTATTCTTTTCATAGAAAAATGAAACTTTTGCCGTTTCTAAAGAGTGGCGACGCACTCATGCATTTGTAATGAATTTCCCTGGCCGCTTATCAGCCTTTTAGTTTTATTTACGTCCTCACAAACGAAGGTTACAATTTGAATGAAAGTTTTCGAGTGGGATAATGCTGAGACTGTAAGCATCTACGAATGCTGGATGTTCGATTTTAGTAGAATAATTACAGGTGAAACGTAATCGGCTATGGCCGTAGACATTTAAGATCGAATTCTTTGGGGGTACATTCAGTAGCGGCTAATATTCTAGAACTTGTTTATACAGTTGTATTCATTGTATGTGTGTTGCACTTATGTCAGGCGCCTACTTATCAATTCCATTCAACGATCCTTTCTCCAAGTCGTGATCTATCCTTAAAATGTCTACCTAGTGTGATGGCTGAAAACACTTAACTATTCGGGAATTAAAAAATGAAACAATGTTGCACGTGTCATTTTGTACGTTTGTAGCTTTATTCTATCGCCTTTTAAGACTATAAACAAAAAAATTGCAACTAAAAATATCCATTTATGGCGGAATAAAAGTATCGTGAAGAGAACACTATCTTTCCGGATGCCGGACCTGATATCAGCACTTGTAGTTATCTCAATCACAAAATTCAAAAAGATTGTCAATCTGCAGACGTGTGGCTATCGTCTGAACCAGCATAATGCAAAAATATTGAGAAACAAAGAAATGGCAGTGTTTTAAAAATTCATCAATTTTAGCAAAAAGAATTATGGTTTGGTTGACTGTAGTAATTCAATTTTGCCAATATTTGCAAAATTCTAGTTCGAACGATAAAGTAACGTCTACTGAGTATGCCTGATATATTTGAAGTGGACCAGGACTTTTGATTTTTTGGCAATCGGGTCTGGCATCAGGAAGGATATTGTTCTCTTCACGATACTCCTCGATACTTGCAATTTGTTTTTATAGTCTTAAAAAGTGATAGATTGAAGCTACAAACGTGTAAAATCATACGTGCAATACTTGTTTCTTTTTATTAAATCCCGAAAATTATGTTCTTCCAGCTGTCACACTAGGAAGGCCCCTTGAGCACAACTCTGGAGCAATACTTACGTAATTTGTTTCATTTGACACACAGTATTTACACACATGGCCAGAAATACTAATAACGTACAACTTTAACGTCATATCAAAGATCAACTCGCGCTCTCTTGTTGACATAGAAACAAGTGGCACTGATTAATAAGAAGCCTTGTACCTCGCGTAACAGTAGTTGCTCACACGCTACACATTCGACGTTGCAAAAGCTGTATCACTTGAAATTGTGCCACGTACTCCTGGGATTTATCTCCGTCCGACTGCCACTCTTTCTACAGACTAGAGACTTGATAAAAAACAACTTAAGTGGAACGTCTAACCCTAGAATGACACTGCAGGGTCGCCGGCGACCGCAGAATATTTTCATGTCCTCTACAAACCTGTCAATAGACGCAGGAGTATCAAGCTTTCGCTCCCAAATTTCGATTTTCTTTCTGCAAACGAAAACCATGTGCTGTAAATATCTTCCCCAAACTTAGGGGGAGTTCCCTTAAGGGTACTAGGCAGTCGTTCCTGTCTAAAATTAAGCATTTCTGTTTCAATTAATTGCAAAGAAACCAATTGAAACTGAGACTTGTTCTTTGGCATGAAGTTTATTAACATCATAAGCTTTAAAAAAAATTGTTTGCGTAGTCAAAAATATGCTTTATATATTATTACGCTACAGATGGATCATTAAAAAGGCTTTTTAAAAAAAGGTTCTATTCTTTTGCAGTGATAATTCAGAAACGGAGGTTCCAATCGATTCAAAACAAATTCGAGGATCTTCACAAAATGTGTAGTTTCGGACCAGACCTAAATTAAAGTTAATGAAAACTCTTATTCTTTATGAAAATAAACTAAAACCCCATTGAGACCCCATTGATGAGGTTTTACCACCCCCAGCTCCAGAAGGTGAGGTCTTAGTTTATTTTCATAAAGAATAAAAGTTTTCATTAACTTTTATTTAGGTCTGGTGCGAAACTACACAGTTTGTGAAGATGCCCGAATTTGTTTTGAATCGATTGGAACCTCCGTTTTTGAGTTATCACTGCAAAACAAAAGAAACTTTTTATCAAAAAGCCTATTTAATGATCCATCTGTAGCGTCGTATATAATGCATATTTTTTTACTAAACAAACATGCTTTTTAAAACTTATGATATTGATAAACTTCATGCCAAAGAACAAGTCTCAGTCTCAATTGGTTTCTTTGTAATTAATTGAAACAGAAATGCTTAATTTTAGACAGGAACGACTGCCTAGTACCCTTAACGCCGGACGGCACCTAACACCGAAAAAAAAAAATAATAAAGAAATATAACAAAATTTTCGAAAACTTTAAGCAAATTTTAAAATACTCCAATTCCAATTTGGAGTCGCCTGCGACACCATAGTGTCAGGACTGTCAGGTACTCTCTAAAAGTGTCACAGTATTGTTCTAGGGTTAATATTCGAAATTTCGAATTACCTAATATAACAGAACGTTCAGAAAAACACTTAAAACTTTCGTATCTAAATGAAAAATCTCTGACCAAGTAATTGGTACATAGCAACAACCGTTTAACAAGAATCCTACCCCAAGAAACAGGAATCTTAAAGCTACAACAATTTCCTAACATCTTGAAAGATGCCTCCGACCGTTGCGTTGGTAAGCAGATACGTGTTAAAGAATCAGCTGACGATTGAACACAAATGGCTGTGGAATTTTAATTCGCGCGTTTCACGGTGGCAGTAGCTTCTGCGCACGTGGTTTCGGTGTAGAAGCACGATGGGAAGTCGATTAAAGAGAGCGGAAAAGTGTCGAGCCGCAACGACACTTGTTACTTGCTCGCGACGCATCGTGTGTCCTGAGAGGGAATCTGCTCATTTCACGGTGTTACCGTCGTTTCGTCGATGCTCAGCATCCTCTCTGGCGGCGGTGAACGGCCTATCCGGTTCAATTATTCGATACGCGAGCCGTGGAGACGCGTTTAATCCACGTGCAGAGGTTGCGATACTCGCGCTGGCTCGTTTGATCAGTCACATTCCTCCATTCGGTACGCGTACCGCGTTGCGATAGCTTTATTTACGTTCCCTTCTCTTTGGAGAAGATGGAATTAATTAAGTGCCACGAATTCTCCTCGCCCGTACACCCTTGCGTACCTACGATTCGTTTAACAAGCTCGCTGAACAGACGGAGTCCACGATTGCGATAAATTGCAATGATTCCGCGAAGCTCGCGCGCTGATTGGATGCTCGCTCGGTGTGCAATCTTGAAGGAAAGGTATGCTGCGATTTGTAGCGTTAAGTAAGTCGGTCGTTACCTAACTGTCCAATTATCGCGATTAGGAGACAGAAGCGTTGCATGAATTTATCATTATTATGTTATGAAGCGGGTGAAGTTTGTTGGAGCCAGCGTCACGGGCTTTCCAAGTTGAAGAGTCTTTGTAGAAAACACTGTAACTGCTAAAAAATCAAATTTTATACTATGAAGTATTACCATTGACACGTAGAGAATTTTCCAATAAAACATTGCTTTTTTTTTAGTTTTTGCTCTTACAGTGTTTTCGAGAAGGACTCTTCAGTTGCTTTCAGGGAATTAAAATGATAGATTCTTGAGAGATAGATAAATGAAGTGTCACTGTCTGATATGGGACAGGTAGATAGATTCTTAGGAGCGATTGTGACCTTCGATGAGAAATAGACTAAGTATGTATCGAGATATCAAAATAGGTACCTACTTTTGTAATAGCTGATGGGTAGCCATTTGGTGGCTGAAGCTGGTAATATTGATCTTGGTTTTGTGAATCTAAAAGGGAAGAACTCAAACCCTGAATTTCAAAAAAGATCTGAAAGCTTGTGAATAATGTAGGGGATATTCTCCTGATTACAACTTTTTCTTTGCTGCCTAAATTCACTCTAAGGGGATGAAATTAACCCCTGAAAAATCGGCTATTTTCCGATTTTATTTTGCAACTCGCAATCTGTAAGAGATAGAAAAAAGTTTCAAGACAAGAGTTACATCGTTTAATTAGGATTCTCATTTGGTAACAACAAAAACGAACAAAAATTGCGTTGTAATCGGGAGGAAATCCCTTACATATTCACAAAGTCTCAGAAGTTTTTGAATTTCCGGGTTCGGGATCTTTCCTTGTGACACTATTACAGTTTCAGGGAGTGTCCTGCTTTATAAGGTCCAAAAAATCGATTCTTTTTGTTGCCTAAATCGATAGATAAACTATCCAAGAATGTATTCATAAAGTTATAGCGGCCAATTCGAAGTATTTTTAAAGATACAGAACCGAGGCACTCGGCCGGGCACGGGCGCGTGCTTCACCCTTTGACGCGCCCCCATTCGTCGATCATTACTTAGAAACATAGAAAAACACATCCGTTCGATCTATGAAGACCTTTCAAACGACGAGCTTCTGGAACGATGTTTAGGCGGACACACGCGAAACCCCAACGAATCGTTCAATGCAACGGTGTGACGCATGACTCCTAAACATTTAAATTCAGGCCACAAAAACATTGAAATTGCCGCCTACATGGCTGCAGGCATATTCAATGAAGGTTATTCAGCAGTTTTAATTACAATGCAGTTGTTGCATTTGAATATTGGCCAGCAGTGCAAAACGTTCGCCGATACCACTGACGCGCAAAGACAAGCGCCAAACGTACAGCAGCAAGGAGGCTCGTACGGCTCGTAGCGCTCTGAGAATCGGCTGATGAATCTGCCATGTTTTATAATTTTATTAGAAAATTTTTTTTTGTACTCATCGAATATATCTTTAAATATACCTAAGAGTTTACGAAGATCAATTGTTCCCTTCCGTTTAAAAAAAAATCGCGAAAAAATAATTTTTTTGGGCTTTGTAAAGCAGGACACTCCCTTAAAAGTGCTGTCAACAGCTAGGTATAATGTAGCACAAGCTTCGATGTTGATCATTCAGAAACAATCACTTTATCATGTATCACAAACAATACAATTGGGACCTGCTTTTCCTATCCACCTTGCTTTCTACACTTTTCTCCAACAAAACACCGTTTCTTTAAACATCTCGACAATTTTTAACGACCAGAGGGAAGGAGAAATAACTCAAGCATTTAATCAACTCGAGAAATTCTGCAATCTACACAGGGTGGGACATCAGTTCCCGCCCAGTTTATGCCCAAAGTTTGTTGTCCAACCCATCTTCCTGGTACTTCTATGAGTCCCATGTGTACCACCCCTTCTGCTTTGAGGCGAAGAAAACACTCGCAGAATGTTGGACAATATTTTACAACTCACCCTCTGTATAATAACTAAACAAACAGATTAATTTCTGATGAATGAAGCTTCGATTGCATTTGCGCACAATCGAGCACAGGAGGACAGGGATTCATTCATGGACAATCGAATAGGATCCGGGGAACGGTTGGAAATCTCGCGACGCCCGTATCGTCAAGCTCAGATCGGCGCGTGCCTGGAATATCTGGCCGTCGAAAAAACGGGCGGAATGCTCGACGATTCCGTCGCACGGAACGTTTCGAGGGAATGTTTCGCGGTGCGCTGATTGCGCTCCAGTCGCGAAATCGCGTCACCACAGCGATAAATAAGCCGCTTATGCCGTAATCTAATCCTAGAATGGAGAGCTTCGCTCTCGCCAAGGTATATGCCACGAAAATGTGTATTCGCATGGAGGAGATTGCCGCTGATAAGGCTACGAACGGGTGAAACGACGACGCCGTCCTTGGCGGAGGAAGATGGAGCGCTAGCTACCCTAGAATTCCTACTAATGATCTTGCTGGTTTCGTGTTAGAAAATATTTTGCCTTGTTACACAAGTGTTTGAGGATTTTTCGTGTCGTTTGGAGCATGGGGTTACTCACAAAAGTAAAGTTTTATTTATTTAAGTAATGTTGAACTCAGAATCGACCATTATAATTTATATTAGTATAGGCCTTGATTACCAAAATATATTTTTAGCTAGTCCCACCTATCAAAGGAATGCTCAAGGAAATTTTGCTAGTAGAATGGGACATGATAAGCCCGAATGTCACTAAAAATTAGTTGAAACTATGCATAATAGATAGAAGCTTCTAATAAAATCGCAGAAATATTAGAAGAATAATAACTTATTGTAATTACGGTTATATAAATCAAATATTAAATTTGGACGAATATTCTTCTGCACATTTTTTTCTTCAGTAAACTGTGTAAATTTTTCAATTAAATACACCCAAAACAAAAGTATATTTATCAAGGATTATAGGCTCTTATCCAGGTTCTTTTACTTTAGAATTGGTACATACGAAATGTCACTTTCGATGCACAATGCACTTCATTAAATCCTAAATACGTTCGGTTACTAATTTTCGTACATAGTGTCTCTCAAATTCACGTAAACCCTTCGGAGAGTAAATCTAGAAGACAGAGCCAGAGCCTTAGACCAACATACGTGTTCCAGAGTGTACTATCGAAGTTACAAGGTTCAGTTTTAAGAAACTACCCCCCAGAGTAGCGTTTCATTACACGGATGAAATACTGCAGGAGCACTGCGTCAATGTTCCGAATTATTTGCAGGGTAAATGAAGCGGAACCCTCTCGGCATCCCGATACCTTCGCCTCCGCTGGCTAAAATCGAGGTATTCTTGCTCGTTTTGCAGGCAGATTGCTTTCCGCGACTGTCTGTTCTGTACATGATTCGATTGCCGTGCTGATTGGAATCCGTCCAATTAAAGCTGGTGGATGTACGATAGCGGCGCATGCACGGGGAAATATCGTCGGAAACATCCCCCGAAGGGCTTCACCGCCGCGGCAAATCGTCTTACGCCCTTTTCCTTTCCCCCATCTTCCGAAACTAATGCTCGTAATATATTACACGCGAGAAGTTCGACAGGGATACAGCTTCGAAGAAATTCCAACTCTTCGCCAGCTTAGAGCAACCAGAATCCGCTTCGCCGCGGATGACGCGGCATTGTTTCGCTATAAACGAATATTTACGAGACGCGTTTCCCTTTTTTTTCTCTACCGCGCGCTGCAGGAGTTACGGGCAAATATAAAATTTATACTTTGAAACAATCTCCCGTCGAATTTTTATGGCAACGACAGCGCCTTTCGTTTAGCAGCCGAATAAGAGTCGTAAAAATTTATCCGCGAAGCAGAGTGGAGCCTCGATCGAGACGATACATTAAGGCGAAGGCTGTTCGCGCGTGCTCGCGCCGTTTTGCCGCGGATGCATCCGGTCGGCTGCGATTAAATCGTCGCTCGTTTCGCTTTCCCAGCACGGTCCAGTGTCTCGAGTCTGCGTTTCCGTCTCCGTTTCCCAGCGAAGGTGCAGGCAGAGGAGGGAAGAACGAAAGCGCCCGTGACAGACAACGGAGGTCAACGTTTCATTTCGAGTTTATTACGCTCGGCGAATTAGGTCGACGTTTTACGAGGCGAACTTTACATCGTGACGCTGCTTTACGATATTGGTTGTATCGGGGAGCGAAGTGTCAGGAAGTGGTTCCAGAATCGAAATCCTTGCACGATGTTTACCATTTCTGCAACCCCCTGCGTTGTTCCATCGAAATTATGTGCACTTCGTGATTACTGATTGGTGTTCTCCAGAAACGGCACTCGGAAAAAAAGCAATTGCAATAAAACAAATGGCTCAGTTTGTCTAGACTCTAGAATTTAGATTATAGAAGGAGAGAGAAGCGGAGACTATTGGTTAGGTACCTAATTTTCGTATCTTCTCTTCTCGCAAGGGAAGATCTTCAACTCAGAAATTTAAGAAATTATGAAACTTTGGGGACATTGATATCGGGGCTAGTTGATACGTTATTCTGTTTTCAATTTTTTCCATTTTTTATTTTAATTAATTACTTAGTAACAAATATGCCAAAACATACTTTGGTCTTTCCTCTTTAATATACTGTAAATGAAAAGTTGAGAAATTACATACAAAATGAATGAAAAAATGTTATTTGGACGAAAGTAAAATGTATCAATTTGCCCCACTGCGGGGCTAGTTGATACGTTATTCTGTTTTCAATTTTTTTCATTTTTTATTTTTATTAATTACTTAGTAACAAATATGCTAAAACATACTTTGGTCTTTCCTCTTTAATATATTGTAAATGAAAAGTTGAGAAAATACATACAAAATGAATGAAAAAATGTTATTTCGACGATCAATTTGGATGTATCAAAACTATTTACTTTTTCTCTATATAAACGAAAACAGTTAAAAAAAAACGATTGTTAACGTCAATTTACACACACGTACGCTGGATCGTAGGAAAGAATTGAGCAACAATCATCATATATCTCGCTCAAGTGGAGCTACACATATACGGTGTCGAGATAATTCGTCTGTATCAACTTGCCTCCTGTATCAAATAGCCCCGGTCTCTACGCAATTTTGTTTGCTGCCCGAATTCAGTCTAAGGCAGATATCATAACTGTTATAAGACAAATTATAATGTAATGGTATAAGAGTTAATATCTTTAATTAAATGATTTTGATTACGATTAACCATTATGATTGATTACAATTTGTTTGCTACCAGTAACCATCATCGACGGCCAGAAATTTTTCTGGTTACAGGTGGATAAAGGTTAATGGTAGCCAAAATTGAATCATGCATAATGGTTAGTTTTAATCTGAACAATTAAAAATTAGTATTTTTGAATCATTTCATTTTTTGAGATTTTTTTTTATATTTAATGATAACTCATTTCCGTTAAATAAAAAAGAAATGTTGCTTAATGATATTTTCCAAAAAAATTTAAAATAACTTATTTTGGATCTCTGCTCTAAGGAGGTGAAATTGGCCCTTAAAAATCCGACTACTTACCGATTTTGTGTTACAACTCGCGAACTGTAAGTCACCAAATGATTGTTTTAATTAAATAAGTAACTTTTGTGTGAAAACGTTTCTTCTATCTCTCACAGTTTCTGAGTTATAACACAAAATCGGAAGATAGTCGGATTTTCAGGGGTCAATTTCATCATTCCCAAAGTGAATTTATGCAGCGAAAAGAAAAAATTTTTAATTTCCAAGTTGGAGATCTTCCCTTCTCAGTTGCGTTTACCTATATTCATTTGAGTAAATAGTTCGGAGATCATTTCCAGGCTAGTGGAGCACGAAGAGAAATTTAATTCGAGATTAAGTGAGAATTAGTGGTGACTAGAAAGGATAATTCTGTATGCTGAAAGTTCAGAAGGGATTAAAGTGTTTGGGAGGGAAACTGCGTGCATAGGTGTTCACACGATCAATTTCACTGATTGTTGTTAAATTGCGCACACTGATAATCAGATCAGGCTAACTTACGCTAAAATCGTAATTAGGAAACTCGAATTTTGAAACAGGAAATGCTGGTCCATTGAAATTACCGACAGTTTCCATTTCGACAGTTTCCCAATCATACATGCTGCGGTGACAACGGTAAGATTATTATCGACCATGGTGTCGAGGTATCAAATGGCAGTGGCGCACCCAAAAGAGGTCCAAGGGGCCCTGGCACTCTCCCAAAAAAGAGGCTTTGTAAAAAAGAAAAAAAAATGAATTATACTCTTCAAATAATTTTTATAATCACCTAATGAATTTTATTGAATTTGCATTAAAAATATTTTCATCCGCTCAACTCGGCTCCCTTCAAGATTAAATCCTGAGTGCGCTACTGTCAAATGGTATCACATTACCAAATCCATAATTCTACAAGGAAAGGATAACTCATTCATGAAACTAGCGAATTTCTTATTATTTAATTATCTCAGAATCATGAGATTAGATAATACATACTTTATTCAAATTATATCATTTATTTTTTATTATCTCATTATCACGAGATTAGATAATGCACACTTTATTCAAATGATATTAATTACGTCCGCGCGATATTCACTGTTTATTCAGCTGAAAGTAAGTAGAAACTAGCATTCGTTAACCGTCCACTGGAAATTCATCAAACAATAACACGTGTCCATGCAGGAGCAGATAATCGATGTTGACGCAGCTTGGTTTGATTTATCACCCGGCTTTCCACTTGTCGTATCGATTCGCGAGCAAAATGCAGTCGTAGAAGTGGTTCGCAAGTATCATTCGCGCATTTTCACTTCGAAGTAACTCTACCCCTTGCCAGCCTAGGCGCAGCTTTCGAAAATCTCTAGTTTCGTGGGAGGCAGAGTTTCACTAGCATCGCAGTGTTTTACCTGTTCCCTCGCTAAACACAGGTAACTCGAATTGCCGGTTCATAGAAAACGATGCTATTCAAGTACAACTATAGTTTAACTACAGTTCTATCCTCATTTAATGATTCTGGCATAGATAGTTCGTGTTCGCAGCATTTAAACAATTGTTCAGTTTCTAATCGCTCGCAAGGGTAATCAAACGTTTCATTTTTAGCTGTCGAATGGTTCAGCATTTGCAATCAAATTCTGACGTGCACTGTTCTGTGGTGCCAGAAAGGTTCCCCTTTTTCGACGCGGTTCGATCATCAATCTGCGGTTACGAGCGGAAGTCAGATAATCTGCACGATAATGCAAGGTAACGGGGTTTATCTCTGAAACAGGTGCTCCGATCGATCGTAACGGGAGGCCTACAGGTACCCTCCACAGAATCGTGCGGGATGATCGTCCAGGAAACTTGGATCCACTGCTGCAAAGAGTTGGCTCATAACGTTCGGCTGTCCCTCGTGCGCTTTTATTCCTCCCAGCAGTCGTTTCTGATCGCGATCGGGCCGTCAAACGGTACTAATTGCATTCCAACGTGGAGTTTTAAGATATGCATCTGACTGCGTCTCTGGGAGGACGCTTCGTAGCCCGTGGATCAATTTGCCCGCGCAGAAACTGGGATTACGATCTTAATTCCTTTTCAAATTGCTTCTGACTTGGAGCTTGACTCCCGAGCGCGAGCGTGCACGTTCGATCGATACGGCAGCATTGAAGGCTGTCGCGATGGAAGGTACTTGAAGAAGATAGTCGGCCTGATTATGGAGTGATTTTATACGCTTTGGCAATCAACACCGGCTTCGTTTTCTTTCCCCCAGTGCTTGGTTCCTCGCATTTGTTTTTATATTTACTTTATGCAAACTCTTCACTTATCGACAACAGATGTTCAAGATTTCTAGTATCTACCATAAACGGGGGTGAATTTGTGTCTAATGGGGTTGCTTTATACTTCATTATTTTCCTGGGTTATTCACACGGTAAAGCATACTGTCATAAGACCAACCCGCAAAATTAAATATTATTTCTCATTTAACTATAAAAGTAATTATTGATTCGTCTTAACCCTTTCGCTGCGCGTTTACATTCTCGGACGATTCTTGAACAGTGTCAATTTTAGAAGAATAAAAAAAGTTTTCAAATTATGGTTCTGGAGAACATTGCTGAGTGTCACAGTACAAGAGGATAAATTTTCCCCGAGCTCCGAACGGGAATGTAGCGGCGTCCGACTATAGTCGAGTGCCGCAGCGAAAGGGTGAAACTACTGTATCGTTTCGGGATTATAATGTGCTGCAGCGATTCCCAACCTGTGGGTCGCGAAGTATTTTCCGAGTGGTCGTTACGGTTATTTGTAGGTGAAGATTTGTAGCATTTATTTATTTTAATATGGCTACATTGGTGTATTCTAGTAATGGGGTAACATTGATTTTCCATAAATGAAAGGAAGGAAAGAAGGAGGGGGTCGATAAAAGGGGATATTATAAAAGTACTCAAAAAAGGTTGGGAAACACTAATGTATAGTTTTCGTGTGATATTTGACAGACATTGACAAGTGTCGCATAGTCACCTAGCTCAACTTTGCCCAAAGTCACCCCATTAGTCACACACTTACGGTACCCAACGCTTGCACGAGCGGTCACAATAAATAACCGCTGTTACAGAAGGTTTGGGTTCATAGATTTCAGGATGCCAGTATAAAAAATTAGTCATCACAATCAGCAGAATATCTCGCTTTTTATTATAACATTCCCAAGTAGGGGAGATCGGGGCAAAGTGAACCCCGGGGTAAACTGAGCTGCAAAGAAAAGATGCGCGAGTGATATCTAAATTTATTTAGATATTATAAGTATGTATTTTATTAAAAATTATGTATGTATTTGTTTTATTTATAATATGTCAGACTGTTCATGTAAACAAAGTTCCTTTAAAAACACATTTTCAGAAGAAAAAGAGTTTATGTTAGTAACACAAAGTACAAAGTTACAAAGTACAAATTATTAACATTAAGCTTGTATTAATGAAATATATTTAAAAAAAAATAGTTTAAATAGTTTAAAAGTTCTAATAAACTTGATTTTATAATTATATCCTTCATTAAGACACGTATTTCATTTCTGCTCACTTTACCCCAGAGAGTAGCTCAGTTTACCCCATATAGTTTATGTTAAGTACTGATATTCGTTATTTATCAATAGTAATGTTCAAATTATATTATTAATCTATGTTCACACATTTTTATTGAAAGGGAAAAATTTTATTCGACTTCAAACATTTTTCGTCCCACTTTGCCCCGGTCTCCCCTACCCAAGCTACTATAGTCTGATTTTCGAGAGTTGAGACCTGAGGCGTGCCCCTCCAATGGTACGCTACGCCGCACGCTATCCGTAGCGTACCATTGGTTCCTCCTTAACCACGCTCCGTCCGAGGGACCTGCCTCAGGTCTCAACTCTCGAAAATCAGACTATAATATCCTAAAGTTCAAGAACTCCGTCTATAATTCTCCAAGAAAAATGTCAGAAAACAAGACGCCTAGCCAGCCTACACCCACAATTTCGTACCCCCTTCAACCGTCTGACCACAAAGCTGCGAATAAACGGAACTTTCCCGTATGCCCGAGTCAGTTCCCCGAAAACCCACGAAAACCTCTCGCGACTTGGACTCGACACGTTTCCCTTGCGCGGAAACGTCCCTTTGAGCGGCGACTGGTGACCCTTCGCGTAGCTTCCTGTGCCGGCCCGAGAGGACGATCGTAAGCTGCAGTTTTTCGCCGTGCACGGGTCCTTTGAAACGACCTGGGCCTCCACTGCAGTGTTTTCCTCCGGCCGAGTTTCTGGCGGATATCCAAAAAGCCTAGCCCTTTACTAACTTTCTCCTCACCCCTCTATTCCCACCCTAGCTTTCTCTTTTCTACTGCCCGTCCTACCCCATCGCTCCCCCCCCTCTCTCTCTCTCTCTCTTCCTCTTGGTTCGTGACATCGAGTGGGCGGATTTATATCCAGTACCGAGAGAATGCCTATCTCTGCCCGCGTTCCAGTTGTTTGTTCTGACGTTCCCCAGACGGTTCGGTTCCGCTTTAGACTCTCCCCTGGTGGTTCGCGGTTTACTGCGGCGATTCTTGCCTTCGCCGATGGCGGATTTATACGCCGGGAGCGCGACGACTGCCTCGCCAGGGAAATGCCCGGGCAAATTGTGATCGATGGAAGAGATATTTTTCGTGGGTCTGTTGACTGGAGGGGGCTTTGGATCGCGATGCCGGAAGAATGAGGGGGATTTAATGTAAAATGTATATAAAAAGAGGTGGTTCTTTTTAGTAGGCTCTGCGCGAACAATAGGGCAGGTTCGAAGGAAAATGTGTAAGAAGATTTATGCAAAATTCTACTTAAATGCATATTTAGATTTTTTGTAATTTTAAAGAACCCAAGGGGAGGGTCCAGGGCTTGAGGGTTGTTTGCGTGATTCTTCTCTGTAAGTATTTCCTCAAAATGGGAACTGACGATTAGGAGCAGGGGAAACCTGTCCAAAATCGTATACTTAAGGTTCTAGGTCCATAACTTTTTAAATTATAAAACAAATTGAGTAATGAAGTAACAAGAATATAATTGGAAAGTCCAAACTGGCTACTTTATTTAGCAATAAAACAAAGTCTCTTCCTTTTCCGATTTTGCCCCATAGGGTGGACAAAACCGTATGCGCTATATGATTTTCCCCCGATCTATAGTAACAGCAATAGTATTAAGTTTTATCCACCACCTAATGAGCCCCTCGAAACCAATCAGCTTCTGTCTCAAACATTTCTTCCTATCTAAAAAATTATAGAAGTTATTCAGGTGGCTCATCACGTATGCACAGAAATTATTTCCAACGTTATTTTCTCTAGGTTCCTTTGGTTTGCATTTTTTGTTCGTAAATGTTTGGTTTTTAGCTCTTATGGATTGTCCTATATTCAGAGTAGATGTTTTCGTTTTCTCGTTGCTTGAAATAGCGAGATAAGGTTTTACCTAGTACGGTTGTGCCCCGAGACGTAAGCACGTACACTTTTCGTTACAGCTAAATATGCAAATGAAAATAATCGTCCACGATCTTCAAAATATAACAGAAATAGATACAGTTGATGGTCTACTTAAAGTCAGTCAAAAATAAGATCAGAGCACTTAGACACAGATTAAATTTAACGATTCGCTGGAGCTTACGTATTTCGTCACGAATCTCCGTTGAATAACAGTTCAATATGGCGGAAAACAAATTGCCAAACACGCGGGGGCTTCTTTCATTTATTCTCAGGAATAAGTATGGTTCAGGGCAGCGCCGTCCAACTTGCCTCTTGAGAGGCAAAAGCCGTCCCCACCATAGGCATATATAGACAGAGCGTAAGCTAAGGGGGGTAAGATTCGCGGTAAGGGGAGCGATACAGGCAAATCGGGTAACGCAGTGGTTATGCATGCCGAATGCTTCCGAAGCTAACCCGACGTGCCTGTGTCTGACCTCTGCCTTTTCACCTCCAAGCCTACCGCTCCCCTCGCCGATAGTCCCAGCTTCTGCTCCGTCTATATATGTCTACGGTCCCCACCATCGTCCGCAGTTGCCATGGCGCAAAGGCGCCGCCGAGTCAAAGTAACAGTGAACGTCGATGTCGTACGTGGCGTCTGAGCTTCCTTGTCTACGCCACTGTCACGGTCTCCTTTTTAGCGCCGCGAGGTTTCCTTGACAACAAGTCACGCCGCTCGAAAGAAGGGTTGGAAGGGGACGCAGGCGCGTGAGGGGCCCCTACGCTGGACAGCGCTGGTACACGGTTTTGCAAAGGTTTCTCCTACCTGAGTTGGCTCATCAGTGCTGCGATTTGAATCAGTTTTGATGCGTTCCATTGGCATGGCTATAGACTAAATCGAGAGCATGTGATTATGACGTCCGTGAGAATGTAAATAAAGTATGAGTATCCTGCCACTCTGCTAAATCTGCAGCTTGATGATGACCAATTAAATTACCTACTGCCTACCTAGAAGTTGACATTTAGCGAAGGCAGTGCTATATATTTAAGCTAATCTGTACAGTATTTAATGCATGCAGCCTCCATAAATAAAATTGACCTACACTGCTGTGACTAATTGCCAGATCCGATCGGAAATATTCTTCATTTTGAAAGCCGTCGCGGTGACGCAAATAAAATTAATCTTATCCGGTGCAAGTGTTTTCCATAAACGTCAGAACACGTCGAGTTACAAAATTACCTTAATACCCTTCGTAACATTACCACTGCGGCTCCTAAATTTCCCAAACCGTACCGATATCAATACCACTCTAGAATATCAACTTGATTATTTCCTTCAATTTCGTGAAAAATCATCGGAGCTACGAATTTACCCTCCCAGAGCCTTCAACCTCCACCAGCACAGGCCTTCCAACGGTAGCACCTGAATATTCCAAGTAACATCCACCTCGAAACGCTAAACACTGCATCCTGCCTCCCCGCCTGAATAAACCTGGAACAATGGACCGCGCATCAGGTCCAAATAATTCCCACAAAACTCCGAAAGAGCCACACATACACTTTCCCTAAAGCTTCGCAAACGCTCGTTAAAAGCGGCATTAAATTCATGGACCGGATGAAAGCGTCGATTTAGTACTTCCTCGACTCATTAAACATTAGGCCCCGAACGACCGAGCAACGATACCATCGGGTAGCGTATCGCGACGATCGTTGTACGTTTCTTCAACGACTCGATAACGATCGGAAATCGCATCAATTACGCCTCGTCCCGGGGCCTCGTCGAGCGGTGTCGCGGTTTTAATTACCCATGCTTCGTTAACGTCCCATGGACGAGCGTCGAGGCGGGTGCGCTCGAGTGTATCGTCTATCTTCTTCGATCTCCGCCTCCCTGGGGGGGAGCTGGAAATTCGCCTGTGCAGTCGAATCGTCTGATTTATCGCTCGTCCTTAAGAGAGGACGAGGGGAGGTGGATAGGATCATCCGAATTGTGCAACGACGATTACCAGCCGCGGTCTCGCTAATTGCATCACGGTGAAAACGCCCGCCGAACGGGAAAAGATTGTGCCTCCCCCGACGAGCACTGGGTGGCTTCGAAATCCCCCTGGCGAAATTTCGCTATTAAAACAGCGCGCAGCCAGATGCAGCGCCCGCTGCAGGCTCGCGTAAGCGTAATCCTCGATAATTGCTAGGAATTCATAGTGTACACGGTGTCTTTCGCCCTCGTGCTGGCTTCTCTCTGACATTTTCACGCGGCCCGCGTCTGTCGTCGTTTGCGTAATCACGACGTTTATTTTGACACCGCGAATTAATAGATCCCCCCCTCCCCGACGTTGACGCGTCGCTGGGTTGCTCAATCGCTCGTTACGGTGGATGCCGCGGCCCTCGCAATCGTCCCAGGCTTCGGAGTATCAATTAAAGTGGTTGGGATTGAGCTTTTGGATTGAGTCAGCTCTCGGTTCTTGCTTAGGTATTCGCGTGCGCGGCTGGAATTCGTTATTAATTGGTACGTTGGCATTATGCGGTTAGATAACCTGCCACCGATCGTGTTACATTTTCAGGAGCGTTACTTGAGCGTGGGGTGCGTTTATGGGTGGGTCTACTATACTTTCTGTTCCGAAGATTGCGACGATGTTTGTGTGAAATGGAAAATTGCGGGTGTCATAAATATGTGGCGTGATGTGGTAAATGTGTTGATAATATAAATTGTCCCATATTTTTCAAGTGATGAGTGTTTGATTGTTTCGATTTTTTTATCACAATTTTGATAACACATCGATGACCAGTTTTTCTCAGTTTATCTCAGACTTATCTAAGAAACACGAGTTGCTCAAATTTTTCTTCATAAATTTCTCATTTCGTATATTCTGTACATTTGTGTTTCTCTATTGTCAATGAATCGAGTAACATTTTATATCCCTCGTAGAAGCATCGAGTATATAAGTTTAGGTGGTCGCTGTATTCGACGAATGAGGTAATGTCTATAAGAGAAAGTGTCCAGCCTGGATGATGACAGACGACTCGAGGCGTAAACTTTCTTCGCAAATGTCTGCAAATTATCTTACCTAAGAATGAAACGTGTGTACGTGTGATACACCAGCGAAGATTGCTTCACGGTGTTCGCGAAGTTATTAACGACTGCATTTTGAAAAAAACTTTGCTCGTTTGCAAACACTGCAAACTTTCAGCCGCGTCCGTTGCATAATACCTGCTATAAACCTCGATCGTCTGAGTATATTCCGCTCCGATAAATCGTAAATCCAAAAAACACACGAACCCTAATCAGAACTGCAATTTGCAGTTTCCCGTAACATAGTGCGATTCCGCAATAATTTAAAATTCCGCGTGCACCACTTTGTACTAAAGCAATTAACACAATTAAATACTCCAACGAAGCCCATTTTGCCATTGGCTTTTATTAATTACATTTTCTCTGGCCATTACCATCAATTATTGGTAATAACCGATAGCAAAATACCATGTAACTTCGTCGCTGATATCAACTGCCGATTATTTATTAACAGCCCTGTAATTAACAGAGGTCAATACAATATTAGTAGCTGCGAGTTGGCGTGCATAATTCCACCTGGTCTGATGTTTAAACTGGCCGTTTAATCTCTGTTAATGCACGTTTTCGTACACACCGTTAGCACGACTTTTATACTCTTGAGTCCCATTAATTCCTCTGTCGCGCTTCTTTTATTAAAGATAATTAAAGTAGGAAATATATTTATTTCCTTCGTTTCTTTCTTCTCGCCTGGAGAAAATAGTCTGAGAAGTCAGTGTCCCGCTCGCGCGAGATACGACGTCCTCTCGAATTCGATGCTCCACCGATAGTTGGACAAGACTGATGAGTTTGCCCTGGACGAGCTTTGAGTTGAACTTTCGCGAACTCGAAGAAGCAGACGGGGCAGATTTCGCGCTGGGATGTCTGCTGCTAAGTTGCTCTTAACGGGAGATCCGTCTGATTCTTCACGCAAATGATCGTAAACGGCAGACGGGCGAGTTACCGAGGGGAATCTTCTTGCTCCCTGCCTTTTTGCAACTATAACTGTAGCAGAGAAGTTTAAAATCAATTAGACGAGGGAGATCGTGATCTAGAATTAACGCGAATTTAAATTTCGCTGCATCTCCTCCGGCATCTCGCTTCCGAGCTTTAGTTCAGCCAGTGGGTAATATGATTTCTACCAGAATCGCCAATTGTCGCTCTGTTTAGAAAAGAGCCATGAAAACCGTTTGATAAAAATAATAGATTCGCTTGAAAGACGTCGTAGCTTTGGAATAATCAGGGTAGAATTTTAAATTCCCGTTCATCGAGCCGGGCAAAGGCTCTTCAAAGGTTAAAGAAATCAATTCATGCGCTTCGTAAAGTGTGCAGCCCTTCTATATTGGCGGATGTAACGCGGCGGGGATCTCATAAGGCTAGGATCTATGAAAGGTCCGCATGGAGATCTTAGAATATTCGCTAAACCTTTTCATGCACTGAGTCCTCCATCCCATAGGAAGCCTGACATTCAGCTCATGATTTTGAATCCAATAGATTCGTAAGATTGAATTTCTTCTCGAAACCTTTGTCACTGCGTTACCGAGCTTTTGTTGGTGCAATATTTCAAAATACTTGCTCCCCTTTGTTGCGAAACCAGGGAGGCTTTATTATCTCAAAGATGATTTCTTTTTACATACTTAATAATAATTACATACTTAAATTCGTTCCTGGTGTGAATAGAAAACATCTAAACCGTTATCTCATCGGCAGGTAAATGTGATACTTACGAGTGTAGCAACTTTGGAGAGCGTGATTAACGACTTACCGATTTCTTCTTTTACTTATAACATTCCCCAGACTCTCTAAATGACGGATCTGAAGGATTCATCGTGCAGCAGTGATTTCATCGGAGATTCTCTCCATTACCCTACATGAAGAAACGAACAACCAACAGTCCTCTTTCCCATCCATTAACGAAACGGTAAAACTCACGTCGATGGCTCACTTTTCCCGGGAAAGCACGAGCCGGTAAAGTAAGAGCGGAATAAATCGCAGCGATTATTGTTCCGCCCGTTTATTCATGAAATTCAGCGGCCGCCGGCGTCGCCATAAGAAAGCAGTGGCTGTAATTAAATCGAGAGCCGTCGCGCGGTATCGTTTTCATCTCTTCCAATTAATTTTTCGTTCCACTTGACGAACACTCGTGCGACGAGACCTTTAATTACCCGCACGAGTGTGAAAATTACCAGTTTTCGCGACTGTCGAGCCGGTGCTCCGCATGCTCCGCGCTGGATAACGAGAGGATCTCGAAACAGAATCAAGCTTAAGAAGCGGCGCGCGTGGTCCACGTGATTCTTAATTAAAAACGCCCGGATGGCTTGTTGATCGAGCACCAGGGAATCCGGGAAGCCGATGCCCGGGGAACGAGACTACGCGAGCGTATCCGACGCACGGAGCAGAGGGATCTCTGTCTCTCTTCCTCCGAAGATGCTCGACCTGGAGATACTCGGCGACGATGGTCACGAAATAAAACGAAAGAGAAATTGCGCGATCGAGGAGGCGGTCTCGGGTCTCTCGGCATTCCTAGGGACTTTCTTCCGCGGACGCTTCCTCGTTAGATATCGGGGGACGCGATAGGTCGAGCCTCGAACTATGTGTGCCACGCGGTGAAGAGGATACCAGAGGTCTTCATGGGAGACCTCCGTCACCATTGGGAAAGTGTGCCATCGAAAGGTCAACGTTTACTCGCTCTTCAGGAGAGACGCACGTTTTCTTCGTCTCTTACCAGTATCCAGAGACCTTTGTACTCCCATTTTCCTCGTTTTCCCTCACGTCCCTCCTTCTGTCTCCGACATGCTTCTCTGCACATTTACTGCTCCCTCCTGAGACAAACAACTGGGGGCTCCTTTTTGATTCCCCCCGAAACGCACCGTTTCTCTCGCTCGTCCGCTCGTTGTTTCGTTCGGCGACTCCTTGCTTGTCTTCCGCAGCCACTGCACCGAATCGACGGTATTGAAAACTGCCAGCACCTGTACAGCGCACAGTGGTCCGAAATCCCCATATCAAGGAAAAAATATAGTAGCATCACTGTGAAACCTTCAATTTATACAAAACTTGGTACCCCGGGGTTTTTGAGGTCGCTGATTACAAGTATGAAGTGAAAATTGATAGAAACAAAATATCTCCTTAGTATAGGAGATATTTGTGTGTCGATATTAATGATTAAATTAATATATCTCCTAAACTAATAGTTTTCCGACACGAGTTAATACTTTGTCATAGAAAATGATGAACTGAATAATCCAGTAATGTATTAAAAAATATATGGTTCCGTTTAACAAAACATCGGTGACGCGTCCACATATAAAAAACTAATTACATTAAATTATAGCCTCCTAGAAACTATTCAACTTTTATCTAAAACATTTTTCGATATTATGAAAAACGAAGGGAAGATACTCCAAATACTTATTGATAAAAGTTATAGAAAAAATGTTCCCTACACCAAAGCCGCAGGTTTACGCAGCTGAAACCTGTTTGATTATGTACTTAAAGGTATAATGCACCACTAGTATTAAGTCTCACCTTGACGCTAGCTGTCGCGAAAAAGTTATGTCTAATTAAACTTCGATTCTATTGTTAAAAATACCTATTTGTTCCACTTATGTCCTACTGAAATCAACGAGGGTGTCATTGATTTAATTCATGTAATATATATGTTCAGCATGAACACAATCAAATTACAAAATTGCGTTTTTCTTTTTAATTTGCAGATAGTTGAAATTCTACTTGAAAGATAGCGTGTTTGTAACTCAAAATTGCAGGTGTTCTACCCCCCAACTTTCATATTATAATTCCCTTACAAATTAATGGTATTTACAGAAAATTCTTGTTGGTTCTGGTGCTTCAACTATGGAATTGTATTGAAAAAATTCTGTGTACTTAACATTCAAAAACTGACATTTTTCCTCTATTCAAACCACTGTGCAGCGCCTCGTGTTTCATCTTTGCTTTAAGGTAGGAGGTAATATCAAAGTACGCGGAAGATGGGCAGAGGCTTTCCAAATGTACAATGCTCCTTGGAATCAAAGAGTCTAGAGAGATTTATTATCGATGCATTATTTTCCAAAAGGATCTTTCCTTCTTTTCTATGGACGCTTCGCGCAAACTCTGCTAGCTGGACCGGCGTAGCTTTATCCAGCTCATATGCATAGTGCATTCTTCCCCCAATTCCTTCTTTATTGACATTACTCACGTTCTGGGGAATTCAAATCTCCTCTTCTACGGACAACAGAATTCTTAACCCAAGAAACGAAACCACAAAGAAGGTAAGAGCCAGGAACAGGAACGGCCCCCACAGTGGCCTTGGTACTTTCAAATTCGCTAACTTCTGGGTCCCAAGAACAATCTCCATCCCCACGAATTGGAATCAGAGACACTGCTCCGGGGTTTCCCCCTTTCAGTTTCGAATATCCGAAGGCACGAGCGAAAGGACCTCTTAAGGGGGGTCGGTTACATAAAGGGAATCCCAGAGGGGGACGGACAGAAGTAGAATGAAGGCGGAGGTACCTCGCAATTACCGTGATCCACGACGCTGGGGCTGATCTACTCTCGAAAACCGGTCACGTATCTTTGCCTGGACACTCAATCGGCTGGCTCTCTTCCTGGCGTCGTCCACCGCCTCCCTCCTTGTCCGTTCCTTCCGCGGACCGTGGCTCGGGGTTACAAGGAGGAAGAGTCCATTAAGGGAGCCCCTTCTGCAGCTGCAAAGCCACTCGAGCGTGATCGAGGTTGGCGATCGGCCAGATCCCGCGAGCCTGCTCGCGGATATCCCACGTCGATTTGTCCGCGTGCCCGGGACATCCGGGCATTAATAAAAGCTTGTCGATATCAAGTCGCGTTTAGCTGCTTCACGAGCTCGTTTCGCCGGATTTGGATCTCGACGCGTGCACCGGGTGGGAGGGGGTGGTTTGCCCGCGAGCAGCTAATAGCCTTCTTTTATGTAGTTTATTGGGCTTCCTTTGATTCATCGATTTCGACACGAGGTCCCGCCAATTTTATTGGCAAGTAGTTGCTGGCCGGACGAGGGCTGAGATGCAATCAGCAGCGTTTCATGAATTTAAAGCTCTCCGCGATGAGTTGGTAAATAGCCGGCGTAGCACGCACTATTTCCTTTCGATGTACGAACCCTAAAGTGATATCTGGTTACAGTTTTCTGAAAATGAGGAGCACATGTTGCGTCGCGACGTTATTTACCTTTCATTTTCAAAAATTGATAGGAGCAGCCTCCTCTTCCCCGAAGCTCGTAAAAAATCCATCGACTCGGTTGAAAGGATCCAGCGTAGGGGAGACCGGGGCTAAAAGTTCCGGGGGTAAGTTGTTCCGACGGCTCTATCTTCAAAATAAAAAGAGCGTTGTACTTTAAATTATTTTTTCCGTGTGAGTTGATCACGCTACTCTGTCGCCCACTTTAATAGCGTCCGCGACAGCGAATTGTGTGGTTGTAAGCAAGGACCTATTAGTCGCGTACCAGATATGTAAAAATTTTTCTATCATTACTTTTTGGTCTATTTCAATTATTTAACGTCGATATTATAGATTGAATCGTTCTTATGGATCAAATGACATTTAAGAACATGGTGCAATAGTGTTTATCGTTTGAATACATGTATAAGCAGAATAATCTTTGAAATTGCTACATGTGTCGGTAGGGGCTAGTTGTTACCGTGACTTGGGGCACGTTGTTACCGTAAAAACTTGCCCTGCCGCAAATAGGTCTGTGAAGATAGCACCCCCAAATTCGATTTTTTAAAAAAACTCAACGGCATTCGTTTGTTCATCGTATGCCCATGTTTTCCCATAAAAAAATTTCGTTTGCCCACCCTTCAAAAAAAAATTATGGCAAAAAAAAATTTTCATCAGCACCCCCATGAAAACGTTTTAATGATTTATCGGTGGGAAATGATTGTCCTTCGTTTGCCCACGTTTGCCCATAAAAAATTTTTTTTTGCCCACCCTCCAAAAAAAGTTATGAACAACATAAAAAATTTGTCTTCTTTTAATAGAAGGATACGAATATACGCGACCTGGCCACGTTTGCCCACTCTCAGATTTCATTTGCCCACCCTCCAGAATTTAAATAAAAAATAAAAACCTCGAAAAGAAGGGTACAGGTGAAGCGATCGCGTTAAAGTTCGATTTTTCTGAAAAATATTATCGAAATCGTTCTTTCAACGATGCAGTTCGTTATTTTAGATGTAGAAGAGATTTGCCCATGCATTAATTTCGTATGCCCACCCTCCAGAATCGATATATTAATAAAGATAGCCAAGAAGTGCGGTACCCGTTGAAGCGATCGCGTTAAAGTTCGATTTTTCTGGAAAATATTATCAAAATCGTTCTTTCAACGATGCATATCGTTTGTCCAGATGTAGAAGAGACTTGCCCATGCATTAATTTCGTATGCCCACCCTCCAGAATCGAATTATTAATAAAGATAGCCTAGAAGTGCGTCGTTGGAAATAATTCGAGAGTATCGCAGACATCTGTTTACGTTTCGGCAGTGGCACTCGGGGCTGCGACCCTTCAGGGTATCAGCGCTGCGTGTCGTCATCGAACGTGTCGAAACGTAAACAGATGTCTGCGATACCCTCGAATTGTTTCCAACGACGCATGAAATTCAGTCGGTCTCCAGAGTTCGGACGCAACCCTTGCGAGACCGTGCATTCATTTACGGTTTGTGAAGTAACTGTGAGATTATATTATTTTCCGTTGTGCGATATCATTGCGGTAATTAGTGAAAAATGACTAGAAAACCACTCTGGTGTTATTCTGCACATGCTGCAGATGTGTGAAAAGTGTGAAGTGTTCGATGAGCGATACAAATTGAAGTGTCGTTCGAATAAAGTGAGAAAGAAGTGTGTGCAACATTTCTTGGATAACATGTCACCAAACACCTTCAACCTTTACGGTAAGTACAATTGATTTTGATAATTCATTCGGGAAAAAACGAACGGAAAGGTATTCGGTTCAACGGGTACCGCACTTCTTGGCTATCTTTATTAATAATTCGATTCTGGAGGGTGGGCATACGAAATTAATGGATGGACAAATCTCTTCTACATCTGGACAAACGATATGCATCGTTGAAAGAACGATTTTGATAATATTTTCCAGAAAAATCGAACTTTAACGCGATCGCTTTAACGGGTACCGCACTTCTTGGCTATCTTCATTAATAATTCGATTCTGAAGGGTGGGCATACGAAATTAATGGATGGGCAAATCTCTTCTACATCTAAACTAACGAATTGCACTGTTGAACGAACGATTTTGATAATATTTTCGAGAATAATCGAACTTTAACGCGATCGCTTCATCTATACCCATGTTTTCGCGGTTTTTATTTTTTATTTAAATTCTGGAGGGTGGGCAAATGAAATCTGAGAGTGGGCAAACGTGGCCAGATCGGGTATATTCGTATCCTTCTATTAAAAAATTGAAATGCATTCATGATGGGTGATGAAGACAAATTTTTTATTTTGTTCATAACTTTTTTTTGAAGGGTGGGCATAAAAAAAATTTTTATGGGCAAACGTGGGCAAACGATGGACAAACGAATGCCGTTGAGTTTTTCCAAAAATTCGAATTTGGGGGTGCTATCGTCACAGACCTACCGCAAATGTATAAATTGTTTCCGCTGTGCTTTAAGATGCGAACATATGAATGAAAGGCGGAAAGGGACACGACTTCGATCGAAGTTATGCGTAAAGATAAATAAAAACTGTCGCTTTTGGTTTTCTTTTAAAGATAATACATTTTTGTTGGTCCGAACCTTCATAAATAACCATTATTAATAAAATTCTGCTTTACTTCATTAGAAAATGAAATATTTCATTAAAAGGCAACTCTTATATCATAGTAACAACTTACCCCAATGCGATAACAACTTGCCCCATATAGGGGTAAGAAGTTCCGCTTCGATCAGCCACAAATAAATTACTTTCTATGGGAAACCTATTACAATATATTAAACACAAGCTTAAAATCAGAAGATATAATAAATTTAACAAGAAATTAGTCAATAGTGAAGAGAATAACTACATTATTTTCCAATCATTTTTATGGTTTATCGAAATCGGAACTTTTAGCCCCGGCCTCCCCTACCTACTTTATACCGTTGCATGCATCTCGCGGCTGGGGAAGTAAAGCCGGCTGCGTTTAAAAATCATTTAAAAGCTAATAACCCTCGCGCAACCCGGAACACCCGGATTAATCGGAAATATTCAATCTGCTTCGCACGCGCGCGTGCACGGTTTTTCGATTAAACCTCATCGCGCCCCCGAATCGTTCGCAAATTAATATTAGCGAAATGCGATAAATACATGGCCCCGATACGGAGTAACGTTGCCGGCGGGGTGCGCGCGAGCCGCGCGTGGCGCAAAGTGTCGGCGGCGCGGGCGGTTGTAATTAGCGTTACGATGCACAGAAATGATCACGTACACTGGGTGGACGCGTGTATTACACGCAGATTGCATAAATTGCGGACTTATCCAAATTACGCGGCCGAAATTATTTCGACGCAGTCGATTAGTGTCTGCCGTTCGACACAGGCCCGGTCGAATCGATAGCGATAATTTACGCGAAAATTATAATGGACCGTGTCGCAGTTAATCGGCATTTGCTTCGCTCGTTCGAGATCTTTCAGCGATAAAAGAGGGTCCGGCGCGTCCTGTGACTGCCGGTCTATGGGGGCTGCATTAAACCTTTTAGTACGAATGTTCGTTATGCTCGACAGTCGTCGAATGAATGCTCATCCATTTCGGTCTATGGTTGATGGCCGCTTGGCCTGGCTATACTGGTTCGTCAGCTCTGTAAAACCGTTTCTTTGTATGGAATTATTGGGATTCGCTTTGTCAAGGAAAGTTTATAGGGGCCTGAAGTGTAGGTGCTGGAGATAGCAGAGGTATACATGCAAAGGCTCACAGTCATAATTGTATGGCGAGAAAGGAAATCGCGATATTCCCGAAATCAGCGATTTTCGAACTTATTCTGCGATATTTAAACTTTGTAGCTGAGAGCAACGTTAACCGATATAACTTATTTAAAGCTACAGACGGGGTTTTTGAATTTTCATTATAGCCTCAGATAAAAACAGTTGAGAAAACGATTTTTGCTATTTTTTTTTGCTATTCCGACCAATTGCATTTTTTTCAAAACGACGAAAGATGTCATTTAGCAAACTAATCCTTCTAGCTTCTCTAAAAAACTCAGGTCGTTTGGAGTAATTTTAAAAATGTTCTGCGATTTTAAAGAGTGTACGATTATGGCTGTGAGCCACTGTACATAGTAAAGGTGAAGAGTTGCGTGCTTCTTTCTCTTCAGACGTACCTGCAGTGAGTCACATACTTATTGACATTTAGTAACTTATTGTCGCATATACTTAGATCTCTTTGATTTCCTAAATGTTCCTACGTAACCATTTAATCTTAAGACATTAAGTGCGCCTTTATCTATCTGCTATCTATATCTATGTATATAAAAGAAGAAGTCCTGACTGACTGACTGACTGACTGACTTGTCAATGCTCGGCTCAAACCATTTAACCTAGGAACGTGAAATTTGGAAGGCGCATTGTGTTTTTGCGACGCAGACACTCACTAAAGAAGGATTTTTGGAAATTCTATCCCCAAGCGGGTGAAAAGAGATAAAAGGTATTTTCTTGGATTCCTCGAAATCTCTTAGGCCCTATTAGATATCAACTTTGTTTTTACTTACAAAGGTTAACAAATGCCTAATAGAAAATTTCAGGATATTGCCCCAATCAATTCCTAAGGGGGTGAAAAGGGTTAAAATGTGTTTTTACGGATTCCTCAAGATCTCTTTGCCTCAATTCGATATCGATTCTTGGTTTTAGCCTAACAACACAAATGCTTAAAAACCAATTTCTAAGTTTTGCCTTAATCAACCCCTAATTAAAGGATCAAATGTGGATCTGGTAACAGATATTTTTGTAACATTTCATACTAAGAGCAGATTAAATTGGGGCGTCTTAATTGTTTAACAGTAGGTGTGAACGAACATAAATAATTTCACTTTACAGAAATTACACAAAAAATTTCTTAAAAGAAAACAGAGATAAATGTAATTCATTTTAATTATTCTACCGTAGCGAAGCACGGATATTTTGCTAGTTGCAAGATATAATTCTGTATCAAATGTCAATAAACTCTAATGTACATTAATTGGCATATTGCAATGACGAGTTATCTACCGAAAGCTAAGAAAATATGATTCTTGTTTTTCTTGACTAACAGTGATTCGTGTAACTAGTAGAGTGTCTCGAAAACGTGACGTGGTTGGCGATGGACGCGGTTATTTCTCTTTTGCGACAGAATGAAGTGCCATCAGCCTCGGCTGATTGTTGCAGAGCACTAAGCGGCAAGAAACATTCATAAAGATCCGATGTCACCAGAAGATAATTAACCTGAACCGGCAATCAACTCGCCCGTAACAAATTTGCGATGGGGAAACCCCGTAATGCGATCTCTCCGTTGTCATATTGCTTCATTTTCTCCGAGAGGCGCGTAGAACCGCGACGATCCTCGTCGCCTTTTGTTCCGTCGTCGATGTTCGGTTCTCGCGAAACTTGGTACTTCTATCTCCTTACACGGTGTTCCCTGCATCGAGCTGCGTAATTAGTGTATCGCCACGGCGAGAGGTTTAATTAAAATGTGGAGCTGCAGAATAAATTGGGATCGATTTAAAATTGAATTATAGATCACATTGTATTACGATCAGTATCTCTATGCGCTTAATTTAATTCCAGTGAGACCAATTTGTTAGGATTTCGTTTTGGTACCGTGCAGTTCCCAGGGTTGAGGAAGATTTCGAAAGTTCTAATACTTGCTCCGGATTAATGAACTTAATTTACTTCAATTCATTAATTTAAATTTGCTTTATTGAACGTGACTTGGTACCACGATTCTTAACCCTTCGCAGTCACATTATAAAAATATAATGACAAATTGGTCACATGGGCTTTACTGCATCCCAGCGCCATTTTTGAGTTAGGTACCATTTTCTTATTCTTGAATCTTTTAACTTTTGAGTGATAATTGTATATTCGCAATACTCATGCAATCTAATAGTGTTTTTCTACAAATGTAAATTTTGATATGATGAAATTTGTAGTTCAAAATTAATTCTAGACAAAAGCGATTTTTTTTTATTAAAATGTACCCAATTTTCAAATTTTAATATTAAGGTCTAAGAACTTGCAGAAATATTCTAAACTTAATACTCTAAACAAAATAAGATTTTCGAGTTTCGTAGATACAGAAGGTATTTAGAAATAAGGCGTTTATTAAGGCACAAAAGATCTATGTGTGTACACTTCTAGGACGACACAGTGGTCAAATTTGTCATACAGGTGAAGTTTTATCGCAGAGCGTGATTTATCAGCAACAGCTGATCCCACGGATATTCGATTCAGAGATAAAAAGATTCACCATCTGGATGGTTTAAATTGCTAGGAGTTTCCTCGGCCTCTATAAGACCCATGCTAGAATCCCGATTCAACGGTCTGATCGACCAGCTCCATTTCCCCTCCAAATGTACGCCGCCACATATCATTGCTAGGAAGTCGCTAAATTTATATAGTTGACAGAAAAATTGCCAGGACGTTTCGATGGTATCGCCACGAGAGCTGCTCTTGCCGCCGCGTCCTTTATAGCGCGATATTTCTCGGGAATAAGGAGAAGAAGCTTCCTAACGCAGACGGAATCTCCGATCCAGCTAGGTTGTTTCGCGGAAATAAGATGATCTTTCCGCGTTTTACGTTCTTTGGTTCGTGTCTGGCTTCTTTCGACGAAATTTATCGTCCCCCCACCCCATCCCCCCCGCTATCTTCATCCCGCGCTGTTAGGAAGTTCTTCGCGAAGATAAAAGCAAAGTTTCGCGGGTCTCTGGCCGGCTAGAGTTTCTGCTCTGTGTCGTCCCGTACGCGCACGCATAAATCCGAGGATTATCGCGGTTTCATATGATCCCTCCGTCGCGGTTAAACCGAAGAAACACGGTTTCCACGGTGAACCGCGGCCGCTAAGTTGAAAATTGCAAGCGCGACTCCCGGCGCGAATAGGTAAAGCATTCGAAGAACGTTGGGGTTTCTGTGAACGCGAAGTTTCGTCAATGTCGTGGAATTTTCGCAAGAGAGTCCCCACAGGTCACTTATTGTCAGATATACGACAAATAAATTACTGCTGTAACTTTCCAAATTGACATCACAAAAGTACCAGGTACTAGGAAATTGAGATTCCACTCACCCATTTTCGAAACCCTTACAAAATTGGCAGAGGAAATTGAAAAAATTATTTTGCATATTTCATATGCTTTATTGCATAAGCTTTCGAAAAAGGAAGCGATTTTCGGGAATTTTTTGTGGAATATCTACTGTATATTTTTTTTACAACTATTCGGTTATTTTAAAAGTACATATATGAAGACACTTTCAGTAATTTTATTATAGAAAAACATTTAAAAAATAAACGAATAACAGTCATTCTCGTGGAAGCTGTTTTGATAAGGGCGCTATGCGGTGAGCCAGTTTTCTCTGAGTCGGATCATCTAAAATTAAAAATTCAAGAACATTCTGTTAATATGTGCTTGAAATCAGTAGATGAAGGAAAGTTTTTTCAAAAAGTTGATTTTTGATCAAATGGCGGCCGTTTAACGCAAAACCACGCTTTTTCGATGTCTGAGTTGTTCGGTTTTCGTTAATTAAAAATAGAGTTTTGGTTCGAATAAAAAATCCTTCGTTCATCTACTAGTCTTTGGCATATAAAGGAAGTCTGCAAAAGTTTAGGCCAATCGATACAGTGGTTTCCGAAATATCTTGCTCACCGATATCGAAACAGCTTCCGCGAAAATGGTTGTTATTCTTTCATTTTTTAATGTTTTTCTATAACAAAATTACTGAGAGTTGCTGCATATATGTACTTCTAAATTAAGCGAATAGTTGTAAAAAAATATACAGTAGATATTCCACAAAAAATTCCCGTAAATCGCGTTCTTTTTCGAAAGTTGACTAGGCACAACCCCTTAAAACGCATATCCACAAATGTTACATATTTCTTTTATATCTATCTCACTGCATTTGTTTGCGATCATAGATGAATTGTCGAGCCGTTACGTGACATTAGTGATAAGTACCAATGCTGATATCACGCGATAGAATAAGTCATTAGTAGAGACTAATTATTCATTCATTACAATCTCCCGATACACATAAACAATTTGGATAAAATTAAAGAGGCTCGTTCTGTTTCTCCTCTTAACACCCGAAAATAGTAAAATGATTAATTTCCACCATTTATTTCATTTCTGCAAATAGGCAGTTGAAACTTTTAACAGAAATAACGTCGTTACAATTGCAACTGCTCAGAATATTTTCCAACAGACACAAGTTGTTAAAAATTCAACATTTATTCATACACATTTACAAATTCTTCCAGCTACAATAAAGAAAGGGAGCTGTCGGTCCACCCTTAACAAATTCGATAAAAATAGACACGGCATATTTCTCGCGCATATTTGCATATGCTTTTTGCATATATTACGTGCATAAACATCACAGTATAGTAATAAATACAACCTTCATCATAATCCCAAAGAAACACAGAGGTCTCAACAAACGAAAACGTTTCTGGACATCCCTATACTTAAAACAATCTTACCAGCACCTATCAAAGTAACAAAACAAAAAATTCCTCCCCCTATTAGCGCCCCCAAATGCAGCAGACCAGTCGCCATTAAAATCGAACACCACTCACCCACCGAACAGTTCTGTTACCCCCGCAGTCCGAAATATCTTATAAATTATAAACTATTTGAACCTCAGGCTTTTGCGGGATACTTCTGCCGCCCCGTAGCGGCGAGTGTTAGGATTTGCCGGTAAATTCCCAGATTTACCGGTCTTCGAACTTTTCCAGTAACAGTTCCACCGAACCTGCAACTCTCCTCACACCCTCCACCACAAATCAGCCGGCAACGCGGACAAGGTAAACCTGTACCATGCGCGTTACCAAAATTCCACGGTCCCCGAAGAGGCGCTGACGCCGAGGGGCGAGTCCCCGCGACTCGTAAGTCGCGTGAAACGAGACCTGCAGCGCGGTTTCACATTTCCCCGAGCCCTCCGGGGGAGGGAGTGTGACGAACGAACCGCACGTAACGCGAGTTTTCGCGAGCAGCCGAGGCCCTTTATCCAGCGCCCCGCTATCGTAATATTCAGCCGTAACTCATAGCAGCGAGAGGAAAGAGTAGAGAGAGATTAGCTCTGCTCCGTTTCACGGTTCCCCCCCCCCCCCCCCGAAACGTCTCCTCGCTGGTCTTGGTTGATGCATTCGTAGCTTGCAGCCAATTTCTTTCGCGGTCGCGAGATATAAAGCGGCCGGGCATGCGCCATAAAATTAGCATTTTAATGGGCGATTCTTTTCCTGGTCGGCCAGCCGCCGCGATACAAGGCTAATATCGCGGATCTCTCCGGGCGAGGATGCTGCGGCTCGTCCGCCGTCTCCGTTGCGTCAACGTCGCGGGCGTTTCCGGTGTCTGGTTCGGTGCAATGATCCGTGTGATTACCTTTATTGCGCAACAAGTTCGCTCGGGGATCGCTGCGCCCGCCGCGGCATTTTCCCTCCGCCAGATTTGAATATCGAAGGCGCCGGGACAACGGTGCTTCCGTGCTTCTAATTGATTCTGCAATTTCAGGCTGCAGGTTCTGTCATTGTGTAACCGTTGCGTGACGTTTTTTTGTTTCTTCCAGTTGGGTAACCATGGCTTCCTCTGTGGATTTTCTGGGCCCGTTTGCTGCTTCGCGTTTAACGCGGCTGTAATTGCTGCATGCTTCCGCGTGCAGGTCCTCTTCGGTGATGATTGCTGCGTAATTAGTGGCAGCGATTCTGTGTGATCAGAGGTGTCGATAAAATTGTTTGCGTAGAAGAGTAGGAATGTGAGGAAGGAATTAACCCTTTGTGGTCACACGGACACCTATCCTACCCCCAGGCAAATTTTTCTTGGCCAATATTTTTGTAAATTTTTAGACCTTAATATTGACATTTAATGGTGCGGTAAATTTTAACGAAGAATATTGCTTTTTTCGTAAAACTATAAATTTCATCATTTCAATATTTGCATTTCTAGAAAAAGAGTGTTGGATCGTGATTGTACGAGCACTACGAATGTATAATTATCACGTAAAAGTTAAAAGATTGAAAAATATGAAAATGGTAACTCAGAGATGACGTCGGGGTGCAGCGAACCCCGTGTGACCAATTTGTGATTATAAGAAGGTGTGAACAGAAAGGGTTTAATATGAGTATGAAAATAATATATTTTATAGGGACTGTTGCGATATTTTTAATGATAGGAAGGAAAATGTGCATCAGAATTTTATTCGCTTTACATTTCCATAAGGGGAGAGTGTTAGAATATGCATAAATCTTTCGAGAACAAAGTTGATGACTCGGAGAACAATTGTACCGCTGGGGTAAAGTTAGATCACTAAAATTTGAATAATCACGAACTGTACGGTTCATCAGCATTGCAGCTGCCGCAGAAGTCTGAGCTAATTTAGTTAGACTCAAGGGGTTACATAGGTTTAGCCCCAGCGAAAATGAATGCTTTTAGGAATTTTGTTTATTAAAACAAATAAAACAAAATCCTTATTACACATGATTTATTAGCCGATAAAGTCCACGTCTCTTTTAAACATTGATAGATCGGAAAAATAAAATGATATTTTTGTAAAATAATGTTGCCGGTATGGATTGAGGGGTGAAAATTTTTAATTTAAAAAAAAAATAAACAGTTTGTGGCACTGTAAAGTTAAATGAATTTTTCATGCAAAATGTTGCTCTGTAATTGTGCATAAAAAATGAATTAAACAAAATATGAAAAAATGGCCCATCAGCTCATAATGGCAACATTATTTTACAAGAATATCATTTTATTTTTTCCCCTTTTATCATTAACCCTTTCTTAATGCATATGTCAGTTGGTAATAGTTTTAATTTTAAAAACTTGAGTCACGGATTTATGGAAAGTCTATGTATCTTCATAAATCCCCATTAAAAAAGAATTATCTTTTCCTATATCATTATTTTATTACCAAATATGTGAATAATCCCTCCCCGAAGCATACAGTTTCACGTAATAATCACATTAACATAAGAAGAGGGTATTAGGCTAACGAATTGCTTCCAATCTTAAGTAGAACTCGAAGGCAATGAACTCCGTTAAGTTGATAATGCCCACTTCAACATTGATGCCATCGTAACTACCACTCGCGTTTCTAGTCCAAACTTCAAGATGTCTATGTTCCGCCAGTCTTCTTCTCGCAATTATTGATTTTTCTACAGTCCCTGTAATTCTGTTATGTCGATCGAATCAACATGCACGCAATAGTCTCCTTCCTCACGCTTACAATGGAGGGTCGCAAGGCAGCATGGAAATTCATTGCGCCGGATCGTTAGGAGGGCTCGAGTCCCCATTCTTTCTAATATAAAAACCTTCTATTCAGTGACAGAGGAAGTTTCGTGCGTTAAGGTGGGGCACATTACCCTGCGAAACGTAGATCATAGAATGAGATGCACCCTCGAACGAGCGTCCCTGATTTTCATTTCGCGTGTTTGCCAACAGTGGGGTCGACGTTTCACGAAGGTCCTTCACCCCTTCAACCATCCCTTAAATGTGACGTGGCTAATTACTGGCACGATTATGACTACACGGGAACGAAGGGTAGAAATTGAAAGAAGCCTCATGGATCGTTCAATTTTTTTTCCAGTCTTTTGCGTGCTCGTTCGTGTAAGTGCTCGTTGAGTTTACATCTCTGCTCGATGAATTCCAGTATGCATGTCGTTCGCGACGAAGTTAAGCCCTTTTCAGTGACGGCCTTATTGGAGCCTCTGCTCGTGACTGCGAATGTCGTTGCGAATCTTGCCATTAATTTCTCAGGGAACAGGTTAATTAAAGTCGCGTTCGATCGAGTCAGCAGGAGTTTAGAGTAATTGCAAGATACAGCGGAGTGTATATAATTTTTATATTTCGTGGCTGAAGTATCAAAGGCACACAGTGTCGTCATAAAAGTAACAAGAGTTTCAGCTTGCATTAATCAATATAATTAATACATCTGGTTCAGCAGTACACCCTCAAGTTTTAATTAATTTTCCAGGTATATATATGTATGTCGCGGGTTAATTTAAATTAACAATATGAAAATGCAATGTCTCGAAGAGAAAGGACGACTTCCCCCTTTTAAGGCGCTTCATTCAGACTGGATACCTACATCCTCTTAAGCCTGAAGCACAACAGGAATTGCTCACGTTCTCTAATATCTACGGAAGGCGTGCATTTACTCAGAATCTTTTAAATTTCACCAGCATTATTTCGGCGTTATTATACGCGGAATAAAGGGCTTAGGAGACAAGAAAACAGGCCCCGCGGGGCAATAAAGTACGTGTCAGCGTACGCAGCCACGTCAATATTCAACACACGCGTCACCACCAACCCTCGTTATTTTGGGTTATTTCGAGGCAACGTCAGCCGTTAGGATTTCATCGAGACTAGCTTCATGATGTACATGCCCCACATTATTCTCAGCCACTGTAACATATTTCTAGCCTGGATATATAAAGAATTGACAGATTAGTCGTTTAAGAGGACTAGGCAGTCAAATCGATCGAAGATTAAGTATTTTTGTGCGAATTAATTACAAGGAGATGAACGCAAATTGTGACTAGTACTTTTGGATAATGTTTATTAATACTATGAACTGTAAACAATTTTTTTTTTTTTTGATAATATATACATTTATACGACGGCGCTACAGTTTTCTGATGTAGGCGTTTTTTTTTGCGGTTTTGTCCTGATTGCGAAAAAACCAAGATTCGAATAAACTTGAAAATTTGACAGCATGTTTAAAATATATTCCGTTCTGGTGTGTACCTCAGGATAAAGTGTAAAAGCTCTACTGTCCGAGATAAAAAAAAGACAAGCACCTGTGCACCCCGGAAATCAACATTTATCGTAGAAATCGCCTTCTCTTAGTCGCTATTTTAATAACTGTGGTTGAATTCTTTTTTCAGAGGTTCCCTCCAAAATTACAGGTCCAAGGAGAAACATATCCCAAGGAAACCGTTGTATCTTTATTTTTAAACTCAATATCAGGGCAAAAACAAATACACTTTATCAAAACCACTGTATAATCAACCTCGCGTGGCGCCATTCGTAAAATAGATATGTAGACAAAAAAAAATTGTATTATTCTACGTGATAGTACTAAACATTGTGCAAAAGAAAAAGTCGGTGCTTGCATCCATCTCGTTGTAATTAATTCGCAAAAATACTTGATTTTCCAGCGAGTTGACTGCCTAGTCATTTAGCAACTAGTCGAAATAATCTTCCAAAAGGATGTGCACAGTAAAACAGATATTTACAGTGAAGTATATTCACATCGAAGCAGCGTGCAAAAATATTCTTCAGGTTAAAATGAAGCTTCATCTGTCACCACTCAGTAAAGAAACCCACAGACTCGTCACGTCCACCCATATCTCGTCACTGTATCCAGGTTCTCCAAAATAGCACCCCTAAAATTCTCCTCTTCGTTCCACAGCTTCATTCAAACTCGTTACCTTCTCACCCCGTCTGGCTGTAACTACTTCATCACCAACTTAACGTGCAAATAGTAAATATTCAGGTAACAGAGGTTCCACTGTATTAAGGGCGACGCGATCGAAGTCATTCCCTCAGCCGCTTGCACGCCAAAACCGCGACAAACGCTGGAGCCACCCTTTAACCGAAAAAAAGCTCTGAGGGTGAAACGTAGTTAGCAAGTTCCGCAGACGTGGGTGAGAGGTAGCGGCCGAGTCTTAATTAACTCGCTTCACCAGCCGTTCGTCCGAGCCTTTGCCTTTCATCCCCCGCCCCACCCTGGTAGCTCCCCCCCTCTCCGGGCTCATAAATCCCCCTTATATCCGGGGCATCTTTCACGGCCGCTTTCCCTCGGCCCTGAAGATCTCCCAGCAAACAGAGATTCGTCCAGCTTTCGGCTCAGCCGTTAAATCCATTAACCGCCGGCTGCAGAGCCTTCGAGCGACGGGCGAGGGATGAAAACGGGCGGGGAGGACTGGGGGACCTAGGAGGAACGAAGGAATCGCACGTGCATCGCGTGCCAAGTCGGCAAAGAAACTTCGTTATGAGAAAGCTCATCGTCGTACGACAATCCCAGCTTCGTCAGGGGTAGGGGGTTGGCTTTCCATTCGGACCTCGCTCGCCCTTCCCTCTGCCGAAGCTGTTTCCTCGCCGCTTGTCATCCTGTTCCACCTAGTTCTTTCGTTTTTCTGTTTCACTCCAACCTCGCCCTCGAATCTCATCCCCACGAAATTTACATTGATCGCAAGTATTACGTTCCCTGAATTCATCCCGCTCACCTCCCTGCCTCTGTCTCTTTTGACCGGAGGGGCACAGCGGGATTTGAAGTTTGGAGAAAGAAGACGAGGTTCCCGGTTGTCGTAGTGGGGGGATTGGTTGTGTCAGGTGTGTGGTTCGCGGAGAAAAATGTTCTGTAGGCACGAAAGGGGTTCGTGATATTCTGATTTCGGTTATTTCGGTGGGTGGGTTAAATTGTTAGTGAATGTGTGCGTGGATATGAGAGGCTGAGGAATTAAGGAAGGGTAGTGAATTGATTGGATAGGGATGTATGAGGGGAAATATTTAGAAGGATGTTGCAGGTTAAAGCACAGTATTTTGTAAAAGTATGTGTTGCAGAAGACAGACAGTGAAAAGACACTGATGAAGATTCAGTAGATACATTTTACTTTAAACTTCATCCCTCTGTTCTGTTCCTATAGACTAACAAGGGGAGGACACCATGTGGTAGACACTGATTTTGATGAGCCTTGGCACGATGGATCTATGTCGAAAATAAGTAAATAGGTGTCCGAGCGTTTCAGCCAACAGGCCTTAATAATAGAGATATTTACATGGAAATTATTAAAAATTTAGGGTTTTAGTGGGTAAAAATCCCACACTACCCTGGTGCCCGGGGGAGATTACCTTCTGGAGACGTCGGGGTGCCTTTTAAAGATGTCTCCGCGTTAAAAAAAACTTTATAAATTTATTTTTATAAATTTTTTTTAACTTGGGAAAATCTTCAAAAGGCACCCCGACTCCTTCAGAGGGGAATCCCCCGGGGGCGCCAGGGTAGTGTGGGATTTTTACCCAATAAAACCCCACGGCCACTATGAAATTTTTAATAATTTCCATGTAAATATCTCTATTATTAAGGCCCATTGGCAGAAACGCTCGGACACCTATTTGCTTATTTTCGACATAGATCCATGGTGCCAAGGCTCATCAAAATCGTTGTCTACCACATGGTGTCCTCTCCTTGTAAGTGATATTTATCAAATTCCGTTCTTAACGTTGAGTGGAGAACATTTCCAAGCATATTTTCGGATACATTAAGAAACATCAACGAGAGAGTCATAAAGCAATAAACGTGGCTTAACGCAGGACTGTAAATTATCAATTAAAGCGTTCAAGCATCTGATAACGTATGACATATTGTTCTTGCAGATATAAACAGTGATTAAATTCAGCTCTGAAAACATGCATAAAATGGCCACTCTGAAAACGAGGAATATAACTATTTAAAATCAATATCGTTGCTGAGAAAATAATTTTAGAAGTTCGCTTTGATTACTGAGTCGTTGCTGAAAGTTCTTTCTGCTCTAGTAATTAAGCAGGCCGTGGGGCGTAAGTGGTGCGCAAGTTTCAAGTCATGCCACGAGTTTAATTTTTGTTGGTGGATGGTCGGCGTACTTTACCCGGCTTGCGCGATAGTGAGTGGGATTTATTGAAATTTCGAGAGTTTTGTTTTAAGCAACGGCCATAGACGAGTGTACGGAATAGGAGACTACGATATATTTCGTCGGAAAGAACCAGCTGCTCGAGACATGCCGGGAGTTATGGGTTTAATCTGTAGTAAGCTCGCTCCGAATTTGTTGCTCCGCCGTTAATCGGAACGCGAGCTATTCTTACAATGGCTTCTTAAAGTGGGTACAGATTCGTGCAATCGAATGGTCGCTATTTACGTTTAAATAAGAATAAAGAACCATTGAGCTTATAAAGGTACAAATCTACGGCGAGACAAAAATATCTTGTCTCAGTTTCATAAAATTAGACTCTGACGAGGCAAGTTTCATGATACGTTGTCAGAAACATCATCCCTCGCGACTATTTCCATTATTTAAGAGGTAGAAATATAAAATATCTTTTGTACCTCTTTTTTTACCTTACTAATCACAATTTGAAATTCAGAATTTTATTTCTTCTTCTTAAATTTGTTTATCGTTTCATTTCTGCGTTTACTCTAACAAATCAGTGCTTTTCCCATTTACCCTTTCCCTCACAATTTCTTATAATTTCTAACCCCCGCATTGAGGGATTGCTGCATATTATTTCCCTGTCAAAGTTACACAATTCCCATTTTCTCAAAATATTCACTTTTTACACTACTCTTCAAGATTTCGCCCTTCCACGTCCAAATAAAATTATTATCAGTAGAACATGGCTCCTCGATTAGACCATCTGTATTTTCCGAAACTCCCACCTGTCACGACCCATTTCGCGAGTCCAAGGAAAGTCTTATCCTTTGATCCAACAATACGGTCTTCTTCTGAACAGTCTCAAAGAGGGCGTCGTAATTACACTATCTGTCTCAAAGGGTGCATCTCGCGGCCTTCACACCGACCCGGTCGCAAATATCGCTGGTAATTCGAATCTCTCGGGGTTCTCCGCGAATTCTCAAGGCCCGCAGCGTCGTTCCTCGAGAGCAGTCGGTGGAAGGTTAATTTCGTCCGGCGAGCCGCCGAGGAAGAAGCCAGATTACATCGTTCGAGTTACTGGGGCGCGAGCCGAGGGCTCGGTGTGCGTCTGGGAAAAAAATAGGGGCGCAGGGGAGGGCTTGCAACTGGAATGGTAAAAGTAGAGGGAGCGGAAGGGCAGGAAGCGGGACTTAGTTCCATGTCGACCGCCATTGTTGCGCCTCTATGCCGGAAAATTCTCACTACCGTTTGTGGATCCTCTTTTCGCCACTTTTCCCCTTTCTTTCCCCCCCGCGCGGCTCCCACCGTCTACTTGTTTTACGACCCTGTAATTACGAGATGGCGGTCTGAAACGGACGCGTGCCTTGAATATTTGTGCAACAGCGTTAGCTAGGGCTGTGAAAGCAGCCCTTATTATTGCTCCAAGGATGCAGGATAAATCGAGGTAGTTGAACGTTGCGAAGGTTTTAACCCTACTATATTCCCTTCAAATCTGCACGATTTGTAAAGGTCTTTATTTAATTCTGGGTGAAAAAATGAATGCAGAATGTGTCGATGAATTGTGAGTTTAATTCGACTGTTTTTCTGAGTTCCTCTTTTTGCACTGCGTGACAAGAAAGTGATTTGAATAAGTGACTGTCAAACATTATAGTTAAAATTCAAGTTTAATATATTTTTCACGATTTCGTGGCTAAATTGCTGTCCAACACCTTTATTTTAATTCAACGTATTATTTTTTGTTATGTATGAACAGTGCGAGTTTGTACTTCAGGTGGGTCTTCATCTCTCCCGAAATTCTGCCCGAATGCCTGCATGAATAAATGAAAATAATTCATCAAATAAACGCGACAGAGCAGAAGGATTAAATAGTCAGGAATTACCGCGCGGGTGTTGGCGCCTCGCGTGACGACTAACAATAAGTAAGCAAAGAGACTCCGGTTGTAAAGCAAATGAAGGGACACTTTTTAAAGCGGGAAGTCTCTACTGTTGACGCCTACAAGCTGGAAAATTCTCACTACGGTTTCGTTGCTCTCTCCTCCACATTTTCTGCCCGCTTTCCCATTCACGGACACCGTTTCGAGTTACTTTACAACGTTGTAATTGTAACGCCGTCGTCGGGCTGGAACACGTGCCTTGAATACCTGCACGAGGTGGTGGTTTTGGAATCTTTGTCCCCGTCGCATGAAAATGTTCTGACATTTTCCTAAATTTTATTACACTTTGCTGGGCAAAATTAAAGGATCGACTATAATTTCCCGAAAATTTCGATCATTTTCAGATGTCAGCTTAAATCGACAGATATAGACTCTGAAAGGAAAATTTCTTAGCTTTCCGAAACACTCGTGAAAAATTGTCTACGATCCTGCGTTCTTAAATTATTGGCACTCAGAGTGAAAAGCACCTTTTTTGCTTTGATAAAAAATCATAAAACAGAACCAAAAAAAAAAAAAAAAAACGGAAATAAAGAGAAATGTTTAGTCTGCAAAAATCCTCCATTGGATTTACCTGATTTTTTTTTTGGCGCGTACCTACGTTCAATTTAGGCAGAAATTTTTGAAACTTCGTTTTATACGCTTCATCTTGCTGAAACAGTATCATAATGGATGAAAAATAATTTTGAGTCTTTGATTCAGAAACTAGAAACTTCGAGCGATAAAATGCTATTTTTAAAATATTTTTATGACCATTTTCCCCGGAGGCACAGACATTTGAAAACGACCAAAATGTTCGGAAAATTATAGTCATCCTTTAATTTTGACCAGCAGTGTACTTCTGTCAATTCCATTTAAGGTTTTCAAAGTTCTAATTATCCCACAACTTACTCCAATCACGTCCTTGATCACGCAGCTACTCAGCAACACTTCCACTACTAAACTTCTCAAAATGTCTACCCCCGATTATTATCTCCACTTTCAAAACACGTATCAAAATTATAAGCGACAGCATCAATCGCTCTGCCCCTCGATTCCTTCACTAGCACGTCACCTTCTCTTGCATCTGTTAATCCCCTCTCCACGGCAATCCCCCGAAAACTGGCAAAAATCAATCCACGAGCATGCTCCAAGATCCCCTGCATCATTCGTCTTCTTTCGCTCGATGTCCCCTCACAGGTGCAGTCGTCGATATCGATCTGTGTGTCACGTATCGATCCACGGAACAGATTCAACCAGCCCCGAGCTTCCCTCAGCGGGCGAGAAGAGTGCCACGTTCTCGGAGGAGTGGGGCGCCGTGAAAAACGACGCCACCTGCCCAAGAACCACCCCGGGCCGCCCCTAATCGATCGAGTTGGCTCGATGTAACCGGTAACGCGTGGACAAAAGCGCCGTTTCCGGGTGCCGGGGACGATCAAGCAACTCTGCTTGAAAGCTGAAAGCGGACCGGGAAACGGCGCCGGAACGGGACGTCGTAAAAGCGCGGAGGGTCAGGCTGAAAATAGAGCGGGAAGCGCGCCGGTGAAAGAGACGCGGCCGGGCAAGCATTTTTCAAGTGGACACAATGCCGAATCTACATTGTCAGGGCCGCGATAACGACGGCTAGACGTGTCCTGATGATGAAAAAGGAACACCGAGCTCGCTTCATTCGTCACTTTTCACCCCCCACGCGTTTTCTCCACGTCCACTAGGGCACCCCTTTGTTGGGAAATAATTCTCGAACATCCTTAATCCTGAATCTTAAGCTTGCTTCGACTGGATGTTCGAGTCGCTTGGTTTCGGGGGATTCGTTGGCTTCCAGGCGTTCACTATGCAAAGGAAGCTCGTTTGCTGAAGAAGAAAGGTCACTTGTCGAAGATTTTTGCGGTCTGTCTCGCGGATAGTCGCTATGGCTACGATGATTGATGAAGTTCAAGGGCTATCTTTGCGTTGTTGATAGATAGGGGCATTTAATGGTCATGTTTCTTGTGGTTGGAGCTAGTGAGTACTTTCGAGTGGAAGTTTGAGCTGTAGGTACCTGGTTTCACTGATGGTTTGGTCCAGGGATTGATAAGGTTCCAAAAATAACTGTTTCAAACCGTTATACATATATTTTTCTTATTCTTATCGTGTTCCTAGTTATTTTATTTTATTGTATTTAATGTTAGTCTATTTGTTTTCTTTCCTTTTCTTTTATCTCCCAACAACTTTTTGGGTTAGGTTGTAGAGCAGCAGTTAATGCTGAACCTTGTCTACTCGCCATTGTAATTTTAATTGTAATGGTGCAATAAAGTCATTCAATAATAATAATAACAATAATAATAATAATAAATTATATCGGTTTTTACTGAAACAATTACGAGATCCGGAATAATGTTATAACTTTTATTGGAATAACGGTTCTGAATAATATCAATTTCACTTACGATTCTACTACTGGTTCTGATATCGGTTCTATATCAGTTCTATATCGTTTCTATACCGGTTACGGTTCTAATATCGGTTTTATATCGGTTCTTATCGGTTCTATTTCAGTTCTATACCGGTCACGTTTACAGTTATAATAGTACCTATTCACTCTAATATCAGTTCTATTTCGATTCTACGTAATAATGGTTAGATGAGCAGTTAGTTTTATTATAACATTACCCCTAACTCTTCATCTAACCATTATTACGTTGAATCGAAATAGAACTGCTATAAGAATGAATACTATTATAACTGTAATCGTAACCGGTATTGAACTGAAAAGAACCGATATGGAACCAGTATCAGAACCGATATTAGAACCATAACCGAAACCTATATAGTCAGAAATCTCGGTTTCTTATAACAGTTATTCAGAATATCGGTTCTTCATAATTCTTTCAAGAACCGAAATCGATATCACAACTGTTTTCAAACTCTGCTTTGGGCACGCAAACAAACAACTGAATTACAGCTTTTAATTCGGCAGCTAGAAAAATAGAGAGCCAACTGTCATTTAAGTAATGTAGCTTTCTTCTTGTTGATATTATTAGGATTATCCTATTCTTCCAAGGTTTTTAATAATATTTCTGAAGAAGACAGCGCTGCAGGTAGGGGGGGGTGTGTAGACCCTAAATCTAAAATTGTAGCTGTGGCTATTTATACTTTCCAATATGTTAATAAAAAAACTTTCAGTACAATACATTGCCCTTCCCGACTCCTCCTCTCGAACCTCGTGTCGATCGGCCACTGGGACCTTTCGGAGCAATATCCTTAGTTTCATCAACTCACGTCACCATTCTTCTCCACTCTTCCTAGATTCAATTTGTTTACCTAATCATCTTCCACGCTAGAGGTGTCGATTCGAGGTACGGTGGTAGGCCAGTAACGTCTAATTTAGTCACTGCAACTGCTAAGTACCAGAAACTACTCTACGCTGGTAACTACTAAGTAGTTGTAATTTCGCTGTTGAAGAGAGTCCTCGAGATACCATGCCCGGGGTGACGTAGCACCCGTTGAAATTGTTGCGCGTGTATCTTCGGGGACTGTGTCGCCACATTACACCGCGGCGTTATCTCGCCGATTGCCAACGAAGTAAGAACTTGCGGGGTCTCAATTTTGTCGATGTTCCCGCGGCAAAGTAAACTGCAAGCTCGTAAAGTTAATCTCACGGCGAACTTTAATTTCGACTCAATAATCGTTCGCAGAGATCCGTTCGCTCGCAGCGGTATAATTCCCATCGTAAGATCCGTTTCGCAAAGTATCAGGCTCGAGGCTGCATTACCAACGAGATTGTGGCCGTTTTTGAATGTCCAGCTGAATCCTGGCGAAGACTCCGGGCTGGGGACACTTTGTCGCTTCTTATTTTCGAAAGCAGCTTTGGAGCACCGCGAGCTTTCGTCGTTCCTGCTGTGGCTGACCGCAAACGGTCTTGCCGAAGCTTACGAGCAAACACGAGTCTCTTGAGTTAAAGTACTTTCGCTGCAGCTGTCGAAGTTCCCCCTGTGTTGCGCAACATCTCCCTCCGACGAGCTGAAATTTCGAGCCAGTGGTTTGGATTAGAATTTAAACCGGTCACTGTGGACGCAACATTTTTCCAGCAGAAATTTGAAGTAACTGGGAGAAACAGGAGAAACTGTCTGGTTTATTTCGTGGTGCAGTTATTGTGACTAACACGCCGGAGGTTGTGATGATCATTGCAATCTGATAGACGCAGATATTGATGTAATCTTTGTTAGCGTATACGGTGGAACAGCGATACGAGCTGTAAACAGAGGACCGAGGCCTGGGCACTGTCGGTGTCACATTTATGGCCCACCGCTGGGCCTCTTTGGGGCTTGTCAAGCACCGAGGACCGTGGTTGTCCCAGTCAGTTCTTCTCCAGACGCAGTAGACGCTACACGCGATCCTTTCCAGTTTACATGAACAGTTTTCTATTATTTCTTATGATTATCATTTAACACTATTGACTCCATTGTATCAATACAGTGATTTTATTGTATTTGCTGTATTGAGTTACTGCTCGCTCTACCGGGTAATACAACAATCTTCATATATTTTCATGGTAGTATTATACGAATTCGATTGAGTTTTTAGTAATTAAGGGACTCAGTAGAAAAGGGGGGAAAACCACATTGCCACATCGATATGGATTTTCTGTTTTTTGTACCATCAAGTAGCTCCTGCAATCTAGCGTCCAGTTCACCAACTTGTAGCACTGTGGCATGTACCTACCCTTTCCCGAACAGAAGCATATTAAAATTCCTTGATATTGAAAGCAAGTTAATATCTAGTGGGAAAGAGGCCCAAGCCACACTCTGTTGATTCATTTGTTCGATAATTGAGGTGTGACGAGGAGTGATAACTGGAACATATTGCTAGAGAGTTAGATTAAATAAGAATTTATTGTACAGTTCTCATTCAACATAATAAGTAGACTGCGGAAGTTTATGCAAGTATGATATTTATTATGATAATTACGACCTACCTATTGTAAGAAAATCGAATACACTATATCAAATTAATAAAGATAACAATTTTTAAAATGAGAAATATATTTTGAAAACCCTCTAATGACGAAACATAAGTATTTCTATCAAAGTTTCACTTGTTTCCTTTTCCATGAAAATGTATATTCGCATAAACATCCGCAGTCTAATAATAAGATCCACTTATACCCTGATTAATAATTAGTGGTACATCATGCATTTATTTGTTATTTACCAAACATAAGAAGCAATATAATATTCCGAACCACAGTCAAAATATCAAAATAACAGGAGCTGACGAATCAGTGGTTTCTTCAAAGTAAGATATACTTAATAAAAGGTGCCAAAGAACACGAATCTTGGAGCCAGGATTTGATAGCAGTTGCCATTTACCATCCAATTCAATTTCCAGTTAAAATAATTACACTTCATTCAGTACTAGTTAATTATTTTTCCTAAAACTTATTTCCCTGCAAATTCATATTATAGTGGTATCTGTCTGCTTCCACTGGGCCCCTCAATTTTACAAAATCAGGAAATACTGAGAAGTGTTTACAGTGATGTTATAGATGTGTATAACTGTGGACAATGACTGGGTTACTTTCAATCTGCTTGAATTTACGATATACCACTGAAGATTAGTGAATGGAAATGCGAGCACGTCGTGGCCCTGTCGAACTTGACGAAACTACTCGGTCACGTGTCTGTTCCAGTGGAAGTCAACTTCCTTCCCGCCTTGTCCTTCGCCCTTCCGGTTCACGGGCTGCAAAGCACGGAGCTTGTTACCACCGAACGCTCCATGTTCCCATTGTGTTAATATTTGAGGAAGCCAGCTTGACGCATACTCGCTGTTGTTGATGGATGGCGTTCCATCTCTCTCACTCTTTCCACCCCCACCCCCCTCTATCGTGGCGAATTAATCACGCGTTAGACGAATAGCAGGTTTACCAACGAACCGTCAGATTCGTGTTGCACCGTCGTTCTTTTGTCTGCGGCCATCTTTCATTCCTGACTTTGGAAAATCTCCAGGAAATATCCCGGGAAGAGGCATCATGTTAGAAGGATGAACCCTTCTTACAGCTACCATAAAAGTTGCTTCGTATTCTTCTCAGCCTCCTCAGTATCTCAGACAAAGGTTCCTCTCAGCCTGCTTTTGCATATTTTACGAAACAGCTGAATATTCTTTCAGTCGTTGCAAGTAAGTTGCACTGGACATGATTGAATAGACAGTCCAGAAGTATGTTGCCAGTTCCAAACCCATCTAAAACTGCACATTCCATTAAATTCAGTGTATAAGATCGCTTCAAGCATGGTCAATTATTTTCTCGCCAGAAATTGCTTCGCCAAAGTGATTTGTGATCCATTTGCACCACCTTCGTGTACACTGAAACCTGTGTTCTGTATAATGCCAGTAATTCAATAATTTCTATACAATCCTCCCCGCTGAGACATGAGCCAATGAATCTGACAGAATAAAAGCTAGAAATATCTTAAGGGCACTCCCCGGTTGAAACATCAAAAATAATTTTGGCATATTTTCATCCAACATCTCAAGAATGACCAGGTAAAATTTTAGAACGAAATTTCTCACGGTACAGATTTTACAGGCAGTTCAGGGGGATCATCAGTGTGACGGCCTTAAAAATAGGTGTTTTTTAAAGATGGATTGTGACGCAGGTATAATAGACAGAAATGTGATTTTTCTTTTAATTAATAATACATTTATTCATCTAAAAAAAAGAATGAATTTTTGTTTTAATCGAATAACTCCGTCACTAGGCGAACGCATTCGGCGTCAAACTCTAAGTACGCTTTTCTCGAAACAATTTTTCATGCACTATCGCCACGATAAAAATTGCAATTCTACTCGTAATTACACTGGCTTCCACGCTACCCTCTATCGCGAATTTCCATACACTCCATTATTTTTTACGAAACATTTTTGTGCGAAGAAATCCACGTTTCGGGATCCTACCATTAAAACATATGGCAATCATCACACGTTAGTTTCTTAACCCTGCCTGAAGGGTGGCGCGATACCCAAACATGTGTAATTAAGAAATATCTTTGGGTTTTTGATTTTGAATGATTCTGTCTAAAGTTATCGTGGCGATAGTGCAGTCCAGTTTCTTTTACAACGATGCAGCACGCAATGCATATCACAGGCAGGGGTGGGCAAAAATGAAATAAAAAAATTGTTTTATACTCTACATTTGTAGCAGAATAAAGTGCAAAAAGTTTCAGATCCATGCATTGTATACTTTTTTCTAGACAAAATCATAAAAATCACCTATGTTTTCGGGCGATTTGACCGGGGAGTGCCTTTAATCCATCGCTTCAGACTTCTCCAAAATTGCGCGATTAACAAACCTTCGCGAGGCACGAATAACATCATCCAAAGTACTCCTGCCGAACCAACCTTCCTCCTAAGGAAACATGAACGTGGACTGGCATAATCGCGTTGCTTGCTTCCCGTGAAAACATTTCCCCGCCTGATACGCGAGCAAGCACGTACGGCAGAGGAGAACTGAAGCCGCTGAAGCCGCCGTCACAAAACGTCGGAGCCGCTAAAGCTTCTGGCAGCGGGATTTTATTGTGTGTCGTACGGTCAGCGTCAGCTACGTTACCGCTGTTTCTACTGTCGCTGAAGCAGTCACAATGTCTGCCGCTGAACAACCTACTCTCCTTCCCCTTTGCCCGTGCTCGTCGCGTCTTTGAGCAACCGTTTTACGTTCGCGGTGCCGCTCGATGTCACATCTATTTAAACATCCCCCTTTCGTGCTCCAGATGCCTGGTTTCCTTTCGTGCTGCTCCGCGTAAAGGGAACAATGATGAAATTGACGGAGAAACGAGCGGGGAAATATTCAAGGAATTACACGAACGAGTAAGTTGTTACGTGCAATGAGTTGTAATTAATCGGAGGAATGATCGTGGGAATGCACAACTAGGGAATTATCAGAGGAACGTATGGCGGTATAACGAACAGATAATATCTAGATCGAATTAATAAGTGCTACGATACTTGTTTGCTGGAAATGTTAATTCGATAATTAGTCGATGTTGTTCGAGCGATTGATTGATGTAAACGTGTAATTATCAGTTGGGTTAATCTCGAAAATGAAATTCTCGAGAGTTGGTATTCTTGGTTTAAATTATCGTTGCAGGTAGCGTTCCTGATTACTCGATATTTTTTCTTTCTCGAGAAATCAGAAATGAGATCATAATTCTTGAGAATGCTTGAGAAATTTAAGAAAATATTACAAAACGTATATTATTGGAGTAATGTTGATAATATTTATCAGAAACACAAGAAAACTTTAACTAATTGTTCATTCCTGTCCAATTTGCACAAAACTTGTATAAATGAAAAAACAGATATTAAGTATAATTGATTTTTATTTAATACAAAACTTGTGCAGAGCGAAACATTACTTTTGTGTTTTAAAATAGTTTTTTAATCTATTTCTTAATCCGTAGAAAAATTCTTTCGTTTTGAGTGCACGTTGGCCTGATCATATGTAGCAATTTATCTTTTTCTTGGTTGATAGTAAATTCTTGGAGGCTCTTTGCGATTGCTAACTCTAACTGTTTTCTTAATTCTCTTAAATTTTTCATTTTTTCAGGAGAATCATGGTTACTATTATTTTTTCTGAAAAGTCTAGCTTCTTAGAATTTGTTTTGTCGTTTTATACATATCTGTCTTGGATATTAAATGAAAGAACGCGTCTTTGGAATCTTTTTGAAGAGATTCTGGATTACCTATGGAAAAATTTTATAAGAGATACAATAGCTTCTTCTCTTCTTTTCGATATTTTTTCTTTCATAGCCACAAGAAACTCATTACTTCATCCAGTAGGTATACAATTTTTCGAAATTGTTAAATAAGAATTTAAGAGCACCTTCACCAGTCAATAATTTCGAATCTTCTCTACTGAGATTTTCTATTGTAATTCATACATGTTCTAAAGTTACTACTAACATTTATTATAAATTGTAAATGTGTTTATACGGTCGCGGTTTCCTAGACTTAAGTTTCTCGAGAAATAAGAAATAAGCAATTATAAAATTTGTATAAAATTGTATTCTAATTAATTTTGTTTTCAATTCTCGACTGAAACATGTGGCACACGTGGTGTGGCGTTATCAGGAGAATATCTAAAGTACCATGCCTATCGTTTCTAATTCAGTTTAACGAACCTTCCCGTTTCCACCCTTACTTAAGAAAATTCATCGCCAGTGGTATATTCTCTCCAGACTTTTTCTCAAACCAGTCACAGTGCTATAAGTAATAGCATGATTACAAGTCTCGTGTTTGCTCCGTATTCCAACGCGTTCCTTTTCCTGTGTTTTCTTTACATCTTCAGGGGTATTATTCAGAGGATCCACGAACTCGTTTCATTTATAAGAAAACATCTGAGTGCTCCCGCGGAATAATCCTCTTACTTTCCTCCCCCCAGAGAACTCGTTTAATTAAATACATCATTATCGTCCCTGTTCGAGCAAACAGCAAATAATAAGGAAAATTCTCGAAAGTGGGGTAGAAAAGAAGAAGCCGATAGTGTGCAGTCGACTCAATTATGTGGTTGTAGCAAATACGCTCAGCCGACGATGCTGGAATTAATATTGAAATAGAGGGCATTACAGCACGTCAGAACCATTAAGCCTCCCTTAATAGAATCGTTGCTTTATCTGTGCAGTCAGCAGCAACGTCGCCATTTTATCGCAGATCGTAGGCTAACGTAGCCCCAATTATCTTTTCAATTTTCAACCTCGTGTTTCATTCAAGATTTCTTTATCTTCTTTGTCAGTTGGCATTGCTGGCAGCTCAGTGGAGAAAAATTTAAAGTCTTCTCTCTTCGCCACGAACATTTCCATTCCTTTACCTTCTAGATTCTATTATTCATGATTCGAGCCATTTCCTTAGAGCGGTGGTCGAGGAGAGAAAGTTTAATTGTTATAGCTTGCTATACGTATTTAACTTAAATACTAAACTTATGCATACGAGGGTCGCAGTTCAATTATAACAACACAGTTCCTTCTTGGTCTTTCTTGTACTTCAAGCAGCTACATAAATCTAGTTTTCCCAGGTGTTTTGTTGAGAGTAATGTAAAACGCGGAGCAATTTGAAATATTAGATATATAGTGCTCATAGAAGTGGGAAAATAACTGTCCAATTAACCGCAAGTCAACGTGGCAAAATGGTGTGAATTTGGAAATTTCGAATATTTGGTCCACCATCGAACCAATATGACCGAAACGTGTTTTCATATTTCCACAAATTACGTTATAACACTCTGCTTTCATTACACCTCCATGGTGTTTTAACCTCCATACTCCGTCGTTCACTTCATCAACGACTTTAATACAGTCTGTTCTGAAACGAAATACAAGGAAACAAAGGTGTCTTTGAGCCGTGACGTTCATAGCGCATAACTACTTTGCGAAATTACCAGCATAAAGTGTTCTTTGCACCGAGAGAAGAATCGCTAATGCTCTCATAATTGTCCTCGCCTCTTTCATTTGTTATATTTCACCTTGGCTTTCTGCTAACATCCACGAACAGCGTTATTAACACGACTGTTGCAAAGTTCTTATAAAACAACAATATTCAGATAATCGTATATCTTTCTGCTTTTCCACAACTCGTGCGTTCATTTCAAGCTTACCTTCCCTTCTCTCCTTTCCCAGCAAACCGTCGTTTCGTAGAGTCGAGTGTTTTCAAAATACAGTTTTCCCTGCGAGGGAACTTTGCGAAGCGGACCGTCTGACCACTCAAAGACCAATACTACTAGTCAGCCTTCGATGGAGGCAGGACGCAATTTATTTGATGGTACTCTGCAAATGGGATGTGACTTTTCTGTTAGATCCTCTTGTTGAAGGACCTCCGGTTCAAATTACTTAAAACATTTATTAATTACATCTTCAATGGAGCGATTGTTCGTTTTATTTTACGAGCTGTTTCACAGCCGCGGTTATAGTGAAACTTTTAATTGTTGCTACAAACGATGCCATTTTAAAGCGTAGATTAGACGTGCGCTAGGAAGGATTTCGCGGCTCGGATTGTGTTACAAGTTTCGCTTACAATGGTGTGTTCTTTTACTTTCAGAGTCACCGAGGCGTGAGTGTCGACGCGAGTAACAGTTTTTCCAGCTCGATTCCCGAAACTTTCACGGTTACTCGCTTGAACCCGACGACTCCATGAGAGATTGCCTTCTGGTATAGAAAACGAGAGCTGATGAATAGCGAACGGAAGTCGATCATCTAGATGAATCGGAAGCTGTGAACCGGGGACGTTCCCACGACACGAAGGTGAGTTTCACTCCTTCGGTATGCCGGGTTTTTTGTCGTCAAGTGGAGACATCTTGTCCTTTGAGAAACTTTAAAGATTTAAAGATTATGAGAAACAAATTCGTGTGGTAAGCTTGATAGATGATTTTTAAATGCTATAGGAATATATATCGAGCTACAAGGTTTTAGGAATTAAGTAATGAAAATAACGATCTTCAAATATTATACTAGCGTCCCCCGTCTCGGCTTCGCTCGAGATATTAGCACGACGGATTCATGTTTATTAGAATTAATATATTTTAAGGAAATTATGTATTTTGAAAAGAAAGCTTTAGTGCTTCATAATATTTCGGAAAATTTGGGAGATTTATTTTCCCTCCAGCGCAACACATACCAGGCACGTCTTCGTTCCATGTTAATAACGCGTTTTTTAGACATGCTACATAGCCTATGTCCGTCCTAGAGTATCCAGGGATAACGTGTTAAAAATTTAAGAAGATCGGTTCAATAGGTCTTGACTTTTGCGCGAGCATAAAAATCGGCTCTCTCCTTATATAATAGTATAGATATAGGGCAGGTCACCAGAAACAGAATATTCAATTCCATCTAGTCTAATGAAAAATTTAATAAAGAGATAGCTAGATGAGTACATGAAGTAAGAATACTTTGCTCGTAACATCACTTCAATTTCTGATATAAGTACTTGTAGTATGAAAATGTTTTCAATTTATCTAGTTTAAAGTTAGATTAAATTGATTTATTCTATAATTTTAAATAGTATAAATATATTTAATCGATAATAAGTTATTAAATTAATAATTTAAGATAAATTTATTTAATTTAATTTAAATCGACGTTCGCTTTGAAAATATTGGGAAATAATATCATTCGTTGCCTCGCAAAGCAAGAAGAAACGATGGTGATCAATAGTTCTCGCGAGTTTTGAATTAATTTTCAATTTAACTGCACCGTCGATGCTTTTCTCGCGTGGAGGCGCGAATGGGAAACGACGTGCTTCCAAAGCCGATCAAGAAGTCGTTTAATTAACCTGTTAAGTCGCTTGATAGCAAAGCACACGGTGCTTTGACAACCTTCCTCGCTGGTAATTTCTGTACCGTCGTCGATACGCTTGTCTGAAAGTAATAGCTTACGTAAGCGCATCGCGATGCGCTTTCGAGTAAGCACCAATTCAATCTGTCATAAACGCATTACCTTCTATTTGAAAAACACTGTTTTCTCACTTTATCCAGAAAATAGAAAAAAAGAACACACAAAAAGTTATACAATAGATTCAGAATATTTTAGTATTCAATTCGAACGAACAAGTGCAATATAGGTAGTTTTTAGCTTGTTGCTTTTCCAGAAAGTAATTTCATATAAAAGAAATATAATACTTAGTAGTTTATATTAACAATGGAGTTTGTGTGTTAGTTTTCTCCAATCAAGCTATATTAGTTTCCTTTCTTCAGGAAACACTGCAGCACTCCCTGTGAATTATAACAGACTGTATCGATGAATGGAGCGTATCGAGCTTCTCTGTAATTTCATGATACATTTATTTAGCAAATTAATCCGCTTAATGGGGCGTTGCAAGCGTACACAGCGTCGAATGTGGGTACTTTGATGACGCTAATCTCAGTCCTACCACCCGTGTGCGTGTCCTGAAACAATAATGGCTTTGGTTGCAGTAATGCATTCAGATGCATGTTGAAGATGGTTTCGCTACATTATTCACTCTATGCAAATCGTTTACTGTTGTATAAAATATTTCATCCATAACCTGGCCTTCTCGTGTGTAATTCCACATTGCCGAAAAAAGTGTGTATGATTCCACGAATCCTCGATCGAAAATCTCAGCTTTCTCTTCTCATTTCTTTCGAACACAAGCAGACACTCTTCAGAACTGTAATTTCACAATATTTTAAATATCTGATGGCAAATTATCATATCCAAATCGACACTTATTTTGCACTTCCTTATCATATGCGATTCACTTAAACTTTGCTCGCACTTTCAGAGCAAAATTCATGCAGAATGCACTTTCTTCCGTTAACAAACAACGTAACAATTTCCGAAACTGATTCCAAGCCCTAATGATTAATTAGTCCCAGCTGGTGTTTCGCTCTCGATCTTTTGCTTTCCAAAACGTGAGTTCTATTCAAGTACACTGACATCTTACCAACGAATCTGTTCCACGGGAACTGTTCCTCCACGCTTTATCTCGCCAACCGTAACCCTACCGTTTCCCCCGGCGTTAATCGTTGCAAATTAAATCCGCATACATGGCGAGCGTGCAGGAGAGACGTCGTCGATTTGACGTGGCGCATTCACGCTAATCTCTGTACCGTTGACGGTGTGCATGATCTGAGACAATGGCTCGTCGGGCGGACGTATGCATCCAGGTACACATTCAGCCGCGTTTAGTCGCCATTACTGCGTATCTAGCACGAACACATATGCTCGCTTAGATGCGCGATACTATGCACGCTGTTAGGCCGAGTATCCACGCCTAATCTACCCCTTTGTGCGTGGACAAAGGATCGTTGAGGGGGAAGAAACTCAGCCCCCGTTTTCCTTGGTGAGGAAGAATCGGGTTCTGGAAAATCGGAGAAGAACGAACGCGAGATTTTCGTCAGGGAAAATAACTCTCCTCTGCAACTGGATGCATATTTGCACGACTTGATCTGCTAATAATTGCTCTGCTTTCTTTGGTCGCAACTTGCACTAATTGATTTAATAAACGGTGGCTTTTTTCGAGGGATTTCGGTCCTCTGAGTGGTTGGCCATTTTAACAGGGAAATGGATTTAGTGTTTACTCATAAAAGTTCGGATTCAGTGCACGGCTCTTGGATGGGGTTGACATTGGTGGTTGCGTTACGACGAAGTATGCTGTCCATTAAGGAAACTTTGCTGAACACACAGTGTGTCACTTTACGTTCACACATGTTGCGTGTCAAACGGAATGAGTGGAAGGGCTGAGATACAATTGTGATGATAGTTAAATGATGACATATCAGTGGTTTCGAATGGTCGGTTGGTTTTGTGTCAACTGCAGGACATACCACTTCGAGGCTTGGGGTTTGTTTCATGGGTGATCATTCTCCAGAACCTTGTCAAGTTTGAACATTTTCAATTTGAACTCTTTCATAGTTGAATCTTTTCAGTTTAAGCCTTCTCCAGTTTGAACCTTTCCAACTTTGAACCTCTCCAAGTTTCAACCTCTTCAAGTTTGAACATTTTCAAGTTTGAACATTCTCAAGTTTCAACTTTCTCCAGTTTGAACCTTTCCAACTTTGAACCTCTCCAAGTTTCAACCTCTTCAAGTTTGAACATTTTCAAGTTTGAACATTTTCAAGTTTGAACATTTTCAAGTTTGAACATTTTCAAGTTTGAACATTTTCAAGTTTGAACATTTTCAAGTTTGAACATTCTCAAGTTTCAACTTTCTCCAGTTTGAATCTTTCCAACTTTGAACCTCTCCAAGTTTCAACCTCTTCAAGTTTGAACATTTTCAAGTTTGAATATTCTCAAGTTTCAACTTTCTCAAGTTTGAACCTCCCTGAGCTAGAACCTCCCCAAGTTTTAACCCCCCGAGCTAAAACCTCCCCAAGTTTGAACCTCCCCGAGCTTGAAGCTCCCCAAGTTTGAACCTCCCCGAGCTTGAACCTCCCAAGTTTGAACCTCCCCGAGCTTGAACCCCCCAAGTTTGGGTGATTAGTTGGTTTTGTTCCAACTATTCCCCAAAAACAGGTCGTGAAGATGGGAACTGACGATCCCGGGGTACCTGAGCTGGCTTACTAATACTGAGTATTTACAACATTGACTGTAAGCATTCAATGGGCGTAGGACTCGAACTTTGGCTTAATAGGAAGCGGGAGGAATTTGAGAATTTAGTAGAGGTATATAAGGGTCGAATTCCTCTTCATCTCTCAAGCCAGGGTCGACGTTTGTTGACAGTCATCACTTACAATTCGATTGTTCTACTAATCGTATTTAGATTCTCGTGGGGATTGATTAAATCCCCAAAATATCCAAGGCGCGGGTTTCTGGAACCGCTGAAAAGCACAGTTGCAGGAACTGCCTCCAAACTACAAGATTGAACGTACAAATGAAAACACGTGTCCTCTAAAACATTTTGACTCTCTGCCGCACTGAATATAGCATTTTGCTGCCACAATTAGAAGACGCACGAATGAGCAAGAGTTCCAGTTTCGATAATAGTCGAGGATCAACAAATACATGGCCCCAGGGTCGCTGGAAATCCCGCAGATCCAGTGCTCCTTTGATCTGCTCCCAACCAAACGCAGGTTTTCTTTCGCCTCTTCGCTATCTCGATACTGGTTGATGTTTCAGCGTTTCCAATTAACGTTGAACGCCGGGGATCTGGCTTTCAGCTGGTCCACGTTCCTTTCCCCTCTTACTAGTCTGCAGGTAAATTACTTTTTAAGTGTCTGTGACGGTATTAAGGAGCAACGACGTCGCTTAATGGCTGTCCAATTGATAGAGTCACCGTTGGCGTTTTCGCAATCCACGCTGTCTATCTTCGACGCGAGTTCTTCATTCCCAAATGCCTGCTTAAACGACGTCGACGTCTTCGTCATTGGTAGTTCATGGTTTACTCCGTGAAATGAGTTGGTAAGTTTGCCGGCTGGTCCTTTGGGTACAGGTTGCTTTGAGATCATTTGTTCCCTTCACGCAGCAAAACGTGAAAGATACATCTCTTGACTGTCTATTCAAACTGAAACCTCTTTTCTTGCAACATTGTCCCTTTTAAAGAGTGTTGCTAGCCTTGATAACCTTGAGGAATTAATGTCAGAGTGCGCTTTCTACCGCAAGATTTTCAAAGAAACTTGGTTTCCTGGTACATTGCCTTGAAGACACTTATGCCTCTCCTTTATCAGTGTTTCGGGGGTAGAACTGAGTTCCTTTCATTATAGAATATAGCTTTGAGAGATGTTTCACAGATGCACGCTCCCTGGAACGCACTCGCGGGTAGCGTTGGTAATTTAAAGGGGAAGCAAACACGCTTTTAACCTAATGGCAGGGGTGAGGGATTAATTCAAGAGTTGCCGTGCTTACTGGTTCAAAGCAAACAGCAACGCGCAAGTGTGATGTGTTAGAAACATCCATATCTGTATGTTCAATAAACCCACGCAAACTTTGCTTTAATGAACACGTGACGAGAGATCGAACCGTGTTTTGTTGCATGAAGTTTCAACACGAGTATGTACATGCATGCCTATCGATATATCTCTTTCATACCTTCTCAGTTACGATGCCATAAGCTATTTAAACGAGCGCAGCTTCATTGTTTGTATTCTCTTTGAAATATGTAAATGCATTTCAGAGTCAATATGTGTATTAACATTAAGAATCCTGTGAACGTCTTCTGGAAAGGCGACGTCTATTTGACTTAAATGGCATCCAAGCTGTTAAGAATATAAAAATTAATGTTGGGAAGCACACAAGGGAATATACAGGAAACAGTAGGCTGATTTTTTAATTTAATAGTATGGTTACAACAATGTTTCTTTTGAATGTCTAACAACGTTCAATATTTGATGTAAAAGGAAACTATAGGGGGAAACATTACATTCTAAAGTGGCTGGTAATCTAGAGGCGATTAAAACCGTCTACTTGCCTCGTCATTTCCGTCTTTACTCGAAAAGTTGTTCACGACCCCCGTCAGGTAGGGAGAACTAAGAGCTAGATCTTGGCAATCATAAGCAGCCTGATCCTCTTAAATGTGAAGAATGGTATCATCCTTCCTCTCGAGGCGTCGTCTTCAAACACGCTGAGTCGTCGACGATGAAAAAGCGCCCTTAGCATAGGTTAACCAGCCCCGGTAAGGTCGCGATGGCGATTATCACGTCTGCGGCTTGCAAGAGATATCTTGATGTACCTTTCTTCGTGTAAAAAATCTGTCGCCTGTGCTCTTGCCTGCTCAGCAGTTCGTTTCAAAGGGAGCATAATTATGGTGTCAAATGAATGGTTAATCATAATCGTATCATGTTTACATCAAGATGTTCGGTCATGTATCTGGCATTCAGTAGTGCAGAAACAGAAAATGCGGATTTTTTAGGTACCTATCAGTTCTTCCAAGAAGTTGGAAATTTGAAGATGGGAACTTTCCAAGTTTTAACCTTCTCGAGTTTAAACCTTCTCAAGTTTGAACCTTCTCAAGTTTGAACCTTCTCAAGTTTGAACCTTCTCAAGTTTGAACCTTCTCAAGTTTGAACTTTCTCAAGTTTAAACTGTCTCAAGCTTGAACTTTCTCAAGTTTAAAGCTTTCCAAGTTTGAACCTTCTCGAGTTTAAAACTTCTCAAGTTTGAACCTTCTCAAGTTTGAACCTTCTCAAGTTTGAACTTTCTCAAGTTTAAACTGACTCAAGTTTAAACTGACTCAAGTTTGAACTTTCTCAACTTTGCACCTTCTCAAGTTTAAAGCTTTCCATGTTTGAACATTCTCGAGTTTAAATCTCCTCGAGTATGAAGCTTCCTGAATTTGAACTTTCTCAAGTTTAAACCTCTCAAGGTAGGAGCTTTCTAAATTTGAGCCTTCTCGAGTTTCAACTTTCTCGAATATCAACCTTCTCGAGTTTAAACCTTCTCACGTTTGAACATTCTCAAGTTTGAACCTTCTCGAGCTTGATCGTTTCCAAGTTTGAACATTTCCAAGTTTCAATTTTCATAATTCCAGCATTCTCAGTTTCAACCTTCCAAAATTTGTAACTTCTGAGCTTGAACCTTCTCATTTTCAACTCATCTAGTTTCAACCTTCTATACCTTGATTTTCCAACTGTCACTTATTCCACCATTTCAACAGTTTTCTCAGAATACTATTTGTTGTTATCCAGAAGCTATAAACAATGTTTTAAAAGTTGAGCTATATGTACTTTTCCTAGCATACTTAGCAAGAATCAGACGATACTAGAGAATTTAGTTCAATATCTATATATGTCGGTAAACTGATAAATCTCGAGGTGTGTGTATCAAGGTCACATGAATCATTCAATTTTTTCGGCGCAACGGAAAGCTATGATTGGTATCTAGTATCAAGTCAACAAGGCGATTAGGGCAGTGATACGTTATCTTACCTCATTTTGCTATTCTAGTTATTGATTTCAACTTCAACTAATATCAGCTATCGCATAGCCCAGAATATTCCATTTCACATTTCACATTCATACGAAACACTATTACAAAAACCTCCATTTCAATTTTTAAATCCCATATTCCCAACAGTTAAAGAGGCTACCATACTTTAATTAACAATTCAGATTTAAATGCATTCCACGCCCACAATGAACATCATTTCTTCATTCAATCAAAGTTCCATTCCCAACAGACTGCCTCGCGCAATTCACATCTTCCCAGTTCATCAAATTCCGCTTCCCACGGCAGACAGCCATAGAATTATTAAAATAATACTATCAACGTCAGAGCACTGAAACTCTCCCGTGTAACCAGCGTCCACGTCGATCTACCAAATCCCTGATCCAGAATAGCTTTCATATTGGTAGGAAAAAGTTCCATCGTCGTTATACTAAAAAAAGAACTCACAGTTACAAAAAGAAGAAAAGTGAAGTTGACCCGGTACGCCCTGTTGCTCGAGCGAAGGCGTGTCTCTTCGCCAGCACGATCTCTGTGATCACGGTGGAGTGAATCTAAAAGCGAGAGTCTATGATAATTCCGATGATGCGTGTCTGGCGACAGAAGCACCTGATTGCATCAAACGTGGGCCTTAAGCTACGATTCATCGCTCCGCCGACGCGCAAGGACGCGGCGCGTGGGCGTCGAGCACGTGCAGGGGTGCACACGAGCGACAGAATGCGTATGTATGTCGTGAAAGTCCGCATTCCTGCCTGGCAGGCGGATTATTGCCGATTTGCGCAAGGTCACTTGCTATGCTACGCGCATGAATGGCGATAATTGAATGGACGATTCATCAGAGAACGTAATCCCATGAATTTACGGGGGTTGTTCAATGGGTGAAGACACAATTGCTGGGTGGCTTAGGAGTTATTTCTTCTGGAAAGCTAGGTTTCCCAAGGAAAATGTGTTCTTGGGTTGTTGCTTCATGTGGTATTGCTTCACTCTTTCTGTGGTGGCTATAACAGCTCTGCGATACAATGTTCTGATGGCTGCTCGTGATGGTAGATAGGATGCATTAAACGAAAAGAATAGTGTCCAACGCGTTATATGCTGCTCTGTGAAAATGGAATAAGAAATTGGTTAGTTAGAAGAACTTTTCTTTGGAAATTTGGTTTTATGTATGCACAGGTGTGCTGTGATTCATTAATGCATTATGTGATACATTCATTATTTGTCACTGTAATCTTCTAAAGTTTAAACCTACCCAAGTTTGAATCTTCTGAGGTTTGAACCTCTTCAACTTTGAACGTCTCCAATTTTGAATCTCTCCAAGTTTGAACCTTTCCAAGTTTGAACCTTTCCCAGTTTGAACATTCTCCAATTTGAACGTTCCCAACTTTGAACCTTCTCCAGTTTGATCCTTTTCAAATTTGAACCATTTCAAGTTTGAACCTTTTCAAGTTTGAACCTTCTCAAGTTTGAACTTTCTCAAGTTTGAACCTTCTCAAGTTTGAACCTTCTCAAGTTTGAACCTTCTCAAGTTTGAACCTTCTCAAGTTTGAACCTTCTCCAGTTTGAATTTTCTCAAGTTTGAATCTTCTCAAGTTTGAACCTTCTCAAGTTTGAACCTTCTCAAGTTTGAACCTTTTCAAGTTTGATCCTTCTCCAGTTTGAACCTTCTCAAGTTTGAATCTTCTGAAGTTTGAACCTTTTCAAGTTTGAAGCTTCTCAAGTTTGAACTTTCTCAAGTTTTAACCTTCTCAAGTTTGAACCTTTCCAAGTTTGAACCTTCTCAAGTTTCAACTATTTCAAGTTTGAACCTTTCCAAGATTGAAGCTTCCAGAGTTTGAGTGATTATTTGGTTTTTATACATGGGTATGCTGTGATTCATCAATACATTAAGCGATACATTAATTATTTCTCACTGAAAGAACGTCTAGTATAAATCTGTTTGATAAGTAGTGACGGACAGTGTTTAGGAAGTCTCTAGATATAATTCAGTTTTCTATTTTACAAATCGAAGCTTGCCACTTCCTGCAGGAACCTACAATCTTTTTCTGGAATGATACGACGCACGGTGTAATTTGTGATAGAACTCTGCAAGCGGCGGTTCAGCTTTCATTACACATCACAATTTCAAATTACGCCACGCCATTTCCTGTTCACGCGTCCACGCGTTTCACCAGGATTATTTTTCCATAACTTTCTTCATAAGCGATGCGTGAAATTAAATTCCCATTGCAATCTGCATTTTAGATCACCACCTATAACCTTGATTCATCCGATGCAATTAAATTCAAGTTAATCCGCCGGCCCGCAGGTTGTACGACTTTTTCGTAACAGAATTATTGGTTCGCTGGCACGATAAAATGCTAATTATTCAGCGAGCCTGTAACAATTATCGGGTTTCGGCGATTTCCGCGGCGCTCCAATTATTCATTATTCCCTGGTGCATCCAGGATATGCGGCTGCATCTAGGACAATCAGCAGTCTACTTTTTACCAGGCTGCATTAAACGATAGTTTGCTCTCTGCTTTTATTTTTTCGGCTCTTTTTCATAGCTGGACGACCGCGAATATCGATTCGCGAACAATAGGGCGTCTGGTTGTTTTGAATACACTCCGAAACTTTACATCAACGATCGTGACATTTGCAAAAAAAAATCCTGTCCCATGGTTCGTTAACTTGAATAATAATTTATACATCCTAGCGGTACGTGTCCCAAATGTATATTCAATGGGGCGACGTTTGGCAGGAAAAATTAAGGAGTTTAAGTTACATACTTCTTTTTCCTTCGACTCCTCCAACGGTAACCTTTTAATACCAAAATTCTGCTAGCGCACCGTTCCACGACTGAAGAATTTTTCATATATCTAGCTCTTTGTTGGAGGAGAATTCCTCCTTCTCTGAAAATCGAGTCGCAGTTTTTGGGTTTAATATAAATTTTTATATCATTTTTCAGTATCCAAGGCTTCCTGATGAAGATGAAATGAAATCACAATTAAAATTTCGTCTGATTTATGAACTAAAAAGACTACAGTTCTGTCTAATATTCTTTTTAGGCCACGATGCATTAGATATTAATATCTCGTTGAATACATAACGAACGTGCCACATTTAAATTGCAAATAAGCGACAGTGTACGTTACATTTATCGAGGAAGATGTTTCTTTAATCTTGCAGACACGAATGATTATCTTCATTACATTCATCCCACGATAAGGCGGTGCTATCATTCTAACGAATTTAATGCTAGAAAAATCTGTTTACAGTGGAATCATAATCCAGGATCACAGTAATAATAATTACACTTATGTACTGTAACTTCTCATCTTCATTCTCCTTTCATTTATTACAAGGCTCGCCTTAATGAGAACAACCATCTTGAACGTGACTTTCACGTTGTTACTGATTCTGCAAAACTAGTTTCGCGTGATCACCGATGTTCACGCAGCTGGCGTTAACATTGCAACGCGTTTTCTTGTACGGGAGAAAAAAGGATGACACATTAATTTCCGTGTAGGAAGAGTTTCTAATGATCTCGACATCCTGCAGCATTGCTCTCGTCACTTTCTTCAATTTAATGTGGCTTTTATCTAGAACCTTTCATTTCATCACGTGCAATCCACTTGCTACTAATAATAGTAATACAGAAGCAAATTGCATGTAAAATTTGCGATAGTTTATGGTGCCAAAAGGCCTGAGACTGAAGGAAGAAACTTGTGCGATTTAACCTGCTTAGAGAAGTGGGCCACGTAAATCATTAAGAACATCGTTTCTTCACTTTGCTTTTCTCACTTTACTAATCATACATTGTTTTATCAGAGAACTAGAATAGTCAATAGTTGTATCAACTGTAAAAATATGACTGTTCTATTATCTAAAAATTCTTTCTTCGTGCAGTGATATCTCCTTAGGTTCAGGTAAGAGTGATTCTACTGTAATTATTTCCGATTTCTCAAAAATTTAAGCTAACCAAATTATTCGAAGTACCACAATAGTAGTTCTTCCCCTGCACCCTATGAAGTATAATAATCTTTATTACTTTCGTAAAAGGCGAGGTGCAACCAGTATGCTGTTACTATATCTGACTTTAGCTATAATATAACATCGGTAAAACACATCAGACTGGTCTCTTCGTTTCTTCTCGATTGCAGTGCCAGAATAAATTAACCTTCGCTCTGTGTACAACTCTAATTACACCGCACGCATTTTCAGTGCAAAATGTACAGAAAATAAACTTTGGCTGCGTAAGTATTTGTGACAGTTTATTAATTATTAAGAAGATAGGTGTAAAAAGAATTAAAACATTTAATTTAAAGTACAAACATTAAAAAGTTGTGTACAAATAAAGAAAAATAAGTTTGTTTTTTTTTTAATCAAATTGTGTGCGAAACATATCACAGATAGCATTTCTAAGAATCCTTTGCAAAATTTCCTTTCGGCAACTTTTTATTTACGTTTTTATTACCTCGGAGTGTGTTTGCACCCCTGTGCACAGAGTGAACGTTAAAATACAATTACACGATGCGATATGTTTTACAATGGTTGCACTTCCTGCATGCGTGCAATCGATGCAGACGCTTAATATCGAAACGATCAGAACACGCAGGGGGTACATAGTCGTTGAGGAATGAGATTGCCTCAGATCAACGTCGTCAGATCTCTGTTTTACGACGAAACTTCTCGACCGTAACGATTATGTGTAACTTTTACCACCAGCAATTATCATCTCCGTGACTGCTGTCCATGATATTTTTATTACAGGAAAACACGAGCTGGGACAGAAACCTTCGCGTTCGGCCAATCGTTTTAATCAACGCGGTCGTTAATAGCACGTTGTCATCGCGTACGAATCATTGCCCGCCGCTAAATGGCCGAAAATTAATCTTTGATCTTCCAGCTGCGAAAAGAGCGTATTATTTGTGCATTTAACACGCAGGGTAAACAAATTAGCGGGAATTAATTTTATTTGACGTTTATATGGCCCATGAACGGTTTCATTACTGGCTGATGTTTCAACGAAAAGACCAAACAGGCTTTCCTCGAAAGCTGGAAATGTTACGAGTTTGTTTTAGAGAAACAGGAATTGAGGTATAATAATTTATTCAAATTGGATCAATGAGGTGTTTCTTCATTCACGAAATTATTGCATTTCCACTCCGATATTCATGGATTTATTTGTCGTTCTAAATGGGAATACGGTATGATAATATATTATATGGGAAGTGCGATAAGAGAATATATTGCAGTGAATGAATTTGATTAATGCAGGATAGAGTAGGTGGCGGATTTAAGAAAAATGGCCCAGGTGGCAAACGTTGAGGGGCCCATTTTTTCGGGAAAACGAAGAGGTAGTTTACTAAAAGGGGGTAAATGTACAGAAAAGAATAGAAAAAAGTGCTTGGATAAAATCGTAATTTATTTTTTAAGCCAGGGCTGCCTTCTGAGCGGGGGGCCTTCTGAACAGGGGCCCATTTTTTGGGAAACTAAAACGGTAGTTTACTGAAAACGGGCTCAGTGTAATAATACAGAAAAAAATATAGTTTGCATAAAATCATAATTTTTTTAAGGATGGGGCCCTAGTGGGCCTTCCGAGAAGGGGCCCAGCTGGCAAGTGCTCATCGGCCGCCCTGTTAAATCCGCCACTGGATAGAATGAAGAGTTAAACTAGTATTCTTTTCAGTTTGAAGGTGTTGTAACTGGATTTCTACATTATGAACTGCGATACCTATATAATCGCGCCACAAACATGAGATAAAGGGAATTTTATTTATTAGGTAAACCTCTGTTAGTCGACATTGTGAAGGATACGAACAGATTATCATTAAGATAAGAAAGACGTTGACAACATGCAGTATGGTGCACTTAATCGTCGCTATTTTTCATTCCTTATCCGTTATTGGAGTCTTGGTTTCTTGCTAAAGCATGAAAAGAAATGAAGATAATTTTTTTTAAATCCTTTTGTCATGGCTTCTTAAGGGGCCAGTCCACTGTGAAGTCGTGAAAAATTGTCATTTTTTAGGATTTATTTTTTAATAAACGGAATATCCAACGAAAATAATGTTTTGTCTACTTATTAATACACTTATTGACAGTATAAAAAAAATTAATTTTTAACAGTTTTTTAAAAATATATATCGCACTGGTGTGAGCGCCTTGAGAAAGCGATGCAGTGCTGGTGCAGGTGATTCCGGGAGAATGACGCATTTGAAACAAAAAATTTAAAGTGTGTTGTAATCATTATGAGTGTGGATATCGCCGGAACCAGGATTAGTTTTACTGATAAAAAATTAACAAAATGGCGGAGGTTTGAAGTTTATGTGTCGAAATACGGTGAATTTTTCAATCATTTTGCCTTGTGAAAAGTATGAAATGTTTAATCCAAAAAGGTGTCCGTGGTCCCGGCCATAGCCACTGATGTTCTGAATAACGTGTAAAAATTTCAAACTGATTGGTCAAATATTTTTTATGGAATCACCTGCACCAGTTGAAAAAATGTTGTTTTGAGATAATCACGTTTTAAATTTTAAAACAAATTAAAAAAATTCTTTTAATTTTTTTTTGAATAATATAAGAGTAGCTTGATAAATACCAAAAAGATTTATTGCATTATATGTTGAATCTACGGAGAAACGAATCTTGAAAAATAGCTTAATTTTTCAAACCGTCAGTGGACTGACCCCTTAAAGGCACCACTGTAATCCATTTTTCAACAGTGGTTAAAATAATTCAAGAATAAAAATTTACGCGCCATAGAAGAAACGTCTTTTCCTATATTTCAGTCTTAGAAAATCTGCGTTTAATTGCCATTTCGTACCTCGAAAATGTAACGCAGAGTTTTTGCGTTTTTCGTAACGCAAGTGCATAAAAAAAATTATAGATTTCCTTTTACAAATTTATTCATCTTCGATAAACCAAACTCAATTTCACAGTGTAGCGCACGGTCGAACAATTATGAGCAACAAAAGAATATTTCGATAAAAAAATTCAACCCTTCTGGTTTTGTAACACCCATTTTGAAGAACGAATTGATTTGCATTAGCTAGCAGTATGCATTCCTGAAATAAATATCGTTTCCCATCAAATAAAAACCACGCACATTCATGGGACATTGTTACTTCAGCTCTCATGAAATCAATGCCCCTCAAAATTATCATTCAACCCCAATATAAAAAGCTTTGAAAAAAATTTTTGTTGTTTCCCAGCAATATCGTTTTCCAAAACAAAGCACTGTTTTCGCGTTTCCTTTAAACAACGTTCTCCATGTAAAACAAAACACAGACGATCTTTCAATTTTCCCTGCAGGGACATTTATATTCAATCGCTCAAATTCGAGTTTTGTTACAACCAAGTGTCACGAGATTCGTCATCCGTTTCTATTACTATTTCATATTCTACACCTCTGTTTCTCGTTCTCTGTACCTCCTCCACCCGCCGCTACCCTCTACTCTTTATTCTCCCCCAGCGAGTAGCCAAAAAAAAAGGAGACTTAGACGCTGACGAGGATGTTCGCCCAATACCCCTGCTCTCTTTTCGTTTTTCAATGAAGAAACTTTCCGCTGTACAGGATGCTGTGGGCAGCCGTTCCATTCTCCCAGGCACGGGAAATTAATAAGCCATTGTTAAGATCCGAGTCGCGTTAGCGTTTAGGGGTTGTAAAATTTTTCATGCTTTGCTCGCCCTTTTACGTCCGCCTGTCAGGACAGCGCCGGAATGAACGTTTCAGAGCCGCGTTGCACCGCTGAAAAAAAAGGGGCGCGCTCGCAGGTCGTCGGAGAAATATTACGGAGGTTTCCCAGCAGCCGCGAAACGGATTTATCGTTAATTACTTTTCCTCCTGGCTCGCTGGAACAACTTGTATCCACGCGTCGAACGATATTGCCGAATCGTTCGACGCGTTTCCGCGTGAATTCCGGGGGGAGGAAAGCTTTGAATAATGGTGGGCGCACTGGCAACGGTGAGAACTGAGAATTAATAACGGGTAATTCGTTGGGACACGACCGATTTCCTGGCGAGCTACACGCTCGTCCAGATGACAAGACTCTGGCAATTTTGCACGGGTATGCTTGTTCCTTTCTAGGTCAGCATTGCTTTCATTTTGCTTGTGGGTTTGCCAAGATCTCTGTGGAAATTATGTTCTTAAGTTTGCTAGAATAGGGTTTTGTTTCAAAGGAGTTGCAATGTCCAGCTTCCTCGTCTAAACTTCCTCGCGCAGATTTCTTTTAATTTCAATTTACTTGATGGGCTTCTATTGCCTGTGTCTAATAAGGGTCCAGTCTTCTTTCTGACTCTCTTATTTTCAGTGCTTATGAAATTGTCTTTATCACTGCGATCCTCAGGATCTTCTGCTCCGAGCAACTTCTTCTTTCGTATGTTCGTAGCGTCCCATTTTATCAAATGCATATGTTAAATTCTGTATCTAATCTTCAATAATTATCAATATTTTCCGGCGACTGAAATCTTTTAAAATTCCTCCCCTTTTCGCGAATATTTCCATCCTCATTATGCGTGCTTCTGTCTTGCTCTGAACTGATCTCTCTCTATCAGTGTCGCTCGATGCGCATCAATTACGCTCAGTCGAAAATTCTCTCGTTAAATTCCATTTTAATTCGGTTCCATCGGGGCAAGTGTGCCCTTAATGAGCAAATTAAAATTCACGTCGACGGTGGAGAATATTTTTAGCGGTCGAGGGTGCATATCGATGGGAGCACGTTAACGGAAAAGTTTTTCCACTGTCAGAGATACGGCAGCGAGTGAAGAGGAAGATTTAATCTTGGTAATTTGTCTGTCTGTCTTGAAATTTTGCACACTGCACACACCGCTGGACTGCGAATAAACTACTCTTTTTTTCGCGAGCGCGCGTTTTTCGTGGAGATGTTTCTATCGATTCTGAAAAGCTCGTCGACTGATAAGGCGAATTTGCATAACGCTACGTCCACGTGAAACGAGGGTAGAGTGTCGATTCCTTCGATCGTTTCATTTCTGGAGGCTGCTTCCACGTGGCAAATCTTTTGTGGTGAGATTATTTTGATGGGCAAATTTTGGCGCAGCAGGGTGAATCGGTTGAAAGTGTAACACGGGTGATTCACGAGATTGGGGCTGATCGCTATTTTATTCAACTTCTAGTCCCATGTTAAATCATTTTACTTAAATGCTGCGATCGGTTTCAATAAGACTGGGAGATTTGAAAATGACTAACATATTTTTAGTATTCTGGAGCTCAGATGTCATTTGATTGTTTTATCTTAGTGTAGCATTTATTTTCCAAGTAATGGGACGCCATACTTAAAAATTCTGAATCGATTTCACGAGATTTCACGTTTTACTAATAAAGTGTAGATGTATTAAAAAATAGCAAGTCAGAGTCGTTCAAATTCAATATCAATTCCAGCACACTTATAATCATAGTCGAATTGGAAAAGAACTTCAGTTATCAACAACAATCATAATTAACCCAAGCAGGAGGTCGAGATCTCTTTCATCAAAGATCCCTGGTCAAATTTGAAACGCCTGTACTCGAAGCATCTTGTCCCTTTCAGTAATTCTCATTCAGAATACCAATAAGTTAAATTGAAAATTTGAAAAACCTCCGACACTAAAAGGACTATTTATTAACTGAAAAAGTAAGTTACGAAAATCTTAAAAAGTATGAAATTAATATATCATATTATTTATTTCTCTGTTATAGATAGTATAGTCCTAACATATTATATTTAGTTTTCTAATTTCATATAGTACCTAATGAACTTCTAGGATCGAAACACAGCTATTTTATAATCCTTATTTCGAATTCTTATAATATTCAAGAATGCTACGGGGACTGCTGCGAAATGTTAACAAAAAAATTAAAAAGATACATACCACCGTATTTGGAACACTCTGTACGTCATTCTCCAACTCCTGAGCACACGTTCGTCGGAGAGGAACTCAAGGAGACACGTTCTCGGAAAGCCCACCAAGTGGAAAATTATTAATAAACATATTCAGAAAAAGAATTCATCGCTGGTGCACCGCTAACTCGGTCCCAGACGTCATCAGGATTTTCCATCCGCCGCAATCCCCGGGCACTAGAAATTCAGATAAAAGTGCTTTCATCTCGCGTAATATATTCTCGAAAGGGAAGATCGCAAACCGGCAGCCATTTCGATTCGCTGGGAAAAGAAGAGATCCTTGAGGAGTCTGGAGAGCCGAGGATCCCGAGGAACAGGAATGTTGCTGGGAAGGTCAGAGGTGAAGGCGAATCGCTTTCAATAATCCGACAGAATTTCCGCCGGATTAAGATCCAAGAAAACTTTCCGTCCTGCTATCGAACTGTCTCCCCTCTTTTACGAATTATCCTCGCCACTTCTCCCCGATTAATAATCAATTTCCAAATAATTTACACTCGCAAACCTCTGCAGTAGTGAAACCTGAATAATTCCACGTTACAAATTTTGCTAAGCGTAATCCATTTTCCTCCCCAGAGTTTCTATTACCATTCCTAAAATTTATGCAGATTTCATTTCACGAACAGTCGTTTGAATTTAACGATGGAATTCTTATTCCTCGGTTTTCCACTTTTTGTCCGAGGTCTCTTGTGTACTTGGAGAATTCTTTTCTCAACAGCTTCGCCGTCGTCAGGCCTATAGAATTTAACCCACAACGAGATAACTCGACGAATTGCATAGAGTAAGAGCTAAATTATCAACGTGACGATAATAATCTTTCGCTACAAAAATTACTACAAATGACAATTCTAAATGAAGCAAATTTTTATTTATCCGATCTTTTCGGTGGATAATCACGACAAGTTAAGAAGTAGACATACACTCATACATTCCCCAAAGAAAATGGAACGAAAGGCGACTTATGAATAAAGGAGACTTCAGTCAATCAATCGCTGCAACAATTTATTGAGGATAAACTCTGTCGACTCTAATCGGCATCACAGGATGAGCTCGCTGGTATTTTGGATCAACGTTATAATTGATCATTAACGTCAATATTTTTTGATCATTTTTACTGTACAACCTGACGGCTGACGAATTCACAGAAATTTCTATTCTGCGTTGCGAACCATTTCGCTTTTGTGATTTCGTCTGGATGTTCGGTTGGGTATATGTAACAATCCGCGAAACAAAGGGACTTCGCCGTAGACGCAATTTCGCCTTTTAGTCCAGTGAAATTAGGATCTGTCTGGGGAATAAATCCCACCAAGCTAAATTTTGGTATGGGCCTTTATTTGATCGTTTTAAACAATGTGTCAAAAGTCCCCATCGATCCGACCGCCGCTAAAAAATTTACAGAGGCTTGCAAAAAAACAACAACTGTTTTTCGTGAATATCTCGTTATCTAGCAGTTTTGCGACAAAAATAGTTATTATACAATTTATAGCCTAGGCAATTCTCTACAAAAAAGGTCGTAGGGTAAATGTCCCAATTACTGCCAGTGTCCCTATTACTGCCACTTCATTTATTTTACTTGATAAACATGCAATGTATAATGAATAGTTTAAAAAATAATTTATCACAAAATTGGGACTGTTCTTATTATTATAGTACATTCTTTATATTTCTATTCGTTAAACATTACGTTTTTTTTTTAAGTGAAATAAATAAAGTGGCAGTAATAGGGACACTGACAATAAATGGGACATCTACCCTATGAGTTTTTTGCCTGTTGAAAGGGAATCCTATTTTTTGGGCTAAAGTCTTAGCAAAATTTGGGACTTTTTTTTAAGAAACTAGTGAAACTTGGACCACGTTTTTACGAATCTTTGAAGAAGTTGTACTGTTTTTCATTAATTTTTAATAATAAATATGCGATATGAAAAAATGTCCCACATTTTGATAAACACCCTATACACTTTTGTAACATTTTCTGCGATCATTGCTCTCATCCCCACGTTCTTTAGTGTCTCCTCTAGTGTTTACCTTTTAAATTTTAAGACGTGGGTGTGTTGGGTATCCTTATTTACGAGTTCAAGAGTTCTTTCTGAAACTTTCTTCTCTTTGCTCCAATCACTTTTAGCCATCAAAGGGTATTTACCAAGTCCGAGAATTTCTGTTTGGACGTATGTATTACGCATTTCCAAGTAGCTCGCAGTACGCGACTCGAAGTTACTAAACTCCGAACAATTTCAGTTCGGAAGCTGAAGGGGCAACCCTAATCCAGACTTAACCTACCATCACTCATCGCCAAAGAATAGCAGGAAGTATTAAATTCTTCAGATCCAGTGAAACTTTCAGTCGTCCTGTCCATAAGCTGATAATTTAAAACTGCCAAAGTAAAAGAGCAACCCTCAATCCCGCAAACGCCACAGAAGTCACGCTTGCGTTATAAGTTACATAAACTTCATCCAAAACGCCACATTATCATAAATACCGTTCGACCAAAAAATTTAATCGAACCCACGTTATCGTCTGTGATAAAAGTTCCGAGGCACAATAATCCTGGTATCACCAATCAGATTCATATGTCGCGCGTATAAAATCGCGCGCAAATCAGTACGATCGAAAATACAAACATTCTCAATCGTCGTTGGAGTGAAACCGACTTTATTAAGTTCGGAAAGCGCGATTGTAATTTCCACTCTAATAAGCCGGCTCGTAAATCCGCTGGATTTTGCAAAATCGTAGGCTAACGAGATTGTAACGCGATTTAACAATCGGTATATCAAAATTAATACAAAGAAATAACGATATTGTTATTCTCGTTTAAAACGCGACCTGTGTCGTGCGACATAGCTTCAATAATCGCTTGTTCTAATAATCGGATTATAAAGTATCACGTTATTCGGTTATAAAACAACGTTTAACTGGGGGTTGAATTGATACGAGGTAACAGTAAATGAAAAATAATGGCCGTTCTGTTACGGTATGCCTGTGCAATATAAATTCGAATGGCGGTACACGGTGATCAAGAGTAACGTGATAAGTTACCACAGTGATCTGTTTAGAAGTTATCGCTGATAATTTTGCCTATCTTTCCTCATGAGAGTTTAATTTTGAATGATATTAAAGACAAGATTAGATTGATTCAGGCATGAGCAGGGGTCGAATGGAACTGTTAACTTTTATATTATTGACTTTTAACTTTGAAGTCATTTATTTTCTGTTTGAAGTTAACTTTGTACTTTAACTCTGTTGTAAGAGTTCAGTTTTAACAGTTATTTTATGTTCGACTAATAAAAGTTCTGGAAGATTGTATAATTTTGAACACATATTTAAGGGTGCAATATAAAGGTTAGGATTTTTTTTTAATTAGTATTATTTAAGGAATTAAAAGCGGGATAAATATAGAAGAAAAATCAGATTGTGGTTTTTATATAATTATTTTCACCCAACGGTTTAAGATTTCAACTTCAGATCTATCTACCCCATAACATTTACGGGAACTCTGCTTCTCACAACTTTCACTTTTTCAGACCAGAATAATTAATGTTCCTCTTTAATTAGAACTTTTTTTCTACTTTGAAGAAATTAAAAGTTTATTCTTTACAGAAAAATGTATGGAATAAAAGTTTCAGTTAATACACTGCATTTTATAACAGTTTTCTCAGGACACAATAAATAATAGTCATAAAATTACAGTGATTTCATAATTAATTGAAAATTTTAACAGTTTCTTTCGACCCCAGAATACGAGTCTCCGAACTTGAAAGGAATTTTGAGATCTTTTTCTGACACAATGCAATCGTTGATTTATAATTTGAGTAATTGGAAATTGAAGGGTTTTTGTGAAAACTGTGGTTATTTATTTAAACCGTTTGAAAGCTCTATAGGTTCTCATCTCCATCCCAACTTCCCCCTTTGTCAAGTTTCTGCTCGTTTAGCTTTTCCTAAGTCAATATTTCATTGATAGATCAGACTCTAATCCTAAGAATATTATAATCTTCTCAACAACAAGTTCTCAACTGATCAGCTGCTACTACTGGAATGTAGTAGCAGATGTATTCTTGAAGACACAGTAAATACAATTGTCTAACGTTTGCCAGCACGATATTCATTAAAGATTCTGGATGATTCCCAAACTGTTGCATATGCATTGAATCACAAAAAAACTTGGTCCAGAAGTTTAAAATAACAGCTTCACGAAAGTACCCCTCACTTGCCCCGCTAGTAAAATGCTGCAACATAAATTCATTTAACCACCACATAATTAAGCAAACATCATATGCACATACATAATTGAAGAGTCCTTTGTAGAAAACACTGGGAGTGCCAAAATTAAAAAAAAAAAGGAATTATCGGGAAATGTTCTACATGCCAGTGTAAGTTTACAGTACCTACAGAATTTTAATGCAATTTCCCTTTGTAAATAAATTACCAATAGTGGTTAAAAGATGGTACAGCTGGTACGTCCAACGCCACTTCTGCAGAATACAATGTAAGGGCCAATTAAGCGACCGATAAACAGGATTGGCACTTACAGTGCTTGCAAATTTAAATCAATGGCGCATTCAGTTTTCTCTGCAACTAATAAGTGACGTATACAGGGTTTTCTACAAATTCAATTTTATTTTTCATGAATTTCGACTATATTAATGGAAAAAAATAGAAAATGTGATGCATTTGAGTTATTGTATACTTAAGTATATTTAGCACTCAAAACAAATAAAATTTTGTAAATAATTTAAAGTCAGGGAAGTTTTTCTCTCTCCTAAAAAAAAATTGATTTTTGGCACTTAGTGTTTTCTACAAAGACTCTTCAATTACGAGCTGCAAATGGCGATTTGCTTGATATTCGATACCGATCGTTCGTTTATTTATTTTTAATTTGCCTCGATCGGCCTCGAGTTTCCTCGAGGTTGGATCGAGAGTCGAGTTCCGAGGTCGCAGCGTACAGCTCCGAGAAGGTCGCGATCTAGATCTTGACTTGTGCGAAACCAGTTTGCGAGGTCAGCGAGCTGCTCGTTGCAACACACCCAGGCTACTGACCCTTTGTGTTTGCGTTCGATTCCCCGCGCGAGTCGCAATTTCACGGATTACCTGTGCCGTGGCATTGATCAATTCACGATTAAAGCCTTTTTTAACCACTGCTCTTGCCGTGTAATCTCTGCCGATCAAGGACAGTAATTGTCCCTCTCGACGAAGAAGTGAAATATATTGTAGTTAAAGTGGCTGCGGATACCATTTGCCTGTACCGAGCGGAAAATCGAACCTAATGATTCCTCGAGGATCAATTAGAAAAACGTGCAGCACGTCACTCGCTTTTTACACTCCAATTTCTACTCCAAATTGAGCGTAGGTACTTTGGCAATCTCAAAGCCGCAAACATCACAAATCGAAGCTTCACATAGAAATAAGAATTAGGATGTACAATGACGTATTAGACAAAGGAGTATCGATGGTAATTATATTGATACCTGCTCGCCAAGGAATATCGGGTTTCAGCACTGTTTTAACAACTCACCGAATTTATTTCAGCGGTATACCATGATTTTTCGAAATACCTAAATAATCGCATTAAGCAGAAATGGCAGGAAAATGGCAGAAAGATATACCCTACAAAATCCAAATTTAATAGAAAAGATCAAGAACATAGTATTAGACTAATTACACTAGTTTGGGGTGAGAGAATGATGGGAAATTATGTTTGGTTCCTCATAAGAGAAACGAATCCCAAAACGAACAAAAGCCAAAAAATGAGCCAGAACTATTTCTAAAACACACATGAATATATTAAAAAAAATACTTGAAGAAATGTACAGAATGAATTAAAATTGAAATAATACAATAAAATGGAAGAAACACAAAAACCGAGAAAAAAAATGAGATTTTAGTCTTTTCACACACTTGTTTCTGGCTTCGGTATTTATCCACAGATTTTCTTCCGTCGCACCTTGTTTTCTTCGTAAAAGTGTAGACTCAACGTAAGAAATGAGAAACTCGGCCCACTTTTGCGATTTAGATTTTCCCAGATGATTAAATGAATTGTCGATTTCAATGTCGATCGAAAAAATGACTTTTTTCACATATTTCTACCGATTTCACCCGAATTACTGAACCGATTTGAAAATCTTGTAAGGTACATTTGTTGGTGATTCAATTATCTTTAATTTCATATAATTTTCGTCCATATCGGTCATTCGCAGCACGAGATATTCGCAATTAAGTGGGACCACCTTTTTGACGGACAGGTAAAAACTTCACCTGTCGATATCTCGAAAACGTGACCATAGAAAATTTTTAGACTTTATTCTTGGAATCAGCGAGTCATTTTACATAAGGAAAAAATAGTGGCATTTGCTGCGCAATTTTTATTTTATTTTATAAACTAGTGTTATTGAACACACTAAGCTTACACACGAATACATTTTCAACGAAACAACCCCACCATGCTGCGAGCCCTGCTGCCAAAGCTTAACCATCAAACACATCCTATGAGACTGCAAGAACACAGAAGACGCCAGAAATCAGCTCCAAGTACCCAACAACATGAAAGAAATATTCGAAACAGAAGAGAACCTCAAGAAAGCACTCGACCTTATCCGTAGATTAAATCTTTATTGCGAAATATAAAATACCACTAACTATGGTCGCTAATAACCACGAGGTTGATGCAACCTTAAAAAAACGGATTAGAATGGCCTGTCCAGTGAATGAACACCCCCCAGTGAATGAACACTGCTATCATAAGAAGAATTAACACCTACCACATTCTTTTCACGTTAACATTTACACAGTGCTTCTGCATTCAACCGAGTTCTTCTTAAGTTGTTCATTAAATACTGTCGATAATCCAATGAAAACAAAACACTGACATAAACCACCACTAATCTCCCTCCTCCAGAGGATAAAACCTTCCACGCGTGTCAATTCCCTCGCGCATTCTTTGCGCCGTTAAGCCGCCCATGTTCGTGAAACAGTAGGCCGCAAAAATGCGTACGTTTCAGTGCACGGCCAACGATCCTTATCCAAACAGCTCCTATCGGGGCGGATATCGTATTTGGCACAATTCCTAACAGTCGTCCAGTCCCCCGGGGGGGAACGGCGTATCCGACGGTGCACGCGTGTGTTTTTAAAACATCCATTCTCTGCGAGCCTCCTCGCTGAGCTACGCAGTAATGGCCTGATAACATGCAACCGGAAGACTGTCAATTCAGAGGAGGCTGTCGTTCTTGTCAATGCGCCTCGAGCAGCCGTGACGTGCATTACTCAATCTAACGGTAACCGATCGATGGTGTAAGTTTAAAACGCGTCATTCGTGCGCCGCGTAATCGAGCTAGATTCGCGCAGCTGGCTAGATGGGACGTTCTACTCCGCGCGGCCGTCTGTGGCAATCATAAATTCATTCCCGATGCGATAAAAAACGCACGCCACGCGGTTACGTCTTGTTGAGCAGGTTCATTGCCGCCGTGGGCGCACATTAGCGTGTTATTCAGGGGTGAATCGCTCAGGGTACCGACGATGCGTGGTAATTATAGCTGAAACGACGGCTCCTTTTTTTCTCATCCGACCATAGTGATTTGCTCTGGATGGAATCGATAGAGGTGGAAGTACCGTTCCTGGGTGGCTCGATCCGATGATCCCCTGCGTTGCTATCTTCTGCTGCGAGTAGTTTTATTTTTTCTTTCTTACGTGTTTAACATGTTCACTGTCATTAGGAGTGACGGGTTCGTTGTGGAGCGTTGAAAATGGGGTGAAAGGGTTAGCTGCTGTCAGAGATTGCGATGCCTTATTTTATTTTAATTTATTGTATTTGGCGCCAAATTCCTAAGCGCCTGACTGGTAGGTGGCGCGCAAGAAGAAGAAGAGTAGTGGTCCTCTGGGGAGTGATCGGTATAACCGCAGCCATCTTGGAGCAAAACGTATTTCTGTTTTTTTTTTTGGAGCAGTACTTCTGTCTCTTTCTATCAGTATTTCTGTCTCTTTCTTTTTTACAGTTTCGGGTTTAAAAAATCGATTTTTTGACTGCCTAGTCCCCTTAAGGTTGTGAAACCTAACCTCCAAGTCAAATAGGCACTCCCAGTTTTTCGCGTATGACTCCTATAATGCCCTCCTCAGTTAAACTGTCCTATCTAGCATTTTTTCATTTTTCGAGATATGTTGAAATATTTGAAGTTCCACGCGTCTTTTACCTTTTAAGTAAAGTTAGAAAACTCTACGTGCTTCGTAAAGATTTATAAGTAGTATAATGTATTTAACCTAACTTATTTCCAAATGGTTATAATATCCTACCTAAAACAATTAATCAATTGGTACGGTAATAATACATCACCTACCGGTACACCTGTTACAGAAAATTATATTAGGCTGTTACGAAATAATAACAACATGTTTTAATTTAAATGAAGGAAAATAAGGACGGTACAAAGTAAATGATAAAACTTCAGTTTTCTCGGTTGTTTCAAAATGTCAGATAGGACATTTTAACTAAAGAGGGCAGTATAGCACAAGGGACAGAAAAAATGTTTCAAATAAAAGTTCAACGGTACAATAAGCGCTGCAATCTTACGTTAACAAAATATGCGGGTTCATAGCGTTCCCTCGTTAGCTACTTGCATTTTATGCGCAAGTAACGTTCAAACACCCTGCGTTCCCCCCATCAACCAGAACTCAACCCTCCAACACGTTCGAAGCTTGAACAAGCAGTTTCAATTCCCGTTCCTCGCGGATTCCCACATGAACTGCAATCTGAAGAACCTTCGATCACTTGGAAATCCGAGGGAATTGTCTTATCGCCTTGGCCAGCTAGTCGCGCACTCATTGGCTGTCACCCAACAGAAACTGGGAAGCCTGGAACGACTGGGGAGCAATCGACAAGCGAAATGCGATTAGAGGGCACTTAGACATCGCACCCTGCAGGTCCTTCCGCCTCTCGTAGGAGGATCCCATTACCGTGGGTGCTGGGATAGGGCCAGGATGTTAGGTCGAGCATCCAGCTCCCATCTTTCGCCACCTTTTCTCGCCTCCGTCACGAGCGTCGTACGTAGAAGTCGTTAAAAAGTCCTGCTCTCAATCTCACGGCCCGCTCCTCACGACCAAGGGCTGGCGAGGAGGGCGCAGGAAGGAGAGCCGGAGGGAGAGGACCCGGCAGAAGGAAAATGAAGAAGGAGGAGGGGAATAACGTGGCAAAGGCGATACGAGGGGAAGAGAGATCAGAAAGAGGCTGATGAAGGAAGGACGAGGCGGAGGACGGCGCGAGGGAGAGGAGAGGGGCGAAAGGTCGCAGGAAAAGGGGCAGGAGGAGCAGAGGAAGGGGGTTAAAGACAGGATTAAAGTGGGAGAGGCAGGAATGAGCGGAGCCCTGGTGTCGGGCATCGAACTCCCAGCACAAGCACGAGGACGTATTACGTGGAATGGTTGATCCAAGCGGTATGCGAAGGTGTCTTTTAGAGACGTCGTGAGGGCACGCGAAACAGAGTTGCAGGACTTAACGGTGCTCGAATCGCCGACGGTCGTGCGAACTGGACTCTCTAGCCGACGTTATGACTGATCCCCATCGCGACTGCACGATCCCGTGTATTTTATTTCGATGGCTCTTCTCGGCACGAGCGGCCTCCCACAGCTTCGCGAAACCTCGTACGTTTTATCGACGTTACGTTCCGGGGGACAGATTATTTTTGTCGCGAGATGTGTTACGAGGTTCGTTTATCCCCCGATCGTTCCAAGAGTCTTTGAATGCTCGAGGATGAATTTTTATAGCTGCTTTAACCAGAGTGAATCATTTCTAATAATGAAATGTCAAGCATGCACAATGCGATAGGAGTCGCTCTTTGTGTACGCTGTGCTCGTGGATAAATCAAGCTTTGCAGACTCTGTCGTCGAAAAACTTCGCTCGTAAATTTTGAAATCGATATACACTTCGATAGATTGGACATTCCAAATCGCACAACAGCCCCGCGGCACCGAATTCATCGTACTTCACCCCTGCTAAAGACACGTGTAATGCGATCAAAATAATTCGACTATTTCCCTTTCTATAATATTATAATTCCTAATCCTTAACTGATGACGTGGACTCTGTAAGACTCCGGCAGAATTATTTTTCCTACGACCTTGTTTTTCAGTAACTTCAACCAACTTCCAGTGGTTTTGAACAAAGCATGCAAAAGTATCTGTTCAGATATGTAATTAAGCCCTTAATAACTCCAGTATATGTTGAAAATAAATTGGGTAATGTGAAATTATTAAAGAGGAGTCTGCGAGACACCACGTCACCGTTTATGTCGCAAAGTGGCGCGTCACCGGTGAAGGGTTAAATACAAATAACGCGCCCATTGTGTTAATTCGTAGAGCTTGATATTTTTTAACAAACTAGCCCTGTTACGCAGGCGTCGCCCCTTCGCGCAGAATTTCCTCAGTTAGGCCCTCTAATTACAGCCGAGATTCCCTGCAAGAATTTGTTAATTGCGGCTGCGCCGTCGCGCGTCTTTCGCACGATGGCGGGGGGATCGAATTAGATTGGGGGCAGAGGGGTGGGTGATGAAGGGTGCAAAGGTGCGCCGCTTATTAGGAGGCACCATCTGGTGCCACTTATTGTACCGTGATTCGTCCCGGGGTTATTGCGACTGAATGTGGAATTTAAATGCGACTACGGGCCCGTTCTAGCGTTTCACGTTCACGGGAACCGAGCTTTCCTTTTTCCACGGCCGCGACGTTGAATTTTCATTAAGCAATTATTCCCAACGCGCCGTGGGGGGATATCGCCTCGCCTACGGCAGATGTAACGCAATAAGTTTTACAATTCCGCGTTATTTGCGATGGTCTCGTTCGTATATACGTTGCTGCGAAAAGGGTGGCGAGGAATTCTGCATGCAAACTTAACTCGGTAACTAAATAAGATCCATCAATTTGGTGTTTTGTAATTCTTAAGTCAAGTTTGCTCATTGTTCGAGTACACTTGTGAAGTCATTTTCGTAAAACTGTATTCATTAAGCCCACAAATTAAATGCTTATAAACATAATAGTGTATAATTCCTTCCTAGATTGTATGAAACTTTTTTTAAGTATACACATATTTATAATGGTAGTATTTTGAGCCTTTAGTCCCCACAACTGCAATATATACCTGCGTACAGTTTTTTATAATAGAAAACGCAAAACATTTTATTAAACATTTTATTTTATTAAACACCGCGCGAGTGACTTATACGACTGATTCTCAGCCCTCCGTATCTTAAACCGCGTGTCTTTTTCAGTAACAGACTCTAGTAGCCCAATCAAGATACTAGAATTTAAATAACTCAAGTTTCAAGTGCGAAGCCGCATGGCTCCTAGGCGATACTTTCCAGTAGAGATGGGATTTTTTTTATATAAATAAAATTTCGGATAACGAATAAAAGTTAAAAAAAAAACTATTCGTCGTGTCGAATAAATTCTCGTCATATAAAAAAGTTAACCTTCTTCGTCGAATAAATTCTCGTGGAGTGAAAAAATAAACTTTATTCGTCACTTCAATCGTTATTTATGTAAATAATTTTTTATTCAGTTAATACCCAACTCTGCTTTCCCGGGCGCCATCTGAAATTGCCATCTGCTACATAAACGTCCCAGAAGTCTTGGCATATTTCTAAGCCACAGATTCTGTAAGTCATCCAAGGAACGTGATGATGCATTTATCACAGTTAGTCTTCCTCCTTCCAGAATAATAATTCCTCTTTGCACAATGAAGCGTTTTCGCGGCCGCGTGACGTCGGACTCGTTCAGCGATTGCATTTTACAGTTAGATGGTTGGCAGCGAGCAACATGGCCAGCTGTTTAATCCCCATGTAGCGAGTATTATGCGAATGTTACGAGGGTCAAGTGTTTCTGAAAGAAGGTTATCTATGATGCAGTTCTCCTGATCGGCTTCGGGTTTCGCATAAAACTAGAAATTACACGGGGGAATCTGTTGCACAAGGGGATAACCGTTTCGATTCAGGGTCGCGCCTCGAAGCTGTAAGCAATAAACTTATCCAGCCTGTCGATGGCAACCTTACACCTGCGCTGGAAGGCTTGCGTAACTAACGCTCACGGAGATGCGATCTAACCGAGGCAGAGCAACTGTGTTACGGAAACTCGAATTGCAGCCTGAAAATTTCCTAACAACGAAAATGCGGGGGCTAGGCGAGGGTGGCGAAGTTCTCGAGGCCTGTCAAATTTATTAAATTTATGGAAACTGCTGCAGATTCGGACTACGAATCCACGATTTCCCAGCTAGAAGTTGGACTCGTAAATCTCCTTTTAAATTATGGTAGCCTACTTTTTACCTATCTTGAATTTATTCAGAGATTCTGACGAGACACCATTTCTCCTTGATTTGAAAATTATGATCCGGGCTGTGTCGATCCAAGGAATAGCACGAGGAAAGAGTGGCCCAAGCAATCGCCTACTTTTGGTCCCACGATTTTGGAACAGAATTTTGTGCCAAATGATACTTTATGATGAGACACAAATTTTCAAATTGAGGTGACAATTAGTTTCTGAGATATGGGGGTAAAAAAAGTGATAATTTACTATTATGTCAGTCTGATAATTTAAAGAATTGTTCCCAATGGTTTTGCTGACTGCTAACAACGAATTTGAATTTAGATTTACGAAATTCATAACTTCTATTGTGAGAATGTCGCTAATACAGAGTCACTCATCTGCCACAGGCGTAAGTAAACATGTACATTCCATCAATCAGAACACACAGCTTCCATAAAGTTGAAAATAATTATTATTAAAATCATGAATATTCCCTTAGTTTCGAAAATTTATTTTATATCTTTTGTTACGTTACTAACATTAGATCAAAGTTTTAGGAAAGTTAGAATATTTTTTGACATTCGGTCCGCTAAATTGAATCGGCCATTATGAATTTTAAAAATCTCAGTTCAAATTCGTTGTTAGCAATCAGCAAAACCCTTGAACACGATTCTTTAAATTATCGGACTGACATAACAGTCCGTACATCGAAGCGTATGGGTTGACGCATTAATGAATTTTCACTTTTTCACCTCTCATATCTCAGAAACTAATTGTCACCTCAACTTGAAAATTTGTTGCGATTAATATCTCATTATAATGTAATTTGGCACAAAATTCAGTTCTGAAATCGCGGGACCAAAAACAGGCGAAAACACCCCTCATTTTTGGATCATTCTTTCGATCATCTCGACGACAATCGAGATTACATAAGACTTCTTTATCCAGAATCTCTTAGTACTTACTAAAAATATTCCAAGGTACGTTATGCATACCCACGCACTATTTTTCCTTAAACTCCCCGAGACCGACTCGACCATGGTTCGGCAAAGTCAACATCGATGACGGCAGAATAATCAGCGGAACGTGAATCTCAGCGAGAGTTGGGTTTCTCGTGGAAAAAGTCAGCGCTTTTTCCGCTGTAGCTGGGAAGCGAATCGGTCAATTAACGAATGGAAGAGATCGATATCGTGGTTAAAAGTGAGGACCGACGGCGGAATGAGCTCGCGTTAACGACGTGGTTGACGAGGGATGGTGGTGTTATTAAGCCCAGAACGTCGGGTATCGATTTCTGTTGCGTACTTGTGAATCCGCGCGGTCCCGTTCGATCCGTGAATTCTCGTGGCGTGCCTTCGACGTGTGGAGCGTGAAGATGCTGGCGGCGTCACGCAAATATGCCGTCTGTCGGCTGAAATTAGACGGGCAGACCGCGGTGTCTGGCTCCATAATGCTTGCCTCACGGGTATTTAACGAGTTTTACGCCGTGATAGTTTAATAAACTTCACTATGATGAGCGTAACTATCTCCACGGTAGCTAGTCTTATCCTTCACCCATCGCATCCTTCTCTGTTCAGCGACAATCTGACACGGTTTAGCAATTTGCAACTGTGAAACCTGGATGCTCTATCTAAAGTGGCACAATTTGATGTTTTTCCTGAGCTTTTAACGTTGCAGCTTTGTAGATTTTGTAGCGGATGAAGTACACACCGAGGTTAACGTGGAAGATTAATTCGTGGGCTTGCAAAGTAGTCTGTGCTTGACTTGGTCTGTTGTATACCAACGCCACTTAAATTTATTTTTCTCTAGTTTTAGTCATTCGTTTACTTCTACAGATAGCAATAGCAAATATCCTAAATTCCTTTTCCTGTGATTTCATCCGTCCCTTATTAATCATCCTTGCACCTTGATCTCTATGCCTCATCCCTTTCAACCCCCACTTTCTGAACCATCAAAACCACCTATATATAACACGAAATATCTCTTTCAAAACACTCTTGTTTGTTGTCAGTCTCGACACCATAGTCCAGCTCTAAAATCTATTAAGCTGTATTTCGTCTAAGTTTCCGTAAATTGTATTTTTATATTATTGTATGAAATAAATGGAAATATTGTAATTACGGAATACAACACTGTAAAAGAGTTTGGAGTTTAATTGAAATGGATTTGTCGTAGTTAGGAAGATATACAGGTTTTGTGGTTGTTTGGGGAAGGATGATTGGTCGAGACAAAAGTGTAGGAAATTATTGTGTACCTAAGTGAATCAAGTTCAGGGTGCAGGAGCCAAGATAGTGCAGTTTTTGTATGACAGTGTTCGGGTGATGGAAATTTCATTAGCAGAGCTGGGGACATTACTATTCATTAGACTCAACAGTTCTAGTTTTAGTATACTAAGATGGACTGGCAATAAGACAGTGCACACAGATTTCTACTTTGTTAGTGGGACGTTTGTTAAAATTCAGTGAAACTTTAGTACTTCATGAGCCCTTCCAAATTCCGAACAGAGCCAGGTGGCAGGTTGCATTGAATTCTCAGAAAACTGTGAGATTAGTTAAAGGAAGGTGTGGTTTCTTAGAACAGGGTCGACATGGTGAAGTCAACTGAGTGGTAACACGCGTGTTTTTGAAATTCGAATTTAGATCACATCAGCATTTTCTGGCTGACTATTTAACTATGAGTAACGCGTTTAATCGCGCATAATAAAAATAAATATCTTTAATGGAAGCATCGAGTCTGTTTTCTTGATTGAGCTTCAACAATCATCGATAATCCAGTGTAACCGATGGCGTCGTTTCGTTGCACTTGCTCCGGTAACAGGAAGCTCGTCGTTCCGCGAGAATAACTGCGAGCTGTTTTGTTGGATGGCTTGCTCACGGCGGTAGAAATCGATATCCACCTGAAATGCAATAATATAGGTTGATAGGATGCTTGACGAGTAGACCATAAAATGGAAGCTTCTTCGTATAAGAAAGCTTGCTATTTTTTTAGCCCCCGTCTCTGTGCTTGAGCCAGGATTTCGTTGCTCTTCCATATTGCGAAAGCGCGTACAATAACTGATGTTCAAAGTGCACGTTGTGGCTGCGCATACCCTGGGTTCGCTGGGTGAATATTCGATCGTGAACTGTCGTTGGGAATTCGAATCATTTTTACTGCACGGAATGAAATATAGTACTGCCTTGAAACTAATTTAGCATGCTATTTACTTGGGAATATTTCTTCTATTAATTTGGTATTAATCGTGGTAACTTTAGTAGTAATTTCAGGTTGACACATCGTTTTGTATTTTCAAATACAAGAGACATGGTAGTATTCTGTTTCTGGTGGGTCGCTTTGACACGACTTTTAATTTAAAGTGGAATTGAAAATTCTGACAAAAGCTACAAAAGTTGCTGTATGTTCGTCATTAATTAAATATTAGAGAAAACAGTGTTTATTACTTCTGTCATAACTTTTTACTGTTTGTACTACTGGGTTATAATACATCATTTTTTATGTTTCAGGTAAGAGACTTCTGTGCACAAAATGTAACCTCGGTTGGAAATTGAAGGAAGTGAGGTTCAAATTGCGAAAGTGCAAGGTAAATTTACGAGTAAGCGAATTTAATATGCCTTACTTTGGGAAAAACAAATCCAGATAAAAGCACACATCACTCCCTTCCATAAGTGAAATGTACTTTCCCAAAAGATACCTCATTTAAGTGCAACTATTATTTAAAAAATAAGTTCATCTTAATAAGGGAAAGTGGAGCAAAACCGGGTGCCTCGTGTATTTTTCCTGCTAGCAAAAAGACAGATGGTAAAATAAAATTTAGATACCGCTATAAATCTTAATTGGACCGCACAGAATCAGAAAGTGAGAGTCCTTCGAAAAACTATTTGGCTTGCAGAAAAACAATATTTTTCGAAAGTATGCAAGTACCCGATTTTACCCAACAAGTATGGGTAACATCGGGTACCTCTAACTATTAAAAAACGCGCAAAATTATAAAACCATTAGTACTATTATTTCAGAAGTCATAAAGAAAGTTATTTTATCAAATATTAACTTGCACATAAATTTATTTTAATTTATCTAGTAAACAAAAGTCAGAAATCAAGATCTCGTCGCAACACATCACCGGAGCTTTACAACTCGAAAATTTTAAACCTCTCTAGATGAAAACCTACGACCGTCTTTGTCTGCGATTGATCTCACACCGTCGCGAGGCCCACCCGAATGTAGTCGGCTGCATATCGCAACACTTGCCTTAGAAAAACGATGATACCCGGTCTGACCCGCTGAATTAATTCTGACTCGATTACACCCCACTTTCCCCTACACAAAAACAGCCATCGAACTCATTACAAATCTCTTCTTCCGCCTTCGCTAACAAGTAACTTTCGCCCGTGGAATGCCATAAAACCGTGAAATCTATCACGAAGCAGATTCCTCGTCACGATACCGCCCGTACCCCCTTTTTAATCGAGCTCCATGCAATCGGTGGTCCAGTGAAAGCGATCATCTTTGCTACGAGTCTCTAATGCCGTAAATCGTTACGCTATCGCCACTAAACTCTATTTCACTCCCTCGTTATTCTGCTTCCCGCCGAGTATCATTTCTGGAAATGGCACCCCCCGGTTTCCGTTCGATTCCCTTCGATCTCCACGCTGCGTCGACGTGTCGGAGGCGCGAGAAGCAAGAGAAACCGCCTGGTTAGCGCGAAACACCGCGTCAAAGGTGTAACGAAGTTCCTTTTCTGTCGCTGCTTTCGCCTGGGGACAGAAGGGGAGCAGGGGTTCACGGTGGTTGCTCGCGAATCAGCTTTTATCAGGGGAACGGTCCTGCTTTTTTTTTTCTCACCGTCGCGAGAACGCTCACGCTCGGAGGCCGGCTCCTTTAATGGCCACTTCTGGGTTTATAAAAATTGTTACCGCGCCGCGGCATTATGTGACATTAAGGGGTTTACGAGGGCGCCCCTCTGGTTACGTTTAAACGGTACGACGGGGAAAAAAGACACCGCGAACGGCCGTTGGCTGTGAATTAAATATACGCGAAATTTAATTTGAATGTGTGCGGCTCGTAAATGAGAGTGGAGCGAGCGGAGCGTGTCCGCCGAAAGGATTTTATTTCGAGTTATACCGGCGGGCAAAGTTCTAAGTCCAGGTTCAAAGGAGTTCGCGAAAATACTGTTCCGAGAGGATTTAGCATGGATGGCGAAACAGTAATTGTATCGAGCCGAATTTTGATTATGCAGTAGCGTTCTTCTTCTGTGCATATTAAAGGAAGGGCTGCTTAAAACCTTTGTTGGAAATAGAATAGCGTTTTTTTTTGTCCTTCGTATGGTTATTTGAAACTTCAAGCTTATTTAGTGGAAATCCTCTCAGCTATCCTTTTGTGCTCAGATATCCGCCGGGTCCTTTCACAAAGGACTGTTTCATTCTGAAAATACGAAAAAGTTTAATTAAATCACTGCTGATATTCTGTAACAATTTCAGTTATCCATTATCTGTGTTGCAACAAACAGAATTTAGTAATGAGATACCACGATATGAAGCATGGTCGCACAGAATATTTCCTACAATTGCCAGCTCCCGGCTTTGCTGCTGAAATTTTGCTCGTTAATTAATTTGCTTTTTACAATCTGTAACAAAGAGAAGCTTATTCGTTATGCCGCTTCGTAACTATAGTAATCTTCAGGCTGGTGAAAAATACATTTAAAAAGAGTCGTTAGAAATGTTTGAATAAAGTGAATCGAAATTCAGAGCCACGCGTAGGCATTGATCTCCAGCATATCCGCGATAGAGCACTGAAGAAGTACCATTTCGATGAAGAAGAAGGAAAGGATTTTCATTTCCACGTACTGGACCGATTATCGGTCGCCAGGGGTTGTTTGTCCGAGGCGTGTTTATTAATGCGAGAAAGGGGAATTACCGAGCGTCGTGATTTGTTTCCAAGCACCAAACAATCCACCCTCCCACTCGTTTCCACCGACCCACCGCCTCTTGTGTTTTTTTTCCCGTGTCACAACGAGTGGATCCGGGTAAATTGCGTCTCGATCGACCCAGTTTTTATTTCAATTTGTCGTGAATTTATGTTCGAATTATCGGCGAGGCGAGGAGAATGGAGCAGGCGAGAGAAAGAAGTTCCTCGCGAGAAGGGGGTGGAGGGCGACGATTTACTCGCGTCGTTTCCCGGCTTGCTCGCTAACTACGATTCAATTTGCATTTCGTCGAATAAATCGCATCTCCCGCAGCCACTCCGGGGTACGCACACGTACTCTCACGTGTTTTCCCGTCGATTCTGCGAGTTCCTGCTTCTTAAAAGGTGGATAACCTTGGACATCCACGGGGCTGCGACGTATTCCGTTGCAGAACAATGGTGGATGATCTTTTGTTTCAGCGCACCCTCCCATGTGGCCTTATAATCCGCCCAGGAGGTTAATTTATTCGCAGATATCTCGCTCCGTCGACGGGTCTGGCTTTCTGTTGCCCCATTTTCGCGGGAAATTTGCGCGGCGAAGTTTTAATGGAGTTGGATCTTCTTGATTAGAGTAATCTCGGACGCACCGTGAACGCACCGAGTTATTTACGCGGGAGTTAATGGCGTGGTATCTTTTTCGGGGGAACTGCTTGTTGCTGGTAGTTTCGAGGGAAAGTAAAGGAAGCTGGGATGATATCAGGCAGCCAGGCGCAATTGATCGTGTCAAATGCGAAGCCCTTCTTCGACACGACTATACAGGTAGATCAGATGAAAATACAGTAAAAGAGACTATCTACTCATTTACAGAGCTTTATCATGATTAAAGCATAATGCACACGCTACAAAAGTATTGCTAACCATCAAGGATCTACAAGTTATCGTCGAATGGAGTAACTTTGATCACTGGGATATCTTTGACCACTGGTGTAACTTTGACCACTGGGGTAACTTAGACCACTAGGGTAACTCAGAGCACTGGGATATCTTTGACCACTGGTGTAACTTTGATCACTGGGGTATCTTAGATCACTGAGGTATCTCAGCACTGGGGTATCTTAGACTGTTGGGTAACTTTGACTACTGAGGTAACTTTGATGACTGGGGTATCTTAGATCACTGAGGTATCTCAGTACTGGGGTATCTTAAACTACTGGGGTAACTTTGACTACTGAGTGAACTTTGACCACTGGGGTATCTTAGACCACTGGGGTAACTTTGACCACTGGGAAAACTTTGACCACTGGTGTAACTTTGACCACTGGGGTATCTTAGATCACTGAGGTATCTCAGCACTGGGGTATCTTAGACTACTGGGTAACTTTGACTACTGAGGTAACTTTGATCACTGGGGTATCTTATATCACTGAGGTATCTCAGTACTGGGATATCTTAGACTACTGGGGTAACTTTGACTACTGAGTTAACTTTGACCACTGGGGTATCTTAGACCACTGGGGTAACTTTGACCACTGGGAAAACTTTGACCACTGGTGTAACTTTGACCACTGGGGTATCTTAGATCACTGAGGTAACTTTGACTACTGAGTTAACTTTGACCACTGGGGTATCTTAGACCACTGGGGTAACTTTGACCACTGGGAAAACTTTGACCACTGGTGTAACTTTGACCACTGGGGTATCTTAGATCACTGAGGTATCTCAGCACTGGGGTATCTTAGACTACTGGGTAACTTTGACTACTGAGGTAACTTTGATCACTGGGGTATCTTATATCACTGAGGTATCTCAGTACTGGGATATCTTAGACTACTGGGGTAACTTTGACTACTGAGTTAACTTTGACCACTGGGGTATCTTAGACCACTGGGGTAACTTTGACCACTGGGAAAACTTTGACCACTGGTGTAACTTTGACCACTGGGGTATCTTAGATCACTGAGGTAACTTTGACTACTGAGTTAACTTTGACCACTGGGGTATCTTAGACCACTGGGGTAACTTTGACCACTGGGAAAACTTTGACCACTGGTGTAACTTTGACCACTGGGGTATCTTAGATCACTGAGGTATCTCAGCACTGGGGTATCTTAGACTACTGGGTAACTTTGACTACTGAGGTAACTTTGATCACTGGGGTATCTTATATCACTGAGGTATCTCAGTACTGGGATATCTTAGACTACTGGGGTAACTTTGACTACTGAGTTAACTTTGACCACTGGGGTATCTTAGACCACTGGGGTAACTTTGACCACTGGGAAAACTTTGACCACTGGTGTAACTTTGACCACTGGGGTATCTTAGATCACTGAGGTAACTTTGACTACTGAGTTAACTTTGACCACTGGGGTATCTTAGACCACTGGGGTAACTTTGACCACTGGGAAAACTTTGACCACTGGTGTAACTTTGACCACTGGGGTATCTTAGATCACTGAGGTATCTCAGCACTGGGGTATCTTAGACTACTGGGTAACTTTGACTACTGAGGTAACTTTGATCACTGGGGTATCTTATATCACTGAGGTATCTCAGTACTGGGATATCTTAGACTACTGGGGTAACTTTGACTACTGAGTTAACTTTGACCACTGGGGTATCTTAGACCACTGGGGTAACTTTGACCACTGGGAAAACTTTGACCACTGGTGTAACTTTGACCACTGGGGTATCTTAGATCACTGAGGTATCTCAGCACTGGGGTATCTTAGACTACTGGGTAACTTTGACTACTGAGGTAACTTTGACCACTGGGGTATCTTAGACCACTGGGGTAACTTTGACCACTGGGAAAACTTTGACCACTGGTGTAACTTTGACCACTGGGGTATCTTAGATTACTGGGGTATCTCAGAGCACTGGGGTAGCATAGACCACTGGTGTAGCTTTGATCAATGTGGTAACTTAGACCACTGTGGTAACTTTGATCACAAAACTAGATTTTCAAACAAACTCCTCCAGCATCTACTGTATAATATACCATGTATTACTCTCAGACAGCCTGCATCTTGAGGTAGGCAAGCTATCCAAGTCATCTTGTCTGAGAATACTAATATTTGTTTTAAAATCTAGTTTTGTGAACGAAATCGAACTGAGAAATCCAAAAGCAGCGTGTTACATGCTTCAACTCCATCTCAGCGTGTCACACTAGTGATTCACGTACCTCGAGCTCCAAGCGGAAAAGAAGTCTTAAAACGCTGGCTTTCGATCAGCCCGTCAAGAGATCGCAGTTGAACGGCGTGACTTACAATATCGCTTCTTATTACTCGGCTCGTCCCAGTAAGTCACTCTCACAAGTTAGCGCCGGGACACGAACTTACAAGCCCCGTAGATTCGTATCGCGAGGGGGGCGCGTCTGACAGTCCGGAAGATGATTGCCTCTGCCAGTTCAGCCGAAAGGGGCCAACGCTGCAAAAAGTCTGGCAGGTTCTTCCGCTCGGGCGAAGCATCGAAACGCGATCCAGAGGCAGCGTGGGTGCGTGGTTTTCCTTCATCCGCGCGCGATTTCCAAGGGATTTCCCTTTGATTTTATCGCAGCCCTTCGTCGAAGGGCGGGCATCATGCCGCGTTATCGATGTCGATGGAACGAATCCCGAACCACGCATCCTCCCTTTCGGCTTGACGTAAAATTGCTGTCCGATCGCTTCTTTGCTGCACGCATCATCGAACTTTTGATCCTGGTAATTATTTCTGCACCGTTATTGCATTCCTGGGGAACCATCGGACTTGCATGTTTCTCTAGCTGGGCCTTGCCGGAGTTGGACATTAACTGAACAAATTATTTAAATAACGAATCGAATAAAACTTACTTTAACTTTACATTATTTGACGAATCAAGTTAATTTTTTATTCGACGAGAATTTCGGCAGCTCGAACGGGCGCCAAAAAATTATTTCGAGTCGAATAAAGTTAAAGTTACAGTTGAAAAATTTATTCGTTGAATAACTCGGGTTAACTTTATTCAATACATGACGAATAATTTTTAACTTCTATTCGTTATTCGAATTTTTATTTAAATAAAAATCTTGTCCATCTCTGGCTTTGAGAGGGTCGTTTAGAGGAGCTTTGGGTAAGTTTGGGGAGGGTTTTTATATTTATTGGAGGGACCTTGGCTTGTTTGTTTTGTGTTAAGGAAATAGTGGTGAGGGTTTTCTTGTGACTGGAGTAATTAGTGGTGATGTGGTTTTCATTTGAATTGTTTGGAATTGTGTATTGTACTATATAGTACATACTTACAAAATCATTGTGTAGGTCCTCACGTTACTAACTCGGGGAGAAATCTTTGAGGGATTGGGATTTCAATGTGTGATAGCATACTTATTATTTTGTTGTAAAATAATAATTTAAAGCAGGCTTTATTGAGTCCTAGCACAGGCTTGATACATTCTTAACTAAAACCTAATTTAGAAGTGGCTAGATTTTTATCGTTGTTAAGTTGAGGTTAGACTTTAGTAGGAACATGTGAATTAGATAAGGTTATACTGTTATCGTTATTAGATCAAACGTTCGCGATAACATATATCTTGCTCGATGTTCTATTACAGTGATCTCCATTTCGAGTTTAACAGTCCTCAAGAGAACAGTATTTCACAAATCGTTTAATTTGAGGAACATCCACGTGTCATATTCTGAATTATATACCCTGTGTAACGTGATCACATTAGCGTACGAACTTTAAGCAACAATTTCCCCAGTTATTCGACTGGTAGGTACGTATCACTAATTTGCCTGCGAATAATCCTTTACTGGTATGTTTCGTAAATGAACCTGATAAACGGAATTCCGCGTATCCAACACTTTGCGCACGAGTAGCCCAATCATGTCGACTAATACCTGGCTTCTCTGTACAATGACTGTTTCACATTCTGTTGTTTCACCGTCGTAGAACTCGCGTTTTTGCGGTTAGACATTCGCAATACGCTCTCGTAATACCCTTGCATTATTGTAACGCAATCTTTAAGGTTTAAGGTACTATAACCCTGGATAAATTATTAAGCCAATCACTTGTTCTATTTTTATTTCTTCCTCGCAATTAAAATATCTTGGATTTCGTAATATTCCTAAATTCAGTGAACATGTTTTAAACCAAGGACAACGCAATTACTTTCTACTTCTCAATGAATATCACTACTTCTTCTCTGGGAAGTGTTCCCTCTACTTTTCGGAAGCCACTCTAAAGACTGTTACTTCCACTTTGCTGAGCAGTACATTCTAAATTCGACCATCATTTGCCTCACCTAAAAATTGAATTATCAAAGAATTCTGTGGATACGTTTGAAGAAAACAAAACGAGCCACTTTCGGGGCCATTTTTTACCTACAGTTCGATTCTATTCTGCCCTTTAGTGCGCGCGTCAGACAGAAGTGAACGCAGGGCGACAAAAAGCGCGGCGATTCGACGACAAATGCGTTTATCCGCGCTAGCATGCATTTACATTCCGCGGCGATAAATGTTACCATTGGGACGTAACGACGTTACGTTTCATCGACAATTTCGTTGCACGGATGACGAGCAATTTCTTGTCACCGCTTTTTCGATAGCTAGTTTCGCGCGAAACGAGATCCGCTGGGCGAGACGCTAGGGAAAATCTGGTTGGATCGAGCCGTTCGACGCTTTTCGCGAAATGGAGTTTAATCTCTGGAAGGGGGGCGGAGATTGTTGTCCCCTTTGCAACTTGTTATATCACAGCTATAACACCTTGTAATATTTCCTAACGAAACCCTAAAACGCAGAAACCCTTGTGGTACAAGTTGGTACAAATCTCAGTTCACAATCTCAAAAAATACTTGTGTATACAATTTCGTAAGAATTAGATATTTTTGCTTGCTAATTCCATCTTGTAATAATAATTATCGATTTGTTCGTGGGCATTAAGGTGGTCCTTGTATGTATGGTAAAAAATCACAGTTTTTAAAATTTTCTTCTGACCATCTCAGAAGTTTGCAAATAGAATTTCGTTTAAAATTTTGTTAAAATATATTAATGATTAAAGGTTGCTCAATGGCATTGAAATATTACGATTTTGGTATAAATTGATAGAAATTTTTGCAATAGAGACAAAATAATTTTATTAACTTTTAAGTGAGAGTATAACATTAAAATTCGGGCACACATCGCATAGAAGAAACGGATTTATAACGAGTGTGTACTGTATTGTGTTATGGCATAAGGCTTTATTTGCACATTTAAATTTCTCCCATCAGCAGCTCTCGAATCAGATGCAGACGCAAACCTTTGACGTACATTCTCCATATTCAGGTTGTTAAACGCATAGATAAAAGCATGGTTTCGGATTCTGATATATAAATATGGGCCCCGTTTCATTAAACTTGACAAGTGACAATTATGGAAAGTCGCAGTTGCCAAACGTGGTACATGCGAAATATAAAGTCCCTGAGCGAGCTTTATATATCAAAATATACAAATAAAAAACAAGAAGATATATTTTTTTAAATAGAAGATTTTAAGATGGTCAGAGAATAAAAATTTTAAAGTTGAAAAATAAGGACCACCCTAGGTGGGCATGCTCTACATCGAAGTTGTATTTTCACTACCCTTCAGGTGTCCCACATGTAGAACATACCGAATTTAGTGAAACCATTTATACCCCATCCACCGTACTAATTCAGTTTCGTGTTCTACTTAATTAAATCGAATTTCGTGTACATTCATTAACCCATTACACACAGTTAATATTGTCGTGCCATTTAAAGCGTTATTAGCGGCAGTTTTTCCATTTATAGAGGAAGATTTTTATTTGAATTTTCGTTCGGTTTAACACGATTGTTGAAATATCGACAGTGCATTACACCAGAAATCAAGTATTCGATATTTTCCAGCGGAAAGCAGTACCGCGTAAATAAAGAAATTGCTTTCCAATAATTCGAACGTATAATGTCGTGATTAAATTCTCGTCGAAATGAAGTGATGAACGTGGAACATGTTTGAAAGTCTATTTTCGTCGTTACAAATTATTTCAGCGTGTCCCAATTGATGCACAATGCCGCGTTCACGGGAATATCAATAAATCCATATATATGGGCAAATTGCAAAACATGTTATACTGTGGAGGAGGGTTAGTGGGGCACAAAAATGCCAGAAAAATTATTTTACGTCATTCGTGCTGGTAAATGGCTCTGCGTGAAACATTGCTGCGTTGGAAAACAGGGCATTCCACTGTACACTGACTTTGAAATATATTTTTCCATGTGTAGGTACTTTAAATAACTTTCATATTTGTCAGCGTAACAATGAATCATCACATTAATCGAGCACACCGAATGGAATTTATTGCAGCATAGAGGAAGGTGATGCAGGCATTAAATCATAATACTTCGCGTAAATAAACGAATTAATATTCACTCTAAGCAAATGCTGTGTACTGTATAATATATGTACCTACCTAAGTGTCTTCGTAAAAAGTATATCTAGATCTAATTCATCTGATTCAAAGATCTAAGCAGCAATACAATTTTTCTATTTTTTTTCGAGATCACGTGTCCAATACAATTACGAATTCCCGAATAACGTAATTTTCCAGTGGTCTTTCGGCTGGAAATTTTCGACAGAATTACTGCGAAATGCACTTAAACCAATATCAGGAAAATGTATTAAATTTCACGAGTGAAAATCATTCGCGTTCCAACTAATCGGTACCAAACAATAATCCTCTACATACCAAGCTGTACAACCAACTGTAGATTAGACCCTAGGTCGCTAATAACCCATACTAGTGGTTGATGCGACATTAAATAATGAAGAAAAAAATAAATAATCCTCTCATACGTTAATTCTGCAATTACTTCAAACAATATTATAAAATAATATCGAAGAGAAACAGCGGTGTGCCCCACTCGCACAAACGAGAGAAAGTGTTTTCCCGGCCCGCGGACCACGAGAATCCGTCCGAGGGAAATTCGATCACGATTTAAACAAGTCGAATGGCACTGAGTGGAAAGAGAATTGCGCTCCGGCAGGCAAGAACATTCCGTCTGCAATTCGGGCGATTGTGCTGCGACGGTGTTGGGAGGATGACAGGATGGTTTACCCGGTAGAGAAATGGTGGGCAGTGAAATGGGCAATTTTTCTCTGCGGGCCGAGCCGTCGAAACAGCGCGTCGAACATTTGCAAACACGTCGATTCACCGTTGCGCGTTATACTCCGGTCGTTTTTCCTCTTCCGGTCCGGAGTTATGAATTTTTGCGTCCGCCCACGACGAAAATCATTTCCTTCGTTCTCTGTCCCGCCCAGCCAGGCAGAATGAAACGAGAAACGTTTCGGCAACCCCTTCCTTCCAAACGGAAGTGCTCCCTCGTTGTTATCCTTTCGCTTAAAGCGCGTCGTTGAATACGAATTTGAAAATACCATATTCCATTGCAACGCGAAATGAATTCCGCTTCCAGCGGAATTTCCACTTCATTGGAACGTATGATCGTGGATTTAATCCGTGGTAGGTCTGATAATGGTTTCCCGGACGCTATCATATCATAAAATTTCGATTATCCAGCCCACCATGATCGTCCACTCAATTTACACGTCAACGAAGATTCTTCTCGTCACGGAAACGCGCACGCACAGAAATATCCTCTCTCTCTCTAATTTCAGTGTTATCAAGAAACTCGCTGTTTCATTTCGGTGTCTAGCTCTACGCTCGAGTCGGGTGGGTCGAAACCTTTAAATGCAGTATTGTAAGGGGGATTCTGACCAAAATTTTAGTTTGGAAATTTAAATTTGATTTTTGGGGGCGGTGGAGATCCAAATTTGAGTTTCGAGGGAGGGAGAAATCCATATTTGAGTTTTGAGGGAGGCGGTAATCCAAATTTTAGTTTTGGGGGTGGAGGAAATCCAAATTTGCGTTTTGGGGAAGGGGAAAACCAAATTTGAGTTTTGGGTGACAGGGAAATCCAAATCTTGGGATAGTCAAGGACGTTCATGAAAGGCCACAAATTTGGATTTCCCCCTCCTCCAAAAATCAAATGTGGATTTCCCCATCCCCAAAACTCAAATTGGAATTCCCCCTCCCCAAAACTAAAATTTTGATTTCTCCCTCCTTCTAAACTGAAATTTAGATATCCCCCTCTCTCAAAACTCAAATTTAGATTTCCCTCTCCCTCAAAAATCAAATTCAAATTTGTCCCACCTTTAAAACTCAAATATGGGTTCCCAAACTCAAATTTGGTTCAGAATCGCCCTTACTATACTACTAAATGCAATTCATATTTTTACGATCCCCATCAACGGCAGTTTCTCTTCCTCCTTCTCGCTGCAGAGGATTTTATGGAAGCCGTAAACGCGGGGAACAGCCTGTCAATTTATCCCTCTGACGCACGTCCCGGGTGCGTGCAGAAATTTCTGATTCACGGTTTATTAATCCGCCTACGACGACACAGATTAAAACACCGCTGCTGTACGGGCTGGGAGCTGCAACAAAACGTGGCAGTTTTATCGCTCGCTCGATACCCGGCAGTTCTTCGCCGTGGCATTATCTTCCTCTTCTTTTGGAGGAACGTCTGGGGAGCGAGTTGTTTTCTTTGGGACAAGAATGATTAGAAACTTTCCCTGCTGCCGTTTCCTTGGCGCAAAACGTCTCTCGGAATAAAAGGAATCGAGACTAGCTACGGCGAAATGGCAACGAGGCGGGGAGAAATCGTCGATGCAAATTTTCCCCTAGGGTCAAGACGGCTGCCCTGGTGCTTTATTCGGCTGGGTCATCCGTCTTTTCACGGCGGGGCTTCCTCTTTCTAATTTCGCCGCGACTCGCAGGAATATCGCGAACGTTGAGAATTCTCGCGATTTCTTAGCGCCCGTGGCGTTGACGAACGATAGTCGGCGGGATACAAAACAAGTGTCCCTGTCAACTTTTAATACGAACGGCTGTAATTTGCCTCAGCGGTGTCTTCCTTCTTATCCTTCAATCAATTTTAATTTTCTTTGCTGTCGGTACGCTCTCACTGGGAGTTTTGCGTTTTATTATTATTACTAATAGATGTGCTTGGAATTTTCATTTCTGTTGCATGTCTGTTGCGCTTGGAACTCTAGTGTAAAAATTTAGTATAATATGTATATTATATATTTCAGAGCAGGTCCTTCGATATTAGTTTTAGTAATGATCTGATTTCAATTTTTGTGTTTTATATAAGGTGTCTAAAATTTATGGAATGGATATATGCACGCGAACTCCTCGCGTCAAAGGGAATCGAGTAGTCTTCCTAAAACTGAGGAATTTTCTCTTTAGAATCATAAATATAATTCCTTTGAAACTCTGATAATTAATTGGCAAGATGGTTTTATGATTTATGATTTTATTAAAGGATAAGCCAATGAAACGATATCTCAACAGTCTGCAGAATCTTCAAAGGCAGAAGTGCTTTAAAACAGAAGAAGGAAAACGTTTGATGATGATTAACGACTTCCTTAAATATCGCGAATCGCGAGCCAAAGTGCATGTATTGGTTATACGCTCTTGATACGGTACTGGACCTCATTAATCACTGTATTCCCCTAGAAGCGGTTTCCGAAATGCGAACGTTAACAGGAATTTTCGTCGAGGATAATCTTTTTCCTCCTGTAAAGCGCCCTTTTCGCAACGTTAATTTTTTTTTTCAATGGTAATTCGCGGATACTTGAGGCGCATTCACGCCCTTATCTTTTGTTCCGGTTCAGTCGTTTTAAATCCCGATGGCGCCGTATTCTGCGCGCCTTCTTACGTCACCGTGATCGAGCATTAATCAACCGGCGTTTCCGAAGCTCTCTATCTTTTTCGCCGCGATGTACGCCATCATTCATTCGCGCGCCAGCTCCATTACAATTTTTCAGCTTTAGCGTCAATTTATGAGCGCAACTTTCATGGCAAAATAAAATCGTCCCCCCAGATCGGTGTATGCTTTATCGCGCACCATTTTTCTTTAAGCTCTTCGAGGGCGTTGCGTATGAAAAATCAAGGACGAAGTTTGCTTTAACTGGTATCATTCTCGTTTCACGATGGTTTGGAAAAGTTGTGATACTAAGCTCGTAGGGATGGGAAATAAATCACCTTCGCTCTCCTCACTTCCAAGTATATTACGCTGGGGAAATTGTGCATAGAAATTTTACCAGGACTCGGGAGGATCAGAAGGAGTTTATCATGATGATTCTATTGTCTTTTATATCGTATAATACTGATTACGTGGCGCTGGATACTTTATAAGACCCACGTTCTGAAGCAGAACTTGCTGCAGTTTATTTCTTTTCAGTTTCTGAATCCTTAATGCACGTTTCTCCATGCAGAAGTGTGCTAAAAGGTTTGTGTAGATGAGTTCAGTTACAGCCAACAACAGATAGCAGTATTAGATAAAATATTCCAAACACAATTTTTATTATTCGCAATGATACACAAATACAGCTTAAAAAGATTTTTGACATTATGACGTTTACTTTTTTTTTTAAATGAAATCCTAAAAATTACCGACTTTTTGAGCGATTTGATGAGAAGCTACCCTTAACCCTCGGTTGCCAAACCTCCTTTTTCGAACGTAGTTGTCACACTGGGTCAATTTGATCCAGTCAATTTTCAATCAGTTGTTATTTAAAAACTATTTGTTAAATTTAGTCGCAAAAAATCTGAGATACAGTTTGAACATTGTAGAATATATGCCCATCGTTAAAAGTTGACATTTAAAGTATCATCATGCTTAATTTTTTTTTTTTTTGAAGGAATAAGAGCATCGACAAAAAGTTTTTTGCTTAAAAAATCATAACTTTTTTAATTTTTAATATTTTTAGCTACAAATTTATAGTTATAGTCTACAGATATGCTGCTTTGATAAAAAAATAGTCCTATATCGGAGATTTAAAAAAAGGTATTTATTTAGCATACTAAATGGTCGCATCATTTGTGTTGAAAAACCTATGCATTTGCATAGGAAGAAAACATTTATTATTATTCCAAGAATACACAATTTATTTAACAAAGTATGTTAAATTAAAAACAAGTCTGTCGCAGATCGCCACAGTCATTGCATAAATAAGTACGTTGCCGGTCGCACATCGGGCGCAAGCATGTGGGACACTGCATTTGCGTCTCGTAATACAATAGCAAGCGTATCCTGATTGTCGTTTCATTAAAAAAAAAAACAATTCGTATGAAAATACTTCTATTTTCACTTTTGTGATTGCTCTCGGATACAAAAATGGCTGCATCCGATGTGGAGTAAAAACGGCGTTGTTGTCACACATGAGTCAATTTGACCCTACCTCAAATTTCGACGGTTTTTATACACGCACTGACATGACGCTTCCACACAGTCGGGAAGTATCTCTACTCGTAGAGGATACATGAAAATACTACTACACGGCGCCAGTAGTATAACTCTTAACGATGCGTCAAAGATATTTAATCGCAAAGTCGAACTCCGGGTCAATTTGACCCAGTGTGACAACCGAGGGTTAACTAATTTTTTGTCATCTCGAGGTTGGCCCAATTGACAACCACCTTGTCACCGCGTTCTATATTTCTATCCTCTTTAAACCAACATCATTTCCACCAAGTTCACCGGCCCGTTGCTTCATCCCCAGTCACAGAAGTGCCTCATGCGAAAAGGGGCCCAAGTGTGCATCTTGCGAGAGATCGACCTGGCGAGCTCACGCGCACGCAACAGTACCCAAAGTCGATAAAGTGTTGAGCCTGGTCGTGACCTAAAAAGGGAGGCGCCTGGGAGTCAGCGTGACGGCGTCGTCACCCAAAACGTCACAGACCCCGCGGAAACAATGAGGACAGAGCCATGGAACGGAACGACACTGCAACGACCGCTTACCTCGAGGACAATGAAGTTTATGCGGCGTCGAGTGCCGTTATCTTATGACGGCGCGGAGGATTAAGTTTCAAGCACCGACGGAGCTTGCACTTCTCGCCTGCTTATGGCGAATGCTCCGAAGCGTATTCGCATCCGAGTAATTCTCAGGCCACCCTCCGTTTCCCCCTCGCGGATATTGTCGGCATGATAAGCGGCTGTTCCGCTGGGTTCACGCTCCTCCGACGACTCTTTCCTTCTTACGTGACGATTTCTGTTTCCGGGGCGCTGGAACCATCGACTTTTACGCCCATGCTCCGCAGCGTCTGCTCGCGAAGGGCGAAGCGACAGGTGGACAGCTCGGGTGAAGGTGGCATCCTGTGTAATACGGTTTAATCGACTATTTGATAGGCTGTTTGTCATTGCGCCGGAATATTTGCTGCCTCCCGTTTGCAGATTTACTCTGGCACGCGCTTGTTATGCTTCCTTCTGTGCGTTGGGAGAAGGAAGGGATATTCATTTATTTACTGCTATGTTTGGAAAGTGTCTGTGAAAACTGATTAACCCTTAACTGGTATCCTGGGGTCGCTCGTGACCCCAAGCACCCAAAGTTCGATGTACAATTTTCGGTTGTCTAAGTTGGTAAACTGAATTTCTAATTAATTTTATGATAATAGTTTAATTTTCTACGCTTCTATTATTTTCTACATTACCTAAGATGAAAATATTCATAGTGGTTGCTCTAGTGTCGACTTTACAAATTTCTGTGTCCCTTTTTATTTGGGGTCTGCCACGACCCCAGTATACCAGTCACGTTAGCCAAAAACAGTATACCAGTTAAGGGTTAAGTAGGATTGGTTAGAGAAACATTTGTGGATGATTAAGACGCACTGTTCTATTAGGAAGATCGTTGGTCCTTGGTTTCGGATTTTACTCAAGGTGATTGCTGTAGAAGGGAAACGACAGTTGAAGAGTCCTTGTAGAAAACACTGTAAGAGCCAAAATTAAAATTTTTTATCGGAAAATACTCTACTGTGCCAATGGTAATACCATAGTACAGAATTTTAATGGAATTTCTCTTTGTAAATAAGTTACTAATAGGGTAGATGTCCCATTTACTGTCAGTGTCCCTATTACTGCCACTTTATTTATTTCACTTTAAAAAAATGTAACGTATAAAGAATAGACGTATAAAGAGTGTACTGTAATAATAAGAAAAACAGTCCCAATTTTGTGATAAATTCTTTTTTACACTATTCTTTATACGTTGCGTGTTTATTAAGCAAAATAAATGAAGTGGCAGTAATAGAGACGCTGGCAGTAATTGGGACATTTACCCTAGTGATAAAGATGGTACCCTATGTTCAACATCACTTCTGCAGAAAGCAATGTACCTAAGAGCCAATTAAGCGATAGATAAACAGGATTGGCTCTTACAGTGTTTGTAAATTTTAATTTTTTATTTTACTTTTTTGAAGTTCTTTATGTTGGCTGTTACAGTGTTTGCAAATTTAAATGAATGGCACATTCAGTTTACTCCACCACTAAGAGGTGGCACATACAGTGTTTTCTACATGAACTCTTCGGATCTTTTTTATGGCTGCAATGTAAGCATTCTAGGGCTCTTGATACCCGGGTTCTCGGTTAATCGGGTGGTACCCGGTTACCCGGGCGCTACCCGGGTCTGCGGGTACTACGGTTACGGGTACTCGATACTCGTATGATACGGGTAACACAGTTCGACAGCCATCTCGGGCAGCAAACTTCACGCTCGTCGCAATCGCTTTCTTCTCTCCCCTGTCACGCAAAGTACTATTACTGGGTTATGGCCATATAAGAAAGGATTTAAAAGGAAATTTGCAAGATAGAAGACAACGAAACGCGTGTATAATTGTATGTAAAAAACGAATTTTTTTATATATGAATGAAGATCCAGAATGAAGCGACTGAACTTACTACTAAAACATTACATGTGCATTGTACACAAACGTTACGAAATACAATATTTTAATTTTCTATTTTTTATTTCATGTTGAAATATTTTACGGATTACAGATAAATATAAGACAGGTGTAATGTTTCTTACGATCCACTGCAATAACCGTATAACACGAGTATCGGGTAATCGTAACCGTATTACCCGCAAACCCGGGTAGCACCCGGGTAACCGGGTACCCGCGAAAAGTAAGAGTCCTAAAGCATTCCTATAGCCAAACAAATGTTCAGCTCTATACATTCTCTATCACGTTCATAAAGCTTTACATCCTCGTTATAAAACAGCCTAAATAACTCTCCAACTAGCAGCCAACAGGGTTTAAATTACCTATTTAAAATCTCTTACCAAAACTATATACTTCTCAACACAGATAAAACAGTTTTACATTCCCTAAACATCCAAGCACAATCCCTGAATTAAAAAGTCCCACGCGTGCATCTGCAATAATTCTAAACAAACCCTGCCCTGCGCGAAACCCATTTTACGTCTTTGAAATTAGTGAATTCCTATTAGAATTCAGCTCATGAATGGTTATCGGTACCGTTATCGTCTAGCAGTAGCTCAGCCTCGGCGAAGATCAAGAAATTACGTTGCCAGCGTCGCTGGACGCAACGAAACGCGGCTTGCAGCGGGGAAGCTAGTTCTTGGGGACGTCGTAAAAAGTGGTTCGACGTTAATGGCCCGGTAAAGATTACGGAGGGCAGCTCGTGACGAGAAGCAAAGGACAGAGTGCCGTTATTCTTCGAGGCGCGATGCACCGATATCGCGGCTCTTCGGCTGCTATCCCACGGGGTGGGCGAACTTCTGGATGAATTATGCATGACCCCTCTCTCTTGTACCCCGTGATAACCGGCGACTACAGCCACAACACCCCCCTTTAGCCACGCCTTATTTAATAATAACGACACTTTCGTTCCATCGTCCCTTATCGACGTTTCGTCATTTCGCGGAGCCTGTACAAGAGCCCGTTATCCGCGGATAGGTGACTGAAAGTCTCGTAAAACGGATGTTACTGTGACCCAGTCGCATCCTCCGTCATCCTAGCTATTGGCCAAGACGGGGGTCGCGAGGATAATCGTGCAGTGGGTGAATCAAATTATTTATTAGAGCCACTTATATAAATTCGTGATTTTATATTGACCCTAGTTACACTGAATTTTTATTTTTTTTTATGAAGTACATATTGATGTTTGCATGTTGCAAATATACACTTGACTGATTTTATTCCCACACAAACACAAAAAATATTTTTCGTCCTGTGGCTCTAATAATTTGATCACCCACTGTATGTTTTAAATGAGAGATGCAGGTGGTTCAGGGGAAATGGCTTAGAATTTTTTGGTGATCGAGGAAGGGGAGGGATTGTAGAAAAAATGTTAGGTTTTTCGTTAGGTATTGAAGTGATTTTGTTTGAATAATTAAAGTTTATAATTGTTTTCAGAGAATTAAATTCGTAGAATAAGAGGAATCATTTCTTTCACTTTTTGTACAGTTTTTCAACTGTTTTTATGTATTAGAAGTTGGTATAGAGCAGGAAGGTTGCTTACAGAGAGTTCTGCCGCTGCTTGAGTGTAGATGTGACAAGACCGACGCTTAACAAGAAAGCTGAAGGGTGAAATGCTTAAATTGGTAAATTGTTTGCAAAGAAATTCTTTGGAATTTCGTTTGAAGTTGCTTGTATACAAACTCAAAATTTAAAAGTAATTGCATGATTGTAGAGTCTTTAGTGAGAGCTAAATTCCCATCTTTCCTGCAGTAAAGGGGAGCCCTTTAAGCGTTAGAATACGGCTTAAAATGCTTCCTTTGACTGTGACGCACCTTGTGCACCAAGAATTGCATCCCAGGTCACGTCGAATGTTGTGGAATTACTAAATATTGTCCCTGGCTATTAATCTATTCACAGTCTATTATTCTGCTTGCAGCTCTGCTGAATTTTTCTTCGTTATAAGATACTTTGAAATAAAGAATTCTAAAAGTTGTAATTGCTTCAGCAAATGTTCCATAACAATTTTCAAATATGCACCACTCTTTTTGTTTCGAGGAAAACACATATTAAAAGTGTAAAAATTGCACGAACAAAATATGAAAATGGTAGCTTATAGATCTGAGATAACACTTATGGATTTTGTGCGCTGAAAACAAATCCGCAAACCGTTTGTCGCCTTCACCCTTAATTTTTGAGAAATTCGATTTTGAAAAAAAATGCAAATATTCAAGTTTGAACACCTTTTGTATCGAAACGGTATTAGTTACTCGGTTGCATGTTGCGTAAAATTATTCTATAAACCCTCCCGAATACAACGATATAAGTTATTGGTGCATTATGAACATTTAAATATGTTTAAACAACGATCAAAGGGGAAAGAACATCCGAAATGTACCCACTTTTGCAGATATCTTTAAATTTATTTCCAAAACTAAGGGTCTAGCAGAAAATCTGACTGCTCCACGCGATGCGGCAGACATTTTTCCTTTGGAAGGCATCAACAGAAGTGTTAAGTCACGTTTTGTTTTCAATACAGAAGCGAAATAGTTTGGCAAAACGTGCGGCGTCGACAGTGGTAGTCTTGCCAAACTCTTTCGTTTCTGTAGTGAAAACCATGAGCGTTTTACCACTTCTGTTGATGGTTTCCGAAGAAAAAATGTCTGCTGCATCGCGTGGAGTGGTCAGATTTTCTCCTAGACCCTTAGTTTTGAAAATAAACTTAAAGATATCTGCAAAAGTGGGTGCATTTCGAGTGTTCTTTTCCCTTTGACCGTTGTTTAAACATATTTAAATATTTATAATGCACAATAACTAATATCGTTGTATTCGGGAGGGTTTATAGAATAATATAACGCAACAAGCAACCGAATAACTATTACTGTTTGAACACAAAAGATGTTCAAAGTTGAAAATTTGCATTATTTTTTCAAATCGAATTTCTCGAAAACTGAGGGTGATGACGACAAACGGTTTGCGGATTCGCTTTCAGCGCACACAAATCTGTAAGGAACGGCTATTGAATGTTACAGAACAGAAAAAAAGTTCAATTTTGTTGGACAGTGTAATGTATGAGTAACTTTTTAGCGTGAAAATTCAACTATTTCGAAGCTATGCCATTTCTACAAAGTTTTTTCAGAAACATTGTTTTTGGACGTATATTAAGGGGATTAGAATTGTAATACTATATCGCACTATAAGAATTCTGTCTCCTCTTCCTTATAGTGGCTACGAAGTCGACCAATTTGTAAGACATGCCACAAGTGCCTCTCAATTACAGACAATTACTCTTCACCAACAGGTAGCGAATAAGTAAATTTCCGTAATTACCACGTCAGACACGCCTAAGTGCACGAACTGTTGGCTCAAAGGAGAACTTAAACGTTTGAACAGCGACCGAACCTTTTTTTTTTGTTCACCCTTGGGACGTAAAATTACACATTCGATCGTTACCATCGAACACATCGACAGGCGGTGGCGGACTGAGCGAGTAAACGGGGGGATCTCTTAATCAAACTCGAACGTAAATTGCCCAGCTCCTGACGTTTATTCCAGCTTCATTATTAACGTTGCGCAGGCTGTTTGGATGTTTGCACGTGGAAAGCCGATTCGTTTGATTCGTTTTGATACCCGTTCGACTCGATTTCCGTAGGAGCTTGCAATTTAACTGCAAGCCCTTTTCCTGTTTACTCTGATCCTAAATTGAAAATTGGTAAATCGACCTGACCGCCACCAACGACCAGACTCCACCTTCCGTTCGATAGTCGTCCATCTTTATCGACGTGCCAAATTCTGCCCTTTTCGATGCCAACTTCTCGAGCATTTCAAATTCAAAGATGATTCTAAATGAAAGCTTGATTGCCTAGTTATTTTGTATTTTATTATTTTAGGTAGCGCACTTATCTGTATACACTTTTTTTATCCTAAAGGGTTTTCCCGTAGATAATAATAATAATAATAATAATAATAATAATAATAATAATAATAATAATAATAATAATAATAATAAAATAATAATATTTCTTATTTTAATATTGTCGGCTTTCACAGTGCTCCTTCTAGCTTTACACCAGTGATTCCCAACCGGTGGGTCGCGAAGTGTTTTCTGGAGGGTCGTCACGGCTTTTTTTTAAAAATATTATTAAGTTAGAATTATATTCTGAAATACAAATTTTTAACGTGTTTTCTTTATTAAATTTACCTTACATTATATGGGGGTGAATGCCGCAGGTTTTTTGAATATAACAAAAGGGGATCGCGACTCAAAAAAGGTTGGGAAATACTGCTTTACACATTGATGCATCTTGCCGAAACTGAAAATGATCTTTCATCCTCCACTTTACGATAAGATATCCGTGCAAGTCTGCTAAATAGAACCCGAGACGATTCGGTTTTACCGTCGATCTTTCTCCCACCCTCGACTACGCGTTTAACCCATTAGGTTAATCCCACTTGAAAAATCAACTGCAGATCCTCGGCAATTGTATTTTCTGGTCAAACACTGATCTCGAATGTATCAATATTGATCCCAATGAAATATTTCAACAACTTTCGATACCCGAGAGAAGAAATAGTAAAGGATATTAATTTTCAGTGAAAATTTTCAATAAACTGTAATGCATCTCGATCAAAGTTAGGTATATTGCGTAGAAGGATACTTGTTCCCTTTCCTTTTGCTTCTCCACGACTCTCGGAATCCTTGCAAGGATGATTAATTACCCACTGGATTTCTCTAATTTCCTTCTCGATTTTCTCCTCAATTATAAGTTCTCTAATTGCACTCCTTCTATTCTGCACTGAAGCTGTTTCCACACTAAAAGTGTACCAAAGCTTCACTACTACCTCGGCGTTCCTCCAACCACCGAACAAAGTTCCTGCTGCCTTTCTGAAAGCTATTTCAACTGTATCAGAGAATCACCCAGGCCAAGGAAACCTATAGAATCCAGACAGAAGAAGCTCCCCACATCCTTTTCCCGAACGCAAAAATAATTCCACTTCAATCACAGACCCGGCGACGCTCGACGTCTCCCCCAAACGCCACACCATCCAGCCGGGAGTCATTCCAAAGATTTCCCATCCAGCAAAGCATCGATGAACTCGCAAATGGTATTAGCGAAATCACTCGGAAGCAGCGAGGAAAAGGGATCTTCCACGGTCGGTCGGATCCATCCTCCCCCATCGCGCTTCCTCGAAGGGAGAAGCGAATTCAAATGTTCTTCGGTAATCTTTGCCTCTCCCCCTCGGTCCTTACATCCGTCCGCCGCTTTCAGCCGCGGATTTCGCCCGAAATCTTTCGATAATTGCTACCCCCGACTGTCACGAGGCGCGGGGCCCGCGAAAGCTGGGGAAACGCGGGATTTTGCAGCGATCCAGCGACAGGGAGCTTGTTTGGCAAGGGTCGAGTTCTGGCCGCGGTACTCGCGTATCCACCGGTGCTCTTAATCGGTTTGATTCGCAGCGATGAATACGCCGCTGCGACAAATTGCTAGGATCACGTTCGGGGGCAGCTACGCTCCGCAAATCCGCTTTCAAACGTCCCGGGCGTAGCAAGGGACAGGGGATTGCGGTGTATCGGGTTGAAAGGAAGAGTGAGAGGAGTGGGAAGGGGCTTAAAACCTAGTTGGACGGGGGACAAAAAAAAAAAGATTCGACAAATAACCGCGGTGGCGATGGCGCGGAATTCGACTCATTTTTTGACGAGGAGTTTTCCCTTGCAGCTCCTAGTCCACCCTCCTATCGTCCCCCTCCCCTTCGCACTCTTCTTTTTCGTTTGGAAAGTTCGCACAGAGGGGTGTGCGCTTGTTGCATTTTGTTCACGGTCGCGTTGCAGTTATCACCGGCGGAGCTGCATATCCGCGCGAAATTGCCTTCGCCGCGACGCACGGTTAAGTAAGGGAAGTTCCTCCACGCCGGAAGTTTTCGTTTCGCGAGAGGCGAGCAGGATTGCGGGGTGTATGAGAGTGTTAAGGTGGAAGAGGAAGCAGACGTTTGTACGGTTTGTTTTTTATCGCTGTCATGGGGGTGTTTGATTAGGTTCTTTCTTGGCTCGCGTGAGGACGTTTGTGAAGGTTTGAAAGGTGGAAGGAATGTTTTTAAAGGACTTGAGAATAAATATCAGAGTGCTCAGTGTTAAATATAATATGCAACAAAATGACAGTTATTAGTTTGGGAAATTCGATGAAGGTAGTGATCTATTTTTTTTTAGATGTTCAACATTTTAAAGTTTTAGTGAATCTTATTCCTTATCAAACACAGTGAAATGTGAAATGCAGAACCTTCATTATTCGCTCTTCGGAATTAACATTCGACCCGTAACTTAACACTTTTCCCATGTTCACAGAACTTACAAGGGAAGATAGGCAGCATGGAAATCCAGAAAATTATGCCACTTTGTGTGCAAGTAGAGTAGTTCATCCGTAACACAAACGTATTTTTTTTGTGGTGGCATAATACGGTTTTAGAGGGTGAAATCACCTCTTGAAAAAGTGCAGAATTTTCTATTTCGTGGAATATCTCGAGAACAGTGAGAGATATCGAAAAGAAGTTTAAACAAAGTTGCATCTTTTTTTAAATATACAAAATTGCGTGAAAATTATTATCTTACTTCTCAAATTTCCCCACCACTAATCCTTAATTCGATAATTATTTTATGCAATTTTGTAGTTTAAAAAAAGTTGCACCTTTTGTTTAATCCTCTTTTCGATATCTCTCACCGTTCTCGAGATATTCTACGATATATAAAGAAAACTCTGCATTTTTCAAGGGGTGATCTCACCCCGTAAAACCGCACTATGGCACTAACAAAAAGGAGGTTTATGTTACAGATGAAATTCTCTACTTGTGCACAAAGTTGCATAATTTTCTGAAATTCCGGGTTGCCTAACGTCCCTTGTTAGTTATTAATTATCATTTCTCAATTGATATTCACCTCATAAACCATAATGGAACCGCGTAAATTCTATAAGCAATTGTTCGATCTCCTGTTAATTCTTTATAAAAAAAAAAACAGTGAATATGTCCCCAAAACGCCCGGTCGTATCGTTCTTATCACCCCCTCGATCTTAACGGGACAGATTAATTTCTAAGCGTGTAAATAATTCGCGCGGCGGTAAACGTGACTTTGACTCGAACGATGAACGGCGGGGGTTGCTCGCCCCGAAAAGAGGCTTTTTGAATCCAGCTTGCGGATATTAAACGGCGAGGGCCGCGAAACCTCTGGAATCGTGCAACTCCTGGCTCGTTGCAGGCAATAACAACAAAAAGGGAGAGGATAGCGGAGGCATCGGGATTATGCTGGCGCGACACGCGCAAGCATTTCCGCCAGTCGTGTGGCCTCCTTGATTCCGCGGAGTGAGCCGTTTGCAGAGCCTTTTTTTTACCAGCGTGTAATGAAAAATTGCGACCGCGTTTCCATCCCCTAAGTAAGACCCTGGACGGAGCACCAGCAGTTTCGCGCGTCCTCGTATAAAATACATGTACAAGCGAGCGTTTATAATTTCACGCTTGGAAATAACACGGCGGGAAAGCTTGAAAATGGCGGCCAACGGCCGAGATTCACGCTGGACGCGTTCTAGGAAGGTGCTCGAGGATTGCGATGTGCATTGGGTGTGCCATGGGGCATGGTTCTTTTTACTGTGTTTGAAAATAAAAACTTGTGGGGCCCGTTGTATGGACACTTTGAAATTACTCGTTCGTGGTAGGAGAATTTAATATTCTAAGGAAAATTTCGGCCTGATTTGCTGAGTGGTTATTGGCGTTTTGTTAATAATAATAATACTGAGGGCTTCGTTGCGTACAGAGTGAATTAGAATGTATTACTAAAGAAATAGGATAAAAAATACAGAATGTGGTGCAATGGGCCAGGCACAACTCACTGCTGCTACAATTAACTTAAGGGTTGAGTTGGGCATTAACTAAATAAAAAATTACTTAAATAACGGATCGAATAAAAGTTACTTTTACTTTAGATTGTTCGGCGAAAAAAGTTAATTTTTTTATTCGTCAAGTTTAAATTTTTCAACGTTAACTGAACCCGGGTTAACATTATTCGACACATGACGAATAATTCTTCCAAATTTTATTGGTTATTCGAGATTTTTATTTAAATACAAATTTTGCCCATCTCTGCTTAACGTAACTATGCTATAAATGGCAAGTTTATGTATTATTTAACGGATTTCTGGAACTGTATCTAGCTTCTGGGTTATCTGTGACACTGACTGAATAATAGGGCAGAGCGATACTATATAATCGAAAATTTAAATTTGAATTTTCAGGTGGCCTGGGTGCGGAATAGTTATCTTTTGATTAACCAAACACAACTGTAAACAAATATTGGAAAAATATTCATTTCTGCAGGTTTCTTTTTCCCTTAAAAATGTAAAAATTCACAGTGTGAATTTATTTGTACACTTTTAAGAGAAAAAGGAAAATGTAAAAAGTCACAATGTGAATCTTATTTTTTACAGTTTTAAGAGAAAAAGGAAAATGTAAAAATTCACAATATGAATCTTATTTTTTATAGTTTTAAGAGAAAAAGGAAAATGTAAAAATTCACAATGTGAATCTTATTTTTTACAGTTTTAAGAGAAAAAGGAAAATGTAAAAATTCACAATGTGAATCTTATTTTTTACAGTTTTAAGAGAAAAAGGAAAATGTAAAAATTCACAATGTGAATCTTATGTTCTACAGTTTTAAGAGAAAAAGGAACCTGCAGACTTGAATATTTTCCAAAAATTTTTTACAGTAGTGTTTGGTTAATAAAAAGACAACTATCCCACACCCAGGGCAACTGAAAATTCAAATTTAAATTTCCGCCTATATAGTATCGCTCCGCCCTACCGAAGAAGTCCCTGTGTCGTTTAGTTTGAAAGCCAACATTGAACTGAAAATAGGATCGTTAACAGCATTTCTGCCTTGCTGCAAGAGAATTCCCGAAAACACCGCCACTTGTTATATCAGGTCTGCAGAATCATTATAAGAATGCACGCCTGGATTTCCCCATACATGGAACTTGTAGTTTTTCCTGCTGCCTCTCGTGTCCGCGCAAGACGGAGGTAAAATTTCAAAGGGGAACAATGAGGCTTTGTGCCCGCACAGATAAGCCGGATGAAATTTAAAGCTGTCCATTTTCTACTCGAATTTAATTTGCAGGGATAGTGCTTCCTCCTCCGTGACATGTCAACTTCTCCATCTAATTCTGCCCGTTATTCTCGCATGCTTATAGGAAACGCAAGAAGCGGGCATGATTTAGGGCCCGACGCCGGAATCGCCGGCGAAAGTGAAAACGTTGATGTTTCACTTTTGAAATTACGATGTTTTCCCGGGGATTTCGCGGAACCGGAAATTATAAAATGTTCGTGCGGGGCGTGCACGATCGTTCCTCGAGATTACACGTACACGCTCGCAAATGTAAGATTCCGCGATATTGCCGCCGTATTCCGTATGCGGGTTTGCACCGGCGAATATCCTATCTATGGTTTATGAGCACTTAAATCTTAAGAATGAAATAGCACGTGACATTTTATGCTTGCATCGTGGCGCTAGCGTGAACGGAAATATTTTATTTTTCCGATCCAAATTGCTTTTTCTCACAACACCTATCTGTCATCCGTTAACGTTACACATTCCTATGCCATGATTCACCGCGGCGATATTTCTTAAAAATCTATTCGCGTTACGAAGCTTGTATATCGTCGAGGTATTTTCATATTTATGCCATTATTTGGTCGACGAAACACGATGCACTGACAAACAGTGATTTCTTTCTGTTTCAGATAAAGCGATCGGTAGTGGGTGCTCAGTGGCAAGGCGATCACCTGCGCGCTCAGAGACTTGAAGAATCAATTTTTAAGTAAGTGTTCTAAATACTAGTTGGAGAATGTCTAAAGTTACTTTTGCTGTCGATTGAAAGTATCATCACCTCTTTAACAAGTACACTTAGATCTCAGATCTGCTGCTAGAAAGGAGCTTCTATCGCAGACTGCTTCAAACACGTAGAAGCAACAGTCGTTTCTGTTGCAAATAGAATGAACATACAAAAAAAAAATGAGAAAGCAAGAGTTCAATAATGTTACAGTAAAAAATGTGTGAAAGCAACTGTTTTGGGGGCAAAATTCATTTTATTTTTCAACGTAGTCTCCTTTTAGCTCGATACACTTCGTCCAAAGTTTTTCCAATTTTTGGATCCCTTCTAAATTATTATTATTATTGCTCCAACCCTTCAAAATAGGCGTTTGTTTCGATGATCTCGCGTTGGAGCTAAATCTCTTTCCAGCGAGCCATTTCTTTAAGTTGGGAAGCAGGAAATAGTCGCAGGGGGTTAAATCTGGAGAATATGGTGGATGTGGGAGCGATTCGTATCCTAATTCATGGAATTTTGCCATGGAGATGACAGTCGTTTGAAGTTGTCACACGTGTGTGTTTATGGTCAATTCTGAACAACCGAGGTACCCATCTTGCGGAAAACTTTCTCATATAAAAATGTTCATTCAAATTCGTCTGCACCCGTTCGATCGAGATGCCCAGAGCCTCGCCAATCTCGCGCAGTTTCAATCTCCGATCATTCATTACCATATCGTGGATTTTCTCAATCATTTCTGGTTTGGTGATCTCAATTGGGCGACCTGGACGTCATAAACGCTTGTACAGCCGCGTTTAAATTCAGCTGCCCAATATTTTATTGCTGCAAACGAAGGTGCAGAGTCCCCATATACTTCGATACTCAATTTTATCAATTTTTGTAAAAATACAAAACTGGCTGAAAATTTGACAGTCGTCACTTGAAGCATGGCATTTACGAAAAATGGCATTTATTTAATATTAGTAACGCCATCTCTTTCGAGGCCAGGTACTTATCATACGACCCTCGTACGGGGAAGTAAGTACATGTATAAGGGGAATTATATAGACAGATAATATAGATAGAGAGGAAGTAGGTATATATAAAGGAACTTCTTCTTCTTCTTCTTAACGCCATCTCATCATAAGGTTGACAACATCTGTCCAACAGTTTCCACTGCGATTCGAATTAGGAAAATTGCCTGCCTTCACACCCCACGAGAATTCGCTTCCCCATAACGAATTATTTCCTCTCCAGCTTCACCGCCAGCAACACACCACCCTGTGCATCAAACGCTCAACAACAATAACACAGAGTCGCCTTCTGAAATCATTCCGAAGCCCCTTCTCTAAACCCCCATCCACCGCGAAGTTACAGATTGTCACTAGCAAATTGTACGTTAACCTCGCGGAAAGCAGGTTGGAGGTGACGCACAATACGGTATTGTCAGCGTATAAAACCGCCTATTACGTATCCCGCGAAGCGTCGAGCCGCTGAATAGGGGGCCGGTCTGATAACAAAACTCGTCTGGACGAGGGATATTAATGCCCCTGCGAAGACGGCTTTAATAAGTCCGCGACGTAATGAAAACCATTCATATAAAAGTTTCCTCCGCGGGGTGACGCTTTAATTGAACGCGGCCACGAAGAGGTCTCAGCCACCTTCATCCCCCTACTTCTTTCTTATGCCGAGCTGTAACAAGATGTCAGAGATTACCCGCCTAGCTTTCCGTCTTTCCCACCTATCCCCCATCCCAGACTTCCCTTCCACCACCCCCCCCAGACCTTTTTCTTCCCCAGTCGGAGTCCGCCATTACTTTTATGCCCCTTCGTGACTTTCATTAAAAATTTTCTGTTGGCCGATCCGATGGAGTCGCTTCCTGGGAACGTTTCAATTGATATCGAGCCTACCATTCAATCGGGAACAAAGGGAGGAAAGAGAATCGTGGTCGGAGCTTCATCGGCGAAATCGGGGCCGACGGTTTTTCTTCCCCTGGTGGAGGGGGGGGGGGGGCTGAGGCATTAAGGGATCCAGGCTTTCAGATTGGAGGTGTAAATGCGGGTTTGATGGGAAATTTCTGATGGCCGGCCACCGACAATGAGAGTAATACTCGGGAGCAGGGCGCGCCTTCCAGTCGAACGGAGGGGTGTAGTCTGGCTAGTTGGAGGCGTGTTAGTTAAGTGGAAATTGAAGTTTTCAGGCGCGCGCTAGTAGTGGTGAAGACGCGCAGTGTCTGTAGCTACCTGGAACGACACTTGACAATTGTGGGGGATTTAAGTATCTTTTTCTCGGCGATGCCTAGTGTCTAGATGGGGAAGTTTCGCTACAATGTTCTCGCGAAGTACAGTGTTTTTGGCGCGATGCACATGAATTAAATGGGGACGATTCATGGAAGGCGTAGAAGTTTAATTACTGTCGTGGTCTATCAGAGGATCTTCTTAATGGATTTTTTAACGCGGTGGTAAATGTAATATACCTTTCACTCTCTGTGTAAGCTTAGCAAGCACGAGGTGTTGGAAGGTTTAAGGTCAGCCCAAGGGAGGGTATTTTGTGCCCAGATAAAAGAAAGTGCTGAAAATGCAATTTTTTCTGCATAGACTATTTTTAGTTATATAATAAAGTAATATAAAACATCTAACAACTTGTTAGTGAAGAAGTGCGTTAGGAAATATAAAAGTAAATGTTCGAACAAAAAACACTCCACTTTCAAGTATCTGAGAAGATACTAATAATATGACATAATGTTAGTAATTTAGTATTGTTTCATTCATTAGGAAAACTTACACTTATTTATTATAAGTCTTCACCATGTGCTTCTTTACAAAGAAAAGAAAAGAAATGATGGCTGTTTTAGCGGATTTTGACAGCATCCAAAATAATAATCAATTTACAGTCATTAAATGCAATTACTCTCTGATACAAACAGAAATTATTGGCAGCCTATACGAGTTATTTTATGAGAACATTGAAATTTAAAACTTTGTGGATATTTTGTACTCCCCCTTGGGCTTCCTAGGGTTAAGGGGTTGCATACCTTTGCCAGATCGGAAAATGGGGTTAGTTTTATGATCTTTTTTTCCTATAAAAAAACCTTGTATTTGAATATGAAGAAGCCTTGGGAGAAGGGGCTGCTATGGCATCAGAGAATAAACCGTAATTTATACACAAAAAGGTGTATGTCTTGATTTTATTAAAGACGTTTTTTATATGAGAAAAATCATAAAAATAACCCTATTTTCCAACCTGTTAAAAGCAACCCCTTAAGTTGATACCGGTTCTGTTATTTGATGCAGATGTTCTTAGAACACTTTTGTCAGTGCTCCATGAGCAATGAACAGTGAAATATCGAAAATTTTAGCTCTTCTAGATAAATCAAGTACAACTTGCAAGGCTAAATGACTTAGACTTATTAAGACATCAAACATGATAACAAACGTCAAGTTTCCTTTACAATTATTTGAACGTTTATCTAATTATCACGATGCTTAAAATAATCCGACAAGTAACTGGCATCCCCGTTTAACTTGATCTTCGTCGCGGCTGGACAATCCTCAAGATGCTTCTGCCAATAAGGGTCTTTAAACGTGCCAATCTATCCGCTCCCTTTGCTCTCGTTTAAAAATTCCCACCAAGGGATGGCCGCGGAGAGAAGAATCCAGACGCGACTTACGACAGCAGGTGTCCGTTTCAATTTACTTATTCTCGCCGCGCGAACAGCGACGGTCGCCGTGTTTAATTTCATCGCGGTCAGAAGGCACTAAAAAGAGGGAAAAAGCACCCGACCCCGTCACAAATATGTCCACGCCACCTTTGCACACCACCATCCTTTTCCACCCCTTTTGCGTTTTCACGTTGCCTCTTTTTTTCGGTAAACCTCCCTTTATTAACATTTTACTCCCTTCTTCGTCCTACTCATCTCCCATAACCATATTTGCACCCTTTCCTTCCATTCCCCTCCTCTCGCTCCATGCACCCCTTTTCTACATTCATTTCCTTTTCCCCTACTTGCTTTATTCATATTCAGATTCCAGGCAGTTACATCTGCCCCCTGATTTCTCGTATCAATTAATCGTATCTATTTCACATCCCTCCTCCCCTCTACTGCGTAATTAATTTTGCATTAATCGATTGTCCACACTTTTTGCTCCACTGTTTTTTGCCGTATCCTCGTCGTCCCCCGGCTGGACCGTCTCCACGTATTCGAAGACCGATCCGCCACAGCGGCCTGGTCGGATCATTAATTTTTCATCGGTCGTTCCACCGTTCCCTGGCAAGTTCACAGGCTCGCGGAATAAACGAGGTTTACCGATTTTTGCGTCGACCGCGTCGCTCGCTTTCGTTTAATGAGCTCGATTTAATCACGTACTTTCGAGACGGTTTGCTGGACCGAAAGTTCGGTGCCTGGGTCCCATCGCGGTGCCATTCGAGGCGGACGCGCGATGCGCGCATCGATCCTGCGCTTTGAGTTATGCAAACGATCGTTCGCGTTTAATTTTTGTCGCCTGGGCAGTTAATTGCAGGACGGTGATCGTGGAATAATTAATGTCACTGTATGAAATAGTACTTGGAGCAAAAGTATGCCTATCAATAATTGTTAGACCGTAGCCATCACTACTCTAAATTATTGTATACATAGATGTGAGTTGAATGTTTGAAATATGGATTTAGTATTTCTGTATCTAGTTTCAGTCGTATTATTTGGAATGCAAAACAAGAGGTAGCGGTTCTCGTGGTGGCTTTGTTTACTTGGAAGTTGAGAAATGAGAATTTATCCCACTGTATTCTACTGTGGACTGTGACTTTGTAATTGCGATTACACACAAAGTAGTTCCTTATTAAAAAATAATTACAAATTGTGGAATACGTACCTTTCACTCGTACGAGGTACTTTGTTCGTGAAATTTGTATTGCTAGCTTCTTTGCAGTGTGTAATATTTTCAAAGGCACCTCAGTGGTCAAGCAGCACATGTATTTATCAAACTATTATAACAAGTGTTCACGTTCTAAGGATGCATCTACTCTATCAGTTTCTTACTGATAAATCGTTGAGTCTTCCTCCGCAGTATTTGACAGACGCGATTCGTCGATATTTCCAGCAATTTGTCGCTTGACAGAAGAAACGATCGGTGGCCACAAAACCTTCATTGCTTAACATATTTTATGGTACAAGTGGAACGTATCGTAATGGTTTTAGTAGCTTGCACGCTTGAGTTAGCAAGTTTTCACGATCGTTCCTCTGCCAGTTGTTACTTCGATTTGCATAAAGTTACCACGCTGCCTGGACAATCGTTAGCACTTCCACGGTTACGGTGCGTTCGTGTGTGCGCACTTTTGATAGCCCCCGTTCAGTCGTGTGCTTCGCCGTTGTTTCACGTGATACGCACACGATACGCCCTCTGTACCGTATCAGTGTTCGTGAACGACACGTGCTATTCCCCGAGGAACATTGGCCGGTGTCTCCGCGCGATTATAAATTAACGAAGCATCGATTCGCACACTTGGTATCGCAGCTCGAGTTGCTGGAAAAATAAATCTGAAATTAAGTATAAAAAATAGTAAAAAGTGGCACTCTAAACGCTCCAAACTTGTTAACCCTCGTCAGACTGCGCAATTTTACAACGTTAACGGACAGCAGAGGCACAATTGCACTCTCACATATTTTATTTGAATATTCTCACTGTCGGTATAATTTGTACGATAAATTGATAACATTTAGACTCAATGAAAATCAATAAAAAAAATCCCAAATTTTCTTTTATAATGTAAATTATCTATTTCTTTTACTTCTTTTTATAATAAAATAACGTTATCATTAAAAAAAAATCGCATTCTTTTTTTGCATTATCTTCATACAAAATATATGGGGGCGCCATTGTGCCTATGCCGCTGTTATGGATGCAACCCTCGACTCGACCCCCTATCTCGGAAGGGGGTTGAGATATTTTTCTGAAATTTGGTCTATATAATCTAGACCAAAAATTTAGAGATGTCACGAAACTTCAGCCCACCCCGACTTCTCGAAAAAAAGTTATCGCAATTTAAAAACGCAAAAGTTACAATTGTACCTATGCCGTCTGACGAGGGTTAAAATGTAGCTTCCTCCAACACCCGAGCAGATGTCTTCTTAAATTAAATAGTGGTCGTCATTTTCAAATCACATCCTACAGAATATCATCTTTAGTTGAATAGAAGCAACGAAAAGCCCGAAGAAAATCCCTCAGAAAAATCTGAATCGCTGCAATGCATGGTTCTTCAATTTTCAAAGCTGTTTCCTTCGAACCTGAAACTTTCTGAACGCACAGAATTTGTTGCTCCACTTTCAACATTCATACCGCAAAAACGTTGCTCAGATTTTCAATCGTATAAAGTCTTCACTGCGTTCTGTATGCCACACTTCACACGCAGGCGGGAATATTCTGTAGTAATTATTCTTCTGTCATAAAAACCGCTCGTATTTCAGCTACAAAAAAGTTCACCTGCAAAAACGGGCGCGAGGATGTTGCACGGTTGCATTTTCGGAGCACACTGTAGGGCATGTTGCAAACCAAAAGGTGCTCGCGGAAATAGCAAAAATGACAGAAGAGAGACACTTGTCGCGCGCGAGATTAAGCGCACGTGTAACCCCTGCGCGTGCTCTCTTTTTATTCGTTGCGGCAAAAGTGTTAGGTTAATTAAATTCTTAGCGCATTTTAAATAATGATCCTAACTACTTGTAAATGCGAGCAAAGTAGCTTCATCGAACGATGCAATTTGCCCATGGACTCTTCAGTTAAGAAAAATACAGTATTTTATGTAAATTTGTTCATTTATTTGCAACGTTACTGAAAGATATATAAATATTAGTTCTGTGCATCCTAGTGAATTTTCTTTTTATTCCATGTCAAATATAATATTCATCCATTTTACTATTTAGGGATATAGTCACTCGTTGCTGTTAGAGTTCTATTGTCCTAAACAACAGTAAACCTTGGCGACACTATTCCGCGAAATATAGACAGGGGAAATATTTGAAATAATTCTGAAGCTGAAGGGGTAATATTACAATAGCGTCAGTGAACGTTTTAAATTTCTACCTGTGAATTCGACACGTGTCACAGCTCAGCGTGGCAAAAACGAAACCTCGAAGTTCTGCTATTCATGGGTTTCGTTCGTGGAAGAGTTTTTTAAAATGATACAATAAAAGAAAGAAAAGCAGGGAAATATTGTGAATATGATACTCATATTGCGACACATGCCGTCGTTTTTCTCGCGGTCTGTTTTTACAAGGGACACAAAAAAACTGTTAAAAAAGATCATGCGCAAAAAGACGAGAATACTTACCTGTTGAAAGCTATCGGCTTTCAAGCTCGCCATCCATGCTATCTAGAGAAAAGTTTTGGATAAGGAACTCAACGGAGATTCTGAGGAAGTTCAGAGGGGCCATGAAACTATCGAAAACGAGCCAGATTTTCGATTACTGTGGTACTCTCCACTATTCGATTGGCTTCCAACAGTTTCACAGATGGCTACTGAATTGTTTAAATATTTAGGCTACACTAGCTTTCTGCGAAATAATTTTCTTGCTAATCTTTTCGTGAATTTGAAACTTCTATTTAGAACAAAAACGTAATTATTTCAGAACAGAAGAAATTGTACCAAATAAGTGTCGAATAAATTAGAATTTATTAGTTACCTAGAATTAATTAGAATAAATTAGAGTTTATAGTTGCCTAGAAAACAGAAAATTATGATTTCTGGTGCATTAATCTCTACAATTGTGTCAAGTTAATTGCAAAAATCATTTAGAAGTAAATTAAATACATGAATTAAATTCATTTAAAAAAAAACTAGATATCAATAGAAACGAATAACATCTCACCTCTAATTGTAAATTTACAATCACTATTCAACATAAAAAATAATTTACAATTAGCCCCTTTAATTTCGAGATTAATACAATTAGTACAAATTATTTAAAGAACCCTGATACAAAAGGTAAAAGATAATTCTTCTTTTTTATACTGAAAATTAACCTTTTACAATACAAACTTTATAAAATATAAATCAATTCAAACTAATTACTAAAACAAACTTAAATTAAATAACTTTTACTAAAATAATTCATTCAACCAACATAAAAACATAAATCATTAAATTAAGAATTACGGATATTCACTGATTTGCATTCAGCCACGTTTCCATCGTCATTGTGGCCATTTGCAAAATACCTTATCTAACTAGTGCATCGATCCCCCGTAAATGGTGCGCGGCTCCCGGAAGGGCCATGATTCTTCTCACATAAAACATCATTACCGTGGCCAAGAAAATTCCCCGACCCATTCAGTGGCAGTTAGCATTGGCAGCCGCATTATTCTTTGCCAACTAGCCATATTTCTTCGACCGATTTGCAACTGGAGGAGAGGAGAACGTGGCTACTCGCAGTTCTCACGGTTGATAATCTGGCAATGCGTCTATTCGCGTGTTTCTAAACTCCGTGAGGTGTGTAATACAGTTTACAGGCGTATTTTATAAAATAAAATAAGCAAAACGACGTAATTAGCACGAATCCATCAATTTGGCCATCAGCGCTATAGTGACCTAATCCATAATTTGGGGTGGGTTGATATTTCAGCCTAAACCACCTCTTATGCAGCAAAATTTTAATTCTTTTGTGGCCTGAGCAAGCTTCCAAAAACATCTACAAAATACCAGCACAAAAACGTGTTTTTGCACCGAGTATTTTGTTAATTTACGTCGCGCAATATTCATTCTCCAATATTCATACATTTACAGTTATATAATAATAATACACACCTTAGCAATTATATTTTTGAAAGAATCATACCTATGTATCTAAAAATAGATATTAAAGCAACAACTTTAGAACGTTAATAATTTCAAAACAAACAAAATTTCTCAAAACAAAAGTTTTGGATTTACGCCACTATTTGATAGCCTCAAATCATTCGTTTTTAAGACGCAACCATTTTTAGTTGAACCACATAGTGAATATTAAAAATGGCCACTATAGACAAGCACACAAGCTGATACGTGTTATTATATATCTCTTCATTGATTTCTGATATCAAATGCTTTTTTTTTATAAGTTTTCCTTCTTATTCATTCAACTTCCCATCTCAACTTAGAATCATCCTCACTCGTAATCCATGCTACAACTATAACTCACAAGCGATTGTTATTTTCGGCAAATTGACACACCCTAACCTAATCCAGACCTTTTTCAAACTAGTGCTACCTAAGTCTCGCGTGAATGGGTTCTTAAAGTACTTTCATCTCGAAAAGCAAATGGTTGCTGACTAGGGTGGCCCTTATTTTCAACATGCGATGTCATTTGCTCTCACCCCCTAATATGGTTCCATTTCATAAAAAAATAGTCCCTGAAAAAGATTATTGCAATGAGACAACAGGAAAGGGTGCCGACCAGACCTTAAGTTTAGAATTCATCAACAGTTCGGATGTAAAGAATTTCTCAAAAATGGTAAGCCGTATCGAAATTTTGTTCGAATAATACTAAAAGAGCATTCAATTTTCTACAATTATTGTATACACAATTTTTTCGTGCTTCCAACCATTTTTTAGATAATAGCGCTTGAATATACAAAACTCTGCGCTACGCGCGCATAGACAATATGTCACTCCGCACAGGTGGTACGCGCAAGGCGCGGACTTCTCTACATTGAAACGCTACTATCTAAAAAATGGTTGGAAGCACGAAAAACACATATATACATTAATTGTAGAAAATTGAATGCTCTTTTAGTATTATTTGAACAAAATTTCGATAGGGCTTACCATTTTTGAAAAATTCATTAAATTCAAACTGTTGATGAATTCTAAACTGGAACGCCTGGTCGGCACCCTTTCCTGCTGTCCGATTGCAATAATCTTTTTTAGGGACTACTTTAATATGAAACGGAACCATAGTAGTGGGTGATTGCAAAGAAATATAAACTGAATTGCTGACCTACGCTCATCAGAATCCCCCTAAACTCGCCCCCTACAACCGCACACAGGTTTCCAGACGATGCAAGTAATTAATCCCTATCGAGACGAGGTATGAATTCGAAATTAAGTTTCCCATCGTATTCAGGTGACGTCGAAAGGCAGCCGGGGGCTGCTGCGCCGAGACCAGCCGGAAATGGAAAAGTTCCGTTAACTGAACCCACTTCGGGGGTCGGCGTAGAGGGAGTGGGGGAACGGCGGTATCTCGTGTTTATTCGAAAAGTTTTCGAACTTTATGCAAATCCAGGACCAGCGACGATGGCAACGACGACTGCCGCGCTTCGTTACCGGGAATCGTGGAGTATTTCCGGTTCTCCTTCTCTCTCTCTCTCGAGGGTACACTTGCAATCCTCATTGTTTCGCGAAGGAAACAGAGGCCAGGGAACCAGGGAACGTGTTGGAACTTCTTCGGCATACTTTCGTCTCCGGATTAATTAATTGCCTCTTCCATTTTACGTGCTCCGTGCCCCGTTCCTTGAGAGCCCTCTTAGCTCGGATGCGGAAGCCTGGTGGCTCGAGGAAGGGGGCCTCGGATCGTGGATAAAAATGAATGATTCTGTTCCTTTCTTCTCTCGTTCCTTAGGCTCGAATATTCGGTTTACGTTCATGTAATAACCTCCTATCGAGGCACAGCGTGATTAATGTACCTCTGCCGGAAAAGTTTAATTGACTTTGGCGAACGAAGGCATCGCGGAGCTTCGATTTCGGGTATCAATGATTCGGGCAATTAAGTGGAAAATTGAGTGGTAACGCGTTCAGAGTTGAAGTACGTGGATGTGGAATATTTATCGTGGCGAGGGTGTCTCTGCGCTGTTTTGCGGATTTTTTATTTTGAGGCTGAGTGAAGGGTGTCGTGGAGATAGATTTAAGTATTTGTTGAGTATTTGAACACTGGCTTGCTGCAAATTAGAAGCTAATATTCGTACCCATGTGTCCTAGTAGATTGGGAATTGAATTACAGCTAGATAGTGGAAGGATTGCTTTGTAGAGATAGCATACTGTAATAACATTTAAAATGTTGGGGAGCCGATTAAACAAGTTTAGGTCACGGAACAAGTTAGCCATTTAAAATTCGACTGTAATCTATTTAGATGAGTTGCGACACAGTTTGGCCACGGAATATATTCACGAAAGATTTCATTTTGTAAATATTCAGGGATTCCAGAATTTAATATAACTACCGCAGAATTTACTGAAAAATTCTTGTAACGCGTCAGACAAAATGAAACTCCCATTTGAATATCTACTCACTGTCCCATCCTATCTACTAAAATTCACTGTTACCAGTTTCGCGATTCGTTCTGTCAACACAGTTACTCCGCATTCTCGCACTCCGTATCGTTTGCATTCATCTGAATGATATAAATGCACTTTGTGCGCGTCCAAGGTGCAACATATAAAATTCATAAATTTACACGCCACGTTAACGCGCTCCTCGACTACGGAAAAAACATTATTCCGCAAGAGGAAACTTTCAAAGCTCGTATCCTTCGTCATCCTTTTTGTTTCATTTCATAAATAGCTTTCACAGTCTGTCTGGCATATGCAACGGTAGACTACTGCGCGAAGTGCAGTCTACAGAAGAGTACAATGTAACCAGCGAGGTGTAACTCCTAGTCAGACGAATATTGCTCGTTCAGTCGGTCCCGTTTCCACCATTTTTGTTTCAACTGCCTCTGGCGCGCACTATTATCCTTCGGGACCGAGCAAGGTCCTTCGTATCTAGACAGGGTGCTTTGTCGTAGTCAGGAAAAAATGGAAACAATATTCCCAGCTTTATTAATGAGAACGTTGAATAAATTTATGAGGCATTTTTAGTAGCAGCGAAGCAATCGATTTTAGATCAAAATGGAAACAAACTTTCGGTAGTTTTAATATAAATTGTTTCACATTAGTGATTTTAGCATAACTTTTTCTTCCTCTTTTTTTTATTAATTCATTGTGGGAACAGGCTTTTCATGTTTAGTAGAAAAGAAGTCTCTGGATTTTTTTAAAAGTATGGCATAAATAATAATGTTGAAAGTTTTACATTAAATTGTTGCAAAACTCTTACACGATTTCAAAGTTGACATCAGTTCAGCTAACTTTTGTCTGAAACAATTTTTAAAATAATGAAGGAGTGTAGGATCACAGGGAAGTAAAGTTGCGTCTGACCATACGCCGACCTGTTTCCCTTGTTCCCTGACAGTTTCTGTTTAATCTTCTGCTGGCACCAATGAACGGTAACTGCCTATGTTTTGTAATACATATCGTTTAGTAAATACCTTGTAGTGAATAGATATTGCTGAGTTACACAAAATTTATTCGGAATTTTATTTTAAACTCTCAAATGAAAACACTGTTCATTCTACCAAGAACCAAATGAAAATTTTGGTTCTATGCATGTGAAACAAAGAGACCTTATACATGATGAAGTTTAAACCGAAGGTCCTTCTAATATCACAAACGCATTTGTAAAAATTCTAAGCTGCAAAATTAATAAAAAATCCTATACAACTTTAACAATCTCACATTAAATTTCTCACAGTTGCTTCAAGTAAAAAAAATTGTTAAATTCATTGCAATCCGTGTTACTGTAACAAATTCTTCCTAAAATATACACTACTTGTTACGTTATACGTCAATATACACATTTCTGATGCAAACTTTAAAAGTGCTCAGCCATGAACTTTAGTGATTCATGGCTAAAGCTTCAAACCACCTATTTAATTTTCGCCTAGGTCGTATGCTTACCTCGTTTCGGAGCACTCATCTTCCCACGCGTTCAGAGACATGCAAATCATACAAACAAGCTATTATATTACTCGTTATTTTTGTTCCATTTTAGCGCAAATTCGCAAGAGAAGTAAATCCGGCGATTTATCGCCGGTTCGATTGCAAGCACCTTGGATATTCGCCGGTATTGGTGCCACGAGAACGTTGCACTGCTGGTATTCCGTTTGCTCTCGTGGATGCATGCGCATAGAACGGGGAATCCGATATTCTCAGAGTTTTTCCACGGCGACATAAGCCACACAAAAGCGATGAGACTTTTGTTTGCACGACATCGTCCGTGTATCGATGTCGGGCGAACAGTGCTCCAGCATGTGCGTTGGCTTGTCTACAGGAACGAGAGCGGGTTGTCAGTGATAAGAGCTTTTTCCATAATTTTCCGATAAAAATTCCGTAGGAGCTTTCCTCGTGTTTTCCACAGGAATAATCTTTATAAGTCGTCGAGCTAGCATTGAAATTTGATTCCGTGAGACGTCTACAGTGTGAGAAACTTGTGTGTATGGTTTGATGTATGGTGAAAATTCGTAGCTGCTGTTTATGAAGGGGTTATGCCTACCTGTGAGGTTTGATAAAACATGTATAGTCGGGAATCTTTGGGGGAAAAACTTGAAGGCTTTTTTAATCAAACCTTTATGTATTGGAAAGTGTACATGTTAAATTACTTGTAGTAATTTTTACGATGGAAAATATAAATAAATAAAAGAAATATCAGCGACAGCGATTTTTTTCAGTAGTTTGCGGTGAGCACTCTAATTTTGACCTGGTTCATCTGGAATAAAAAATTCGCGGGAATTTAGTTAGTGTATTAGATTATCTAGTCCTTACTAGATAATCTAATACATTAAGTTGGGTCAAATTTTTTATTTCTGATGAATCAGGTCAAAGTTACAGTGGTCACCATAAAATGCTTAAATAAAAAACGCTGCTAGATCACCTATAATTCCATTATTTATTTAGATATCGCAATGCAAAAAACTACAAGAACTTTAAAATATATACTTGGGAATATACAACCGTTTATTTAAAGCAGTCCTCAAGTTTTTAAACAAAAAATCCCGAAACACTTGTTTCCAGACCTTACAGGTAGGCATAACCCCTTAAGGGGGAATACCACTGTGACGGCCGGAAAACTAAGCCATTTTTAAGAATTTTTTTCAGGAATAATTTACAGTTTTCATTGAAAAATTTTATTACCTACCGTTAGTACGCTGTCTTAAGAGACTATAAAAAAAAAGAGAAGAACATCCATAATTTTAATATATTAAATAATCTTCTAGACCTCCCCCCCCCCATACGAGCTGGTCGAATGTATAACTATGGAACAGCAGGTCCGAAATGAAATTTAATTTTTTTTTATAAACTATATGAGTGTAGTTTCCGTTGTAGTACTTCCGTTCAGTATTTCAAAATTTTAAATAAAAATTCTAAGTTATACTTTGACGTTATATTCAACCACTGAATGTGAATTGGGTGTTTTGGGCCATATGATTCCTCTTAGCAGTATAAAATGAGCCCAGGAATCCCAGGTGGTGCACGAAAAAATTTGAGTCTGTGCAGGTGATCTCCTTATCTTGTTTGTTAGTTGATTTTAAGTATTTCCATTCATTGCTAATGTATAAAAAATTATCTAAGATTTGATGTTTTTAGAAGATTGCTTTAATTTATCATGTTCATATATTTTACGATTGAGTTAAATTTCTGCTTTTATTTAAATAAATATATCAAATACTTTTTAACGTTCATCTTATTTACTATCAGTAGGTATAAAATTATGCTAGAAATCATTTTATACACATAGGAAGGTGTATATATAAAATAATCTTTTAGTACCTATGTCTGCACAAAAATGCGAATAAAAAGTATAACTGATCAGGTAGCTAAATTTGATTTAAACCAATGATAAGGTAGATAGACTATCTTAAAAGACTACTTTACTCTTATTTAAACAATGTCCATTTATGTTTTTTATATAAATTACGCTTTAAAAGGACCGCTTTAGACACAGTTCCCCTACAAACGTTTAGGCTTCACAGTCCTCCACTGAATGACGAAAACACATCTGTATCTCCTCACGGATCGCTCACCCCAGACTCGAGCAGTTCCCCAGCACCCGACCCAGCCAACCACCGAATGTCCCCAAATGCAAATGCAAACTCAACGAAGCATTTCCCAGAAGAGCTAATTGCGTCGTCAAAACGCGCGCAACGTGGTACGCGTCCATACACGTCGCTCGCCCGGTTGTCGCAAGGTTTCACGGACGTGCATCGCATTCGGCCATTCCTGGGCTGGTGTCTCCAGGTCGAGACGAACACGCGTCCATCCGCGTGCCGCAGCACGAGGTCTTGACGGTCTGTGCATGGAATTACCCGTCGCCGAGCGCCCAGCAGCCCGCGCGCACGCTCGCCCGTGTAAACGGCGGGTTTCCACGCTCTTCTCGTTTTTCTTCTTCAGGGGATGTCAGCGCAACAATGCTGCCGCGAGTCGCGCACGTGCATCCGGCCGGAAAGACCCGCGAGCGTTCCTCGGCCGGGTAGGATCCAGTCGCGGCGGAACTGTCATGTCGCCGCTTGTATTTCGTGGCTTGGGGGATCCCCCGGCCCGCTCTCTTGGACGCAGATTTATACGAGCCACTCTCGTTGTTGCTTTAGCATACGCGCGGAGAATAAATTCAGTTCACCGCGGCGGCCTCTGCTGAGCACGCTGCACCGATCGGAGACCCGGCCATGACTGAGGACGCTTGGGAACGTGAAAGTGGAAACGAAGTTTGATGCCCACGTTTTTAGTAGGTGCTCAGCGAAATCCTGGTTTCCATGCAGTATTATTTCTGTATTCTTGATAGTCTTAAGGTGGGATTCCACTGAGGGAACGGAAGGCAAAGTGGCGTCATTGACGTGACGAGTTAGGGGGCCCGGTGGGCCTGTCCCCCTCAAAATCCGGGTTGCTGCCCTCCCAAAACGCGGAAACGCCCCTCTCTAGAAACTATCGAAATAAGTAAAAAACATTCGTCTGTTCGTAAAATCCTATATTAAAAGAAACAAATATTTGGGCCGAAATGCTATATGCAGTGCAACTAAATAAAAGAAATAGAATAATGTTCTTATTACGTTAAATTATGAATTAAAAGTGTTAGAATTAAGCTGCTAAATGTAGGTATATGTAGGTAAATCTACCTATATAAAAAAGAGAGCGCGCGGGAGAGAGAGAGCGTGAAAGAAGGGGGGAAAAGATGGGAATGGGAGCTGGCCCTCCCCCCAGACAAAAATCTTAGTTACGCCAATGCATGTCGCATGAGTGCGATAGTGATTGCATGTGTTGAATGCAAAAAAAAGGATGCAGCGATGTTACCGGTTGCCAAAAAGTTGCCTCAGTGGAATCCCACCTTTATGGAGTAGGTATCCTTTTGGTGTTATTGAGCTTGTCAATGAAACTAGGCGCTTTAATGTAGAATAAAGAGTAGATACTTGATTCCTTGCACTTGGTGGCAGGGGTACCCAATTTCTTGCACTTGATGGCGAGGAATTTTGATGAAATTTAAATATGATGTAGTTCACGTGTAATTAGGGGGGGTTTAAGTCATCAGTTCGCTGGTCCCGCATTTGTTTAAGGAATACATGCAGTGTTTCACAATCGGTTACATTTATATCAATCCACGTTATTCAGTGGGGAAGCTGACCGCAACTTCTTGCCACCTGTGGCGCCACCAGCACGCGTGCCACTTGTCGTCGGTGTTTTAAATAAATAAATGGAATGTAAGAATATAATAAAAAGATTTGCTCGTCGAAATAGTTAAGGATCTTTATCATTGTTAATGTCGAAGTATTTGAGTTAGAATTTATATCTTTATATGCATCTTCATACATGTGGAGTGATGAAGTAGTTAGGTTAGGGCATATCATCATCAATAGTAAGTAAGAAAGAAGGTGCTTTGGTTGAAAAATTATTATTACCGTAAAAGACTGATCTGAAATTGCCATGAAAAATATTTGAAACTGATATATCATAATGCACGTTTCCGTAATAAATCCTTCAGCTGGGCAACAGTTAAACGTCCATAATTTGCACCTTTATTGTCATTTTAATTTTAAAATCAACAGTCAGCAAATAACGAAGAAAAATGTAGTTCAGTAAATGTAGTTTTACTGTAGTATAAATGTAGCTGGGTAAACCAACCAGTGAATCACCGAATTGTTGAATGTATGAACCCTTGAGATTAATACCTGAATATATTTATGTATAACAACAAAACAACTGTCGAAATTGCATTTAAATTTATTTTTCTAGAAATTTCTATAAAAATAATTACTTATTCTTATTGTAATTTAAAAAAAAATATATAAAATGCAAAACGTGTAGAAGCCCAGTAAATGACCGCATACTTTTAATAAGAATTGTACTTATTAATGTTTGCTTAATACGCGTAACTAAAAATATAGGACATTAAAAGTGCAACTACACTCCATTTACAAACATATAATAATATCACTGGTATGCGGTCAATTACTGGTTGGTTTACCCTATTTTAGTTTTTGCGCTGAGTTTTGCGTCAGCCTCTCCATTGGCTCGTGAAACCAGCTTCATGGTGTTTAATCCGCTCAATAGAAATACTCTAAGTGAATACATATTACGAAATCATTTTTCGTGGCAAACATATCCGAGTTGCTCGGCATTGAAATAAACCGCGAGAGGGAGGGAGAGAGAGTTGCATCGTTTAATGGAACGTGTTGCCACGGGAAGACAGAATAATACCAGTTTAACGTAGCGTGCATACGAAAAGACACCCAGGCATAGTTCGAACGAGTTGAATTCGGTTTCGTCGCGGAGTTTACGCCGGGGAACGGCGGAATTCGCGCGCACTTTCCGCAAAGTGACCGAAGTCGAGTGCAGGGCAAAGCTGGCTGGAGTGCAAGAACGTCGCGGAATGTTTGGCGACTTGGAGTGCAGTTTGGAACTCGAGCGAGCTGAGCCCTCGCGAACTAGATTCACGGACTGCGCCGCTGCACGTGTACTTTTGACGAATTCGAGTGGATACTTGCCAGTGTTCTCCCTCGCCACCCCTTCCCCCCCGGCCTTTTCCAAATCGGATTTTCGGAACGTAGCGTCCCTCCAACGTCCCTAGCATTTCGACAGATGAAGCTTTCGGAGATTTTTGCCCCCTCATCGGGGCTGAATATGGAAAAATCATTGGTTAATCCACTGGTTAAAGCTCTTTCCTCGTTAAACAATTCGTGAGGAGGACTTCTGTTCAAGAATACCGAAGAACTTTCTACTCGTTCAGAAATATGTTTGGGGTCCTTTTGGAACGTGGAAAGAAAGGAGCTCCATGGAAATAGTAGCTTTGAGAACAATACGCGTTTGAATTATTTCGGATTAATTAATTAAATATTTAGAGCTAATGACAAAGGGAATTATTAAATTGTATGTTATATTTAGCTAATACTACTACTACTACTACTACTACTACTACTACTACTACTGCTACTACTACTACTACTACTACTACTAATAATAATAATAATAATAATAATAATAATAATAATTCTTTATTGCACAAGTAGACATCACGAAAGTGACGAGAAAATAAAAGAAGACACAAATAGGAAGGAAACCAGAAAGAGAAAATACATATATAGAGTTAGAAATTATATAGTACTTGTAAAAGTAGAAGTTGAGTGTCAAAATATTTCTAGTAGGGTAAGTCGCGGAGAGATAACCCCCTTTTTTTAAAACAATCAGTACTTACACAATTTAGTGGTTTTATAAAGGACAAAAATATATTTGCAAAAGGAAATATATTTGGATAAATAATATAAAATTGAATTAAAAAAATAATCATAGATTTAAAAAAAAAAATAATAAAATTGCAGTCTATGCGAAAGGCCATCTCACCCGGAATTACCCGAACAACAGCTTTTAATATAATTATTAAAATGTTGTTCTTCATGGCAAAATGTAGTTGTCCGATTACGCAAACGTGGTATCCAGCAACTGCTTGGTATAACCGAGCTCTAGAGCTCGAATCGAATCGAACTCTCGAGATTCTACAATTCTAGTTTCTTCGCAGATGTATCCACAGAAATCAGGATATTTCTGACGACTCTCAATATTCCCCTACAAGCTCGCCGTTTCCACGGAACAGGAATATAAACTGTCCTAATAAACGTCCTCGAGGGTAGATCATTAAACACCATTCTCAATCCATTAATCCTTTTGACGAGCGTCCAGAACGCGCCCCGTTGCATATTCACAAGGAACGTTTCGAGCTGCTCGAGCAACTTCGTCGGGCGATAAGTCGAAAGGGGCGCCGTAAAGTTGGCGAATCCGATTCCAAGTTCGAATCACGTTTGGGAGAGCCGAAGTCTCGCGAGTAATCAAAACGTTCGATACCCGTTGACGCGCGCGCCCGCGATTCTTATTCGATTCCCCGTGTTTTCCACACGGCCGCCGCGTGACTGACGCCGCCATCAAATTCTTCCCGTGGAATACAATTTCGTTTCGCCGCCGTCGGTATGCGTGGATGAGATCCGGCCGATGTTTCGACGGCAACGTTGATGCGAAACGTCACGTCCGGAAAATTACTACGGGCTGGCTGTTGGAAAAGAGACGCCGCGAAAAGCCTCTAAACGCGGGGCTTTTCGATTCCTTCGAGCGAGAATCGCTGGCAAGCAATCAGGATTTGAGTGGACGTGCCTTTAATGCGAATCCGCTCCGCTTCAAATAATAAAACTTTTGGTGCCTGTCGGGGAGTTTCTTCGAATGCAATTAAGTAGGGTGAAGATGTTTCAGATCTGTAACTTTTAGAGTAGTCAAAGTGAGGAGACTGTTTTTATGGTATTGTTAATTCATTTATTTTATACTAACGATATGTAATGTTAGCATATGTAGAAACAAGGAAGGGAATTAAGAGAAAAATTGAATAAATATTAATTCGCGAAGAAATGGCACCCAAGTCGCAGAGCTTTAAATTCACAGGGGTGTGAAAAATATAATAGCTTCACAGTTACTCATATCACCGTTCCAGTGCAACAACGACGCAATTTGCAAAAAAGTGATTTCTCAGGAGACGAAGATAGTGGAAAGATTAGACATGCCTGAGACTAGAGTATCACGTTTATCTAAAAATTTGCAAATTTGGAATTTCATTATTATTTCACTGGAATAGCAATTTTTTTATTTATCAATGCATCGAACCTAAAGCACTTGAAAATCTAACTATAAGTCAAATATGCCCAATCTTATGCATGAACTTAAAATCAGCATCCATTAAAAAATGAACAAACCGAATAATCCCATTCATAAACCAATTCACCCGTCGACATATTAGATCAGTGCAAAAGTTCGTTCGCTCACTGTTAGGTAATGTTAGTGTGCTGAAATGTCTTTTTTTATTACAGAGGAAACCGGGGCAAGTTGATACATTTTTCAGTAATGAACAAGTGAACACGAATATTTACTTTTTCTCTGTAAAAACGAAAATAATGAAGAAACTATTGCTAATGTCAATGTACACTGACGCACAATCTGTCGTAGTAAAAAATTGAATAATAAACTTCAATAATAAACTCAAATGGAGCTACATATACACAAAGTCGAGATAATTTCTCTGTATCAACCTGCCCCTGTACAAATTGATCCGATCTCGCCTACCTACCTCTACTTTTACCAGAAACGTGGCAAAGAGGAAAATACTTTGATTAAAGAAACATATACAGACAGACGGTGGCCAAATTATTATACTCAAAAAAATTTCGTCAAAATCTGTAAAAGTCGTGGCTGTAATTAAAGTAACAATGCATGAATATTATTGTTTTTTTTTCATATAAATCTATTATATTTTGCAACATATAAATCTCATTTGTTTTTAAAAGGGCGGGGGTAAAATTATTACAAATAAGACAGAAATAGCGTAGCCGTGATGAATACACCGGTTCTCGTTAGATCACCGAAGTTAAGCGTCACGGGGCGGTGTACTGGGGAAAGATGGGTTGACCGGGCCCACCTTTTTTCCCCCGGTGCGCTGTTGCTGCAGGGACCCGAAGGAGAGAGGAGGAAAAAAATGTAAATAACTAAAATGTTCGTTGGGCAATATAAGCAAAGTCGTTGAAACGCCATCCTGTGTAAATAACACAGGAAAAACAAAATACAAATACAAAGACAGAAATAATAGAGAATTTCATCAGAGTTATTGCAGAATAATTTCAAAACTGTAGGAAGTAGCCACAGAATGCATTTAAAAAAAAATGATAAATTAATCAAGCTGCCAAAGACAACAATAAAATTAAAATTACTCTAAAATAATACAAATATAAATTTCTCGTACAATATAGGTAGTCTTAAAGCTATATACCTAAATGTATTTAATTTGCATTCTTAAATGCATATATGAAGGATCGCGGAATAAGCGGGCGCCGGATTTGTCTCGAAGAACGTTCCCGAGAGCGGCGGCGTACGTTTTTAGGCAGTCTTCGCCGAGCCACGTTGCAAGAAGCTTCGTATTCCTTTTTATTAAATATACACTTTTATTATCTACTACAGTGTCGCTACACAATTCCGCCCACCACCGCCAATCCCAACCCTGCATATACTAACATTAAAAAATAATATTATAACATTAAAAACGAGACATCTATTTTACTCCATCGCTTAAACTTGCAAAATCTCAAACCTTTCTGTCTGAGTATAATAATTTGGCCACCCACTGAAATAAACTTTTACTTTTTACAAGGACTTGCGTTGAATCAAGCGAAACAACCTTTGCGCCAACCTAACACTAAAAAAGAACCCACCCCCGATCCAGAACGAGACATTCGTCCCCACTGAAACAACCCTTCAGAACCAACGTCGTAAGGTTTCGTGTGACCCGTCCGAACAAAAGGGACACCAATAATGCATCCGAAGTACTATTGCCTGCGAGTCATAAAGCAACTCATCAGCCCCCACCGGGCCACTCTACTCCGCGATCCAGTAATTTCGTCGTCCAGTTATGGCGGTCTCCATCCGCCAACTCAGTTTGGTGACTGTGAACGCGTGCTCGGCGTCATTATCGCTGCCGATATATCGCAGCTGCCGTAGCCGTTAATTGCGCGGGGCCGATGCACGGGGCGCATCCTTTGGGACGGCGGAATTGCATCCGCGAAGGCTCGTTTCACCGGCACCGTTTCCTTTGCCGCTCGGTTCACGGTACGTCGGCGTTAATTCGAGGAAAATTCATTAGCGCCGGGCCGCTGGCTCCTCGAGGAGGCGGGCGTCGCCGTCTCCCGGCGCGAGTCTAGCCGTGCCTCGGGTTCACGGTGTCGACGGCCCGTGAAATCGAGCACGAATCGTCCCGCAGGCGAAAATTTGATTATCCGCGCCGTGTCGTCGCGGTCGCACCCCCTCGAGCCTCGGACGATCGCGAAATTCAGCCACCAGGGGCCCAATAGTTACGAAGCCACCGACCCGTCGCCCAGTCCTCCGTCATGGCGTTGGCTTCAGTTCTCTCCGTGTGCCTCTGCTTTGCTTTGTTTACCTCGACCTACGCTGCCACGTATTTTTCAGGCGAAACTTCTGCTGTTGCAAAGGGGATGCTGGGAAACGGTGACGTTGGATTTTGACGGGTGAATTTGTGTGGGGATTGGAAAGGCGAGCTTGTGTGTTTAGGGTTGATTGGAGGTTGCGGAGTTTGTTTGAATGGAGGGCATCGAGGAATGTTCGGGGAACTCGGGTGGAAATGTTAGTGGGTGGAGAGAGTTTGTTTTTCTTCTGGGAATCGCTAGAGCTTAATACTATTGTGTTCCTGTGGGATGAAGTTGACGGAAGAATGAAACTGAATCGAATCTCAAAATCAAAGTATACACAAGATTAAAGGTACCTTTGGAAATTTATTAAAAGGAAACTACTTAATGAATCTTTATGAAACTTTCAGGACTTTTTATTGGATATTTAAGTCACATGATTTTGTTTTTTAATTTATTTAAAGCGGATTCACAAACTGTACAGGACCAGTATCTTCAGACACCTTAAGTATACATGGTTTCAGTAGTACGAACACAGTTTAGAATTACGAATGCAGAAGCTTTAGAAGCATCAGACATTTCAGGTGATGCATTACTTCAATTCACTCCAATTAGTCGAAGCTCCAGCCTTCGTGACCGAAATAAAAATACAAACGCAAGGCTGTAATTTGAAACAACTATATCAGGAAGGTAGTAATTGAACCTAGTAATTGAACATTTTTGGCTGAAAAAATTGGTGGGCGATTAGACGCCGAATTTCCCCGGATCGGAACGAAACGAGGGGAACGTGTTGACAACGTGGCATTAAGGTTCTCAAGTCACGTAACGACTTCTTGCCGAGGGGCTCACAGTGGCCCCGTGACCCCTGACCCAGCTTCTGGCACGTGACTCCTCACGCACGTCGATTTTGGCTCGAATTTCTACGTTGGTTTGCACACGAGCTGTTTGATCTTCCAAATATTTGTCATGGAATCAGACACGCTCGGTTTTCCCGCTTGACGAATCGTCGTGGGGTTTATAGAGAATTTTGGGAACTGTACAGTCACTCGTGATGAATAATTATTTTCGATGAATCTTCAGGTAGAGTGCCACTTTACTCTAAATTAAATTACTAAGACACTAAAAGCTTGAAGTAGAATATTTCGCACGGTCTTTGGAGTCTGTTCTAGAAATTTAATTCTTATAAATGAAGAACTGGTTTAAAAGTTGAAAGTAGATATTCCTAACACCTCGACACTTTAATAAAATATTCCAGGACCTATTCATTTTCTATGCCAACGGAATTTCAGAAATTCAGGTTACCTGCCTGTCCCAATAATATATTAAAACGACTTTGCCCTCTATATTTGTCCTTCGTATAAATATTATTACAGGATCTAGACCAGCGTTCTTCAACCTTCTTGCACCTGCGGACCGGCGAAAATAGGATAAATATTTTGGGGACCGGCTGAAGGCTAAGACAGAAATGAAAATCAATGTAGATAGTATTTTGTTTATTAAATTATAATTTTATAAAATTATAATTTAATTTAATTTTTTTTATTCGGGCGAAATTTTTCGCGAACCAACAGGAAAGGGTACAATGGTCGATGAAGATAGTCAAATGTGCCCCTGAACCAAATTCAACTCGCGATTAGTCATTCGAAAGCTTATAAAAACGAACCATTTGTGGCCAGTTTCAACTTTATATCTCAACTCGGTGGTAGTAAAGGATAAAAATAGAAAATCAGGTTTCTGCTGAATTTCTCCTACACTACGTACTATATAAAAAAATTGAAGAAAATCAGAAGCATTTCTGTTACCAAGGCAACTATGCCAAAAACTGGTGAAAAATGCCGGTTGTGTATCGCAGCAGTTGCAGAACTGTAATTATATTTTTCCTGTAAGTACATATCATTGTTACTATTGTCCTGAATTATTTTCAGATTTTTCAATGTGGCGCGCCGCAGTTAAAAAAATTAAAACCGCTTGAAGGACACTGATCTATATCGCCTACGTTATTCCACGCAGTGACCTTATCACAAGAAGTCCACTTTCATTGAATTCACAGCTTCACTAAACATCTAAAAAAAACATCCGACATTAAACAAATTCCCTACAAAATTCTCGTAAAGTCACACACATACACGCAGTTTGCTACAATTTCGAAATCCTCAAACCTGAAGAGAATTTGCGGTAGTATAAAGTAGGTACACGGTAACCCTTGCCTTGCATAATATTATAATACAATGTATACATGTATGAAACATGAGCGTGCACGCCGTTCGCTATTTGTAAATGAAAATCTATGAGGGTGGTAGGGTGTAAGCCAAATTAGGGGAGGAGGTAAAAAGGGAGGTGGAAGCGGGCAGACCGATATTCTGGAAGGAGAGTACGTATTTGGCGATGGTCCAGCCGCTGTCTGCACGCTTGGAGTGTCCATTATTCCATTAGCGGTTACCGTGTTAACTCTTTATTGCCCGTCGGTATATGAGCCGCCGTTCTTCACTCGCTGAGAGGGCGTTTAATGTCCACATTTCCCGGGGATTACCGTAAAACCGTTCCGGTACTGGCGACTGGTCCAGATAGGGGGTTGTTCCTCCTCTTCGGTCACGCAGAAACGTTTCCGCATGCAGTAAACGCGAACTGCCAGTCGAGTTTGCTACTCTTACCTATCTTAATGCACACGGACGAAATCGTTTTGTCATTAACGTGATGATACGAGTATGCTTCCGCCGACGAGGCGAGGGTAATTAAAGGGGGGGCGGGGTGAGCTGGAAGGGGTGAAAGTTGACGTGGTTGTTCCGAAGGCCTGTTACTTTGTGACAAGATGGTGAGCTTGTAAGATTGTGGACTCGAGATAGAAAATTAGTGGCAGGTATGTCAAGTTTGGTACTTGAGGAATTTGAATTTATTGACGTTGTTTTTACTTAATTCGAGCTCAGAGAAGATTGAAGACCTCGTTTGTGTGACACAGATGGAGGAATTTAGATCTTTTTTGTTACATTATGGTGTCTTTGTGTTGTTCATATTTTTAAACTTCTGTTCACATCTTCATTTGTAAATGGTTTTCTTTACCTCAATATTTATTGTCTTTACAGTACTGTGCACACAGTCATATACGAGTAATAGGGTTCTAGAATTACTGGCCTCATTATTTTTGCAGAGTTATTTGCATGACGTGGGAAGAATAATTTATCACAAACAATTATTTTCCACGTAAGTTATTTTAAATCCAATAATTAATTAATTCAATGACTATTCTGAAAGCCAGTAACAGCGATCTGGTTATGCAGCGAAGCGAATTCGATATTGGTAAATGGTCGAAAGGGAAACCACCCTCTTTGTGCAAGTAAAAAGCACGAATACATCTGTGTTATTTACTTCATATTGCGAAATACAAGCGTTTACTGGTTTCCCGGTAAATCGCGAGAAATACCCACAAATTTTTACCGGTAATTCGCCAAATTTTTACCGGTAATTCGATAAATTACGTATAGCAACATAGCGCATTTATGCGTTCATTAATTCCGTCGGCATCTACTACGTTAGTGAAAAAAAACTTCAATGACTAATAATGACGAAAACCAAAGTATCTGATGAAAAACCAAGTCTGATCCCAAAGAAAACTAAAAATTTGAATCGTCGTCAAAAAATGGACGTATCCTCAAGTAGAAAAAGTAAGGAGAAAATATATAAAAATAATAAAAATTAGGAAAATTAGGAGAAAATATATAAAAATTAGGTTGCAATCAGGGGACCAAAGTTTAGACAAATTATGTTTTTTGCGTGCTTATTTGTTAAAAAGAATTGTTAAATACAAAAAATTAATTATTTATGTAACTTAAGATTCTTTTCATTGTTTTCGTGGTGAAGATCCATGTATAAGTATAGTCAATAGTTATACAAATATATCTATTTTATATTATACCATTTTATATTTTATGTGCAGATTAGTTTTATTTGAATATATTTTTTATAATGCTCGATTAGAGTTCAAGAAAAGTTTTTTTGTCATGTTTACTCTTATATTTTCAATACCTTAAAAAATTACGCGTGAATTACCGTTTTTATTGAAAATTTTACCGAATTACCAGTAATTGAAAAAGTCGGTAACTTTGCAATCCCGCTAGTCCATACTCCTCGCTGAGGGAAAGCGCACCTGTGATTTCAGAACGCGAAGCAAAATCTCGCCGACATCACGAAGTTGATTAAATGGTCACACTTTTTTTGACTCTTGATAATACGAAGTTACCGTAGAATGTTGTTGGAGAAAAGTCCGCTGTTTTAATTTAGCAATACAAATTAAATATTCAATACGATTACAGCCGCGAGCGTAAATAACGTTTCGCGCTCAAAGGGACCCCTTTGAGACCATTTACAGAATGCCCAAATTTGCTTCGCCTCGGTTCCACGATTCCACCTTGTGTTCCCTGTTGGGAACAACATTTCACAATCATTTAATAATACGTCGGAAAATATTGCATCCGGTTACGTTAATTCAAATTCAAACTAAATCGAATGAGGCTTCGTCAAAATTCTGTGATCGTTTATTATAGCGGCGGACGAATTTAATTTCGGTAACGAAGTTGGTGATTCCTCAAAATGGTTAAATGGGAGGAAGGATTATACCTATTGTTTCATTTTAGCTAACGATATTAACTAAATTGTTCCAGCTATTATTGGTCGACGTGCATTGAATTCGTTTGATGCAAACTAAACGAGAATGGCGCGAAATCTATTCAGGGAGCAGGGAGAATGAAATATATTATCATTTACATATCGTTCGAATAAAGTTGCCGTGTCGCGAATAAATTGCAACATGCAAAACTTGCTTGACCCGTTTGCACTATCTTTTTGCTACAATTTATTTGGAAGTATTCGCGTACTGGCTCATATTAGAATTTCTGGTCTGGCGTAATTACTTTGAGTGGAGTAATTTAATTTTTCCTAATTAATTCCGCGTTACACAAATTGTGAATAACAATTGGACAGCATTTTACGTCAAAGACGATGTTAATTTTCATGGAATTCAGTAATTAGGAGTTCGCAGTGACAAATAATGAGTGCCCTTAATGCCTTTGACTCCGTGTATTGTCTGTTAATGGAAATTTTAATTAAAACGCCTGCGTCGTTAGTTTTTATATGCAATGCATTCAGCGAAATCAGTTCAACAGGGTCTAAACGTATTCTGTAACGGGTGGACGATTTTATTTCCTTTTTCGTAGAATCCCATGATACCAAAGTTCCCACGTTCGACATACTTCGATAGCAATTAACGGCGCACAATAATTCTTCATTAATGAAGGGTCCTGCTTTCAATATGAAATTTAACGCACTGTGCGCTCTCGCGCGAGTAATGAATCATGCCTGAGTGAAATATGAGCCGAAGGATTTACAAGAATTCTTTTCCAACTTCAGCCGTTCGTTCCGCAACGGGAATAATTCTAAAATCGTTTCTGCAGAAAATTCTTTTGATTATCAGTACAAACTTATCTGCCTCGAGTACATATTTAAATATTAAATATACCAAAATATCGTGAGTTGGACAAATAATAGAGTAGATACTTCATATTTATACTGAAATTGTATATATTTATTATTAATAACTAATATTTTATATATATATAATAACAATTCCTATAAATATTAACTACTATATATTATATTAAATATTAACTATTATAAATTATATTATATATATTATACAATTCCTATAAATATTAATTACTATATATTATAATAAGTATTAAATATTATAAATTATATTATATATATAAAATATTTAATATATAATATATAATATATAATATATAATATATAATATATAATATATAATATATAATATATAATATATAATATATAATATATAATATATAATATATAATATATATATAATTTATAATAGTTAATATTTAATATAATATATAGTAGTTAATATTTAATATAATTGTTGTGGAATTACATAATCCTTCAAAATCTACTTTGTGTTTCCTCAGAATAAAAACTACTAAAGTATTCCATTACTCCAAATTATTACACAGAGTTGAATAATATTGTTTGTGATAGCAGAGAATGGCTACATATAATATATTAGAAGATTTATTAAAGCACACGTATGATGGTAATAATAAGATATTCATGAAATCATACGAGCAGAATCCCATTTCCAGATTTCCAGATTTGCAAAAGTAGGTCCAGCACAAAAGCCAAATCAGACTCTTCAATTCTCTCTAATCCATACTTACATACATATTTCCAATAGAATCCATTGATCCTGGATCGAGCAAAAATGACAACGCGGCAAAATGATAACCAGACACCCTTCAACGATCCACTGACCGATTTTCCCTCAGAAAAATATTTGTACTCATCAACTCCATTGTTTCAATCCGTGAAGAAGTACAACGAAGAGAGCTCGAGCACGGTCGACGCGTTCAAAAGAACAATATTGACCTTTCTTTCGCGAACTTTACTGGAATTTGGCGAAGAAAACGAGGAGGGGGGTTGAGAGAAGCAGAGGTACAAAGGGGAAGCTTAAGGCTCGAGTGAGGAATAAAGAAAAGGAACCAAGGGAAAAGGAAAGTCTCGATTTACTTTCATCCTTAGTTCGCAGCCACCTCCTCCGATTGTTGTTTCAATCTCCTTCGCAGCGGCGTCGAGCTCTCATGCAGATTCGAAATCCTCGATTTTCTTTTTTCTCTGTATGGCGTACTCGCCATAGGCAAACCCAGTCGGCTTATTTTCTTGGGCTCGGACTGCGACACGATTTCGCCCGCTTTCCATCTGCCTAGATCCTCCACTTTTGCCGCTGCTATCTCCACGCGGGAGTTCCGGTTTTCCAGCTTCCTGGATTTTAAGTTTGAAAAATTTCAATTGGGCCCAGGGATATTTCTCTCGACAAAGAGGAGTTATCTATGCAAACTTTTGTGGCACAGAGTAACCACTTGGAAGCATTGCTGCGATGCGTCATTTATTCTTATAAGTAAATTAGTTTTTCGAGGGTCACAGTTAAGGGGAAATAGGAAATAAAATGGTCCCCGAAGGACACCAAAATGCAGGCATCCTCATCATTCTCCTTCCCTCAAATTTGATAGCAGATTTTTGAAAGCACCGCGGGTTTCCATTCGCGTGCTCGCTGGGAAATAATTTGAAACTTCTCAGTGAAATTTTTAATTAGGCTGGTTCTGCGTTTACAAAATTTCAATCCTTGCGCGTGTACTGGAGCAAGGGCTTCTCGCGGAACTACCGTACTTTCGCCAGGCAATCTCAGTTAGGAAATGGAGGGTTCTGTATAAACTTCACTCCAAATTCTATACATCAGCGGCTGCGAAGTAATTGAAAATAGTAATCCCCGGAATATTGATAAAAATCTCGCACGAACGCGCCGTAAAGTTGGTCGGGGAGGAACGGTGCCGTGGGTAGGTTCGAAAACGAAACTTCTCGGGCCACGAAGTGTCTGTCCATTACGGCGGAGGTTTAACAAGGGTGGAAATCCGCCCGGTGAAAATAGAGGGCAACCCAAATAAACGGGGACACGCGACCGAGATGTTATCCCGGGCGTGGCAGTGCAACGTAACTTCGCGCAACACGGAAGGGACCGGCTGTAAAAGAAAGGAAGGGAGGGAAAAAAAAACTTTGGAGAAAAGTAATCTCACGGTGGATGCCGTGGAAATTCACTGGCGAAAATCCTTTCTTCCGCCACGCTAGACCGTGGCCATTCGCGGGGGTGGGGGGTGGGGAGTGGGGGACAGCTGGACAACGCTGTTTCGAACGACACGCAATTGGCGACATTGATTTCTATTGCTTCACCAAATTCTGATTATTGTAGATGAAAGTAGGTTCACGTAATGATGTAAGTTAAATACTTGAAATTTTGCATTCGATGGGGGTGATGATTCGTGGATGATTGATTAGTGCTAATGGTGCAGAATAGAAAGAAAAGTTCCTGTTGTTAGTTTAAGGAATATTATAACATTGCGTGGAATAAAAATTGATGTAAATTTCAATTTCGTCATAACTTGCTGTATGGATGATGCTTTTGTCGTCAGTCACTTTTGTACCCCTTCTACTTAACTTTGACGGGTGGTTTCACACCCTAAAGTAAAGAGCGCGTGTTTCTTATTTTTTGGTCCTCTAAAATATATCCAAAACCAAAGCAATCGGAGGCGGACACCTAGAAACCTCTCCTTGCGGGTGTCCAAAGAGTTTTAATTAGAAGGGATGATTTCGGCGCACTGGTTCGGTCTATTGAACAATTAAATAAAAGCTATTTTGCAATTTTGAGGATTTTTATCGAATTCCAGCTTTTATTTAATTATTCAGTGGACCGAACCAGTGCGCCGACATCATCTCTTCTAATTCGAACAATTTTTACGGTCGAAATTCAAATTATATTATCGAAAGAGTTTAATGTGGTAATCAAGTTTTTGGTGTAAAGTTATGGGCACTATTTGTCTTGTAAACTATTGTAGTGAGATTCGTATGATCGGACTTCCACAACGAGTGTCCTAAAATAGGTCTCCAAACATACAGATGCGAGTGTAATTGACCACGTAACTATTTTAATGCAATATCGTAACGAATATGCGAAATAATTTGACAAACACGATGCATACAGCGTGCACTCTACACTCGATTAACTTTCCCCAAAGGTAGGGTTGTTATTACTTCTATTATAAATAACATAATCATCCAATACATTACACCATATTAATTAAACTATTGTATAACAACTACATGCTTCGAAATCCGCCCGCGAATAACCAAAGTACAAACTACTTCGTTTTACATTTCACTGGTTTAAACAATATATCCAGCGTTGTCTCTATTAAAACCAATTCACTTATATTCCCCAAACCACCCCCAAATGAATTACCACAATATTATTATTATTATTATTATTATTACGACTTTATTACGCATAGAAAATAAATGAAATAATACATATGTATGAGTAATAATGAAAGTAAATCTCGAACAGTGATTCCCAATCTGTGGTTTTCCCAACCATGGTTACATTGCCATATTCTATTAATAATGTAACACTGATTTTTCACTTATGAAAAAAAGAAAAAGCTAGTTACCCAGATGCAAGCACGAACATCGCATCAAATAAGATAATTAAATATATTAAAATCTTTAAGTATATATAATATATGTATTAAAATAATTATATATTATTAAGTTATCATTATATTCTGAAATACCAATTTTTAACGGGTTTTCTTTACCTTATTAAATTTACCTCATCTTATATGGGGGGAGGAGATTACGAAAGGGGATTGCGACTTCAGAAATGTTGGGGACCACTGTTCTAGAGTAAAGGCGAGGCTGCAATAGGAATACTGTTGATAAGTCTAACAATTAAGTACCTACCTATAACTTAGGACTAAGACTAAAGTTCTAATACAGATAAAAATAGCTAAACTTACCTACGCACAGGTAAAGCAAAGCACACGCGATACCACCTAAATTCAAAGAAATCCTGCAAGCCTAAATCAATTCTGCAGCAAGTCCACAACGAAACGTAGCGGCAGCGGAAACTTCGCTTTATTATCGCCCGACACGACAGACGCGTTTACCTGTTCCACTTAGACGGTCGAATCAAACTCAATTTATAAAGAAGCTCCCAAGTATACGATATATATAGAGTGGCCGGCCCCACAATGCTCGTCGATCGAAGTGCAAGTGATTGCACTCTGTCGCGGGATTATTACATTTCTAACAATCGAGGCGGGCGATTTCTCGTTGCGAGCCAGCAGCCGGCCGCTTCGCTCCTTCCCCCGCGATTCGGGGACCTCCATTCTCCGGGAAGTGGACGGAACTGGTGTCTCGAGTAGCCGCACGTGTTAGGGGGAGAGCGTCGGCGAGGAGGTCTGTGTGTCGAAGAAACGGAGGAACGACTGCCAGAACCGTACGTGGCGAAGTGGTTCGGTCGGTTTTTAGTGGTCGTTACTATCGGCGACACTAACCGCGACAAAGTTTACTGCGACGAGTTGGGAAAATCCTCGGGGGTGTAACAAGATAGAAATTGTTTTCTTTGACTGGCGCGAGCACGTCGCTTATAATCGGCCACTGAATCTCGCGCTGCGTTGTAAGGGTTCAGACAAGGGACGTAAAGGCGAATTTACGCGGTTCACTTTGGCCGAACAGTGCGGTCGATTCGACAAAATTGAAGGGTGAAATGTTTGCACGTTCTAACGAAATGAGGGGTTCGCTTAAAAGTGGCGTCGGAGCAAGTTGCACGTGCTGGTGTTGAAATAATTTTTAAGAATTATTGTTATAAGACATTCATCGTTTTTTAACTAATCGAGAATTAATTGATTCTCTCCAATTATACAGTATTATAAAATCGAGAGGTACTGCAAATTGTTTATAATTTTCTTATTGCCTTTACACACAAATTTCTGGCACAAAACAGCAATCTCTGTTGACAAACAATATTACATCGACGCAACTGAAATAAAACATTTGTAGCGTATCGCTACTAACGCTGTAAATTTTTCTTTTTCCTTTCTACAATTATCGTCGTTTTTATTCTACTATTAAGGCACGTAGCGGAGAACACTTGAACTAAACCACGCGCATGCGAAAGGAAAAAGAAAAATTTACAGCGGTATTAGCGATACGGTACACATTTCAATGTTCAAGTGCATGTTTTCACGTATTCAAATTGGATGATTCGTCCTGAACGAACAACCACATTCATCACAAGTAGAAACACTGTCAACTTCTTTCAATCTTCAATTTGATCGAACACATTGATTAAATGGTAATTTGCACTGTTCATTTCGTTTTCATTTTGGCTAAATCAACCGCATTCTCCAACCAAAGTGAACCGTGTAAATTCGCCTTAAGCGAGGAAGATTCTGTTATATTCTTACGCCCTCGACTAGTAGTGCCGGGGTCATTTTAGACCCAAGCTCTGCGTAATACTAAAAAATGTCATCGTTGGAGAGTTAAACATGTGGAGTTTAAAGGGGTATTCTCGTCTAGAGGGGCGAGAATGCTCTATCCTCTTTAAGAACGGCGCATAAAAAAAACACAGAGTTTTTATCCATGAGCATTATCCACACGTGTTTATTAACATTTCAGTCAGTTCCAGAATATTTTTCTTTTAACTTTGTAATTTTTATGTTAAACTACAGTGTTTTAAGAATCGAACAAAATTTATGAAATACCTTAAAATCTTTATTAAAGTTCTTTAAAAAATTGTAACAAAGCTCAAACAGTCTTCACATTTTCGCAACTAGCGCGTCTGTGGTAAATTTTACCCAGTAGCGCCACCCGCCGAGTGAAGGATATCCGCGGCCACTTCATACGCACACAGCCCAACATTCTACCTACCCACACCTGTAACAGACCCAGTTAAACCTGGCGTTGAGTGCGTTTTCAATTTCCAACGAGTATCATCACGCCGCAGGCCCTACAAGGAAATATTCAAATTCCCAGGGCTCTTCCCCCGGTCATCAATGAGGGCCGCGGACTTGGCCATCGGCATTTCGCAAATCCGTCGGCTCCGGTGGAATCGCAGTCGAGGGAACACGCGATCGTGCGCACGCATACACAGTCACCTCGTACTCGAGCGAGCTTTCGCGGAGCTTTTCGCATTGAGAATCTTTCAGGATAGGCGAGTACGACCGTGGGTTCCTCTTTCATCCTTCCTCCCCGTGGCCCCTCGCCGCCTCGCGGTGCCATTCCGAATGCAGCCCTCGATTCTCTGATACGGCAGACGACAACTTTAGACAATTTCCGAGATTGCGTGCGCTGCGAAACTTCCATCCCTCCCCGCACTGGATGGCGCATAAAACCGCCAACGAGCATTGTATACACCTACTTATCCCGAACAATTCCGATTCTTGCCGCGATACGGCCGCCCGGGCGGCTGCGTAACCGCGCGCCACGCGTATTTGAGACCAGCCAGAGGGAAGTAGGCGATTGCCTTCCCGAAATTGCTCTCGCCGGGACGACGCGGATGACGCACGCTGATGCGCGCCGTATTGTGAAGCGCTTCTGGAGCTCCGTAGCTCCTCGAATCCGCGACGATTTAATCCTTCGACCGTGTCGACGGGATAATTCGGTGCACGAGTCCCATCGATGCGAGAGGAGGCCATTAATCGTGCGGATCTCACGCTGAACGCGGCAAACTCGCCCGGCAACATTTTGAATTAAGATGGAGGAGCGCTTTGTGCTCAGCTACTTTATGTGGGATGCGTGGGATTGGAGATTTGAGGGGCGCTTCGAGTGAATTGTAGAGAACGCTCGGTGGGACGTGGAGGGTAGGTTAGTAGGTGGCATCTTGATTTCTCGCGAGGAGCATCGATAATTTTGAATTCTAATTTGTAAAAGTAAGGGGGCTTCAGGGTTTTGAAGTGTTGAAGTTGAGTGGCCTGTGGGACATTAAAAGCAGCCGCTTGACTACTTTATTAGATGCTCTCTTTGAGTGCTGTAAACTGGGGGATGATTGGCAGTGCGGGATGACATTGGTAGTTACTTAACATGCATTAAAGAAGGAAAAGAACAAAAATTGTAGGTATTTTCATACTTTTAGTACAATCACAAACGATGCGATGTTGTGGTAGGGTACCTAATGCCCTGGGCGCCAGGAGGGGGGTGCGAAAGGTTGGGAAAAAATCGCTTATTTTTCAAAACTTATCTTTATTATGTTTATACTAAAAAGGGAATATTTTTAATTTTCGGTTTTACATTTTTAATTAAATTGGCACTACAAATGGGTTAAAAAAAGCAAGAGGGGCATATTTTACTATCATCCCGAAGTTACCCTATCTACCATAGTTACAATATCTAAAAAATGGCTGGAAGCACGAATCAAATATATATACAGTAATTGTAGAAAATGGAATGTTCTTTTAGTATTATTTGAAGAAAATTTCGATAGGGGTTACTATTTTTCAGAAATTCTTTACATCCAAACCATTGATGAATTCTAAACTTTCAGGCCTGGTGGGTACCCTTTCCTGTTGTCTGATTGCAATAATCTTTATCAGGAAGCATTTTTTAATGAAACGGTACCATTTTAGGGGGTGAGAGTAAAGAAATACGAGAAAAAAATCGGCACGTTTGTACCCTTATTATTTATATAAGGGCCACTCTAATGTCCATGGAAGGTGTTTTGAGCGTAATTGTTACGTGGATGAATGCTGGTTTAGTAACACCCTCGATTTTTAAAACAATAACGTTTATTACAATTGACCGTTACCGTGGTCGACAAAAGTCAAAGTATAAATGTGTATATGTATGACCGTTTCTAAGGCCGACAAGAGTCGAGAACCTTTTTGTGACGTTTCTCAGTTGAGTTCTGATCTTCCTCCTCCGCGAATCCTCTAACGAGACCTCGGTTTATCCCACCACCAACCTCTTCTACGGAGGTCCGATCAGGGTGGAAATGTTCGTACACCAATCAGTTTTGAAATGTGGCACGTTGGGCCGATTCCCGAAAATTGTCCACACTCCGCCCACCTTTCCGCATAAACAAAATGCAGTGGGGAGAAATTCCACCGAGACCCCGAGACAGACCCCAAGGTCCCGCGGAAGAGACCGACCCTCACGTGCGCGGCCTGTCCAGGGGGTTTATGATACGTCAATCGCTATTGAGCGCCAGGAGAGGCTCCAAGGCTACCCGTCATAACTGGGAATTGCAGTTTCCCCTATTTATTATACCAGATGTCTAACAGTCACAATAATCGCGCTAATGAAATTCTTAAGCTCAAAAATAGCAAAGAGACCACGTCCGCATCATAAACCCCGACCGATGGTAATGTAATCAGAAATAACTTAATAAAATGACTAAAATAACATAAATATTGCATAACATTGTATTTTACTTACTTCAGAATCGTTATACGTAAATAATTTTCATTTTTTATCATAAAATGATTAATCGTATTATAATATTACGAGTTCTGGAAAATTTATTTTTATACAAATGATGCATTGTAATAATTGATTTTAAAAATAAAATGTTATATAAAAATTTGTTTGAATGCAAAACATAAAATTACATTGTCTATTTATCAATTTGAATTTATCACTTGATTTTTAATTTTCAATAATAGCAATTATCTAAAATATTTTATATTTATATTTGTTTTCCAAAAAATATACTCATAAATTTATGGTTTTATAAACGCATTAAATATTTGTATTTTCCTCGGATTAGAAACTGCATCTTGAGAATAAAGGATAAATACTTACGTTTCCTTCGCTCAATGTACACGCCTCCTCTACATCTGATATCTCTATATCCGCAGAATCGATTTCCGAATCTGTATCGTGATCGGATTGTATAACATAATCGGAATCTTCTGCGGAATCACTGATCTCGTCTTCAATGTTTTCAATCAATAAGAAATCTCGGAAATTAGTATTAGCCATGATTGCCACACAGTACGCGTCGTACGCGGCAGACGAAATGAGACTAACGAAATGAGACTAACGTTAGCAGGCACGCTATGGTCGAAAAGACCGACGCGTAAAAATGTACGATTTAAAACCTACACGAGTGCACTAAGCGTCGCTGCGTAACATAAATAAATCAAGAACTCCTTCAAAGAGGAATAGCTCCACGGAAAAAGTAAACAGTCGAACGCTATTGATCATGTTTCAAAACACATGAAATCGTCGGTCGAAAAGACCGACATGCGCCTACTCCCGGGTTAACAGAAGGCCCGGGCTGCCCTGCTTTACCTTTACCATTACCTTTCTATCCGCAGATCATACATCGACTAAGAAATAGAAACCGCATCAAAACACCCCAAAGTCACAAAGTCTCCCCAAATTCCAGAGATTCAAATGCTATTCCAAGCGATCCTACAGTCTCCCAGCCATCTGAACCGTCACGGATACCACCGTCATCCCAGAAGCAGACATCCGCGGGTCTGCTGCGTGCAGCAAAGTGTCACCGGAGTTGCGCGCTTGAAACTTTAACAATCTCGTTAACCCCGCGCCGGTACGCGCGTATTCGCGCGAGGCCGCTCGCGGCGCGTAACCCTGTTGCGAAATGTTTAATTGAAACGCGTGAAAATTGCCCGTCTCTCTGCGGCTCCGTGAAGCAGAATTCAATCTCAGCGTCGATGCAGCCAGACACGGATGCTACCCGGGGCCTGGTCGGCTAACGAGCCGCGCGAACGAAACAATTCGCGTTACGTCAAGGCGAAATCGCCCGAGGGGAGGGTGGCTCGTTCACCGTTCGCCCCGATGAATCCCGCTCGGACGCCGCGCAGAATGTGTCGCGCAGCCCGCCCTCAGCCACCGATACGAATTTATTATGCAACTCGGACGGCGATGCCACCGCGGGACGAACGGACAGCGTCGTCCAGGGGAAACTTCCGTCAGGAAACTAAAGCGGCTATTGTGGATCAGCTCGTGGCAATAAGTCGCGGCATCTGCGCGTTTTCGCATGCCACGCGCGGCTATGACGTGCGCCAGATTAAACTTCAACGGATAATGCCCACGACAGCCACTCGGCCTCGGCCCTGGAACGCTTCCGCGACCGACGTTTCTTTCACGTTGCCGAGGAGCGTTTAATTTAAGCGGAACGCTGCTGGTAGGAGATTCCTCCGGGGAATTCGGATGGAAACTTCTATCCAGCCGCTGCTGGCCGACGGATATTATGAGGCTTTGGTTTTGTAGGGTCTGCCGTTCAGCTTTGGTCGCATGAATTTCTGTGTCGGCTGGTTAATGAGGTACGGGAGTGGTGGAGCGAGTTGTCTTGATGAGGAGATAGTTAATTGGTGGATTACTGTCGCTAGGACATTGTGGGATGTAGAGTGCGCTGGGTTTATAGGATCGGGGTGAAATGGATTGTGTATGGAGGGGTGAATGGGGTGTACTATTTGAAGTTTTACTTGGTTCTTTATTGCAACTGATTGTCTAATCTTGGAGTGAAATTTGTTAGTTGGTTTGAGGGGGTGTTTGGAAGTGTAGGCGAAAAAGGGAGCCTCGGGCGATGGGACTCGAACCCCAGATCTGAGGGTCCTCTGGGTACTCGCCAGTCGCATTATTAATTCCTCCAACGCCGCACAGTGGAGTAGAAAACCTTAGAAAGTTGGCGGAAAATCAAAATATGAAAGAATGTTTGCAGATCTGATTTTTTATCCCTGGTATAGTTGAAATATGTGCATACAATAAAACGTATATTCACAGCTTACTACAACTCTCCCTTCCTTAGCTACCTACCGGTTAGCTGGAGGTACTTCATTACGTGCTTTTTCCAAGCGATTTATCAAACGATTTTGTGTAGCAATTTTTTGTGTTTTCTGTGGTTTAAACTTCTGTTTTGCGATGAAGACGTCAATTTCAGGTGTTTTTTAATTACTTTTTGTTGTTATACGTTCGTGGCAAACAATAATACCTTTATAAAGTTTAATTCAAATTTGCCTCGTGTAACCTTAATTACCATAGCTGATCTGCAAAAACAATTAAACATTTAGTTTACTTCCAAGACCGATCAAGCATTGTTGTTTGTGCAGTTATTATATCTGATTATCAAAGAACTGAGATTAAATTTCAGATTGTGCTCGTTTTTGCTCGAGAATCTAAAATTTTGAGTTTTTCAAAAGGGTTCCCAGTTCTTGAAAATAATGTCTTCTTGTAATCAGGATAGTTTGAATCACTTTTTATTAAGTTCAGGTCCCGTAATAACCAGCAAGAGACGATTACCCCCCAAAAATCGTTGATCTCTGCCCAATGAAGCTTTAAACTTATTATTGCCTCCAGTTATAAGTTGCAGTCTGATAATGAATATGATGATAGTGATGCTAGTTCACGTGATCATTAATATGCTCACTGGCATTGCCGTATCATCAAAAATAAAAAGGTGTTGCACTTATCGTATATGTACAACAGTTTCACAGATTGTGTTATTGAATATGTAGAAAAGTGTATTAAATATTGTGAAAATCGAGGAATCGTTTGTTTTATTTACTTTAAAATATTCGTTTTTGATTAAGTTATTTAATTAGCACAAGTTTTCATGACGCCTAGGAATTGATACCAACTTTTAAGGTCTTTTACCCAACTGTGCGCCGACTCCCCGATGTTACTCTTTTCCGAACTCGACAAATACCTGTGGGGGATATCCAATTAGGGATGATCGTTACTCTTACAGCGTAAGAGAAAAACACCTGTCAACTGTTTGAGGACAAATTATATTATGAACAAAACAACCGTTTTACAAATGTTAAACAAAATCTCAGAACCAATAAATATTTACAATAAAGGAATAACTAAATATAAAACATTAATAACCTACTTCATTCATTCCATAAATTACAAATTCACGCGCAAGCCAATTATACAGACATACAACATACCAACATAAAATTACGTGAAGGTAATTTTGGCGGTTTCTTACCCCTCCCTCCCCCAGTATAAGAATTCGTAAGATTTTATATTCCCCTTCCTCTTCCCCTTTCTAAGTAATATTTGTTACATTGTATGTTTTTCAGTTATTGAAATGCTTTTAAAAATTTATTTAATTCTAAAAAGATTAGGTTAAAAAAATATTACGTAAGGCGCTAGCCTCTCTCGCCCTTGCAAGAAAACGTAATAAATTCGCGACCCCTCCCCAAAGCCTTACCTACTTCGCACGGTTCCTAGGCCGTTCTCAACACCGAATTCCCACAGAAGCTTCTAGAAGTGTTATTATATGGACAATAATTAATAGCTGTGATCTGCATTCGTTATCCAGGTGTAGTAGCTTATGACGTCCAAGGTGTATACAACTTGATTCACTGTTGCAACAGTTAGTTGTAAACCCAAGTAGTAAATAGCGTTTATTACATAAACTCAATCCACATCGCATATATAGCACAATTGTAAAACAGTTTGAAGTTCAACCTAATGGATGACTACCAGATTCCTCTGACCAGCATCAGACAGTCCCTTGGAGGGTTTCAACACCAACAGAACTAGTAAATATTAATCAACATTACGTAGAACGGTTGTCAGATTCAGTGGAATCTGGATGTAGAACTAGCTTGATAAATCTGTAACTCCCACTTCGGGGAACGGTGCCAGTAACATCAGTTCTAATGGCCCACATTACTTAGGTAATAATAATGTTTGTGATTTACTGCAGTGACAACTCGGGGCGATTCAGTTGTCCAAAGGGACCATTGAATCCAAATGATCCATGAGCATAGAATTTTAATTCTGAATCACTTGATGGGACCAATAATTATTAGCGGATCTTCTGTAGAATTTATCACAAACAATTATCATAAAACAATCTTCCATGGAATACTGTGTTCGTTACAGCGGCACGAGGTGCGTAAAAATTTTGGGAATGCAGCAGACAGCGCGGGGTTGCAAAGTAATCTCCTCTGCATAACGTTACGCGATGCACACGAGGTGCACGCTGAATGCGCGCGCCTTTTATTCTCCAATGTCGAACACGGCCATTCTAATGCCGGCTCACGGGCGAAGATTGCGCGCCGGCTCATTCTTCTTTTGCTTTTCTTTTTGCGATTTACGTAACCGTGTCGGTCGCTCCGAACGCTATTAATACGCTTAATTCGCGCTACCACGCTCGCGTTATCCTCGCCTTCGACTGTACGACACGCAAACGTGCTCTCCTCTTATTAATGAACGACCCAATGTGGATTCCTGACCCTCCCATTAACAAGTGTACCTTCGTACCCGAAAGTTTCGGCGGCGATACGTTTTAATTAGCAAAGTCCTGGCGGGATTATAAAGTTCGGTGGTTGTGTAGAAAATTGGCCCTCTTTCCAGCGTTGACGAACTTTCAGTTTCAATTTCAGCCACTTAAATATTCGCTAACGGTCTTTCACATTGTTAATTGATTGAGCTTGTTACCCGACAAGATTGATTCACTCCGAAACGTTTGTGTTCGGCGCATAATCAAAAGTTCTACCGCGAAACGAAATTTCCTAGGATGATTTACTTTGGTTAATGAAATCCCGGCCGTGATGTATTACTCAATTACTTCGCGCGAGTTAATTTATGGGTATATCTTCCCCTACACGTGGGCCCAGCGCGCCGCGAATGTCTTCGGTAAATTTTTAGGGACGTCTCAGACTCGTATGTTAATGTCCTTCATAATTCATGAAATGCGTTATAATTTCTCAGTCCTTGGATTTATAAAAATTTGCCATTTCTATATTAATTGAGGCCTAAAGTGCAAATACTAAGCGACTCTTCCTTATGAGCCACATTTTAACTCGCCTCGGATAGCTAGTTCTATTTTTCTAGCATGTCTGACTTATCGCGTACCTATTCTACTGCTCGCAGAAGATTTCTCTCGTTGTTGCCACTTATTTTACGGTTTCGAAATTAAACTTAACTCTCTAACATGCACAGAGACTTTTCGAGTACTCTGTACTTTTAAATAACTCCATTTAGCATTCCTCCTCCCCTTCTTGTTAATAACATTTCAAATCGAGTATTTCATCTCGATATTTCTAACAAGTGCGGGCTATTGTTTCACCGCAGGAACTCGATTCCTACCCAGGAACACTGAATCGCATATCTATCTATAATTATTTCCGGACGCACGCAATTACATTTAATTTATATAATTTCAACTCGGCTTGACCTGCATTCAATAATAACTGTCTCGCGCTTTCAAAACAACCGTCCGTAATTTTATTCCAATAATATATAATTTAATTAAATCCCAAGCTTCAGTTTCCACCGCTAATTAAACATCAACAACACAAATCTGATAGCCACTTTAATCGTATTCCGGTGATTTATTACCACCATTAATTCCCACTTTGCTATCATTCCAGGTGCGACCGTGCGGTGACATCGGAGCGACCCAACCGAAAAACAAACATATCAACTCATATCAACTAGCACCAATTCGGACCAGCTGTATAATAACCGAGACCTCGAGACGCGCAGTCATCGACCAACTCGACATATCCGCTACCCAGCCATATCACGAAAGAAATGAAGGTTGAACGATGATCCAACCGGGACTAGGTCGTGCTAGCTGTCGATCCTCCAGGCTCGGCGATAACGAGACAGGCGACAATCTGTCGTAACCAGATCGGCGGGAAAGCTCCGTTGCCCTAAGGACGCGACGTGAATCGATCATCGGAAGGTGGGACCATTCTACGTACCGCGTGGACTAGGTGGAACGCAAACGGGTAGGGGAGTGGAGGGACGAAGAAGTGAGAGGATGTTGCTGAGGTAACACGATATCTCGAGCCGGCTGAAAAACGATAGTTAATCGAACCGTGCTCGAAACGGAGGATCAGAAGGTGACGGAGTGCAGGGGATTGGGGTGAACGAGATCCCACGGGGCGAGAGTCAAAAATGGGTTTCCCCAGGAGGAGATCCCTGTGGCTGAAGGTGGCCGTCCTCGCCACGGCGGTTTGGGCCACCGTCTGCTTCCTCCTTTACACGGAGGATCGCGCGAACGTTGCCGTACAAGGGCTTGCGCCCTCGGGCGTAGCGGCGCCTCAAATGGCCAACGGCTTCGTGCCCGTAGCCGCAGCGCTCAGGAAGGAGACACCGCTTAACGTGCAGCCCAAGCAGAAGGTTGTCCAGGCTGGTCCCGAGCAAGGTAATTAATCTGTTGTTACGGGGGGTGGGAGCCTCGTAGGGGCAGGGATTTTTGGTCGGGGGTCGGAGGAATTTGTTACGGGGCGTGCTCGGGGGCAAGCGGCTCCACCTTGTTAAATCTACCACTCGGCGCCTTTTCACGAGGCTCTTGTTATATGCCTTTTGTGGCTCACGCCTTCTTGGACAGAAGTATGTAGATGTGTTTGAGAAATTTTAATTATTATTGGGAAATAAAGGGGTTCAGGAAATAAGGTAGTGATTAGGGATTGTAAATTTACCGACCTCTTCAATTACCGGTAATTCGGTAAAATCTTCAATCGAAACCGGTTCACCGGTAATTTATCGGTATTTTTTTAAGGTATTGAAAATATAAGAGTAAATATTACTAAAAGAAACCCTTTTTCTGAAATCTATTCGAGCATTGTAAAAAAAAAACACGTGCCAATAAAACTATTCTGAATATAAAATATAAAGTGATATACAGTTGCGAACAGGAAAATTAGCAGAATCAAACGCAGTACCATAATTTTTCATCTGCTATGTTTAACTGTTTTGGTTTTATACTTCGGTTGGCATTCTGTATTAGGTTGACGACGGACATACTGGCGTGATCCACTACCACCAAATAATACTATTTTGGACTCGTCTGTCCATAAAATATTACGCCATTTGTGAACAGGCCAGTCAACGTGCTTTTTGGCAAACTCCATGCGTTTAACTTTATGTTTTTTTGGTTAGGAGTAGCTTCTTTCTGGGGCTACGTGCTGCTAAATGTTGCTCTAAACAATCTTCTCTGTACGGTCATATCATTTATTTTTTAGTTCAGACACTCGAAGTGTCTGTTCCAGCCTTAAGGGGTTATACCTAGTCAGACGGCCGAAAAGAGACGAATATTTGTGAATTTTTTTTGAAGAAACGGAAGCGTATATTTTTACAAAACTTTTTGCGCTTAAAGGAGCAACATTTAGAGAACATTTGGTAATTTTTTCGCAGAAAAATATTTACGTTTATAATAAACTAACAACCGACATCCAAGAAGCATTTATAAAAATTGGGTTTTGCGGTGAGCACTGTCATTCGGAACCAGATTATCTAAATTCAAAAAACAAAAAAGATTTCGTTAGTATATTAATGTATCCTCAAGTCGACGTAGAGAATTTTCCGAAATATTAATTTAGAACAAAATGACGGCTATTTAAAGTTGAAATCCTGATTTTTTCGCGTGGTTTACCACCAGTTTACCGAGATTGCAAACCCTAGTAGGTAGTGATGTGTGCTAGAGAAGGGTTTGAATGTCTTTAGAAATGTGTTCTTTGGAATAGTGGTAAAGGTCTGCAGAAAAAGGAAAGTCGCAGAGGTTTTGACTTATGAAACTAGGACGGATTGTACTTCCTGTGTCGTTGAGGTCTGCGAAGGAAAACTCCGACGTAAGCAGACGGCTCTTCAATTATGCACCCTGCAAAATGGATTACTTCAGGAAGCAAGTCTCCCCCAAAACCTAAGTCAGTTCCTTTTCCCTTTTAAATTCCTCCTCCACAGTCAATCCACCTCAGAACCATGGCAACCTCTGCAACCTCCCTGCCCTTCGGTACCTTCATTTTCCCTCCTCAGAATGTACCATTAATATTGAAGTAGCCTGTACAAACAATCACAGGACCTTGCACAAACAGACAGCAACTCTCATCCAAACTACACTCAATTCCACAGTTAGCCCACACATCGAGTCATTTCCCACGATTCACTGGGTCATCGAGGAACTCCCTGAAGTCCTCTGGCAGCGGTGCTCGGCGAACGAGGCCGGACAAAAGTGCAATTGAGAGGGCTGGGCGGAATATAGGAAGGCGCAGCCGGAATTTTGAAAGAGGAGGTAGCAGGGGGAGTGATGCACGACGGGAGTTTCACTGCGGCTAAGTTCGCAGCGGCTCCGGCCGTAGCACTAAAGCAATTTGTCGTCCTCTTTATTGCCGCGCCGTACACACCGGGGCCCAACTTCGTAGACTGGGATAAAATTATTTTCAGGACGAGCCGAAGCTGGCGAGAAAACTGGTCGAAATCGAGCCAGCCAGCCAACTGGCCATACCCTATAGCGCTGCCACTTACCCCATCGGCTTTATCTATGCCCCGCCAATATGGCGCTGGGAAATAAAAGTCGAGTTTATGCGGGAAAGCTCTTAGAAGAGGCACAGCCACGCCCTGGATACGCGAACGTTCTGAAAATTCAACTCGTCCTGGCCCCATTCCTTCCCTATTGCACCGCGTTCGTGTATCCACTGCTCCTCTTCCTTGTTCAGTTTGTTCTGGGGGTGGCATCGTGGTTCCGTTTCTCTTTTGGATGCAGAGTTGTGCTCGAGGGATAATTCGAGGAGGGAGTTGACGGCTGAGCGAAAGTTTTGTTTGCTGTTCGGTGTAGTGTATGTGCTGTTAGTTTATTTATGAGAGGGTTGATATCGATTTCATTGGTTTGGAGGTTCAGGAATCTATTTGGGGTTGTGGGCTCGTGTGTGGAGGGATTTTTTAAGAGCAGGGCTGAGATGGACATAAATTTCATTTAAATACAAATTTCGGATAACGAGAGAATATTAAAAAAATTGTTCGTCGTGTGTCGAATAAAGTTACAGTGGCTCGCATTAACATTCGGACACTTTTTAAAATCGCATATCTTTTTTAGAATTGGTCCAAACAACTTGAGTTTTTTTGAGAAGCGAGAAGGATTAGTTTGCTAACTGACGCGTTTTGTCGTTTTGAAAAAAAAATGTATTTGGTTGAAATAGCGAAAAGAATAGTAAAGGTCGATTTTTAAACTTTCTTTTGTGAGCTTGTAATGAAAATTCAAAAAACCAGTTTGTAGATTGCCTAAAATTTCATCAAAATCAGTTAACGTTGCTCCGAGCTACAAACGTTTAAAGATCGCTGATTTCGGGAATTTTCGCGATTTTCGACCTTATTCTGCGATCTTTAAACGTTTGTAGCTCGGAGCAACGTTAACCGATTTTGATGAAATTTTAGACACGTATACAACTTACTGCAATCTACAAACTGGTTTTTTGAATTTTCATTACAAGCTCACAAAAAAAAGTTTAAAAATCGACCTTTACTATTCTTTTCGCCATTTCAACCAAATACATTTTTTTTTCAAAACGACAAAACGCGTCAGTTAGCAAACTAATCCTTCTCGCTTCTCAAAAAAACTCAAGTTGTTTGGACCAATTCTAAAAAAGTTATGCGATTTTGAAAAGAGTCCGAATATTAATGCGAGCCACTTTAACTCAGTTTATTCGACGAATAAAGTTAATTTTTTATTCGACGAATAAAGTTAATTTTTTATTCGACGAATAAAGTTAATTTTTTATTCGTCGGGCGTTCCAACTTCTGCGTCCAATCAATTTTTCAACTTTAACTGTAACTTTAAATTTTGTTTATTCGACGTCGAATGTAGTTTTATTAGAAACTTTTATTTCATCCGTTACTTAAATAATTTTTTATTTAGTTCAATGCCCAACTCCGGAGTAAAGGGTAACCTATGGGATTTGTTTTGTGAATTTGGGGAATGTTTGTTAGGAACTCGTTTGCTGTAACATTTTCTGATTTGTTTCTTTGCCAGGTGGTGGTGTGCTTGTTGCTCCTCGCGAACAGGACTCCAACGCGCCCGGCGAGATGGGACGGCCTGTGGTTCTGCCGACAAATTTGACTACAGAAATTAAAAAGCTCGTCGACGATGGATGGATGAACAACGCGTTCAATCAGTACGTCAGCGACCTGATTTCCGTTCACAGAACACTGCCCGACCCTCGTGATCCATGGTGAGTGAAATTTTCCGAAATAACTTTCCTTACGATTGAAATCAACAAAGATAGATTAGGTGCATAGTAAAAAATTGAAGAAAATAATATTAACAGATGCTGGAAAAAATTCAGTTGTTCCCAAAAGTTTGATTATAATTTTTTATAAATTAAACTATTACACTAGGCACACCTAAAATTCTATGATCCAGGAATTTCTGTATATAACATTTTATGATACGTTCTAAGACAGCAGAATTTAATTATCTCCTAATTTACCACTGTTAAATTCAAGCCAGGAAATAATAGGGACACAAGTCGCTAAGATGCAACTAATGAATAACATTACGTGTACAACTAGGTAATGAAAAGTAATCCACTCAGAATAAATTCACCAACACTGTGTTATTCTTCAATTTATATACGTAACTCTGGCCGGTCTTCGTGTCCGTTTCCATGACTTCCGCGGACCTTAAAATTACCGCGGTATATTCCGAAGGGACCGTTCTGCCGCGGTGGATCTCGAAAAACAGAGGATAATTTCGAGCGGGAACGGTGCTCTCGCAGAAAATTCTACTTGTTCCCTTGTTATTATTTAATTAAATTACTCGGCGGGCACGCTCAGTCGTTGGCTATATCAAACACCGTATTTCATTGCGGATGGGGAGAGCTCGAATGAAATACACGGGGACTCTTCAAGGTTCCAGGCAGATAACGTAATAAAGCGGAAATACGTAATTCTCGCCGTCTTACTCGTGTTTCGAAGTTTCCGTTCCCCTAGTGAAAGCCATGGAGAACAGCTCCATTAATATGTTCCGCGCCGGAGTAATTGGACGTTATTGCAACTTCTTGTTTAACAAATTGCCGAAATTACTTTCCGTTGACACGGGGAGAAAGTAATTTCGCGCTGGCGCTGAAGCGCGGGATACGCAGCGCGGAGAAATTAATGGCATCGCGACTAATTTGTTGGGCAATGGACCCTCGTAACGGGTCCAAAATCGGCGCCTCTATTTCAATAATTTAATTAGCCGCGGAAATGCTTCCGGTTCCGGTATCTGGCTATTGACAACGTCGCTGGTCACTTTCTGGGATGTCTCCTCGCAGCTTTTAGTGAACGTCAATTTTTAAAGATGGCCTGGACGCGCGGAGTATTAATAGTAGGGGGAAGTAGAATTTCCGATGGAACTGGCGAGGTCGTAGATACTCTTTTTATTATTTCATGGACAATTTCAAATCGTACATATGTGTTTCACTTTGGTATATTTGGAAGAGAATTTGTCACACATTCAGCATTGTTTCTTCACTTGCCAGTCAACAAAATTGTGTCTACGATGTACCAATGTTAAAAATATAGTATCTCTGAACTTACTGCAGAACAAAATAATAAAAAAATAATAAAATAATGGAATAGTTGTCTCATGAGATTAAAGTCTCGTGCGAGACACGATATTTTTGTTCCATCGTGGATTTGCACCTTTAAGAGACGATATAATATTTATTTATTATTCTTGAGAGAACCTCTGATCGAAACACTCGAAAAATAGGGGATTTCTACGAATTTTCTAGAGGAAGAGGTTAAAACATATCGACCCAGACCGAAAACGTGAAACAATTTTTTTTGTACCTTAACGAGTGTGTTAATAGAAGCCAAAAACATTTTTTAGGATATGTTATTACGTTTTTATGTGAGAAATTCATACAAATCACTTATTTTTCGAATAATTTTACCGGAGTGTTCCCTGAGGGGGGAATTGCTTCTTGTTGGGCCGAAAAATAGGTAATTCTTTGTGAATTTTTGGTACAAAAACGGCTCGACAAATTAATTTCAGGTTTGGCAGGCTTTTTTATTGTACCTTGAACTATTGTTCTGAAGTTTTGTGTGATAGTGAAAAAAACACAAAACGGAAAAGAGATTCTTGAACTATATGAATGTGGCTATGTGTGGTAGTAGATTTATTGCCGTATCCGTTACCGTTCCTTTTTTATTTAAAATTTTTCCCGATTTTGAGGCAAAACCTTTCTCAGACTCAAATCAGGGCGCTTCATCTTCTTCAAAAGGCTGCCACTTTACATTTTTTTACATTATTTAATGCATCTACTACCACCCATAGTCACATTCATATAGTTTAAGAATCTCTTTTCCGTTTCGTCTTCTTTCACTGTCACACAAAAATTCAGAACAATAGTTAAAGATACAATAAAACAGCCTGCCAAACCTCGAATTAATTTGTCGAACCGTTTCTGTACAAAAAATTCATATAGAATTACCTATTTCTCAGCTCAACAAGGCGCAATCTCCCCTTAAGAATTAGGGATTGGGAACTTCACCATATTTCCCTCTGACGCACCCTTTTTCACAATCCTCTAACTCTAGATTCAGTTACAATAAAGGCACCGATTTTCCTGGACCTTCAACCAGGTTGCTCTACATCATTCGAACTCTTCGTCATCCTTAATCCCCGAAAAGAACACCTGTCATCTCCCTAAACGTCGCAAGCCCAAGAAGCTTATAAATTCCCGGCGCGTAAATTGGACGCAGTCCGTTCGATCATCGCACAAAAGCATGGCATTTCTCTCCCCTATCGAGCCGCGGATCTACAAACAGGAAATGCCTACGGGGCACGTAAGACCTCGTGGAACACACCGCGTTGAAAAGCCGTATCGACAACGTTCGACGAAATATCAGAAACCGCGCTGGATTTATCGCCGGCGCGGGAAAGCCCTGGCCCCTTATCGCGCTCGGGGATCATTCTTCATAATTCCGCGATAAATCTCCGCGGTCGCCTTGCGATTTATTATGCAACACGTTCCGCCAGGCTACCCAGCGATATCTGGCCGACGATCTGATGGGGTGGCTGCACCCTGTCCCAAAATATGTTACCCACCGATCGTAAATTGTCGGTAAAACTTCAACCGCCCGGCTCTTGCGGCGGTGGTCGTGCGCGCAGGCGGCGAATTAACCCCATGAATATTAATTACAATTTACATGATATTAACCGACATTATCAGGACAGCCGAGGAGGCAGGGGGGGGGGGTGTGAACGTCCATTGGCGACGGGGCACCGCGAGCCACGGTGAAACTAAACGGTTAAGGGGCGAGACCGAAACGCGCAGGTGTCCGCGAACAGGTGGCCCTGATTTACAAGCTTTTGGCAGCGTTAACTAGGGCCACCCGACGACCAGCGCCTTTGCCTCGATTAGCTGGTCGTTGAAATTTTGACGGGGGTGGTTGGGTAGTTTCTGGGTGGAAGCTTGTGCTTCTGACATTGAAAAACGATGGGGAAGGGGGAGGGGGTGTTGGCTCTGTCGGTGATCATAATTTTGGAATCGAGTGGCTTGTTGTTTATAGGTTGATTCGTTGTGCGAAGGGGTATTGGAGAGAGTGTGCGCTTAACACGCTGATTGCCAAGTGAGTGTTCTACGCTTTCTGTTTAATTGTAGGTAGATACTGATTCAAATGTGCATTGTTGAAAATAAGGATATGTAGGTACTACGTATGTACGAGTAGTTTCATGAGGAGTTTATTATATTATACTATTTCTCATGACAATAATATAATATAATAAATATATTCGGACGTTTGCAAATCCAAAGGTTCGTTTATTGTGAGCTTTTTAAAGCAAAGGTATAATTGTAAGTGGAGGTCACACCAATGGTAATCAATGTGTTAATGACTTCTTTCGCTGCCTTTAAATGTTACTTAATACTGCATCTTGCAAGTCAGAATGTCCCTTTGCTCACTATTATTATTATTATTATTATTATTATTATTATTATTCATAAGTCAAATATACAAAGAAAAAAGTAATAGGCGAGGCTGCAGTACAAGACTGTCAGAAGCCTAACCGTAACTAAGTAATTAAAACTAAAACTAAAACCAGGAAAGAAAAGAAACAAGAAGTGCAAAAATTTAAGAGAAACTATGTATCACAGTTCTGTGACTCATTGGGAGTTTGTCAACCCGAAATTTAAAAAAAAATTGTACAGTAATTTAGTTCAAGTGATGCTAATAACGAAACTATTTTTTAATTCGGCAATAAAACGATCCTAACGGTGAAAACACCCCCTCGAAAAAAATGGTGAGTTTTCAGTTTATCATGAATATTTGTTACACTGTAAAATATATCAAAAAGAAGTTAAATTCAAAGATCTGTGGTTTTTTATGTCCAATAAAACAGCGATGAAGAATTTGCGAGAAACCCACGATCATTTGTTTTCGACAGTTCTTTGTCACCATATTGTAGGATATCGAAAGCCATAAAACTTTGAGTTGGACTTTTTTCGATAGCTTTTATGGTTTCGTAGATATTCACGATAATTTATGAAAACTAACAATTTCACCCTTAGGACCGTTTTATTGCCGAATAAAAAAATAGTTACGTTACTGGCATCAGCTACAGTTCTGCAATGTTTCAGATTTTTTTTTAATTTTCCAGTTCCCCAATTTCCCTGGTCAGTTTCCATTCAATTTCCTTAAATGCACTAAAACAATTGCACACTCTTTCAACTTCATAAATGAAAATATTCTGTCATTAAAAAATTCCCCAACCCGAGCACTCGTGTCCCCCTACCATATATATTTGTTCGAACTAATGGAAAATTTATACTGCTAATGGACATTCCACTGTGCTTCCTTTCTCGAACCTTGAACGTGTTAGTTTCAAACGTAAACACGTGTCGAGCACTCGGCTCAAGAATTATTTCCGAATATTACCGAGGGGGTCTCAGCGTCGTGATAAACACACCGCGAGGGAAGGCTCGTATACACCTAGGTCGAGCACGTCAGTTGCCTATAACCTTCTTGCCTGTTACGAGATTCAGTCTTCCCGAAAATTGCAAATTTTAGTTCCACGTGCACTGTGTTCGATTTTGTCCTCTTCTTTAATTGTCCTTTGCTTTTCCGCCCTTAATTACATAAGTGCGCGTTGTGAACAAAGTGTCTGCTTGGCGCAAACATTAGCGACGATCAGAAAGGGAAGCAGACTGTTCTGGATGGGACCTGCTGGTTCTGGTTTGGACAAAGGCAATGCACAGTGAGTCGATACTACACGAAATTCAATTTGTATTTTAAACGTATTAATGTTGCTCCATTTTTGTATAATGAGACATTATTTCTTGTATCGTGGATTGATAGCGAGCAAAAGTCTACTTCGTACTTCGGCACGTTTAATTAAAATTGCATCGGGAAATAATTAGCTCGAAACTGTGCTTAACTATGTACCTTCTTCAGAAATTTTTCGTAATTAATGCAATCGTAACTGATAGAAGATGAGCTCGAGTTCGTGGAGCTCGAGAGATAGAGGCTTTTACAGAATTAGTTTCATTCGCGCGGAAACGACCGAGGAGTTGAAATCTGTTTGTGCTTTCGAAGCTCCAGCTTGCGATTAAATATTCAGACGCAAAGTGAACGATTCAGATGATCGATTTTAGCATATTTCATTACCTCTTTGCTGCAGATCTGTTCTATCTTGTCTCCTCTCTTTTCTTTCTTTCTCCATTAGGGAGGCAAATTAGCGCAGCTTACTGTTAGGTATAAGTTTCGAAGGAAGCAGCTTTAAGCGGGTATTTAATTGTACTTTGACTTGTATTGATAGAATTTATATTATTGTTTTTAACAATAATATTTAATATTGTATTAATATTTGATAGCATTCTGCGTTTGGAAAAAGTCAGCCATTGCGTATGAGACACTTCTGTGGCTCGCGACAGGTATTTCTTATACAAAGTGTCATCGCAATGGTAGTACAATACAAAAAAGCGCGATTCTACACGAAAAAATAAGTGGAAAATGTAGGCTACGTTTTTTTTACTTGGGGTATCGTTTTCAGGAAGAATAACTTGGAATAATGCGACTAGAAATTGGCAGAATACAATAATAAATATGGTGCAAATGCAAAGATGAAATTAATCCTTGTGCAAAAATAAGTTGAGATAGTACAATAAGTTCTTGTAGAACGTGGACGTGTTTTCTAAAAAATTCAGTTTATTTGCCTGACTCGAAAAAAGCTATTCTACTATTTCGATTTATTTTTCCACAATAATTAATTTCAGTCGTAGCTATACTATATTTATTATTGCATTACGTCAATTCTTAGTCAGACATACGCGTACTTAATAAATACTCCATTATTCTCGAAACCGAATCCCTAAATACAAAAATATTTTCCTATATTTTAAAATTATTTGTTCATGCAAAATCACATCCTTCTCAGTTGTATCACCATTTCAGCAACGCACTTTATATCCACTTATTAGAGACTGCGCTGATTTAAAGGAGATAAATATTCTGTGAATATAAGTATGTAAGATACCAATCATGAGTCGCATAATAGTCACGCATCCGAAGACGCTTATGCAACATTTAATCCAACACAACTGCACTCCTCAACATCTTACATTTTTCACAGAAAAGCGATGTCTGCTACCTTGATACCCTCAAGGTACTGAATAATTCGCTAAAATGCTCCCGTTGCATAACACAGAATCCTCTTACTCGACAAACTGCGCGATTAATCGCCCAGATCTGGCCAGTTAACATTCTTCCGCATGAACGGCTAGCTGTATCCCCTTAACTGTCTCTCTAACAAGTAGATCTCGAGATCGACTTAGCTTCTCCGGGACATCGCGAGGAAAGAAGAAAATTGGTGATAGTCTCGCGAGCGAGTGCACGAGGCGGGCGAGAAGGGGGAAAAGATGGCTGGCATAGTTAACGAGAAGTTATGAACACAGCGGTCGACTCGCCCCGCAATAATTTCACCACTCCTAAGAATGGTGCTTATTGTTCATACCGTAACTCGGTCTCTTCTACTCGGGAACGTAGTTCACAGTCTTGTTGTGCGTTACCGTTGAAACGCTTGTTAGCATTGTTTCAGTCCGGAGGGGCGGTTCGCCATGAGCTTTAGCCTTGTTGTAGAATTCCCGAGATCCGTTTAAGAACCGGGGGTTGCAAATTGATGAAGACAGGGAAATTGTGGAAGATCGAAATCAATGCCTCCTTCTTGACTTGAATTAATACTTTGCATTCTAAGTTATTCGTTTGTCGGTGCAAGCAGAGATAGTTTTGCTGCATGTTGTGTTTAGTGAATGCCGGACCTTAGAATAGAGAGCAATGTAGTGGTGTTATTGTAAATCGGTAATTCCTCTAATTCTTTGAATTGAGGGGCCCAGTGCAAAATTGCGTAAATTTTCGTTTCTTTGTACCATTAATGCGTCCCTGTAATCTAGTGTAATTCCATTACCTACCTCCTAATATAATAGCATGTAGGTTTCACCGAGCAGACTCGTATTAAATTTTCTTCACGTTGAGAAAAAATGTAGTGGCAATTGGGCTTATGCCTAATAAAATTAATTTTTTACCATCTAATTCAAGTACCGTTTAAAATAATTACAATTGCGTACCGTATGTCATATGAAAACAATTTTTCCTTCTACTTGCTTTCCTCTAAAATCATAAAACGGTGGAATGTGCCTGTTCTTCACTGGGCCCCTCAATTATGAAGTCTTTCGTTTTTAATGGGCATAATTTAATCAACGTGCATCCCTAATTTAACGTTTGGTACGTCTGCAAGGTGCACTTGGAGGGAAAAGTGTTAATACAGATACACGATATTGACGTTTAAGGATATTTGATGACGATATAATGTAGTTTACAAATCGTGTATTTTAGATTTCGTTATAAGCAATTTTGACGAACATTATTATGTGGAGAGTCCTGTTTTTTTTTTATAAAAAGTATTTGCATGGAACTGCTGATAAATTTGTACATTTTTAAAGGGGTGTTGTAGTTTGAATAATTTTTACTTGTAACAATGTTAAAGTAGTACATTCTAGGGGTGGGTGCGAACCTAATTTCTAAATTCTCGAAACTCGAATCCGAAAGTTTGTGTAAGACTTCTAAACTCTCGAAACTCGCAACTCTTGAAACTTTAAATGCTGATTCTGTTTTGTAAGAGGAATATCTTGCTTTAAGAACTGAAGTCAACAAAATTTTGGCATAAATCTCTATTGAATATAGTTAAACAAAATACAAACAAAAATATAACAATATACAAATTCTCGAGGCACACTACGAACGATTCTTTATTCATTGATTTTATACTTTTTCTTATCAGAGTTTCAAGAGTTTCGAATCACGAAAAAAGTGCAAAGTTTCGAATTGTCAAAACTCAAAACTTTCTTAGATTTCGAGGTTTCGACGATTCGAGAAACTACCTAGTACAAAACTACATATGTACCTATTTCAAATGATATGGAGATATCATTGATCTGTATCACTGATATCGAAGAGAGCAAGTGGAAACGGTGCATCTATGGTCAGACGCATCTTCAAACTGATGAGGCTTGCATTAGATTCTTTTATTGTTTTAGCGACCAGACACCCAAAAAAAAAGTGTCGGGAAAATTTCCCAAAATTATTTACCACATATCGAATTTTTTTATATGAAAAAAAACGATGTTCGAAACTTATGTAACATATACATCACACTGGACGCTAAAGGGTTATACATATGTTAGAATTGTTCATATCTTGAGAATTGTTTCGAGTAAAAGTTACTCAGATTGACAAGGACTTTATAAATGTGCACTTTTGTTTCAATTCCACTGAACATTTTGAGCTTACATCTCCCATAATTCCTTTAGATAAAACACAGAGTTACCTTTTCCATGCAATATAAAGGTATTCATACCATGAAAATTAACAAAGAAGAAGAACATTTAGCCAGTATCATTAAAATACCTCGACAGAATTTAATTCCAGAGTTAGTAAAACGTCGTATGTACAGAATACATATACCTATATACTTGTGGGATCAGGAACCCCCACAACATAAGAGAGTGCACGGAATAAACAAGACTGGGGAGTCGGCGGTAGCCGAGGTGGCTAAGGCGGCTGGCTAGCGCGCAACGAATCTGGAGATCGCGGGTTCGAGTCCCGCGTCCGAGGCTTCCCTTTTTTCCGTGATCCTACATATGTACCTAGTAAGTTCCTGAAAGTCTATCAAACCAAACCGTTAGTGGTATAACAAAACGAGGTCTATAAATATGCTACGATTAAAGATGCGAATAGCGCCACCATCTTTGCCCCTCTTACCAAACTTAATATTTCAAGAACTAAAAAGCTTTTAATATCTACAGAAAATATACCGACTGCCTTTAAATTAATCTCTCAATTCCACCGACCCGGAACTATAAATTCCGCGATAAAAATACTATTCCCAGTCCAAAATACCTGAAATTACTCCCCATTTAAGTAATCGTATTCCATCACCCAACACGATCACCTTAAACATTTAAAAATAAGTTCCTGAAAGTCTATCAAACCAAACCGCGTTAGTGGTATAATAAAACGAGGTCTATAAATATGCTGCGATTAGAGATGCGAATAGCAGCACCTTTGCCCCTCTTACCAAATTTCATATTTCAAGAACTAAAAAGCTTTTAATATCTACAGAAAATATACCGACTGCCTTTAAATTAATCTCTCAATTCCACCGACCCGGAACTATAAATTCCGCGATAAAAATACTATTCCCAGTCCAAAATACCTGAAATTACTCCGCATTTAAGTAATCGTATTCCATCACCCAACACGATCACCTTAAAACATTTAAATACCTCCCAAACGTAATTTCCAAACACCATCCCCAGAACAGCCACCGAATTCGAAATTAAAAATAAAAATAAAAAAACTCGCAGGTCGTGAAGAACGCTTGGAACTATGTAGCACGTAAAAGTCCCATTTGTCGACGGTTTGTCGAGGCAGAGGACGCGTCGATGCTCGGAATCGCTGTTCTCCATTCGAGTGCAACTAATTCAACCGGGGCTGGGCCGGGCCGCGGCAATTGTACGCAAACTAAATAAACTCAGGCCGCTCGGTAATTGAAAAATATTGGCGTCTCCCAGTTGGACCGCGCGTACGCGACGCCGGAAATCGGCCAGTCAGCTCGGCCAGCTACGGCGCATACTTTTTCATTACCGTCCTCGCGTTTCCACCTACTCCCTTTCTCCTGCCGCGCGGCTCTCGCCACGGGACTAAATTACGACGCGCAGTTGCTTGGTTTCGGAACAAAAGGAGGATCTCGAATCGTCGGCCGGTTGGCAGGCCAGGGAGAGGCAGAGATAAATAATCGAGTAGGTTATTTAAGAGGGGTCCGCCTGGGCCGAAGAAGCAGTAGGTTTTTCGGCGAGCTGCAACGGACAAAACTAAATCTCCCACCACCCCTCAACCCCCGTTGTTCGATCGTGACGATCCCTTCCCGGTGATCCCTTTCCTCGAGCAACCCCCTATTTACGAGTCTGTTTTTAAGGCGGTTTCAACGATCTGTTCAGGCGATCAAGCGATCGCTCGTGCTTGGAGAGTGGTTGGTTGAGCCTGGTATTGAGTATTTTTGTTAGTTTGTCGATTAGTCAGGGTTAGAGCTATCTGAGGGCAAGTTTAAGTTTACGGGGGAGTAAACGGGGTGAAGGTTTCTCGGTTAAAGAGGTTTTCGAGGCTTCTCAGTCGTCAGTGCTTCTTATTGCTCATAGGGTTTAGGCACACAAAAACCGACTTTTGAAAAACACCAGTTTTTGAATGTTTACAAAAAAAATGAAACAGTAAAAAATATTTGTACTTATGTATTTTAAAAATTTTCGGTTTATTTAATATTTATGGATTACAAAGATACAACTAAATGAAATATATTCCATCTATACAAAGTCAAAGAAAAAAAAATGAAACTGAAATAAATAAAGTCCGTATATAAATCGATGAAAATTTTCTAAATGAATCCTCGAGATTACTTTCGCCGAGTGTAAGATTGGAAACACTACACGAGCGTGAATGAAAAGCGAGGTCCGACTGGTTCGGAGTCAGCGATATATTAAATGATAGGAGGACGGAGCTGGTTTCAATCTATCGTTTTGCATACGAGAGCGATTTGGCTTCGCCGCCAACTTATTTCTTCCGGCGGTGACTGGTTCTCAGTGAAAGCACTTCTCCCCGAAGTGGTACCAGTCAAAATTGCTTTTCTATTTCGCGACTAACTCATTACACTGGCGATACACGTTTCCCCGTCTCGCTCGAGTTGCCCCGACCAAAGGCACGCCCTCGTTTGAAGGTGGATTAACTACGTGCGCTTACCAAACGGAACGATATTCCATAGTATCGGGGCTGAGGAAGTATTTTAATCAAACTCCGCGTCAAAGCGCATCAATTTATCTTCTGCTCCAGTCTCTCATTACTACATATCAGTTCGTAACGCGCACAAAGTGAAAAATAAAGAAAAGTGTCAGGTCACATCTTCTTATATATTTCGTAGACACACATTGTTACCCACTGAATGTGTTTGTTCTTGTTGACGTGAATTAAATTAAAGTAATTGGAAAGCAGGGGAATAACATTGACGATTGAATTTATTTCATTGCCTGTTTGCTTTCGTAATGGAGTTTCCAGAAAATGGTATTCTTGCTGAATTCATTCCCGTGCCATTTTATTTGGCTGCTACTGGTGCCTGCAGGGTTTCCTCGAAATCGAGGCTGGTCGATTCGCGAATATTCCTTGCAGGCTCATGATTTTATTGCAAGCTTCGCGAAACGCTGGTCGGGGGAAGTTGCCCTGAGAAAACGGGTGGCGAAGTCGAAGGGAATGTGGCAAGATGAAACGGCAGGGCCCTTTGGGCAAGGGTAAACGAAAATCCAAACAAGGAGATCCTAAATAAAGCGGCCCGAAACGTGTGCGCATGGGTGGTTGTAGCGCGGAATTATTTGCGAAGAGCAATTTCGACTCGGTTTCCAATCAAGACACATACCGCGCAGCGTGCTCCAGCAGAAGGATATCAAGTGGAATACACCTTGAGCATCGACCGCGACAGCATAATTTTCGTCGAGCAGAATGACTGCTGTAATTAAATTCTTCGAAAGCAACCGCGTGTAACAAACGTTCCGCCATCTGGAACGAAGCTTGGCCTAAATAAAACACTGTCTGAGGAACTGGATAATAGATCCTGGCCCACGGGCACGAGGCTAGGATTCTAAAGAAAATTAAACGAGCTTGAATGAAATTCGTCTTGTCTCTACTCGAGTACATTATAATTAAGGGGTTGCACCAGTTTGGAACCTAAAAGAAGCAGCTATCTTTAAGCTTCTTCTTTTTTAGAGAAAATGAAACATGTATAACAAAGCATTTATTGTACAACTACTGAAGTACACGAAGACAAATTTTTTGGCACATGAATGATTTTTTTAACCTTCATTCGGTATTCGAAATTTTATATAATAAAACATTTGCATATCTCTGGTGTGTAAGATAACTGCAAAGCAGTTGGACCTAGAGCAAACAACCCAACATTTTTATTTTCTCCATGATGTTTACTAAATGAATATTAGAAAAATATAAATTTTGTCATTTTCTTTAACATTTTTAAAAATAAGAAGCTTAAAGATAGCTGCTTTTTTTAGTTCCAAAGTGTGTAACCCCTTGCGGGAATTGCTGAACTCTCAATTATTTTGCTGGCGCATTACACGTGGAATTTTCCCTGAAACATTTCGAGAAGCATTTCTGGTAAAATGTTTGATGGTTTCGATACAAGCGAAGTCGGTTTTATTATTCATGTAATTGGTATTACTTTATTAATTCATTAAGGTGATTGCGTTTTACTGGCGTCTCGATGTTTGTTTTCGTTGGCATTAATTTAGTCTGTCAGTTGCGTAAATTACATTCCGTTACTAGTAATTGAAACGAACGTGTTCTCTCATCGGCGCGGACAGTGACATTCAACAAAACGAGGATTTGATACCTTTCATTCCGGCGATTTAAACATGAAAATAATGCAATCAATTCTCATGAAAGGATACGTGTTATTTGCCGTGGTATTATTTAATAAAACTAGATTTAAGGCACCATTGCAATACAGACTCGATATTTCATTGAAATTTGGTCTGGGAACGTGGATTTGAAGGGGAAAAAGCAAACGAAGATGGTTCGCGATTATTCAAGTTTTTACACAAAATTTTTAAGATCGAAACTAATCAAACTGCACAATTATCTCTACCAGTCAACTGATGGATTGAAATGTATTTAAATAAGAAAATATAGCAAAGTGATTTTTCTCGAAAAAGAAAATAAAAAATCTAACTAAAATTTTAGTGTAGAAGCCTGATCTTTTTACTTAATCTTAAAGATACGTAGTTTCTCTGTATAGTTTATTTAATACTTAACTAACTTTTGCTTCCACTTACACCCACGTCCTCTCAACAAATACCTTTAAAAAAATTCCTTTACTTCCAAATTACTCCTTTCAACACATTCTGACTCTCAGTTTTTTTCATATAAATTAAGAAGAATAACTAGTCTAGACTAACATCACATAATTCACAATTTTAATATGAAAAATAAAACTACACGCATGATGTGGTTGAAATTTGTGTGGCTCTAAGCACAACCATCATAAAACATTAAAGGAGGTACTTACTCCAATGTAACTACCCTTTTTTAACGCCATCTTCGGGAATTTATTTAACAAAAATTATAAGCATATACTGTCTGGCGTTTTGCCTGCATTTTAAGGTTTGTTTGAAATAATGCTCAGAATTTCCTTGAGCTTCTTTATGGCATGTATACATAGATATAGTCGGTGGTGCAAGCTTCTTCAAATGAATTTAAAAGTGGAGACTGTCATAGATGGTCTTCTAAACTGGAAAATGTAAAATTTATTTTCTTTATTATGATCGCCGCTATGGTTGGAACCATGGAGGCCCCCTAATAATACAAATTTGCAAAATGGCAGCATTTTGAAAAATATGTCCAATTTTTACTAAAAATGTAGCTGTTTTCGTTCTGTAAAATTAATCCTTTACAAAATAGAAACTCGTCCATGGTTCCAACCATAACGACAACCATAATAACGAAAAATAAACCTTAGCTTTTCCATTTTAGACGATTATAACAGTCTCCACACCAACCCCCGAAGGAAAATAATTTTTTTGAAGAAGCTTTCCCCACCGACTACATCTATGTCACATGCCACAAGAAATCTCGAAAAAATTCTGCGTATTACTTCGCACATACCTTAATATACAAGCAAAACGCCAGACAGTATAAACTTATAGTTTTTGTTAAATAAATTCGAGCAGTTACACTAGAGTACCTACCCCCTTAAACCTCCACTTGCCAAAAGATTCATCCCCTTTCCGTCTGCACCAGAAATTGCACCCCTTCTGTATCAGCTACGAATCCAATTTATTACGTCGATATGAAAGCCTGAGTGCACGCGTATGGAAAATCCTGCAGCCTCGTAAACAATTAAGCGTTCCCGAGGAGGCAAGTTGCACCGTCATCTCGCGATCAAACGGCATTAGAACCGACGCATTCTGAGCCGCGAGACGCCATAATAGCGCTGGAAACTGGTTCACGAGACGCGAAAGCAATTCCGGAGGCAAAGCAGGGGAACGGCGGGTAGTAGTCTGGTCCCGAGTGGGAGCTTTCGAACAGTTGGTGGCCGGAAGAAATAAGTTGGCGTGGCAGCCAAATCGCGCCACGAATGCATAACGATCACCGCGCGTCCCATTGTGCCGCCTAGAAATCCATTCGTGGGGTCCCATTGTGGCGCAAGTCAGCTTCCTACGGGTCCCGGTCCCTTCCGTCTACGTGTTAGCAGGCGTCCTGGAAACGGCCGGCGACGCTAACGCGCTCCGGGGCTGTAAAGGATACCTGTCCTCGAGAAAGTACACCAGCCACTGCCGAGAAAACCGGTAGTTGGCGCCGTTTCTGAAGTCGCTGCCACTTAATACGCCGCTTTCGGTTGGAGTGAAATTAACCGATACCGTCCTAGCACGGATCTAGTTGGTCTCGGTCTGTTTAGCACTCACGATGACACCCTTCTGTCGCGAAATCCAGGCAGAGTTGGGGAATGTCTGAATATGGGAGAGTTGGTTGCTGGGAATCGTGCTTTGGAATGTGGGTTTCTTTTTTTATGGAGATTTGCGATGGTTTCTTTGAACATAGAGGTGCAGAAACACCGCACAGTGTTTGGCTCACGATAGTATTCGAACACCATTTAAAGCGCTATAACTTTTTGAAAATTGGTCCAAACGACTTGAGTTCTTCTGAGAAGCTAGAAGGATTAGTTTACTACCTAGGTAGTAAAAAAAAGTTCGAGTCGTTTGCACTAAATTTGAAAAAGTTATAAGGTTCAAAGGGGTGTTCGAATACTTTCGCTAGCCACTGTAGTTTGGTGAAACAAAATTATTATGTAGAACAGGTTTGGTATTAGAGGTATTTGTATTTCATCGTTTTTCAAGATAATTCGGTGGTGTTCAATTAGATGTTTTCATAAAATTATTTACAGACGTCCAATTCTTCATTTCCAATTCAGATTGCCTAGAGCTTCACGTTTGTATGCTGTACTCCGTCTACGTTACTTTAGATTTACCCAGGTGGAAGGCTTCGTAGCGAAATTATTAGCCAAATACGACAGCGATAGCTGCGAATCTTCGACGAACAATTCGCTCCCATTTCCACAGCCCGAAGATTTATCTGTCTGTTGTCGGTGGGACGCAGGCTAAGTATTAATTGCGGCAGTTTTGCACGGCTCGACAGAACGATACAGCTTTCAACACGTGTAGCTGGGCTGTTGCCGCCGGTGATTCCAGCGTTGCTGGTTGTGCAGGTCCCAAGTGAAGTGGAAGCAGCCAGCGCACCCTCCGGTTGCATCGGTATTTGCGTAGCTTTTATCGACTAGCCGGCTAGAACTCGGTTTACTCGGGTTAAAAACGGCCCGAGTAAAGTCTGTTATGAGCATCGATGACCTCTTCGATCCTCCGCTTCGTTCACCACCTGGAAATGTAAAGTGGCCACTGAATAAGTCCGATATCGATTACTCGTACCCGATTTGTGCGAACAGATTTCAATTTCTGCAATGAATTTACATCGAAGAAGAGAATTTTTAATACACTCTGTCGATCGAATGCTTGATCGCTTCAGTAGTTCTGAATCTTCGGCTGCGTTTGCAACGAGAAAGGGAGAAAATTTGAGAAATTGTAGGAAATATTGGGGAGAATATTGTGGGATTATTTATTAGGATAAATCATTGAGATTTGATCGCAGGTTATTCGAAGCTTTTGGTTCCTCAAATTTGTGAGAAATATTCTGAGTACCTTTAGTTTACTCTCTTAATGGTAGAATTAAAGTTTCATCATGATGTTTCAATTCAGTTACCTGGCAACCTGGGAATTTAAAGTTCTGATTAATTTCTTCTAACCGTTCCACTTCTATTTCCTGTTTTTCTACATCAAAGAGAGAGAAATTAGGTTCTTTGCTTCAGGAACACGTCAGTTCAGGTGACCAAAAATGGTAGAACCCTTAACTCTAGAATTCAGTAGCTTTGAACTCTCCAGCTTAAAACCAACAAGTGAATTTCCATACGCTGAACGTGGACCAGACTTTGTCAAAGTTTCAAGTGTTTCTAAAGCCAGCGACAAATTCACGCCAAAGCCTAGGCACTGTGAGCGTTCGAAGATGAGGTTTTCTAAAAGAAACCCTAATAGAGGGTGCTACGTTTAAAACAAACACTTGTTTTAAACGTAGCAAACATTTTTCTTTTAGAGGATTGAAAGTGATCCTAACTTGCAATCTTCTAACCTCTACTGAAGGGAATTAGATGTTTGGAGGCGGTGAGAAATAGAAAGTTCGTTATAGAAATAAAAATCACCCAGTATCGATGTTATTATCCATACTTTTGCTGACCCAAGGGATTTCGCCAAACGAACCTTGATACTGTCATTCGGAGGGTTGTTACAGGTCGATTGAGTATTGGAAACCCTTTATTGCATTTACTGTGTTCCGTGTAAGGGTATTGTGTCAGATTGAGACAAAATTGGCTTTCCCGTAGACTCGTTTGACATAGCTACTACGGTGCAATGCTCGCACGTGAGGATTAGTTAAAAGATAGGAGAAATCGTTTGTTGAAACTATGTGACAACAGTGTATTTCTTTTGCACCTACACATTTATAATCATTTAGGAACAGACATCATAACTGCTATAAGACAAATTTGAAAAATTATGGTATAAGAGTTAATATATTTAATTAAATGTTGTTGATTCCGATTAACCATTATAAATGGATACTGGTTGCCAAACAATTTTTTAATCATTCATAATGGTTAGTCATAATCAGAACAATTAAAAATTAGTATTTTCAAATAATTTCATTTTTTGAGAAATTTCTTTGAGATTTAATGATAACTGGCTTCTATTTAAATAAAAATCAATTATTACTTAATGACTATTTTCCATTTTTTGTTTTTGTTAAATAACTGTTATTTTGGATCTCTGTTTAGGAATAGATCTATTAGAACTTCATAGAATTCTAAAAACGTAAAGAAATATAAATCAATTACACATCTGTACACGAATTAGATATTTCCCTTCTAAAAACAATACGTAAGTAGGGTAAACGCACCAATAAATGAACACGTAAGGCTAACGAATGAACACTATTATAAAATTATGTTTGCAGCGCGATTGGTTCCACGTGCTGCAAAAACAGTTTGGATATGGAGCAATAAATTAAAAGAAGTCTCTAATTAATTAGTTGCTTATTTTGATAACTTATGTTACTCATTTTGATAAAAACTGTCCATTCACTGGTACGTGTCCATTTACTGGTACATCCACCCTAACTCACCGTTTTTCACTCATCAAACAGTACCTACCTACCATTCTTACTACTCAACTTACACCACCTCATGAAATTCCAAACCCATAAAATTCATATCATTAACATAATGCCTCATCAAAAGGAGCTTCCCCAAACAGATAATTCACTCTAACTTCAATATCAGTCCCCATCAGAATTTTGTCCTCCATTGCGCTGTTATCTTCCATCCACTGTACAGACCCCTCTGGCCAAAGGATTGCAGCAATCACTGTTACCATCAGATGCACATCCGTCAGTCAGTTCCACCCCAAAGCAATCCCCTTTTTCCACGAAACAAACGTACCTTCCCCGATCGTGGAACGAAGCAGCCTGCTTTTCAGGCCCACTTCAGCCCTTCCAGGTGCGACAAACGCGCATTACCACGAACCAGCCACGTGGGAACTGAAATTAGCTGGCACTTAAGTGATCGTAAAACTCGTGTATGCCCTCACGTCTCAGGTAGACACGTAGCTGTTACAATATTTGACCCCAGTAATTACGGGGCTGTAAATACGTGACAGAATTGCTCGTAACAGTGTAACAAGCAGTGCATCGTAGTGTTCTAGTCGCGTAGAACGTGCACAGTCCCTGAGGCTCTCCCTTCGTTCCCTGCTGCAGTTACATCCCAGGGAAACTCGGGAGGCCAGCAATCGCCGGACTCGTTTGTTGCCCCCTTTCGCGGACTATTTCCACTTTGTAGTTTACGACGGTTCGCGGAGTCTATCCAGGGGAGTCGAGTTCCTTTTTACATCCGGCTGGATTAGTTTCGCGAAGTCACTTCCCCTGGAACGTGTTTCTTCGTCCCTCTTGTGTGAGCTGCTCTTCCTTTGCGCGAATTGTTGGCTCGCCACTTTTGATTTAACCCTGGCTGGATGATTTGTCGAGGGAGAACAGAGTGGTCGGGAGTTTCTGATTATTTTTTTTAATACTCTGGCTGAATTGGATGTTTGTTCCTTGAGTGCTGAAAGTTTGAAGTGCTACGCGCACCTCCAAACATGTGTTGCTTGCGAGTCTTTGTGATATTTATCGCTGTAACGGTGCATTATGCGCAACAGTTGCATATTAGGCATTTTTATATTTAGCTGAAGGGTAGTCAGAATTTTTTAAGTTGATGGATTGCTGGGATTCGGCTGTTCCTTTAATTTCATCGAGACTTTTATACAGACGTGTGATCTTCAGATATCAACTTTGCTTTTATTGCAACATTTGTAATCACGGGCGTCCGGAAGCGGGGAGGAGGGGGTGCAAAAGGGTGCTTCTGAGATAAAATCGCTTATTTTTGAAAACTGATGTTTATTAAGTTTATACTAAAAAAGGGAATATTTTTAAATTTCGGTTTTAAATTTTTTAATTAAATTGACACTATGATATGGGTTAAAAAAGCAAGGGGGGTATATTTTTCTTTACAATCATCCCAAAGTTGTCTCCCCATAGAAAAAAGTCTCCGAAAGCCCCTGTTTGTAATCTAAACTTTTCTATCAACAGAAGTCACTTTATGCAGGGAGGAAACTGGGGGATAATATTTGAAAAGCTACATCAATGGCTTTATTCGAGTTTATACATTACGTTAATTCATTAGGAATAAAGGAGATACACATTTTATGAAAAAGTAATGGAAAAGTAAAATTTATCTGTTATCAAACAGCAAACAAATTAGGGTACGTGCAATATGTTTGAAAGCAGTTAATAAACACGTTTGTTATAAGTCTTTTTTATGTAAAGTGTGAACCGAACTTCCTACGGTGGACAATACAAAGGGGGTAAAATGTTTTGGGACGGGGGAGAAACAGAATCCTTGCTCCGGGCGCTATACAACCTAGTCCCGTCCCTGACTTCGCATGATATTTCTTACTTTACTAAATCTTCTTTGTATCACAGTCTCAAATTCTGTAGAGGACTCCGCAGGTTTTTATTAAAAAATTTCGAAGAAATCACTGTGAAATTGAATCAGACGTCAGTGGTTTTCGTTGGAGTGACAAAGCTGATGCACAGTTTCCATCCAATTTTCGAGCACACAATGCACTCGGTCCACCCTAAGTCTTCTTCAATAAGGTACGAGCATTTGCCCTTAACGAACCAGTTCACCTTAATCCTCGCTGCCCGCGTGGATTAAGTTAACTGAAAGCGTCTTATCGCCTTAACGATGATCGACGCTCTGGATCTTCGGTCTAGATCGCTAAGTAAGGTCCTGTGTATAGCCAGGCTGCATCCCTGCCCCTTTACAAAGTGTCACGGCTGACAAGCGGTTAACTACCGAGATTGGTGAGTCACTTTGGAAGAAAGTTACGAAATTTATAAAAGACTCGTAGGGGAATACCCGTCACACTTTGCGCGAACTCTCTTTTATATCTTGGGTTAATAAAACAGGATTTATAAAAGCTTAACCCATGCTAATGCATGTCATACATATTTTCAAGAATTCCGGAGCAAGATTTATTCATTTCCCTCGAAAATGTCGCTTGACTTCGAGGTAAAATATCTTTGTGGCGTCATTGAAAATGGTACTACTCTTTAAACACGATGAACATATATTGTACAATGTTTAAACTATATCTCAGAATTTTTGCGACTTAATTTGACAGATACTTCTTACACAACAGCTGATTGAAAATTGCCTTCAAAAATAGACCAATGTGACAACTAGGTACGTGCGGAAAAATAGGTGTGGCATCCGAGGGTTAATTCGATTGAAAATCAAACCTGTTACGATATTTTTGGGAGATCGTCGTCTCCCAGAGACTCGAGGTGTCAGACTCATAATGCTCCCAAAATTTCCCCATGAAGCTCTATACGAAATAAAAGTCTCAGCCTTGACATAAGCAGAGTATTTTTACTCGTAAAATAAGTTTAGTCTATGGATAGATTCCTTTAGCGATTATAATCGTATCACAGCTGAGTTTCTCTATTTCCACGGGGCGTAGACGGAAGTCTCGAAATTGCAGTCATCCTTAAAATAACATTGGTTACCTTTCAAACCCTCGACAGACCCCTCTCCACGAATTGAGGACTGAAATACCCAGCCAAAGTCACTGGGAAATCTAAGCTCGCTTCTCTTCCCCGCATTCCTTCGTGTTATAATTCCAAGTCGACGGAAGGAACAGCCTCTGTATATTTCCCCTGCCTTCTTCCCGAGTCGTTCGACGTACACATCGCTCAGGCACCTCGGTGTAATTGGATTTAGACACGCTCTTAAAAATTCTTCCCCGATTTTCCTCGTTCTTCTTGAACAGGGGCTGTTCAGTTGTACGCTTCGAAGACACTTTCGAATCGATGGTCCACCTCGAAAAGGATATCCTCGCGAGACAGGGTATGAGTAGGATTACTCTGAGTGGCGTTCGCATTAATGATCGAACACTTCGATGATTCAAGGACACGTTTGTAAGTGTTTGGGTCGTGATACCTGCGGAAGTGACAGGGGATAGTTTTGGTCGTGGCTGGCTTCTTTTGGGGGGATTATACGGGGTGGTTTGGAGTCAATATCTTCAACTGATTGTGAGTTAATATTGCAGAAGAAGTACATGAAGGGTAAAGGGAAAAAAACAGGAAATGCATGTTTTGTTGGTGGTAACTACCGAACAATCGAATCACAAAGGGTTATACAGTTCAAATACCCCCGTAAGATAACGTTAAGGATTTGGTATACTGGTTAAAAACAGGAAATGTCCACTCTGCACTGGAAAATTAAATTCACTGAATCTTGTTTCTTTACTGACGTACTAAAGTATTAAAACATAATTTTCTCGATAAAGCTGATTTGTGACATTCTCTGTTTCCCCCTTACCCTTCACATGACTCACTTAGGAACCTAACTGATCAAATCAATGAAATAAAAAAGCAGAAAAGTTGATGAGTTTAGCACCGTTCATATCCCTGAGTACTAGAATCAGGAAATCTACACGAAGCAGAGTTGATCAGTTAAACTTGTACATTTATTCGCAATAATTGAACAGAAACATGTTCTGTTGACTGTCGCGAGATTGTGATTTGGTGAGAACCTGTTAGAGTTAAATAATAAAGGCACAGCAAGCGATGCAAATGCAGCTTGAAAAATGTAGACCACTTAAAAGTGTCTAACTGTTGATAAGACGTTCGAGTTGCACCCAGCATGCGTTAATTTATTTATCTAAAGCCTGGATCGGGCACGATGCACAGTGTCTTCGGTAATTGAATCGCGGAGCGGTAATTAAGTTTGCAAGACTCCTGTAATTCCATCCTCGCACGCTGGCTATCTCAGACAGCCGGCAGTCACGTCGGACGGGTGAAAAACCGAGGATAGTGTATAAATAAAGTGCAAACAGGTTTGGTTCTCGGGTAAAAGATGAGAGACTATTTCCCATCGCGTTCGTGGAAGCTTGCTTCCCATGTTGGAGAACTTTCGATAGCTTCGTATACCACCGACGAGAAATATTGAGCTCGCATTGCCATAGTTTCTCTCTATTTCAAATTAAACTTCATGCACCTAATATACTCTGCCTTGTGAAAATGTTGTTAATAAAAATAATAGATACGATACAAAAGCTACTAACAAGAAACATCTTGTGCAAATTGCAATAATCTCTCCCTCTTAGAGGGGTTTGTGCATTGAACATGAAGAGGATAGATTGAAACTTATATCATGTAAATTTTAGGCAATAATCTATCAATTTATAGACATAATAATCTATTAGGTATAAAATATATTTTGAGTTTTGGATTAAACACAAAATTTCATAAACTATTTCTGTAATTATTAACGGGAGTGCGTTCCAAACAGAGCTGGGCATTAACTAAAATAAAAGTTACTTTAACTTTAGATTAATTGACGAATAAAATAATTTTTTTACTGTCATAGTTTTATTTTTATTATACCTATAAATTTTTCAACTTCGACTTTAACTTTAACTTTAACCTAACCCGGGTTAACTTTATTCGACACAACACGAATAATTTATTTTAACTTTTATTCTTCATTCGAATTTTTATTTAAATAACATTTTTGCCCACCTCTGGTTCCAAATGATTACGAGTGCAAAGGGTTGATATTGAATAGCCAGCGTTCATATATTAGTAGATATTTTGTATTTGAAATTCATTCCAATATCCGAGTGCGTACATCACATTGATATCACTGGTACGTACTAAAGTATCTTCTTACCTCCTACGGTGTGGAATGTGAGATACAGTTCCTTTTCATTAACCCATGCCACTTCCGTTACTCTTCCCATTCCAAACTTTCTCTTGACCATCGCACTCTGGCTCTCCAGGGTCCCCGAAGACAAACTACAATGGCAAACACTTTTCTTACGTTTCACATTTGCGTAATTTATTCACGCCCACAGGCGACACACAAAAATGAGACAATACCGAAGCGTTCCCATAAAAAAAACGCCCGCGCCGCGTTATCTGTGCAGTGTCCTTTCGGCGCTGCACTCTCGCAGAATTAACCCAACGTCGCCTAATTAGGATTATCTATAGCCATCCCGCGAATTTACACTGCGAAACGTCCAATTAAGGCGGCGGGATAGACAATGGGGATTGCACAGTCGCGAAATTACGTTGCCAAGGACGGTCCCATGCAAATAACCTTATGTATTCCCAACGACGTACGTATTCGCGAGCGGTCCGAGGCGGGACGCACGCCGCCGTTCGCAGAAATTGGGAAAAGGGCGAGGGAGGGAACGTCTTCGTTGGAGGGTAGGACAAGAGGGCGAGATGTAGGGTCATTGTCTGCCAGAAAGACGAAGAATGGGGCGGAATTCATAATAATGCTAGCAGGAGCGCTCAGGCACAGGATAATACATTTGCAATATGGGGTAATTGTGGGAGAGATGCCGCACTGGGAGAGACGCCGCACCTTCAGCGTTATCGGTAATAAAGTACAACACTGTCGATTTTAATTGCTTTAGGCTGCTCGTTTAGGGTAAATTAATAAGCGAGAACGTGTTTCCATTATTACTTTTAAAGATGTTGCTATTTTTCGAGGTAAGCCTACCGCACTTTGCCTCAATAGTTATGCGTCGAGTTTATTTTTGCTATCGTAGTAGTTAGAAATTCATAGTTTTTCGTGATACATTAAAGGAACTCTGTGGAATATTTCTCGGCCAGAGTAGGTCATATTCGACATAGCACTTGGAAATACGAAAGTGCGGCGTCTCTTCCGGGCATTTGGGATAGATGCCGCACTTTTATTCACACTGTATCGGAAGGTACCTAACAAGGGAAGATCCTGAACCCGAAAATTCCAAAAAATTTGAAACTTCGTGAATATGTAGGGGATTTCCTCCTGATTACAACGAAATTTTTGTTTGTTGCCCAAATTCAGTCTAAGGGGGTGAAATTAACCCCTGAAAATTCGGCTATTTTCCGATTTTATTTCGTAACTCGCAATCTATCAGAGATAGAAAAAAAAGTTTCAAGACAAAAGTTACTTCTTTTAATTAGACCTATCATTTGGTAACTTACAGTGCTTACAGTTCGCGAGTTATAGAACAAAATCGGAAAAATAGCCGGAATTTAAGAGGTCAACTTCACCCAGGAAATCCCCTACATATTCACGAAGTCTCAGAATTTTTTGAATTCCCGGGTTCGGGATCTTGACTTGTAAGTCGACTAAACGATGCTTTTAAAGGCAAATTATTTATTTTTTAAAAACAAATCTGATAATCCAAACATATTTGTGGGCTTTTTTTACTCTTTTTTCACAGTTTATTTTTATTCTTTGTGTAATGAATGTGGAAGGAAGAAGAAAAGACAAATTTAGAAAAACAGAAATAATATCTGCACCTATTTATTTTTCCAATTTTATTGTATTTTATAACTGTAAAAATTAAAAAGATGTTTCATTTCACTTTGCTTTTACTATTATTTTTAAAATAAAAAGTTAAAATTAACCAGTTTAAATGGAAAATGAAACGTTTTTAATCAGTTTAAATGGAAAATTAAACGTTTTTAACCAGTTTAAATGGAAAATTAAACGTTTTTAACCAGTTTAAATGGAAAATTAAACGTTTCTCCTAAAAATGGATGTTTTTAGTTTCAACTTTTGAAGGGTGACAAATATTAAAATTGTGATTTTCTTTAATGCCAGTAGTAGGACAAGATGTTCAACTAATAATATGTATCCTTGGAACAAATTTTCTTTGCAAAATATAGACACGGTGGCAATTTTTCGTAAGGTGCGGCAACTGTCCCACAATTACCCTATGTGATGCTCCTGGTGGCTCTTGGACGATTAATCTCCTTTTCTTTCTCCCTTCTCGATTAATCTCCGCAGTTTTTCACGCGCCACGCGTACACACACGCATTCACATAGTTCGATGAGTTCGTCATGCACTTACGCTCGCCAAATTCACTCTCACATTCGCTCGCCTGTACCTTGGAGCACCGACGTTTAATTACAAATGATCCTGTAATTGTCGCACCATGAATGTGCACTATTTCGCTATTTATTATCCACGCTGCACATCATAATAATGCAAACTAGATTGCGAGCGTTCCTCAGCGAAGCTCGAGCGCGGAAACACAAGAGAACAGAACCGTTTTCGCGGAGGAAAGAAGAATTCCGTGCCATTATTTGCCATGAAAGAGGGCGACAGGGAAGTTGGAATAATGGTGTGACGTGGGACGAGGAAGAAGGTGGCACGACTGGAGGAATTAAAATATGAAATACAGAACGTAATGAAGTGGTATTTTCGCCGCGCCATTAAATATTTGTCCCCGTATTAATTTGATGAACAACTTAACCGTGCAATCGTTAGTGAGAATTAAAATAAAAATTAGAGGAGTCAGTATCACACGAAGCTGATTAAGATCCCCTTAAAAGAGTTCTTGAAGCAAGTCTGCCGGATGGAAGGAAAAAACGAAATATGCCTTTGAAACAGAGCAGAGGACTTCTTTTGAAGAAGCACAGCAGAAGGGGTGTGAAAATGAAGGACAGAAACGACGTTACAGATCGCGAGGCGTGGAATTCCCTCTGAAAATGTCCCTCGCAATTTCTTTGACAATACGATGTCCCATTTCCGCGGGAGAAATAACCTATTTCGCCGAAGAAACACTTTCGCGTGTCCCTCCTCCATTCTCTACTCGGCGATCTTCATTTGCACGCACTTGTGCGTTCTTCGTTACGCGGGGAATACAAAAGTGTAATAAAAACAGTCCGTGAAAAAGGGGAGGAACGATGAAGCAAGTGACAGGATGACACGAGTTCCGTTCAAAAATGGGGTTGGGAGGGGCGGAGTGGAGAGAGGGCGAGGAAAGATGGTCATTATCCGGCTGGAAGGGAAAGAGCGACGCGCAAGTCGGCCTAAGACACAGGGAAGAATGAAAGGAACGGGACCGTGGAGGATACTTTTGGTGCAAACGCGTGTAAGAAGAGGAAAAAGTTGCGAAGTGCGCATCTCGCTTTGCGAGGCACTTTTTCACCCTTGGGGGGGATTTTCCCTTCGCGGTATTTGTAAGGAACATTGTTCTCATCAATGACAGTGTGGCTTGCAGCGCATTTCGCGATTCGTCGTGTAATTGGAGCACCGTCACTCCGCTATTGACCGAATTTAAGGGAAGTTTAATGAACGTGCCCGCGCGGAAGGGGCGAGGTGCACGCTTCTACGTTAAAATAAAAATCGGGCGCGAGGAAAATTGTGGAGAAATAAATTTGAGGGGATGCGGCGGGAAGTGACACGTAACGATGTAACGCCCCTGGCTTTATTTATACCTTTGACGTTCGTTCTGGCTGCGCTATCTTCTGCACTCGTGGTGCAATCGACGGTTCTGTATCGGCAATGTGCCATTCTGTTCAGGGGGTGTAATATTTACCTGGGTACTTTAGGACTTTCGTGATTCATTTTCACTGTGCTGCAGTTTGTCGATATATTTCACTTCGTTTGTGGGTTGGTCTAGGTGGATGTGAATAATGAAGAAATTTTGGTTGGTTTCTAGTGGAATTCGGGGAGTTTTGCTGCCTGCTTTGTTGTCGTTCGTGATCTTTGAGGACCCCACCCCGATCAAATCGCGCAAAAACATAGGTGACTTTTACGATATTTTCTAGAAAAAAGTAGACAATTTATTGGTCTAAAACTTTTTGCACCTTATTCTGCTACAAATGTAGAGTATGAAATAATTTTTTTATTTTATTCTTGCCCACCCCTGCCTCTGATATGCATTGCACGATGCATCGTTGTAAAAAAACTGGCCTGGACTATCGCCACGATAACTTTAGACAGGATCATGGAAAATCGAAAACCCAAAGACATTCCTTAATTACACATGTGTGGTTAAGAAACAACTGAGCGATGCTTGCCATATGTTTAAACAATAGGGTCTCGAAACATGAGTTTTTTCGCACAAAAATGTTTGGCAAAAAAATTGAGTGTGTAAAGGAACCGGGGAAGGTTAATAAAACGCAGGCGTGTCGTTCGTTCGGCTAGTTAGCAACAACTACTTTGTTCGACGTACCTCGATCGTCCTCTGTTTTCGGCCAGACGCTCCACGGCGAACGCCTTGTCGCTTGCCGCGCTTTACAAATATGTAATTCTGTTCTTACAAGTGTATGAAAATTCGCAGTAGAGGGTACCGCAGAAGCCAGTGTAATTACTAGTAGAATCCCGTTCGAATTTTTAAATTCGGTCAAGATTTGTATTTGTTATCGTGGCGATAGTGCGTCAAAAATTGTTTAAAAATACTTACCTAAACGGGGACTTGCCCGCGAGCGCCCTATTTTCCATGCGTTTATTCGATTAAAACAAAAAGTGATTATTTCTTTATCAATAAATGTATTATTAATTAAAAGAAAAATCACATTTATATCTATTACACCTGCGTCACAATCCATCTTCAAAAAACATATATTTTTAAGACCGTCACACTGCTGATACCCCTGAACTGCCTGTAAAATCTGTGCCGTTAAGAATTTCGTTCTAAAATTTCACCTGGTCATTCTTGAGATGTGGAATGAAAATATGTAAAAAAAATTTTTTGATGCTTTGACCGGGGAGTGCCCTTAAATCAATCCTTAACTGACACTGTGACTTTCGATTGCAAGATAACGAAATAAGTGTGATTTACATTATCCGAGTGAAGGTGTGGTTCTACGGAACACCTCTGGATGAGTTTCTTTTGTTAGATTTTCTGTGAAATGTGATAAGATTGAAGGACAATTTTTATTTATGACTTTCAAGGTAATTTTAATACCACTTTGTGTCTTTAAAATGAAGTGCTACGTTGCTGTCACAATTCCACGGAATTTGTATCTCCGACACTGACACACACGTAATCTATTGCAAAATAACTAATCAACTTATGAGGAGGCACCTTCTTTACAGTTACTTGACGCGTAGTTCATTACTTCCTAACCATTTTATTAGAAACCTGTTGAATTTTTTCGTTTCATATTTCTTTCCACACAAAAATCCTTGGAATATAAAAGAAAGTTACGGGTTGAAATTATAAAAGAAAGTGACAAAGTTGAAAAGTGTGGTGAGCTCGTAATTTTAATATAATTATTTCTTCTTGGTAATTAAAGCTCGTGCTATTTACGACCATGAGCTACCAACACTGCCTGATTGAAAAAAATAAAAATATACATATAATGTTAGTTAGAGGACACTGAAATAATTAGATATCAGTACCTGTACATAGTCTCAAATTTTTAAGCACATTCACACTGACCATTCTCCTTCCAATGCACCATTGCCCGATGAAATTAAACCCCACAGCTTTAAAAAAATATTGAATACAACACACGAAACCTGTCCACTCAACAACAAACAATCATCGCCACAATTACCCCGTGGAAACAGGTAAATTACCATAATCAAATACACTGTTTCCTGAATCGTGCAACGAATCACTTTGAAACAGCTGGATTGAGCACCCCGGAGCTTTGGAACGATCCCCGCTGCCTTTAAATAATTTTCCTCTTAGCTGCAGAGCGTATCTTTTTCTGGCGATTTCTTTCTGTTTCGCTAAAGTTTTCCCGGAGCAGAAGAAAAATCTCCCCCGTAGAAGGGGGGCTGGGAACACGTCCCCATTTCATTTCTTAATGGCCAGTGTCGACCAGTCTCGCGCGGAGTCGATCGACCTGGGGGGAAAAACTAGGGACTCGTGCAACTTTTTCCTCGATTTTTAATGATAGTTCCGAACATGACCCGCGCCGCATCTTCGCGTAGCCTCGGCCACGAGTAGTTTACCCTCAAAGGAACGACCGATACGAGATAAAACATGACCAAACTCTGGAGACATACCCTCGCCACGATATTCATCCGTCGGTTTCCTCATTAGGACGACAACTTTCGAAAGTTCTCTTCTGCGTTCGTCAGAGGGGGATCCATTCAGACTCTCCTCAGCTCGCTCTTATTGACCTTATCTTCCTTCGTTTCGCGCTGTTCTCTTTGCCTCGGCCGCACCCCCTCCCGGTGCCTTCTATCGCTTCCCTATTACCCGTCATTCGTAATAAGCAATTAAACGGAGTTACCTGCTCGATTGGGGCAGCTCCCTGCTCCCTGGCAATTACTTAATTGATCCATTCTACGCGTCTGCTTAAGAATCGCGTTAATTAGTGCTTTACGTGGGCGTTTTCTTCGAGGTCCGCGGGCGTGGTATTAATTAACGAGAGAAAACTCGCCGGCGCTCGGCTCCTTTGGGGGGACTAGTTGCGTGCAGGGTTGGAAAGGCTTTATCTCGCAGCTGTCGCACGTGTAGGTATATTTTTATATTTTTATTTTTATAATCGTGTCTTGGCAGCCCATGGTCTTAAACAACGCAAGCTTTAATTACCAAGAAGAAATAATTATATTAAAATCACTAGTTCACCACAAAGTTTTCAACTTTGTAATTTCTTCACATTTCTAACAGTGTAGCTCGAAGCAAAAGGTCTCGGGGGCCCAAGAAAGGTTGGAGATATCAAGCAACTTACACAAACCACTGCAAAAGTAGAAAGCTTCGAGAAAGAGCTTGCGAATTCTAGTCACAAATATTTCTCCTTTCATCGTCGACTCAAACGCAATCGAACGAAGGAAACCAGCCAATCCCCGGATCAACTATTTCGCAGAGTCCCGCACAAGCATATTACCCAGCGCTTGCAGGAATTGTGTTGATGCACGCAGGGGGTTGGTGAAATTTAGCGGGCAGGTAGATCGCGTACGTCGTGCTAAATTGCCCTTGTTGAATTTCTGGGGACCGGCGGGAGGGGGCCGGCGCAAAGACGTTCTTCCCGATTGAGTTTTACGAGGCGTTCACGTCACGTGCAAGTAAAACGATAGTACCCATGGTTACGCTCCGAGAAACTGCAGATGCCTCGTAAAAGCCAGCAGGAGAGGAAGATTTCGGGGGGAAATGCGAGCTGGACTGGCGAAAAGCTTCCCCGACGATACATCCTCCTTTTGAAAATCGAGCGGCGCAGGACGACACGGTTTCGGTAAGAGGTACGCGTTTTAATGACTTCCAAGGACCTCCTTCGACAGTTCTTCCGGACTTGCGAGGATGTCGCTGTGGGTTTAAGGCTGGATAACCTAGGGATTCGGTGGAAGAAGGATGTTAGAATACATTGTCGGGAGCAAGTAGGTTTTCCATTCAGGATAACATTCTATATGCAGGATAATATTCTGAGCAGGAAGTTTAATGTGGGTGTACTCTGTTATCTTCGTGAAGTATATTCTGTCCTGTGTAGATTCTAAGTTCTAGTAGTTTGGGAACTCATTCAATATTGTTTCATGTGTCTTAACATCTTAATCAAATATCTAAATACGTCTGTGTTGATGAGTTGAGAAGATAATGCATGGATTGCCTGTTTTAGAATGTTACTTGGAATTTCTGGTGCAAGGGGAACACCACTGTGACGGCCGGAAAAGTAAACCGTTTTAAGAATTTTTTGCAGGATTAATTTACAGATTTCATAGAAAATTTGTATTACCTACCTTTAGTACGCTGTCTTAAGAGACTATACAAAAAAAAATAGAAGGAGGTACGTAATTTTTTATATATTAATTAATTTTCTAGACTCCCCAACGCGCGCTGGTCAAATGCGTAAATATGGGATAAATTTCAGTTTTTTTTTTATAAACTATATGAGTGTAGTTTCCGTTGCATATACCGATTTCTTAAAAAAAGTGTTTTTGTAAAAATCGTGCGCTTTTGAAGAAAAGTTTCGAAAGTCTGCGAATAAGGTGGACAGTTTTTCGAACATATTTAAAAAAAATTGTTTTCAATCAAAAAATCCGTACATGCAACGGAAACTACACTGAGATACTTTATTAAAAAAAATGAAATTTCATTTCGGACCTCCTGTTCCATAGTTACATATTCGACCAGCGCGCGCGGGGGTCTAAAAGATTAATTAATATATTAAAATTTATGCATGTTTTTCTATTTATTTTTTTTTATATTCTCATAAGACGTTGTACTAAAGGTAGGTAATAAAACTTTTCTATAAAGAACGCAAATTATTGCTGGAAAAAATTCTTAAAAACGGCTTAATTTTCCGGCCGTCACAGTGGTGTTCCCCCTTAATTCAAACTATGTATAGGTATCTCATATATTGCATTGTCTTAATACTTGGCGAGCACACGGGGTGTAACGCAACCCAGGATACGTATATTTTTGTAAATTTTTAGACTTTAATAAAAAAATTTCAAAATTTGGTGAATTTTAACAAAAAAATCACCTTTATCCTCGACTATTTTTTCGAATACAAATCTCAACGTATCAGCAATGACATTTCTAGAAAAATACTATTAGAGCATGATTGTGTGGGTATTACGAATGTACAAGTATCACTCAAAAGTTAAAAGATTAAAAAATACGAAAATGACGCTGGGGTACAATCAGGGCCGGCGCGAGGATGGTTGGCGCATTTATGCAAGAAAATTTTTGCTCCTCCAAATTTTTCCACCTGTTTTCTATTTAATATGTGTTGTCTATACGAGGTACAATAAAAAATAATTACATTTACATTTTGTTTATGTGGGAGTTGGTTTCCTTTATTATTAATCGTTACGCCACCCTGAAAGTTTTGAAAAAGAACGATTTTTTTTTCCTTTGCATTTTCTTATTACGTGAAGTTTTAAGAATAATTTAAGTCATGGTAGACGCAAAAATTCCCCAAAATAGCCGAGTTATAGACTTTAAACGAGGCGCGAATGTCGATATTCCGCAGCAGGTAGCGACCATTCTAGTTTTCTTCTTTTACGTTTTTCTCGAAACTACATTTTCAAAGGTGATATATCAAATATCTCCAAAACTATTTCTCCGATTGATTTCAAACCTGGTACACATATTCTTAATGGTATTATCTACAATGTAGCATATCATTTTTTCCATGCGATAACCCATTCGTATATAATAAATATTTTAAATTCGTTTTGTCAGGTGAAAAACGAATAATTTTCTTCGCCTTGCTCTCATTTGTGCAATAATTTTTTTTTTCTCAAATCCTCATGCTACGTTGCAGGTATTTTATTAAGGAACACAAAAATCATCATGTTTTTCATTTCAGATGAGCCTGAGCGTTATAATTTGTTATATCAGTCACGCGTGTAACGGCGGACGAGCTCCGCGGGACAAAAAATAACTCGGTCATTTTTTAATATTTTCGTACAGCATTTATACAGTATATGCTCTAATACATGTTCTAAACATACGAAAAAAAGAAATAATTTCAACCTCATAGTATCAGTGAAAAAAAATCGCCTAGTTTAGTGGTGTTTCGAGCGCCTCAGGGTGGCGTAACCCTTTAAGCGTGCGATATAGTTTTTTAGCGCCCCGTTCGGCTGGCGCCCTTATGCGACGCATAACTTGCATAATGGGTTCCGGCGGCCCTGGGTACAATGAACCCTGTGTGGCCAATTTGTGATTGTAAGCTGTGACCACAGAAGGCTAATAGACTATCCTGGTATATCTAACTTAAAATCGTAACAGCAAATAAGACGAACATCCCACACTACTAACAAAAAGACTCATTAAAACACTGAATTGTACACTAACTCCTCCCCAAAATATGCCTATTCCCACTAATTCTCCCACATTAACCAGAACACTGCCACCTCCATTTACTCTGCCATCTCCATAAATTTGTCAAGGATCGCAGGATTGCGTTCCCGATCCCCCCCTTCGTCTCATTTCCTCCGTCGACTTTAATTTTCCAATTTCCCCTCGCCGTCCATTCCCGCTGAAAAGACGAAGATCCCTACCGCGGCTGAATTCGTTTGGACTGTTGTTCGCACTCTTAATTAGCTAATTACCCGGTGCAGCTGTTCCATCCCCCGACTTGCGCGATACTCGCCGCGCCCCGTGCTCTTATCGCGGATCGGGAAACGGTCCTCCGAATAGCGAATTAATTCCAAGCCCCGCGATCTTTTCCGACGCGACGGAGCCGAAGTTTTCTCGGCTGGGCGAGTTACGAGATCGCTTGCGCCCTCGATGGTATGTAAGCGTTCCTGGCTGGTGTTCGACGCCAGCAACTCTTGGCCGTGGCGATGGAATTATTCGAAAGTTTATTCCCCTTCTCCCTGTCGAGAGTCGTTGGCGAATTTGCATTTCGTGTGCTTGGTGTCGCCGAACCCCCTCGGGACTCCCGGCTCCGCGCGGCGCGTGCACCTCGACAGTTATTTCGTCGTTCCTTTGTCTCCATTTTCGATTCGCCAGCCGCCACTTAAATTATGAAATACAATTTATTCCTTTCTGCTCTACAATGCGACGGGGCAAGCTCCCTTTGCTATCCGCTCGCAGCGACGCGTCGCCACTGACGGCGCTGAACACAGGGGTGGAATTTTACGGGACTGTTGGGTTTCATTAATTTCGTACCCGGGTGCGTGTGTCGAGAAAGCTTTGTAGGGAGTCGGATATTGCGGGCGAATTGGCCTCCTTTTCCAAGTTGCATTTTGTGTATTGTCGTGCTGCTGCTTGAAGAGGGAAGTATATCGAGTGCTGTGCATCCCCAGGGCTTGGGGCTTGCTTCATGGGCGATTATTTCCGAGAAACATGTTCTCAAGACGGGAACTGGCGACCCCTGGGTACCTGAGCTGACTCACTAGTGCCGAGACTTTGTAGGAAGGTTTACCGAATAAGTTCTGTGGTCGTGATAGAGTTTCGAGGTGTCGCTGCAAGCTTCTTCCATCTCTGATAGTGAATGATAGTATTTTTAATTGTATAGGGGAGGAATGTAATTATTCTTATGAAGTCAGAACTCATTGGTTTCTATTGTTTTGTGCTCCAAACTTGCAAGCTATAGAAGTCTGAATGTAAAATCGTAATGACGTACTACCGAACAGATTCCCTATTTTTAATTGCATTCAATTGCGCTTGAACTGTTAGTAAATCGCAAACGTATGTTCGTAAAGAAAACGTGGGACAGTTATTAGATATCTTGTCACTTTCCATTTGCATTTTCATACTTCGTTACAAGTTACTCAAACGAGTGGCACTTGTTTTTGCTCGTGGAACTGCACAAAAGTTCTTGGAAGCTGGCAATTACTTCCGCGAGCCAAGAGTTGCTGCGATGAAATAGAAACTATGGCGAACTAAAATATAAATGCGGCCCTGAAGTTGCTGGGACTGCAATAATATTTATTCAAAATAAAAGCAAGTAGACTCTTCTGAAAGAAATAACTTAAAAGTGCGAAGTGAAATTTATTCGTCCAGCATAAACTGGATGTAACACGTATTTATTTATTCAAATGCAGAGAACTGCCGCTAAGGTACTTCTTGAAAGTGATGTTCTCGTAAAGAAGCTCTGCTACAGGAACCATTTATATTCCACACTGTGTGCATTCGATTCTGCTTGAAATTAAGCCCCACTTTGTGTACTTTCGGCGATGGGCAAGCGCCCGATCACCTGATTAATAAATCGCGACGTTGGCAAAGCTACGTACGTTCGTTCAAAGACGAGTCAGACAGTTTTTCCCCGTTTTATTTGGGCGACCTTTAAAAGCTGCTTTATTATTCAGCATGCCTCGTCGAAAGACGTGCTCGAAAAGGCAGCTACATTCGGCAATGGCCATGTAAGATTTATGCGGAACGCTTTGAGTTCGGAAAGGGCATAGGATATTCTCCATTTAAGTGGTGAACCGTTTTACTTCCCCTTCCAAGAGGCTGGAGGAAAATTTGTTTGAGGGTACTATGGTTTTCTATAACACAGAAGGTGAATAAAAAATTCAGATAAAGCAGCACGACATTAACAGACGTTTAAATATTTCATTTCCATTGCGATCTGTAAATAATGCGGCATTCGACTAACATCCAGATAGATTCTTCTGTAAAAACCACAATAGTTAAGAGAATGCTTCAAAATTCTGTTTCGTGTTCTAATACTCTTAAATTATGAATAAATTATCATTGTTAGTAGTGTGTAGATATATAGTAGGTACTGGAAATATTTATTGCATCATCCCCAAATCTAAGTCTTATGAAATAATCTTCGTAACACCATAATTGATAAAGTCGTTAGTATCCAATTTATTTTAACCCAGATATCGGGTTAATATACCTATACCAGAGATGGGAAAAAATTGTATATAAATAAAAATTTCGAATAACGAATAACAGTTCAAAAAATTATTCGACTTGTGTGGAATAAAATTAACTTTTTTATTCGTCGAATAAAATTAACCCTTCGTTGCAAAAAATACATTTTTGGTCTCGTACAAGTGATAATAATAAGAGAAAAATAATAAAAAAATTGTTTTTTTTTTATTTTTCGACTTTTTCCGCGATTAAGATTATGATTACTTAAAAACCGCGGAGTTACAACGTTCTGGGCGATCTATGTAAGTGCTTAGAAACTAGGATATGTATATTTAATGATAAAGTAGTTACATCACACTCTAGGCTAGTTAAAACAAAAAAACTGTAAACAAAATATATGTTGTATACTTGTAACAGTACGCAACGAAGGGTTAACCCGGATTATTCGAGCCTCGAATAACAAAGTTAAAGTAACTAGTATTCGTCGCGTTAGTTAAATAATTTTTTATTTAACTAACGCCCAACTCCGCTGTATACCCAGCCAACAATCGCGAAGAAGTACCTACTTTTCGAATGATAATACTGAATGAGGTAGAAGTGAATGCGCGCTAAATATTCCAGTGATGTAATAAATATTTCCAGCACTGTAGCCCATGCTACCTGCATGTACGAAGCAGCGTGTTCCCGAGAAACATCCTCTCGAAGTAAATACGTAAGATCGTAGTAACAATATCGCGACAAGGTAGTGCGTCTGCAAAGTAACGACAACCGTAAAAAGCATTAGCGCAAAGAGGGTATTTTCGCATTACGCCCGGGGTACCGACTCCCTGGCAACTCCGTAATCTCATACAATTTTCCGTGGATGAGTAGCAAGAAGTACATTTCGTAGCGTGCCGCAATTGGAAGCCAGAAGGTATCCGGGATATCGTTCCGCCGCTGCAACGTAAAAGCGATATTGAGGCAAGGTCTGTTCCGACGCCACGGCAAGAAGACTCATTGGCGGCTGACGCAAGAAATCGTCGAAGTTTCACCCGCTAGTGAATCCCTTTTGATTAGCTGCAATTGGGAGTGGTGCGTTCAATTTGCAGCCTCGCAAATTCTCCATCAATCTCGCCATTCCCCTCATTTTCCACGTTCGCATCGCTTGAAATATTATTCGAGTCTTCAGAGTGGTAAATTATCATGGGCTCTTGGAAGTCGTAATGAATGCTGAAAGTAAATACTCGAATATTCGAATAATTTGAATAGTCCGAATAATTCAAATAATTAGGAGTATTCGAATGTTCGAACATTACTGATACGTTTGGAATTCGGGAATTTGAAAGTCCCAAATTTATCGTTTGAAGAACAAATAATTTTAACGACCAATATGAAAAGAATTTCACAACAGAGTGAAAAAATATATTTCGTGTTCAGATTCCTATTTGGTGCGATCCGAAATTCGATCACTCTGAATATTCGAATACTCCTAATTATTCGAATAATGTTCGAATACTTCTAATTATTCGAATAATGTTCGAATACTTCTAATTATTCGAATAATGTTCGAATACTTCTAATTATTCGAATAATATTCGAATACTTCTAATTATTCGAATAATGTTCGAATACTTCTAATTATTCGAATATTGTTCGAACAGTTCTAATTGTTACAATAATGTTTGAATACTCCTACTTATTCGAACATTCGAATACTTAGATTATTCGAATATTCGTTACAACCCTAGTTCATACGTGCATATGCACATACACTATTGCAGTTCTAATTTTAAACGTTTCTAAAATCGCTAACATCAACACTACGAAGATACTTGAGTATTGAATAGTATTTTAAGTAATTCAAGCTTTTTCAACTTCACTATCTGTGGTTATCATTTACTAATAATCAAAAAGACACTGAATGCTTGTTCCAATATTTTTCAAAATTTATTCGCGAATCTGTTTGTTTTATAGGGAGAGTATTCTTCTATGCAAGATTTTCGAATATGAATCCCTTCTGATGAGTTACAATCACCCCTTTGCTTCAAAGTGACATAATATTGTTAGTACAACTACTGTCAAAGTATTTTCCCAAGATTATTCGTTTCGAGGAAAAATCATTTCTCTCTGTACGGTATTCCTTCACGTCTTATTTCTCATTAATTCCAGTAACACTCGAGCGGAGCATGTCTATTCCAGCACGGATTTCAACTTCGTACTTTCTTTCACAATTCCCTCCATGATTTCGCAGGATAACGAGATGAAGTCTCGTTGGAATGGTGTAATGCTGTTTTGCTTTTACAGCAGAGAATGTCTTCTGTACTTTGAGCTTCTCTGATAGAGGAACGCGACAGCCGAGCTCATTGGAAACGACAAGAATCGAGATTCTTTTGGTTCGCGTTTCTGTTACTTTCGTATAAAGGGGCGAACAAATATCGAAGGGGTCGTTTTGCACCCTGATCGTGTATCACTCTGCTGCGTTTTTTCATTCCTCCCTTTTGTCGCGAGCGAAAATTAGAGACAAATAGGCACCCTACGTTTTCAGTCCTTCCATCGACTTATCGATTGGAGGGAATATACCGTTTAATGAATTTATGTGACTCGAAACTGAATCTTTCTTTAAGGATTGGACGGCTTAGATTCTTAAAAATTTTATAACCAAAGCCTCAATTATTATCGAGTATAATTTCATTTTAGAAACAAGTTTCTAAAAGTCTTTACAATTCATTTTATTTTGATAAAGATATAGAGAATAAAAAAGGAATTCTTTCATTTTTGCCCACTCCTGCCTCTCTGGGCAAAGGTCTAGCAAATTCTGGCTCAGTCATTCTTGAGATGTTGTGGGATGAAAATATGCAAAAAATATATTTTTTTTGATATTATGACCGGGACGTTCCCTTAAAGTATCTTTGACCCAAACCTGTTTCAAATTCTGAATACACCATCCACTCACACTCGCGACGCCGCAGACAAATATCTCCCAATTGCACCGCGCAAAACCTAGATGAGAATCCGAAATGAGATCTCGCTAACGACCACAGTCGTCGCCGAACTCAGGCACGAAGGGAGGCCCCAAATTGGAGAACAACGCGAGCCCAACCATCCGAGATTCGATTTCCCGGATTCCTCGATAAAGGGACGAACGATCCCGTCGCGACGGATTTTGCAGAGCGACGAGAGGGTGGGGCTTGTAGCTCGCTCTTTGAGCACGTCTCGCTCTAATTACGTGATGCAGCCACGTCCATATATACCATCCAGCGCAGACACCGACGAAAGGGAAAGAGCACGGTGAGACCCTGGAGGGTGGCTGGATGGGGTGTTTCACTGCGTTGCACCGTCGAACGAGGAGGGAAACGGTGCTTTCACCCACCCCCTGCCACCTGCCTCGTGCGTGGAGCAGTTCCTCGAGTGGATACACCAGGTACAATCGACTGCAGAAGTTCGCTCTCGCAAAAGCAACGCGAGCGTAAAGTATTCGAAGACGCCTGGGGAAAATCGGGGGTGGGTGTGGAAACGTCGAAGCGGTGCATCGGGATGAAGGATGGATTATTAGGGGAGAAAGTTTGGGATATCTGGGTTGGCTGATTTGCGCGATTCTATGAGCAGAAGTGGGCTGCTGACGATCGCCCGATCGTTTCCATATTTTCTTGTGTCGTGGGTGTGCTATTTAAGGTTTAGGAAAGTTTCGATTAGGGGTTTGTCCTTTGATCATTTCTGATTGGATGTTGGAGGGTTCAGTGGAAGGTTGTTAGATTTCTGAAGGGATGTGGGGGGAATTCTTTTAGTGGATGTTTTGAAAGCATTTGAGAATTCAGTGGTTTAGTTTGTTAGGTGCGTGGTACAGTGGAGCGTTAGAGGAAAAATGAGAAGATTGTGAAATATGTTAATCTCTTGGGGAGGAGGGTGAGTTTCAGTTTTTCTGTATGGAAATTGTATGCAACTAGGTGTGAACGTATTAAGTATGCCACTGTGCGAGTAACTGCTACAATAATTTAGCTTGCTTCACACTCCTGCTGCAACTTTTAAACATGTAGTAACTGAAGATGTAATAATACCTGTGGATAATGTTACGTATACTGATAGTAATATTTGTTGAAAGTAAACAACAACGTACCAATGCGAAAGCATGGACCTAAGAATTAAATGGACCGAGCACAAAGTTTCAACATGGACGAGGGGGCTATTAAAAATTATATAGATATTACTTATTTTATCAGAACAAACCTATATGTTCAGAAGTAATATCTATATTAGTTTTAATAGCCATTTTATATTAGGTCGACCGCGTCTCCGGGATTTACCCTACGTGTTGGGAACATAAAATCCAGCAATGTTGCACTTTGACAGGGCACGGACTGGGTTCGTCCGGCCCATCGTGTCAAGGAGCGCGGCCACCGAGCCCGGGCCCAGCGGGCAACGAGGAGCCGCCGTAAGCTTACCTTAGAGCAGGGGTGTCGAACTAGCGGCTCGCGAGCCGCAGTGGCTCCTTCTCCTCTTCGCCTGCTCCGTAGAGCCGCAGGAGAACGGCCCCCTCCACACCTACTTCACCCTGATGAATGTCTCCTCCGGTTGCCGCACTCTCTCCCTGCCGGGTCTCACGCAACGCCTGAAGAAAAATAAGTGGGGGAACCGGCTGACCGGGGGCCCGACTCGTGCGGCTCTCGTAGTGGGGAAGTTCGACACTCCTGCCTTAGAGGCTCGGCACGGCACGGACGGCCCGGCTCGGTGGCTGTATAAACCGACCTTTAACCACCTCGGCTACCGCCGACTTCCCCCGGTCTTCGTTACTCCGTGTCCCCTCTTATGCTATGGGGGTTCCTGATCCCACATACATATATATGTATACTTATATACTACTTATATATATATATGTACTTTCATATGTGCCCCTCAATGGGGAAGATGATGCAAAGCTCGGCGCAGGGAGCGCTACGAGCGCATGTACTGTGGTTTTGCATGAGTGCGCATGCGCGAATGATTTGCGCGCGAATTTTTCATTTGTGGAATGTATGAAGTAGTTACATAATGTTTTACACGTGTACTGGTCACGGGTGAGAAAAAGTTGCAGTCATCTTCTCCATTGATGAGTAGCATAAGTTTTAGCAAGTCTTAAGAGACCAAAATATAATGTTGCAATTACGTATTAACGTTTCAAACTCAACGACAAACTTAACCATAAAAAAATATAAAAGTGGCAATGCCTCTTATCGATGATATGTCAGTTTCATTAACCAATCACCGATCGTCCACCACCACATGCGCAGTATCATACAACCCCTTTACTGACACGAGCTTAGGCCCCGCAGCTTTGTGCTTCGTCCATTTAATTCGTAGGTCCCATATGCGAAACAGATTTTTTGTTAGTTATTGTTTTGTTCTTTTCGAAAAACAACCTTTATGGAGGTTTCCAGAAATTAAATATCATATTACATGGACGTTCAGAATCGAACATTCAGAATTTAATTAAAAATTGACAGGAAGGGAATGAAGTTTTTTGAATCTATTCTTTTATTTCTTAGGGAGGTGGGGCTTGACATGACAAACATTTTACCCTGTGTTAAGTTTTATAAACGAAATGCGACGAAGCAACTTGCTGTATATTCAAATGTGCATCCAGTATTGCAATTTTGAGTCTCGTATGCAAAAAGCTACAAGAGGCAATTGCTTTCATGGGGATTAGCATATTACATTATGCAATTCCGCGCAATTAAAGTTGAAATTTCATGTTTCGCTCTTGAAATTTTCAAGCATGAAAACTACGTTCCAGAAGAATCACGCATAATTATAGTAGTTTGAACAATTCTTCGTTAATATTCATCAGATTACAACACTTTTATTGAAACTCCGATTGTTTACAATTCCCAGTGAAACAGCACAGTTTCATTACATCCTTCGGCGAATCTCACAAGCAAATTTAAATAATTCTAAAACGACATTATCCAACATGAAATTTCACATTCAATTTCTTCAAATTGCACCCTCCAATGTGTCAGAGTTCCCCACACAATTACTTTGCAATAATATTTTCACGATACTTCAAGAGTAATCACATAATCAATTATTTATCAATCCACTTAACACTATTTCTATCAAGAGGTGTCAAAAGACACTTTTCAAATGTTAACTTAAAATTATTCTCTAAGCTTAATCATTTCTCCACAATTAATATTTTTACTTTTCGTACAATAGTTATTAAATTAATTCAGTGATATTATTTTCCTCCAGCTCATCTTGGATCTAAAAATATGCATATGGTACACCTATTTCTCCCACGAGGCGTCTTTTGACACCTTAGTATCGTGGTAGAAATAGTGTTAATGCGTTCCACGGTGGGAATTTATATTTATGGAAGTACTATAAAAAGTAACGAGAAAAGTTATAGAAAAATGACAGCCACATTCTTCTAAAATCCAGTTTTCTTTTGTTCAATTTTAATTCCTACAGTGAATTAAAAATTACCTTATTCCTTAAATAACTGCTTCACTTCCGACAAGTATCAGAAGGCGTTAAACATTATATACAGTTCGCTAAATTGAAAAAACTCCCCGTTCTACCTTGTGTCTTACTTCAAGCATCCTATCACTGCGGAACTAGCGAAGGATGAATTTAATCAATGGAACGAGCGAGTGAATATTTGATGGAGTCACGTCTACCACGTTATATCTCCATCGTGTCTATCTCTATCGCCTTCCAAGCGTCGCGATCACTTCTCCCCAACAAAGATCGCGGTGTTCGCCCCTACGCTGCGTCCCCCTTTTCGCCACCCCCGCTCTCGCCCCTCGCCGGGTACGCGTCTTTATGACGTCGCGATGCACACGTGGGTATCCAGAGACGAGGTGGATGCAAGTGCGGATCCCACTTGTCTAGAAACACTCAGGTGCGCGCTCATTAGACACCGGGTCAATGAGGCGGGCGCATCCTCCCCCTACGCCGAAGGAAAAGGGTCCCCGGGAAAAGAAAGTGGAGGAAGATGGTGGAGGCAAAGCATTCGAGAGGGATCAGCCACTCGTCGCTTGTCGGATCTCGCCTCCCTTGTTAAGGAATCCCGCGGACAGAAGAAAAGTGCTGCGTCGCTGCCACGGACGTGTAGACACGTTAAAAATTGCTGGTTGGGGAAAGGCGAGCAGTTCGTGGCGTCTCGACGTATCGATCTCTGAATTACTTGGGAGATTTGGACGCTCGTGTTAAGAGGGAATTGTCTTGTACACTAACACACTGGTTTACGATAATGGAAGGAGTGTCTGGAGAGAGAATTGGATGCTACACTCAGATAGGGGATGAAGTATGGGGAAGAAGAGAATTATTTTGTGTTCAACACTTTGAGGTTCTTGGTGAATGTTTGGTTGGGTATCATGAGTTGGTATTAAAATGCTGACTGATTTAGACTTAGGGTGATATTGTGGAGTTATTTTGATCTTCGTTCTGCAATGTGTTTGGAATTGCCAAAGTGAATCTACTTAGTTGTTTTTTTTTTTAATTTCTTTGTTTCTGGAACAGTGCTGGATGAGTACGAGGGTTAAGTGATTCATAGAATATTAGAAAAGAATTTTATAACTTTGTGGCCCATATTCGTGGTTCATTCTCTATAATAAGTTATTCAGATGATTTAACAACTCAAATTTGGTATACATTCAGTGTGAGTTATTTAAGACAGAAATGATATAACAGTTAATAAGACTAGTTTAAGCAGTAATTGAATATTAATTGCACTATCGGCTACCAAGTACTATGAATTATTGATGTTATTGTGAGTTAATTCGAATTTCCCTAACAACGGAATATTAATCCCTATTGAATCGATATTAAACTCGTGTAAAATAAAATTTAATAGTCACAACATTTCTTATTTACACGAAAGTCAAATAAATTGAAATTTATTGGACACTGGACAAACTAATAATAAAAAAACATCAATATACATATTTGCGCATCAAAGCGTACATTTTCGATGGATGATTGGTGTATTAATTGTATTAAGCAAACGTAGATTCCACTTGCCTTGTTTCCGCCAAGGTTCAACGAATGAAAACGCATGTAATACCCTGTCGACAAATAAAGCAGCACGTCCGTACCAATTAAATCCGAAAAATTTTTCCTTCGAATCGATATTCCGTAACAGTCGTAAATATTTAATTAGTAACAGAAATACAAATTCTGAGAAAGCTTCGCTACACCTACACCTTCTTTCACATTCTCAATCTTCGAAGAGCTATAGTTGACACCGACTAGCAAGAGGGAGGGGAAGGGTTAGGGATTCCATTCGAACTCCAAACAGCTGGAAACACCAGGGAAGAGGAACTGTAGAAAACAGGAAAGATTACAAAACGAGAAGAAGTTTCATCTTATTTATGAATTAGTCGGTGCACTGCTCGGCGAGATTAACCTTCAGCCGATTGCTATTTGCATAATTCATTTAATCTCTGAATTATCATCCCTTCTGAACTCGATACCTCATCGTCTCCCGGACCCCCTTCATCTTTCCTACCTTTTCTGAACTCGATTTTAATCGTCACTTTACATTCTACCAAGCAAGCTCGGGGCTTAGAATTGTTCCTGAACTTTGGTAATGGCTTTAAGATGGGTTTTCGTTGGAATCCGATCTAAAGCACTTCGATTCCCGCCCCCGACACGATTCTTCAAGATAAAAGGGCAAGCTGGAGTGTGGGCACAAAGACGTAGACACCGGAGAACTCAATTTGCAATTGGAACAGGCCAAATACTGGTTAAAGGACTGCTTGATTACTGCGATTCACTGTAATTTGAAGCATGATGATTGGAGGGGGATGACTGTTATTTTTTTTTTGGAATACGATAATAGAACTCTCTAACAATAATAATGAACAGTAAAGCAGAATCTTCAGTTATAGAAAGAGGTGATAAGTAGACGCTGGCCTCTTTGTAGATTAAAACAAAAGCTATGCACTCGGTACTTTTGTTATGTAAACGACTTTAATAGTGGGATTGTTGAACTGTGATCATTGCTTCAACTTTTACAATGCAGTTCATCTGGTCCTCTTGTCCTCTCTGGAATATCGACAGCTGTATAGAGGTACACATGCGTTCTGTATAGTCGTATGGATTTCTACTTTTTCAACAAAAAAATCGTTACTCTCGCCGTGACTATAGGCGGAACCGAGTGATGTTTGCGGTCATAGTACTCCACTTTTTCCCGAGGATATCGATAGGTTCAATTCCGCTACGCATCTCGCCACGGCGAAGCGTTTCATTTTCTCTTCGGGAATCGATAGTTTTGCGCGCCACGTACGCACACAGACCCCGACGGTTATATATCGCGGCCCTGTTTCTCTTCCACTGCCTTTTTTTCGTCTGAAAAACGATTTGAAATATCTTTATCGAGATCACAAATTTATCTGCTGAACTTCTCAAAATTTGCGAGATTACACGCGACGGGAAGGGAGAAAATGTTTTTCCAAAGTCTCATCGTTGTTCGAAACTCTAATTTGCTTTTGTGAAATTTCTTGATGAACGTTTCATTACCTGTTGGGTAGAATACTCATAATTAACACATTATTTCGGTAAAGCCACTTTATAGAGGTAAAGTCATTTGAAATTTCTAAATATGTATCTAAAATAATATTCACGAATAACACAGCTCGATAAAATTTGACTTTCTTCGGACTTGTAACATTAAATAGCCGTTTCTTATAGGTTTTCGCGCGCTGAAAACGAATCCGCAAACCCTTTGTCGCCATCACTCTCAGTATTTGAGAAATTCGATTTTGAAAGAAACTGCAATTGTTCAACTTTGAACATTTTTTGCGTCGAAACGGTAATAGTTATTCGGTTGCTTGTTGCGTCAAATTATTCCGTAAATCCTTCCGAATACAACGATATAAGTTATTAGTGCATTATGAACATTTAAATTTGTTTAAACAACGATCAAAGTGGAAAGAACACTCGAAATACCCCCATTTTTGTAGGTATCTGTCAATTTATTTCCAAAACTAAGGGTCTAGCAGAAAATCTGACTACACCACGCGACGCAGCAGACATTTTTCCGTCGGAAAACATCAACAGATGTGGTAACTCACGCTTTGTTTTCAATACAGAAGCGAAATCGTTTGGCAAAACGTGCGGCGCCGACAGTGGTAGTCACGCTGAGCGGCAGTGGATCGCGCGTCGCCGTTGACCACCACTGTCGACGGCGCACGTTTCGCCAAACTATTTCGCTTCTGTATTGAAAACAAAACGTGACTTACGACTTCTGTTGATGCTTTCCGAAGGAAAAATGTCTGCCGCGTCGCGTGGAGTAGTCAGATTTTCTCCCAGACCCTTAATTTTGTAAATAAATTTAAAAATATCTGCAAAAGTGGCATTTCGGGCGTTCTTTACAAGACCGAAAAAAGTCAAATTTTGTCGAACCGTGTAATTGTAAAAGTCACAGTGGGGTTCGAAGTGAGCATATTACAAAGTCCTGCATCAGCAAGCAAATCGGTACCTGTCTAATTCAAAGGTTTGAAAAGAAACTCTGCCTCCGAATCTGAAGATCGGAACAAAAGTCCTAGGGTTATTTTATCATTATCATCCCGGCTTCGCATGCAGTATCTAGAGCAGTTTAAAATAGAACATTTTCTTTGATAATTCAGCGCGTTAGTCACTGAAGACAAAGAGTATGGAGGAGAAGATAGGGGTTAAGTTTCCTTTTATGGGATCAAGTTGGAGCGAGGAATATTCGCGGAAGTTTTTTCGTCGAGTTAAAGATATTAATCTTGCCGGCGAGAGGATTCTGCAGAGGAGCGATTCGAGGGCGGAAAGAAGCCGCGAAGCGACGTCCCAAAGCGCAAAGAAAAACTCCGCGGCGACAGCAAAGGTTTCCACTGTTCCCAGATTAACCTCGAAGTGACTGTCGTTTCCACGAGCCCTCTGGCTTCTATCGGTATTTATGTATTACCCCTCGCCTTCCTTTTTCGCTGCTCGCGGTCGATCCCGTTACCCTCCCCCCTGGCCGCCGTCGCGCGTCCAATTTCAGATTTCACCGCGACTGAATTATTCCCTGGCAGGTTGACGCATTTGAAAACAGAGAGACCCATCTGCCGCGGCCCCCTCCTCGTGCGGGTTAAATAAAAAATTCACTCGGCGAATGTGCGCCGAGTGGCAATCGGCTTTGCCGCTGCCTTCCCTCGCGTTTGTCCGAGCGGAAGCTTCAGACTACCGTACTATCCATTTTGGTGGCTGTCGGGCTTTCATGCAATTTTCTTTGAGCACCCGGCGACAGTTAGGTATGATTGTGGACAGCGATCGAAGCTTTCCGGCTGATTTTCAGACGTCCGAAACGAATCAATGGGGAGCTCGTTATAAGTGGAAGTTGGGAATTGAAAACGAAATTCTGCCGATGAAATGGCGGTGGATCGATCGTGCTGCCCTCTGTGGCTGTGTTTCTACGTCGTTTCTTTTAAGGGGGTAGGTTACCCTCGGCGGCCAAAAATCAGGCTCTTCTTCAAACGCATATTCTGAAGTAATAAATGAATATATTGATAATTTTTGTTTTAATTTTCAAGCGTCATTTCGTTGAATTCAAAGTGCGAAAAGAAAAGTTTAAATGTATTTATAGGGAAAAAAGTTATAAATATACATGTGAGAGCGTGTACGCGATGCACCGTTTTATGGTGAACACGATTCCGGGCAGGTGAATTAACTAAAACACAAAGTAAAGGCATTTTTATAATCTGTAAGACAGTCTCCATCTTGAGCAGGAAGCAAAAATTTGATAAACAAATTGATACAATTTTTATGTTGGTGTTTCTGATTTTATCCTTTCTTTGTGGGACAAATATTTTTTATCTTTTTTTTTTAAGAATTTATATTGAAAATGTGATCCCAATATATGGAGGGGAATAGTTTCCCGCAGCTCCCTGTAAATTTTCATTCAAATCGTTGGAGCGGTTTTGGAGATTTTATGTTCACGGTTTTGGAAAACGTAGTTTCTGGGAAATCGCGTTTAAACCTGGACATCGTTATCCGATCTCATGAGCAGGCTCGTACATTTTTTTTTACTGTAATTCCTTCAATTTTTGGAATTTCGGGGCCCGGTTGCGCTTAAAATACGTAGAAAAGATGTAGCTAGCGGGAAATGCTTTTTCGAAAATTTTGAGGGTAACCTACCCCCTTAAGGGGGTATACCCGTTTGAACCCTCGGAAAATGTGTACATTTTGTGGATTTTTTTCAAGTCAACGGTTTGATGCAGATTTCCCGTTTTTGTATTATGTTTACATAGTATTATGAACTACTTTAAAAAAAAGTTTCAGTTAAGAAACTATTGTTTTTCGGAAGTTACGGATACATGTCCGAAAGTCTCTCGATTTTAGACGGCTAAACGGTGGCCCTAAAAACTCGCGCTACGTTCAACCAATTTACTTCAAATTTTGCATGCAGAATCATAATAAGATTCCGCATCGTCCAACGAAGGCTTTTTTTATTTCGATTCCCCGTTTATTATTTATAAAGGAAAAAGGTGGATTTTTCTCTTAGAAAAATTTAACTTTACCTTTGATCTCTCACCATTTCTTTATTTTTCAAAATTTTCAAAATCGCCTTCGTTGGACGATGTGGAATCTTATTATGATTCTGCATGCAAAATTTGAAGTAAATTGGTTGAACATAGCGCGAGTTTTTAGGGCCACCGTTTAGCCGTCTAAAATCGAGAGACTTTCGGACATGTATCCGTAACTTCCGAAAAACAATAGTTTTTTAACTGAAACTTTTTTTATAAGTAGTTCATAATACTATGTAAACATAGTTAAAAAACGGGAAATCTGCATCAAACCGGTGACTTGTAAAAAAATCCACAAAATGTATACATTTTCCGAGGGTTCAAACGGGTATACCCCCTTAATGGAAAGTGAAGTAAGTACAGTCAGGCCCGGCACGTAGTGTTTTTATCATGTGTGGAATAAATATTTGGTACGTTTCCAAAAATATTTTTTTCAAATTAATTGCGAATAAAAAGAATGAAAATTAAATGAGAACCTCTATACAATATGAGCTTACTTATTCCCTACTTAGTTCTGCTAACACAAATTTGGGTTGCTTAAAAATTTATCTCATATTTTTTAGGTCTTTTAGGCGCGTTTTCTTTTGCGGTGCCTGTGTGTATCGCGCGCGTTTAGTATTATTAGTAACCTTGGTAGAACACTGTAACGTGAAGTCTGGTGAGATGTTTATTTAGTTTATTCTGCGATCGAGTTTGCAATATTATATAAAATAAATATGTAATATTATATGTTTGTTCACCCGAAAATTTCACGATAAAAAATGAACACTACAACGATTCCGCATCTATTACACAAGTAAATCTCAAAACAACAAGATTACAGTGATCTAATACAACTATTAAATCCCTGTACCATAAAAGAAGTTCATCAAAGCGTATATTTATTTATCTTTTAATTTTCTACTTTCCGCCTTTATTACCTCAATTTGGTTACATAAGATGGTGAAAAAAAGCGAGGCCCCATTACAGCTGCTATTATGCCTAACAACCTCTGCACCTACAAAGTCTCGGAGCATGACATTAGAAAAAAAAAATGATAGAAGAAAACTAAGCAAAAACAAAATTCAAGCTAAACTAAACTAGGCTGAACTAAAACTGATACCAACGCTAAAATTTCCACGCGAGCTTGGAAATCATATTCCTCATTCGTGATCGCACCAATCCGGGAGTAATAAAATCGCGATCATCGGCAGGACGGCTGATGGAATAGAATCCAGCGAACGCAGGATTTTCAGCCGCGCATCGAAGCGCCTCGCGATCGGATCGGTGATCGAATTACACCGCTCACAAAGAACAAAATATCAGTTTCACGAATTCGTACCAACGCCCCTGATGCGGGTCAGATTTTCCGCGGCGACGATCGGTCAAAAGGGTAGGACGCGCGGGCGGAAGGGGTGCGCACAGGTGGTCGCGAACAGGAAACCGCGTGGGCGGGGTGAAAAAATACAGTAGAGGGGCGGTTCGAATCGGTGGATTATCAGAATACGGTCAACGACACTTGGTATCGGTTACCAGGACCCTCTTCGACGGTCCCTCTTGAACGTTTCAACGCGCAGTTTGCCGACCGCAGCCGTTAATTCAGTACCGCCCCCCCCTCTCTATCTGTTCATCCCCCGCTTCATCTCTCTCCCAGCGAGTGTAGTGGATGGGGAGCACTCGATACGTGACCCCGTTTCCACCTCGCACGATCCTTGCAAGTTTTGCAATTTGCAAATTGGATTGGAACGGACCGCGGGAAGAAAGTTTACCTTGCACGGGGCAAGGGAAACGCTGGGCTTCTTCGCGTTTTGTGGGACCTTTTGGTATCGACGTGCGGCTACGTTTCGCCTCCGATGGGATTTTGATATCGAGGGAAGTCTGGGCCACCCGAATCGAATAATTTAGCGCCCTTGGGCATTTTTCGCGAGGGGAATAGCGGGCGAGAGGTTGGAGTTTAATCACACTGGGGGTGGAACAAGCTTCGGCTTCGAAATAGGCATTCATTTTTCATTTATTTAACGCACAAACGGTGAGAAGCCATTTAGGAATACAAGCGCGTTAGGAAAGGACAAAATATGAATGGAGCGTTGCGATTTGCGTGGGAATAGGTTACGATGCAGGGGGCAGTTGGTCCGGGAGCTAGGTTTGTGCAGGGGTGGAAGAATTGCTGTGGTAGGTGTTGCCTTCGTGCTGAAATACGTTCGATGATGCGATTCTCGCGGTAGATTAGCGTCGTGTATGCGTGACGGAGGTTTTGCATTCTACGATGAAGTAAAAGAGGTTTATCGGAATCACGTAATCTCGAGGGGAATGAAGAATTTTTAATGGAACCGCTGGTTTATTTAATAAAGAAGCAACAGAATCCAGAAATTGAGCTCGTTTTTAGCGAGCAACTGTGGTCGAAATCTGTTGGCTGTTCACTTAAATATAGAAATTAATTCTAAAGTACTTTCTCACTGCCTCGCCACCGTTTCATTTTATATATTCTCCCGCAAATCTGGGCGCAGAGGCTCTTCGACTGTCGAATATGAAAACTAGCACGGTGCAAAAGAAGAATTTTTTATCTCACCAGATCTGCCCTTCTTAGTTAAAATGTTGTTTCCAGCATTTCGGAACAACCGAGAAAACTGAAGTTTATCGTTTTCTTCACTGTCGTCCGTGGTTTTATTAAACAATTCTATTTAGCTTCACTCCTCTGTCCGTTTGTTTGTTTGGTTTGAAACTTTTCAGGCGCACGTAGTATTTATAACAATATAAACTTTTTTTTAAAAAAAAGCATCCCCCAGCAGTTGAAAAAATTGAATCCCTGACAATTTTAACCCATAACCACAGATCCAATCGACTTAAAATCAGCCTGTCGCGTTCTTTTCGAAAACGACAAAAAGTTTCGTAGCATCGCGATTTCCGTAAATACACAATTTATCGAGAAATGATCTGTCACGTACAAATGGAACAATTTTCAAGTTTTTTTTTTAGTTGCAGAACACAAACACTAAATTATATTTTAGTTTCTAGTGCATTTTTAATCAAATTAAATGAAACTGTTTAACTTAAAACAAATGTGTGTATTTTTCTTTATTAGGTATGTACATTCTTTTTCTTCATTCCATTTAAAAAATATTGTCATTATTTCGTAACAGCCTGAGATAATTCGTTGTAATAGGTGTAGCGGTAGATAATGTTTTATTAACGTAGCAATTGATTAAATATTTCAGGTAGGATATTTTAACCATCTGAAAAGCAATTAGGTTAAATGCATTAGGCTTTTCTAACTTTGCGTAGATTGGGCATTTTAATTAAGGAGGGCAGAGATACACAGTAATGAAATTGGCTTCGAACGATCAATTAATTCATTATCAATGAAGAATTAATAGGCTGCGGATGTTTATGCTCGTATAATATATTGCAACACTTATGGAACATATATGCAACACTTGTGCAACATATATGCAAAATACAAAGCGAGTCATCCAAAGTTGAAACCTTTAATATTTCTGGAAAATTGTTAATTATAGCTAAAAATATTTCACACAGAACTATCTCTAAGACATTCATCGTTTTATCATTTTATTTAAGTAATATAGTTCAAAATGCAGTATATGACAATAGTTTTTTTTACTCCGCCATCGACGTTTGTCAATTGTTTTGTAGCTATATTCAACAGGTAATACAGAGTCACCCGCGTATCCACGAAACATACGAGAAACATGCACGAAATATGGAAAAAGGTGCACATAATATACAAAGAATATGCATTATGCATAATATGCAAAATAAACAGTATTGTATTAGATTTCTCTAATGACAAAACAAATTACTGTCAAGTTTTCTGCTCCCTATACAAATTTGTAGACAGTGGAATTTTATGCAAGTATGATATTTATTACTATAATTTCGACCTTCCTCTTGCAAGAAAATCGAATACACTATATCGTGGCCGCTACTATACTCGAGCTAAGTAAGTTCTGTACACGCTAGAAATAGATAAACCTAACATTTTTTAAAATAAAAAAAAATATTTTAAAGACCCTCTAATGACGAAAAATATTTCTGTCAAAGTTTCACTTGTTTAGTCCTCTCCTATAAAAATATATATTCGCATAAACATCCGCAGTCTACAAATATGCATTTGCATGAACATCCGCAGTCTACTAATTACAAGTGACAGCCATTAAGTATACACGTGACGCTCAGAGTAAGTACCTACAAGAGTTTATTACAATCTGAACAGCTTATCCACTCAAATCAACCGATTCTTCCTCCTTCTACGTAACGCACCGCTCAAACAACTCTCAATTACCGTCACCCCACTTCACCCTCGAGCCACCGCGTGCACCCAGCATCGCATCCACGTCGCAGTTATCCCCCACCCTGGACAGTAACTCTCACTATCCCTTCCACATCCTCGAACAAACATTCGCTGGAATCAAAACTTCCGCAAATTAAGCCCGCGTTAACCCTCTGATCTCTCAGCCTCCGTCAATTTCCCGCGATTCATCCGATTGGCGTCGGTCTTCGGTCGAGCTCGAACAAGAGCCAATCGACTCGGCGAGCAAACGTAATCTGATCGTCGATCACCTTTCAACGAGCCCATTCATCCTCCTGCATCATCCTCTCGTCATCCCACCGGCGTTTTCAAGCCGTAGCCCCGATTGTTCGCGAGCAACCGTCGCTTAACGACCTAGAGCGGCTTTCGTCGCGTTTCCGCCGCGTTCGCGGCTGCCTCGCGAGCTTTTAACCCGCGGCCGCCAACCGCACTCCGGCAAAACGGCAAGTTCGTTAGCGTTCGTTCGAACTTAACACGTTAACCCGGCCGCGGTGCACGCCCCCGGCCTCGTAGAAACAGTTTCACGCGCCCCAATGCAAACACTTCCCTTCCGCGCCTCAGCCGAAAGCTGAGAAATCGTGGGGTCCTCTATCCTCGGAGCTCCAGCGTTAGGAATTCTCTTCTAGCGAGTCCGCGGGGAGACGGAGATCAAAAGATTAGGAGACATCGATATGATAATAGAAGTAGCAGGCGCGGGTTGCTCAAAGGTGTCCCTTCGTTCGCGTAACAAGTGTAACATTCAAAGGGTAACCAGTACTTTTGATTCCCTTTTGACGCCGGTTCCATTGGCGGCGAATTGAAACAAAAATGTATTCCATCGATCGTACTCGTTTTATTCTTTCTTCCTCTTTTTTTCTTTCCTCTGTCCACCTATTGTTCTCTTTGGCTTTGTCGCGACAGACAAAAATCTGCGGTTTTTCCATCCGGCACGTGCTTGAAATTCCACCGAACCACTCTGCGCGAAGTGTCTGGGCGCGCGAATCGCTTGCGCGGCCGCGCAGCTGATAGTTATTTTTGCCGCTTTTATTGGTTTTCCCTCGGCCGTCGCGCTTCCTCTGCGGATGCTGCTTTATATTTTACGGGCTTCGGAAAGCGAGGGACGCGGGCCCCAGGTGAGAGTCGCCGGGTTCCTGACTCGCCTTGGGATGGGTTTTGTCACTCTATTTTTGTTTCGGTTGCTTTTCGGATTTCAACGTCACTGCTTGGGTAAGGAGGTAATTAGCGGATGCTTTTAGGCGGCTAAATCTGGGACTACGTGATGGAAGTGGTTGTTAAATATTCATCGTTCGATATGCATTTGAAACGTAATCTCGAATTTGGACGCAATGCGATCGATCCGACAGTCACTGTGAGTCAATTTCGTTCTTGGAGAAAGGTGTACTAATTGGATACTGCTTGATTATTAGTTTGAGTAAGGCCTACTTGTGACGTCGCTACATGCAGCGAGAATATTACAGCTAATTTAATTGAACTTTATCCCAATAGCAGTAATATATCATATAGCAAATTTTGGTAAAAACGAGATAAGTACCTTACAAGGGAAGATCCCGAACCAGAAAATTCAAATAATTCTGAAACTTCGTGAATATGTAGGGGATTTCCTCCTGATTATAAGGCAATTTTTGTTTGCTGCCCAAATTCACTCGAAAGGGGTGAAATTAACCCCCGAAAATTCGGCTATTTTCCGATTTTGTGTTATAACTCGCGAAATGTAAGAGATAGAAAATAAATTTCGAGACAAAAGTTACTTCTTTTAATTAGATCTATCACTTGGTAGAAAAATTATTTTACAGTTCACGAGTTATAACAGAAAATCGGAAAATAACTGGATCTTCAGGGGTCAATTACTCCCCCTTAGAGTGAATTTGGGCAGCAAACAAAAATTGAGTTGTAATCAGGGGGAAATTCCCTATAGATTCGCGAAGTTTCAGAGTTTTTTGAATTTCCGGGTTCGGGATGTTCCCTTGTTAGCTAACATTTTCTACATTGCTGTCCTTTGCTTATGGTTCCAGTAATACCAGTCAATATCTGTAACTTACAGTATAAGTTGAGTGATGTCAAAAATGAAAAAGTAATGAACTTTTGCAAAAATAATAAAAACCCGACTTCAAGGATGCGCTAAAAAGGATAAAAGAATTTTTTTTAAGTCGGTGCCAAAATAGAAACAAAATTAAATCAATTCCTAAACCTTTATAAATTATAATCCATTACTACACTAACGCCTGTGAATTAGAGCTCGCAAAATTTAGTGGCACGCCAAGCATCTAGCCGATTTAATTTTCTTTCTATTTTAACACCGATTTAAAAAAAATATTTTATCGTGTTTAGCGCATCTTTGAAGCCGTTTTTTTTTTACATTTATTTAAAAAAAATTTATTATATTTGTCGCCATTTATTTTGGAAGAATGATATTCGAACACCAAAATGGTATTGACAGGAGAATTTCCCTTTTATCTTAACAAAACTAAATTGTACACCTTGGAAAAGGACCATTTAATAACACAGATCATTTAAAACCTCAACTGTATAAGAATAAGCTCTTCATCTCCAGAAATCTAACTGAACTTCATCTGCCCAGTAGCATTCAACATTTCATGAATTACTTTGAGAGATAAGTACGACATTAGAATTTTACTGACAAATTTCATTCCACCGCGAACAATTTCATTTCATGTTCCTCTCGATCAAATTCGAGTATAGCCCCCCAGAAATTTGCTTCTTCATTTATTTCACGGGTACGTGCACGGAAAAGATGATCGGGTCCTTGAGCAAACATGACGAACGTCGGGTCGTATCCCAGATTGAAACTTCCGGTTCGACCCCCGCTAAAGGGAAACCGTCTTTCATTACCCGCATTACCGATCGGATCGCTCGTGCATGCGGTCCACGCGACCGATTTCGCTGAGTCTGGTAAACGTAGCTGGCGAATTTGCTGGAACAGGAAGTGACGCAACCGAAAATCCCTTTCCCTCCCTTCTTATCCCAGCCATACAGCTTACTCTCCGACGAATCCACGGAATCCATTCTTACGAGTTCTCAGGGAATCTCGGCAGAGGAAATCACTGCCAATTCACATCAAACCTGTCTCGATTTTATTCGGGCGGAAATTGACTGGGACCTGGCTTGAGAAATAATCACATCATCACTTCAACTGTTGCACGTTTTGGAGCGAACTTACCCTTGCTGTTGATCGTTTCTAAATTTTCAAACTGTTCGTCGATTCTCGAGAACGCTCGCAAGTGTATTTGTAAACAGAATGGGAATCTTTTAATGGTAGAGTTTTATTGGTGATAAATTGAAATGAGATTCAATTTTTAGGGTTACCCCCGATTGTAAATTGAAATCGTGAAATCATGTAGGGGAGACCGGGGCTAGTTGACTAATTTTTAGCATTTCTAATTTTTATAAACGGACTATTGGTATTTTCTTGACTTGTTGCACACCAAAAGTTTATAAATTTCATTAGGTATACAGGCTTAATTTTTAAAATTGTTTTGATTGAGTCTAGGTCGTAGTTTTTATTATATTTAGAGTAGTGAGACGAATAAGTCAACAAACCCCGGCTGTGGGGTTAGTTGACAAATGTGATGGGGTTAGCTGACTTGACATTTACTTTTCAGTTTTAACCGCTTTGCCTGCGAAATACGTGTATATACGCAGCCAGTTCCATCAATACAGTATACGAAATGCGTACATATATATCCTACGACCAACAAATTTCTTTTATTTTTTTCACTCCTTCATACTGTTATTTTTTTATTAAGTATCATGGTGATAGATTATGTAATTATTTTCTACTTGTTTGTTATGGTCTATTTGGAAGGCCTGCGAGTTTGAAGGGAGGATAGGGTGTAAAACTGGTAGGGGTGAGTTTGGAGGGATTTGTGGTGGGGGAAGTGGATCTGAGCAGCTAAACTCTTTGCCTCGACTGCATCTTGAGGATAAAAAGTGCAATTTTTAGTGGTATTCCTATGCTTAAGTAGTCAATTACCCCCGTCCGATACTGTCAACATGTTAAGGGTCGTACGTACAAAACCTCCACGCAGCGGATAAAATAAAATACCCTAAATTATAGTCAATGTATCACGTTTCCACAAAATATTCATGAAAAAACATCAAGCAATAATTAATGGACAAAAATTCATAAATAGTCGAAACAGAAATATTTACTTCCCGCCGACCTTTTTAAATTTTTCATTTTCACTGATAGAACACGCAAGTTTTTGTCACGGTGACACATTAAATGGGAAGCTGGTCATTCATATGCTTCAATATCGCGAATCGCAGCATAATTTACAACATAATACAATTAAAGGGAATTAGTCAACTAACCTCGTTAGTCAAATAGCCCCGGTCACCCCTATACCTACGTGAAAGTGTTAGTTTGCAGATATTTAAACCTCCAAGTTGATAATTCTTTAAGATTGGTGTTTAATGGGATTATATTATTGTTAAGGAAATCCTAACACTTGTTAAGGTATCTTTAGCTAATCGCCGCGGGTAAGATGTTAAACAACAGGAGAACAGGTGCCTCGACTGAAACTCAGGGCGTCACCCCGGAAGAATCATCGTAGCCATTGAGACGTGCCCGAGCAAGAACTAATAAAAACTCTGTCAACGCCTTTTCCTGCTTCTCCCCAATCCTATTATATCTTCATCGGGGTGGAAGAGGCGTTGCGATGCAGACGGGCGAGTCTTGCAGTCCCTAGCAACTGCTATTTCGCTCCGAACTTTTCGATAACAAAGACCCAAGTTATCCGTAGTTCTCATAAAGCCATCGTCATTCCATTTCTTATCGATTCCGCTGTATTCGTCGTGTTTATTAAACGTGTCAAACGGTGAATATGAGTCTCCGAAGGTGATACGTGCTTCAGGAACTCCCGCGACTATTCAGCTTTTATTTACTAGTGATGCATCTCTGTTTAATATCGACGTGCATCGACTGTTCTGTTAAAAAATGTAATATAACAGAAACGCGGAAAGTTATATTTACTTTCTTAAATTATGAAACGTGTCGGGCTAAATTATTGATTAATTTTTGTTGAGGGGACAAGCTGAAGTATTTCCTTTGGACTTTGTGAGAATGGTTGAATTTGATTTCCGCGAGAGAAAAGATTTTCACTTTAAAAGAGAGGAATGTCACAGAGTTTTTATTTCTGAGGTGATTATTGAGTGCTACCCTTTAAATAAAAGCGGGTATTTGTACTGAATGAAGTAGAGAATTTTACAATTACGTGGCAGCATATGATATTTTGCTTTCCATTCTTTAATACGTTCAATGACTTTGATGAAGAGTGCCAGTTAAATATTTCTTGTCACATAAATATGCCAGTGGAGTCGCAACGTTTAGTAGGTTTGTCAATAGCCACGCTTTCGCCTGGAATTATTTTCGTACCCTTTATTTTGTTAATCTCGATTCAGAACGCGTTGCATCGGACAGTTCGAAACGATACTTGGAAAAGCAAGTATTGATTCGGCCACCGGATGCTACTGACGTTATTTATTTTTCCATCTACCGAGGAATTAATTACTGCGCAGACTTTGATTTACAACCCCTTCGCCATGGCTTAGACTATTTAGGGACATCGAGGCAAAAGGAATCATTTCGGAAAACTTATTCTCTGTTAATAAAATTCCACCCCACCCTCGAGAAAGAAAACAAGTAAATGAATCTTGCAAACATCGCTAACACTTAGCGTAAAGTACTTTCGCGCGTTATGCTAACAGTACCCAGCAATCGAAACACAAAGCATTAGGTAACCTAACCTTATACAATACACAATCATCCCTCGCATCGAAATGTAATCCACCTGATTTGCATAATCTCGGTTCCACGGTGTTTGGAACGAACCCCACGCGATACCATTGAAATCCTCCGTAACTGCCCAGCAATTCTTCCATTATCGCAAATTGCCAGCAAATTTACCTCTCGCGAACGGAGTTACGAGCCCGGCCAGGAAGCGAGCGTTTGACTTGGAACTTTTAATTCGAAACGATCCCGTGCAGGCGACTGATGCCGCGTGCGACCTGTGAAATTTAAATGTGACCACGCTCGGCTTTAAAATTCATCGCCCCGTGACATCGCGCTGCGCACGTGGAGGTGCTAAGTAGAAGCCACCGGCACTAGTCAAACGGGCGTAAGCAATTTTATGCCTGCGGTCGAGCTGGCGCAGCCTGGACGCCTGGCGTCGCGTATTAACCCGCTTTTCGCCTATTTGCCCGGCCTGGTAACGCGCCAGCCAATTTTCCGTTCGAATTTAACGTCACCTCGCGAAATTTGGCCTCGGCTCGCCCGTCTTGGGGGCGTAATCTGCGTAAATCAGTGCGCGCGCTTATTACGGCGACCTACTGAATTTCGCTGCGCGAAAGGCACTTGCTGTCAGAGAAATTTGACGTCCTTTAAATATTTCGTTTTTAAGAATTATTCATTTTAAGAAAGTGACGATTGGAAAGGGATACAACCCCTGGCAATAAGCTTGGAACCAAACGCAAAGATACGAAACTAATGAGAAATATCAATATATTTTGTATATAAAATGCAACGGTATACATATGAAACGTATTTTGATGCTAAATTGGGATATTTTAAAGTAGACACGCCAGAAATAACTAAGGATTTTGTTTATTATGTAATGAAAAATATAGAAGACACAAGATGTTACTTGGAAATAAGTATGGAAGTCATTACCATGCGTTTCATATGTGTACCCTTGCATTTTATGTTTAAAAAATATTGGTATTTCTTGTTAGTTTTGTATCTTTGTAATTGAAAGCGGGAATGGCAATAGGAGGGCTTGATGCTAAGTGTTGGGTGTTATATGTATGAAACGATCCTGAAGTAGGTGCAAGGAGGTATTTCCAGATCTAAGTTTCTGGTGTCTATTGGCCCTTGAGTTGAGTGGAATGCGCTTCTAAAGTTCGACCACCTGCCTCTGAATTACACTCCGTACATGGTTACTTTAATAGCTGCAAGAATCTCACAATCAGGATTGGAGTGTTCCTCGATACATGGAAGTTTTATCTTGTACACTTCATCATGATGACTATTGAATTAGTATTTCTGATCAATCAGAAGTACAGTATAATTACAGGCGACGTAGAAGAAGACACTTTTTCTTCGCAGTTTCATTCACAATATTTACTTGTCTTTAACTAGGTGTCACAAATTATAATATCAAACAATTCTGCACTTTCTATCTTGAAGAACTTTCAAATAATCTTCAGAAGTTTCCATATTCGATTGTATCAGAACACATAGCAACTATACTCTCCATAGAAACTATAGCATGATCTGTTAGTATACTTTACATAGCAACTATATCCTACTCTACAACTCTACTATACATAACAACTACATGCTACTCTACTACACATAACAACTATACTCTACTACTCTACTACACGTAATAACTATACTCTACTACACATAGCAACTATAATTTACTCTACATATCAACTGTAGGGGAGAGGTGCTATAAAAGGGACACTTTTGTTTAGCGTCCATTTCTGACAATGTCATTATAGGTATTTAAAAAACAAGTACACCAATAGAAAGCATGTTTAATTCCCTTCAATAAAAGTATATTACAAACTTATAAATTATAACAGAAATTAAACAAAATCTTCGATTTCCAAGTAAGTGGGAACTATCCCTTTTACGACTAGGTGGTTTTAAATGGGACATTATAAGTCCTAAAAGGGACACGTTATAAAAATAAACTTATTAAGTATTACAATTATAATTGTAAATCTGAATGATACAAAACAATGGAATCTATGAAAAAATTAACTCTGTACTCTGAATCATCAATATGTTTGACTATCTTCATAGAGGGTGACTTATCTTTAATGCTTTAGCAGCTTTTTTAGTTATAAAATAATATTTTTTATAATATTTATGTCTTACAAACTAAGTTCAACATAGGAATACCCACGAGTGGTAAATATAAGTACGTATATATATAAAAGAATCTATAAAACATTTAAATAATAAAATAGTTTAGAATTAAATTCTACTTAAACTCAAATGAGATCAATTGTACTAAAATAGGTAGGTACGTTGTCATATTGCAGATTAAAGATTTTATTATTAATTTTTAACGATAAACTTTGTCGCTATGAATAGTCACTTTATTAATTCTTAAATTTGAAACAATAAGCCCCCAACTAATAATTGATAATTTAAAACAATGTCATCTATGTATCAGGTGATACACTAATAACTTTACAAGATAGTAAAATACATATAGTGTCCAGCAGTACATGTGTATGAGAGGGACAGCCATGAAACGGTCGTCCCATTTAAGGCTATAAGTGAGTTTAATATAAAATAACTTCAAAACAAAGAAAATAATCAATTAAGCTTCCCTCTTAAGTATTTTCGTTTGAGTTGAATACAGGCTATTTTAATGATATAACACTTTAACACGTTGTATGTATCTTGATCTCAGAAAACGACATCGAAAACCAACGAAAATTTTTCTTTTACTGCCAAAAAACATCAACCGCGGATTACTACTCTGTTGCAAATCAGACCGCAGTGAAGTTTACGTCAAATGACTGGGCACTAGTGTTGACATAAACAGGAAAATAACTTGCATGTGTAATGCGTTTAGAATTTTGACAATTCGATTTGTCCGATTTAAAACCTGTCCCTTTTATACCACATCTCCCCTACTCTGCTCTACTACTATACTCTAGTCAACAACTGTACTCTACTCTACTCTACTAATATACTCTATTACACGTTACAACTATATTCTACTACTCTACTACACGCGGCAACTATACTCTACTCTACTTATCAACTGTACTCTGCTCTACTACTGTGGGATCAAAAACCCCCATGCTATAAGTGGGGGCCCGGACTAAGGGATCACGGAGAGTCGGCGTTAGCCGTGGTGGCAAACGCTGCTGACTACCACGCGGACGGCTCGGGTTCGATTCCCGGCGCCGTGGCTTTTTTTCCGAGGTTCCCGAAAACGTAGGAATATTACGTCACTGATTCCCACACTACTATACTCTGTCCGACAACTGTACTCTACTCTATTACTATAAACACTCTACGCCGCAATTATTCTACTCTATTCTACTACTATACTCTATCCAGCAATTATATCCCTACTCAACTATTACACTCTATACAGCAATCTCTGCCCTACATACCTATTACACTTTAACACAGCAACTATACTCTCGTCTCCCACTACACTCTACACAGCGACACACGGCAATCCATTCCAACAAAGCACTATTATATCCCACTAACAACAATATCCGCAGAAGAACCCGTGTACAAGAGCCACCCTTCGCTCAGCGCCCCAGACACCCCCTCCGAACGTTCGGTCCAGCGGATAATGGAGCGGAGAGTACACGCATACCAGCCATACAATTTATACGGCTCGGTATCTAGCGATTAGCCGACGGCATGACGTGCAGCGAAGGGGGGGAGAGCCGGTAAATAATTTGCCGTAGAGAACGTACGCTCGCTCCTCGGCCGATGACGTCTCTCGGAGCGGAGCTTGCGGCTCCGTTTCCAGCGCGAGAGGCTTCGTTTAATTAACGTACAGATTATGCCATCGCCGGCCGATGCGTGTGTTCCCAGGTAGAAACATCGCATTAATCATAAACAGCGACCGGATCGTAATTCGCGGGATGAATTGCAACCCTCTGCCGCCGCGCGAAATTCATCGACGCACTTAAACGCGCTACCCACCAGCGGAATCCGTGCACGCATCCCGACCGTTGCCTCTCCTGCCGTATGCATGATCGGGTTTAATGCAGCCACCGAACGGAAGTGCATAAATGACATAGCGATGCCCGCTGGGAAATGCTTTATTGTGGAAACGTACGGAGCGCTGTGCAACGGAATCGGATTATGTGGAAGTTCTAGGGGATGGCGGTGCTGGATTAAAGATAGAAAGCAAGACGGGGGTCACAGCTACCGATAAATTCTTGGCAGATAAATCTCGACGGGGTGGTGATGGTTTATGGACGGTGGGTGGGAAATTGTTAGAGGGGTTTTTGGGAACGGTTGGTGTGTTGTGTTGGGACGAATGGGGAAGTCTGTGCGTTGAGAGATGTACATAGATTGTCCAGTGATTGATTGTGGAAACTGGTTGCTAGTTTGGTATTTATTGTGAGCATTTAGTGGATGGTTTGGAAATAGCGGTAGTTACGTAGTTATGCGTTTATTGCTCTTGCGCAGGCCAGAGTGATATAGAAGTTGCAGACTCTAGTTCGTGCGAAATATATTATCTGTTAATTGGTAGACCATGGTCGCGGTTTTGATTAATTATAATTACTACAAAACATAATATTCCACGTAATATTAGAATCATTTCAGGTAATTGGGGGGAAGATGCCTAAGGTTTGTTATTGAAATTATAAAAAATTGAATATGTACAGTGGGTGGCCAAATTATTATACTCATACAAAAAGGTATGAGTTTGTAAGTTTAATATAATTAATATAATATTTTAAGAAAATATTTTAAAAAAAAGGCATTTTAACGCTTAAAGTTTCTAGTTTGTGAATCAAGGGCTCAATTTTTCATCCATTATGATACTGTTTTATCAAGATGAAGCGCAGGAAACGAAGTTTCAGAAATTTTTGCCTAGTTTGAACATATGCACGGGCCAAATTTTTGTATTCCGGTAAATCCAACGAAGAGCTCTTATAGAGCAAATATTTCTCTTTAAATTCGTTTTTTTTTTGGTTTTGTTGTATTTTTATTGATCGAGTTATTCACGATCAAAGCGAAAAAGGTACTTTTCACTTTGAACACCTATAACTTGCGAACTCATGATCGTAGACAAGTTTTCATGGGTGTTTTGGATAGCTAAGAAACTTTCCTTTCAGAACTTTTGCTTGCAAATTTAAGATTTATTTTTAATCGTATTAAATCCATTATAAAATGATCCCAAAAATTGACGAAAATATTTTGAGTATAATAATTTGGCCACCCCCTTTATATTTCTACCAAATCAACAAACTTTATTTGTTATCTGAATCATGTACTATGAAATGAACCTATAGAAGCAAGAATTCTTTTCATATACAATTTGGCATCATCCGCCTAATTACCTTATACTAAAAAATTCAACATCCATAACTTTCTAAATGGGGCATTTGCCCACCGAACGCCTTCATTCTGCTTGAAATTGTGTATTTACAAATAATTACAGAATAATTAACTGATTAGAATGCACGGTCTAGTATCTACAATTAGTTACACCTTTCGCGTGAACGAAACGTTTAAACTTTCGAAAGGAATCAACTCGTCCTATTTAACGCAGAAGATCACTAAATGACAAGTAAACTCTTATTCCCTAGTTAACAGGCTAAGGACAAAGCAAAAACAAATACTTAAGAAGTTCCTACGCGATACGAAGTTTGGACAAAGTTGCCAACAAGTTAGCCAACTATTATATTCGTAATCCCCCCTGAAAATGGACCCAGATATCGTCCAGCGAAACTCGACGGCGCGCGCCAGTTTCGGGGGCGTTGAAGGGTTAATCCCCAGGGCACGTGATTCACGGGGTAGCCAACAAAAATTGCGGGTACACTCGACTCGGGGTCCGCAGGCACTGCTGCGTCTGACGTTCCGGGAAACCTAAATCTGCTCGCGCGAAAATATAGGAATTTGTCCCGCGGAAGCCAGCCCAGAGACAAACCATCGCCGCCGCATTAAAACTCCTATTCTAATGGTCCTGCTCGTCCCTGTTCCGCCACCCTCCGTCCCATTATTAATCTTCCGCGCGAAAGTTGGCAACGCCGTGGTATTAATCATGGCTGGGCATCGCGGTAATTCCGTCGCACCTACTAATCACGAGGCAAGACCAATTAATTCGTGGCGACGTGTGGGAGGGGCTGGACAGGGTGGACTGAGGGTGCAATGGACCGCTGTAACGCTATGCACGCGTATAAATTTTTGTTGCGTGGTTGTGGGACGAATGTATACTGTATATCTAAGAAGATTCTATTTTACTCCCTTGGATGAATTATTATTTTATTTGAATGATTTTAAAGAGCAAGCTCGGCGATTGTATTTTTAAATCTCTTGTTCGGAGGACTATAATGGGTGGAATAGGGTTGTTGGTATTTTGATAGAAACCCTCTTTAAAATTCTATAAATTACTAAAGTAGTTTGTTAGGAAGATATGACAGTTTCGGATCTGAAGCGGAAAAGGCATTGTGATTCTGATGCATGGAGTTTCTAAGTTAATATTATGATATTAACAGATTCTCAAGAAGATAGAAAATTGTTCCATAGCATAATTATACATGGAAGAACCCTCTTTAGATGGGACAACTGTACATCCAATTTCTCTACAACGTAAGAGAGTAAGAATATTGAAGCTACCAAGCTTCCATTATTAGCTCGGAACTCCATTCCGAGGGGAAGAGTACCCATCGCAGGAATTAAAGAAGAATGTTGCAGCTCCGTGGCGAGATTCTCTCCGATCCCATAAACGTCTCTCTGTCCAGGAATCGTGCTCCAAGTTCCTTGGAGGATTCCTGTGACAGGGGAAAGCACGAAGGCAGGGCACGTCGGTGTCGGTCGCGTGTCTCTTCCTCAGGGTCCATTAGTCGAAAATCTGCTGCGGTTCCAGAAAATCGTCCAATCTCGATGGCCGTTCGATGTCGCGAGGGAGGCGTGGATGCGACCGCGACGAAGAACGGGCGAAAAAGAGAAGGATACTGACGGAGGAAAGGCAGAAAGGGAGGCAGAGATGAAGTCTGGGTCCTCCAATAAGCGGCGGGGAACTTGGATCTCTTCCAAACAGGAAGTAATACCCGGTTCCCACGGAGGCTGGCAACGTCTTCGACAAACGATGTACTGTCTCTACTAACAGTTTCGCGGCAGTTAACGAGGGCCATTGTCTAAGGATGTCGATAATTATGTTAGTTCCCCGCGGACCTGACAGTTTTGGACACTCTGTAACGAGAGATTTGAATGTCCCTCGATCTGACAGCAATAGATGGACCGATTTAGAATTTGGGGGTAGATTCGTGGGGTTTAAATTTCATTGACAGGTATTACAACTATATCCTATATCTACATCTCTAGTATACATAGGAACTATACTCTAATACAGATAGCAACTATACTCTACTACAGATAGCAACTATACTCTACTCTATACATCAACTGTACTCTGTTCTACTACTATACTCCACACAACAACTGTACCCTACACTACTACTATACTTTACACAGCAATTATGCCCTACTCTATTATTACACTCTATACCGACAGCAAACTATACCTTACTCTCCTACTATACGCCGTACCTCTACAATCGTGTAAATTGATTTCTCGTGACAGACATGGGAAGACTAGATTAGCTAGGAGTTTGTATATTTACCGATTCACTGTTCAGTTGTTTTATTCGTTATGATTGAGCTGGAAAGGTAGAGCAGTTAGATACAGAGTTGGGCATTAACAAATTAAAAAATTATTTAATTAACGACTCAAATAAAAGTTACTTTAAAGTTACTAAAGTTAATATTTTATTCGACGAGAATTTATTCGACGAATATATTTTTCAACTTTAACTTTACTCGACTTCGGAGTCGGGTTAACTTTATTCGACACATGATGAATAATTTCTTTTACCTTTATTCGTTATTCGAAAGTTATATTTAAATAAATTGTTTGCCCATCTCTGCTTAAGTAGTAGGTCTGTAAACGTTTAATCTTTGAGAAAACAAGTGCTTATTTCTGAAATGAATATGGGCTGGAAGAGGTTTGTTTTCTTCGTTTCGTTGCTTCGTGGTTGGGAATACAATATTTCTTTCATATCACATTTAGTAGTAATTGTGTGTTATATAGTAAGTGTGTTAATTAATGATAAATTACTTTTTCACTTGAAGTGTCTTTCTCTTTTAAGTATTATCAACAACATCCATTAAAATCCATAATTAACTCCTGTGCAATCTCAATTAAATATCCTGAAATGCATGGCAATAATAGTGCACCCATAATATTCATAAGCATGGATTAAATCTAAATTAATTGTGGTTGGTGCAATCTTGGCAGTATCAAATTGTATTTATTTTATACAGTCGCGAGAATAACAAGCCCAACCGTGAAGCACTAGTTTTCAATTAAATTGCTCGGTATCGATTCCATCGTCGTTCAAACACTCAATTAGTTTGCACTTATTCAACGTAACAGATTCTAACGTTTTGTTTCATTGTAATATGTGACTGTTAAAGTAATCAAGGCGCTAAGGTTTCATTAATGGAAGAAGAATATATCGTGTTAAAGGTGCAAGAAGCTGTAGGAATATCGACAGGCTAATATTTCAATGTTAGACACTTTCTATCCAGGTTAATTAACTATAGAGTAAGCTCACCGTGATGTATTACTCGGCAGCGTCCAAGAATATTTTCCGAAGTTTTAAATGGCTGCCTCGAGGGAGGACCATGCTTTGGAGGGCTTTGAAAATAAAACTGGAGGGTCTACAAAAATTATCTCCAGAAGTATCCTAGGGCTCTTGGTGATATTTATTGGTTCATTAGAGTACGTAATGCGATGGTAAAATAAACGGGAGAAACAAATTGAGGGGAGCACGGAAATAGAAAATTTGTATATTCTAAGTCCCTCAAGATGTAAAGTTGTCCCTATTAACATTATTCTCCACGAAACTTTGTCTGAAACGTATGACCCCTAATTTCATAATTAAATATAAACTTGTAATGTACAGCACAGTCGACGATCATTTAATTAAATACGAAATCGAAATATTACAATGAAATCACTGAATCAGTGATTCATCACTGCTGCATCTAAGTAAATATTAATAAATCTCAGCGTGCTTAATATTAATTCCATTAAATATAACAGTGCATATTGTTAATTTAAAATGACAGGGATAATACACAATTCAGATAAAGTGTCCAATTGTTTCTAGCAATATGAATATTCTAGTGAATATTCTAGTGGACATAGGTACTTTTGTACTGAAAACGTGTGAAGTACCTTTATAAAATATAGAAAATATTCTGGAAAACACGTTAAAAGAATAGGTATGTCATGTGTTTTAAATAAAAAATATAATATTTCTTAAAAAGTATGTGCAGAAATATCTACTGTTAAAGCAAAATAAAATTATAAATTTCAGAAAATTGACTTCATATGTCTCTGACGTAATCAATCATGAATCAATAATATCCATTTCGATACTTCGATACGTTCCAAAATATTGCTTCCCAATTGAGAATAACGATCTGTGAATACCTCGTAACGCAACGTAGCTCGAAATTCGAGGAGCTTGTCGCTGAAAAAAAAATCTATTCGCGCGAGACCGTGTAAATTCGCTGTCAATGCTCCTCGCGGCTGAAGAGATTTTGCGCCCAGAAATTGAATGCAAACGAGAGTGCTTGTTAATGGCACGAAGCATTCTCCCCGCATTTACCACCATGCGATAGTAGCACGGGGGTGTTTACTCATTACAGGTAAACACAATCTATCATCCCCCTTTCAGCTTTAAGCCATCCGCGCTTCACACCCTGGGGCCACGTGGCGTCGTTAGTTCGCGTCATATAAGAACTTCGTCTACTTGTCACTCTTGACGCGTATTGCCAATTAGGAAAAGGTGTGAGAAGGCAAGGACAGAATCATAAGTTCTTAAAATCATTTACTCCGAAAGAGTGTGTTGAGCCATACTACGACAAATTGATCACTGTTCGCACTTGATTCGAGGGATTTCGATGAAATTTAAATATGATGTAGTTTGCGCAAAATTAGGGTGAGTTTAAGTCATCATTAGACACCTCGGTGTAAGGAAAATTTATTTGAGAGAGATAAAGTTTATGCATAAACTCTGTTTACGTGAAAAGGTGGTTTAAATTGTAAACTTTGGTGGCCTGTATTTTTTTAACAAATTTGAAACTGGAAGAATGCTGACTTAAACCCACCTTAATTTCATGTGAATTCTATAATATTTTAATGTCTTTAAAATTCTTCGCTTCGATTGCAAAAACAGATCGATATGACGTGGAATGATTTTGCTACATTTCCTGCACAGCATTGGAAAGTCCTCGACAAGAGCTACTCAATGATACAGTATTTATTCTGGCAATTGCGTGGTAATTGCTTCGAAAATAATTTCCAGCTTGTAGTTAATGGGAACAGTAGCATACTCGAACACATTGAAAATTTCTAACATCATTAATTCTCGTCTAATTAATATTTTCATTCGTCAGTTGAATGAATACGGATCACATTTCAATTAAAACAAATAACAATACCCCAGGTTTTTACGTTCGTTAATTTTCATTATTGAAAACACAGTCACTCGCTTTAATTAAAAACTGCTGTTTCAGAAAAGAGAGCTAAGTAGTGTAACACGAAATCAGTAGAACGGTCGTAAATAACTTCTGTTTTGCAACGTTCCCTCTACGCGACTACCTTTGCATGTGCAACGAGATTCAGTTACGTATCGAAGTATTATAATTAAGCCAGTTTCCTACGCGTGAGTTTACTTTTTGTTGCGGTTGTGGGACGCGGGCACAAACGAATTCGTAACGAGACAATCATGCTACGCGTGACAGAGCACAACAGCCGCAGGGATTCATTTAGTAAATTTTAACGAAAGTTTACTCTGGGTCGGGAGCGCGTTTCTAGCCGCTTGAATTGGACCCGTGTATGCAAAAATTATCATACCAGCGACCGTGAACGAGCTTCCCAGGGTTTCATTGTTTTTTAAAAATCTCATCTCCCGTGCTTTAACATTCGCTTCATATTTCGCGAAACATAATCGGCTACAGGTGGCGAGGTGTAGGTAATTCACGGTACTAGCGGAAACTGGATAAGTCTGTATCCAAAACTACTCGACAAATATTGCAAACGTACGTTCTCGAAAACGTGATCCTGAAAAAAAATGTTATTTCTTATTTTCCATTTATTTTTTCACAAATGCTCAATATCTTTTCGATCCTACCAGGTGTTACACTCTACCCTGCAGCTTTAGATCGTGGAATTTTCAGTTTCAGAAATATTTACCTTGATTTATTAGAAAGAGTGTAATGAGAAGCAGCAAAATTTGTAGAGATGAATACGCCCAGTATTTGTTTTTTAATTGCGTCGGGCCAGTTCACTGAGTCGTATTGATTAAAGTCGGTAAAAGTACGTCGATTCTGATGAATTATCACTGAAGATAGAATCAGATAAACCCATTTATTTGCTGTTTGTTGCGTTGATAACGTGCCTGGGATCTTTATTATTTTGAACGAAAGCAATTTTTAGTGGCAGGGTAGTTACTACTTGACTGAGTTATTAGTTCATCTCTTTATTTCTGTTTCGTGTTAAAGAATCAATTACGAAAAAATTCGTAGCTAAAAAAACGTGTTACATTTATATAATTTGCAATGTGCAAAGATGATTTAATTGTAAATTCAAGACTAGGTAATTAATTTGTTATAAATTATATTAAGCTTTAATTGGAGGTTTAAAAATTAAATAATTTTATATTATATTTTTAATTAACTAATATCATAGTTTCGATTGCAAATGCAAGTTGCTCGCCCAGTATGATAGACAGAGAAATAGAGTTTACAGCATTGTCCTCTTATGGAATTTTTACTCGAAATACTTTTGCAACTAACCATTGGTATTTCAAATATATTCAATTGTCACCGAAAGTGCTCGTTTAAAAAAGATAAAAGGAGATAGAAAGTGCGTGAATACACTTCAAATACCAATTGTGAGCCGTAAAAGTGTCTCGTGTAAAAAAGTCCTTAGTCGGAACAAAGTTATCTCATTTACATTATTACACAGTGTTCTGTTACTTTAAATCACACTTCACCATGATTACGCTTCGCGTAATTAGTTGCCGTCCGATGGCGATTAAAAGCTTTGCGGGTTTTCTGATACTTGATCCACTCTTTGGCTCCGATTCGTGAACGTGGAAACCACGAAACCGACAAACGTGATACTTATCAGCGTGTAGTTAGCGTTTGCGACGCGTTAATTAATATGTGCTCGGCAGGAGCATGTTCGACGTTGTACCGTTTTACGCGATGCACAGCTCGCTGTGACATTCTGTGTCGCAACAGGGTTTTGATAACGAATTTGATAGATAAAGAAAGCTTCGATGTGAAGAATAACCTGTCCTTTCAATTTTTTAACCATTGTTCATTCTAAAGAAAACTATTTCATTCCTTGGGACCGTTTTTGGGGGACCGCAATAGTTTAATGCCCATCAGAGTTACACTCGATGAGACATAAGTTTGTAATTCACTTAATATTGTGTACTTTTGTATTTCATGAGGTGCTATAGTATTCGATGAGTTAAAATTGAATTTCAAATGACAATATTGATCTCCACTATGGTTTGTTGCAACAATAACAGTGGCGATGTGACAGCAACAAGTGGTAACAAGATTGGCCAGTTCAATTGGTTCCCCTGTGTACCTGATTGACACTTAAACTTGGACGACTAACTGATGGAGCCTGATTGCTTCTAAACTAACTAGTTACCAAAGCCTGATTGCGGCACGTGTGGGTGACTAACTTAAAAAGCCTGATTGCTTCTAACTGGGACCCTCCCTCAGAGCTCCTGTATTTGCATTGATGTTTGGTTTCTAACTAACCAGATACCTACAATGAATCCTGACAAGTCTCCTTGCCGGAGTGTACCTACCTCGATCACCCTCCTATTGCATTATAAGCGCGCTTTTCCTGAAAACTTGGGTGCAGCGAGGTTTACCCTACATGTACCGAATGCAACTTTGGCGAGATCATGAATTTTCCGAACTTTTTCCAAAGTTACAACTAATTTCTAATTCCACCTCCGCTCCAAAGTTTGTAACACGTAAGTTTTCTACCAAAAACGGAAGAAACAAAATTTCTGCATCCCTTGCAATAAACTCTACTCCACCCTTGCGAACATAAATTTATTTAAAATTCAAGTTGCTTAAGTAAAAAACATTATTCGATTACAACTTCATGAAACGCTGTTAACACTTGGCTGTGACATACACATTGAAGTAGATTCGATACAAAGAAGTATCTAACAAGGGAACATGTCGAACCCGCACACGCCAATTTTGATGAGACTCTGCGGATTTGCAAAATAGTGAAAAATATTTGACACGTATTTTTGGCTATGGAAAAAAGACCTCCTACAGTCGGGAGTGGAAAACACTTTCTGAAATTTTCTAAAAACTAAGCATGGGGCTGGATTCGTCTTTAAAAAACTCACATAAAATTGTCCTACGCCTAATAGTGTTCGAGATATTCCAGAAAATATGTTTTCGACCCCTACCTTTAGGGGCTGGTTTCACCCCTTCAACATGGTCGATTGCCGGTCACAAAAAATACATGTCAAATATTTTTCTGAAAACTACTTCTTATCTCTCTTTTCCAAGGGCCAAATACCTACTCTCCTTCGAGATACACAGCATTAATAATAATAGTACTCGATGAGCACGTTCTACTTTTACACCAGTGCGTCTTCCAACCTCGAAACTGTCGTCTGGCCACAATTTCTTCGCGACATTAAATTATTAACGTCAGCTAGCAGACAACGACCCAGCCAGCCGACATCGTTACGGACAATTGTCACCCGGTTATTCATTCCACGGGCGTCTTAGTCAGTCGCGGGTCACAAGACGTGGAAAACATTTAAACCTGCTAACTTTAGAGATTGCGTCTGCCCGACAGTCCTTCGACGACGACGACGACCTCTTTCGTGAATTAAAGAGTCTAACCTTTGTCGGTGGCTTGATATCAACCCCCACGAATATGAACCAAAAAAGAAATTGACGTCAAAATCGACATTGTTATATTTAGCGTTCTTTTAGGCATCCTTAGTCATCTGTCATTTTGGTAGTTACGTTCTCGTCCTTCTCGTTGCACTTTATAAAGTGCATTCGTATGGCTGCATTCGGCCCTGTGCCAGATTTTCCTGGAAATTCTTGCGATTTTTTTGGAAATTAAAGCGTCGAGGGGTTTGTCGTCAGAAAGAAGAGATTCTTGGGTGAGACTGTCGAGGAAGTTTGACTCTGCGATTGTGTATTAAAGCTGGTAGGTTTGCACTGCAACGTGATAGGAATAGGGGAGAATGAAGCAGGCTCCTTGGGATTAGGATTTTTCGAAGAGGTCGAGATTCTGCTTTTGAAAGTTGACCTCTGAAAATCTGGATGCTTTCCACACATATTGTGCGATGGTTTACAATGAAATGGAAGTTTTGTTTTTAACGGTAGTAATGTAAGATTAATGTTAAGGGTTTCAGGTAGTAATGTAATTTTGGGAAAGTTTTGTACGTGTTAATAAACTGCACATTGTATTTCTATCTTTGAATCAAAAAGTGTTACTCGTCTTCTCAGTTTCTGGCATATTTTGAACCTTGTTAGCTTTGACGTTGCAAGTGATTCATTCTTTTTAAACCCCTATAAAGTGCCAGAAGTAATTAAGGTAAAAGTCCCCGAAAATATAACAAAAATGCTGGTAAAATATTATTAGCATTATCCACAACATTTTCGCACAGACAACGACCACAGAATAATTTCATTTACGACTTTCCTCAAGCGAGAAAATTAAATATGAATTACATTGAAATAACAGTGCTAAAAGCAGCTTCTGAATATTTTTATATTTTAGAAACATTTAGTTATGTTTAATATCGTGCCCCGCGTTTCAAGTTTGTAGTCGTCAGAATGTTTGAGTAGAACCGGGACGTTCGCGAATAAAATTGGAGTATAAATGGAAGCACGGAACGTTAAGTATCAAGGGGCTTTGAACGTTGCAATTATAATGAAATCTGTGGTTAAATTTTGTGACAAGCGGTTCGCGACTACCCGAAAGTTTTCTCGCCATGCCGCGAATCTACGCTGCAGTGGTATTTATGAATTTATGGTCAGACAGAGTGCCAGCCGGCGCGCCCGGCTTAGCACGGGCATGACTACTGAAAATCACTCTATACATAATATGTAGCGCTCTGTCTGATCAGCTTTGGGATGGACATAGACGTGTCCATTAACTTTGCAAACAACTGCTGTGATTTATTAACACAATTTCATACGCTACCTTTCAGTCACTTGAACTAACGCTAATCTTTTAGGAGATTCCATTACCTTCCTATACAATATTGTCCCCTAAACTAATTTACAATCAAACTATCTTCTCCAAATGAAGCAACTACAAAATCAAACCTGCGATATTGTTTAATGATTATTTAGAATCACTTGTGTCGAAGCAGAGATGTGTAAAATTTTCTATTTAAATAAAATTTCGAGTGACGAAGAAAAGTTAAAGAATTAATTTTATTCCACGCATGACGAATGAATGTTTTAACTTTTACTCGTTATTCGAAATTTGATTTAAATACCAATTTTGCATATCTATGTATCGAAGTATTCTAAAATCTGCGTCACGAGACAATTGAAACGTCATTCAAGTTTTTAAGATAAACGGTGCGCATGATAATCGGCTTGGTATTAAACTGACGTGTAGCTGGTGGCGTTTCCTTTTTGCGCTACCGCAACCCGTTGTATCTATTGCGCGCAAGTTCTTCGCCATTCAGGCACAATCACTCTAAGCCCGTGTAAGCTGCTTTCACATTTCCTTCTACTGGTTCGCCGCGGCCCTGCCGTGCACAAAACCGAGCTGACTCCCAGTTGATTCCGCGCAAACAGGTAAATATAAACCGCAAACTGATTCCCAGCAAAGGCAATCTCGCTCGAAAAATGGTCCCCGCGTTTAATGCACGCGACAGCCGAAGCTCCACGCGGTAAAACGCTTTTCCACGTCGAATGCATTGCAACTGAACTTCCAGCGAGATTCACTTTATCGTGCTACCGAATGCAATTAAAAATTGACCAACTGCCCATTTACGTCACCGGTGCCCTGTCACTTTTGTCCGCCGAACAGGGTATCTTCGATTAACGGGTTATCGCCAACTGTATTAATAGCTGCGTTTGTCGAATTAATTAAATAGGGAGTGTCAGTGCCTCGGATGTGTTCACGGTACAAAGCGAGCTCGTTTTTGTTGAAATATTAATTTAATATAGACACTTCAGAAGCACATACTTGAATGTGTTAGATGCAATTTTTGGGATCATTTTAAAGTGAATTTAATAAGATAAAAATATATCTTAAATTGGTAACTAAAGGTTCTGAAAGAAAACTTTCTTAGCTTTCCAAAACACTCATGAAAATTTGTCTACAATCATGAGTTCGCAAGTTATAGGTTTTCAAAGTGAAAAGTACCTTTTTTTATTTGATCGCAAATAACTCAGGCAATAAAAATCATACAATAAAACCAAAAATACGAAATTAAAGAGAAATGTTTGCTCTATAAGAGCTCTTCGTTGGATTTACCGGGAAAAAATTTTTTTTGGCCCGTGCATACGTTGAAACTAGGCAAAAATTTCGGAAACCTCGTTTCCTGCGGTTCATCTTAATAAAACAGTATCATAATGGACGAAATAAATTGAGTCCTTGATTAAAAAACTAGAAACTTTAAACCTTAAAATGCGTTTTTAAATATTTTTGCGACCATTTTTCGCAGAGATACAACCATTCCATCACTTAAACTTACAAAATATCAAACCTTTTTGTTCGAGTATAATAATTTGACCAGCCACTGTATTCTGTGCTGAATTATTCCAATTTCATACTCACAAGGGAACATTCCCAACCCGAAAATTCTGATTTTAATGAAACTCCGTTGTGAATGCAGACAATATTAGACTACGCAAAAAGCCTTTTTCTGTGGAACTTCACTTTGAAAGATATCGCGTTTCTTTTAATATAACTTTTATTATATTTAATATAATTGAAGGGGTAACGCCACGATGATAAGCCAGAAATGTTGGGATAACTTTGGAGGCGATTTTAAAGAAATTTATGAACTTTACTAAAAATTTAACATATGTATAAATAAGAATAAAATATTTGTTTTTGAATTTATGATTAAAATATAGCGGCACAATTGCCACTCATTATCAGCCGATACGTGTTCTCCACTAGTTCAATCCGTGGTGGTATTTTTCACATCCACACTAAGTACTAGAGAAGTACCCAAGATTTTGAAGATTTCATTGACTATTGAAGTAATAGCGAACATTTGAAAACAATTATTTTTTGCTAGAAAATTTCTTATAGAATTCTTAATTACAAAAAGAGTTTTTAATATTTTTTTTATTCTTATTTACACATATCATAAGAACCTTACGTTACATTTTTAATAAAGTCCATAAATTTCTTTAAAATCACCCCCAAAGTTAGCCTACCACTTTTTGGCTTATCATCGTGGCGTTACCCCTTAATGGTGCAATATAGAACAAAATTTCAAGTATAAAAATTGTTGAATTTTTATGCCCTATCACGGTACCAAAAGAAAAATATAGTTATATAAAAAAAAGCGAAAACACGTGATGAAGAAACTTTACGCGCTGATTTCATCCCTCCAGAGTGAATTTCTGCCGCAAAATAAATTACTTTTCATTGAAATCAGAATTTTCGGATTTGCCATGTTCCCGCATGAGCATTGTAATATTACATTTAAATAGCGTCTGCAAAAGAAACGATTTTATGTGGCGAATACAAAGGTCGTAAAGTTGCATTGGAAGCAGAATGATGCTGTTCCGGCTAACGAATCCATGTGGTTTGGTATCTCTATTATAATGTTCGAGCGAACAAGCACACAGATGCACGTAACGATCCTCGGACCGAGAAACTTTATTGTTTACGGAGCTTATTATCTGCGTTAGCTTTATTAGGAGATACGGTAGCCTCTGAATCGAACGGCACGAGAATCTTGGCCTACAGGGACCTTAGAAATGTGTGTACACCTGCTGGTCGTTTATTCCACCAACATAGTGGTTTCTAATCGCATTACCGTATTTTGCCCCCTATCGTTCCGCTGGTATCTGTTCCTCGTAATCCGTATCTTCCAGTCGATGATGGGATTAAGGTATTAACGATGTCGAATCGAATTTATGGACGATGGGAATATTTATTCGAGATGCTGCGCAGAGAACAATGGTGGATGGAAGCGCGATCGATCTTGGTTTTCCTCGTGTTTCGTATATATTTATATACACTGCCGATTTCGAAATTATTTGGGTTTATTGAATAGGTTTTTTTATTAGAAGAAAATGCGCAGCTCTTCTTTTGCTGTGCGGGTTAGGTCTGGCTTAGGGCCACACATTACTGTCACAAATTGGCTATTTTTAAATCTTTTAACTTTTGAGTGATAATGGTACATTCGCGATACTTATCCAATCATGCTGTAATAGTCTTTTTCTAGAAATATAAATTTTGATGTGATGAAATTTGAAGTTGAAATAATAGATGTGGAAAGGCGATTATTTTTGTTAAATTCATCAATTTTTTAAATTGGAATATTAAGGTCTAAATTCCTGGGGGGGGGGGGTGCACCCCGTGTGACCACGAAGGGTTAATTTCGGGGGGTACAGTGAATAATATTCTGAGAAAATAAACGATTCTATCTCTTTTCTTTTATTTATAGAAGAATGAATTTAATTACAGTTATTGATATGAAAGGAATTTTTCTACAAATTTCGGTGTTCGTTTTTGTTACAGGTGCAAAGAGACTGACAGGTACTTGAAGGATCTTCCCCCCACGGCAGTGATAATTTGCTTCCATAACGAGGCCTGGTCAGTATTGCTGAGGACTGTTCATTCTGTGTTGGACAAATCACCGGAACACCTGATTCAGGAGATTATCTTGGTCGATGATTATTCTGACATGCGTAAGTTGATGAGACTGTATTCCTTATTGAAAATATTTAGAGCACTGCTATTACTCAGGGTAATAAAGGTAGTATTGGTACCTGTGAGTACTAAGGTTAATGAGGGAACTGAGGATTCGAACGGTTCTCAGGCTAAACTAAGAACAGAGGTCTCAAAGAATCGGGATTACTGAGAATACTGGTAGTTTCTTAAACATGTGGATGACTAAAATTGCTGAGGGCGTTGAGAATTCTCAATGCACCACGATTACCAAGAATAACGAGAGCACTGAGGGTTCTCAAACCAGAGGTTATTAAAACTATTCAAGACATTGGATCTTTGGGAATTTTTTAAAACAAAACTATTAACCCTTCGTTGACACACCTCTTTTTTCGATCAACTTTGACATACCTGGGTGGCTCACACCCAGATCAATGTTTGAACAACTGCCATTATCATCTAAAGAATCCAATCGTCATAATAAAAATCATGGATCAGTTTCAAGGTCTCTAGAACATATTCCAATAGTTTTTTTATTGAAATTTAATCACAGTTTTTGTAAAAAAAAATCTATATTACCACATGTCTAGAAAGGAAACGAAGAAAATCTTTAAATAATTGTAACTTTTACAAATTTCAATATTAGAAGCTAAAAATCTACAGAGTTGTTGCTCGGATATAATATTTTGAGAGAAAAAATAGTTTCTAAGTCAGCTTTGGAAAAAAGGTATTCATTTCGCACATAGAAGGTACAGAGCGTCAAAATCAGCTTATGGGTGGCTCACACCCAGAGTGTCAACGAAGGGTTAAATATATTTATTTCAAGCTTTGTGGTTATATTTGTCAATCTGTGGAGAATACGAAAAAAAAAATTGTATGCAAAAATAGTGATTATATCCGAAGTTATAGAAATTCAAACAGAGCGCCTTACAAAAATCATATGTGAATTGGTTGCCACGAAATTTCAAAAACGAGTATTTTTTCCCACTATTTTTGCAGACAAAAATTTTGTCATATTCTCCACAATTTGATAAATAAAGCCACGAAGCTAGAAATAAATATATTTAATAGTTTTATTTAAAAAAATTCCCAAACCTCGCATAATTACATATCCATCAAAGTATCGAGACCCCTTAATTTACCCCGAATTCCCAAAGCGCTTCAGACATCCAAAAGTTCTCCGTTCAGCGAGAGTCCAACAGTTCTTTCCCCCCAGTTCCACGATTCATCGAACCTACGCGAACCTTTGATTTGAATTCTATTCAAAATCCACCGCGACCCACTCATCGTTTACTTTTAAATCACCCATCGTATCGCATCTAGCGTCACAAGCTTCCGCCATTTCGAGCCACGGAAAAGGTCTCTAGTACATCGCGAAGGAGGCGTGCAAGGGTCGAGTGGCAGCTTAAATAGAAACCACAGTTTCTAACGTACCAGTGCATGTTCGATCGAGCAAGCGTGTCCCTATTCAGCACGGTGATTCGTTATCCCGCCAGCGTTCCGTAGCGTCGCGATAGATCGATTAATCGCGATCCATCTCCCGCGCTCGCGAGGGCAGCGCGCCCCGTAACGATCGGGTCAACGTGAATAGAAGGGAAAGCACTCGCCGACGCGTGTACTCGGAAAATCCCGACAGGTTGATGCATGCCAACGATGGGCGAGACGTTGATACCTTTCCGCGGTGCTGCCGCCCGGGCCGGGAGAAAAATCCCCCTGCGTTTGACGCGTCCTTTTCAACGCGCGGGAGCAGCTTCGAGTGTCATTCAATTGTTTGCCCCGTGTCTGGAGGCCCTCGGGCTCCAACTACTATTTTGCAAGGAGATTTGCGTCCAATTGAGCTTCACGAAGCTGGCCGTCTCGCTCGAGTGTCGTTTCGCGAATCGAACGGCAGAATCCAGGTCAAAATGGAATTAAAGGGGGAAAAATCCTGCTTCCCTTGGGCTTCTGGCTTAGCCTGCTGGAACTCTGTTGGATATCACAATTCGGAGATTAAAAGTTTGAGGATTAAGGGTGCTTCGCAACGAACTCGATAATATACTTACTGTAACACAGATTCGCCGTGATCTAATCGAGTAAAGGAAAGTCTTGCTTGGTTCTGGCAGGGGTGAAGTGTTAGTATTGAATGGTATGCTTCGCTACGAACAATATGATTCTTATTTATTTATTTATTTATTTGTATATACGGGTACAAACCCTATGATACACATGAAGAATATAACAAGCAACCAATACTCATACACTTAGATTTAAATGCCGCGAAAGTTAAGTTAAACAAGTCCAGGCTGTCATAATATTTATTGGCTGTATTGCTTATTTAGTTACTGAATCAGTGTGACCATATTTGGAAGTGTATAATTTTGGAGAAGCAGAAACTTTCGAATTTGTAGCAGGGGAAGGTGGGGCAAGACGGGGTGCCCCCCGTATCTCGTGATACAAACGCACTAATTAAAATTGAGCATACGCGATAGATGCGTCACTATCGGCGCCGTCAGTGAGCAGCGAATCAATGAAACATGTGGACGCGTGACGAAGTTAAATCAGAATTTATAATTTATTGGGGCTTCCTTACTTTTTCCTTATTTTTAGCAACCGTGACAGTGATGTAATAATACAGAAGATCTCCGGTACATGTATGTGTTTCTGAGGCAGAATTTAGCTGGCTATAAGGTACGTATGTTATTTTATACTTTTGTAAATAATGTTTCGGGCAGTGTTCGATATGATTGTAGTGAGACGAGAAGTTATGAAATGCAGTTAGAAAATGAGAGTTACCTCATCAAGTCCCTCACAAACCTAGGAATAAAAGTCAAAGTTTCTCGTTGTTCCAGGATGGTTAAAAACTACAGACGGAAGACGGATCGAAGAAAATGATACTTCTTTTTTTATTAATTAGTCCAAAAGAACTGGTTCCCTTGTGGAAAGGTGGATAAGCTGCCAAATATGTGGCATCCTCTGTCAACCCCGTAAATAATTACTTTCAGAAAAAGTCGTTTCTCCCCATCTTGCCCCACCGGTGGGGTAAGATGGGGTACCAATTAAAAAATAATATATATATATAGGGGCAAGATGGGGAGAAATGACATTTTCTGAATTTTTTACTTATTACATTTAAACCTGTAAAACTTAGGTTGATTCACAGTGAAACTGAAAGACTTATTACCAAAGAATGGTTCAGACATGAAATTGATTAGTTGATTATGAAAATCTGTGTTTTATTCATCATCAAACCTTAACTACCCCGTCTTGCCCCACTTTCCTCTAAAAAGTTTTATTATTTATCTGGAATTTCAGTGTTGCAAAATTCACACTACGTAAGTGTAGCAGTTCTGTGCTTTAATGCATTCTAATTCTGCAAAGTGTCTAGTAATGAATGTTAACTTCTACCTCCAAGAGGAAACTTCGTAGACTCCAAGCCACACTCAGAGTCATAGAATCCCCCTAACTATAACCTTGTAAACAGAATTCAATAAAAAAAGAAAACAAGATGCAAGTATATTACAATCTGCAAATTAGTAAACATTTCACAATCCAGTATCCTAATATTTATCCCAGTGTCTTAAAAACATTCCGAAACCTAAATACCCGAGTCCAGAGGCTGGCCCAGTTGTGTTCGCTTAATTATCCGCATAGAAAATTAAGAAACACTCGAAATACGAACGACTACGTACAAAGACGTCCCAGCTACAGCGTAAACAACTCAGAGCCGCAGAATTACAATTACAGAAAAGGTTCCCCAATCTCACCCCCTAAGAAACATCAACACAAAAGCTGAACCGCAACAGTGGCGCGAAGTTTCCATAAATTATTTCGTAACTCGTCGAAAGAGGCGGTCGGAAACAAAGCCTGCTTATCGTCGAAGATGTTCGGATGGAATTAATCCCTCGTCGGATGGAGCGGGCAGATAACCAGCCAGAGTCACGCGTGCAACGGAGGGGGTGAAGAAAATAAAAATCGCTGGCGGAAAGGCTGGCGAGATTAACCCTTGACAGGAGGTTAGGGAAGCGCAACGTGGTGGAAACGATATAGCATAGAGCCCGTGAAATCCCCCTTAAAAGCTCCAGATAAGCCCCCGTGCCAGCCGGAAGTGAGGCTCATAAACATAGCTACCGAGCCCCCATAGACAGCACGTGGCGTGTTCCGTTACACACCAGCTGATTGTTTTATCATAGGAACGAGACAATAAGCTGCTCTCCCCTCCCTTGCGCCACCTGTCCTTCTTTCACCTACGGTCGGAGCGATAACGCGGTTGTAATAAAGGCAGTCTAATTAATAATAAGGAGGGACGCGTCTTCTTTATTATCGGGAAGCACCGCGAGAAGATTAGGTTACAAGGCAATAATGCCAGCGGGAAGATGGTAATCTGGGGTTTCGTGGTCTGCGATGGTGGATGAAGTGAGCTTGCGAAGCGATAGGAATCCTGGGGAAGATCACGTGTAAACGGAACTCGTTTAAACATTCAGCGATGGAGGACGTGATTCACTGGTCTGATCGTGTGAATGGGGATATCTGCGATTTTAAATATTTGGGGTAAAGAACTGTTGGGGACAGGAGTGCTTTGAATAATTAAATTGAAGCGCTCACGTGATGAGGTTTTATGATATATCATCGTGTATATTTGAGGGATTATTCTACTTTGATCGGCTGAAGAATTAAACTATTTAAAAAAAAAAATTTCAGTAAATACAACATATAATGAGCTACAGCTTTTTGGTATTTATTAAGCTACTCTTATATTATGTAAAAAAAAAATTAAAAACAAATTAAAAATTTGTTTTTAATGTGTTTTTTTATAGCGTCAATATGACACCTCAAAAGAGAGGTATTTTTGTGGCGCAGGTGATTTCTCCACTCAGGCTTTTCTGAAACAAAAAATTCGGAAAGATTCTTAATCTGTGTGAGTGTCGCTACCGCCCGTAGCTCAATTAACAATTTTTGTTGAATAATAACACAATGGCGCAGGTTTGAAAAACAAGTTTGACAAAATACCACTTTCTCGTTTATTTTTCGACAAAATTTGTTAATTGAAGTACGGGTGATAACGATACTGCATGAGCAGATTAAGAATTTTTTCAAATTTTTGGTTTCAGATAAGCATGAGTGGGGAAATCACCCGCGCCACGAACATTCCTCTCTTTTGAGGTGCCATATTGACGTTATAAAAAAACATTTAAAACAAATTAGAAAAATTCTTCTTAATTTTTTTTTTGTATATTTCAAGTGTTGCTTGATAAATTCCAGAAAGCTTTATTTCATTATATGTTGTGTTTACTCAGAAAAAAATCTTTAAAAGTAGCTTAATGTTTCGGCCGATCAAAGTAGAATGATCCCCTAAGTGGAGGTTATATCATATTTCTTTCTTTATTTCTTCATATGCTTCTAAACTGCAATAATATTGATTTTTTTTATAATATATGACTTTAAATATATACGTCGAGTACATACCAAAGTGATAATGAAGAGTGAAATGTTTTAAAATCGATTCTTCGTTTATCACTGTGTCTACATAAAGTTCGCATTTTTCACTCTGCAAAGAAAATTCTAAATTGGTTGATTTTTTTTATTTCTACTTGCCAGCGACAATATTGTTCGTGCTGCAATATGGGCGCCAGTGAAACAGTATTTTTATCAACGGCTCTGCTGCTGTGTTAAATTAGAAATTCTTGCCCCGAATTAATTTTCTTTGTGCACCTCGCTACATTCGTGCATCTGTTTTGCGTTTATATAACTCCGTCTCGTGGTGTACTATTTATTGTCTTCGAATAGCAGCGACGAATCCTTTTGTTACATTTAGGTCCAATATGACACGCGCAATACTGTTTTTCTTCCTGCGCGCCACACTTGGCAGATTCTTAATCAGCATTCACGGAATTGCATCACCGATTAACATTTATCCATCAATACATTCCAGACATTGAAAAATGGGGGCAATATCGAATTATTATTCACCTCGTAGAGTACACGTTCGTTGTCGATACAATTAATTTTGTACGATATTGCAAACTCCTACTAGTCCCCGCGAATATCTCGTAATGAAATATTGATGTAATGCGGCATTTATGATAATTATTCTCGCAATATCAGGGATCAGTTTTCATTTACAACATCGAAGCTAACGTTTCAGAAATAATTTCAACCGTTCGACGGGCCGAGTATCGATTAATAAAAAGGTTGCATCAACTCAGAAAACTGTAATAAATTTTGCAGTGGCGGATGCGATACAGCTATGGCGACAGTCGCGACGTTGGAGTTTATTAAAGGTTAATCATCCACTGTCATTTTAATTATCGGTGCTGTGGAAATATTCAGTTCGTTTACTTCGCGGTATTTTGTTGTTTGTCGAGCTCTTTGTCGAATAGTTAAATTTATGAAGCTGGAAAATGAACAACGCAGGGGGTTTTCATGACAAAAAACTTTGGGCTTAATGGTGCTACTAATTGGTATAAGTATCACATTTATTCGTGGAATAATCCGTTTGGATACTGTGTTTATGTGATCCATAGATTTCTTTATACTTAGGTTCTAACAGTGTCAGAACTTTTATCCATTTCATTAGCCATAATTTTCTAATTCAACTGTGAAAATACGAAATAGTTTTTTACTTCTGCAAAATGAAGATTTGCAAGTGGTTATAGTTACGGATTAAAAGTCCACCGTCTTGGAAGATGGATGCACAGTTCACGAAGTCGTTGAAATATTTATTTTATTTTATTAAAATTTATTCAAGTCTGAAGCAGATAATCATATTTGATATTGGTGGAGGAATTAATACTTGCTGATACGAAACTGATACGACATACAACGTGAAATGTTAATATTTTAATCCAAAGGTGCGACATTCACTTTTAATTAAAATATTTCCTGCGGAAGCCCTATTGAATTATTTCACAATACGTTTTTATACGGATGTCTACATTGAACAGAAAATTAATACTGTGGAAAAGGAAAGGTCTAACGTGATCAGTGGAAATATTTCAAAAATGAAAACAAAAACGGAACAATAGAATTGCATTTACAATCTGATTTAAATAAAAGGTAATAATTATATTCACATGAAGCAACTTGATCTTTGAAATCCCTTTATGTCCACCCACTGTTAAAACTAAGCTCGTTGGATGCAGGCTTACCAAATAGGGTGCTCATATCTCCATTCTAATGAAGAGTAAATCATAAATGACTACTAATTGCTGTAACCTGTGCGACCCTTAACTATAAATCATGGTCCCAAGCAACTCTAAATTTTGCACGAAATTACTTTGGCCCATATACAGAATGGATTTGAAATACTCTAAACAATCGTTTTTGGTCCATTTCACACCGTGATGACTTCATGATTTCAATCTAGTGCGGTATACAAACTGAGGATTTCAATCAAAAAACTTGATTGACATTTCAATCATCCTATAGGCGCAAAATTAGTTAGATTGTCAAGATTGAAATACAGCGAACAAAACCATCCAGACAGTAACATTTCATGTATTTCCAAAAATATCACTGCTTATTTAACAAGACTATATTCTACTACTAACTCCACTAAATACACTTAGAAAATAGAACAATATTTTCATTCAAAATTAAACACATAAACAACGAGAATTATCCTCCACCCCTACATTTTACACGATTGTTATTTGTTACATTCAGCACAAACATACCATATATCATTCATCCCTTCCTGGTCACACGGGATGTATCGCACCCCAGGCAACATTTTTTCTTTGCCAATATTTCTGTAAATTTTCACACCTTAATATTAAAATTTAAAATATTTGGCGAATTTTAACGTGCATGATATCAAAATAAAATTTACATTTCTAGAAAAATACTATTGGAGAACGATTGTATGAGTATAGCGATTGTATAATTATCACTCAAAAGTTAAACGATTCAAAAATACGGATGGTAACTCAAACATGACACGGGCTGCAGTAAACCCCATGAGAACAATTTGTGATTATAAGAAGGTGTGTGGCTACGAAGGGTTAACTATCAAAATACTGCTCCAAAATTTCTTTAAACGCTCGTTATTGGCATACATTCATTTCCCTGTCAATCATCGCGTGCTCCCCTTAAGGGGACCTTCCAGTCTAGAGCCCAAAAAATAGGTGATCTTTAGGAATTAATTAAAGGAAAACTACTATATATAATTTAATAGGACTTCTTGCATTATATTAAGCATGTCTTATATTATATAAATATATTTTTTGTTTTATAATTAATCATTGTAGACGGCACTAGGGAGTCGTTAAAGTCAAGGCGTCAAAATATTGATCCAAATCGGTGGGACCTGTATCTCCAAAAATTATTATCCAATTCGACTGAAACTTTTTTTATTTTGAAGAGTATACTTCTGGCTAGGGGAGGGGGACAGAAAAATTACAAAAAATTGAATATTTATACTGTTTAAAGTCGTTGAAATGACGAAAAATATAGAGAAAAAGTGATTTCACACTTCAAGTGTCGTTACTTTCTCAAAAATGTCATTTTCGTATTTTTTCTGATCCCCTCCCCTAGACAGAAGTATATTCTTCAAAAAAAAAGTTTCAGTCGAATCGGATAATAAATTTTGGAAATACAGGCCCCACCGTTTTGAGAACACTGTTTCGAGAAAAACGCGTTTAAAGTTTTACGTGGGCTGAGTGGCCGGTTGTTGCCCATGCATTTGCCGCTACTCAAATGCCTATAACTTCGGGAATTTTACGAATTTCAACAAATCCTTTTAAACATGAATTCCTAAAAGGTTGAACATTCGAAAAATGAAATAAAAAACAATCGACTTTTAGACCGGACGCCCTTAAGGGCCCAAGAATGAATATTTCTGTCACCCTTTCTACATCGATCGGACTTATCGTTTCACAGCACATCTCCAGCGTCAGCTCGAAGACTATATGATGAACTACCCGAAGGTGCAGATCATTAGGGCGCAAAAACGTGAGGGTCTTATTAGAGCCCGTTTACTCGGCGCGGCAGCTGCGAAGGCCCCTGTCCTCACGTATTTGGACAGCCATTGCGAGTGCACCGAGGGCTGGTTGGAGCCCCTCCTCGATCGGATCGCCCGTGATCCAACGACGGTGGTGTGCCCCGTGATCGATGTCATCGACGACACCACTCTGGAATATCACTGGAGGGATTCCGGCGGCGTGAACGTGGGAGGATTCGATTGGAATCTCCAAGTAAGTAAAGTCCTTTTCACCCTTACCACGTCACAAGCGCTATTTGCCATTGGCCATCCCTGACGTGTCTTACTTTTTAATCATCGAGCCTGATAGAAATTTGGGTAGTCTATGTTTATAGCACTGTGTTTCATTGATTTCGTTAGAAGTTAAATTTGTTTTGCTTCTAATGGAACTGCGAGTGGCATAAATGGATTGCTGTTGGATTTGGGAGCTTCTACACTTCTGTTTCTAGCTGGCTAGGTGGTAGAGTTGTACGAGAAGTAGAATCAATTATTATTATTTATTATCATTATATTTTTTATTATTATTACTTTTATCGCTGCTTTCCAACTAACCATGCCACTCTTGAGGAACATTCACCTAAAACTCATGAATCTTTTAGCTGTAACTTTTCAATGGGCGTGTGATTTGCATGAAAAATGCAAAGTTAGAATGTTCCTCGGTTACGAACGATTACGTGAGTTCTTAATGAACATGGAAAATTAATGCTAGACTCATCAGTCTGTCGGGTAATTTTCAACACAGTCTTGTAAGCTGGGAGGCACAAAAGAGATTACGAATGGTTTGACGACATCAAGGAGTTGACGACGTTAGCTACTATTTCTGTGTTTGTCGCAATATCAAATCTTGTGGATGTTCGTCGATCTTACCATTAAGTTCCCACGACTTCTCGATTCCACCACTAAAGATCGCTTACCGGGTTCCTCTGTATCAGTTCAACTGGCACGCGGTTCCTGAAAGGGAGAAAAAGAGGCACAAGAATCCTGCAGAGCCCGTGTGGTCACCAACCATGGCCGGCGGCCTCTTCTCGATAGATCGAGCATTCTTCGAGCGCCTCGGCACGTACGACAGTGGTTTCGACATTTGGGGCGGCGAGAATCTCGAGCTCTCGTTCAAGAGCTGGATGTGCGGAGGTAGGTCACCCCCTGCAACAAAAGCTGTCCCCAAAAAGTTGAATCAAGCGAGCAAAACGAAATCCCGTAGTCCATTAACCCTTTAGCTGTGAAATACCTCGTATACCCTTGAGAAAGCAGTCATACATTTGCTAGGAGCTGGAATATATGGCACAAGAATTGCTGATGGGCTATTCTGTATGAAATCGAGCATTTCTCGCATTTGGCGCTAGGGATTTTCATGAAACTGAAATATGACTGAGTCCACGTGAAATTAGGGGGGGATTTAAGAGGTCAGTCCACTGCGACGGTTTGAAAAATTAAGCTACTTTTAAGGATTTTTTTCTCCGTAGATACAACATATAATACAATAAATGTTTTTCGTGCTTATTAAGCTACTCTTATATTATGCAAAAAAAATTTTAAAATTATATTTAGTTTAAAACTTTAAACGCGATTACCTCAAAACAACATTTTTCAACTGGTGCAGGTGATTGCAAAAGAACTATTTGACCAATCAGTCTGAATTTTTTACAGGTTATTGAGCACATCACTGGCTATGGCCGGGATTATGGAAACCTTTTTTGATTAAACATTTCATACTTTTTACAAGGCAAAAAGATTGAAAAATTCACTGTATTTCGACACTTAAACTTCAAACCACCGTCATTTTGTTAATTTTTTATCAGTAAAAATAATCCTGGTTCCGGTGATAACCGCACTCATACTGATTACAATACACTTTGAATTTTGTGTTTCGAATGCGTCGTTCTCCGGGAATCACCTCCACCAGCACTACGTCGCTTTCTCAAGGCGCTCACATCAGTGCGCGATATATATTTAAAAAATTGGTTGGACATTCCGTTTACTAAAAAATAAATCCTAAAAAATGACAATTTTTCACGACTTCACAGTAGACTGACCCCTTAAGTCACCATTCTACTGGTATCGAATTTGTTTAAAAAATACACACCGTCGAATTTTTATCTCCAAAACTATTAGCCACACAGACTTCATTCTTCTTTTACTCCAATGAAGAAGGATTAGCTCTCCTGGATATTTCATTAAACCAACCAATCATTCTAACACGAAAATTATAAATTTCTTCTTTGAAGCTTCCTTCGCGAAATAAGATTTTCTTTAGAATGAGCACTTTAAAGAGTTAAACCACGAGCTCCCCCAAAGAGTGAAACAAAATCCCAGAACCCTGTCGGTTCTACCTTCAATTTCCTACCCCCTCTTTCGCATAAGGATCTACCAGTAAAAACGACCACAAGATCCAAGCACTACGATGTGCAATATACAAGACACGTTTCCTTAATCCACGTCAAACGTCCCCGATCCCTCTCGACATCTAACAACAACTCCCCCTTCGTTCCGGGGATTTCCCCACGAAACGCCAAGCTTCTAGGCAAAGCTTGGACCCCGAAGCTGGTTCCACGATCGTCCTGGAGCAGTGGGTCCCCGCGAAACAAACTTGTTTCCCCCTGGCAATCCAGCGTTACCCTCGCCACGGCTCGGCGTAGCAATGAAAATTCGACTCGCTGCTTCAGGTACCTTGGAGATCGTGCCGTGCTCGCACGTGGGCCACATCTTCCGGAAACGTTCGCCGTACAAGTGGCGGAGCGGCGTGAACGTGCTCAAGAGGAACAGCATAAGGCTGAGCGAAGTGTGGCTGGACGAGTACGCCAAGTACTACTACCAGAGGATAGGTCACGACAAGGTGAGCACTTCTACTCAGCCGGTTGAGTAACCTTTTTCCACGGAGCCTTCCCAGTAGTCCTCCCCCGTGTCCCCCCCACCGTCCTGTTTCGCGTACTCTTCATGTCGATCTTGGTTCTTCCGGTTTTCTCGAGACCGACGGATTATGCTGAAGGAACGCGTGGCCCGTCTCGTGAACGCTGACGAACGGTAATGGCAGGGAACCGGAGGGGAAGTCGAGTGGTTTGCGGGGTTTCTGGGGTCAGGTAGATTGGGAATTATTTTGGACCTCTCTGTTTTAAAAGGACGGTTCGAGGGATTGGAGCGTGCTTGAAGGATATTGCAGACTTGCAGAGGGCTAGTTTCTGAGTCACTATTAGTTGTGGTCTTTCTCAGCAGCAATGGGGTTGGTTTTTAACTGTGGTGTTTATTTTTAACTTTTAGCTCTTCAAGACTTTTAATATTTTATTTCTTTTTGGAGGTTGGTTTATTAATTGTTTTTGTTGGTATTTTGAAATTAGGGTTAGGTGTAATACGTGTAATTTCAGGTTATTAGTTTATATTCTACTAGCTTTACTAAAACTCGGCTTCGCCCGAAATTTAGATTTTGATTTTATAAAAAAGAATATTTTTTAGGTTTTTTTTTGTGAAAATGGTCACATTCATCTGGTTTAATCAGGCATAATGAACTGAGGCACATTTCGTGACCCCAGAGTTTATCGTTCGAAAGTTTTTAGGCGACAGACAAACACACAAACATGTAGAAGCTCTTTCTGCTTTATATATTAAGATACATTATCTTTTTCTTCACCTTTATTGAGTTTTATTTTATATATTGTTTATTTAGTGAATAGATCTATAATGTTAGTAGATCGTGTGTGTAACAGGGCCGGCGCGAGGATAGTTGGCGCCTCAAATTTTTGCACCTGTTTCCTATTTAATATGTTTCGCCTTTACGGAGTGGAAGAGAAAAGAATTACGTTCACCTTTTGTTTATGTGGGAATTGGATTCCTTTATTACGAAGCGTGCGATATAGTTTTTTGGCGCCCCCTTCGGCTGGCGCCCTTATGCGGCGCATAACTTGCATAATGAGTTCCGCCGGCCCTGGTGTGTAAAACTGGGGGGTTTGCTCTTTTTCAATGGAAATATGTGAGAAGAGGGTTCGTTGTTGTATAAAATATTTGAAAAGAATTTTAATCACAAGTCACATTTGAAATGATTTAACTGCTCACCGCGTGGAGTGTGATGTTTGGGTATATTCAAATTTTCATTATATTTAGACTGTAGTAGAAACCGTTGCATAAAATATAAAGAAACATACGTCAGCCAACATTTAAAAATTCTCATTTATATTTAAGAAAAATGCGTGCAGTAAATAGTTAAACGGTAACTACTCCTTTAAGGAGACTGGACAGTCAGAAACTCGATTTTTTTGCTGTTGTATTTTTCGAAAGTACCACCCTTCCCGAGTAAAATGCCGTTTGGTTTATTTTAAATTGGCAAAATTAAGGATTTTACAGCCGTAATTCCACTTTCGAAACTTTAAACGCATTTTTCTCGGAATCATATTTCCTCTTCGTTTTGCAGTGATTGCGAAAAAACGGAGGTACAAGTCGATTTGAAAAAAAATCAGCATATGTGAAACATGTCTAGTTACGACCTGAACCTACGCGTAAGTCTGTGAAAACTTCTGTTTTGACAAAAAAAAAATAAAATGGCTCTTTTCCCTGGCGAAAAATCAAGTTTCTTCAAAATTTGCCGTTTTGCAGCCGCCATTTTTATAATTTTGATATTTTTTCTTTTTCAATAGGTTCAGGGCAGAATGATGGTCAGGGCAAAGTATCAATTTCAGAGAATATATCACAATTCAATTTCTTACAGCCAGAATCACTGCAAAATTACAGCAGCTCCAAAAAAAGCACCTATATATCAGGCAATTGTAGCGCTGACACACATATGTATATATTATTCAAATATTTTTTTTTACTGTTCATAGTATTAGCAAACATTACCCAAAAGTACTAGTCACAATTTGCATTCATCTCCTTGTAATTAATTCGCAAAAAATACTTGATTTTCGAGCGTTCTGACTGCCTAGTCCCCTTAAGTATAACGTAAAGTGACATTCCCCTGTTATACCACAAATATTTCCTTTCCTTCTTTTGCCGCTTCTAACTACCCCCACTGCACACGAGAATATATGCTAATTCGACGAGCCTGGGAGGCCGTTAATTCCTTCAACAAGCCCAAACGACACCACAATTTTTCCTCATTACCAGCGAAACGTCCAGCTGTTATTCCCAGGGACGTTTAAATAAGTGGGGATCAAATTTCCGCGGTTAGAAAAGGCGTCTAATTACACGGGAACACTGCTTTAATTCCCCCCCATTGCTCGCAGTCTTAAACCCCCCTCCCCATGGGCAACATGGGTAATAACAGTATTTTTCTGTTGCTCACCTCTCTTAATTCCTTTTCCTCGCGGCGCATTAAGTGGCCGCGACGAGCGTGGCAGCGAACTTGTTTTTCCATTTGCGTGCGATTTTATTGGCCGCGTCAGGGCGTGCACGGGCACACGTTGGCCGGGAACAGTTACGATAAGGGATGGCGATAACCAAGGCCGATGATGGAGGGCACTGTAGACCGAGGCTCGTCGTAAAAAACGGGCTATAAACGTGCCAAGTGCTCTTAGGGATCGCTCGCGTGTCCTGGCTTCCTCCAAAGACGCTTCTTTTATTCTCGCCAATAACGATCTATCCTTTGTCCTGGCAGCTTGTCCCTCCTAGCGCGGGACCCAATCGAGCCACTAGAACGACAGGATAAAAATAAATCATTTTCGCGCACGACGAATTACACGGCGCTGGGCAACGTGGAGGGTCTCTTGTATTTCTGTTCTTTCTCCAAGGTGTTCTGCGATAAGAGAGATGAGTGTTGGCGTGGACACTGCGCCTGGGATCTCAGGTGAAAAATGTAGCTTCGGTATGGTGGCCTCTTTTTTTTTAAAGCATTTGAAAATTTGCGGAAATTCTTTGAAAGCCTGGTGCAAAGTGGATCGATTCGTTCGGAGTTCGTAAGTTCGATAACGTTCTGTACATTTGGAGTTTCTTGACGATTTTGACTTCGAGGTATGGTTCGCGAGATTGAACGAGCACATTGTGTTTGAGAAGTTGGGATTATAATCTATGAGTTCCAGGGGTTGCAAGATTGAGGGAGATTAAAGTTGGAAGTTTCAAATATTTGATTACGGGAGTTGAAAATTTCTGAGATCTCGTTAAGCTCCAGTATTTCCTTCCAAGAAGTCTTAGAAGGGTTCCTGTTAGAGGCTCGTGAGAATTTTTTCATATTGTCCCTCGGATTTCTCATTTGTCTAGAAGTATTTGTCGACGCTCCAAGTGATACAGGTCAACCATTTCTGCTCCGCATCTCGTACATCAATATTCCCCGGGCTTGCCTCTAATTACCACTCCAAAATCTTCGATCATCACACAGAACTGATTACCCAGAGATAATCCAATGGTAATCCAACACCCATCCACGCGAATCGCCTCCTCGGCCCGCACCTAAACCCCGTTATTCCACTTGGAGGCTTTAAACTCGAGTCCATAAAAGGTTCGGTGTGTTTCTCCTCGCCCTTTATTCCTTCCCCGGTTCTCCGCTCCCTTTTTTTTTACGATTATATCTCTTATCCCCCTTTCGTGTCTTTAAATCCACGCTCCCAGAAACGGCATTCCCGTACTCCCCCCGCTTCTCTGGCTCTTCGAACCGAGCCGTCACTGTCGCCTTCCTCTTGTAGGTAAAATTCACGTGAATGGTTCTCATGGCTCGCGATTTTTAGGGTAACTACGGGGACGTGTCTGATCGAAAGGCCCTGAGGAAGAAGCTCGGCTGCAAGTCGTTCAAATGGTACCTCGACAACGTTTACCCAGAGCTCTTCATTCCTGGCGAGGCGGTGGCTTCCGGCGAGGTAAGGATTTACACGTGTCCCGCGGCGTCTTCTTTTCGCAGGTGCGGTGCTGCGTGGGCGAGGGCCTCTATCGAAGTCATCCAGGGACCAGGAGAGGGTGGCAGCCATTCGTTCCTTTAACAACGTTACCCGCTACTTTGATCCATCAAGGTGTTGAGTTACCGGGATCGGAGGCTCCTCTGTGGGACTGCGTGCAGGCGTGGATAAATGGACGAAAGGTGGTTTCCTTTTCATCTTTTCACCCCGGTCTCCTTACTTGCACGTCGCGGCGAACGAACGCGTGTAATGGTTTACTAAAGTGCACCACTCTTGGGCGCGCGATGTCTTCCTCGGAGGAGGCGTAGATATCGAGTGTTGCGAGGTTCTGGTAACGTTTTCTTGTTCGGCTTTTATTAGGTTTTCAGGGATATTGGATATCTGTTTTTGTTGTGTCTGTGAAGGGGTCTTGTGGGATTGAGTAATTGGGAGGGTTGTTAAGAAGCAGTATACATAGAATACAAAAAGGTTTTTCAGAGTTAAATTTATTGTAAAGGGCTGTTAATATTCGTTTCGGAGAAAGGAGCAGGTGCTTCGAGAATCTCAATAATTTTATTTCGAGAAGTTTATTGAAAACGTGCCAATAATTCCATGGTAACTTTTTTATGATAAATATATGGTATAAAATGAGGTGTAACTTGAGAATTTTTGCTACATTTGTGTACCTCTTTAATTCACATTTACAGTAGCATTCATTGGAAAAAGTTCCCAAATTAATGCGCGTTTAAAAAATTAGGAAGAATACATTATTCCGAGGGTGTTGCGAAAATTGAACAGTACCCCTCTTTTAAACACATTTTTCACATTGTTGGATATTTAAATCGTGGCATATTCATGAAACATTCTGCTAAAATTATAAATACTCTGCTGAAATAGCCACGAAAAATATCACTAACTGGTACACTGGTGTACTGCTAACGCTGACCATTTGTCAATTAAACTTGTTTACAAGTGAGTGCTAATATTGTGGGAATTCGGATTTGAGGTTTAACGGGCTATACAACTCGTTGGGCGAGGAACAAGAGAAAATATAATTAAACAGAAAAAAAAGAAACATACAGCTGGTAGTAGCGATCACACGTACTCTCTTTTGCTACGACGACGACTGACTCCTCAAGTCGTCCTACCTGGAGTCCCTCATAACATTCCAATACATACATAGTACGGACTAGACGACAACACACACACACACTCACACACACGCCTCGACCGTAGCCAGGTTTTCGCGCCACTACAATATTATCATCGACGAAAAAACCAAATACTCTTTTACATAATATATTAAATTAATTGAAGCACTTAACATAGCACGACATTATGAAAATTCCCTATTTCCTATAAACAATAATTCTGTTCATTGCCTATATGCGTTCATATATCTATATGCATACAATATGCATGAATGCACATAAAGCTCCACTGTTGGTAGCAGAGGCAATGATTGATGCCGATAAGCTTACTAGCAGAAACAATGCCTTCGATCCAGGAACAATGCAACCCGCGGTCGACACAATCCCCATCGGATCAAGAGGAACGCCCGCGCGACATTCGATTGGAAATCGATTCACCTCCGTTGGCTTGTTGAATTCTTGGCTTACACCGCTGAAGTTGGTAGTCGTTCGATAATGGAAGGGAATCAAACGTCGCTTCGGGCGAAGACGCTTTCCCCTCGGGATATTGGCAGGACTTTCGATTTCGGTTTTGCAATTAAAGTCCCCGCCGTTTCAAGGCTGTAGCCCTTGGCTCTGTTATTCTCTGTGACCTTGGTGGCAGCTTAAATGGATTTTCTCGAAGAGTAAAAGCACGATCTACTTTGCAATGATTCTCACGTTGCAAGAACCCTTTCATCAATTGGAAAGGGTTCTTGAAATTGAACGTGAAGAAGAATATTGTAAAAAGTTAACCCGACTTAAAATGGTAGAAAAATATAGCTAGGTAGAATAGGAATTAACAGAAAGGCTGAAATATGAAGCTAGGGAAAGGAATGTAAAGTAGAGAACCATGAAGCATAAGTAGGACTGGTTCGTTTCTAGTCAGTCACGTTGTACTTCATTAAGGGGGTATACCCGTTTGAACCCTCGGAAAATGTATACATTTTGTGGATTTTTTTACAAGTCAACGGTTTGATGCAGATTTCCCGTTTTTTAACTATGTTTACATAGTATTATGAACTACTTATAAAAAAAGTTTCAGTTAAAAAACTATTGTTTTTCGGAAGTTACGGATACATGTCCGAAAGTCTCTCGATTTTAGACGGCTAAACGGTGGCCCTAAAAACTCGCGCTACGTTCAACCAATTTACTTCAAATTTTGCATGCAGAATCATAATAAGATTCCGCATCGTCCAACGAAGGCTTTTTTTATTTCGATTCCCCGTTTATTATTTATAAAGGAAAAAGGTGGATTTTTCTCTTAGAAAAATTTAACTTTACCTTTGATCTCTCACCATTTCTTTATTTTTCATAATTTTCAAAATCGCCTTCGTTGGACGATGTGGAATCTTATTATGATTCTGCATGCAAAATTTGAAGTAAATTGGTTGAACGTAGCGCGAGTTTTTAGGGCCACCGTTTAGCCGTCTAAAATCGATAGACTTTCGGACATGTATCCGTAACTTCCGAAAAACAATAGTTTTTTAACTGAAACTTTTTTTATAAGTAGTTCATAATACTATGTAAACATAGTTAAAAAACGGGAAATCTGCATCAAACCGTTGACTTGTAAAAAAATCCACAAAATGTATACATTTTCCGAGGGTTCAAACGGGTATACCCCCTTAAGGTGCAAATCCACGACGAGCCAAAAATTTATTTAATTATTTTATTACCTATTTATTAATTATTTTGCCATTAGTTTCTTGCAACTAGACTCTCGCGAGACAAGTTTCCTGATATATTTTCAGAAACCTCATCTCTCGCGACTATTTTCATTATTTATATTTAGCTGTTGCCGAGATTTTTGTCTCATGTAAAGACTCGTCGTAGATTCGCACCTTAAAACTTTGTTTTATCACGCCCTTTAGGTCGTTTAGTTTTTACTGATTCAATAATTAATAGCAGATTATCATATACATATTATCTTTCACATTCACTCTTATACAACTGTATACAACAGAATTCCCACTTCTCCCATTCACATTTAACACACAAACTAAATCTTTCCACCCAGAACTAACAAAATACCCATTGCTACATCCAAAACCCTACCAACAATTTCATCAAAACACCAACGAATAACGCTTACCATTGTTGTTTACCGATCCATTTCCCACTGGGTGCCCAATTTCTCGATTCAACCTCCGATCGAATCCCAAGTGGAGCACGCGAAGCGTATCGCGAAGCGCGGTATGAAATTGTGCAGCATTCCATTGCATATTTCCAGTCAGGTCGATGAAAACACGCAGTGCGAGCCTTTCGTTTGAAAAACATTGCCCCCTCCCCTGGCACGAGGGATATTTGCAACGGTGCAGGAGGAGGGGGATAATCGAAGGGGAAGAACTCGAAAATGAACGCGCATAAATATCGGCGGGGGAGGAAGAGGCACGACGGTCCAGCGACGGAAATCGCGAGCACCGCGGGGGGACTCGCGATTCGCTTTGCTCGTCGCGCGATTGACAGTGCATTAATTCCGTTTCCCGTGCAGGATTCATGTGGGGGCGGCGATCAATCACGTCCCGATTTATTTCCGTCGTGTTGCGACGCCGGTTGGCGTCTACCTGCCCTCTGTTTCCCTGCATTCGTAATTGCGAAATGATTGTCGAGCTTGTCGAGCATGTCGCCGATAATCTCCTCAGCTACGGTTCTCCTACGGGTCATTACATTCTCGACCCGTGTAGCCTGTGCATGATCGATGCACCCTGCCCCCAGTTATTGAAGTGTAACGGGACATCACGTTCCTCTCATTCTTCATTTTTCGTTGTTCCTGGAACTCGCGAATCGTTAGTGCTTATTCCTCCTTTCTGGAGGCTCAGTTGTGTGGCTGTGCAATATTCCACGGTTTGAGACGTTAGAGTTTCGAGTTACATACTACTGGACATATGCAAGATGAGTAATGTACAAGCCTCTAGGAAGCGAAACTGATTGGCTCCACTTTCTGTTCTACATTTCTCGGTCTTAGTACCCCAGCTGGGAATAAAATTCCACGAAATAAAAAATAGAAGAAACTGATGATGTTTGGCTTCCCAGAGGCTCCTGTGAGTGTCCATTCCGCGACCAATCACTTCGCGGGAGTACAGCTTGAAATATTGATCTGGCTGACCGCGTATCGACTGTTTCTACTTGCTGCGACTGGCGAAACTCTTACGCCTATGGCAACGCAGCCACAAAAAGGAACTCCGGATCTCCAGGCTTGCTATTTTATACAGACGTATCCGTTTCGTTCGCCAGCTTCACTCTCTTGTTTGCTTAGCAAGAAAATTACACCACGCGGTGTAAAGAAAGAAAAATTTCCATAGCTTGTTTAGCCCGAGGGGTATTACCCAGCAACGCGGTTAAGTTTGCTCTCCGTACACGTAGGTTACTTCCGCAAATATTATCAACGATTTCATTTTCACAAATAGAAATTTAATTCCAAGCGATTTCTTATCCGGGGAATTACAAATTGCAGCGTTCTCGCGGCGCAAATTGCCTGCCCCCGAGAGTGGGATCGTGCGTCCTCGCGAACGTGTACGAAATTCCGACGACGTCACGATTCATATCGAGAATTAATCTTAGCGCTGTGTAAGCTACGGTATCGCGTGAGCAAAATATTTTGCACCTGTATACCTTTCCCCCCCATCCCCATTTCTTTTTACACTATTTCCCTTCCGCGGGCAATTCATAACGCTCTTAACGGTTGCTTAATGTCGCCCCCTGCTCGTTTTATTGCGGCCGTTCTCGTAAAGTGATCTGCGAGAATAGATCGGCCGAGCGTTTGAAATTCTACGGGGATATTAAAGGAAAAAGTTGATACGGTTTACAAGCACGTGTAGAGATTGCGATTTTATACAGACACTTCGTATTTAACGTTTCCCCAGTAATTCTTTGAAGAAAGCACGGGAACTAATCTTTCGAATAACATCACGCGCAAAGTGTTCGTCGTTAAAATTTGATTCCTTTGTTTCGTTAACGGGCACCCCCTTCAAACTACTTTAGGCCCTCTCTTTATGTATGCTTCCTGATCCGTGATAAAGACAGGGTATCTAGAAGCGGATTAAAGGCTTCCTACTTCCACGTAAATTGCAGTATCACGCAACTTGGATATTTTATGCTTTGCTCTATCCCCTCCCCCCTGCTTTCCTCCAGTTTACCCGATCTCAGCGTTAATTAAAATAACAAAACTGGAGTATTTAGAGGAATTGAATTTAAAGCAGATATATTGCAGATTTAAATTGACAGTAAATTCCACAGATGTCTCTGTTCATAACTATTAAATGAACTATAAAGTTTTTACAGATTTTACATATATTTTATGTTTTCGTGATAGTTCTTTCAATGTGAAGGTGTTAACTCAAAGGAATACCAGTAAAATAATACGATTGGAATAAAAATGAAATTCACTGCGCTTTGGGTAATCAGGAACGATGCTTAGTAATTAGTAATAAGTTTATTAGTACACTATTTTCTATTGTGTGAAAGGCGAATGGGGATTTAAAGCTAGTGACGTGTGGAAAGATGGATCAAGGAAAATTCGTACAGGAATTACATCGTTATTACGTCGCAAAAGCGGTACTGCTTTTTGATCATGATCGATTATGACGTTTTGAAAGGAACGATGCTTTAATCTTTCATGATTTACACACTCCCTTTTACGAGCACCGACAAGACGAAGGTAGATTGGTTTCCCCACGCCATGCTCTTTTAGCAAGATCGGCTGGAAATGAACTTTATAACTGGATCGTAGAACTTTTCGTTGGTGTCAGAAATTACACTTTTTCAGTGAAGCGTATTCATGTTCTATCGAGATGGTGATACATCTTGAAACTAGTTGTTGGGGTCATATACAGCGAATTTGTAATTTATAATAGTCAGAGAAAATATTTAATCGAAGGAACTCGTTGAGTATGTTCGAGGAAGTATTTCATTTATTTATTCACTGTTTTAAAATGAATTTCAATGTTAAATTTCATGGGATAGATATTTTTAACACTTACCTAAGAAAATTTTGTATGGTTTCTAAAAAGTTCTGTGAAGAAAGGTGGAATTTAAGAGTTAAAGCATTTGGGATGGAATTGTTCAATTTACTGATTATTTAAACAGTTTTTAGGCGGCAGATGTTTCTTTCAAAATGATGTATGCATTAATTGTTATACGAGAATATAGTAAAAATTGATTAAAACTATGATTAACGTATGTAGACAGTTGGGATACAGCGTGTAAGTGGTGCAGGCTCGTATTTGGTCAGACAAACGTTGCCTTTAATAAAACTGATACTACTGCGTCTAGATGTAACTTCTGATGCATGTGTTATTTTGAAAAGAATTTTAAGAGATAAATTCTGAAGTATTTGACCATCAAAGTTAGGCACTATTATTCAGCATTTGTTATTTTCCACAAAAATAATAGTTTACTACCTGTAATTGCTTTACACGAATATTCTATGGATTTTTACGTGAATTGTTGGACTGCACACATTGTTAAAAAAAAATCGTTCTATTCAGCTTTGTTTTCAAAATTGTTGCAATTGAAGGCTCGGATGCAATAAGGGAACAAGCGCTCGAAAATGGAAAAAGTTATTGTCCAAACACTAAGAAAGATTGGAAAATTAAATTTTGTTAAACTGAATTTTAAAAAATATACTGTTGTAAAGCTCGTCACGGCGCACATTTTTTCTATTTACAGTTTGTTTATCTAATCATTACTATTCGAGCTAAAAATTATAAACCAAAAATTTTTCATCGTCCGAAATCATTATTTCTTTAGACATAAATTGCGATAATTTGAATAAATATTAATGGATCGTTATGAAAATTAAAACATAACTTCAGAAAACTCTAGCGAAGCCGCAAAATGTATGCACAAAACCCTTATGTTAACAAATCTAATAATATTTAATTAAAAATTAATACTGGACATAACCCATGTTTTTCAACGTTCGGCGTTAAAAAGTATCGAGGTAATTTTGAGGAACATATAACTTGCAGCGACAAAGTTTTTTCTTAATATACAAGGAAGATTTTCAGCAATTTTCACACTGATTAATAAATAATTGTAGAAGATATGACGATGTATATAAATCTTGCGCGCCACCAACAGTCGCGTCAACATTTAATTTTTCAATCTTTCTTAGCGTTTGGACAATAATTTTTCCCATTTTCGTGCGCTAGTCCCCTCATTGAACTATTTTCATCCTAACTTTATTCATACATGCATACGTATTACTGGTAAATTGTGCTGGCTGGTGAGTTCGGATTTTTTCTTTCAAAGTTAATTACTTTTCTTTTGTTTTATTTCCTGGAAGGTAGTTTTGGAACTGTATAAACTGTCTCGTGCTTCAGCAAACTTGCAAACGACTTTCATAATATACGACTCGGTTTGTCAGATTCCATTGCAATTCAGGGTTTCATAGCATTTCAGAATTTTATCTTGACAAATTTTCTAAACCTTCTCGCTGGGACGTATCGCGTGAACGTAATTGGCAATGATGGAAAAGCACAAGAAACATTTGCCAACTGTGTTCGACAGGAATTTTAATTAAATTTTGCATACGCCCGAGGCAAACTAAGTTCATCCATCTTTTTTTAGTCGCGGGAACTTGAGTTTAATGGTACAGCTACTTTCCAAAGTTTCACGCTTCCAATGTTATCTCGAAAACTATTGGAAATACATGAAAACTTTTTCCACGAATATTTGATGCTCTCCGACGTAATTTATTAGAGCACATGCATTTCTAAAAAGGCCACTGTCGTTACTTGTTCCTTGCGAGTGCTTTAAATTTACACAAGAACAGGGAACTATACTTTTGGTAACTGAAACTCAACTCCACATGCACACGTGCCTTTTCCTTGAAGCCTAAAGTAGTAATTCCACCTTAAGCCTCGTTCACATTAGTCAAGTTACTGGAATTCCAATGACTTGAAACTACATTACTTGAAATATCTTTTCAGGTTTCTTGCAACTTGCAAGTAAAGTAGACACCCTTCCAACTTCACTTGCCTCGAAATACAATTTGGCCCTTATAGTGCCAACTTTTAATCTTTGTTTAAGTTACAACAAATTGCATTATACCAAACTTCAACTTAACAATATTTATTAAACAAGGAACTAATCTGCGACCTTTACAAACTAATAAACTACTTTGCCTTTTTAATTAAATTTTCCTTGTCAACTGACTATAATTTTACAAAAGAGTAACGCTTCTTAACAACCCATAATTTGGGGGAAAACTCTAGGAATCATTAACGCTAGTAACTATTAGCCGCTACAACAACTTGACTAATGTGAGCGAGGCTTTAGCTTCAGAAATTTCAAACAACCTCAGTGAGGGACTAAAAAAATCAGCAGAAATAATGTAAAAAATCCCAAATAATATTTAATTGACGTTGCATCTTCAAATAACAAGTACAATAGGAAGGAATTAGACGAAAGCTCGTGTCCTAGCATCCATTATCCTCTCCCTCCTGAAGATCGGATAAGAATCAAGTGCTATGCCATAGAAATCGTATCGATCAACCCCTTCCCGCCTCGGTGAATACCCTTCTCAGCATTTCACCCCCTCGAACCGGGAACGGAATGCGTTCTGCCATATTTTTTCTTCGCGCCCACTGGCGCCAGCATTCTCGGTACGGCTGCAGAAACTCTTACGGCGGGGTAAATAGTGGGACCGGTGGGGGAGGGGCAGGAGGGGTGCGCTCGGAAAAAGGAAGAATGCATAAAGGATGGCTGGACATTTTCACGAAGAAGCATTTCACGCGGTGCACGCTTCGGAATGCGGTTCGCGCCGCATGCGAAATAACAATTTCGTCTGGGACGAGCTGCCTCGAAACTTATGTTTTCGCCTTTTCTCCCATTCGCCCCACCCCCTGCCCATCTTCCTCCTGTCCTTTTTTCCTTCGGAGTGTCGGTTAAATCAAGCTGGGCCTTCCGCCGCCGAGGAAAAACGAGACCGCGAGGGTAAATTTATAATACCCGCGAACCACCCGCCCGTCGAGGTTCTGAATAATTTTAAATCCATGCAGATCATCGTATTCGCGACTGGAATAATTGGTTGTCCTGGATTTCTTGATGGACGTTGGGGTGAATTTTTTACACTTCGGTGATCGATTCTGTAATTTTGTAATCGGGTAGTTTCACTTGCTACGAACTTTCTTTTCAAGGTGCAGAGACATTTGCGAAATAGGTATAATATCGTCTTTCATGGTTGAATTAGCATTTGGAATTTTGATTAAAGAAAAATCTTTTCACAACATTCTCTCACTAGGAAAGATTGCAAACTCGGAAATTCAAAAAATTATGAAACTTTGGGGATATAGGTATGATGGTTTTTTTTTGCTGCCAAAATTCACTCGAAGAGGGTGAAATTGGCCCCTGAAAATCCGGCTATTTTCTGAATTTATACTATAACTGGCGAACTGTAAAAGATAGAAAAAAAGTTTTCAGACAAATTTACTTGTTTTAATTAGAACTTTCATTTAGTAACTTACAGTTCTTAGAGGTCACGAGTTATAACATAAAATCGGAAAATAGCTTTTCAGGGGTCAATTTCACCCTGTTAGAGTGAATTTTGGCCGCAAAAAAATGCGTAATACATACCCCCTAAGTTATAATTAATTTCCGGGTTGGGGATCTCCCCTTGTGAGTTGAAGCATTTCATTTATTTCTCAGGAGTGCGTGCATAAGTAGATACATACCTAAGATACTTTAATTTAATGAACAAGATCTGAAGGAAAGGATGCATTTTTTTGAGTAGGGTTTTATTTTAAGGTCGCATCAACGCTGGAGTCATTGGCGACCGCTCACCTCCGCGCAATGATTACATATTTAAAATTTAGTTACAAAATTACAAATGCAAATATAAATTAATCGAAAAATTGCATTTTTCTTTTTAATTTGCAGATAGTTGAAATTCCACTTGAAAGATAGTGTGTTTGTAACTCAAAATTGCAGGTGTTCTGTTCCCCAACTTTCATATTATAATTTCCTTACAAATTAATAGTATTTACAGAAAATTCTTATTGATTCCGGTGCTTCAACTATCCCACTATGGAAAAAATTCTGTGTACTTAACATTCAAAAAATGACTTCTTTCCTCTATTCAAACCACTGTGCAACGTCCAGTGGGGGACGTGTGCGCTTTACTTATAATTCGTGTGTACCAAATTACTTATTCATATAAACATAATAAAGTACACCTAGGTACTAATAGTGTAAAAACCAAACAACGAACAAGAACGAACCAAGCAACACTCAAACAAGCAACAGTTCACCACGTGCGAACCTCCTCTAGCCTAATAAACCTGAATGTCTCCACGTGCAGGAGGAAATCATTCATAAAAAATCGCCGAAGCTACACAGAGGAGCCTCCGAGTCTCTTTGATAAAGCTGACGAGGAAGATCGAGTCGGCGTACCTTTCGGAATTTTATCGGGACCGCTGACGATAAATCACTAGTTTTTATTCCAGCCAGCCAACGACGACGGCGACAACGGGAGGAGGATGAAAGGGATGAAGATGCTCGCGTTGAAACTGCAGCGACCACAGAATTCTTGCATGCGACGAAATCAGGACTGCTGACCGAGCTCCGTGACTGAATGCACCTACTGCATGAACGCGCGCACCTACGCGTGCACGTGCAACGCTGCACACGGTCACCTGCGGGTGCAGGGTTCACGCGCGCACGGTGAGGGTGCAGTTTCGCGAACGAAACAACCAGCGCGGCTCATTTTCAATTTTCCACCCCGTTATCTGAAAAAACGGAGGACGTTGCAGCGTTGATATTTTTGCTCGCGTGCAAGTATTCTGTGGTCGAGAGGTCGCCGAGGAACGCGAGACTCGACGAACTTAACCTCCCAGAAAAATCAACAACTCTATTCACCCTGTTCAAAACTGCTGAACACTTTAATTAAAAAGTTATTCGATATTTTAAGAGGCGGGGCAGTTAGAGAAACGATTTTTTTGGAGGTTCAAGATGCTCCTCGAGCTAGAGGCTGCCGATCGCATCGCACCGCTTCCGTTGACTCATGTGTCTTCTTGTTCCAGACAGGGCGCAACGAATTCCCTCGCTGTGAATATTCCCGCTGGCGCGCAAACACGGGGGAAAACGGCGGTAGCGGGCGCGTCGGGGAAATATTTTCTATAGGAAACACGAGCCGACACGCGGACACGGGAAATATATCGCGGGATAATTCCATTATTTTTATCGCCGCTGTTGGCAACTTGGCGCGGATCGATTTGTGTTTTTTTCCCCGGTGTTTGCGCGCGATGTGCCACGCAAATAGCGAGCCTCCGGGGCAACCCTCCCGCGCTTTCAGCCCCGCGCAACGTTTCGTCCTAAGACCTTCTAAACCCCGAAATGATCGCACTAACTAATGAACGCAGGTTCGTAATCTCGGAGAGGGAGGTAACACCTGCCTGGATTCGCCGGCGCGCAAGGCAGACTTGCACAAACCGGCTGGACTCTATCCCTGCCATCGACAGGGTGGAAATCAGGTATAAATATACGCGGATGCAGAGCGAATCCACGTACCAGACACATTTTAACCCCGTCGGCCGTTTGTTTCCGTGCGTGTTCACGCCCCGGGCGAAAAATCGACTTTGTTTTTCGAGGCCCTCGTAACCCCTTCGCGCGGGGGGAAAAAATTTGTTCCGCGTGCACGTTTGACGCGGCAGATCGATGTTTGATTCGGACCGAGATTGCATTGAATTTATTGGCGACTGAAGCATAGCAGCGACGATATATTGATATTTGACGCGCGTAGTAAAGTAACTTTTATTATTTGAACGAACAGCAGCGCGGCAGACTTCTGTTTCGATTTCGGCTGCGTCGTGCCGGGAGCTCTCGCTATTTTGTATCGTCACGCGGAAGTGAATGTAGGTGAATATTGGATATTCGAAAGAGTGTTATAAACAGTATAATGGGGAGATAATATTTAGAACAGTGGTTAAAAAAAAGTTTTTAGCGTTTTGTTTAAATATTATTAAGCGAGGGTTATATTCCGAAATATGTGCCTGTTTTTAATGTGTGTTTTCTTTACCTTGTCAAATTTTCTTTGTAAAAGTTGGGAAAAGGTTTAGAAGGAACAGAGTTTTTAGATCAAACGTATTTCTAGGAATACGACGAAAGTATACGTAAACTCAAAATTCGCAGTAGCTTATGCAATTTCGACGTCCTAGTCGCATCCCTGCAGCCCCTTTTATTCCCCAATAAGGCGTCTCTGATGCAGCAAAAGTCGACTTTTTGCTCGAGCAGAAAAGACACTAACCTTCTAACACTTCGTTGACCACTCCTGCATGCTTCTGCGATGCTCATTCTAGGCTTTCGTTTGGATCCACCAGTGTGCTCGTGTGTTTCCGCCCCTGCAAGATCGGGAAGCGAAAACAATGTAGGAGGGTGTTGCGTGAAATCTTCTCGTGAGATCTCTAGACTTGTATTAATGGAACAGAGTCTGTGCAATGGGTAGTAATTGTTTGAAATTTTGTTGAATTTCCGATTCAGATCAGACACCTCGTTAGCAGCATATGCATAGACTCGCCAGGGAAACCTGAAGACTTGCACCAGCCAGTGGGTTTATATCCCTGTCACCGCCAGGGCGGCAATCAGGTACACTAAGTCAAAAATCCACGGAACGAGAATATTTACTAATAACGGGGCACGCGGTTGTCTAATTGTCTGTTACACAATTTTCTCATATTTTATTGGATCCTTGATGGTGATGGGATATTTGAAACTCTACTCGCTTGTGGGGTGGCAGAACAGTACTGACTGTACAGCAGAGATGGGCAAACAATTATTTGAAATAAAAATTTGTGCACGAGAAGTTATTTGAAATAAACATTTGTGTGCGAAATTTTTATTTCAAATAATTTTTTGCCCATCTCTGCTGTACAGTATAGACTAACAAAGGACTGGTTAATTCGATAAACAAATGTAGCTCTCTTACAAAATCATAATTTATACTTCCAATTTAGAACTTTCGAAAATTACTTACTGTAATCGATTTTGTCCAATCCTTTGTCTTTTCTCGCCAGAATTTTATTGTACAGGGTTTGTTTTTAAAAAAAGGCTATCTAAGAGGATATAGTGAATAAGAAGTGTCCACTTGACGTTAATCAAATTTGTCAGTGTAATGTCAGATTTCCTGCTTCAGTAACATGCTTCAGTACTTTACTCATCTGCAGTCTTTAAATATCGTACAGAGATATAGAACGACATTATTATCCTTCCTTGCTGAAAACCTAGCACGCCTTCTAACACACAAATAGTGAAACTAAAATGTCATTTCGTTCCTTAAGCTTTCATCCATAAAGTGTAAAAGTATAATGAACTTTTTAAAAAAAAAGTAAAACACCGACTTCAAAGGTGCGCTAAAAAGAATAAAATAATTTTCTTTAAGTCGGTGCCAAAATAGAAACAAAATTAAATCAGCTGGACGCGCGACGTGCCACTAAATTTTTGCGCTCTCTAATTCCCGGGCGGTATTGTGCTAATGGACTATAATTGATAAAGGTTTAGAAATTAATTTAATTTTGTTTCTATTTTGGCACCGACTTAAAAAAATATATTTTATCCTTTTTAGCGCACCTTCGAAGTCCGTTTTTTTACTTTGCTTTAAAAAGTTTGTTATTTTTTTATTTTTAGTCACCTTCGTTTGAAATCGATTAAAAACATTTATTATGGTACCAATTGGGGAACATACTCCATATAAAAACGAAATAATCATTCAAATCACGTTACAAAGTTATGCGCGAACATGCATTAAAACTGGAATTCTAGATAAATCTAGAGTATCTAGATAATCATAAAAAAAATAACATGGTATCACCTTCATACGCTTTCAAATAAAAAAAGAATCATCGAAATCGCTGCACCTATGCGAAAGTTATGCGTGAACATACATGCGCACATAATGAAATATACGTGACGAATTGAGTAACCTCCTCCTTTTGCAGCCGGTTAAAAAGGAACTGCATCCTTCTCCTTAAACTGCTACTGTACATTTCACAAAATGCAACAACCATTTCCAAAAGCGTACGACTTAAAACGAACATGTACCCATTTTACAGAACACAGTCTACAAATACAGTGATTATTTTCTCTCGACATTGACAGATCCCATTATCTACAAGTCTCACTTTGCAGACAATCCAGGGAACCCTCGCCTCCATCTGACTACCGCAGTGCATCCTCAACCACTGTTTGCCCATGTTCGTGAACACCAGACGCTTCCAAAATTCAGAATCTCTTTCCTAAACTCCCCGCACGGTTCTCGCGCAAGTTACTAAATTGTTTCACCAAGATTACCTAACCGTTTGTCGTGCATTTGCGTCGCGTTGCGCAAGGGACGAACGACCCCGAGCGATTGTTTACGAATTATCGTTGCGCCGGGAACAAGTCTCGCGGCAGGAAGGAGGAAAAAAAAAAGGGGACCATTAACCGACGACACGTTTACCATTTAACTTGCACGCTAACTCGCTGCTAAGCTCGACCCGTTTCGCTGCAATTAGTAACGTCGCTAATCTGGTGCAGGTGCTCATCAATCGTCCCCTCCGCCCGCGGCACGATGACCTGAAACACCTTTCTCTAGCCCGGCTATCTGCTCCTTGTCGTCATTTTTAGTATCGCGTCGGATTAATCTCCCAGCTCCTGGGAACGAACAGACGCGACTGGAGTTATTGCCTGGGATGTAACTACCCGCTCAAGTCAGGATAATGCTGGTTCACCTGGCCATGATGCATCTTTCAGTGGTCGTCGATACAGTTTCAGAAGTTTTGATGTGTCAGTGCCTTATTTTTAAATGTAGTTGAAGGTGGTATACATGTCGTATGTATAGTTGCTCAATTAGAGAGAAATGGATTTCTGTTTGGCAAAGGTTAATTGGGCCAAATTATGCAGGAAGCTACCCTCAATGATCTGAAATTGAGTTAATTTAGTTGAAGATTTAAATTGTTCAAAAATAGCTTTATTTCTATTGTGTATATTTTATTTCTTCTTATTGTTTTGCAATGTTTTTTAATTGGTTATTTACAACTGAGTAGTGTAATTAATATTGTTTTAAATCTTCTGTAATTTTTGTTCTTGATCCCTAAAGTGGAACTATTGCCTGGTCCTTGTAATAATTGTATAATGTAAGGGTTGGTAATTTTTTGAAAATAAAGATCACACAATTATGGGCTCCGTGCTGTGTTTAACTAACTTTTGGTCATTTCGAGGGTAGGTAGGTTTGTGCATAACTTGGGCTAATTCAAAGTCAGATCTTCCATTGCCTCGACTTTTGAATTCTTTTCACTTCATGACTTCCTTTCTGCAGATAAAGATTGGGATTTCGTTAGGAAAGCAATTCATTAAATATTCATGGAAATTTAGTCTGCTTCTTTGAGTATGGTTGTAGGAAGTATTTCTTGAACCATGACTGTACTCATTTATTTAATCTTGGCGAGGAAATGAATGGAAGACAAGAGTGCTCCGTCTGTAATGAATGGAATCATGCGAACCCCTATGTTTGAGTACCACTCAATGAAATATTTTCTATCATCCACATTTACTTCCCCTGGATGGGGGGAATTTCCAACTCCTCTATTCCATCTCATCGCGTACATTTACCTTCCATCGAGTGGTCCTCGATCTTTCGCTACAAAAGCGAGGAACTTAATGAAACGGTCCCGGCTGAAAATTTCGTTTCGCCGCTGCGGAGAGAGAAAAAAAAGAGGAGGGGAACGAGGTGAGCTCGTTACCACGTGGGACGCGTGCAGCCACGTCGAGCCCGTGGAAATCTGTCCTTGTAGCCGGGCGCTCTCGCGTCCCGTCGTTAAAAATCACGCAGACGTCGACGACCAACTCGCGCGCGAATCCCCGTTGCCGTTTCTCACAAAAGCCAGCTTCCCCCCGGTTCTAGCGCAGTTTAACAACCGTGACAACCAGTTACAACCGAAAACACAATCAGTCGGCGCACGCCTGGCCTCGTACAGCGCCGCTTTAATTTACCTATTTGCCCTAGCAATTAAGCCGCGGTTTCACGGTAATTACGCTGCTGCTCGAGTCGACCGGTTGGCCCTGATAGACTAGTGACCGCGGGCTTCCGTTCCTCTTTATCGACGACATCGACGTGTTAGGATGGTCAGGGTCGTGCAGAATTGTGGAGGGACTTGTTGGGGACATTGTAGCACTGACTCGAAGAACGGGAGAAGCTTCTGATTTAATGAGCGGGGAGTGTGTTTTATTACTGTTTCTTATGGAGATTTAAGTATTCATTGATTTTAGTATTCTTATTTGAAGGTTTTAGGTAGGTGATATACACTAGGTAGACGTTACTTTCATTTTGGGGGTACACTCGGGTGTTAGGTACTCTTATTTTAAGGATTTGTTTAGGTAGTAGGTACTTATTGCTTTTATTTTAAGGATTCACTTCAGTAATAAGTACTAGGTACTCTCATTTCAAGGATTCACTTCAGTAATAGGTACCAGGTACCCTTATTTCAAGGATCAACTTCAGTAATAGGTACTAGGTACTCTTATTTCAAGGATTCATTTCAGTAATAGGTACTAGGTACTTTTATTTCTAACATTCACTTAGGTATTGGGTACTAGGTACTCTTATTTCAAGGATTCACTTCAGTAATAAGTACTAGGTACTCTGATTTTAAGGATTCACTTCAGTAATAGGTACTAGGTACCCTCATTTCCAAGATTCACTTCAGTAATAGGTACTACGTACCCTGATTTCAAAGATTTACTTAGGTATTAGATACTACGTGCTCTTATTTCAAGGATTCATTTCAGTAATAGGTACTAGGTACTTTAATTTCTAAGGTTCACTTAGGTATTGGGTACTAGGTACTTTTATTCCAAGCATTCACTTCGGTACTAGGTACTCTTATTTCAAGTACTCACTTTGGTACTAGGTAGTCTTTTTTCAAGTATTCACTTCGGTACCAATTACTAGATACCTACTTTTATTTCAACAACTAGGTACTAGTTTTTCTTATTTCAAGGTTTGCTTAAGGTACTACTTAGTTACTCTTATTCGAAGAAGCAGAACCTCCCATGACAGTTTATGTGTGTGAATATCACTTCACATTCTTCATAAAATTTTTACAATACGTAGATGTAGTCTACATTAAATTATGCTGAAGCTTTCAGATGTCTAGTGATGTCTTAAGAGAAAATTCCAACATTTCGATAGCACAGTTTCATCAGGGATCTGTATACTCATTGATACTGATAGTGGCTCAAAATAATGGCAACATGGACATGATAGCATTAAATACTGTCCATATTTTGACAGAAGATTCGTCGAGGAATGCATAAATGATATTTCATTATGTGGGTACATTGGTCGTTAGTAGATCGTACGAGAGTACATGATCATTAGGTGGCAATTTAATGAAAAATGGTGCCACAGGGGACAGTTAATAATGAGTCAACGTGAACAATGCCAACGATGATCGTACAGTTAAATGAGCTCCTTCATAATATGCGACTGACAGTTTATGGACAGTTTGCAATTAGAACGTGCAATTAGATTGCAACTAGTAGGTATTAACAGTAGGTTCTTATTAATAAATAATTAGATGTCGGATAAACTGACACTCAATTTGATAGACAGATCGGTATTTAGCGAACGGTAGATTGCGAGTTCATCATGAACAGATTCCTGAGTTGTGATGAAAATGTAATCAACCAGTATTTATGATTGGATATTTGTTACAATATTTAATCCGTGAGCCAGTGGATCGTCCCATTTTCTATCAGGCCATCGATAAAATTCTTATACTACGATGTGCATCATATTTGTCTTCAAAAATGCTTCTACAAACATGTGATTCAATCACAAAATTGTTTGCAGTAACTTTCCATTAAGCCGAGTAAAAGCTTGTTATTACTTCATTTAACTAAGTTACTTCGTTGAATTGATATCAAAGTAGGGTACCTCACACTAGCTATAATAGATAATATGAACATACTACTGTTCTGCTAAATGAAGGTACAATATTAATAAGTGTTATAAATGGAGGTGTGATATTAAAAAGCACAAAGAGTTTTGTATCATGAATGTTACCATCGCAATGTCATAATGATAATTCGTTTCACTTTCAATCTATTCTAAAGCTTTATATTTTATATGGTTCGTATTTTTTCTATTCAATAAAGATTTAATATCGATTATATCGCGTCCATGAAAAGGAGGAGTGGTTGAGGGAAGGAAAAAATAACGTCGTTAATTTGCAATCTTTAGTATGACACGAACTGCTTTCGAAGAAGCTGCAATTTTCTCAATACGGAAGTCATTGCTGAAATTAGCCGAAATAGATACTAACGCCTACGTTTAATATCCACTGACTCGTGCATGCGGCTAATCCTCGTTTTTCTTCCAAACTATTCTTGCATGACAGGGGCTGAAAATCTTTGGTGAAAGATTTAATGATGATTTAACGCGGATAGTTCTGACAACGACATACAGTGTAACAGTTTGAATGAGTACGTAGAAATCACTATTCATTCGATGCAATCGATAAATCTTTTGCTAGGTTCGTTACTTAATTATGCAAACTCAGATATCTTACAGTCTTCAATTAATTGCAATGATTACTACCATCGTTGAATACGTCGGTAGTATTAAGTATTTAGTTAATACCTTGGCAGATTCTGTAAAAGAATATTAGATTATGTGAAGAGCTACTCTTCTTCATAATTTATGCCCGATAGATCAGAACAGAACGAGAGACTTCGCTTTAATACACTAATGAATTCCCTACGTAATCAATAGTAGAAGGTGATTCATAATTACAGAGGCTGAAATTCAGTTAATCCCTGAAAGGATAATGCTCGAGCACGAAATGGGGAAAAGTGTTAGATATTCTCTAACCAAATGCCTGTCACTTCTACCTGAAACTAGGGCTGCGACTATTCGAATAATTTAATATTCGAATATTTTACAAGTATTCGATTGCTACGAATAAACTTCGAATATTTGAGTATTCGAATGCTATTATTCGAATACTATTATTCGAATACTGATGTATTTTACTTATTCGTATACTGATGTATTCGAATAGTATGGTGTGAAGTGGGTCAAAATTAGCTTACAAGATTTCACCCTGACAAATGAACCTAAAGAACTTGATTTATAATTCACACCATACTATTCGAATACTTAAAAATTCGAATACTTAATTATTCGAATACTTAAATATTCGAATACTTAATTATTCGAATAGCATTCGAATACTTAGATATTCGAATAGTATTCGAATACTTGGATATTCGAATAGTATTCGAATACTTGGATATTCTAATAGTATCCGAATACTTAGATATTCAAATTATATTCGCCAAATAATTGAGCAACTGAAGTATTCGACTATTCGAATACCGAAAAATTCGACAAATAGTCCCAGCCCTACTTGAAACGGCAAAGTGGCAAAATAATTAAATGCACTTACACTGAGAAGCTACATGAACATATTCATATAACAGATTTTTCACACTTTAATCTACTTCATTCTGCGCTAAACGATTTTGCACTTCTGATTATTCAAGATCACGATTTTTTACTCCAAATTGAATTGTATAATTAGAAAGAATTGTTCGTTCCTTTATTTCGGATCATGATTAGACACGTCCGTAATATCGACTAAGGAATGTCAATTTTCATTTGCCAGTCTCAGAAGAAAGAATGCACATTTCGACCCTTATCAAGATTCCGCCATCGTTCCCATTATGAGCTGGCAGAATTTGGCGGAACGATGTCAGTTTCAATTGCCTGACATGATTCACTTGCGTATGGCAGATCGACGCAATTTCTAGGGCCAGTGAACTCGATTACCGTCAATCGACATTCATTATCGCCGAGCACTGTTCCGTTTTCGATCTTATGCCATTTCAGATTCTGTAAATTCCTGCACGCCCATCACGGGCCAAAATTCGACTCATAAGCAGTTAAGTTCCAACAGTAATTACAGCTTTCATGGCACTAGCGAACTTTTATAATTTCGCCTTCGAGGCAGGATAAGTTTGTTACTTAAAAAGAAGGTTTAAATAGTTCTATGAACATCCACGAATTCTCTTTTTCCATTCAGCAACTTTCTTCTTGAGCGCTCATAAACGTCTAAAGTATTAATTACCTATTACACGTGTAAATTTCAATGTACTTCGTCCTTCCAGTAATTACCACGACCAAGTGCCTCTCCATTTGTTCTAAAAAGTTTAATCACTTTTAGCAGCGCCATAGAGTCCTAGAGATTGTAAAATAAAATTCTAATTACATACTTCGATAAGCGAACGTTTTTTCTGTAAAAGAATCAATTTTCATCCTAATCATACCATCGTCATTTATTCATAGAGATATTTACAACAAATTTCAACTCATTACACGAATACACACCTTCCAAAGTAGTTCGAATCTACCTCAATCGAAAGCACAGCAAATAGAGGAAATCAAACGATTGTACCTCTCAACCTATTCAACATTCTTCGAACTACACAAATCACCACAGCGACAGTGATGAATGCTCTAAAGAGACTGGTGTCTAGCAAAGGATTTAAACGGAGCATAATTGGAAACATTTGAAAGATTTGCACTGCAATTTGTCTAGCAAAGAGATAGAGGAGAAACTGGTCCATTCTAGGCACCCCCAAATGTTCAGGTTTCTGAAAATCTTTCTGGGGCATGTACACGCTTGAGTTTGTCAGAACCATCGGTCATAGGCAAACGTTGGAGGTCAAAATCCGCGGGCATTAATCTTGATCGTTTGTCACAGTACTGGATGTTGAGCAAGACCGGCGAGATCCGCCGAGACGAGTCGTGCTTGGATTACAGCGGCACTGATGTCATCCTCTATCCCTGTCACGGTAGCAAGGGGAACCAACAATGGATTTATAATCCTCAGGTATGCTGTCCTCGCGTTTGCGAGAAGTGTTGACGACAGGGCTCAAGTAATTCTAACGAGATTCTAGTGATTTCGTTGTGTTATTTATTGCACTATCTCTTTGCAATTCAGAATCACCTGAGGGTCTTCTGACACGAGACACTTTTGTGTCTGGAGAGTGGTATTTTGGACATATTCACACTCTTTGTATCGTATTCCATGTCTTCTCCTGTGTTCTAAATAACAATGAGGTACAGGAGTGTCTCGTCTGAGAAAACCCTTGGAACTATAGAGGAGTTTAATAAGGAGGAATGTATAATGCACCGGGTCGCCAATTTCGCTCAAATTTGTATTATTAATATTGTACTCGACGCATAGAATGCGTTGGTCAAAATTTCCTGAAAATATCGAGGTCCAAGTCTTGTCTTCCTCAGCTCCTTGTATGAGGAAGAAAAATAGAAATGAAATCGATTTAAATATGTAGTAATAGAGACAGTGTAAGTAACTTGCAAGAAAATGAACTTCCAGCTGACTTAAACTAATTACAGTCTTCCTCGAATTATTCAAATACTTTTTTCCCTGGATTATCGGGAAGACCTACCCACCCCACAGTTTTGCTTCTACGCTGCGAGCGAGGGCCTGCGGTCCCAGGTAGGTTGCCCGTTAACTGCTGAGAGCAATAAAACCATTGGGCCAGGTAAAATACCCAGGACAGAAGAATAAAATGTTCATGATTTGATAAATGTTCATGAAAGTATTACCAATGGATTTTTTAAGGTTTCTCGATGAAAATCAGTTCAAACTCTAAGCAATTCGGTCCATTTTTAGTGAACGTCACCACGTTCACTAAATATTGTAATTCACAAACTGGAAAGTGACTTCACCAAATTGTAAAGTGTCTGCTGAAGATTAACTTAAATGCAGCCTTCAGGAGAAATTGCCTGGATGTTTAGTACCTATATGGTATTTCGAGGATTGGCAAATCACTTCGATAATTGCAGGAGAAATGTTGTGAGCTAACCACCAGAAGCGTGCTTTTCCCTTAAACCGGGGAACTGGAATTCTAATCGTGTTTTCATAATAAAAAATAGACCGAATTGCTTCGTGTTTGGACTCATTTTCGTCGACGTAAACTTACCAATCCATCGGTAATACTTTCATCAAGGTGTAATCAGTAATATGAAATTTTTCATATTCAATACTGAATGACTCAACTCGCCGTCGACCGAGGGTCTCCCGCTGGTGCGCTATTTGATTCACTCTCTGTTAAACCGAGTCGGTTTATGTTGCTCAGTTTCCTTGTCAGACGGTTCGGGCGAGGGCCCTGACAAGGGTCAGTTTATTAGGTGCTAACCACTGCTTCGGTACAATTCCCCGGTCCCGAATCTTTCTCAATAATCCGGGGAAGACTGTATATTTCAAATAACTACCGATCATGTCACTATAACTTAAGTACGTCAAAATGTTTGCTTCTCAAATATGAGTACCTATCGTTGCTCTAAACCCCCCCGAATTTTAAACTCAATATTCTCTTAACATCGTGAATACTGCATCCCATGCCTGTAACACCCTAGAGTACACAATGTACACTAAGTCGATACAAATTCTGAGCCAAATCAATGACCTGGGTATCGTGAGTTCCCTTAGCATCAGATAGAAGTCCCCTAGACTTCGCATCGCGATTATATATGCCTACACAGAATTATGGACACTCGTAAACAAAAGAGCGAACACCTGTATTGATACTAATAAACCCCTTTGCTTTTAGACGAAGCAGATCAGACACGGCAGCAGCGACAAGTGTCTAGCGATCACCGAGAGCAAGCAGCGGCTCATCATGGAGGAGTGCTCGCCCACAGCGTCCAGGCAGAGGTGGTCCTTCGAGAACTACGACTCCTCGAAGCTGTGATATCGCGCCTTTTCACGCCGACAGTCGAGAAACCCCGGCCGTAGCTCTGGGATCTGGGTGTCCGGCCAACGATACTCCATCGCCAAGACTCGCTTCGGCAGATAGATCCCGTGGTCACGGGGCCTAGAAGCCCCGATGCTCCACCGACCAGACGCTCCGAGTCGACTGCAGGACGTAAAGAGCCCAGGGTACCCGGGGGACCTCTTGAGGGGCAGGAATCCTCGCCGAGGATGACGCTTCGAACGAAGAGAAGCGAACCAGTCGCCGACTGCCAGCTGCGACTATCTGACTCTGAGACAGAGGAAGTGCAATAGATGTATCGTTTCGAAAGGTGAACGAGGAGGGGCTGTCCCTTCGACGAAATGCTGTAACTGATGTATGTACAATGATAGGTGGGACGGTTTTATCGTGACCGAGCAGATTCCATACCGAGGAACGCTTTCGCTGGCATTGAAGAGTCGAGAGCCCCTTCCAGGTAGTGTGCGAGTGCGTGGTCCGTTTGGCTAGAGTATTTCAAATCTTTCCTTCCTTAGGTAGGTAGTTCCGCAGAATGGTTCTTTTAATTGTATTCGTTGTTAACCAAATCTGAGTTCGTCTATTGGGTACGCAAGGGTCTCTGCAGTAACCTTTCCTGAGAAATTCAGTACGTTCCTTAGAGGTATTTTAACTGTTCGGATGATAGTTGTAGAGTTTACATGGTTACGTTTAAAAGGTTCGATTAATTAGTTGATAACGGTTGTGCAAGGGAGTCGTGCACCTTTGCGAAAGTACTTACGGATTGGTTGTTAATCGCGTAATTTAGGGCAGCGCTACGGTGGCGAGCGATGCGCCAGCGCGTCAATGACAGCGGAAAGCGTGCTAGAGGGACGTGGTAGTTAGATTCTATTGGGGATAGATGGACGAACGCGATCAGATTGACCCTCGGCAGAGCCTCGATCGTCGCTTTCGTCCGCTGATCGACGCGTTTTAAGGAGGATCCATTGGTTTCTGTAAGCTGCTTATGGCGAGTGCCATCAGAGAGACAAGGTGGTTCTACTTTTTAATTAGAGAGGCGACGAATCGATGATTGCCAGTAGGGAACTTCAACTCGCTTTAATATTTTTATTAATAGGGGCTGACATAATTTCACTGCCAAGTGGTAGAAATTAAGTAGGAATATTCAGTGAAATTCTAATACGTAGTTGAATTAATTGAAATCGGTATAGCGAGATACACAGAGATGTTTAAATACGATTGTCACTTGAAATTCGTATCTTTTAATAGTAAGAGTTAGGGTAAAGTACAATAGGAAGTTTCCTCGTAATTTATTGTTCTTTTACGAAACAAATATTAATAAGAAAAACATTCTTCTTAAACTGTTGTTCCTGGTACACTATAGATTACTTTTTGCCTCGAAGGAGCCTGCACAATCACTGTAATAACTATGGCAACACACGATCAGAAGATAATTCAATTATTAGACCTCGAGTTACATTCGATATCCTATTCATTGATAACTACGATTTCACGGATTTGTTCAACGAAAGTAAGAATACTACTGTAGATCTATCAATGGACGATTCGTCGATCATCCTTCGTCTCTCTGTCATGTTCGCAGCGCTTACGATAGCATTTTACATTCCAATTTGGACACGAGCAACGTTGCCGACGATTCCAAGAGGGGAAACCTTTTTTCTAATTAATTTAGCCGATAGCTAGCGCGTAGAGACAGACAGCGAGCGAGCGGTGGTACACATTCCCGATACGGTGTAGGACGACTTTTGTACATTCGTGTAAAGTATCTCGATGCCAGTTTAGATACCGCCTAAAGTAAGTTTCCGAGTGTATGTGCGAGAGAAAATAATTTGCAGAGTGCGTGGCCTCGAGTGGCGGGTCCTCGAGGAGGATCCGTGCGACCCTTTGCTGTCTGACACCGTTCTGATCAATGTAATCGAGAAATAAGTCGTAAAGATAAGTTTGGAGGATGATCTGGGAATTGGTTGGTAGAATTTGGGAGCGTCTAGTACTGACAGAGACGATCCAAAAGTGTCTGAGAATCTATTTATTTCAGAAACTCACTTTCATCATATTTCTTGTTACCGTACAATCAAATGGAAGTTTATAAGTTGTCCATGATGAAAATTACGGAACAAGTCGAAGCATGCCATTTCGTCGCGCTAAAAGAAGTGAAAAAGTCATTTACCATTTTTAAATTTAACGTCCCCTTTCTGAGATACGAGCGATTGAAAATTCAGTTTAACTTCCCGCGCACGTTTGAATTTTTTCGTTACATGCTTGGCTGCCTGGAGCGCGAGCTACGCCCGCTGACGGTCGAACCTTGAAGCTTCAATCGCTTATATCTCGAGCACCAGACGTCAGATTGCAAACGGATAAAGGTCTTTTCGATTTTATATGGTTTTCCTTATCCTGTAATATTGAAACACATTGGAAGCCTCAATTTACAAACCGCGAAGTAGCAAATTAAATACTTTATCACGGTCGATTCCTCTGTCTCTCTTAAGTGGACATTAATTATCTGCTTCTGTCTGTGCCATGGGTTCCTAAATTCTTCTAACCTTTCTTTCATATCATTATAAAAATTTGCATATCATTTTTCCATAAGGTAAAAGAACGAACATAATCAGAGTGCAGAAAGTTGACAATAGGTGATCTATAATAATTTTGGAAAGGCACTCGGCACATTTTGCTAAGAGTATCCTAGAGAAAATTCGGCAATGACCGTTTTCAGTGTTGTTCTGGCGTAAAAGGTCTGGGTTAGGTCTGGGTTACATGATACTCGTCAAGTTTCTTCAATTTATCCATAACGAAGGGCATCAAAGGGTTAGAAACCGAGATTCCATTGAGCAGCGGAAACTGCAGGTGTCTGTGCGTGCCAACGAAATCGTGAATGCAGTTGCCCGTGCGTGGAGCATTGTATAATATTCCAACATTTCTCGTCTCTTACCGGTTCATTCGCGAATCGTTTATCCCTGTATCGAGCACGCCGACTTTTCCCAACACTTAACATATCCGCGCAACAATATATCATCGAAGATTCGTAGCGAGAAACGTGAAAACTTCAAATTCCAACTAACTTCTCCTTCTTTCCAAAATTCTTCCAGACAATATCGACAGTTCGTAAACAGTCTGGCTCGATCGACGATACGATCGATCGTCGTCGGTAAATGGCGAAGCTTGTATTGGGTCAATTTTCCAGTTTCACGTGTAATTATAGCTCCGTCGACGTAAAGCAAAGCGCGAATGAAGAAAATATAGTCAGGAAAAAATCCAGTGGCCAATTCTCCGCTTTGAATCACGCCAGACACGATTCCGCCTTTACGTCACTCAAGTTTACTTCCCTGTTTCAAGCAGAAGAGGTCTGCTTCTTAGTTGACGCGCGGAGGAGGCAGATGGCGCTGGAGTGTAGATGAACGAGGCGGTGGGGGAATGCCCATCGATGTCCCTGCGGGGCCATTTGATTTTGTCCGGACTGTAGGCAATGAAACGTCCCGATGGAAGCTTAAGTAAAAACGATTCGTTAGCGATTCTCATTCTAGACTTTGGACCGAAATTTCGCGTATTTTTCTGGGCGTTTGTTCGACGTGAGCGACGTCGTGGGAATTCTTCCTCGAAGCGTAGAGAAGAGAAAAATACGAGCGACCAATGAGGGCCGCGATTTCATCGCAAATAATCGAACGGGAAGGGAGAAAAAGTATATATATATATATGAATATATAGGTTTAAGGTGGTGTAAGTCTTTTCTTCGAGATGTCGACGAACGGACGAATGAAATTCAACGAGAACGTTTATACAGATAGATATACATATATATTATAAATATATATATATATATTATATATATACGACATTTTCTACGTTTGGTAAGGATGTTGCATATCGTATGAAGGGGAGATAGAATGATGATGATAAGAGAATATTAACAGCCGAGCGACCGTGGTCGCACGTTAATTAATGTAATATCGAACGTGCCTTATTTCCTGTATATATGAATATTATTATCACTATTATTATTACTACGAACCTCTATCGTAACGTGCAAGTATTTGTGTTGAATAAATCGATGTTGTTTTATGTTATTGATGGAGATCGATTTGTTATTCTCACTCGCTCACGATCGCCTATCTGCCGTTCTTATACCACGTTCCCAAATGTGCAATATGCGATGCGAAACACGTTTCACGTAATTAAGCGCTTGCATCCCGAAGATATCGTTCATCGAAGTGAGAAAATAAAATTTTGAGTTTTTAAATTATGGTAAATTTGGGTCCAATATTTTATCCCTAAGTCAAAGAGTTTCGCCCTTTTTTTAGATACAGTTGTATTGAAACAGGGGGTGAGAAACTAAAGTATAAAATTAAAAGGATTCAATCTAGTGAAAGTAAAATAGCGCAGAAAACAGGCCCGGATTTGGAGATTTGGCGCCCCTAGGCTCACAAGCCTTTGCCGCCCTTTTCAAGAAATATCATCAACTATTTTTATTTAAAAAAGTTGCGATAATTTTTAAATTAATTCAATATGACAACTCGGATATGAATTATTGCTAATTTGCTAGGTGGAAAGAAAGCGATTTTTTTAGTTGTTTCAAGCCTTTGTGTTTAAACATTTTTAAATTTCTTTAAAAAATTTAATGTATAATCCACCCCTGGCAGAAAATAATAAGTGATTCAACGGTCTGTACAAAAAATCTGTGTGACTTTAAACTGTTAACAACGTTTCTATTACTCAAAAATATGCATTTTGCATAACATTAGTGTATAGCATTGTGAATTTGTGTAAAGTGATTACAACTTTAAAGATTCGCCTTCGTGTTCGTTTCTTTTAATAGATCGTTACATTTTTCGTTGAAACAATATGGATTCCTTTGAAGCCACCCATCTACGTAATTGCACACGATATTGAATCGAGAGTCCACCATGAAACTCGGTCGTGACACAGATTTCATCAACCTTGAACTATTTTGGTCCGACCATAAATTTCCGTTTCCAATGTGGCGTGGTAGCGCTGCAACTAATTCCCAGCAGATTGCTAAATATTCAAACATTTTGAAGTGATGCTGAATCTCAATGGTTTTTAAGCGATTCCACCATCCCTTTTTTTCGCTCTCTATTTGCCACTTACGATAATAAGAAACGTTCAGCGATAAAAAAGAACGGTGCTTCGGTAGAACGCAGGGAGACTGAAGAAGTTTGAAAAATTTGTACAAGGGATTTCATGATTGCGAAAAATGTTGTGGGTTTATCCAAACCGTTTCCCAATTATCGAGGGGCTGTCACGGAAACCAAAATGAAATCGTTCGTTATTCTCGCGCAGGCGTCCTCCGCGTCCCTCGCCGAGAGAGCGCCATCGACGAGGACACTCCAATTGTTCAGAATTTTTTGAAGAATTCCCAAGTAACAATCCTATTTCAGAAACCACAAAATCCTATCGCATTTAACACCTACGCCTTAAGAGAATTATTCTTAACGAGAAATGCCAAATTTCATTATTTTCAGCTGCATTATTTCCCTTTAAACAATACAAGATAATCATACTCGAGCCCAGAAAATATCCGAGGAAGAAATCGATTTCAATTATCAAACTAAAATTCAACTCTATCAGTTGCAAAAATATTCAAATATTCTAAAGGGGTGAAGGAAATATCAAGGAATTTCTGTCAGCTTCCTTTCCTAACAATTATTTATTTAATTCTGCAACAATTAGGGTGCGCACAGTGTTAATAAAATCGAGTTACAAGCTTCCCACTCGCAATGAAGTTTTCCAAGCGATCGAACAGTTTCATCCCCCCATTTTCCAGCCGGGATGCCTACTTGTTGCGGGGTCGGGTGTTATTGATTAATCGAGAGGGACAGGTGCAGGCTGGAGGGAGACGAGGCTGCCTCCACAGACATGAATGGTTGTGGTCCACAGAGCCAGATTTTGAGCTTGACCCGGATTCGCCACGGTGGAGTTCACGTTACCTTCACTTTCGTTGCTCACGCTGTAACGGCAACGTGAAAAATCGAGAGTAAACCAACAAACAAGCGTTAACACGCTAATTAAACGCGATCGAGTTGACCACCATCTCCGAGGCTACACACAGTTCAACTTCGGTAAGAATATTATTAAAAATTCCCTACTCCGAAACTCAGCTTCTGAATTCCATATCATCCTCAAATAAAGATAACCATGTCAATATTCAATATCATTCGCCACTGACTCCCCAAATTACCCTAGCTTTCCTAAATTACCTCACCTCTGCCAGAGGCGAGAAAGCAGCTCGAACGTGCAAGAATGAAGAAAAGAATTCAATGTCATCCCCCTGGCGCCTCCACAAGACCCAACTTCATACTCCCACGGTTCCAAACATCCTCCCATGGAGCAATCCTCCGACCAGCCAGCCGAAGGAGGAAAACCATCCCCTCCTGTTACCCACCCCAACTGCAATTAACCCTTCAGCCTAGCATAATCGAAGCGTAACCAGGTGACATTTCGAAAAATCCAGCTGGCAAGGAAAGGGAGAGGTCCTTCGGAGGATCGACAGGTCGCACAGGCGCAGACACCACCCCGGTTTACCCCCAGCGAGCGTTTGCGAGTGCGCGTTGAGGGTGGCCTGGCTTATGGGAGTAGATAGGCCCAGCGCAGTCGAGTCGCTTTCCCCGAGAAAGCAAGCAGCCTGCTCGCGTTCCGTGGCGCGAGCTTCATTCACGAATCTCCTCGAACGCCACCCCCGCGCGTGCCCCTCGCAGAAAAGGGGTTGTAGCGTGCGACAAACTCCGAAGGGAGAGACGGGTGGACATCTGAAAGTCGACAGGCGTGTCCCTAGCGCCGATCGCTCGATGCTGGCGGCACCGGCGACGTCCAGGTGATCGTTTCTTCTCGTTGGAAGGGGTGTCTAATCTGGGAAAGTTCATTTCCGGCTGCGGTTCTCGCTGCTGGCTCGTACTTAACGCGACTCCTCCGGGCACATCGACGTGGCGTTCGAGATGTTCTAGAAAGTGGCTCGTGCAATGTCGTCGGCTCTGTGCGTGGTGGATTGTGCGTGATCGTGGTAAAGGGGAAGTGAGGTAAAAGTGTTTTTTCGGGACAGAAGGAGCTCGCCGAGCGAGGGGGCTCCGGGATCCGAGCAACAGGTAATTTAGCGCTTCTGTGGGGCACCGCTTTTGTCGCCCCTGGTAACGCAATAGGGGTTCGGTGGCGCGTATTGGGGTGGCTTAGTTTATGAACGCCTTGCTCGGGAGTGAGTGGTGGTTGTTGTTGAGTAACAATTCTTAAGACGATTATTCGATGCTTTGGTAGTAGCTTTAGGGGTTGGGGGAGGGTGTGATGGTTGTAATGAAGTTCAGGTTTGTATTATTTTTTATTAGTTGGCGTGGGGTATGGTAAGGTCGAAGTAGTTGTCTAATTTTTAGTATTCTTATGTTTCTGGTATGGACCAAGTGCTTATCTATTTGCATCCTTCCATTTGGTTCACATAATTTTCTGTGGTTTTGATTTGTATTTGTCTGCATCATAAGTGCGGTAATTAATGAATTTTTTAGTTAGACTTGGGTGTATTTATACGAGGTGTTTCAGAATGACAAGTAAGAAATCACTAGTCAGAGGAATAAGCTGAAAAATCTCAATAGAGGTCCATACATCTATAGTCATACGTTTGAATCTATAATGCATAGATTCACAATCGATTCTGACATGTTTAGTTTTTTATTTCCTTAGCTAATTAATGTTCGGTACCTACGCTTACACGACCTGTGTGTTTACACACATCTTTTATATCAGTATGTGATCCTATACAATATAAGTAATTTACAATTTGTATCCGCATTTTTTAGCCTTCTAGCGGACTCTTCAGTGAGAGTTATCTAACAGTCCCAGCTTTAAACGAGGAGGGTGTTCGGGAGGGAAAGGGGGTGGGAGTATAAGACAAGTAATAAGAGGGTGATTCTTCGTGTAAAAATAAACTAACAATATGTTAATTCTTTTCATATAATGCACGATTATTTTTTTAAAGAAGTTTCATACTTACGAGATCTTTAAATTTTGTTTTGTAGTTTTGTAATATGTTTTAAATTAATTGTAAATATTTGTGGAATCGGGGCCTTCATAGTATATACCCATGAGAGAGGAGCCGGAAGAGTGGAAAATGATAAAGGTCAGCATTGGCGCAGTAGTTTAAGGCGCAGGCTGGACAGACGGATATACGAATATCGCGATGTCGAATCCCAGCATCCCTACCCTCTTTCTCGTACAAGTGGTGGTACTTCTTCCGCGACGAATAAAATCAGTATAGAGAATCATTTTTCGATTTCAGTGAACCTGCTAACTTTATCATTTCTCGATAAACAACATTAAATAATGTACGATTTAATAATTACGACAGGCAAACGATTTCATTTCATCCAGAGTAAATGCTATGTATAACTTAAGACATTATTTACTTTCAAAATTTTTTTGACGAATCAACGCGGAGCAATGTTCGAATAACGATTTAACACCTCTGCCTCGGTCAACGGGTTAAACAACAGTCAAGTGTTTAACGCCGGAAATCCACCTGATAGCTAAGCTATGCTGTGCAAAGTTTAAAAAAAATTAGCTTCAATACGTCCTTATAGAACTGTTTCTACCAAAAGCTAATCTAAGCTGTGCTACTTTTTTTTTATATTTTATAGCATAGCTTATCTTAGCTTTCAGGTGGATTCACGGCTTAAGTTTCTCTGAACCTCACCACCAATTGGTAGCGACCAAATTACCACGCTATAATATATTGATTGTAAAAACTTTCTCGCTCTCCAATTTTGATTCTCTATTAATTCTGGACTGATAAACTTGACCTCCTCCCGCAGACCCGTTCCGTTTTGATTGACAGTTCTGTGCAGGTCAAATTCAAGCAGTTCAACCTCTCCATCTATACACGTGTCTACTAATCTGCGCGAGGTGAACTGTACAGGCAAGCCTAAAAAACCAAGAAAGGCTCTAAAAACCATGCAATTAGTTCGACAGCCTGTGCAGTTGCACTGTTTTTTTATATAGAGTACCTACTGGAAATATTTATTGTTGACTGGCTCCGCAGTACTCGATATCTTGGATAAAATAAGTTGGATACCAACTACTTTATCAATCATGCAGTTATGAAGATTGTTTCGTAGGACTTCAATTTGGAGGTGGTGCAATAAATATTTCCAGTACTGTAGATGTTCCAGCTAAAGTATGCAAACCGACCTGCAAATGCAAACTCAGCTTTAGATCTCTAGTTTTAACTATCTCTCTCGATCTATGATCACCGAACACAGTCGATCTTAAAAAGCTTTCATCAAGTGACAATCGTGGAATACCCTGTACTCCTGTGGAAACCTTTTCCTCTTAAATGGCAGCTGAGCATAGAATGAACGTCCTCAGTAATTCAAGGCTCCATAATTTTTAAAGGGCAATTAATCGCCTGGGCGTTTAAGATTGCATGAAAATAGGGAACAAAGTCAAAACGTGTAATACCATCGGGCAAATTATTCGCGTTATTTAAAGGTCGTACGTAAATGAAAGTTTATCGTCGCACTGGGTTGGCGGATTAAAGGGGTCTTGCGGCTGGAACCAGGTTAACTACATCGTAGATAACAGGCCTCGTTACACGGAGGGGTAGCTAAGTCTTTCGTCAAGGGGGGTGATTTATTGATGGACTTGCAGATTTCCCTATTCGATAAAGGAAAGTGCATTTCGCCCGTTAAAGCGTGCTATCGCCTTGCCTTTTCTTCAGAAACTCTTAACGGGTTCGACTCGTTGGGTGCATTAAGGGCGCTCATGCGGGAAACCTTTTTCGCGAGTAACTCTTTATTTTCTCGCTTACATCGTTAATCACGCGTGCTTGCTCGCCTCCGAGGATATAGCACGTGAAATTATTCTGCGTGAACATCACATTCAGTAATATTACCAATTCACTGTAATCAACAGTTACTGTTTAGTAAATTTAATTGATTCTGAAGATTTCGTTTGACACTTTACCACTTAGAGCATATAAACATCCAGTGGGCGAAAATGTAGACGGCGGTAAAAAGAGAAAAATATGCATGGGGGACACCCTCTCTCTTTTTACGCCAGGAGCGACAGCGTTTTCTTTTTTAATGTTAGAAAGAAAGAGGATGTCCCCATGTATATTTTTCTCTTTCTACAGCAGTCTACATTTTTGTCCATTGCACGCTTCCTCCATGTTTATATGCTCAATGCTTTGCCACGTGAAAAATTTACTAAATTGACTGCAAACGATGTGAATTTTCTACTAATGTATTTATCACACAACTGTGATCATAGAAAGCGAACTATTTGTACCATTAATCGTATTCTAAATCTATAACAGGACGTAAAGTATTTCGTTCTGGTATTTAATTAGAACTCTGCTTGGACATACGTACTTAGGTATATAAAAATTTATAGGATTTTCATTCCTCAATACTCCACACAACGAATACTATTTATAGAAACATATACTAATAATATACAACGACACGTAATACAGATAGTACTATGATAATCTAATCGAATTAAACACAACTCTAATGTTGCCATCAAATATCATTTTTGCAATCCTCTGAGCACTCTTGTCACAAGATCATTGTGGTAACTAATATCTCTCTGATATCTGATAATTAAATTAGGTTCTCGATGGTCAAGAAATGATTCATTTGTTTAAATTATTTTCATGTTATTAGAGAATTCTTTTAGAAATTAATTCGAAGCTTACTTATACTGTAGGTACCTACTGGAAACATTTATTTCATCACTCTCAAATTTACGTGGTACCCACAATTTTCGTAGCCATATGTATGATAAAATAGCTACACATTTCTGGAATGAATAAATTTGACAATAATATTTTTCTAGTGATAATAATAATATCACAGGCAATTATAAGGGGTAACGTGCCTATTCGAGTGATGCAATAAATATTCCTAGTGCTGTATGTTTTATACGCGTTCGTGGTGAACGAGACTCAGCTCGAGGGGTGATCGGGGGGTAGAACAGACTTTACATGGAAATTCTTTCAGGAAAACACGGGCTCGATGCCGGAAGCTTCAGGGTCGGGGGTGGCCGATGAGGCGGATTATTCGACTTTCGAGAATAAGACCGGCCTGGCCGAAGACATGAAGTTCCTGGCCAGAATGCCAGAACTCTGCGACGTCACCTTCCTCGTCGGCGACACCAAAGAGCCAGTCTGCGCTGTGAAGGCTGTTTTAGCGGCCAGAAGTAGGTCTGTATCACGAATGCTAGCGACTTCTTTCACTCATCTTCTGTGGCAATTGTGGTACATTCATGTTGTCGAGTGCACCCACTTCGATTATGGACTCAAACTATTTAGGTTGATACACGTGACATCATGAAATGGCTGTTTAGCGTAGAGAAGTTTAAATAAAAATATTTTTTGCTGTTTAACTACTTCTATTTCTTGAGTTTCTGTGACATTTCTCGTTAGCAATTGTTATTATATCCGCAGCATAAACAAAGAAACTTTTACACACAATATATTGTATTATATTCTGTGAAAAACCCCAAAATAACTAAACTTCACTTAAGAAAAAGCGGTCGAGCAGAGTGAAATCGATAGAACCGTGAAAGTCAGAATGAAGAAAAGAATTCTTTACCTATAGAGATATTGTATACAAGACACCATTAATGTTTGTAATTAAAAAGAAGTTGGAAGTGTCTAGGAGATCACTGAAGTAATCAATTACTTGATGGCTGGATTGACTTTGTCTGCAGAGTGTTCCACAAGATGCTTTACCAAGCCCCGAGCCCACAGCGCAAGAAAGACCCGCCACCCCGAGAAAACAAAATTCGTCTGTTCCTGAAAAGGAGCTCTGAGCCGCTGTTGAATCTACAGAATGCAGCGCAACAGGTAATTGCTGGCGTTACAGAAGGATCTTTCTTCTGCGATCTTTCCCACGTTCCGTTGAAACAAATGGCAACACTCCCGATCATTTAAGTGGAGAAAAGTTCAATTGATAAGAAATCACGTGGCAACTTTATAAACATACATATCGGAACTAAATCGATGGGTTAGACTAAAGTGCAGGCAGTGAATCAAGCACCGTTGCATCGAGTATGTGTACGCTACTGTAACACTTCTACATATCTATATCTCTCTAAACTTTAAACATTTATTCATATTTAAAATTCCATCTGTAGTTAAATCGAGCTTCAGACAATTTAGCACGCAATTAATTCAAATTTCATCCACTGCAGATGCAACACCTAGTTCCATTTAAAACTTCATGAATAGCAAATTAGCAATCTATTAATTTGTATAGTGGGAAGTTACCAGAGAGTTGCATATCAATTTTAATCAATTTCTGTACAGAATCATCCCACATACTAATAATAATATTAATAATATTGTGTCAATAATTATAATTATTATAATATTATAATATTATTATATTATTATATTATTATATTATTATATTATTATATTATTATATTATTATATTATTATATTATTATATTATTATATTATTATATTATTATATTATTATATTATTATATTGTTATATTATTATATTATTATATTATTATATTATTATATTATTATATTATTATATTATTATATTATTATATTATTATATTATTATTATGTAATAATGAGATGAAAGAAACTAACTATCACAGCTCCAGAATTAAAATCCCTTTATTGTTGTATAATTATGGATTAATTAATTTCTTTGTGGTAAAGCAGATTGGCATTGCGTAGTGTACACATACTCTTCCTTATCAGAGTGAAATCCTTCCCCAATTTGATACAAACGATAATTTGTAACGACTTTGAGTCCACTGGATCAGTGAATCCATTTCAATAGAAAGGGGAACTAAAATGCTCGATTCAAAGCCACGTTATCTGCATACAAGCACGTTCCTAAAGTATGTGTGTACTGTGCTCGACACCGACACGAACATCTAGCTGTTAAAAATGATAGAAATAGTAAGTGTGCGTTTGTTATGTGCCGTGTAGCGGTCAGGGTTCACGCAGCAGTTGGCTCCCATACAAGAGGTACTATGAACGTCAGTTCTGCATACGATTTTGCATCCGACAATCCTTCTACTCTTCACATATTTCTCTGCCCCCCTCGCTCTGTTTGCACATTCTGAATAACCCTCAACATTCGAGCATAGAGTCGTTTCAAACTCGTTGCCTTCAACTTCTATCGACAAAGGCTCCTTCTCGAGGACCCCTAACGGAGAGATGGCCCTGTTTCTGTCACCCCATCTCACTGTGAAATTCGTGTGTCGTGTGGTAGACGTGCAACGTCAAGTAGCTCTTGACTACGACAGAGTTAATATTCTGAACGATTGCATGAAGAACTGCAACTGCGTTGGCATCGTGGAAAGATTACAAAGCTTGTCTCAGTTTAATCGTTATCTACAGAAAATATTTCGTTTCTGAGATTTATTGTAAGTGAAAGTTTGTATGGTAATGCTCTAATTCAGTGTTTCTCAATGTGGGGTATGCGGTAAAAGTTTTGGGGGTGTGCCGTGAATGCTCAGAAGTCGGTAGATCTACTTAGTAACTGTAAGATATTTTGTGTTTATCGATATATGTAATTTATGAATACAAAATTTATGGGTGTGCCAGTTATTTCCATGTGAAGCATAAAAGGTTGAGAAACACTGTTATAACTAATTGCACAATTGAAGAATTTACACGATGTCAGTGCGGAGTGGTTGACTTTTTCATTGAAAGAGATAGATTTGAGAAGACTGCTTAGGTATAGTGAAGTGTCTGCTAAAATTTCGACTGGTGTGACAGTTTCAACTCAGGAAAAACACACCCTCTATAAAAGCAGCTAATGTAGACTTTCATGGCGTATTAAGAATTCTAATCTATCTCTTTCAGTAGGCATGTATATTATAAATTGAAATTGCAGTTCGAAGAATCTGTAAATACAGGCAATTGTATCAGGGCCATTCTGTAGAGAATCGATAAATTTCTCCAATTGTTGTTAAGGGATTTTGATGAAATTGGAACATGACTTAGTTCACGTGAAATTAGGAGGGGTTTCAGTCATCATCTTCCTGATTTCAACTTTGTTTAAAACATACAGACCGTCTTCTTATTAATTTTACGTTTTCCTATTTTCGTAAAATTGGACCGTTTATAGTTTTTAAACAAATTCGAGACCAGCAAGCTGATGACTTAAACCCCCTCTAATTTCACTTGGACTACATCATACTCAAGTTTCATCAAAATCACTTCACAACAAGTGTGAAAAATGATCGATATAATGCTGACTGGCCCACCATTATTATACTAACTTGCAGAGTAGTTGTAGACTTACACGATCACAGTTGTTCGCTATTGAGAAACATTGCAACTGGATTATGGAATTTCCTACACCTTACGGTTCACGTAGTCGTGACATCACGATAGTGTTAGACGCACAGTAGCTTGTCTATGGAAGTCTGCACTTTCGCCAAATGTGTCACGAAGTATTCATGGCAGACAGGTGTTCTCTTTACTTCTGCCAATGCTGAAGCGATTGGTGATGGACGATCCAGTCGATCAAAGGATATCACACTCATAATACATAAAATTACCATCCTTATTAAAATATGAATCACGTTCATGTTTGTGCGTCACAAACATCAGACGTTAACGTTAGATCATTAATAATATCAAAGAGGAGTGAATGATTAAAATTGTACAAGATGATTTTGCACGGAGAAAAGTCACGAGTAAAGTTCTCATTCAGCAGATTTTAGAATTTTAAATTGCAAGAATGATTGAACGTTACACAAAGTGAATTTCGTCCATCACTGAATGCATCGTGCAAGTCGCTTAGCATGGATCCTCGAGTTCAAGCCACGGCCTGAACAATCCTCCAAATTTTCCCTTCTTATGAATATAAACCTTTTGCAAAGCCACAGCCGAATCAGCATCACACATTAATCATCAAGGAGTTCGAACCAGACGTGTTTCGTCAGCTGATCGAATACATTCACACTGGATGCGTGACGTTGCAGCCTAGGACCTTACTGGGTGAGTAAGAAATGCTTTTTTCATAGAAATTTTTCATGTTAACGTCATCCTTATCCTTAAGGGAATACTGTCGACTAGACAGGCAATTTTAAGATATTCCTTGGGAATTTATTTTGAAGAAACGAATAATGCTACAATATTAGCGTCTTGTGCACATGTTTATTAACCCTTTTGCTATTTGTCGAACTTTTTTAATTGGCTATTGACAATATTTTAAAGTTCTTAGCTTCCGTGCATTTAATGTTTCAGAAATTTTGTCTCATCGGCGGTATTGATTGGGCCGCTTCTAGTCGCCTGAAATGAAAAATTCATAGCTCCTTTTAAACATAATGAATGTGGTAATTGTGTCTGCGACATTCAAGTCAATATTGCAAATACTTTGTTGTTTATAGCACTCAGGAGTTGCAAAGTTGATGGCACGTTTCGAAAATAACTCTTCACGAGGCCGCTGTTCTGTCAAATATTTTCGTATCATATTCACTCTGGTAGGGGCGATAACCACGTTCATTGCGTTTAAAATAAGCTATGAATTATTTATTTCAGGCGAGTAGAAGTGGCCCAATCAATACCGCCGACGAGACAACATTTCTGAAGCACGACATACGCGAGCGATGATAACTTTTAAACGATTCTTAATAGCCAATTAAAAAAAAATCTACAAGTCGCTAAACTGTTATTAAACATATGTACAACATGCCCATATTGTAGCATTATCCGTTTCTTTAAATTAAATTCCCAAAAGTGACCTTAATATTTACTGTCTAGACGGGAAGACCCCCTTAAGTTATCTTCTTGCGCTATAATTTATTAATAGGCCTACCTAATTAGGGAATCACATGTTTGTATGATTCACAAGAAATGATCGAACAAGAAGAACACTGTACATTTTAATGCAAGTACAGTATTACTTTATGCTGAATATTGAAACTGCGAATCGATAAAATGATTTAAGTAGGTCACTTAATTCTATTGACCAGTGCGCTTGTCCTCTTTATCTTTCACAAAATTGGCGACGTGATCGATACAATCGTGTTTCATTAATTTTTAATCTCATACCTGGGGCAGTGTTCTTTTTAATTCTCGACCGCTGTTTTAAATTAGCTATCTTAACTGATCGCTCCTTAATATTGGTTTTCGATGGCAGGAATAATGAACGCTGCTGATTACTACGGATTGGACGAGCTTAGGAGAGCTTGCGCTGGATTCGTTCAGTGTTGCATTACAGTCGACACTGTCTGCGCTTTACTTTCATCGGCTGAACGATATATTCAGTACAAATGCACGAAATCCTTCGTTCAAAAGGTGAATTTATCTACGCTTATATTTTTATACACTTCTCGATTCCTTGAAATGCAGAGAAAGGATATAATCAATTAGAAATCGAGATTAATTTGCGGACCTACAGCAATGGTGTAAAGAAAATTTAAAATTTATATTTTGTATACGTGTATCAATAATTCTGCTGGTAGATTTTATTTATTGTATTAGTATCACTGGCATGTGGAATCCGGGGATTTCCTCGTTCAATATTTTTTGTTATGGTTATTATTATTCGTCTTTATTACTCAAAAATATGATGCAGAGTGCATGGTGTTTTTGTCAGCTTATGATTCTGTTATCTTTCAAATTTGAAACTTTCTTTCACTGGGTCTTTTTGCCCATTTAATAGAGCACTGTATACCGCAAAATTCTTCGAACACACTTTTTCAGATCACCTCGTGTTTTTCCCCTCACGAAAATATCTAATAATTTCCCTTTAAAAAATAAATTTGTTATCTAATTCTCCATTTTAATCGATAATGCAATTGTTTCTGTACGATCGCGAGTATGATAAACGGAAGCACTTGAACACGATTTAGAGAGACATTACAGAATAATTTATTTATACCAGAATTGACGACGAAGCAAGTGTTCACGTCACAGGCAATCTGACACTCATTGGATGCGACTTATCAGCGCTACTTGTTTCAGTAATGAAGTAAATCTGGCCCGCGGATAAGGCGCATTCATTGATCACCTGGCAATTTAATTTTTTTGGTAAAAGGCACAGCCTGTTGATCCATGAGAATCGATTGTGAATCACTTTATCGGATAAGCAACCGATATTTGCTAAAAATAACGATATCAGTAGATGCACTTACTTTTGCAAGAAAGTCAAACTTTCCATTAGGATTCTTAAAACAGAAAATAAAATTTTATATGGCAAGGTATACAAAGAAAATATATCTTCTCAACAACAATAGTAATAATAATGATTACAATCATGATAGTAATACCTTCTTATTTGTATTTAATACAGTAAAATATAACTGAAAAAGTTTACATAGTGATGCTTGAAATTATTCAAAGCAGTATTAGAAAGTTGAAGTGCTAGTGCTGGTACAAGCAAAATATTGAAGATTTTAATAATTTTCAAAATAGATCGTGACTGAATTTTCTCTGAATTTATAAAAATAGATATTTAGTTAGCTGGCGTTATTTTTCTGAGGTCCTGTATGAAGGAATAAAAGAAAGTGCTGTGTTGTATGAGTTTCTCTCATTGATATAGAATTAACGACTTTAATCTTTTTTTTATGATTGTTTAAAGGTGCTGGAATTTGTTGACGAACATGGCAACGAAATATTGAATCTAGGATCCTTCACTTTGCTCCCTCAGCACGTGGTTCGTTTAATCCTGGCGAGAGAGGAACTGCGCGCTGATGAGTTTTCCAAGTTCCAAGTACGTGTTGCTGAATATACCGATTTTAATTAATTGCTATCTTAACTAACTATCTTTCTATGTCGAATTCTATTTTCGTCATTTTTAATTGCACTATCGTAGCTGCACACATCCTGCAGATACACTGATTAAAATTTCAACACTGCAATATCTCTGCAATTATCTATTTGTAATTAACAAATTATTAAAAACGCATCAAATGCATCAAAATTCTGCACAACTTTCCTTTGTTTAGAATGCTCTGTTTTAAAAGAAATATTCTGGAGTAACAGAGAGTGTTAAATAAATAATGGCCCTTAAGTAAATAGGCCCTTCTATAGAATATTGAAACAGTTTTTTAGTGGCGCACCCATAGGGGGGCCAAGGGACCCTGGCACCCCTTAAAAAGGGGTGTTGTAAGAAGAAAAGAGAATTGAATTTAATTCTTTAAATAAATTTTTCTAATCACCTAATGAATTTTATTGAATTTGCATTATAAATATTTTTATCCGTTCAGCTTGGCTTCCCCCATGATTAAATTCTGAGTGTGCATATACAGAAAAATTGTATTAAACAATTCTAAACCATATTAAAATAATCACTGAAGTTTTTAAATTTTAATTGTTTGTATCTCAAGAGCAGAGCCTCGAATTACAAAATGATAAAATACGTTCTGATTTATTTTTGGCAAAAGGTGATTGCACATTTCAATTCGCCCCGCGATATTGAAACATTTTGTATCAAGATTGTAGCAACGAATATGCAAAAGTACCGTGATGTCTGAATATTAACGAAAGTGAAACTGTATGAATTTAAGCAGCACATTTATTCACATTTCGCGTTATCGTTCTAATATTCATAATTGTTCGATTTTCCTGTGATTATTAGGCGGCCCTGATGTGGAGCAAGAAGTATTGCGACAGCAACGAGAACACGCGTCTGATGGATGTGATCGGCACCTTCCTGGAGTATATTCAATTCTACAAAATCCCTACGAACGTTCTAATGAAAGAGATTTATCCTTTAGACCTGGTACCGTCTGAAATTATTATGAACGCCTTGGCCTATCAGGTGCGTATTGCTTCCGAGATAAAACATTACGTTAAACGTTCACTCTTCTATGTTCATTGTTTCTTTATCACACAATTTATCGCCGCGTTAGAGTGTTTTCGGCAACGGCGGTTTACTTCTGCCTCACATCGAAACAGAATATCTAGGTCGTCTGATCTTTCTGTAAAATATTTATCATCTCTCAACCATCTTAACCTTTCGAGAACCCCCTCTCAAGCATCTGTACAAACCACAGAACATAATTTATAATCTGATTAATTCCTGAGGATACATTGTTACAAGCAGCGCTTTTAACATAACTCCAGGACTTTAGTCTGTGAATTTCTAATAAAAATGAGACCAAACGTAAAGGTAGTAACAGTTTATCTGATTTGGTCGATTTACGTGCCCCTATAGTGTGGTATTATAATTCTGTCGAAAGAGTTGTGATCGGAGAGGATTAATGTAAGGACATGTTTCTGTCTAATGGTCTGTGAATCTTTTGTCTCCTTTGATACCCACACTCCATTCGTATTTCTTCTCAAAGCATGTGTATAAAGTTATACCATTACTCCCCCCCTTGGAATCTTGGCGAATGTACCATTACATGTAAAATACAATTTAAGGGAAATGTTCTGAGAAATGATCCTAGAAACTGTTCCAATGGCAGTCTGTTGACGTCAAATCTGCACTTTTCAGGCTTATCGTTCATAAGTTAATAATTAAGCATTCCTTCCCGTGACCACTTATATAAAAAACATATATTCAATGTTAGGGTTTTGTCATACTGCTCGAAGCAATTGGAAGATTACATCGTGAAAAAACTTCAGTATTTTTTTCTACTATTCATTACACTTCATAGAAACGTGATCTTTTAATTGTCTCGTGCAATGTAAATTTACTGAGATGTTCCATTAGTTGTCCCTGTATAAGGTGCCTGATTCAATTGATGCCAAGTAATCGTGTACTATTAATATAGTATCGAGACTACTACATGTTGGAATATACTTGTCTGAGACTCTTCGTGTGGTATTCATCCTGCTGTAGTCATTCAAACTCAATTTTTTCGATGGAGGCCTCTGAAAGGCTATCCCTACCACTCACTTCTTCGTGCGAACATATCGACACACTCTCTGTCTATTAAAAAAGAAGGAACGTAGTCATCTAAAATGTCTAATTGAGTTTGATTCGACTGTAGCTGGTATATTCCTTCCTTTGCCCTTTGAGTCAATCCATGATCAATTGATCACCACCCAGAACCAAACAATTACCCTGGAAGTGATGAGTGGCTGGAACAGTGTTAATCGTTTCCTATCTAGCACCTAGAGCCATCCCAACGACCCATCCCTCTAACGTGGTCAGTTAACACTTGGAGTGACGATGGCATGTTTTAGCTTTGCTCTAGTCTGCTATTTTGATTAAGCAAAATATTTTCATAGGCAGCGATCGCTGGGAAAGTTCGATCCGACATGAAGGGGTATTTTTCAGAGCCCTGCGTCGCTCGAAGTGTTAACACTTCTTCTTGGCACCGCTATGAATCGTTTTGAGTGTAAATACCCCGTACCTGGTGCTCGATCGATAGTTGACGATAAGTTGACGTCTCGTGGACGAGCATGCCCAAGGGGCACCTGACCGGAGGGTTTGTTGCAGGCAGACCCAACCAGTGTCGACCCAGGGAAGCTGTCTCCCCACAGAGTGAGGCGACAGGGTCGCAGCATGTCGGTGCAGTCCTCGCTGGACCCGTACGGTAGCAACACGACATTGAGCTCGATTGGTTCCGACGCTGGCTCCGGTCAGAAGCAGCATTCAGGTAGCAACTAACCTCCGGCCACGGCCGCGCTGACCGCGGCCGTTTCGGACGGGCCTCGACGCGAGGAAATTCCTATTAACGATGCGGTCTCGCACCCGCTTGAAGGTAAAAGCAGCGCAGGGGAGCAGGAAACGCCTCGCGAGCAACAACGGCAGCTGAGAGCGCAGAAGCAGCGGGACGAAGAGGACCTGCAACGGCAGATCGACCAGCGGAGCCAGCTGCAGCAGCAGCGGCAGCAACAGGAATCGAGGAGGCAACAGCAGGAAGAGGAGGCGAGGAAACAGCGGGAGGGTGATGAGTTGAGGAAGCAGCAGGAGAAAGATGCGCAAAGGGATCAGCAAGAGGAGGAATTGAAGAAACAGCAGATGGAAAAGGGAGCGATGGACGAGGTGCAGAAGGAGCAGCTGAAGAAGCAGGAAGAGGAGGAAGAGTCGAGCAAGCAAGAGGACCGGTTGCAGGGACATCCGCAAGAGGTGACGAAGAAACAACTGGAGCAGGAACTGAAGGTTGAAGTGGAGAAGCAGCAAGATGAAGGTTCAAAGAAGCAGCAAGAGGAAGGTTCAAAGAAGCAGCAAGAGGAAGGTTCGAAGAAGCAGCAAGAGGAAGGTTCAAAGAAGCAGCAAGAGGAAGGTTCAAAGAAGCAGCAAGAGGAAGGTTCAAAGAAGCAGCAAGAGGAAGGTTCGAAGAAGCAGCAAGAGGAAGGTTCAAAGAAGCAGCAAGAGGATGGTTCAAAGAAGCAGCAAGAGGAAGGTTCAAAGAAGCAGCAAGAGGATGGTTCAAAGAAGCAACATGAAGATCTGGTGTTAGTGGAAGGGCAGCAGAAGGAGAGGCAAGAAAAAGAAGCGAAGGAGCAACAGCAGGAGAAGGAATTAAAGGAACAACATCAAGAGGAGGACCTCAATGGACGCGAGCAAGACGAAGGGCTGCAGAAAGAGGAATTGAAGAAACAGGAAGAGGAGAATTTACAAGACGCTCGGCAGGATGAGGATCTGAAGGCAGAACAGCAGAAGAAGGAATTAGGAAGTCAACAGCGAGAAGAAGAAATGCAAAAGCAACAAAAGGAGGTTCTTAAAGAACAGCAGCAGGAGCATGGAGAACCAAAGGAACAGCAATTTGAGCAGGAATATAAAGAGCAGCAAGAACCAGAGGCTAAGAAGGAGGAACATGAAAAGACACAGGACTCAGGTTTGCAGGTCCAGCTGGAGCCAGAGAAACAGTTTACAGAAGAAAGCGATGAACAGCGAGAGCTGCGCGAAGAGAACCAGCGACAGTTACAGTTAGAGCAGTTGAGGGACTACCTACGATTGCAAGAGGAAATATTCTTACAGAGGCAAGAGCAAGAGCTGGAACGAAGAATCTGGGAAAGACGTTGCGAGGAGCAGCTGGAAGCTCCTGAACCACAGCAGCTGCAGCTATGTCTGGAAGGTCGAAAGCCTAGCGCAGAGGAAGCAGAGCTACAGCAACAACGAAACCAACTGCAGAGTGTGGAAGAGGAAAAGGTCCAGGTACAAGAATCAGAGTTGAGGAAGCAGGAACAGGACGAACGACCACAGGAGCAAGAGATCACTGCTCCTGTAGGAACTGTGAGTGGCTTTTACATCAGGTTGGTGGTGAGACAAGAGGGTCGTGCGAATTTGGTCTGGCTCCTTAAAACGCACATTTTCTAAACGTTCATTTCACCGTCTTCTATTCTCGTACGCCACTGTCATCATCTGTACCCGAGTCTGTTATTTCCATGAGGGAAAATTGTTCCAGAGTATAATGGTCTTTCGTTTAATCCATGCGAGTCATTGTGGTCGCGATTATGATATTAGCGAATCTTCGATCTCCATTCTAATGTAAGGTTGTCCGAGGTTGTGTGTAGTTTGAAGATGTTTAAGTAGTTAGTAAGGAATGTTTGCACGTTAGGTAAGAGATTGCTCATTACTTTGCTGACTTAATAGGAGTCAGTGTGCTCCGAGCGAAGATCGTTCTAATTATACTGAATGATATTGAAGAAATTTGTAACGTTTTTGGCATTTTAACAGTGTTATCTCGGTTGAAGGAGATATCGTATATTCTATATTATTTATAAACGAAGCGATTCCGGTTTCCTCTTTGGCAATCGACGGCAGTGGTTTCGTTTGATAGCACGTTCGAGATTACTTCTCTCGTAATTGAATTCCGCTATCTGGCTTCGAAGGTAATGTTAACGTTAATCTTGGCAAATTATACACTGTACGCGTTGAAACGTTAAGATAAACTTCGTTGGCGTCGTATCAAAGTCTCCACTGAACTGTGAAGCTTCCTCATTTAGGAATCAGTTATGAAAGCTCGATGATTTTTCTACTCTCTCGTGCTGAGACTAAAGCCGCGCTCTCGCGTGCACTATGGGGACTATGAGCCAAGTCGACTGATGTTATCAATTCTTCATCAAACCACTCGAACCTCCCACTCGGTTTCGTATTATTATATTTAGAACGTCTTCATCGAGCTGTATCGTGATCACCGACGAAAACTATACTACCTGCAACTAACTCTATCGTACTGAAATATATAATAATAAAGTCGAACATATTTTATCGTGTGCAATGGTCGCAATTTATCAGACGTGTGCTAAACTGAGGGCAACAAAGAGAACGCGTGCAGAACTATATCGGCGATGTTGTTGAACACTTTTACTATACGACATATCCATCGATTACCATGAATTATGTATGTTAATGAACTGCAAAGACTAACTATATACATATATTATAAAAGAATATTATATATATACATACATACATATATACATACATATATATATATATATCTATATTTGATACTGTACTAAAATGAGGAACAGAGTATGTTGAGCGCTCGTGTTGCTTCCGGACGAAGTGTTCGTGAACTATAGTCGACGATTCGATGATTCGGTGATTCGATGATTCGATGATTCGATGATTCGATGATTCGATGATTCGATGATTCGATGATTCGATGATTCGATGATTCGGTGATTCGATGATTCGGTGATTCGATGATTCGATGATTCGATGATTCGATGATTCGATGATTCGATGATTCGATGATTCGATGATTCGATGATTCGATGATTCGATGATTCGATGATTCGATGATTCGATGATTCGATGATTCGATGATTCGATGATTCGATGATTCGATGATTCGATGATTCGATGATTCGATGATTCGATGATTCGATGATTCGATGATTCGATGATTCGATGATTCGATGATTCGATGATTCGATGATTCGATGATGATTTGACAGTGCCGAACGATTCCTCGAGGCTCCCCTAGTACCTCGAGACGTAGGCTACATTTTCTCCGACATCTATTCTTCAATTCACTTCCAAAAGTAACTCAGATGAGCTAATATCGAGGGGTCTTCATTGCTATTACACCCACGAGCGCCCATTTTCGCGCTCAGCGTTCAACGACAATTGGAATTCTTCTTCATTTCGTGGCTTAGATAGTAAATTTCGCACATCTCTACTGGCGCCATTAAATGCTTTTGTACCGTATTTCCATGGCGCTCCTCTTTTCACCGTCGTTGCTTCGAACAGCATACTGAACGCATCTGGAGTACAAAAGCTTGGTTTGCTGTTTCTAGTGTCGTAGGAGATAAGGTGACGATTGCGGTATCGCAGCTTCTCATCGTGATCAGGATCAGTAACCGTAACGGGAAATGTGATTGACGCATCGTGCAATAAAATTTTCACACGGGTGTACCCTTCGATCCCGTTGACGATTCGCAGGCAATCGCATTCTTGTCTAGAAAGCGTTTACGAAACCGCGAATATAGAAAATCATAGTGAGTAATATTGATCGAGAGGCAGAGAGGGGAAAGATGGTTCTTCGATGATATGGAACTGTTTTCGAGCCGCAAATGTTAGGAAACGCGGCGTTTTACAAGGTAATAAGAGAATTATGTTTTAGTATTCGAAGGATCTAGTATTCAGTGACTTTATTTATTTAAAATTTTCATTACCTTGGTGACAAGAATAGTAGTAACTGTTTTCGAGTTGCAACAATTGCTACGACAACTTGTTATATGTTTTAAGATTTATATAAATTAATTGAGAAGTTGAACAGTACTACAGGGGAACTTTTGCTTGAAGTTCGTTTTTATCTTCATACATCGTAAAATCAGGGAAGTATAAGGAATAATCTGTAGTAGCCCAACGTTATTTAATAAATAATATAACTGATTAATCTTGAGGAATGAAAGTTATCACTCTGTCTTTCACGAAACTATAATTTTTTCTGCATCTACGTGAAAGAAATATAATACTTCATTTAGAAAAATACGAATATTTGTAAATATTTGAAACCATTTCATTTCTGACGATGTGTACTATTCCATTGAGACTTTACAACCCTCAGTTGATATATATATTTTTTTGTTTTATTTCCATATCAAGAATAACTGATTTTGCCACGAAATGCACAAGAAATTTCGCAATTTCTTTAATAACGCGGAGAGTATGTTCATAATTCTTCGTTAACATTTTTCGCCTCAGCTGCCAAGCCTGAACTAACTGTTTAGTAGACTAATAAAGCAGAGTCTCTATAAACGTTGTTAATAGATGTAATAATACTCAGCATTGGTACAAAACAAACGACAAATCCTTGATTCGCCGAATGTTAATTGCGACGATTCGCTGAACAAGAAAATATCAGGAATCCTCGTGGAAACCGAATATAGAACCTTAGCCTCTCTATACAAAAATTAAATGTAATTGTAACGTCGTTCCTGCCGCGTGAACTTTGCAAAACTCAAGCCGAGTTAGTTGCTACCGATTCGCGAGATGTTGCGGGAGCTGTTCGCTCGTTGTACGATTAAGTAAACTGAATGCTATCGCGCGTATACTAAACAATGTACCTATGCAAATCATGTCTAGAACGCGATTGCTATTTTCTGTACGATCGCAAAAGTTCATCGAGCGAATTTAGCAAGTTTATAGAACCGATTCCTTCCCTTAACATCGCGTAACATCATATCAAAGTCTGTAACCAATCGTCGACGAACAGCTCGACTAGATAATGAGTCAAGTGCTCCATTACGAAATTTGATTACATAAAACTTATGTTGACAATATTTCTCCCGATTTTTATAAATATACCGAAAACAATGAAACTTTGATAAACCTGTTCATACATTTTTATATCTAGCAAAATAATTTTTGTATAGTTACCCTTTTATAATCTGATTTATTAATCCTATATTCTTATAGACAAGGTATTTCACCTAATTTTGCATAAAAAAGAAAATTCGCAAACGATGCTTGATGTCGGCAGTACAAAGAACTAGAAGGGACTTTTGCGATGGTCTCGCGTGCCTGGTGCGTACCGCCTGTTCAAACGACGTGGCACAAATTTTTGAATTATGCTTAGACGTTGCTAACATACTAGCAGAGGAAGGTCAATCATCTTCTTGCTGCCAAGTAATCTGTGCATTCACCGTGCAACGTTGTGCTCAGCAAGATGCAGCGGCTATAGGTAGATTCTGCCTGCTACATAATAAACGAATTGTATGGTTTCTGTAAATTTCGAGCTTCGCAGACAGCACCGCTCTCGGTTGACGGAGTCGTTTAGAGGTGGGCGACACCACAAAGTATCATTGCGATCGTGGATCTTCTCGCTATTCCTCCGTGATCGTCGACTGTCGTGTATCGTAGCGCCGTATAATTGTTAAACAAACCTAGCGAAGTAAGAGCGATAACGAATAATATTCTCGTCGGCTGCGATTTCATCGTTCTCCTTTCGTGCAGCGTTGGCAACACTTTATTCGAATGCTAAATAAATCGAACGCCTGGATTTGAGCGCAATAAAAAATTGTGAGCTACGAAACTGAACGGTTTACTTTCACAAAATTTACGCAAATTGCGTTCAAAATAAACTCCACGGGTCGCGTGCAAATAAAAGTAATTGTACATTCACATATCCTAGTGTTAGAAATTAATTAGCTTCTCAAAGGTAAACACTTTGCTTTATTTCTTCAATTCTACTTATAATATTCGCCGGATATATAATATTTATTTGGTTTATGCAGCAAAATTCATCAGCCTTTCGAAAAGAAGTTCTAAGACAAATCTTACACCCACCTCGACTTATTAAAACAAACAGAGCACGCTGCACCAGAATTTATGGAATTAATTAATAATCATCGACAGCGACGAACTTTTTCGAAGAAGAATACCATTGACGCATTTTATCGAATCGGTGATAAATCCAGCATCGCGAACGCGTGAAGCAGAGATGCAGTAATCGAAGATAAACGTGCACCGTCACTTTTCCTATTTTCAGGCGTTAGATTAGACCACTTGAGACAGCTCGGCGAAGTTGTCTATTGTCGTTACCACGGAACCATGTTGAATCTCGCGTTGTTGATGACTCTACGGGAAAAGGAGAACAACGGAATCGAGCATCTAAGCGTGAAACTAACCGCAGCCCGCCGTCACTGTCGGGGAATGTATTTTATTATCGTCACGTTGTATGCAGCTCCGTTGCATAAGTGTTAAAAAGTCTATTTATGAATGTGGGACGAACCACTTATCTGTGTATGCCGTTGTCCGTCTGTGCGCATCGTTACTTCTGCTGTTTTGTACGTAAGGTGTGTGTAAATTAATAAACAATGACGTCGTTGAGCAGCCCGATGGCGCTAACTTCTCGTTACAGTGTTAAATCGATCGTGCGGTGGGGTTGCATCGACTGAATCGAAAGGAGACTTTCCTGATAACAGTGATTTCTGTCGGGTGATTCTACAATTAATATCTTCTTGTTTAGTTTCATTTGACAGTGTTGAAAAGTGGCATTCCATGGCACTTATAGATGTGCCTGCTATTAGCTAGGGTTCGACTACTTAGAACTTAAAAGCTGACAAGTCTTTCTATTAACTTTTATATAAGAGAAAGAATTTTGTAAATGTATAATATTCTGTTATTGTTAGAAGTGGATTACTTTGTGGTCTCTGAATGCTTCCTAATGAAATTCAGTGCGCATTTCATTCATATTTCGATTTGGTCGATCAGTTCCCTAGCGATTGGTGCAATTCTATCTAAAGTTCGATCTCTATCATGTTGTGATATTCTGTAGCCAAATGAGTTCAAATAAAGAGAGAAGAGCGTGATGTCAAGGATCCATAAACAAGTGTGTGCATTTTGTTTTATAAAGTGACCCTTGGAATTTCTAAATTCTTTTTTGTTCTTACGTAACGTTCTTTGATAATGTTACTTCATTTCTGCTATTCGAATTAACAAGTTGTGGTAATACACAGTGTGCTTGGTAACAAGTGGTGCTTTTATTTCCAAACGTTTACAAGTCATGAGTGCCTGCTATCATTTCTGCTATCAAAAATCACAAATCGCAAAGCAATCTATTGATATAAAAAGATATATACCAGTCGAATATTCAAAATCGACTTCTTCACGAATAAAATCAAGTGAGAAAAACACTTCGTACTATTGTTTCTATTTACTTTTGCATCCAGATTCCCTTCTTTGTCATACCATGTACTGCATGACATCACATATTCGAATTTCCAAGAAACTTTACTAAATAAACTAACAACGAGAGGACACCATGTGATAGACATCGATTCTGATGAGCCTTGGCACGATGGATCTATGTCGAAAATAAGTAAATAGTTGTCCGAGCGTTTCAGCCAATAGGCCTTAATAATAGAGATATTTACGTGTAAATTATTAAAAATTTCATAGTGGCTGTGGGGTTTTAGTGGGTAAAAATCCCACAACTACCCTGGCGCCCGGGGAATTCCCCTCTGGAGGGGTGTCTTTTGAAGGTTTCCCCAAGTTAAAAAAAAATTTATAATAAAAATTTTAATTTTTTTTTAACGTGGATATATCATCGAAAAGCACCCCGACGCCTCCAGAAGGGAATTCCCCGCGGGCGCCAGGGTAGTTGTGGGATTTTTACCCACTAAAACCCCACAGCCACTATAAAATTTTTAATAATTTACATGTAAATATCTCTGTTATTAAGGCCTATTGGCTGAAACGCTCGGACACCTATTTCCTTATTTTTTTTTATTAAGGCTCATCAAAATCGATGCCTATCACATGGTGTCTTCCCCTTGTAAGTAGTTTTATCATTAGGGTAAGATTTTAAAACAGCGTTTTGTGAATCTCGGCCACTACACCACAAAAAAACAACAACTAACTATGTATTAATCTAACACAATCTGATGATCTAATAAAGACGTATTATTATTATTATTATCATCGATACAGAATTTTCTTCAAATATGTCGCAGCTTTGTAATTTCCATCGTGAAACATTTCCCTTAGAGGAATTTTCAATTCTTCGAGCGTTTTATTGATTTATAAAACTGGTGTAACACTTCAAATTTCTGTTAATGCTACAATAATTCGTTGGACTTTCCACTATTCACTTTATCTCTGCATCAACGACTTAGAAGGAGTTTGAAGTACATCTAAGATAAGCCTTACACCGTGATACGCTCACGCAACTTAGGAATGCACACATTGGCTAGTCCCTTTAAAATCAACCACCACCTCCTGCAAGCGGCGTAACAACCCCAACTAACCTCAGGATACCGAGCTGCATCCTTAGCTGCATAAATATCAGCGTGCTTACGTACCGGTTCACCGTCATCCGGGATGGTAAGGCGGCTTTAGACGAGCGCGGCTTAATTACGCGAAAGGGCATAAAATTGATTGAGTCATCCGGCGGCGCAATAATTATCGGAGGTTTATCGATAACCCCTATCGGCGCTCGGTGGATGCACATTCCGTAGGCAGAGAGATATGCAAATCAGACGCAAGGGCATAGGAAAGACGGCGCGGGGAAGGTAGCGGAAGGAGTGCCGGAGGAAGGAGCAGACGGTAGTCGAAGACTGATGACGTTTGGCATTAAAACGAGCGAGCCGCGCCGCAGCATCGACAGCGGCTGGACTCGTCTGGTAGCATTAATAAATGAGGGACATCAGCTTTTAATTACGCGCCTCGCTCGTAATTGTAACCTGCAGCGAAATCGTACGGTCGGGGGCCGGCTGCGGAGAAGCTTTACCCGTTATCACGGCCGACGCGTATATCGCTCTTCGGCTTGTAAAGTATAGTTCTCCAGAGCAAAACTGACGGGGTTGGGTAACAGAAAACAGGGGAAACGGGTATGTACAGTTGCGGTGATACTGATAGGCTGTCGATACTTTTCTTTCGGCCCACCTTGCCACTGAAATTGTAACAAATGATAAATAAAGTGTGCTTATGCTAATGGAGTACGTATATCTGACTCTTTGAATACTCCAGCTGTTCCATAGGACGTGCACACACTGTGTACCTACAACATGTACATCACATTCTGTATGTTCTACATTTTCACCGTCCCGTTTATCTATTATATTTGACATGTTTCGGGTGTCACATATGTGCACGCATATGTCGCATACATCACACATAATAACACATTCAGTATATATCACAATTGGCACACGTTTCACACTTACAAATATCAAAATATGGCACACATGTCGCATTGGAGCTTGTGAAGACGATAGCTAGCGATTTCTATGATAACTCAAACGTTTTGAGTAATTCTAAGTGTGGGTTAGATTAATAACGCGTGAATTTGAATGAAAGCAGTTGATCGTTTAGACTAATTTAATTTTAAATTAATGTATTGCTTTTGATTTTATTGCGAGGGATCAAGTTAGTACAGTAAATTGTATTATATTTAATATTTACTAATATTTACTTTAATTAATACAAGATAGATGTGATCCATGAAAATTGATCCATGGATCTTTTCAAATTCTATGTAGGTAGTAGAAGTTTAGAATAATACCTGCACTCGGTTTAGTTATGTATTGCTTGACTTTCAAATGTGTACTGGCTTCGACTTCAATTTTGTGGCACTAGGAAACCTGATTGAGTCACTGAAGTCAGAATATGTTTTGACGGGGGAAATGTGCTCACGCAGACTGATCACTTGACTGGAGGAGATTACATCACCGTCACATGCAATGCCTTCGCATACAGTAATATCAATATCGCAAGTAGGATCAGTCTGGAGTAAGAACGTAGAGATAACTAAATTGGAGTCTATGTACAGAGCTTAGTGTCTGCAATCGTGGTCGTAATTCAGAAGAGTAAAGTGGAATTCACTGCAGGTATAAATACATAAAACGTCACATAAAATCATCATACATTATGCGCAGTTAAGGGGGTAGGTTACCCTCGATAGCCCTAAAAAAAGCCTTTTTTCAAACGCAAATTGTAAAGTGATCAATAACAGTAGAGAGAACATTTTTTTCTTGTTTTAATTGCTATTCTATGAGCTTTAACGCCAAAGAAGAAAAGTTTAAATATCTTTATGTACAAGAAAGTTGTGAGTAAAAACGTAAAGGCGTGTACGCGGTGCACCGTTTGATGGTGAACATAAAATCTCGAAAACCGCTCCAACGATTTGGATGAAAATTTAATGAGAGGTACAGAAAACCATTCCCTATGATATGTCGGGAGCAGATTTTCGAGAAAAAAAATAATACAATTTTAATGTTGAAAAATACGATTTTATCGATTTCTTGTATGAAAAATATTTTTTATCTTTTTTCTAAGAATTTATATTGAAAATCTACTCTCGATACATCGTAGGGAATGTTTTCCTGCATCTCTCATTAAATTTTCATCCAAATCGTTGGAGCGGTTTCCGAGATTTTATGTTCACCATCAAACGGTGCACCGCGGTCACGCCTTTACGTTTTTACTCACAACATTTATGTGCATAAAGATATTTAGACTTTTCTTTTTTGGTGTTAAAGCTCGTGGAATAGCAATTAAAACTAGAGAAAAATGTTCTCTCTACTGTTATTGATTACGTTACAATTTGCGTTTGAAAAAAGGCCTTTTTTAGGGCTATCGAGGGTAACCTACCCCCTTAAAGCCTCTATTCGTGTACAAGAGACTGCATTATCAATTCCTTAAGAATTTCATCGATAAGGAAGGACCTGGAATCGAGTAATTAAAAACGTACCTGTTCAAAGGAAGAAAATAACACCTACACGCAACATTCTAAAAAGTAACTTGAAGTATATCAAGCTGCCGCTCCTGTGAAGGGTGATACAGATGAAATAACACGCGCCATATCAGTATATGAACGTCCTTACAAATGTAAATAGCGTAATAACGGATATTCATCGATATAATGTAGCGGCGAACACAGCGGAAGTTGTAAGGATTATTAGGTTCACAAATCAGCTGTCGATACACTTGCTCCTCGCAAAATACTATGTAATATGGCAGTATAATACTGCTTAATGAATACCAATTAATTGAATATTCATTTGCGCTGACAGAAGAATGTTCGACGATGTTCGCCAATGATAGTAATCGATGGAGGGAGGGCCGATTAATAATTCTTCGCAATTATTTCGCGATGGAATAAATATCCCCGACTCGAGCTTTTGCTCTTTGACACTATTGATTACCGTTGTGCCGTTACAGACATTAGCTCGAAGCATGCAGGAAACGCTCGTTAATAGCTGTAACACGAATACCATTACGGCGAAGAGGTTCTTGTAATTCTTATGACGTTGTCTGACATATTCCACAAAAGTAAATTATTTTTTCCTAATTCCAATATATATATTGTACATTTAATGTGTTAAAGCACATAAGTACCATTAGTATGGGAAGCTTTCCTAAAAAATTCTTATCTACAATTTGTTCTTACCGAAATAATTAATTTTAAATTCTAAACACTCGACGCCTCATTAACCAGGTATTTAACATTTATTAAACTTGCACTGTACTTTATTTATAATAATTTTTCAGAATAGTTCTTGAAGAAGCCTTACCCAATTCGAAGCAAACAAACAATTATACTTTCAAAATTTATTATTGCAATGGACGCATGCTTCTCGAAGGGACAGACGACTTGATAATTGCCATCCTATCGTTCATGTGAAACTGTCTCCACGATCACGTGAAACGTTACTGATTACAAATTACTGATAGTCTTATACTAGGTAGTATCAGCAATTCATTCATATCAAACACCTGCTGATACTACCTAGTATAAGACTTTGAGGAAATTATATAAGCAACTGCGATTGTATCGGAAGGGATTAAGCCAATTTGTGAATGGACATTTCATTGATAATAATTTACTGTTCGGTAGCAGGAAGTAACCTTTGATCGATCGAGAGCGCAATGATATAACTATGGGCTGGTATATATTCTGGACACGATCATTTTCGTGGCACAACTGACAGCAATGTGGGCATACGCGACTCTGTTAGCACTGATCTCGGCGGCAGTGGGTCAAGGTACCCTCAATGACCCGCACTATGCACCGGGACACGACACCATGGTGCACCTTTTCGAGTGGAAATGGATGGACATCGCGAGTGAGTGCGAAGACTTTCTTGGACCGATAGGCTACGGTGGAGTACAGGTAATTTAACTATTACTTTCACTAATAGCTAGGGTTCCTTATTTACGTATTCTCATTACCTCTACTGCGTGTGAGAAGAAATCATGCACGCATTATACCAAGGAGGGCGATGAAGTGGCCCCCTCGGATTTTTTCCGTACTTTAGGATTTTGTAGTTTACACTACATTAAATCATTTTCTGGAGAATTGAGCCCCAACGCGCCGCAGTTTGTTTATAATATTGGTTTAAAGTTTCGTTTAAACGAACTTAGATTTCGGGAGAAATATATAAATGAAATGAAAAAGTCACGAAAATAAATTAGGGGATCAAATAAAACTTAACCCTTCATGGTCACACTGGCTTCAATAGATCCGTTTTTTAACTTTCAAGCTTCATACCGGTAAGTTCCTGGCTTTCTTACCGATTTTTTTGGTACGTGTTGTCATTTGATTTCTACTAAAACGCGACTATTCCATATTCTACAATGTTCAAAGTATGTCTTATAATTTTTGGGACTCGATTGGTCTGGTACAGTTCGCACGGTAATTGTTTAAAAATCGGCCGGGCCCAGTGGATGACCACCGCGGACCTTTACAGAAGTGTGACCACGAAGGGTTAAGGGATCTTCCTAGTGTGACGGATGTGAAAAAAACCTAAATTTTAGGGAAATGAAAAAGAAACATGTAGGCGTATTATGTTATACGTTTGTAGCTGTATTTTGTCTGAATAGGAGCATCGCGAAGAGATGCCAGACCTGATATCAGCAATTGCAGTTATCTGAAACAGAAAATCCAAAAAGATTGATAATCTGTAGACGCGTGGCTATCGCCTGAACCAGCATATTGAAAAAATATTGAGAAATAAAGAAATAGCAATGTGTTAAAAAAAAATCAATTTTAGCAAAAAAAAAAGTATGGTTTCGTTGACCGTAGTAATTCAGTTTTGCAAATATCTACAAAATTCTAGTTCGAACGATAAAGTCACGTCTATTGACAATGTGTATGCCTGATATTTGTTTTTTTGTCAATGAGGTCTGGCTGATACCCCTACTCCGCTATAAATGGATATTTTTGCTAACAATTTTTTGTATAGTCTTGGAAGGTGATACGTGCAATACTATTTAATTATTTTAATTCCCGAAGAATTAAGTTTTCCAGCCGTCACGCTAGGAAGATCCCTTAATTCCAGAAATGAACTTTCACTAATTCTTTAGCAAGGGAAAAATTTATTGAATACGTCGGGAATCGAACTAAGGACCCGCTTGTGCGGTAGGCTACTTCCTCCTTTTAAGGATATTAGTTTTATCTCGCGTGACAAACTTTAAACCAATATTATTTCTGAACAAACAGCTGAGCGTTGGAGCTTAATTTTATGCGAAATTATTTAAAGTAGTGTACACTAGTGTGGGATTAAGAAACCCATAAGAAGGAGCCCGGAATAAGAGACCTCGGAGAGTCGGCGTTGGTAGAGGTGGTTAGGCGGCTGACCAGTACGCAGAGTAAGGCTGTTCGAGTACTCGGAAAAAGCGAGCCGAGCCGAGTACCCGTAAAAACCGAGTGGCTCCAAAGAACAGAGCGGCTCGATAAAACAGAGTAGCTCGAAAGAATCGAGAGGCTCGAAAGAATCGAGAGGCTTGAATTTTTTCGAGCGGCTCGAATATACTGGGAACAGATCGAAATTTTCGAGCAGACCCACTGTGTCGAGTAGCTTGAAGCTTGAACGTTTCAGGCAATACGAATGTTTCGAATATTTTAGGTTACGTTTATCTACGGGAATATAAATAATGGCTCTCAATAAGTAATGTGAATAATTAAAATGCAAGCTGTAAATGGAAATATTCTGTAACTTTTGAAAATAAGTACTAAATTCAAATCTTTCTTTGTTTTAAAATTTTTTTTGGTGTATTTATGAACGTATTCGTACACTTCTCTTTATGTTATCTTTTTTTTCTTCTTACTTTTTTCTTCGTAACCTAAAATATTCGAAACATTCGTATCGCCCAAAACGTTCAAGCTTCAAGCTTCAAGCTACTCGACACAGTCGGTCTGCTCGAAATTTTCGATCTGCTCCAAGTATATTGGAGCCGCTCGAAAAATTCGAGTTTCTCGGTTCTGTCGGGCCGCTCGGATTTTCAAGTCGCTCAAAGAAATTCGAGCTACTCGGTTTTATCGAGCCGCTCGGTTCTTTCGAACTACTCGGGTTTTACGGGTACTCGGCTCGGCTCGGAAACCGAGTCTCGGCTCGGTCCGAATTTCAAGCTACTCCAATATTCGAGTACTCGAACAGCCTTAACGCAGAGGCTCCACAAGATCGTGGGTTCGAGTCCCACCGCCCAAGGCCCTCTTTTCTCGTGGCTCCCAAACATATAGGAATTACGAAGTCTATTCCTACACTACAAAATCTCAAATACGGAAAAAATTCGCGGGAGTCACGTGACCGCCTTCCCTTATCAGTCCCACAAAATATGTACTTCATTTCTTACCAAATTTTCCTGTATAGAAATAGAGAAAGTATTCCAATCGAATTATTCACCTTCTCTGTCACGTTTCCGCAGGTGTCACCCATTCAGGAGAACATAGTGGTCCAGACTAGGCCATGGTGGGAACGTTACCAACCGATTTCGTACCAGTGGGTCACGCGATCAGGTTCGGAGCAGGAGTTCATAGAGATGGTGAAGAGATGCAACAAAGCGGGCGTTAGAATTTACGTGGATTTAATTATGAATCACATGACATCCAACCACGAGTCTGCAATTGGCACTGGTCGATCCAGAGCAGACACGTACAGGTTCCGATACGATGCAGTACCGTACAATGTCACGCATTTCCATCCCAGTTGCAGGATCAATAATTACAACGACGCAACGAACGTTCGAAACTGCGAACTCAATGGACTCCATGACCTGGATCAGGGATTAGAACATGTCAGGGGGGAAATTGTGGATCTCATGAACGAAGCTATAAAGATGGGCGTTGCTGGATTCCGGTTTGTATATCTGAATATATAAAGCAGAAAGTGTTTGCGTGTTTGTACTGTCGCCTAAAAACTATCGAAAGGTAAACTCTGGGGTCACGCAACGTGTCCCAGCTTATTATGCACAGCTAATCCATATAAATGTGACTATTTTCACAAGAAAAAAAAATAAATATATAAAAATTTTTTTTTATAAAATCAGAATCCAAATTTTGGGCGAAGCCGAGTAGTAAAGCTAACGTAGAATAATTAATTAATCGATTTGAAGGAAATATTTCTTTCTCACTTTCTGATACCTTGAAAGATTCTGTCATCTACTATGTTGTCCTTTGCACTAATTTAGCTTATAGATTTAATAATTCCTCAATGTTAACTCACATGTGCATTCAGAATATTTAAATTAGGTTAAATTTGAGTTCCTTCTGGTTCTGTTTTTAGCATTGATTCTGCCAAACACATGTCGCCAAAGGACTTGAGCGTCATCTACTCGAGATTGACAAATCTGAACGTGAAGCACGGTTTTCCAACAAATGCTAGGCCGTTCATATACCAGCAGGTTATCGACTCTGGCAACGAGGCGGTTTCGAAATACGAGTACAATGGAATGGCGGCAGTAACTGAGTACAAGCACGGCGCGGAACTTAGCAATTCCTTCCGCGGCAATAATCTTTTGAAATGGCTAAACAATTGGGGAGAATCGTGGAATCTCCTTCCATCTAAAGATGCACTGGTTTTCATTGATAATCACGATACCCAGCGTTCCATTGATCATTCGGTACTCACCCACAAGTCACCTGGATTATACAAGGTACTTGGACAGTTTTCTTCTGACACTTCTGATATTAAATTGAGATAAAATCTACGAATGATTGAACATGAATCCATACTAACATAAAATAGGTGGTCTTTGAAACTTCGAAAATGGCAATGCATAGCAAGACAGTGGTCATAAGCCACTCTCAGCGCCAGCTAGTAGAACGAGTCACTAGGTAGTCAGACGCCAACGTTACGAAGGCAACGATCCGTTTCACCGTTAGAGTTTTGAATTGATTATCGATGCTTGTTCTGCAACATTTCTATTTAAACTCTGTTAGAGTATGGACAAATTGTTTACAATAATTTTTAAATATAAAGATATTTACTGGTTGCTAAGTATGCACATTAAAGTTAATGTATTCGAATCTTGCATTCTCCACTTGAAGAGTAAAAATGAGTCACTAACAGTGGCGGACTGGTCAGGGTGTCGATGACAAGTGGACCCTGTGGGCTCCCTTAAACATCAGACAATATGTTAAAAATGTTAATGACCTTTTAGTAGCTTGAAAATATAATAGAAGTTCTAATATTATTACTGCAACCAGGGGCAGTCCGCAGGCTTTTTTCCAGAGGGGGCAACTTTGGGATGATGGCAAAGGAAAATATACCCCTCTTGCTTTTTTAACCTATTTTATAGTGCCAATTTAATTAAAAATTTAAAACCGAAATTTAAGAATATTCCCCTTTTTAATATAAACTTAATGAAGATCAGTTTTGAAAAATAAGCGATTTTTTCTTAAAAGCCAGGGGGGTAAATGCCCCTTTTGCCCCCACCCCCTGGGACGCCCATGACTGCAACTAGTATTTACGTTGTATTACTATTTTAAATGATAGCCTCACAGTTGTGGGTAGGCCCCCTTTGTCTCCTGGGAACCAAAATTTCTAGACCCCGTCCGCTACTGGTCACTAATATTTAAAGGTTCGCGATATACGTTGTCAATTACAATACAAAGAACAATCTTACCAGTCGTCAACATTCTACTACTGTCTATCAAATCTACGTCACTACCACCAAAACAATGTACCTGCAACATACAATTTTCACCCAGAGAATTTGCAATCACAATCAGCTAATTCCTACCCATATAAATTTCATTAACCAATGCACAACTGAAATTAATTAAGCAGCTCTATCCCATGCAGAATCAATGAAATATCCTCAATTAAGGAAACACTAATCGACTCTACTTTGTGCAACGTCCCTCGAAATCAATGATACTGTCACAGCAATCTCACAACTTTTTATCGCAGATGGCAGTGGCTTTCATGTTGGCCCACCCGTATGGAATCCCGCGGGTGATGAGTTCGTTCTATTTCAACAACTTCGACCAGGGTCCTCCACACGACGGCGATGACATCCTGTCCCCCATCATTGAATCCGACAATACCTGCAGCTACGGCTGGATCTGCGAGCACCGTTGGCGACAGATTTACAACATGGTGCGTTTCCGTAACGCCGTCAAGGGGACGGGTGTGACGAACTGGTGGGACAATGGCAAGAATCAAATAGCGTTTGGCCGCGGAAGCGCCGGATTCGTGGCGTTCAATGGTCAGAAGGAAGACATGAAAGTGACGCTGCGCAGCTCGATGCCGCCCGGTACCTACTGCGACGTGATTTCTGGCAACCTGGAGAACGGACGTTGCACTGGAAAGGTGGTCACCGTGCAACAGCACGGCGACGTGAACGTCAACATCTTGCGAACCGACGAAGACCTTGTTCTGGCCATTCACAGAGACGTAAGTGTGTCACATCTGTCGTCCTGATTGCGGGAGACGTTTCAGAAAATTGTGGAACACTTAATGATTCGCGACACGTAATCGCCTATTAGGCTTTTAGAATATCAAAGGAGTGATCCGTAGGAGGAGGAATAGTGTAATGCGAGAATTAAGTGATTTCATGGGTTTAAACGTAAATTGCACAGTGGATGAAAATTGCTTCGGTAAATTGTTGAACAGGTGGACAATAATAGCGAGGTGCATAATGATATTTCTGTTGCAGGCGAAACTTATGTGAGATAAGTGAGTATGTAGAATGGAGTCAAGGACTGCAGGAACTCGATCGAAGTGTGATTAGTAGTAACCGATGGCGTGTGTACAGTATTAAATGTATTATATCTCTGTTGATAGGTTTATCTTAACATAAAAATCGACGCAATTCGTTGCTTTACAATAAACGAACGTCCAAATCTAGACCTCTGCTTAATTTTACTATCTGCCACGAATACTACACCCTTAATACTACACCCTTACTACTACTACACCCTTAATACTACACGATTAATCCCTTAATCCTTTCATTACTGTTTGCGCCTATAGGCGCCCGGAAAATCTAATCGGTAATAATTGCAACAAACTTCGCTTGTGTCACTTAGTGAATTCTGCTGATAAAAAGAATGCGAGGCGCAAATGTGTAGTGTGTACATGAGGCGGTTAAATGTAGCCTATGTTTGCAGAGCTACAACATCTAAACTAACAATTGCACATAAAAAATGATAGACACTTTTTATTGAGGAAAATAGATTCTTAACAGCTTATGACTTTTGAAAACGAAAATGAAATTAGTGCTTTCTGGGCTTTTCAATTGAAGGCCTAAAGCACCCTCCTGCTGGAACGATGGGCTCTGTAATAAAATCAATTTGTTATACAAAATCAGTTTGACAGTAGTTGTGGTATGAATCACGCGAAAAAAAATAGGATTTCAAATTTAAATAGCCGCTATTTTATTTTAAATTAATATTTCGCAAAATTCCCTCCGTTAATCAGATGATACATTAATATACTAACGAAATCTGTTTTGTTATTTGATTTTAGACAATCTGGATCCGAATGGCAGTGCCCACCGCAAAACCAAATTTTTAAAAAGGCGTCTTGGATGTCGCTTGTTACTTCATTATAAACGTAAATATTTTTCCACGAAAAAATTACCAAATATTCCTTGAACGTTGCTCTTTTAAGTGCAAAAAGTTCTGTAAAAATATGTGCTTCCGTTTTTACAAAAAAATTCACAAACTTTCGCCTCTTTTCGGCCGCCTGACTAGGTAAAACCCCTTAATCGAATCTAATCTCCATACATTTCATTCCCCCTCGTTCCACAAACTCAAAGAACACCACCTACGCGTCTCCCCCACCTCTACATTCAAAACCTCCCAATTCCCAATTAACTCCAACCACCCTCAGACATCTAAAAACCCTCAGAGATCACGTTTCACGTCAGAACTAGCGTCACACATGAAGTCTCGTGAATTCTTGTGGTAGCGGGTCTCGAAGCGCAATAAGGTGCATCCTCAGCGACGTGGAATGCCACGGTGCCCGCTCATTAAACCTCCGTTCCGCAAAAAGTCAGTCGGGCCGCCTGCCACGGATATAATCAGAATGTAGGACGAGGAAAGGGGCCTGGGATAAGAAGGGGAGGAGAGAGACAGAGCGGCCGAGGAACGAATGGAAGAGGCGAAAGAAGAATAGGGGAAAAAAGGACAGACGTTTCATTCACGGTGTCGAGGGCCGCGGACGTAATTGCAGCTGCAACTGCTGCAACTTACCCCCGCTGCACTGCACGCTTCTGCTGGCTGTATCCGTGCGGCCACTCGCATCGTACTACGACCGTCTCTCCACTATGCATGTCCGCGGAATACGGCGATTGCTCGGCCCGCTTTATGAATGAAATATTCAGCGCTCTAATGCGGCTCCTGCACGCAAAGGCAGACCGGTCTTCCTCGAGCATTCTACGACAGAGTGGCTGTCGAGGATCGGGATCGGTGTAAATCGAGGTCGCTCTACGAGTCCTTGAATTCAATGCAGTAATTGTCTGCTTCGCAAATGCGGAGAGCTCTTCCTTCTTCCTTCCTCTGTCTTCTTGTTAGTGGGATGGAGGGTAAAGGCTGCGTTGTGGAATGTGGGGACGGTAGAGGAAGTTAGGTGTGAGTTAATTTGCGACTTAAAATGGTTTACTTCTGTTCTGAGGAATTTCTGTGTGTGCTGTTGTTTGGGTGGAATGTAGTGGGAGACTTGGATCATTTCACGTTTTATTTTACCTCAGGTTGATGTCTCTTTGTTTGGGGATGAATGAGCAATAGAGGTGGCTTAGAATTAGGAATGGTTATCCGCCAAGGGCAGTCACTCAATCGCAGCTTAAAGGGAACACACTGTTTTTGGAGCATTTACTTCTTCTCAAATCGAGCACTTCATGCTCCGATAACGAAAGCTGATACGATTAAAAGGCACGTCTCGAGTTCGCGGACGTGGTCATAATTCGAAATAATAAAATGATGCATATAAATAATACGTGATATATAAAACGGTATTTAAAAATGTGATGTTCAGGAATCTACTTGTTTATGAAAGATTTCTTCGCTTCATAAACAGGTGCTCGGGAATTTCATCAGAAGAGGGAAAGCAATAGTCAAATAAATAATAAAGTATCTCCATAAAACTATAAAATAAAATCTTTATGCAGTGTTCTAAGGAAAACCTAAATGATTTCAACTTGTTAATGCTACGAAGGGAGATACACTTGAAATTAGAAATTAACTTACAATTGTAAATAATACTGATAGTATACACAAAAAGGTGATGAAAGTTGCAAGAATTATTAGGTTTACAAATCAGCTGTCGATACAGTATGGTACTATGGTATTATAATGTCATTTAATCACTGCCAATTACTGGAACGTTTATTTTCGCTGAGAAAATGCTTAGCGATCTTTACAAATCATAATATTGATGGGCGACGAAGTGACCGTTACTCAATCTTCGTAATTATTCTACAATAAACTGAATGTCTCTAACATAAGGTCGTGATCTTTGACACTGACAATGACTTTGTCCGTTAGAGATAGCTTTAAGAACGCAATAGTGCCATTATGACAAAGATGCTTCCTCGATTCGTGTGGTATTTTCTGGCATACTCTTGAAACAGCAGTGACGTTTTTTGGTTTAATTTATTCTTGATTATTATTTATTTAGTTTAGTTTCTTTCCTGAAGAAGCAATTGGCACTGGTGTGCCTAGCTTTGTATAAACAATTTCTTGTATTAGGAATAAGAAGTTTTGTTCAACTCTCAGTTTTCTGAAAAACGTATCAAAATTCAACCACAACCCCTAGTTATTTCTACGCTTAAGGGGTGTTCTCGTCTCTCTAGACGAGATCCTCTGTCCTCTTTAGGGACCACCCACAAAAAAACTAAGCAATTGTTACCGATAAGCATTGCCCACTAACATTTCAGTAAGCTGTAAAAAAAATTTCAGTCATATATAATAATAATTAATGGAGATATGGATTTTTCTCAAAACGGTGTTTTTCATGACAAACGATACCTCAACTTCTAGTGGGCCAAACTGGAACATCCTTTTCGCACACCTTCAGAAAACATATAATTCTAGCCAGTAGCAGAATCAAGGCGAAATAGTCTTTTTTCAAAAGGTTAAGGCTGTTTAAAGACGAAAAAACGGAAAAGATGAGTTTAAATTCAAAGTCCGGCCAATTTGTGACTTTTTAATTTTTTTTCATAAATCGGCTACCGATTATAGCCACACTCTTGCTGATTGAGAATCCTTTAGGTTTTTTCGTTTGGGATGAGCGGAACAGCCGGAATCATGTGTACCATGAGGCAACTTATTTTGCACACGTTTACGAGATGATCCATATCTCCATTAATTATTAATATATTTGTTTGTTAATATAATATCGGTTACAATTATTGCTTTAGCAGTGAAGATCTAGCTTCCGCACAACAATCTGGAATGTGTAAATAATGATAAATTTAAGCATATGGATATTATTAACTTTTGAATTTGTGTACGATATGTACGGTGAGAAACGAAAATATTCGGACACTTTTTAATATCGTGTAACTTATTTAAAATTAATCCAACCAACTTGACTTTTTTTTAGAAGCTAGAAGGATTAGTTTACTAAGTGACGTGTTTCGTCGTTTAGAAAAAAATTCACTTGGTCGGAATAGCAAGAAAAAATAGTAAAGGTCGTATTTAAACTTTTTTATGAGCCTGTAACGTAAAATCAAAACACCTGTATGCAGATTTAAGGAAATTGTATACATGCCTAAAATTTCATCAAAATCGGTTAACGTTCCTCTGAGCTATAAACGCTTAAAGATCGCAGAAGAAGGTCGAAAATCTCGAAATTCCCGAAATCAGCGATTTGCGACCTTATTCTGCGATATTTAAACGCCTACAGCTCAGAGCAATGTTAACCGACTTTGATGAAATTTTAAGCATGTATACAACTTACTTGAATCTACAAACGGGTTTTTTGAATTTTCATTACAGGCTCACAGAAAAAAGTTTAAAAAACAACCTTTACTATTTTCTTCGCTATTCCGACCAGTTGCAATTTTTTTCAATACGACGAATCACGCCACCTTAGCAAACTAATCTTGTTAGCTTCTCAAATAAAAACTCAAGCCGTTTAATTTTTAAAAAAGTTACGCGACTTTAAAAAGTGTTCGAGTATTTTCGTTACTCACTGTAAATCGTTTAGTACGTGTGAATCACATGTTCTCATCAACTCCCCATTTGTTTTGCTATCGACAAACGTCACAAGATTCGCACGCGATGCTCTGTGCTTTTCCTTGAATGGTCAAAGTCTACGAAGCAGCGAAGCTTCATCTTGAACTAATTTTATCTACGCCAAAGCAAACAATCAATTACACTTTCATAACGGCGACAGTAGTAAACACAATAGTGATTCACAGAGGGGACAGATGATTTATGCCGCAAACACTTGAATTATCACTTTATCAGACATAGCGCGGGAAACATCAAGAGGAATGAAAACACAGTCTTTCGCAATAATTGAAAAAAAAAATCCTTATCTGCCAGCAGAAACGTCAGCACCCAACGAGCCTCCGGACAGCATGTTCTATTGTTCGACAAGAACGTTTGGAATACGTTGCAACCGCTCTGATAATTCAATCCGCGGCAACACGAAGTTACTGGAAAACATGCCGGGCGCCCAGGGTCGGGTGGGCAAACTTCAATTCGCCATCCTCCGTGTAAACAAACGGCGCGTTTAATGCGATGGATAGATAATCGATTACTGATAACGATCGCACGGGGATCTAGCGTTCGATCAAAAACGTTTCTTGTGTACTATCCGCCTCGATGCTCAGAAGATAAGATGAACGTGTACATCAAACGCGATTCCAGGGAAAAGCGATCGTCTTCAACAGACAATGGACCTGCTTACTTGATAAAACGCGGTTGGTGGTAGAAGGGAACTGACCTTTGGATGAGCGACAGAGAGCAATGATGTAATCGACCGGTTATATATTGGAGGCCGATCATTTCACCGCATAACTGACAACGATGTTCGCAATCGTAGCTCTGTTCGCTCTGCTCTCGGCGGCTGTGGGATCAAGTACCCACAAAAACCCGCACTATGTACCTGGCCACGATACCATGGTGCACCTTTTCGAGTGGAAGTGGGTGGACATCGCTAGGGAGTGCGAAGAATTCCTTGGACCGCATGGCTTCGGTGGAGTACAAGTAATTTCACTATTGATTTTGCTATTAGCTAATAGCTAGTATTCCTTATCATGCACCCTCATTAATTGTACTGCATGTAAGATAGAAATTGAGGACCTTGGAGCAAGAGGGGTGCAGCTCCATTTTTGACAGTTTTTGAGTTATTAATATACGTGAAAAAATTCTACATCGTTTGCTGCGTGTTAGATGTTAATTTAGAAACAAATGAGCGATTTATTACATGTGCTGCAAGTCAGGTACAGCTCCCGAAATAGAAATAGAGACTTATCCATTCAATAACTACTACTTATTGTGTGGAAATATATATTTGTCAGTAATTAGTGTTCTCCTTTCAATGTTAAGTCAAAGCAATAATTTTATGAACAGTTTTTTCTAACTGATTCGAAGTTTGTGAAGATAGAGCTGCACCCCTCTTGCTGCAAGGTCCTCAATTATGCACGCAATGGACTCACACGAGGAGATCCCCAACTCTTAAATTTAAAAACAATATGAAACTTTGGGGATATGTAGAGGATATATAGGTACGTATTACGTAATTTTTTTGCTGCCCAAAACTATCCCTGAAAATCCGGCTATTTTCCGATTTTGTGTTATAACTCGCGTATCATTTTTACCAGATGATAGTCCTAAGTAGAAGGAACAACTTTTGTCGGAAAACTTTTCTTCTATACCTTACATTTCGCGAGTTATAATACAAAATTGGAAAACAGTGGGATATTTTCAGGAGTCAATTTCACCCCCTTGGATTGAATTTAGGCAGCAAAGAAAAATTGCGTGATACACATCAATATATCCTCTACATATCCTAAAAGTTTCCCAATTTTTTAATTTCAGGGTTGTATTTTATTTCACACCCATCAACTTTTTTTGTGTAAAAATAGAGGAAGCAGTGCAAACGCCATATTCACCCGTTTTATCGCGCTTGCGCAGGTGTCACCCCTTCAGGAGAACATAGTAATCCAGAATAGGCCATGGTGGGAACGTTACCAGCCAATTTCGTACCACTGGGTCACGCGATCGGGCTCGAAGCAAGAGTTCATAGAGATGGTGAGGAGATGCAACAACGCAGGCGTCAGGATTTACATCGACACAATCGCGAACCACATGTCTGGCAATTACCCCAATGCATTTGGCACTGGCCAGTCCAAAGCGGACACGTACAACTTCGAATACGGTGCCGTGCCGTACAATCACTCGCATTTCCATAAGCTCTGCGCGATCACTAATTACAACGACGCGGCGAACGTGCGAAACTGCGAGCTGACTGGTCTCCATGACTTGGACCAGGGATTAGAACACGTGAGGGAGAAGATCGTGAACTTTATGAACGAAGCTATTGACATTGGTGTCGCTGGATTCCGGTTTGTATACTTGCCTGTGGGAATTTAATTAATCTTCCAAAGGGAAATGTTTCGTCCGCTCTTCCCGACACTTTGCAAGTTCATTTTAATAACGCTAATGGGTTTGGTTAAAATTTCGTTGAAAGATCTAGGAATTCAGGAACAGATTTAAATTTTAGTTGAATTTGCGAAGCTTCTAATTGATATTGTTTCTCCTTCAGTATGGATGCTGCCAAGCACATGTGGCCAGCTGACTTGAAAGTTATCTACTCGAGACTGAAGAATCTGGCCGTGGGTCACGGTTTTCCCCGAGACGCTAAACCGTTCATATACCAAGAAGTGATCGATTACGGAAACCACGAGGCGGTTTCGAAATTCCAGTACAACGAAGTGGCAGTGGTTACCGAGTTCAAGCACGGCTCGGAGATCAGTAATTCCTTCCGCGGAAACAACCTGCTGAAATGGTTCGTCAATTGGGGAGAGAAATGGGGGCTGCTTCCATCGAGGGACGCTATTGTTTTTGTCGATAATCATGACACACAACGCTCTGACGGCCCTCAAATACTCACCTACAAGTCGTCCAAAATCTACAAGGTACGCGAGCAATTTCTTTCACACACCTTGCACAAACTTTGAAGTAAATCTTCGAGTGTCTGCGGTTGTATGAAGAATGGTGTATGTGAAATTAAGTAAAACATGTGACTACAAACAATATAACAATTAATTGGGAGACGCCTGAAACTTTGAAAATAGTGGAAATCAGGTAAATTATAAATGTGACTCGGTTTAAGCGCGAGCTAGTAGAACGAGTCGGTCAGCGGTCAGACGTGAGCCACGAATCGTCGATCGAGGTTCCTAAGTAGTTTATTATTTTGAATAGAGTATCGGTTCCCGTTCCGAAATACTTGTGTGAATTCTTATCTACAGGTTGCTTTCATTCTTATCAATCCTAATTACATCATTAATTCCCTCATTTGCACAAATGTCATACAATTTCATCAAAGCTATTCTTATTCATTTGTAAACCAACCCTCTTCTCCTTTCACACCGCAACTACACTCCACTGTATAAATCCACACAGATTCACCACTTTCAATATTACCCTTCTAAAATAATTAAAAACCATCTCATCAGTAAAACGAAGCAAATCGCAGAAATTGAACAGAACACCTTATATCCTCCGAAACAAATGGCACAAACAAGGGAACACCGCGAACCCGGACACACCGATTCGAACGCAACTTTGTGGGTTTCTAGAGTGATTCTAAACAAGAACAATGGTGTCTTTCATTTAGGCCCTATCGCCCTTTAAGGGGGTGAAAACTACCCTCAAAGTCAAATTGGCGCTTCCACTTTTTCGCGTATAACTCTCAAAGTACAACAGACGCAGAAAAGTGTTTCAAACAAAAGCTTAATGGTGCAATAGGCGCTACAAACTTCCCTTAACAAAATTTTGAAGAGTTAAACAAAAATATATAACTGACGAAAAAAACTCTTTTCAAAATTTTGTTAGCGCAAGTTTGTAGCGCCTATTGCACCATTAAACTTTTGTTTGAAATATTTCTTTCTGTCTGTTGTACAATTGAGAGTTATACGCGAAAAAGTGGAAGCGCCAATTTGACTTTGAGGTTAGTTCTCACCCCCTTAAAGGGCGATAGGGCCCGAATGAAACACACCGTTGTTCTTGTTTTGAGTCACTCTACAAACCCACAAATTTGCGTTCCAATCGGTGAGTTCGGGTTCGCGGTGTTCCCACAGAACCGATCAATATAACCCAAATTCAAAAAATCCCAATCGAAATGTTGCAGATGGCAGTCGCTTTCATGTTGTCCCAGACGTACGGTATACCTCGAGTGATGAGTTCGTTCGAATTCCAAGATTTCAATCAAGGCCCGCCTCAAGACAACCACGGGAACATCGTGTCCCCCGTTATTAACGCTGACAACACCTGCGGCAAAGGCTGGGTCTGCGAGCATCGTTGGCGACAGATTTACAACATGGTGCGTTTCCGTAACGCCGTGAACGGAACAGGCGTGACGAACTGGTGGGACAATGCCAGCAATCAGATCGCCTTCTGCCGTGGAAACGCTGGATTCATCGCGTTCAACGGCGATAACTATGACATGAAGGTGACGCTCAAGAGCTGCTTGCCACCTGGTACCTACTGCGACGTGATTACTGGCAACCTGGAGAACGGAAGGTGCACTGGCAAGAGCGTCACCGTGCAGCACAACGGTGACATGTACGTCGAGATCTCGAGCCACCAAGACGACGGAGTTCTGGCTATTCACAGAGATGTAAGTGGTTTGTTTCTAGGAACTAATAGAGATTTTGGATAAGTTACTGATTCGAGAGATATGATTCTTCGCTAGCTTCTTTCAAGATTACTGAATGAATAATGCTCCGGTAGCAATAGGGAAATGGGATGCTTTCTTTCTTCTAGTTACGAATTCCGTAGAGGAAAGCAACCCGTTTCCTCGATCCTCGAATTCTGTATAAAGAAAACTAGTTGTGAAACGTGTGAAAATGGTTTCAGGCAAAACAGGCATAAAGAAGTTTGATTGGCAACTACTGGGACCAAAACAGGGGAAATTTAATGAAGACTTTCTATTTGTAATTCGGTTTTCTACTGTGCAGCCGATTTTGTTAATTCTGTGGAAATAAAGTTCGTCGTAAGCTCAACATGGCACTACTTTCTGCTTCTTCTTAAACTTTTAAACAGATTTTTGGATAAGTCAGTCGGTCGACCTAACATAAGATAGCTATTAAAACTGATATTATTTATTATATCAGAATAAACTTAATATGCTCAGAATTGTGTGCTGATTCAGAAAAACTGGTCGATATTTGCTTTGAAACAATATTTGCTGAAAATAGGGTTGACAGCTGAAGCCATGACATCTCACCCCTCCCGGGAGAAATATTTTCGTCATTAGTCCTTTCGTTAGATTTTAAAAGAAGGGTTAATTAATATGGCCAAATACTTTCGCTGTATTGTTCCTCAATACCTCTACTATCTTATCCGAAACATTAACCGAAAATTAACATAGAAGTATATTTTAAATACGATTCTGTACATTACAGTTTTATAAAAGAGGTTAAATGATGTCATAACCTCTACTTACCTTTTATAGCCTATAAATCCAGAAAAGCACAGAAGGAAGCAAAACGACCAGATTCTGTCAACTGTTTGGCTCCTAAAGAATCTACGGTTCTGTACCTTAACGCGCTCTTACGTATAGAGTCTGAAATATAGCGACTCGACCAACTCACCCGGATTTACCCTATCCATTTTTCCTTCGAAGTTTATCACACGCGTGCTCGATAAGTAACCGTGGGTTCCTTCTTATAAAAAATATATAGAGTAAAAAAATACTCATAGACTGCAGTGTGAAATCAGTATCTCTGCTTTGATTTCACGATAAGAATCAGTAAACAACTATCTTATATCTACCGATATCGACTATATCACAGGAATCTAGAGCAACGACCCACTTTTCCCTTATCGGCTTCTATCTTCTTATCGAAAAACTACTTACCCGTCAAGTGCATCGAGAAATTACACACACGTCCGGCGATCTGCCAGCACACATTACAGCTGACCCCTCGATGGTCAGTCTTCAGAATATCAAGGTCCGAGCGCACCCAAGTAGCATTTTTGGTTGGCCAACAGCAGCCAACAGTTGGGAATTAGTTGGGATATAGTTAGTGTTTTTGCTTACAAATTCCTAAAGTAGGGCCTACGGCAAACAAATTGCGACAATTTGCCTACGAATATTCAATGTTGGGCCTACAATTACTATGGTTGGTTAATTAACAAAAAAGATACGACAGTTTTACAATTACATTAACGACTAATTTCTGTAACATACCCCTAATATGCTATACCAGGATCGTAGAGGAAAGCTTCCTCAGCTTCAGCAAAATCATGTTTTGCAGCTCTTTCTTCTCTGCTGGCAGTTATACCTAACCTCTTTAGATACAAGGGTCGAGGGAAGCCTCTGTAACTCTGAGAGTTCCACGAATTTCACCTTAATACTTTAGGGATATATTTTCGAAGCCCTAAACTATTAGAAAATCAAAAAAAAAATCGAATTTTTGGGTAGAATACCCCCCTTAAGTGACGCGGGGCCTGCGTTGGTTACACTCGTTGGTGACGCTGGCCCATTTAAAAGCAGAGCGACACTTGAACATTTAGCCAACCGATAACAAGCCAATGGCCCATCCAACTCCCAACAAATAAATGCTACTAGGTCAGGTGGTGCCATCGAGCTCCAAATACAAACGAGATTATTTTTCAACAATGTTTATTTTAACAGAAACAATGTACTGTTCTTGTTCTCTTTTCACCATTAATTTCTACTATACATAATATGACAGTTAATCGTAGAATAATACACGACAGACTCGCGATTGGAGAAATTAAAAAAAAAAAAAAAATGGGGGGTGTGGTTGTCGAAGAGGATGGAAGGGGTTGGACGTGATCGCAGAAATTAATAGCGGTGGGAAAGGAAGGATGGAAGAATGATTGGAAAAACATCGAAGTATCACAAGATTGCCTTATCGCCCGCCATTTTTCCCCCTCTTCTTTTCCATTTCGTTCGTCTCTTCCTGTACAAATATACTCTCGCTCTCCTTTAAATAATTCCGCGCCGCATTCTCTTGCACTCTCCGCCTCGCGAGAATTTCTCCCCTCTTTTCCGTTCTCTCTCCCCCCCCCTCTCTCTCTCTCTCACGCGTGCGCACGCACTCTGTCGCTCTCTCCTCTCTGCCCCTCTCACTCTGTCGTCTTATCCGAGCGATCCTGCTGCCCGATAATGTAACGATCTCGTGCTACGCGGTAATGATGCGCGCGAACCCCGGCTATGTAACTAAATAAAATACTACGGGTCCTCTTGTAAAAGCACGATATAAATAAATGCTTAAGCATTATGTACAAGTGATCTCGGTTTAAGTAAAAGCCGCTAGCTCGGTGAACGTCCGCGCGTCACTTCCAAGCTTTCGCCGTTAATCTCTGGATGCATTCACCTCTCCCACCCCCACCCCCACCCCCTCCCCGACGCATCGCGCGTTTCATCGAGCGAAGTTATTGTAAATGAAACTTGGGACGCATTGGCGTGCACGCGTCCACTTGGAGTGCGAGCTGAGGATTCGTTTGCACCTCTGACACGAGGACTTCAACTTCGAAAAGGGAAATAAACTTGGAAGACATTTTTCTTTCTCCACTCGGCTGAAGACGGACACTGTTGCGGTAAAGATAGAAGAAACATCGAAGCTCTAAGTTGAGGATAATGGGTCGGAAAATGTATTTTGGGAAGGGAAAAGCAGCGATATGGGCAGATTTAGAAGTCATCGAATCCACTGACGGAGTGTGAACTTGGAAGCGCGCGCAGCCGTTGCGCGCCTAAAGCCGCGATCCCACGTGTGCGACGCGCGATGCAGAATACACTTAAGCCGCCTTTTCAGTGTCCAATTGAATTGTGAAAGGCTTCTCTCGCTAAGTGTTTCAAGCGTTCTCCGTGCGGCACGTTGCATTCGTGGGAACGGGGCTTAAGGCGTGTAAGTGTATGTGTACATAATATTTATAAGTGTATATAGTCTGCAGTAAATTCAGGCTAATGTAAATCTAAAAATACTGCTCGTCTTACGAACTTACCAACTTTCGATCTGACCACCGTCACCGATGGTTCACGCCTAGGACATCTCTTTAACGTCTTAATTGTTAACGTGAATACAATAAGGCAACGGTTTACTCCTAAATAAATAAACGTTAAACGTTGTAAATAAGAGAAGAAAGGAGTTAATTTACAATTCTTCTAAACTGTTATTACGGGTCCGTCGATCATTAAATTCTATGTAATCGTTCGCCTAACGTGTCGCCTGTGCACGTGTACGTACGTACCTGCGTGCGCGTGCGCCTCCGCACGGATTACTAGCTTGTACATACCCGAACACGATCTTCCTCCTCCCTTTTTGCACGTAGAACGTTAGCAAAAATATAATTTAGTATATTTATCATTATAATTCATTTATATAAAAACTTCGTTAAAATATATAAAAGAAACAACGATTTGAGCAAATACGTATCTCCTAGCATAGTTAAAAGTACCGCGTCGAAACGTTCCCTTTCTTTTTATCGTTATTGCACTTGAATTTTCGCTAATAAAAAAATGTTGTCTCTTCCCCTCCTCCCCGTCCCTCTCGCGCAATCGCTTCTTTCACTCACCCCTCGCTACACTCGCGGAAACAACAATTAATTAATTACATACGATCGGTATGTACTCACTCTCGCTGTATATCGATCTGGATCGTTCTTGATCGTTTCGTTTGACGAGCAAGACCTTATGGTCGCTCGGCAGGTAGAATCGTGGATTTATTCGAATTCCCCATAATTAATAACTCGTAATTCATTCTTTAATCAGAGCGAAATCAATTGCCAGCTCGCGACCATCACAATTGCCACTACTGTGTCTATCAACTCTCGAGTTGGGTGACTCATTGTGGAGAAAGTGGCTTTGAACGAGGGTTTGATTTTAATACAACTATAACTGCATATAGTTCCTCAATCGTAGAATTATTTATCTTCGTGCCTCACTTTGAATAGAATTAAACGTATTATTTTGCAGAAAAAGGATAGAGTATTTAGAAAGATGTATTCGATTGTGTCACCACAGAAAATCAGAAGCAAGATAATTCTGTTAACCGATGAAGCAAATCCTATTACTTTACAGAATGTTGAAATTAAACTGAAAGAGATCTTGAAATAATAATGACAAGAAAAATTCACTGCATCTGTAAATGATTTAGGCGTCGAATCTTTTATCCACTAATCAAACATGTTGCGTAGGAGAATTCGAATAATTCGCTGCTGTTGTACAGCAGTTGTCGTTGCTGTGAAACCGTGTTTTCAGGTAACAAGGTATAGTAATCGCTTAATAGAAATAATTCCCACGACTCGCAGATTACTGGGTCGTAAGGATTATTGATTCGTTCGATGATTCTCTCTAAAGAAGGCCAGCGTTTGGAAGACATTTTGAACATAGGCACTGGTTTCGTTGTTCGAAATATTCCCTTTGTTAATAGGAAGACGTGTGTCACACTTTAACCACCACGAACATCATCGTGTTTCTTCAAATTTCTCTGTATGAATCTACATTCACCTAGCACTATACCCAATTACACATTGAATAAAATTAATCCAACGAAAATTTCGCACAATCGCTCTAGATTGTTCATTCCCATCAAGGTTCGCCGAGTTAATGCTTCTCAAGGTACAAAACGATCATTTCCACCTCGAAGCGATGTTGCAACGCCGACGCGCTAATTACAGATGAATGATTTAACGCGTAATTCTGGTTAGCTCGGCTGGCCACGGTTCTTCAGGGAACAGAATTTGAATAATCACGGAAATAGCTATTTCGCACGGGAAGCTTGTATCAGAGATGTTTTTCCTTTACCCCAGACGCCAGAGCCAATTAATTCGGTTATTAGACGCCGTCAGCATTGTGCTCATCGCGTGTCTATTTCTAATTTTATACCAGGATTCCGCGTAAGAAGAACATTAACACTTATTAGTTACCCTCCGCTTCCTCCTTGATAAAGAAGGAGAGCCTTGTCTCTCGCCGAGAAGCAGAAGCCTGATCAGCAGTACAGATCTTCCAAGACCACCGAACGCATTTACTTCATCGTTCAACCTTAGTCCTCGAGTAATTCGAGGGCTATGCGTCACGTGGGAGTACCAGGTGGACCTGTACCACCGGCAGGCTTCCCTTAAACGAAATCTAAACAGGGTTACAAGTACTCTCAGGCACCGAACTCAAACACCCGTTACTCTTTTTCGTAGAACCTTTCTGCGAACTTAATCACAAGTTACTAACAGTAAGTTCCATCAGTCTACATAAGGCTGCGAGGAACATCAGACGTCGATATCGAAGCCTATCGGCTCAACAGTCCTCCAGTATTTCAATAGGTGTCTTCTGGGTGCGCAACAGCAGTTTCAAGATTAATCTTCACCGAAATCTTGAACGCTTCTTCAAGGATCACCGAGAGCATCTACTCGATCCAAACTGCATACCCAGATGCTAAGTACAATGCGCCAAAGTGAAGTTTCGCCTCTGATCAAAGATCCCTTTTCACAGATGCTGCGAGCAAAACGGAAACGCCTAGGCAACGGAAAAGTGGCGAAGCTGGTGGGTTCAAGCAGCTCCCAACGAGCCACTAATCCACTACCTTTTCTTGTACCTTTCCCAGACGCTGCAGTTTCGCTCGCCGCACCTACAGTCAAGTTTCACCAGGTATTCGATCGCATGTCTCGAAGAGATCCCACTGCATCTTTCTCACTCCCTACCGTCCACCGCTTGTAATCTCGAACTGAACACTTAAAAACCAGGCGGAGCCTCCATAACACCAGCGTCCAGCGGCCATCACCACACGGAAGTCCCGCGCGGAGCCGCGTCACTGCTTGATGGGCTTCTTGAAGACGACTTCCGGCTTGCGTATTGGACGTGCTACGCGCCGCTCTATCCTGAGGGCCCTGTTCGGGTCTGCAGAGGGCGTCGACGCGCCCTCCAGGCCCAGTGAAGTCTCCGCCATTGTTTGTCAGTTCCCCGTGCTGCTGGGTCGTCTCCCAGGCATCTGTTGCTGCTGCGGTTGCTGTTGGTGTTGCGGTTGGTGTTGCTGCTGCGACGCCGCCGCCGCCGCCGCCGCTGCTGCCGCGTTCAGGGCTGGTAGAGGCGTCTGGTGACAGTGCGCGCAGTGAAGGCACACCGTGCAGGCACCCAGCTTCCGGGCCAGCAGGGCGCGCAGCTTTAGGGCTGGCCCCAGCTTCATGCCTATGGGGCCTGTTAGGTGGTCCTCGGAGAGAAGGGGCAGCGCTGCACCGTCGATACGATGCTCACGGAAGTTCTGCAAAAGAGAACGGTGAAGGAACAATTAGCTTAGCAGACTTTCTGGGAACGACGCAGAGTGCGTTGGGGGATTGTTACTGCGTAGGTAGGTACACTTTATGGTGGTCGATTGTTCGAAACCAGATTGCTTTAGAATTCCGTTCAAATATGGCAGTTAGTCACCATGGTTCAGAGTTAGTCTTTTTCTGTTTTGCAATTACGAAGGATTGGAACTTTCTTTGTAATATAAAGGGTAATTCCTGTTGGTGACTCATGGTAAGAGCGTTCCGCGAAGGTGCCTCTTCTTCGGTATCTAGAGGCTCCACTTGGGAAACTTGGTGACTCCTACGCATCAAATCAGAAAATAAGGAATTTTCTAACTTTTAGAAACCTTAAGGTTTCTAAAACGCTACTCTCACTACGCCTCGCATCGCCTCGGCTCGCTTTATTCTTCCTATGCTTTTCTCATGTATTTTGACAATTTTACTCCACTGCAGCTCGCCTCGTCTCGCCTTGGCGCGACTCTGAGCCGCGGATTCTTCGGAGAATATTTCGAGGCAGAGAGGCGAGGCGTAGTGTGAGTGGATACATCTTTCACCGAAAGATGTATCCACCGCTTTCGGTGACCGCTAAAAGAGGAAGGAAGAGGTTCTCTGAGCAACTAACCAAACACAGGAACCGAGGCAAACTCAGATAACTTCAGGTACGGAAAACCCGAGGCGACGCGAGCCTATATGTGAGTGCGAAAAGAAGTTGCGCCAAGGCGAGGGGAGGCGTGGTGAGAGCCTACCTTTAGCCTAAAGCAGCGACTTCGCAATGCTGGAAAAGCGTCAAATTTCTCTCGCACGAATCCTCAAAGCAGAGAAGCGTCTAGTCACCAATGAAACAAATTCGCGCAAAAGTTTTTCGACATTCGATCCTATCAACTACTTAGTTCTTGAAGCATCAATTCTCCGCAAAGACAGCGGCACACTCCGTCAGAAGAGTTACGCCATTAATCATGAACATTATGTCGTAATATGAACCCTGTCGTAGCAATTGGAACTTTTGGTGCAGCTGTTATCTCCGCAGTATTTCAACTAAGAAGTAGATCAATCATTCCTTTAAAATCACAGAGAAGAAAGAACATCTGAGAGTAATTAGACCCGACCTTCGACACGGAGAAACCCCACGAAGGTCGAGTTTCATAGCCACAGACACATCCACGGAATCCCGCGAATTCGCGTTGTAGCGTGTCGCGAAGCGCAAATAAGGTGCATCCTCAGCGACGTGGAACGCCGCCGCGCTCGCTCATTAAACCTCCGTTCCGCAAAAAGTCAGTCGGGCCGCCTGCCACGGATAGAATCAGAATGTGGGACGAGGAAAGGGGCCTGGGATAAGAAGGGGAGGAGAGAGACAGAGCGGCCGGGGAACGAATGGAAGAGGCGAAAGAAGAATAGGGGAAAAAAGGACAGACGTTTCATTCACGGTGTCGAGGGCCGCGGACGTAATTGCAGCTGCAACTGCTGCAACTTACCCCCGCTGCACTGCACGCTTCTGCCGGCTGCATCCGCGCGGCCACTCACACCGTACTACGATCGTCTCTCCACTATGCATGTCCGCGGAATACGGTGATTGCTCGGCCCGCTTATGAATGAAATATTCAGCGCTCTAATGCGGCTCCTGCACGCAAAGGCAGACCGGTCTTCCTCGAGCATTCCACGACAGAGGGGGGAAATGGCTGTCGAGGATCGGGATCGTTGTAAATCGAGGTCGCTCTACGAGTCCTTGAATTCTACGGAGAAACGTGGCGATTCGTAAATTGCGAGGAATGCTACTATCTGCCTCCTCCTTTTCTTTCTTTCTGTTAGATTGGTGTAGCGCTTGAGCTCTCAACCTGGCCGCTTTTTCCTCGTGAAATGTGGACGAATCGGGTGAGGATATTTGCATCGATTCGATGCGTTTGGCAAAGGCGCAGCTCGAAGGATAGAATTTTTGTAATTTTGTTTATTTTCGGATAATTTTCATCTCGTTTCTTATGGAGTTTCTGTTTATGCTGTATAGGTTTGTTGAATGTATCGGGTTGCTTGGAAAGTTCGTAGTGTTTTCGATACACTTTTTCCGATGAAGATGAGATTTTCAAAGTGGTGCGAAGTCACCGAAACAAATGGCACATACTTTATTGAATAAAACGCTAATTCTCTGCAAGAACGTTGACATTGATTTTTCATCCAATTTCAGTGTGTACTTTCCAAAACAACCAAATAGTATGTAGAGTAGAGTGGCCCTTATTTTCAAACTGTGATTTCTTTTGCTCTCACCCCCAATATGGTTCCATTTCATAAAAAATAGTCCCCGAAAAAGTTGATTGCAATCGGACAACAGGAAGGGGTGCCGACCAGGCCTTAAAGTTTAGAATTCATCAATGGTTTGAATTTGAAGAATTTCTCCAAAATGGTAAGCCCTACCGAAATTTTGTTCAAATGATATTAAAAGAGCATTCAATTTTCTACAATTACTGTATATATCATTTTCTCGTGCTTCCAACCATTTTTTAGATAATAGCGTTTGAATATAGAGAGTTCCGCACTTCGCCACCCCACCGGTAAGGCGTGACGTATTGTCTATACGCGCATGGTGCAGACTTCTCTATATTCAAACGCTATTATCTAAAAAATGGTTGGACGCACGAGAAAATTATATAGAAAGCAATTGTAGAAAATTGAATGCTCTTTAAATATTATTTGAACAAACTTTCGATAGGGCTTACCATTTTTGAGAAATTTTTTAAATCCAAACTATTGATGAATTCTAAACTTTAAGTCCTGGTCGGCACCCTTTTCCGTTGTCCGATTGAAATAATCTTTTTCAGCGACTGTTTTTTTTATCAAATGGCACCGTTCTGGGGGTGAGAGCAAAGGAATACAAAAAAAAAAACGAGACGTATAAGTAAGGGCCACCCTAATGTAGAGTAGATGATTTACTAACGTAGGGATCATAAATTGAAGATTAACTAAGTTCTGCCAAAATGTTCAGTTCCATAATCACTCATTACATATCTTTCGTGGGCGGACAAACGATTATAAGTCAGAATTATTAGTTTCGCGGGAAGACACTTGGAGTATTTAAAGCACTATGTAAGATCAGGTGTTAAATTTTGAACGTGAATATTGATAACACATATGTATAATAAAAGAAACTTTTATTTTCAATTTAGATTCATAAAAAAGAGCAAAAAAGAAACTGCTTAAGCTCGAGGTAAAGTTTGACTTACACTCGTTTGCCTATCCACCAGAGATTGTATAACACTCCAACCATACCTCATCCAATAAAACTTCACATATCGCTGCTGTTTCCAACCACCACAATAAACTCTCACAAAAGAAAGTTCCACCAAGGAAGAAGCAGGCTCGAAATGGTATTCCCCAGATAACCATTCCTGCACCTCCCCCTTTCCCCTAGTATTCGCTGATTACAAAAAAGGAAGCCGGCGAAACAACAGCTCCCACAAATTAGCCCGCCTGCAGTCTCTCGCTTTACATCCCATTTGCTCGCGCGAACTTCGCCGTTTTACCAGCGCGTCCGGCTAATTATCCCATTCTCCTTTAGCAGCAACACGCGTGAAGCAGCTGACACGCCGCTGCTAAACGAGCGTCGTACCAGAAGCGACGACCGGGTGAACACGCGGCCATTTATCACGCGCGGTACATGGCCGACATTGTTTCGAATTTCCGATAAAACTGGCGACGGTAACGGTACGCGCGAGGGCGCGACGGAAGCCGCGTGCAAGAATGAAAGTTTGACGGACCGGCCGCGGCTGTTCACGGTCGTTTCGCGTAAACGCTAATTAACGCGGTCGTTACGCTGGCAGGAAGACGTTAGCCCGCAGAAGAGGGCCAGGGGACCGTTATTAGATGCGACTACGGGGCCCGTTTTCCGCAACTGGCCCGCATACTCGGGTTTAGTGCCCCGTGGCCATTAGTTACACCGAAAACAGCGGGCCAAGGTGCCTACGAACCGTGGCGCCCAAAAGCTGGAAGATTGTGGCGCGGGATTTTTGAAAAAGGAAGAATTTAGGTGTAAAGTATAGTTTAACGTTTAAGGGGTTAGCGCACTGATTAATTCAGCGATTGTTAAAAATTTATTGCAACGGAAATAATTATGGTAATGGAATAAAACTTTTTTCTATTTATTAAACTACATTTCCAAGGTGAATAAAAAATATAAAAGTAATAAAATTATTGCTTTTCAAATGCTTTTGAAAGTGGTCTTGATGACATGTTTAAAAATTCATGCCTCGCTCGCGCAGGCGGTTTCAGATGTTTGACTTATCTGAACCCAAAAATCCAAACAGATTCTTGATCAGTATGACTTTCGCTATCGCTCGGACTATAATTAGTGACTTATCTTCGAAATTAGCAAAATGGGGGGCAAATTGCAAGGAAAATGTTTTTCGGCTTTTCTCTTTTGCTATTTTCGATTTTAAAAGTAGGTTTTACCATCCCCCAAGCCCCAGAAGATGTGGTCTTAGTTTATTTTCATAAAGAATATGAGTTTCTATTAACTTTAATTTAGGTCTGGTCGGAAACTACACATTTTGTGAAGATGAACTTGTTTTGAATCGATTGGAACCCCCGTTTTTGAGTTATCACTGCAAAACAAAAGAAACTTTTTTTGAAAAGCCTCTTTAATGATCCATCTGTAGTGTCATATATAATGCCTATTTTTGAGTAAACAAACAAGTTTTTTAAAGCTTATGAAGTTACTGTACTTCGTGCCAAACTATTACTATATTTCTTTGTAATTAATTGTAACAGAAATGCTTCATTCTAGACAGTCTAGTACCCCTAAGGTACTAGAATCGATGGGTTCGTGGAAGGGTGATTTTGTTAATTCATGTGTGTTTTAGTTTGTGAGAAAACTGAATGCAGTGGGTAGATATATAATTTGAAAGATATAAGTTCATCCTTACGTACGAACTGTCAGAATACATGAAACTTCTGTTTGAAGGAAGTTTCGAAAGATGGATTCAAAAGAAAGGCAAGATAAAATAACAGCAGTTTAGATAATTCCTAAAAAAAAATACACCTGCAATTCTCTAAACTCAAAGCACAACGAAGAAAATAAAAGACAATGCATCTGTAATTAAAAAGTAGGATCTTCGAATATATTCTAATTTAACCCTGTTGCATCCCCGTTCGCTGCGGATTTCGACTTTGGTCCTCGCATTAAAAAATACGGAGAAGTATTCTCTTCCACTGTGAAACTCAGCAGTGATACTCTGATACCTATATCTGCTCGACTGTTTATTTCTTGAATTCCTTTCTTGAGCCTCTCCGAGACAGTTCTATCGATAACCATAAGTTGAAAATTAAAAACTTTCTTTATTCGTCTGAAATTGACGCTTTTCAAGAATCGTCCGGAAATATGAACATGCAGCGGAAGGGTTAATAAAATATTAGAACATAACGAAAGATTTGATGTCAACTAGACAACCTCTACGAACACCCCATTTTCCTCCACCAACGCAAAGCAACGTTTCCAACAGAGTTGGGCATTAACTAAATTAAAAATTATTTAAATAACGGATCGAATAAAAGATACTTTGACTTTAGATTACTCCACGAGTAAAGTTAACTTTACTCGACACGTGACGAATAAATTTTTTAATTTTTAGTCGTTATTCGCAATTTTTATCTGAATAAAAATTTTGTTCATCTCTGGTTTCCAATACAACTCTTACAGAACTCTGCTTCCACCGCTGTCAGTTACCAGGAACTACACCGAACGGGATCAAAATTGTTTTATTATTTCGTACTAAGCCTGCACAGTATACGAAATTACAGCGTGTCTCTGCGTTGCTCGTTCCTCTAGGTATGGAAGCGGTGTTTTTGCCGCGTTAAAACTTCGCGTAGAGAAATCGCCCGAGTGTATCAGGCCGTGGTACAAGAAAAAGGCGTTCTTTTATTATATTAAATTGCCGTTCGGGCTAGAATGTTGCTGCGTACGGTAGACGCTGCTCGCGATCTCTTAGTTGATTATTATGAATTACGGCTCAGAAATCAGGGTATCAATTATGCTTGCAAGCCGTGGCGCCCACAAGTAGCACGAAATTATAGTGCGCGATGTCTCCTCTCGTTGATCGGGCCACGAGTTTTTGCGGGCTGGAAGCCCGCGAGGAAATTGTACGGGAGTAAGGTGGACGGGTCTATTTCATTAAAACGCATTTAGAGCAGAATGTTGCTCCTGGAATCGTATTTTTCCACCGGCTGCTGATGAGCGCGCATTAAAATGCGTACCTCGGCTATTCCCGCGAATCTCGCCGCATGTCGGTTGCAAAATTACACCGTGCTCCTTCGATCCTGCTCGCTGCCCGCAGAAGCCCTTTCCTCGAAAAACGAAAAACCTCCTACGTGGAAGCTTCGCCGCGGGTTAATGTGTTTCCTGTGTAAAATTGCAGCGTTTTCAGGAAGCCTTGGCGATATTTTAAGACGGTCGATGAACTTGGTAAACCGACGGCGACAGGATGAGGCATAACAACTTTGAAATCGTGAATGAAGCTCTGAGTATAGAACGGTAGAGTTCTAATTCTAAGAGGAGGATTTCAGGTAGATTTCACTATTAAAAAAGTTTCGCAATATTCAATTATTAAAAGTGGAGCACCCCTTACTAAATTATCAAAGTTCTCAAAGCTGAAGTGGGTAGATACTCAAATGAATAAAACTACTTTGATATGATATCTGCATAATTCTAGTACTCCCCAACACTTCTAAATCTAAGATAAGATTGCCCCTATAAACCTTACTACTAAGTTCATTAGCAGACCCAGGACATAATATCCCATGTCTCCCTTTTCCTTTTCCTGCGGAATTAACTTTCCCGAGATTGCAATTAAATTACAGCAGAGTGCAAAGCCACAGTAGAACCTCTAAGCAAAAACTTTCCCCTGGACAAACATCTCTCCGGGATCGTGACGTGGAGGAGGAAATACCGTCTTCCTCCTCGGCAGACCAGCGTTGATGAGGGGTTCAAGAAGTTCGTGGACGAGTTGACATGGGTCCTTCCCATGCCCGCGTTTAAGAAAACTCCGCGGCGGATACGTCCCATCTCGGCGCATACATCTCATTGTCTTCGCGGTGGACTACAAGAAGTTTCGTAATCTCACGAAACCCCTCACGAGAGCCAGCCGTGCGCTCCGTGTGGTGCAGCTGCAGTTGCAGGGAATATATCATCCTCGTGTTGCACCGCGGGCGACCGCGGCCCTCCAAAGCCCCAGCCACGAAGACAACCTATATTTTCTCCACCCAGTTCCAAACTCTTAAGGGCAAACGCGATCCCAGGCCCGGCCCTGCATCAATTACACCTTCCACAAACACGCTCTTATCTCTCGCGCTTACCAGCAAGCGCGAACTTGGAGCGTGCAACGTATGGACACGCAGCGTTCGATCATTCCTCAGGATTATTCTTTGCCGGTTGCTTTTCGAGCTTTGGTGATTGAGGCTTTTGCTTGACTTGGGTATGGGTGTCTGCGGCAACACGGGCGTTGTTTTAGAGAGAATGTTTGAAAGGGGTTAGGTCTGGATTAGAAGTACAGGAGTTATTTAGGTAAAGAGGATTCTTGTACAGTTGTTTGGGGGAAACTCTGAAGGACTCTAAGTGTTCAATTTTGGGGAACCATTAAATGCGAGGTCTGGAATATATTGGACTGTTAATTGCTTAGAAAGTGATTACTGTGGAGATGTAATTTCTCTTCTGTTCTAGTTGAATTATTTACAGATCAGCAGAGTTGGGGGTACTCCACTAATCAGAATTATTCATAGTTTTATTTGAAAGAAATGTCCCCTGTTATAAACCAAATTATCCAGTAACTCCCTTCTGAAACAAATCTACGCAAAACTTACATTCTACATTCGGGATCTAAGTAAGCATAACCCCAGGCATCAGTGAAACCTCCAACGCGCATGCTCAAACATCCTCCTCTCAACTCCGCCTGCAAACCTCACTTTTGCTGGGTGCAGAGGCAACTAAGAACGAAGAACCCGCCACGTCAGACTTCGACCCAACACTTCCAGTCCCCAAGAATAGAATCAAAATGTTTCTCCGAAATATCTGCGAAAAATTAACCCAGTTCCTTTTCTTGCATTAATTGTCCTCTACAATTGCAATTCCTACCTCCTGAATTTATTCGATTAAGCCAAACAAGGGGGGACTTTGGTGCACAGGCTCCGCTGACACTGTCCACGAGGTGCAGCTCGAGTGTGAAAAGGATAAGGGATCCTCGAAAAGTAACGGCCTGGTTCTTGCAGAGTTCGAATTCCTGACCTCGAAGGAACTCGAAGCCGCGGCTGTAACCTCGGAAGAGCATCGAGTCGGAACCGCGTCACGTTACCTGTTCGCGGCGGGGCTGAGGAATCTTCCTCTCGGTCCATCGGTTTCTACGCCGAGAAAAACGGTCCGTGGAAATAGCTTGCCCGTTGCAAAATCGGGCCTCGATCTTCGGGAACGAATCCAGGGAATGCAGTAAAGACGCTGTAAATATGTACCACTTTTTAAATCTTTCTTCCCCGTCGAGATAGACCAGCCCCTCTTAATTTCTGTCCTGACGTGAACTCTTTTAGCAGGCTGCTGAGGTCTGTGGGCCTTTTTCCAGGGTAATATTTTTAAACTGCATAAAGTGAGACTTGGTACTGCTGAGGAAACTGATAGTATTGTATAGCCACGAGGTGTTCTGTCAGTTTTGAATTCCATGTTTCTGCTGCGAACAACTTTGGTGAGCACAGATCTTGTGCTAGTTTATTAATGCTAGTGAAATCGTGCGATAAATTTCATTTAGGGGTTGGTGAAAATTAATTCTATCCGAGGTCAGGCATTCCTGAAATCTAAGGGTCCGTGGATATCAGATTGGGAACCTCGGAGCAAGGACTAGATGCATCTTGAATAAAATGCTGGAGTATTATTGAAAAGACACGCAGCTTGCTTTTCTCTTGACTGAATCAATTTACATGACATGTAGGTTTCTTTTTGAGGAATTCAATTAGGTGTAGTGATAAGTTAAGGGGGCTCGCCGCCTTGTAGGCCTAAAGGAATGGGTAAATATAAAATTTGTTTTCTCGGGTAATTTTTCAATGAATAGTCACGATTTTTGAATAATTGTAAAAAATAAGGAAGTGGCGATTTCGTAAAGAAACTTTTGTTCGTTCTATGAAACAAACGCTCGGCTTTGGCGGTTCATAAAAATTGAACAAATTAAAATATGGTGGTAATTGTAAAAAATAAGATAATGGCGATTTCGTAAAGAAATTTTTGTTCGTTCTATGAGACAAACGCTCGGCTTTGGCGGTTTATAAAAATTGAACAAATTAAAATATGGTAGAAAGCCTATGTTACAATAAAGTAAATCTATTTTTCTTTAAATTGAAATAAGACTTTTTATTTTTTATGTTCCAATAGTTTTTCATGCTGGAAGCTAAGTAACATGACCGTACCCAATGTTGTATAACTCCGCCATTTTAAAACTTTAACTAATAAATAATATATGAAAATAATGTTAAAATGTTGCCTAACTTCTTCTAAAAAGATCTCAATATTTCACTTAAAAATTACCTGAGAAAACAAATTATAAATTTACCCATTCCTTCAGGCCTACAATGTGGTATACCCCCTTAAGCCACGTTCGATTATTTATCAATTATCGCATCAACCCTGAATTAGCAATGTCCCATGCTACTTGTTTAAAGAAATAAAATTTCACTTGCATCAACCGCGTACCTACTTTCAATGCCAGTTATCTTTACTTCGAAAATAAACTACTTAGGATTAAAACACCACGTACCTAGGAACACAGATTTTTCTTCGAATTCATCAGATTGCAAATACTTCCGTTAAAACATGGCGCGCGCTGAACATAGTTGCAAGGCCGATGATTTACACAGAACTTTTTCAAGAAGTGTCAAATCGCTTCCCCGCAAGGTGTTTAACTGGCGCCTCGCCAACGGTTCCCTTATTTACGACGCGTAAAATACTTTCCTTAATTATTCGACGGTTCTAAATCACCGTGCATCAGGTGTCCTCGGTGGCCGGGCAATAAAAGTCGTGTCTCTGACCTCAGGGAGCTTGGGCTGTCGCTACAGCTGGTGTGCAGCGACTTGGCGAGCTAATGGGACTAACGTTTTACGGTCTACCAAAAATTCTACCGCGGATAGTTACCGGCACGTGATCCTTTATGAATAACCCAACTAGCGTTGCAGCAAGAGTTTAAGATTCTGTTAACTGAACACGAATGCCGAAATCAATAAAAGTTTTATTGCATCGTTACACGGTGCTTCATTTGCAATCGAAATCCTTGATTGACACTCGCTTGACAAGCGATGCTTTCCCTATTAATTATTCAAGGAACTGTGCAATTAACATGCCGTGACATCTTGGTGGATCTAATAGTCGATAGTGAATATGATCTTCGCAGATAGGTTGTCTCGAAGAGGATGTCATAAAACAGTCGCAGAGCCTCTCCATACCTCCAAGCATATGGTACACACTCATTTCGAAATTAACGAAGAAAAATTCAGTAGGGGAGACCGGGGCAAAGTGAACCCCGGGGTAAAATGAGCTTCCTTAATTTATTCTTTAACAATAGAATATGTTTACAAATTTTGGTGACGTAATAAATGTATGTAATACGACAATGATAATTATGCACATTCAGGTATCGAAAAATGGAAATTCATTTAAAAAATTAAAAATCAAGTTTTAGAGACTTCCAATTGTTTTTTTTTTCAATTTAGCTTTTTGGATAAATGAGCCTTAAATGTGTTATTTTAACTCCATTTTTTGTCTGCGTGTTTATAACAAGCTTATAAACATACATGTAGGCGCGTTTGAGAAAACATTAATCCTAACATTATTATATAATTAATTTTCCACTGAGTACACATTCGGGGCGAAGTGACCGGGGTAAACTGAGCTACAAAGAAAAGATGCGCGAGAGATGTGCGCAATAATCTAACCTGTCATCTTATTAAAACATCGTTATTTTTATCTGAAACCTGTCTGCCAAAAATTATTGAAGCCCATTTGGAAACAAAATATAGATAGAAAAATATATGTTTTTGTTGAAAAATTTATTCAGATATTATAAGTACGTATTTTATTAAAAATTATGTATGTATTTGTATTATTTATAATATGTCAGATTGTTCATGTAAACAAAGTTCCTTTACAAACACATTTTCAGAAGAAAATGAGTTTACGTTAGTAACACAAAGTACAAAGTTACAAAGTACAAATTATTAACATTAAGCTTGTATTAATGAAATATATTTTAAAAAAAAATATTTTAAAAGTTTTAATAAAGTTGATTTTATAATTACATCCTTCATTAAAACACGTATTTTATTTCTGCTCACTTTACCCCAGAGAGTAGCTCACTTTACCCCAGAGAGTAGCTCACTTTACCCCATTAATGGGGTAAAGTGGTCGATTTTGCATTTTCTTTTCAAGTTGAATTTTAATATACCTTAAGTTTATTTTAAATATTGAAATTCGTCATTTATCAATAGTAATGTTCAAATTATATTATAAATCTATCTTCACACATTTTTATTGAAAGGGAAAAATTTTATTCGACTTCAAACATTTTTCGTCCCACTTTGCCGCGGTCTCCCCTAACTATCCCGTCGAATTTCCTACGCTCAAGGTTCCTATTTCCAACGAAGCGTTGGGAAGACAAATTCTCCTTGATAACGTGGAATAATCGATTACCAGCAGGCACACAGGAGCATTGATTCATTATCGTGCAAACAGATATGACGCCAGAGTACAAGCAATGCCCCGCAGACGAGGGGGATCGTGCTAACATTTGTGTTTAAGCTGGAAAACGGTCGTTCAAAGCGAAGAACAAAGCAATCAACCGACACGGATCTAGGACAAACGACGCTCTCCGAAACCTTGCGCAACCGCTGTTATAACTTTTGTTAACGCTACCTGCATCCAACTGCTGTATTCGGCTCGAGCTGTTACGTGCTCACGGTTACGCCTTATATGGGCTTGCAGTATGCAAAACACGACGTAGGATGAACCGATGCTCAGAATTTACGTTTATGACTAGCTGCCAGGCTGTACACTACCGTACAAGACAGCCAGTTTGCAAAAACATAGAACTAGCCGTGGTTTAATGCCCTCTTAACAAAACCATCGCAGAAAAATCAATAATCCAGCGAGTGTGCAGGCGAAACTTTCAACTCGACTTTCTTCGGTGATTTTCAACTGTATGTTTTGTGAGTTTCGCACGTTATTATGCGTGGTAATGTGCTAACTGTAAATTTCAGGCAAGCCGACGATTGAAATCTTATGTATTCCCCTCGTGAAAAGATACAAAGAGAAATATGAAGTAATTCTGTTTGCTCCTGTTCAAGAAATTTCAATCATAATGAAATCTTCGAGAATATTTTATTGTTAGAATTGAGGACCTTCAGTTTTGACAGTTCTATAGTTATGACGTGTAATATACGTAAAAAAAGTATTTTATATCGTTTGGTGCACGTTTGATGCAAATCTGACAAGTGAGCGATTTATTGCAAATTTTGAACCTGCATCCATTATTGTTTTGTGCAATATTTTTGTTTTGGGCAGCTCGAGATTTGAAGAACTCGCCAAAGATAGAAATAAAAACTTATCAACTGAATAACTGCTACTTATTGTGTGGAGATATATATTTTTCAATTAGTGTTCTCTTTTTAATGGTAAGTCGAAGTAATGATTTTACAAACAGCCTTTTCTAATTTCCTGTCGCTGCAAGGTCCCCAATTGCGTCTGTGGAGTTTTGAAAGGAACAAAGGCGGATGGAGTACGAGATAAAATATTTTCTCGCAGAAAATGTTGCTAGCGATTTGTCGGCGTTATCTTCGAACGACATCGAAGTTTTACATCGAAGATTCCACGCGTGCAGAGAAACCGTAAATTCGCGTGGAATTCCTTTATGCAACGATGCTCCGCGCTAGGTTCGACCGACGACCGGAATTTGTGTCGAACAGGTATCAGAAATTCCGGTCACCTTCCACCTTTCGTTAATCGCGACCTTTATCTCGCGTGTAAGCCGCGCCAACTCTGCGTTTCCTGATATTTTACAGTATTCACTATGGTTCTGGTAGAAAAGCTTTTTAAAAAATGGCTGATTACCATTCATATCCACGATATTTTCATAATTAAGTAATCTAAGAAGAATTAAACCACGAAAAAACGCTGCTAACATAATTAAACGAGCTGAAACCTCATACGATTCGATCCAATATGCCACAAACGTTCCCCCTTTGACTCCAAACATACACTGCTCGACACTATTTTTTGCCGAATATATGATTAAGGTGAACGTCCCAATTTCTGCTCTTTTAAGAGGTTACTTGTCATAAAGAAGGTGTAAAAAATTTGTTTGTGATGAAAATTTGCAGAGTAATTGATTAATTCTTTAATAATAAATCAACCAATTCAAAAACTATTTAAGAAATATATTTCAAGATGTTTAACTATTAGTAATTTGTAATTAAATATATAATCCTCTAAATGTCCCTATTTCTGCTCGTGAAAAATAGCGATGTATGTATTGCCCCAAGCTCGTGCAACACTCGCGTAAATGTTTAAATAATTTAGAATTATTTTCTTGCAACTACAGTACAAACGTAACGCATATAATAATAAGAAAAATACGAAATGATCAGAAATGGGGACATGAGCAGAAACTGGGACATTCACCTTATATATGTATACATTAATTGAAAAACAAATGCCCAAGAAAAGGCATAGACCATCTTCTTAAAACTCATGTAAGAAGTAAATAAACCAGGTAAAACAATTTGAAGACACGAATTTTACATACAATTTTAAAAAACTTATACCGAGGGCTAATTTATTGCGACACGTCCTTTTGACGATAAAATTTGTCGCCTCGAATAGCCTAATTCTTAAATTTGAAACAATACGCCATCATCTTCTAACTAATAATTGATAATTTAAAACAATGTCATCTATGTAACAGATGATACACTATTTACTTTCCACGAATTTCGCTTAACTTTTCGCGCGACCGATCGGCAAAAAATATTGTCCAGCGGTATAGACGCAATCAACATAAAAAAAATGATCAGTTCCATCCTCAAAAGGAGTCCCCATCCTATCACCCATTAGGAATAATGAACAGTATAGCTGACCTAGCTGTCCGCAACGGAGCTGAAGAGACTCGGAAAGCAAGAAACCTGCGAGCGTTCACTCAGTGCTGTTTGACAACCGTTCTGCAATTACAAGATGCTCATCAGCACTTAGGTGTACAGCGTCTACCTCTAATCTCCAGGATATTAACGCGAGAGAGCCGTTAATTTGCTCGTCGATTGATCGCGAAATAAGACCGGTGGATCGAAGTCACGGAAGAAATTCCTGCCGCTGGCATACCGTGAACTCGATCGGTGGCTACGCCACTGTGCAACAGCGAACAAGAACCGGTGACCTGCCACGCCCTGAGGAGGTCGTCGCGCGCCTCTCTCGCGGACGACCAGCGTCGACCGCCGAGTACTCGGCGACCACTGCCCACCAGCCTAACCAGATCAACATTCGCCCCACTGCTCACCGCCGTGTGCTTCCGTCTCCCCCTTTCTCCACTCTTTCGCTGCTTTCCCGTTTCACCTTTCTCTCGCTTCGCTATTCACCTCCTCGCCTGCCTGTGCTCTTATTTCCTTTCTACATACGCGTTGTCCATCGTGGTCCCGTTCCCTCTCCTCCATCCCCCGTCGTTTCGTCCCTTTTTGGATTATGTATCTGTGCCACCACTCACTTGTTATAGCTTACTTGCTCTCTTTTCCTGAATTTCCTGCGGGCTCGCTTGCCTTCCTTCGGACTGCTTTGGAGTCACATCTGGCGTTCATTGTTGATCGTTTACAGGAAGGCAGTGTTGATGCTTCTTCTTGTTTCTTCTCTGTTCACTTGTGTATTAGTGTGCGTGTCTGTTTTCGTTTGCTCTTCGTTGTTCCCTGTGGTCCTGTTGCCTTCTCCTTTGTCTAGTCTTCAATTTCTGGCTCTCTTCTTAGCTTCGCCTTTTTCCTCTCTTCTCTTCTTTTGACTCTTCCTCCACTCATCGACCTGCTTCCATTTCTTCCTTTTGCTTCTTCGAATAGATCACTGAAACCCCATCATTTTCATTTCTTTGCGCCTAATTCTCCGAATAAGTAGTTCCTCACAATTTCATCAACAAGCTACCTGTTGCAAGTCACCAAGCAAAGGATCGCGTCCCTACTACCATCTATTTTTCCAATTCCATCGAACATCACTGAATCCTGCTCCTCCGACCACTTCGTCATATCTTCCTCTTCCTTCCCACCCTCCACTTCTTCATCATTGAACTCTAACCAAAAGCACGCCTCACCGGACCGCACCCATCGCGACGTTTATCCGCAGATTCCTCTCCTTCTTTCTCTCAATTCCTCTGCCCTGTATGCACTCGACTGGGATTCATGCTCCGAGTTCCTTGAGCGTTTCTGTTCCTCGGATGCATGCTTCTGTAGGAACACTAGGGAGATCGATCGAGGGGTCAATCGACTATCTCGTGGCATCTCTTGCATTCTTCCTCCGTTTCATTAGAAGCAATAACCACCCTGCTTCGCCGACTTCGCTCACTCTGACACACCTACAACGATTCCGTACTCACCAGGTTGGTACTCTGTCCTAACAGCTGCAGCTAGTCTACAGCTACCAAACGTCTTTCCAATCCTCCCCTCTATCTTCATTCCGCGACCCTTCCGTTGCACATAAATCTACCTTATGCTATCCTTATTCTACTCCCTCCTATCCCCCGCTCACCCCAATCACCCTCGTCTCCCCGTCCGCCAGAGTAAAAGCTAAGCCTGGCGTAAATCACACTGAAGGATGCAATCTAGCGGGACCACTTCATTTAATCTCGCCTGTATCGGACGCGATATCGACTCCCCCAGCGCCAAGGGAAAACTAATCAGAGCTGACAACAGCCTCCTACCGCGGGAGATTCAAAGTGCAAAACGTTGAGACCTGCTGGCTGATACTCGCAATCATCCGCTAATAATATTCCCTTCCGTTTGGTCGTTTTGCAGCGGAGCGCAATCAACCACACAGCCACGCCCAGTTTACAGCCCCATGAGCTTCTATTTCCCGCGTGAGCTTCGCCCCCCTGTCCCATGGTACGTTGAAACACTGTTATCACCGATTTCCTCGGTCGCCTGGCCCTTTTATCTTATTTGGAGCGTAGCCCCGAGTGCTGCGTACGTGCGCACGCCCAGCTCGTTACCGGCGGTATTTACTCGCGTTTTAATTATTATTTTGTCCCGCGCACGTAACGATACCGAACGCAGGAGTAATTAAAGCCGGATAACTCGGCTCACCGTGAATCAAGCCCGAGGAGATATGAAGTTATTTAGATAGGCTGCAGTCATGTCGCGGAGCAACTCGCGGAGAACGTTCTGTCGCGCTGGGGACCAGACTTATGTGATCTTCTAATGTTCGCGAGCGCTTCGAACCTGTGGGAAGCCAGCGCGGACCTGATAAAGGGTATCGCGCGGAGGAGTTTCTACTTTGGAAATGTGAAGCTTCGCTTGCTGGAGGAGTGCCGCTAAAGGGTATTGTGTGGCAAGGATTGAGGTTTCCTTTGGAGGTAATGAATAGTTGGAAGCTTCTGCTTAGGGATTAGGGTGAAATAACCTTTCGTTGTCACACGGGGTGTGTATCGCACCCTAGGTAATTCTTTTTTCTTTGCCAATTTGTCTGTAAATTTTGTGACCTTCAGGGGTCTTTTCACTGTGACGCTCTGATAAAGTTCCGTTGTTTGGAACTTTTTTTTTAATACAGGAAGAATGTGTTTACTAATATGAGGTTTTATTCTATTTATTAATATGTGTTTTGGGAATACAACAAATTTTTTTAATGCTTGCTTGCCCCAAAATAAGGTGTAATATGCGCTGTGAAAAAACGCCTCGACTGTGTGGTCGATTTTGGAGGAACCATGAATCTGGGGCGATGGTATCATGGAGGATTGTAGTCTGTATGACTATAGCTATGATCCGAACTACAATAGAATCACACATTTTCGTTGTTTTTTCTCATTTTTTACGTCGCAGAATGATTAAAAAAATTAGCTAATTTAGATAGTTCAACTTTGGACCTCGGCCATTTTGTTAATTCTTCATTAATCTAATTAAATTTAGCCCCTGCTATATCCACAGTCATACGGATTAGAAAACTATTTGGGTTTTCTGTTTCAGACACACGGTTTCTTTAAAATCGACCACGCAGTCGAAGCGACTTTTATTTTACAGCGCATATCACACCCACTTGCTTTGACGCAAGCAAGCATTAAAAAAATATGAAAAAATAATTTTGTATTCTCAAAGCGCGTATTAATAAATAAGAAAAATTTCAATTTAGTAAACACATTCTTTATCAGGGCGTCATAGTGGAAAGACCCCGTAATATTCTAATTGAAAAATTTGGTAAATTTTAACAAATAAAAAACGCATTTTTCCACAACTACTTTTTCAATTACAAATTTTATGAGTATTATTTGATTGTATGGGTATTACGAATGTGCAATTATTACTCAAAAGTTCATAGACTCAGAAATACGAATATGGTAACTCAAAAATGACGCTGGGGTGCAACACTGCACTCCACCCCACTGCACTCGTACACACAATGGGTTAAAATATCCAGTGTTACAGGAAAGCAAGAAATAGGGGACTGAAGGAAGGTGTTGAAATATTATTACGTGCGACTGTAAAGGATTTGTACAGTCACTGGTACGTGGAATGAATTAAGTTTTAATAATACTGTCTACCAAATAACGTAAATCAACTCAATTCGTATAACCCTCACAACGTAAGTAAACAACAGATATCTAACAAGGAAAGATCCCGAACCCGTAAATTCAAAAAACTCTGAAAGTTTGTGAATATGTAGGGGATATCCTCCTGATAACAACGAAATTTTTCTTTGCTGCCCAAATTCACTCTTAGGGGATGAAATTAACCCCTGAAAATTCGGCTATTTTCCTATTACAACTCGCAGTCTATAAGAGATAGAAAACAAGTTTTAAAATAAAAGTTACTTCTTTTAATTAGGACAATCATTCGGTAACTTACAGTTCTTACAGCTCACGAGTTATAACACAAAATCGGAAAATAGCCGGAATGTAAGTGGTCAATTTCCACCCCTTAAAGTGAATTTGGGCAGCGAACAAAAATTGCGTTGTAATCAGGAGGAAATCCCCTGCATATTCACAAAGTCTCAGAATTTTTTGAATTTCCGGGTTCGGGATCTTCCGTTGTAAGATCACAAAAGTAATTCAGTCCCTTTGACATTAAAAACTATTATTTTACGTTTCTGTGTTAAAGCTTCTACCCCATTCCCTCGAGTAGACACCGAACACCAAACTGAAAAATAAACCAAAAACAGCAAATCTCTATCCAATTACTTAGCCCCTTAATAAATCCATAACGTTCCTCTGTCATTGGTCAATTAATCCCTCTCTCCAACGCTCCCCCCCCCCCCCATACGACAGAGTCGCGTAAATTCCCTCGCGACGAGGCTACTAACTCCGCATTAAACGAAAACACCGTGAAAAGGTACGCTAACAAGAAAGCTTGGGGCTCGGCGATGACCGTCCTCGTGGACCACAGTCGTGTCGCCATGTAATTGAGAGACATTTAGAGTGCATTAGCACCGGCGGCCGACAAGCAGCCGGGCGTATTAATTGCTCATCAACAATAATGAAGGGTTTGTAAGCCGATATTAGCATAACTAACAGGTTTCTCGGTAATGAAGCCACGCTCGCTGTCACGAAGCCACCGGTCTCTTTATGTCTGCGGACCCTCTCGAAGGGAACAAGATGGTACACGGCGCAGACCGAGGATTCGTTCGACGATTTCCGGTATAGACACCCATGCAACTAAGCTGAAACGTAGCGCCGTTTTACATGGGACGGGGCTGGATGGTTCGGTGGAGATAAACCGCGAATCGACGGTCCTGACAAGTGGATTCTTGGACATGGAAGGCTGGCCGATAAGCTCCCTCGAGTTGGACTCGGAATGCAGGGCCAGTCGCGCCACAGGTTTTTGATTTTGCGGTGGCCACAGAGCGGTAGCCAGTGACGGCTAACTCTTAATTAGCTGGATGTGGTTTCGAGGCAGTCGAGAGTTTGAATTTTTCTGAGGAATTCGGGAACTGAGTTGGAGGATTTTGGCTGCAGAAATTATTTCACGATTCTATCGGGAGACTTTAATTTGAATTGAATGAAATAATTGAAGTTGGCTTGGTGTTGTTATGGAAGTGAAGCGAGTACTAGGGTAAAGGACCTAATTACTGACACCTAACTAATTACTGACACCTTAAGCTATTTTACTTAAAATAACGAATAAATAAACGTTGTAAAATCATACACAAAAAGAATTATGTAATTCAACCTATAATCTATACTATAGTTTATTTATTCGTTATTTTAAGTAAAATAGCTTAAGGTGACAGTAATTGGGTCCTTTACCCTAGTTTCAGTAAAAGCTTGCGTAGTTAATAAGTACAGTAGCATTCTATATTTTTGGCAACTATGTATTCAGATAACTTTCGAGAAGTGTTCAAGCCTTTCTACTGCGAAGTGTGAAAGATGTAATGGCCACTGTTTTCACGAGTACCTCTAGATGCCTCATCAGTTCAGTAAAACTGTCATCTAACCACCAAGTTCGAACTGAATTATGTGGTGCAAAGTTACATTATAGTACCAACACCATCAACCAAAAAAAAACACTACATCCTCTGCTCACAGCCTCATAAGTAACAAGAAAGGAAGCTTAAGGGAGGAGGCCTACCTAGAAATTTTCGAAAAATCGATTTTCCAATTTTTATAATTTCTATGAAGTACATCTTGAAAATATTCCTTGAAAGTGTCAAGTTAATTCAGCCAAAATTGACAAAGTTATACGCGTGTAAGTAGGCAGCTGTTCCTCGGTGTAGCGCTCAGACCCAAAACTTCAAACGCAATTTCCTCAAAATCATGTTTCCAAAGACGGTGACACACAAAACTCAAAAATTAACGAAGCGATTTACTTGAGGCTTTGCAGGCTTATTTTAGGGTTAAAAATCTAAGCGCTATCGGGAGCTTTACCCTTTTTTGCCTGCATTTTTTTACACTCGAAAAACGAGCGATTTTTTGCCAAATATGGATGCTTCAACTTTGCACAGCCGCCATTTTGTTTCAAAAGAATTTTTCCAAAATCGGGATCGATAGCGCTTAGATAATTTCATATATTATCTAAGAAAAATCGAATTTTCAATTTTGGATGATCCTGCACGGCGCTATGATTGTCACCGTAAACCGCCTTTAAAAAAGGACGTCTCGGGCATCACCCATAAACTACGAAACCTTTTTATACTTTTTACCACAAAAAATACTAAAATATCCGTAAGATGTACTCTTTCCACTAGACTAATGTTTAATAATAAAAGCTTATCGGTTTTTCTAGAAAAAATTCCTAAAGCAGCATGTTATTTTGACCGTTCTAGGTAGGCCTTCTCCCTTAATCAAAACATTCAGCAGGATGACAAGTTTCAATTCGCCCAAAACGTAACATGCAATAGTGCCGCATAAAATGTACGGAACCCGTTCCACAGACCTCTCATCGTCAACGCCGACTACTTATTCTGCGATCTCGCCGATATTTATCGAACACCCCGGAGCCCCACATCCAACGGGACCAAAAGAAGAAGATTTCAACCGCGCCCTTATCTCCCTGTCTCCTCTCGGCGATCAAAAAGAGCCGTGTCTCCTCTCGGCGGGCAAAAAGAGCCGCGTTTAGAATTTAAATTGCCACCGATCGGAGCCGCTATCGGCAGCGGAGTCGTGGCCGATCGTGTCCGCTGCCAATGGCGCCACGACGCTATTACGATAGAGTACGAAGAAAATTGCCCGACCCCGCGATACTCTCTTAGATCGTGTCTCCGGGCGTGATTTCGAATCACCTGGGACTATCTGCCGTTCGTATATGTCGTTTCAAGAAATCGATAAGCCAATGCGGAATAGATCGTTAGTGTCCATGCCCGGCGGAACAATCGGAGAAAGTATCTGGAGGAAAAATGCGCCAATGGTCATTTCGATAACGAGATCGTGGTAGATGGGGGTCTCGATCATTGGTGACCACTGAAAACAGGTGATAAGGGTTGAGAAAAATGAATGAGTTCCGATGAGTCGATCTTGGAACTTACTAATGCACATTCCACATCTCCGGAAGTATTTTTAACCCTTCGTATAATCACAAATTGGTCACTGCACCCCAGCGTCACTTTTCAGTTAGCATTTTCGTATTTTTCAAGTCTTTAACTTTTGAGTGATAATTGTACATTCGCAATACCCATACTATAATGCTCTAATAGTATTTTTCTAGAAATTTAAATTTAGATATGTTGAAATTCGTATTTAAAAAAATTGTTGTGGAAAAAGAACATTTTTTGGGGGTTAAAATTTACCACATTTTTAAATTTTAATATTAAGGTCCAGAAATTTACAGTAATATTGACAAAAAAAATTGATTGGGGTGCGGTACACACCGTGTGTCCACGAAGATTTAAGAATTGCCTGAGAAATAAACAACTGTTTTACCCAAATTCAATTTTCACTTGAAATAGATAATCTTCAAAATTTTAATTACTAATGAATCCCATACACATGTTATCAAATCAGTAGAACGAGTGGATGAATGGATCCCTAAGTCATCGCTAAAATGGGAGATCCTGAAATTGTTATTTCTAAGGTTATCAAATGCACGTAAAGGGAGGAAGGAATGAAACGTAGGTGACGTGGGTGGTTACAGATTATTACCCAGCATTGTTACAAATTGCCGCCTCCGCACATTGCCCACGAAACGGCGGGTTCTATTATTGGCTAAACCCCTGATAAATGCCTGTCTCTTTCGCGGCTTGGTCCTCCGCCATAACTCGTTATTAAAGTGCAGCCCGCGATAAACTGGCGCCGATAAATCGGTCTGATTCGTACCGCTCGCAAATCGTGTTTCCCCGCAGTGCGCGGCCTGGACAATCGTGAACTCATGAAATTAACTGTTCCAGAGAAATGCAGGCGAAAAGGGACCAACCATGCTTGTGCAGCACGCTTAGACAAACAAAATCATATTTTAATGGCTTTAACAATGCATCCAATCAACAGCAACACACCCACTTCTCATTTGCCAAAGAAGCAATCCTTTCACGAGATATCTGAAGCTTTCATAGTCTGGTTTTTCTACAATTGGTACTATTTGAGAATATTCAGGTGTAGTTAGCTTCACGAGGATCAAGTGATACTGATTTCTGTATTGTTACCGCCATCCGTGACTAACGAAGTGTTAGTGCCTTCGTTAATTAAGGGGTTATACCTAGTCAGGAGGCCGAAAAGAGGCGAATGTTTGCGAATTCTTTTTGAACAAGCAGAAGCATATATTTTTACACAACTTTTTGCGCGAAAAAATCAGGACGTCGAGTTCAAATAGCCGCTATTTTGTTTTAAATTAGTATTTCGGAAACTCCCTCCGTGAATCAGGCGATACATTAATATACTAACGAAATCTATTTTGTTTTTGATTTTACTTTTTAAAAAGGCATCTTGGATGTCGGGTGTAATATTATTATAACCGTAAATATTTTGTCTACAAAAAAATTACCAAACGTTCTCTAAATGTTGCTCTATTAAGTGCAAAAAGTTCTTTAAAAATATATGCTTCCGCTTTTTCAAAAAAAATTCACGAACATTCGCCTCTTTTCGGCCTCCTGACTAGGTATAACCCCTACCCCTACCTAGGTATAACCCAGACCTACATTGAATGCAATATTTATATGCATGCTCCGTCACAGAAAATCATATTTTCATTGCCATTAAAAATCACAGTGACTTCAATAATGCCTCCAATTGAAAATAAGACGAAGAGACACTTTCATGAGATATCTGAAGCTTCCGCATTCTGCCTTTTTTAAATTCGATACCGTCTGAGATCTTCAGCTGCAGTTAACCTCCTTAAAATATACGAGCTTTCTAATTGACCAATTTAAAAACATGCATGAAGTGTTTGAAACGGTATTCAATTAGTAACCAGTGTCTCCGTTAATTAATTGCACACAACATCTCGTACGCTCCCGATGATGCCAGCTACGCGTGCAGATGCTCGCGAGAGGTGGGTACTTCTCCGATCTTCTCCCATGTCGTGGAAACGGTGTGCCGATCACTCTCATTTCGATCTCACACATTATCATCCTCACGATCCTCTGAAGGCACACCTCCATCCCAACAGCCCTATAAATCGATAACACGCTGCTTCGACGCGTCACGAATATGAGAATCCGCGAGGTAGACGAATGAGGAGGCCTATTTCGTACACGATCGGCCGGCTCAATCTCGCGAAACGCGCCGCGCCGCCTCGCGTGCTTTTGCCAAGAGGTACACAGAGCCAGGCAACTTAACGTTGCTTCTCCAACGGTGATCGATAACGCACGAACACACGTTGTAGACACAACACATGTAGGATTCCTGGGTCGAGCTGGCTCCAGGCATATCGTCATCGATCAGTCGATGACGGCGATTAAACCCGTAATACCGTAGTACGCGATTTGATCCTCGGCGAAACGCTGCAAGATAGTCGAATACACGTTGCCTCGGCCGTGTGGGCCCCGTAGCGGTGATCAGCTTCTCCGAATCACTATTTCCCCATGCCTCTGATCGATCTACAGTAAGCCGAGGAAGAAACACAGCCTGCTATCAAAAAATCCGTCGACATCGGAATGCAAATCGCAAGACAGTTTTTAACCAAGAAGTTTTCAAGCCTGAACGTGGAACCAATCAGGTAAACTCATCTAATAACGCAACCACTTTCCTGACTATACCGTTCTAACTGTACAACCCGCTGACGGGATTGTCAATCTCCAAGCAGTGTCTCCGAGGACACATTTAACCATAAGTTGACGACGAAATTCCACGAACTCGGATAAATTATGAGCGTCCGGAGCCACGGAAAGAAGACGCGGAGCCGTTAATTTGTCTGCAAAGCTGGCTATAAATCAGAACAGGTGCCTCGGGGTGGAATGAAAGATACGGGTGCCTGAGGAATTAAGGTTCCTAGCGAACGACAGCTTGTAATCACCTGTCCCCGTGTCGGTCCACGGAGGAATTAGCCGCTTTAACGTCCAGCGTTCGTCTTCTCAATTCTTTAACCTGGGACGACAGATGGTTGACAGCGTATTTTGGTAGCCGGCCGTCAGGAGCAGACCACCATCGGGAGTTTTCACCGGAAGTGAGACGGTCGAGGTCGGGAGTAAAGGTCTGAACGCACCTACGAGCACCGTTGGAGAATTTAAATTAGCTTAGAAAGTTCAGGGTCAGCCGGCTACGAGGCTGTGCGTGCGCCAGTCGACGAAAAGCGGCGCGGAAAGCCGCCTGGAGATCGAGGGAAATGATAGCCTGCAGCCAACGGTGAGGAAATCTGTTTGATCGGAATTTTTGCCGCGAAGAACATGCTCCCGTGAAAGGAAAAGCAGTTTCGTAATTTGTTTGTTTCGCGAGGTGCTGCATGCTGATTGCCGGGAACTGGGGCAGAGTGGACGCTTTGCGGGGCGGGTCAACTGTTCAGGGGTTCCTTGGAAGTTGTGTTGGTACCAGAAATTCTGGAACTTGTCTGAGGTGAGTTTGACAAGTGCTGTTGGCTATCTTCTGATGCACCGATTGGTCGAATTATTGCCATCTTTAAAATTGAAATCAGGTCCCTGTAAACCAGGTGATAGATACAGGAATGTTGTTGTCCGTTGTAACTGGCGCTGCTGGGAGATTTGGGACCAATTTCAGTAAAATAGTGGGATACTTTCTTAGGAGGACAAAGCTTACACCTGGAAGACGTAAGAGACCTAAATGTAAATATGTTTTATAAATATTTGCAGTTGCTTAACTGTATGTGATCATCATAGACGTTTATGTTAGCCACCAAGTCTCTGAAAATAAAGATTGTGTGCGTCAATCTTAACTCACGTTGAGGAATCAAGTGCCCCAATGTGCTACTCGATACAAGAACTAGGAATAAACGACCTTTAAAAGCAACTTTATCACTGATACTGACGAGCACTCAATTCACTCTGCACTCTGCAAAGGAGATTCCTACATCAACCGTGTCAATCTCAACAACTCTCACCCGAATCAAAAGCACCAACCAATCAGCAATCTCAAACAGACCCAAACAGCTTGACAAGCCCAGATGTGAGTTCCCTAATCCACAACCTAATCCCGACCAGTCCTCGCGCCACCCTTCGTCCACCCACACCAAGCGCACCCGGCACCCAACCACGGTCGCCAGAGAAAAAGCCCGACCTCGAAGCGCATCGACCTCTTCCCCGGTCTCACCTCCAACCTCCCGGCTGCCTGGCCGCGCCGGCACCACTCCAAAGGGCATAGCAGGGTGATCAAACGGGGAAAGTGGTCGCCAGGAGGAGAGGCTCGCCTCTACGTGGCGGTCTGTTCGAAAGGCAACCTTGCAATGACCTGCGGTGAACCCGGGGTACCGGGCGCTCAGAGCGCAACGGTCGGTCAGAACGAGAAAGGGAGAGGCGTAACGGGGGGGGGAAGAGGGACTATATTATACAGCCATAACACCGTGCCACTCTCTCACACACGCACGTGGCCGGCCGGGGGTAGAGAGAGGTGGCGCAGCTCTATGGCCACCGGCGGACCTCCGTGCGGTCGGCAGTTATCTGCAGGAAATCTACTCTTGTAGGCATGCCAACAGATCTGGGCGGTGGTGCAAGCGGGGGGGTCCGCGGGGGAGTGGCCCCCAGGATGCCCTGGTGTCCCCCACGGAACCCGCCACTGGCATCCGCGGCGGAGAAGGCGAATGGCAGCGCCGCGGATAGAGTAGAACACCGTGCTACCAGCGGGGGATCGCGGCCCCGATACAAGATACTGCCACGTGTTACACGCTGTTCGCCACCAGAAGAAACGCTCGGTGTCCTCCCTTTCTTCTTTCGTCTCGTGTTCTTTCGGTGGTAGCCCGGATGTCCTGGCCGGCAGGCGGGGCTCACCACCTCCGAACAATGCGCGCACAGGGGCCTTTCCGGGTGTTTGAATAATGGCCACTCGTAAACCGGTCGATGGGACACTGGGGTCGCGTGTGGGGATTTGGGTGCTGGATTGGGAGATGCTTCATTGTAGGCGGATGTTTTTCACGGAATTCTGGTTGGAATGGAGGGGTATGGTAATAGTGAGACTTGGAGCGATGGACACTAATGGTTAGACGCCTTTATGGAAGGAAAATCTCCAAGGTCGTGCTTTTGAGTCGAGTGGCAGGTAATTGTAGAGATTTTGTAACGTAGATGCGAATGTATGTAGAGGTAGAATTAAGGGGGTGGATGAAGAAATTCGATCTCATGTAACTACTATTACTGCGCGGAAAGACCGCTCCTGGCTGGCGGTGCAGGTCGCCGCTGGGACGATTGGTTTTTGCCACCGATTGGTGCACACTCGTAAAGACAGGGCCCACGTATTTTTGTTATTGGCGGAATCGGCCACGTCTACTTACTACAATGTACACAGATGGAGATTCAGGCGGAGCTAGCGGCAGACTGCACCGCCTGCCAGGAGTCTTCTTTCCGCGCAGTAATAGTACTTGTGGGTCTACGGCATCAATAACCACTATGGTCGAGGTGATCGAGGAAAGTGAGAGAAATGACCTCGCTCCAATCCTTTCTGAATCTTCTTTAAATCTACTTCGCACCTTCATATTCAAAATGTAATAATTTATTAAAAGGCTGACTCTTTAGCCCTCAGCCACTACATGAGAATCCCAAACTTTCCACGAATCTGAACCTCAAACCTCGAACTGACTACACTAACCAGTTGATCTTAAAGGTAGGTACCTACTAAACACCACTAATCACACCCCAAAAATGTTAAACATCAAACAGCACTGACCATCAACTCACAAACCACTTTCTCCGAAAACACTGCACCCCCCTATTACCTTCACTTTCAGTTCAACTGCACTTGCAGTCACTCCGAAGCCAACGACACCGTGCTCCTCCAGCGTACCCACAACTTCGAAGAAGCCACCTGTTCCCGAAGCTCGCGCCTCACCCCGTTGATTACACCCCGACCGAAGCTCCAGCTACATATTAAATCGCCTTACGCAACTGAGTTCGCGGAATGACCGCCGGCAGCGGAATACTGGCCGGAGCGCTGGCCAGAAAAAAAGCGCACGGATGGGCGTGCTAATATCAGCGCACCGAGTCATTACACGGCGAAGGCAAGTCATTCGACACGCGAGGGGTCAGAAGACCGCCTGGCGGAGGAGACTACCTATCCAGCAACCAGTGTTCAGCTTTCACCTGGCCGCGCGTACGCGGCAAGTTGTCATTAATTCGTCGCCTGGAATCGTTTATCTCGCGTTTATCCCAGGCCCCGCGTAAGTGAATGGCTCCTCGGTTTTGTTGGCGGTTATCGCGCGGCGATCGGTATATATCGTCCGTATAAACGCGGCGCATGCTTCTCAGATGCCGTTTAAGATTATGCAAATGGGCGACGCTCCGAGGGACCGTTAAAAAAGCCGGGGACCCGCGCTGGAAATTGAGATATTCGCGGAAGAGGGAGGGCCCACGGCGACAACAGTCCCTTTCTTTATCGGCGGGACCTACTGGCACTCGCCGATAAATGAGAGGCTCGCAGCGTAATCTGTATCCACCAATTAGGTGGTCCCCGCGAGCTGGCGAATTAATGACCGCGTCGACTGTCATCCAGACACGATTATTAGCTTCGTTTTGCTCGCGCGTGCTCCCTTAACCGCGGGAGGAACGGCCAGCCTGGATTCCTCAGTTCCCTGGATTCTGGGAGGAAATGGAATGCCATTGGTGACTTTGATGGGGTGTGCCCTGGCAACTGGATGATGGAGGATAGTAGCCTTAGCTTCTTTTAGTCGACGCTGGGTGTCCCTTTTTGGTGTCTTCGTTTTAAGGCATTGTTTACTTCGGGGCTGGATAGTAGAGGTTGTTGAGAATGTCATTGCTAGTGGTGTTTTTATTTTCTTTGAAGGAGGTATTTAGAGGGAGGCATCAAAACCAGAGTATTTGAAATGATCGAGAAAATGTACTCAATTTTGTGCGTAAGGGGCACTTAACCCTCATCCATCCCTCGCGTGAATTTGACAAAGTTATCCCGTAATAAGTTATACCCCTGGTAGCATTTATTGTTGGCATTTTGATGTCCAACTAATTCCCAACTTGGGGATACTGTTAGCCAACCAGAAATGCTACTAGGGACTGTTCTATTATTTGCGACTCTTGTAAACAAGAAGTGTGCCCAGCACGTTGTTTTATTTTATGCGATAGTTGTGAAAAATCTAAGATGTAAATGTTCACTTATCAATTTGAATAATTAATATCGAAAAAGAACTGTTTACCTTGTCATTTCATCGATCTTATACCACTGTGTCAATTTGACAACGAGGGACAGATTCAGTTCGTGAAATGAGGAACGGATGAGGGTTAAATTTCGTAAGGGTAATTTTGGCGATTTCCTACAGCCTCGCGCCCCTGGTATAAGAATTGGTAAGATTTTATATTCCAATCTCATTCCCCCGTCCTTACGTAATAAATTTTTCATTGCATTTTTCAGTTATTAAAATTCTTTTAAAGGTTTATATACTTCATTTGACTTGGTTTCGGGAATTTTAAACTAAAATTACTTTTTTGGAGTATTAATGACAGAATTTGTGTTAATTGAAAATTAGGTTTAAAAATATTACGTAAGACACCACCTGACTCCCATTGCCCCCTCCTGTAAGAAAATGTAAGAAATTCACCCCCTCCCCAATTTTTTGCCATGCGTAATTTAAAGACGACCCCTAAGGTACAGATCAGAACACAGACATGGAAAAAGGTGGATTATGTATTGATAGACTTCAGCTGTTTCTAATTAAGTGTTAATGATTCTGTTGTTACGGTTGAACAGGGTGTACCAAGATTCCTTATTCGAGTATCAGAATTATTTCTACAATGCTGACTTCACGCATCGCTTCCCATAAGGCCAAAGGAAGTTCATGAGTAGCGACTCCAGCAAAACGCAAGCTGGGATTACATCGATCACGTCCTTTTCAGGGAATGACATTTAATACCGTGGGTGGTGGGCGCCACGCCAAGAGAAATGTCATGGGGCAAATGCGAATGACGGCAGCGGTGCACGAATAAAAATCATTTATTGCGAGGATATAAATTTATCAGGCGTACGCTGCTATGATAGTATCTGTCGCTTGCATCTATTTCGATATTAATGTCCTCGTGCGTTGAATTGTTGCCGCCCTGACATCTTCTGCACTTTACGTCGCAAATCAGGATTTATAGTTGTTATAAGCTGAATTATATTCTCATACGTATGTGCGCTGCTAGAAAATATGCTAAATACAAACTGCTGCAAATATTTGTGTTTAATTCTGAGACCCGTCATTAACTTATTAATTCCATTACTACTCTGTATCTTAAGTTACACTCGATCATTCTAAGTTGCTTAATTTAAGAAATAATTTAAGCTGCTAAATTTTCATGAAGGAAGTAAAAGTACCTATTGATTGTTAGCATTTTAAGTAATAAGTATCACGTATGGCTTCGACTCATGCATATTTAATTATTTGCTCAATGAACACTGTATGAAAATATCGAAGTAAAAAAGCCAATACGTATCTAACACATTAGATGAAAGAAATAATAAAGAATAGTACATCCAGACTTTTATACCCACAATACCAAATTTCCTTGTCAAATTAAAACCATTCTCTACTCTTATCTCGTAGATAAATATTATTATCATTTACTATAAACTCAATGTCACACAATGATATGCTCCTCGATCCTCGACAGATTTAATAACTTAATGGCGAATTCCGAGTCTCGAATCCACACAGCTTTACTACCCCATAACTCACTCTGCCTCACAATCAGACCTAAATGAAGATCCTCGCTGGTTGATACTCTATGCATAATCAAGCAGAGCTTTAATTGCGATCACTGTTAAGTGCCGGTGTTTACTTAACGAGATCGAGGCCCAAGAACCACCTCCTTGTGTTCTGATTTAACTATTTTCCGTTTCGAGGGGAATTGCAAACGATCTCGTTACTCGGTTAGAGCACGCATGTTGGCGTACGCGCGATGGCATAAACGACTTTTACGATCGTGAAATTTATACTGCTGCCAGGATGGAATTTTACGAGTTCTCGTGGTGTGTGTCTTACAAATTGCTTTTACCTCTAGCTCGTAATAGCAGGGCTATTCTTTTCGATCCTCGCGCCCACAGAAAGCCAGTTTGCTATTCATTAGCGAGAATGAATTTTATTTTGGTACACAGACTCTGAGTGAAACAAAATCAAACTATCGCACTAACCATTCCTCCTGAGCCTCGAGTACGTATCAAATAGAGAAATAAAGAAGAACTAGCCTCCTTTAAGTAAACAAATGAAGGCACCTGCTTATTAAACCATATACCCTCGCTCAGTTACTATTAAGGGGTTACATCCACCTAGAGGTCCGGAAAAAGCATACAAGTTCAGGAATTTTTTGGGGGAAAAGTATAAGTAAAATTCATACACAATGTTTTTCTACTAAATGATACATCTATAGATTAACTATATTATTCTAATTTTTCAGGAGATATTATTATTAACTAAAGGAGATATTGGCTTGGATGTGAGTCGTGTTTTTTTTAAGCATTGGTGGTCATTTTCCCTAGGATAAACGATGCACCTGAAAGCAAAAATTCAAATCGATTTTAAAAATAAATAACTTTCAGAAGTACCTGGCGTTCTCATATTTTTAAATTTTGCTTTCAATTTTGCAGTAATGGAAATACTTGCAAAACCCTTCGTGAAAAAAGAAATATTTTTTCCACGAAAGTCGATATTTCAACTTCAAACGATCGCTCTTTTTTTTTATCAAAATACAATATTAAAATTCGGAGAACGTCAGGTACTTCTGTAAGTTGTTTATTTTTAAAATATATTTGAGTTTTTGCTTTCAGATGCATCGCTGGGCTTAGGGAATGTCCACCAGCTAATGCTTAAAAAAAACACAACTGACATCCAAGCCGATGTCCCTTTTGTTAATAATACTATCTCATGAAAATTAGAATAATATAGTTAAAAGATGTATCTTTTAGTAGAAAAACATTGTATATGAATTTCACTTATACTTTTCCCCAAAAAATTCCTATAGCATACAATTGTATGCATTTTCCAGGCCTCTAAGTGGATGTAACACCTTAACGCATTCCCAATCAGTCGCTTTTCCTTTTTCCTTTTTCCAGTTACTGTTTCCTTACAACTAAGATCCTCAACGAAAGTATTGTATTCACCGTTAAATAATTCTTCTTAAATAATAACAATGAAAACGCGAGAATTCTCGTGATCCATTTGTAAAATATTAAAATCACAAACAATTATCAAAAAAAATTACTGTTCTCACAAATACAGTAGCGGGCGAAAGAAACTTTAAAGCTCACTTATTTACGTATCTGTAAAGTTACATTCTGTTGTAACAAACTTAATGCCTACTAAGAATAAGTTTGACCTATCTACTGGCGGTCTATTTCGAGCAACCCCTCAATCCATGAGATCTAAATTTTAAGATACAATTATTTCTAATCGAGCTATTCTATTTCTCTTACCGTTTACAATTGAAACTTTCCTTTGTCCACTTCCATGAGCGCGGAATCAGAGACGCGAGGCTACATCCGCAGATGGGGGAACGGACAGCAAGTAGCGTTGCCTGGAAACGAAATCCTTGTCCGTTTAAAAGCGGCTCGGCTCGATCTACCGTGAACCGCGCGATACCGATTGGACAGTTAATATCTCACTCGGTAGCCTGGCCGTTTGCATGTCTCGTGCGCGGCTCGAGGGATTGGAAAGGCGGCTTTATATATTCATTTCTCGCGGGTCTCGCGTGATGTATGAACGTATGTGGGAGCGGGTTGTTACGTCATCTCCGCGGGAGCGATCGAGCGCAACCGTGCAGCTGTGCCGTTCCTCTCGGGCACACGGACGAGACTTTACACGCGGACTCGTGTAAAATTGATACAGCCGAGATTAGGCCCGGCGCGAGCACCCCGAGTGACAGACACGATCGTGGAGAGGCTCCTCGAGCCGCGTGTGTGCCACCGAACGACGAGCTTCGCTTTCTACGGCCAGGAGTTTCGATACCTGCTTTGAATATCTGCTTCATCTATTGGACTCTGATTTAAATACCCTTCGGTGGCTGCATTTATTGTGCATATATGATTTATGTAACAGATTTGGTGTGTCCCGTGGGACGGCAGAGAATCGGCTGCAGGAGCTGGTCGATAGCTGTTAGCGAGCAAATTGTGCGCAGGTATATTGAGGAATAGGGACGTTTTTGGGAGTCAGTTGGGAATATGGGCATCCGGAGGGGGGTGCACTTTGAGAAAAATTGCTTATTTTTCAAGACAGATATTTATTAAGTTTGTAATAAAAAAGGAAATATTTTTAAATTTCGGGTTTAAAATTTTAATTAAACTGGCACTACAAAATGGGTTTAAAAAAAGCAAGAGGGGTATATTTTTCTTTAACATCATCCCAAAGTTGCCCCTCCCCCCTGGAAGAAGGATTGGGAAAGTCTTCGATTGTCAGTTGTTAACCCTTTGGGTGCTATGGACGCATTGCATATGCGTTCGGTCAGTGTACACAGTTCGTGCGAAGAACGCCCATAGGCGTTCGGCAACTGTGTGTAAGAGATACGACTAAAGGAGTTCCGCACGCGACGTATGCTGAGCGTTTAAATTGCCAGCGTCCAAAGGGTTAAAAGTATTCACTCGATGCCACAAACATTCGCCACTCTTTGGCCGCCTGACTAGGTAATACCCCTTAAACAGAATTCGCGGTGCGAGTGGAGGGAGTCGGTGGCTCCGCCCACTTTTACATCCGCGCGGGCATGCGCATTGGAGACCTCATTACTGCTCGGCGCACCAGGTTGATTTGTCTGTTGCATTATCGTGGCTTAATTCAGGCTAACGACTAAATGAAAAGCTGTTTATAGTAGGCCCCGGGAAGTATGTCCCTAAAATCCCACGCGTGCGGAGTGATTGGGGGAGCACATCGATTTCTCTTTCACTGTGGAAACGGTAGATGCTACTGGGCGGAGAGAGAAGAATATGGTAGAAGGTGTCTGCGGAGCAAGGTGACAGTGACGCGTCAGCGTATTTGAGAAGTTGCAAGCAATATCAGGCCGCACGTACAGCGCCGCTAATGAGACAGCTGCCCTTTTCCCGAGCGAATCGCCCATTTCACGAGCAATAAAGCCTACGCTGCGTCGCGGCGTTAACCGCGACAGTGTCATAACTGCATGTATGACATTTGAAGGGGAACGAGGCGATAATGACATTGTAAATTATCTCGACTGCCATACGGTTCCTACAAAAATTGCAATTATTAAAGCCAACGTGTAATCGAAAGGAATATAACCATACAACTTTTATTTGTACATAGAATTTTTGGTAAGCTGATACTTCTACACGTTGTTATTTTAAAGAAACTGGACATTGGTAATTGATGATCTTTTGCAAGAAAGAAATTTGCCTTCTAAGTATCATTAGAATTTTTGGAAAACCCACAAATATAAGTATAGGGCTGAAGGGTTATAAACCTAGCACAGTTTGTAATTTTTTTTCAAAATTCAAATAACGTGAACTAAGAAGTTTCTAATAGTTATGTTAAAGTGGTGCAACAAAGAAAAGCCACTTCGGATGAATCTAGTTTTACGCGACTCTACGTAACTACCAACTATTTTTATATGCAGCTCACAGATCTGCGATCATGCACCTTTGAAAGGTCGGAGCCCGAAGTTTAAAGCAAAGTGGCCACTTTCGAAGCAGCTATTTCGGTTTACGATCTTCTTGTCTGCATGCTGTTAGACCGCGGAATGCAGAAAATCGCGGTTTCTCGTTGTTGCGCTAGGAAGTCCGAGCTTTCTCATAGATCTAATGCTTTCTTGAGAAACTCAACTGCGTATGGATGACAGAAACTGACTTTAACTAATAAATATGTATAACACAGTAATACTATTAGTACATAGCAGAGATGGGCAAAATCTTTATATAAATAAAAATTTCAAATAACGAATAAAAGAAAAAAAAATTGATTCGTTATTCGAGGCTCCAATAATTTAAGTTATCTTTTAACGAATAAATTTGTTTATCTTTTATTTGAAATTTTTATTCAGATAAAGATTTTGCCCATCTCTGGTACATAGTATAAGTTACTATAACAGAAATGATGTTTTATATTGGATATCTATTTCAGTGCTAAGCAATAGACATCCAATATGAAACATCATTTCTGTTAACGTAGCTTTATCTAACAATTTATTTTCTTTAAAATTTATCTTCTTTAAGATAAATTGTCAAATTCGTGGACAATTATTGTTCAATAAAATGAATATTAGCTTTCTAAGTGAGTCTAAGGTAGGTGAATTGTATTATCGCCACAAGTGGTAGTACGAAAGACAAGACCTAATAGCGCCGCGTCTGACAAGTGACGTTCACATTCTACTGAAAAGTCGGTCAGGCGTCCACGCACCTGAACCACGTAATTCAACGAACGAATTCCACAATTCATAGCGTTTGAGACATCCGTATCCTTTTGCAGGTGTGCTAAATCAACATTTTAATTGACATTATCGATTAATTCTGTACGCCTGACCATGTATCGATAGCCACTTTTCATTATTAATGAAAATATGCTAGATTCAGATATTTGAAGTTTAGACTAAAATCTAGAGAAAATCTACTCCCTAAATAAAATTATACTTCATTTTAGACACGACGTAAGTTTATCAACAACCTTCGATTGAACCTATATTTTTATGGAAACGAACAAAGACAAAGCCAAGTGGAACACATGCATCCCACTCATTAGATCATCAGCTGACCAATTAAAGACATTCGATTGATAATCAGTGATCCACGACGTGGGCATGGATTCTCAGAATACCTTAGGTAAGTTACCACAATCTGCATACCTATTCAATGCTGCCAAAAACTTCCCAAAGCACAGCTTACACCAAAAGAATTTCCCCCACGAAATCCTCAAACACCTCACAAAACGAAGCTCCACTCACAAACCCAACCGAAGCTCCACCGTACCCACACCCTCTCAGCAAATGCGAATCGTACACATCGAGAGGCTCGATCTCGAAAGAACCACGTGCTCGTGGATGCACGGGACTCGGCGGAGCCCTAGGGTCGCCTGTGCTCGCAGGAAACGTGCCGATGAAGGGGAGGGGAACAGGAAAAGCCGAACAAGAAGCGAGGCAGGACAAGCGCAGTGGAAAAAGGAAGAGAGGCCGAAGAAGGAGGATACGAAGGGTCGAAGGTTCGCCGATCGTTCGTGTTATGATAGGCCGCGGGCCGGTGAAAGCGTTCGGGGGGGGGAAGAGAGACGGACACCCGACGAGGGAGAGGATCATGCGCAGAGGTGGATGGAACAAAAGGGAAGCAACGACCTCGCGCAGAATTAGGAGGCGAAAGGGGAAAGGGGGATGAATGATAGGCGTAGGTAAAAGTGGGAGGAAGAAAGTTTGCGAAGTAACGAACGAGCCGGAGAAAGAGGAAGAGGAATGCGTGAAAAGGGGAGGAGGTGAGCAGTTAGAGATGGAGAAAGAGGGATAGCGAGCGATGGAGCAGAAGGGGGGAGGGGTAAAAAAGTCAATCGGACCCCTCCATTACCATACGTTATTGGCCGGCTTCGGGACGGTCAGTGTTTGCCATAACTCCAGATAAATAAACCCCAGGGGCAGATAAATCTGCGTGCGCGCCGCGGCGTGTATAATGCAAATGCAATCATGTCCGCGATCCGCCGGTCCCACGGGCCTTAAAACTTGAGACGTGGCCCCTTAAGAGCCACGCTGCCTATAAAGGGCACGCAACCGAACCGCGGGCGAATTTACAACATCGGCTCCGAGCGACACGCTGCAACCCTGCGCGCCGACCAGGCGGCAAAGAGGGAGGACAAGGGGAACAACGGGCCGCGCTGTTCGTAATTAAGATAAGGGGAGAACACTCGAGGGTGCGACCAAGGCATATGGCGGTTTCGGGGTGTCCATCTCTCGGGGATGCTGAATACTGAGCATCTGTTGAGCTGATGCTGAGGATCTTCAGGAGGTCGTTTTAAGTGGGAGTTCCGAGGGTAGATGCTGTGGCTGGAGAGATGATAAGACGGTTCAGTAAGGAATGCAGTATGCAGATGTCGGTTGAAATGGATAGTTGTATCGTCACTTGAAGTGGCCATCTTGGTTTGTGTGCAGATGAATGGGTTGGGCGAAGGTTGATTTTAAATTAGGTATTTGTTGGATAGAGGGAAATTCTTCAGGTTGAGATGTTTTGGAGTTTCCAAGGTGAATGTTGTTTTTTTTTTAAATGGGAACTGGAATGGATTGTAGTACATGTTGGTCTGTCAATGAGTGCAAATATATGGGGTTTGTGGATTCATGGTCCTGTTTGCAGGAGGAACAAAGTAATGAGAAGAAGAAAGATGTTACGAAGTTCTTAAGGGGGAACACCACTGTGGCGGCCGGAAAAGTAAGCCATTTTTACGATTTTTTTCTGGAATAATTTACAGTTTTCATAGAAAATTTGTATTGCCTACTTAGAGTGAAGAAAAAAATGTCCCCCCTTTCCTTTTGTTTCGTCATTAACCCTTCGTGGTCACAGCTTCTTATAATCACAAATTGGTCACGCGGGGTTTACTGTACCCCAGCGTCATTTTTTGAGTTACCATTTTCATATTTTTGAATCATTTAAGCTTTCAGTGAAAATTGTACGTTCGTAATACTTATACAGTCACGGTCTAATAGTCTTTTTCTAGAAATGCAAATTTTGATACGATAAAATGTGTAGTTCAAAATAAACGATTTTCCACCCTTGCGCGGAAAAACCGATTTTCTAATATTTTTTTTATTTTTGTTTCTGCGATAAATCCCCTTTGAAAGACGTAAAGACGCGACAATATCAATTCGACAATTGCTCTTGGGGTGCGATAAATCCAGTGTGACCACGAAGGGTTAAATCAATTGATACTGTTCCCCGAAAGGAGACTACTTCAAAGACAATAATTACAGTCCACCTATATCCCAGCAATCACTCATATAATGTCCAGCCTCGATCTTTGCCCCGCGACGCAGGGTGACGGCTCGATTCCGCGATTAAAGCAAATATTGCAAACAGATTGATTTATCCCGATCAATGTTGAAAATGTACGCTCCTACAAGGCAGCCCGCTTAGTGGTATATTAATGACGATCTTCCGCGAAGATGGTACAACATGCTCCAACGTTATGTACACCATAATGACGAGAATAATGATCCTGCTAATGCACATAATTAAGGCCCGCATCGATTCCATGCATGCTGGTGATAACATGTCGTTCGTGCATTAGATTCTGCGGGGTACAGGATCTCTGTGTACCAGGAATCGATACGAACGACCGCGGGAGATCATCCTTTATGCCTGCATGTCGATGAACATCGCGCGATAACGGGAACGTGCAGCGTTATTTATCCGGGCATTATGACAATTTTTGGCGTTATCGTTATCACAGTAGTTGCGCGAAACTGTACCACGACTTCCTAGCTCATCAATTTCAGAGAAAGTTACATGATGCGGTATAAACGAACTTTGAATGGAAAGTGGTTGTGAGCTGGAAGATTGTAGCTCCGTTTGTGATGCTTCTGCTTTGGGTTAATAAGGAGAACGTAGGGATTATTGAGGTGAAGATGGTGGTTCTTCAGTTGGGTGAATATAAATTGCACTGACAAGGAGAGTATTTTCGGTGTTCGCCTCCGATCATTTTGATTTTTGGATATGTTATAGAGGACCGAAAAATAAGAAATACGTGTTTTTTTATTTTTCCCTGATTTCATATTTGGGGGGGTGAAAACTGCGTTCAAAGTTAGGGTTGAAAATCATTTTTGTGGAATATCTCGAGAACTATTAGAGATAGGGGAATAGTGTCAATGGACGAATTTTGTGTCTTTGAATGCGAAATATGACTGACTCACCAGATTTTCAAAAATCCACAAAAATGATTTTTCAACCCTAACTTTGAACGCAGTTTTCACCCCCCAAATATGAAAACAGAGAATAATAAAAAACACGTATTTCTTATTTTTCGGTCCTCTATAACATATCCAAAAATCAAAATGATCGGAGGCGGACACCTAAAATCTGCTTGTGAGATGCTTTTTCAAAGATTGATGTTTATAAAAGCCACGTTTCGACGAGAGACAAACGACAAGAGGTGGCTATTTCTACTTGGAATATTTGCTTCAAACTTTATTTCCTTACTTGCCAAAGTAGTTTATGTGCCAGTTCTAAATTCCTCTTCGACTTATCTATAATTGGTTCCATATCTTGTCAATTAACTCCGACCATCCCTGTCACGTTTTCCATGGAAATAAACATTCGAGCACCTAGTATTATCTAATTACTCAAAGCTGTACACTTATTCCTCAACCCAGAACTTCAAATCACTTGCCACGTCGAAACGATAGTGGAATAATGAATGAACAGTAGAAAGCGGCAAGTAAATTTAAATAGGCGAGTTTCTTTTAACGCGTAACGCAGGCTAAACGTGAAATTAGAGTTCGGTGTAGTTATAGAATAAATAGAATTCAAGAATGGTCCGTAGCGCGAGTTGCACGCGTGGGAACGCGGCTTAAGCCAGGCTTTGCCTATGACTCGGCACAAGCATTAGCTACGAGGGCTTCGAACAAGATACGTACAATGTTGAATTGACGAAATAACGAGTGAAAATTGTCAGTGAGATAGTGGAGGGTAAAACGAAGGTGCTTCATCATTAGGCCCAGGCCCCGAGCACCACGATAATTACATTATTCTCGATAAGATCGCGATTCAGCGTCCCTACATCAGCCGTCATTAACGCTACAAGAAGAGTTAATTCTACGATTTGCTAACACCCTCTGTCATGCTAAGCTTCGATCTTGCTTTCACTGAATTTATCTTCGCGACTGTCGCTGGAACGCAAATGGCAGTCTCCCACGTTTGTAGACTGCTCCTGTCACGTTACTTACATCTGTCCGAATAAATTTGGTAGCCACGCGTGCGATGCTTTATGGTCTCTATGACACAGCAATCTACTCATACCTGGATTCAGGAAAACTCTAAATTCATACCTCCCGGAGGGAAACCTCTGTGAGCTTTACACTGCTCGAAGCAGAAAGGGTCTGGGTTGGTTTCTTACCTGGAACAGAAAGAATACTATTTTGTTAGATAAGTGACAGGAAAGAGAGTCTTCGTGTTGTTAGAATATTAGAGGAAGTGCAGTGTATTTGGAATACCAGTTTGTTTAAGACGAATAAAAAATTACGGAAGCGGGTGGGGACAAATAAAACTGCGTAATATCGTAGGGAAACTAATAAACTTTTGTAGTTCAAACTCTGAGTAATAATAAAAGAGAAAAAGTAACTGAAACTTTAGCCTAAATGAGAAATGACAGTAAGTAATCCATTTCGTTATGTAATTTGGAATATCGGTACTACGATTTACCTTCGCTTTATAAACTTAAAAAACCATGTAGATAATAAAATTATTTGCTTTTGTGATTTAATCAGGCTCAAAAATCACAATATAGGAACAATCTTAGGTAAACACCTGTAAATGGACAGCACTGGCTGAAACCGACGCGGCGGTAGCTGATACGCTTGAAATAAAAGCATCGCCAAGCTTTGGACTGTTACAAATTACCTTCACCTTCGGTATTCCGAATTAGCAACATGGCATTGAAACAGAAAATTTCATGGCACACTTTGTATTCTCGAAATTATCGCAAAACTGACACGGAACCATAGAAGGAACATGTAAATGAGTAGATTAAGTGTTTAACTCCAAAGTTTTGACATCTTTTAACTATGATTGGAACGACTGAATGCTTGCTGAAAAAGTTTTGCAGATTGACGCTTCCTTATTCTGCAGATTAAGCCGAAAATGTCGAAATGGTGGTTCATCCACAAATGTCATTAGTTAACAGGTCATTAGCCCCTATTATCTACGGCGTTACAAATTAAATAGCGTTAGTAGTTTAATAGATACTTCGGTATTCCAAATTACCAACAGTATTCCAAATACGCTGCACTTCTAATATATAATGGATCATCTTGAAAGGGAAGCCTTGTAGATGAATTGAATAATTTATATCAAGATTCTATTGAAATTCACATTCAGAATTTTCAGTGATAAAATAATAAGAGCATTAGTAAATCTTATAATAACGCTCTTAAAGTATCAAAACAATAAAGATCTGTTTTAATTACACAAATTTTAGAGTTCTAAAGAGTCCCTTTTCAAGTATCTCACTCTGTACGTAACTGCATAAAGCGTAAAGATTTCGCGCTGCGAAGTGTAAAATAAAAGGAAACAGAGGGAAAGCTTTGCATTCGTCGAAAGTCAACTCTCGTGGAGAAGTAACAAGTACAATTTCCTTCTCGCGAAGAAGTAATTAACAATTTGTTAGAAACGAATCTAGCCCCACCCATCATTTAAAAAAAAAAATTATAAATAGAAGCAAATTAAAAGCGATCAAAGACATCGTCGACAAGTAGCCGTATCGAACATGAAAGATTCCAGCTGCCGTGGAGAAATTGAGAGCATCGAACGACCCGAAATAAATTACGAATTCTAGGACAAAATTCCTCCCCGCTGGAGAATTTGAAGGAGAAGAAAAGAAGCGAAAAAGTTCCCCGTATCGTCCACGCAATCGCAACGCGGGGAATTTTCCAGCGTTACTTCGAACGTTCGTCGAACGAATACAATTCAAATTTAAACGTTGCACAAAAGATTCCTGCGCGAGGAAGAATGTTCATCGCGCGTTGGGAAATTCCGAAGAACGTCATTCGCCGTGCAGGATGAAGAATGCATCCTTTTGCTGCCAGTCTAAGAAATTCTCGATTATTCACTCGCGTTGTTGCAAATAATCATTAACCCGATTACTGGGCGATTATTTCGAGAATGCACCACGTCAGACGATAATATGTGCAACGGTTTGAATGCTAGGAACTTGTATAATACACTGTCTATTAAAAATAATTTGAATTCCAACTGATCAATAATTGGAGTATGTAACCTATATTCTGGAATACAATATTAATCTTTAAGAACAAATGATTTGAATCCCTCTTTCCTAGTCACGTTTTAAATGCAGGCTTGCTCTGATTTCGACTGAATGGAGGCTTCTGCAGAGACCTCGTTTGCTTGTCTAGTATAAATCATGTATTTCATTAATCAGTTGCATACAGATTTTAATACACCCTGAGCATATTGACGCCGCATTTAAATTAGAGTAATATTGAATCCTACGTAGCAAGGAGTGGCAGATATGAATGTTCCAGTCCTACCCACATTGCAATTTTTAATTAAAATCCCACAGAAGAGTAGATTAAGGTGTTTGTGCACTGGCACAGTTGTTGAAGAATATTGAGAAAAAAAATTGGGAATTCTTCCACCAGTTTTAAAACAATCAATTAAAAGCCATAGTGTCTTCATCATTCTGATTGCATCTTTAATTACGACCTCCCACTAATCGTGAAAAATGGCCCTCTAACGCACCCTTCCCATGACGCGACATAAATTCGAATTAAATTGCTATCAGATTCATTAAACGTCGCCTTCTTCACCCCTTTCCATCCTCAAATAGCTCACTTCCAATGCAGCCGAAGGAAAAGAAATAAGTGAAACAGTACAATTGTTCAGTTACCCAACACAGACGATGGATTCTGAATGCGAACGATGATAAGGAAAATGAATTCCTGCACGACACCCTGGCGCACATTTGCGTTACTCTTTTTACAAAAAGCAGCCACTTTGGTCCGCGTGCAAGCATCGACGAAACTCAACAGGCATTACTCCCCGGCGATAGGATCTCAGGCGGTTCACCACCGCGTTTCGCTTGAAATTTAATTTAAAGCCCGGCCTGCTTTTCGATTAATTTCATAGGCTACAAGCGAGGCGAAGCTCCCCCTCGACGCAGAACACATTCTAAACCGATGTAACGATATTTCGAGGACCATTAGGAGAGGAGCTCTCTTCGCGAGAGGGCCCGAGAGATAAACGAGGTACACGGGCGCAGCAAGCACCTGAGGGAAGGAGAGGGTGAGAAAGAGAGGGAGCTGTGCAGCATTAAATTGGGATTAGCCGTTGGTAGAGATGGCCGTAAGTACCAGGAGGTTGAAGATCAGCACGGCGACAAAGTCGAGCCTTTGGTAACCCCTGACGGGCACTGCGGCACCGTGGACGTGAAAGAGAAGACAACCAGTATCAAGATCGCGACGTGTGTGGTCGCCTTTAAGGATCGCTCCGGACGCGCCACGCTCTGATCATCGGGACACGCTTTATCTTAAAAGATCCCCGAAACACTGATCCGAAGCCTTTCCGAAAGGTTCGCGTTAAGTTTTAGAGCACCACAACTTCCATTGCACATGGGTACTACCAAGTTTAGACCAAATCTGATGCTTTCCTGATATACGCGTACGTCATGTAGTTTTTTGCAATTTCGACCTCAGATTCGTAATCAGCGGACTCGAAAACCTTTGTATGCTCATTTTTCTACAATTCAAAGGTCACCTTCATCTTTTGGCCAGGTCTTCTCAATTTTCAGAAATTATCATTTGTAAAAATTATTACTGATTTTAGGTATTAGTTAATAAAATGTATAATCACTAATTAGCTGTTTTTACTGATTAAAGCATATAAATTCTATAATTCACTGTAGATCGTTCGTAGATGCAAATTATTAGTAATATTAGGTAATAAAAATTTATGGTGGTTGGAAGTAACGAAAATAAAGACTTCGCCATCGATATTGGTTATAACGTAATTAAAAAAAAATCGCACAATTGATTGAGTCGCTATTAACGACTAGTGTAGCGCATGCCGATCCCATAAGCAGGATATCCAACCTGGCGAACAAATATTGCTCTGAGTTGGACTTCTTTAATAAGGCTCTAGCGCCCTTTCTAACAGCTTGAATGCTAGTAGTTTGAATGTTTCATATTTTTTTTATTATTTGAATTCGTGGAGTTATACCACGTATACGATATGATGAGTTAATATATATATATATATATATATATATGTTGAAACAAGTTTCTTTCTTGTGTTTTGATTTATTTATTTTCTGTATTTTGGTGTCAAGTTGTTTATACAAATATTTATTTAAAGTTAATAGGAAATACTAGTTCTATTCTATATTTTCAAAATATATGTCTATCAGACTCATTAACTGACATTTTGTAGATTAGTGAATCTCAATAATTATTTAAATTAGGGTTGATAACAAAGTAAGAGAAATATAATGTTGTAAAAATTTGACTTAGTTCTTTGTATGGATATTCAATATGTTTCCCTCCCGATCATGTTAATAAAATAAATAAAATGCGGTGCGCAAAATTATTCCTATAGAATAGCAATAAGCGGTTGTATCGTTAATCTTGTAATTTCGTATCTATGTTATACCTCACGCAACATTTTTATTAACTGTACAGTGGTACAACTGTTACTTATACTAAGGGCTAGTCCCCTTTAAATAAATAATAATAATAATTATAACATAACCAAAAAAAAATCAAGCAATCGATATTGATTATAATATAACCGACAAAAATTCCCGCAATCGATATTGGTTATAGGATAACCGAAAAAAAATCCCCCAATAGATGTTGGTTATAACGTCACTGAAAAAAAATCCGCAATCAATATTGGTTATAGCGTAACCAAAAAAAAAAATCTTCCAATAGATGTTGGTTATAACGTCACTGAAAAAAATTCCCGCAATAGATATTGGGTATAACGTCACCGAAAAAATACCCGCAAACGATATTGGTTAAAATGTGACCTAAAAAAATTCTCGTCATCGACAATGATCATCCGTAACCAAAAACGATTCCCGTCATCGATAATGTTTACCAGTAACCAAAACATTTTTATTCATAACCAAAATCATTAAAAGAAAGATATTAACTCTTATGCCATAACTTTTAAAATTTAGATTATACCAGTTACAGTCTCTGCATAAAAATCGACACTGTCATTCCCAAAGTCTCAGGACACCCGTAAAAATCTGAACGCTCTAAATCACCCCAAGTACTGACCATAAGCTTCCCTAAGCCCTAATTAGAATACCAGAGTTTGAGAGTTTGTCTTTCCTCCAAGTCATTGCATATAAGATACGAACCTAAAAATTCACCGTGCTTCCTAATCCAAGTCCACGTACACAGAATCTCCACCCCCTCTTCTTTTTTACCCCCAGACTCAACCCCACCAAGGTACCCACTAAAAGTCCCAAAACATCGCAGCATCCCAAGACACTTACCGTGAATCCCGCCATTTCGATCGCCGTGTACACCGCCTTGGCCGCGCAATTACCCACTTGCCAATCGAGAAGAATCAATACGGTCGTCCCGGGGACCGAGGAGTACGCCTTCCAATTTATAAACTCGACCGGTGGGCCAGCGCGAAATCTTTCCATCGGACTTCCGAGCGCGCGTGCACCTGTACCCGCGCGTGCATTCCGCCGGCCAGTCCTCGTAACTTCCACGCAACTCGGGGCCGGGGACTCTCGTTGCTCCGATATTTCATTCCAGCCGGGAGGAATTCGACTCGCGGACACGGACGAAAATGTGGGCAGCGCTCGCATTAATGCAGATCGCTGCCGGGTCGTTGTAGCGCGGGGTACAGCGACGATAGAGGGAGAAGGGGAGGGTGGTTTGGGGTGGGAGCCCCCGGTGCGATTAATGCCGATTAAAAAGGCAAAAGTCCCGCCTCCGATCATTACGCCGATGGAACCGACGGTACTGGGCAATTCCGTGCCCGAAGTAAGGTAGCCGTCGCGACCCCTCTCATTCCGCTTCTTTTTTACTTTTCACCTTTCTCCCCCACCCCTGCGCCTCTTTCACCTCTTTCTCTGCCGGTATCGGCGCATGTTCGGTTCGCTCTCTCCGGCTGCTTCCCTCCGCCCCTCGGCCGCTGGTCGGTTGCCGTTTTTTTCCTCTTCTGCTGCTACTCTTCTTCTTCTTCTTCTTCTTCTTCTTCTACACACGATGATCTCGATGGTCGCTGCCGTTCCGGGGGCCCCTCCAGGGCCAAGTAATTACTTCTAGTCCGGCGCTGAGCTTCGCCGGCGGTTCGATAGCCAAACTTATAATTTAATGGTTAATTATATAAGGAGTCCCCCCGCGATTCGGCGGAGCCACTGGGCGGACACGGTGACGTGCAGGAATGCCCCCCCTTCGGTCGGACCTGCACACGGGACTCGTTTTCCAGGTCCTGTCCCTCCGACGGCCTGCGAGCATCGAATCGAGACTGCTCCTCGGGGCGAACGTGGATGGGCTTAGGAATCCGTGCGGTTTCGGCTGGGCTTCCAGTGTCTTATAGGAGGAAACTGGAGGAATTGATTGACAAGGGGACATTCTCAAACCGGGAATCTTGAGTTTAATTAAACTTTGCATGAATGTAGGGCATACTGGAGTGTGCAAGGAGCAATTTTTTGTTTCTGCGGAAATTCATTCCGAAGGTGTGAAATCAGCCCTTCAAGTTATCTGTCTTTCGTGTTTTTCGTTCTTGTAAAGTTGAGAAAAACTGAACAAGCTTTATATGTAAAGTTTTGTCCTCTCTCGCACCGTTACAAAGTTATACTAAGAAACGAAAAATGCGTTAATCTGTAAGGGACTGATTTCACCCCTTCAGAGTGAATATCCACAGAAAAAAATTGCTCTGCATCCACGCGAAATTTCATTAACCCTTTAGCGCCTAGTACCTAGATTCCGTTGAAGGAAATGTAACCAGTTTTCTTTGTATCGTTAAAAATCTTCTGAATTTTTATATATTTATTTAAAAAAAAAAATTCAGTGGTTAAAATGCGTGAAACACATGAATACAGGGTTCAAGTGGGTCCATACTTCTTCAATGAATAAAACTACGCTCTACTTAAGCTGGTGCAAACGGGGAATTGCGAGTGCAAGCTGCGAAACAGCAAAGAAAGGGAATGTATCATGTATGATGCCTCGGGCACTAAAGGGTTAAAATCAGAATTTTCGGGTTGAGAACGTTTCCTTGTAAGTGCAGGGTTTTGAGAACCCGAAACACCAAACTATGCTATGCACATGCTATGCTACATTAACGCCCTAAAACTATGCCGAATACTTAACTAGCAAGGGAAGATCTCGAACCCGAAAATTCAAAACATTCTGAAACTTTGTGAATATGTAGGGGATGATTTCCTCCTGATTACAACGAAAATTTTGTTTGCTGCCCAAATTTACTCGAAGGGGGTGAAATTAACCCCTGAAAATTCGGCTATTTTCCGATTTTGTGTTATAACTCGCGAACTGTAAGAGATAAATAAAAAGTTTCAAGACAAAAGTAACTTCTTTTAATTAGATCTATCATTTGGTTAAAAATATATTTTACAGTTCACGAGTTATCACACAAAATTGGAAAATAACCGGATTTTCAGGAGTCAATTACACCGGATTAGAGTGCGTTTGGTAAGCAAAGAAAAATTGCTTCGGAATCAGGAGGAAATTCCCTACATATTCACAAAGGTTCAGAATTTTTTGAATTTCCGGGTTTGGGATGTTCCCTTGTAGGTTGCAGAGATCTGACATCCAAGTGAGCTATCGTCTTCGACTTCTATTACCTTTATGGATTCACCATATCTGTCCCACCAATGATAGATACAATTGCAAATGGATTGGTACAGTTACAAATCTGCCACCTATAATCCTAAATCCATAGCTATTATCTGCCACGTGAAAACATAAACAGAAAAAAATCGTGAACCTATCTCGTCTATATTTTTCAAACAAATACAAATCCAGTAAACTGCTGACTTAAACCACCCCTAATTTCTCATAAACTACATAATACCTCAATTTCACTAAAATCCCTGAAATCAGATGCAAGAAATAATCAATTTGGTCTCGAATGACCCATAAGTGCTTTTACCCCTTAGTTCCTTTGAAAAGGCATGTTCGAACCATCAAAGGGTGTTTTCCTTAAGATTCTTGGCCACTTAAGGTCTGCAGAAATTACGGATTCCTGGCCCCAAACTACAAGCTACCGGCGGAACCATCTCCCCTAAAGGAGCGATCCACGAAAATTGTCTAAAATCGTCGGTGAGCAATCAAGCTGTAACGAATTTGGTCAACGTTGCACGAATACACGGCCAGCAATCTAGCCGGGCATCATTTTTTAATCAGCCACGGCTGATTGATATGTGTAACACCAGCCCCGCGTATACGTTATGAATATTGATAAGCCGCGGGCGGATAGGTGGCATGAATATCTAACTCCAAGCTGAAACGTGTTCGAGCTCGCATTCCGCGGTACTCGCGCACGCTTTTCCAGCAGCTTTTCCAGAGAGCATCGATCGCCAGGCTATCGCGTAACGCCAATAGTCCTTTCGGACGAAAAACGATCGGCTGAGTCGCGGTTCATAAAATTACACCCGAAACTAATTCGAGTCATTGAACCGGCGAAATGAATTTAATGTGTTCCGAGGCTGGTTTCGTTGTGGATCACAGGTCCCTCGCGGGTCGAGAACAGTAATTTCATGGGCTGCCAATTGGGCGGGGATAAAGTATGCGAGGGAGTAAAGATCATTCGGACAGATGATAATTAGAAGACAATCAAACGCTGTTTCTTATGAACCTGAGTTATTCGTGTTTGGCGCAGAGGACATTGATCTTTTACGCGAATAAAAATCCTCAGGTATTGTAACGGTTGTTAGGGGAGTTTCTGAACTTCAGTTAGTGAGTACTCATCGCGAAAATAAGAATATTGTAACGCAAATTGTAATTACCATTGGCAAGATTGAAGTTCTGATATTTTTCTGTGTATTCAGAGTTCCATGAAATAAATATTTTGCAGTGGAATATTATTTTTTAATTCTCCTTTTAAGAGCGTTTTATCCAATAATATTCTAATGTTCTCCGCCTGATCCACTTAAACCATCCACTACTTTCCCCATTACCCTAGCCACATTTCAAGTAAACCGTCACTGAGAGAATAAAAAGCTAAGTAACTGTACCTAAGAGAGCAAAGGGACCTAATTGCCGATTATGAAGGGGCCCAAAGTGGAGCAAAGCGATTACGAAGGATCGAGGACTGGCTGATACGCATCTGTCCACGGGATAACGTAATAACTATGCTCGGGGGACCGCGGTGGGTGTATCTAGGAGAAAAGGTGTCTAGCAACAGGACCGAAAGATTCCACGGTGAACCTGTAAGTCGTTCCGCGTCCCTGCACACCAGGCGTGTCTCTTCTTGGTCGATAGACGCCCGAAGTTGTCCTCGAATAAACTTTTTACTCGACTCCTGTCCATCCTGGGTGTCCATCAAACCGTATCGACGCGATGGATTCTTGGTTACGGTTCGAATCAGTCCGCTCTATTTTCTACGGATTTGCCTAATGTAGACTGTCTTCCTCGAACCACGAAGAACGATCGTTTGGGATAAAAACTTCTGCGAAGGTTGAGCTCTACTCATTTCTTGCCTCTTCCGAAGGTAAAATTAAGATTCTTTTGTAACAGGTAAATTCTCATGCCTAAAGCGAATAAATCTCACTGCTGTGCTATCGATCTTGGTTTATGTAGTAATTCCAAAATCTTTCTCTTTCCTATCTGCTCCAAACGATCGAAGACACTGCTGTGACTTTCAATTCATTAACAGTTCAACTCCAATTGAGCTCCAAATCAAACTCAATTCAACACCACTTCCAGTTTCTATATCTTCCTATGCCAGCTCAATGCAACTCTAAATGATCCAAAGCAGTACTGCGAGGTCCTACTCATAGCCAATTCCCAATTCACCAGCAGTTCGATTCCAATCCGTTATTAATTGAGTTCCAAAACAAATTCGATTCAATACCACTTCCAGGTTCTACATATGTCTTCCTATTCCTGTTCACTGCTGCTCCAAACGATTAAAACACTATTGTGACATCCCAGGCAGAGCACATTTTCAATTGATTAGCAGTCCAATTCCATTCTGTTATTGAGTTCCAAAACAAGTTCAATTCAATACCACATCCAACTCCTATTTCTTCCTGCTCCAGCTCACTGCAATTCTAAATGATGCAAAACACTACTGTGAGATCCCATTCAGAGCCAGTTTCAATTCATTAACAATTCAACTCCATTGCGTTATTTGAGTTCCAAATTAAACTGAATTTAGTACCACTTCCAGGTCCAATTTCATTCTGCTCCAGCTCAGATCTGATTCGATACAATCTTAGCGGAGGCTCTGGCCACTTCGTGCGCCAACGATAATGCACCTCTCAGTTACTCAATTAACCGTTCAGTTAATCCGAACAAGTCGATATTCCTCTGTTAGAGGAGTCGCAGGAAATTGAGTGAGCGTGTGAAGGGAATAAGCTAGAGCCCCTTTTCATCGTGCAGATCCGTCCACGTGATTCCACCATCATTCCCTAGGACAACAGGTTCCATTCTCATCGGGGACTTCAGAAGCTGCTCGCGGAACACCCGATCCCGCGACGATATCATCGTTTCGTGTAACTCCTGCCGCATGAGAAACCGAAACAGACGAGAACTCGGGCCGTTCCACATAACAGCTTCCATGGGAACGTCTAATCAGCATACAGTCCTCGTCACTCTCCTAATAATTACGATGACTTCGAACAGTATATCAAACGCGTACCTGGCAGGCTCCATCCAGCAGGGAAACCAGGGGGAAGCTCGATCCTACGGGCGCTGTATATCGCCAGGAGTTCAAAGAGGCTTTCATAATTCCGTGACTTCCACTTAATAACTCAATTAAATGTATTAACCTGACACGGGAAGGCACGAGCACGGCTGGGTGATTTAATGAGATCCTGAAGGAGGTCGAGCACTGGCGGGAAACGTAAGCGAGGATCCTGGTGCGATCAATTAATACGGCTTTCCTCGAAACTCCCGCTCGATCCTCGTGATTGTCGCTGTTTATGAAGCTTTCTCTCAGGACGTTACGCAAATCGATCGTGCAAAAACTGTGCAAACTGCTTCGAGAATTCCCTGCCGCTGTCGGGGTGCGGTTTTGTGTGAATGGGTCGATAAATTCTGTAAAATCTGCGAGGAAATTGCAACGTATTCATGTCGCTGGATGTCGTGTTATTATAGGACATGATGGTTCTGAAATTTGTCTAGGTACCTATAGGTGTTCTTGTGTATTTCTTAAAGTAGTTGAGTTTGGGCCTTTCACACAGATCATGTTTCGGTTTGAATCTCTTCTAGATCGATATGAGACCTCAAAATAGTTGGAAATAATGCAATACCACTGCAATGCCAGAACATATGCAATACCTCTCACATTGAGCAAAAATATTGTTATTTTATAAATTGAAAAGTTTTTTCGAATAAATCTACCCCTAACCTGATTTCGACGAGTAAGCTGTACCCTTATGTAGAAATGTTCGTGCCATGTATGTATATATACCAGAGGAATCTTTGTTTTAATGGAACTACTATGGGCTATAGAATATTTCCAAAATCCACGTGCAGAGGACGCGACAATTACTTTTTAAATGAAATGTTAAATTAAGGGGGATTGCGCCATGTTGGGCCGAAAAATAGGTAATTCTTTGTGAATTTTTGGTACAAAAGCGGTTCGATAAATTAATTTGAGGTTTGTCAGGCTGTTTTATTGTACCTTGGACTATTGTTCTGAAATTTTCTGTGGCAGTGAAAAAAGCATGGCAGATTCAGAGAGAGTGTTGAAAAATAAGAGAACGTTGAAAAATAATCGGGTGACCCTGGCGTTGACAAAAAATACTGTAAGGGTTATGAGAAACACAAAAAGGAAAAGAGATTCTTAAAATATATGAGTGTGGCTATGGGTGGCAGTAGACGCATTAAGAAAAATAAAAAAATGTTAAAATGGCAAACTTTTGAAGAAGATAAAACGCCCTGGTTTGAGTCTGAGAAAGGTTTTGCCTCAAAATCGGGAAAATTTCTTTATAAAATAAAATCGTTTAAAAGGAATCTATTTTCCTTTTTGTGCATCGGATAATCCTTACAGTACTTTTCGTCAACACCAGGGCCACCTGATTATTTTTCAACGCTCTCTCTGTACCTGCCATATTTTTTTCACCGCCACACAAAAATTCAGAACAATAGTTCAAGACACAATAAAACAGCCTGCCAAACCTCAAATTAATTTCTCGAACCGTTTTTGTACAAAAAATTCATAAAGAATTACCTATATTTCAGCCCAGCAATGCGCAATCCCCCCTTAAATTGAATTGACCGAAAGTCTAATTTATACCACAGCGAAGCACAGGTGTTTTGCTAGTTCAATATAAAAAATGCACCGACTTACTCGTCGTGAATTCACGAATATTTTATATTTTAAATTTCCTATATTACAGTCATGCCATCTACCACAAGAACGCCCCATCTACAGTCACAGGTAAACGACCATTCATCCTCGCTTTTAAAGAATACCATGCGTGTCGAACGAGCTTCGAACGAGCGTCGAAATGACACAATCGTCCACGAAGAGTGGAAAACAAATCCAATTAATCGTCCGCGATAGGGAAAAGTTTGAATTTTAATGGAGAGGGACGCTCCTCGCGTGGAAATGAACCGGCACTGCCGCCAGTCGAGGACCGACTGTTATTCCTGCGTTATGAATAATGCATTCGCGATTGGCAGCGCTGATACCAAACGAGTACATATAATTACGATCGGTCGGTGATAATTGCGAGGAACGCCAGGAGAGATTCTGTGATTTCAGGTTGAGCAAGGTTCTGGCGCCCTCAACCTCCGAGGACTCTGAGCATAGGCGACCTATGGCACGCATGCGCGATTATCATCTTTGGAACGCTTGAATGGAAAACTGAATCGGTTCCAACGGGGCGCAAATTGTACGTTCCACGGTAGCGTGACTTGTCAGGGAAGTGAGAATTCAAAACGTGGCGAAACTTTGGAAATAACAAAGGGAGTAAGTATATTGAACAGTGGTGACATCTCCAAATGCGTCTGCTTACAAGGGAACTTCAGTATCTACCCCGAAAGTTCAAATTTCTTCGAAACTTTTTAATTTTACAATTTTATAGAGTATAAGAAATCATACAATTTTCATTTTAACAATTTTTTTTTATATCTACCATACTGTTTAAGCTGTGCAGAAAAATAGGAAGACAGATATTAACCTTTGAGGGTTGTTTTCACCCTGGAGGACCAAAAAGGAGCGGAAATAAAAAATTTTCTAATACTTTTATCGAGGTTCCCTGCAAACTTCCAAGGTTTCAAAATAATTGGAATTTTTTGGTTACCGAAGCTCTCTTGTTAGACAGAACAGTGCTGCACAGAGTGAATTTCGTGGGAACAGCTTATCGAAGTGCTATTGAATTCGAGGATTGGCAGATTATTTAGTCTGCAGGTAATCCTATTAGGTGGCTGACAATGAAACATCTTCCTTGGACTTCTTCGTTCCACCACCTCCTCTAAGCTCCTCCTACAAATGTCACTACTGCTTGGCATAGGTAGCTACGTGCATTTTGATAAATAATGCGCTATTCGCTCTACTGCAAAATCAGTCCTCGAAGATTAAGCTGTCCTTCGTTTTCACTTCAATTGTCGCAAACCACAGATACGAAGCAATTTGCAAAGAAAAATGATTTCTTTTGGGGGATCTTTTGACGCGGAAATTATGAATCGTTCTAACACCTGGGGAAACATATAAACAAGCATCTTTGATGAGTGTTTCAGAAAATAATGAACACCTCAATATTCTTGTTAATTGATAAATGAAACCGACGATTCTGCTGTAATCTTCCCTCGTTAGTCGAGGTTTAAAGCTGACATCCAAACGAATACGTTGGGCTAAGGAATGCGCTTTCGTGACGGTGCTATCTGATTCCGCAGTGGTAGTTGGGTGATTATGAATTATGCAATTGTCTGCTGGATTGTCCATTTTGAGAGAACGAACCCGATCCGTGTCTCGTGCATGGAAATCCCAATTGGATAATTAGCGTGCGCCTGTGGATCCATTGTTGTCTGACACGGAGATACGCTCGTCCGAGGCTTTCCAGTAACGAGCAATCCCTGTTCTTCTACCATAATCTCCATTCTCCAAAAAGAACTTACACCACTCCTTTCAATTGCTTATCTAATCCCAACAAAATTACTAAAAAAAAAGCAAAGACAAACCTACCAAGCTGACACATTTCTAAGAATCCTCTCTTCCAAGCACCTCTCTTCTCACAAGAGAAACCTCACACCTGTCAACTACCCAGTAAAATTTCGAGAACACCTCGAAACGAGGACTGAAACGCATCTCCGCGTGTCCACACAAACGTGTCCGGACCGATGGAATAACGAAGTCACGCGTGGCGGTCGTAAATAGTTGGAAGAGTGGTCCAAGCAGCGTCTAATGAAATTTCACGGCGCCATGGATTCCAGCCGATCCGCCGACGATCGTAAAAAGATAATGAAGAAGGACCGCGGTGGTGTGTCCGAATAAATCGAGGGGCCGTTAAATGGGGAGCCGAAGTGCCCTAATTGTCGATACAGAGACCCCCTATTGGCCTCGCGGTACGTATAATTACACGAGGATGACTCGGCGCTACGCAGAGAGCTCCTCCGCTTCTTATCGCTCCGCGGCTGGTCCCTCTTCGATCCCAGCAAAGTCATTTAATCCCATGACAACGTCGGGAGGTTCTGACCTCCGGCTCCGGTAAGGTATCCGAGTCATTTTGCGGATCATACCCGTTTTCTCGGGCGCCCCGGACCCCAGGCCGAAGAAAGGGCCGCAGCCTCTAATGTTCGATGCCAGCCGATCGCGGTGTCTTTATACATCTTGATACCGTTGTTATTAATTCCCTTCCGCGATTAAACGCGCTGTGACTAAGCACGAAACCGATGGCCATTGAAATTCATGGTATTTGTGGGTTTACACGGGTGGTTGGATGCGGACATTGTAACTCTGAGGGGGCTGGCTTAGGTAAAGGGGAATGAAGTCTTTGGGAGACCTGTTAATTACCTGTTACGCACTATTGTACAATGAGTTGCATAGTAGTTGGATTGCTGGGGGATTTGTTGAAAGTTAGGAAACAATTTTCAAGATGCTAATAAGCACTTTAACTCTACAGTGCAAACGTGGTGCCTGACAGGCTCAAGCGAACAGTTCTCATGATATTGAAAAAGGTTCAGATAACGATGACCCGTAGTGTTTAAGAGATATTTTTCTCAGTATTTCATTTTGTTATATTTCTCTTAATAGAGCTTGAGTGCAACAGATTGCGTGCAGTCTAAAAATATATTTTTCTCAAAATATCCACGCATTCCTAGCTTTCGAGATATGGGTCTGTGAGGCCCAATTCTGATGGGCCCGATTTTCATTCAAGTTGAAACGAAGGAGGAATTAATGAAGAATACTTGCACATCATCTGCAAGTGATTGGATCACTCAGCACCCAGCTCCCTCAACCCGTATCCCAAAGAAAAGCCGTCTAATCTTGATGAGTAACTTCAACCAATTACTTCAACGCGTCAAACCTCCAGGCCCATCATGACGAATAATTCTTTCGTAAAGGTAATTAGAAACAGTTACTTCGATCCAAATGCACCGCCTGAAGGATTTACGTATATAGTACTCATTTGCAGATTGGTAATTAAAAACCGCTAGCTCGAGAAAACGTAGAAAATCTCGAAGGAGTCACGCTCCAATGTTGCCCGCGGCAGTTTCAGGTAGCTTGCAAGAATGGAGTTCGCTCATTAATGAAGCAATTAAAAACAGTTACTTCAATCCAAGTTGGAAAGCTCGAGCGATTTGGTGCATGCAGCATCGCGGCGAGGCACAGTGAGATCTACATTTCTATCCCGAAGGGATCCTAAACGAACAGTGAACCTGGCGCAGACACGAGCTGGCTAAGGCGTGCACCAAAGCCACGTGGCGTGCGCGCTTCTGTGATTGCAGAGTTCGGGCCGTCATTACCTGACCTCACCGTGGCCTTTTCGCGAGAGGCCTTCGAGGATCTGGCCAACTATGTACGTGCATGTGCAACGGTGGTACCGATCCACGTAATATCCTGGAGATACCGGAACACGTGTTCCAGATCGCTCAAAATAGGAACTGGCTTGTAGCTTGCTAGCGGAGGATCATAACAACTGCCTCTACGCCAACGTTCACTTAGCATCTTTCAAAACTGTCGACTGATTGCGATGAGCGACGTGAAGGTTATTTTATGCAGATCAGTTAATGTCGATATGATTTTTACATCGGTATAATTTTTACGTCAGAAATAATAAATGCAATGATTTGAGTAAGAAATGAATATTATTCTTCAGCGATAGTGACAAGTTGATAGAGCTTGGAAGAGGGCCCTGTTGCTGGGTTCAATATGTTAATTATCACAGAATGTTCGTTGTTATTGATGGTCAAATTAAGAAGCATTGTATAAAGACTATTCCACGATGATTATTCAAGATTTCTATCAGGCACATGCTAAAGAACTGGTCAAACATTCATCTACTTATACCACTCAAACATATGGGAATACTAATAAAGAGAAGTTGATCTAAGCATTCTCCCGCATCAACGTTCTTACTAAACTGACTATCCCTCGTGTCCTAGGAAACACATACAGACGAACCCTTCGCACAAATTACCTTCTAATTACCAAAGACGTCACAATCAGAAACCAAATATTGACGCGCTAAATTCCCCATAAGTAAATTTCATCGGACACGAAGTCACCTCGTAAATTACAATCGAATACAAATCGAGTATATCCACGAGCCCGGATGGCCCTTCCTTAATCAGCGAATTGCTGGCTAAATAATGTCTTAGAGTTTCTGTCAGGGGGGGACCATTTTTCCGCGCCACCGTCCACTGCTGGCCCTCCGTGAGTATTCGAAAACTCGTATAGACGTAACGAACGACACGGAATTCCTGCGAGAGAGGAGGGCCGGAGAGAAAAGGGACCACAACGGGTCACTGCGGCACGACTACTGCACCGAGAGGCCGAGTGCATTTGTTTCGCCGGTTTCCATGGGTTTCGACCTTAAAAGCGTACCGACGAAACCGACTTCGCGGATATCCTATCTCGCGAAGGGATCTCGCCGTGGATTTTTGCGGCTGGCCGCCGCCTGCGCCGGCAGGAATGCGTTTACGCGCTCCTGCCTTCGAGTAAATCTCGTTAAAGGCATCCCCGTGGATCCGCGGGGGGAAAAAAAGAGTACAGGCGTACTATATGCATAACAATTTTGCACGGGGTTTCATGGGGCCAGCTGAAAGAGAAATTCAACGGTGGAGATGGTAATCTGATGGTTGCCTTATCGGAGGACGCTGTGAACAGAGATTATCTGCCTCCACGGCTCGCGTGTAATTTAGTGTGTAACGTTTGCCGATGCACGCGAAGAATACCGAACAGTACGCGTGTACTCGCAACACCGATGATTAATGCGTTTACGGTACGCGCGGAGGAAAAGTGTTTTTGTGAATGACTGGCTTCGAGGCGTTTAAACAATCAGCTCGATATCAGCTCGCTCCGGGAGGAGAATTAATTACTGTGCTGCTGGAGAGTGAGTGGAGCTTCTGAGGGTTTGTTGGCTTTGAAAGGGAAATTACTTTAGCGGTGCATTTTTTATTTTCTGGTGTTTGCTTGGATGCTTGGTGGCCGTTGGGGAGATATTATACTTCAAGGGAACTAATGTTGCAGATGTAGGGTATGCAAGTGGGTGCTCTATATATGTCAATGCATGTTTTGAGAAAGTAGAATTAATTTCGAACAGGTACCTATGTTAGGGTGAGTCTTATTTACTGTTGCTGAAATTTCTTTTCAAGATTTTCTTCGCCGCACCCCCACCGTGTGCCTATGCCACCGGGTATCTTCGATATTTTTGCCAATTGCGGTCCCAAATTTTCAGGAAACATTCACGACATATCAAACACTGAAAATATGGAAAACAATTTTTTTACGTTTTTGGCATATCTCGACATATGCCACCCCCTTAAATATTTAAAAAAATGTCCTCGAAAATAAAAATGACAATTTTTCTTTCGCCTTCATAAATAATAAGTGTTCGAGATGAATATAAACTTCCAAAATTTGAAGAAAATTTTTTTTTCTCAGTTTTTCGGACTTTTTTCAAAAAACCGTTTGTCGTACGAGAAAAAGTAATAGAACATAGAAGATGCTCCTTGTCTGGATCTACAACTTTTGTTTGACATCTTTTTTTATGTAATCAATAACTTGGAGGATATTATATAAAATCGACTTTGTGAGCTGTTAAAGAATTATTTAAACGTTCAAGAGCCTGGGACACCTTTTCCAGTTATCCGATCGGGTTCAAACTTTACACAGATTTTTTTTTATTATTTGGGACTATTCTCGGGGGTGCCGCCAAGAAAATTCAACAGTCGAAAATAAGAGCCACCCTAATCTATATATATATATATAAATGTAAAAAAATGTATATATAGTTTGTTAGGTAAAGGCTTCTATACTGTTTAACGTATCCGCACCAAGGGTATGAATATTCTTTGACACCCTAGAAAGAATACTCTGAGGATTCCCACCTCTTTCCCAACCACCCCTAAAGCCCACCCTCTCTTAAACCCGACCAGTGTTTTGTATCCCAATAATTTTTAATAATTTGAAAGGGGAATATGTCCGTGAGGGAAATTGGTTCTTCACATATTCCCCCTTAAAAACTATGGCCTTTTAAAGAAATAAAAAATGTCTGGATCTATCTTCTATTCTGTATACTTATATAAAATACAACGTATGTCTGTATATGCCCTATTAACTCCTACATCCTTTAACCGATCTGGACCAAATTTAGCATAATTACTTTCTAGGACCTTCTGGAAAATATAGGCTAGCATAAAATCTTGAAATCCCACCCCTTGCCCCTTATTTCAGCCCTTTGACACTTTGTCACAATGACGGTTTTACCCAGGCAACAGAATATGCAGTGCCAGTTACAATATCCTGCATCCTCCAATTAAATGGAACTTTCTAGACATCTGGGATACTAAGTAGTCTCTTTGATTTGCACCTTACTTCAACTCTAAGGGACAAAGAATATACAGATACCAAATACAAATATGTACTGAATTCCACGTATGCTTCATTGCTTCAAAGAACTCACTTATAACAAAATCCTCGCATTCTAGATTTCACTTTCTGATCTAAACCCCTAGTGTATTTCACAGACACAACACCTCTTCAATTTCCTTGCCCAATATCTCTGATTTTCTATTCCAAACTACCTCCAACAAGCCACGCCAAACTGTACACTCTACGCCTTTGGCAAACAACTGCAATGAAAAGCTCATAAACCCCCATATTAAAAATCCATCGTTAATCCCCAAAGGTCATTGCCCGTCCACCATTTCTACCGAGACCGCGAAAAAAAATCAGCCCCAACCACGAATTCCCCCGACCACTAAACCACCATACGCGCGTCACGCCCGTACGGTTATAATTACGCGCGCAGCATCCAGCGTAATTGCATAGCGAACAATACATAGTAGCAAACACCGTTGAAGCCAAGCAAGCCGTGCCCGTTCTCGCTCATGCGAGAAAGGAAAAATTAATTTCGTGACCTCGTTCAGGAAGAACCTGCCACGGCGGAGGCGGAGGTTGGGTCGTGGAAGGTGGATGAAGAGGAGTAAAGAGAGTCAGGAGCTCCCACAGGGGCTGACCCCCTGACCCTATCAGCCAGGCCTCTCTCCGGTATTGTTTATAGCGCTGAACCGTACGCCGGCCACGAGACGGCCATTGTTTCCTCGAGGACCCCATTGTCTTACGGGGCCCTCTCTGCTCCGTGGCCACCGTGCCGCAATTTACAGAGATATAAGCCTGGGACCTAATTATCGCCGGGTAATTGCTCAATTCAGATCGGACGCGACATCAATAAGACGGCACCTGTGGCCGTTTCGTGGAAATCAGCGGCTCGCGGTAATTAGAGGAGCGTGGATCCTCGCTGAAAAATGGAATCCAGCTGGGGATCCTGGGGATTGAAGGCGGAGGGTTCAGATGGAGACGCGATGGACGAGGATGTCTATTGTGATGGATATCCCGAGGGGATATTCATCAGGGAATGCAGCTTGTTTCGCGGATGTCCAGTGATTGGGTGCTGCAGTGAGTTGGATCGATTTGTTGTCACAGTAGAACTGGAGCAGTTCGGAAATTGTACAGGGGCTTTAAAGGGGCTTTAAGGGCCCGGGATGATAGGAACGAGATTTAGATTCTGTGATGCAGACGCGATGCAGTTTTGGCGAGAAGAAATAGTCGAATGGTAGATTAAATGGAAATCTTGGTACTGGGGAATTTGTCTTCGAAGTAGAAGCTGTTTTACAAACGGGGAATTAAGAAATATCAGGAGACTCAAAGGGTAGGTGATACGTTTTTCAGTTTTTAGTTTATAATTTTCAAGGTACTTACTTTGGAGAACTAATACTGCGATATGCAATTCTTTGATCCTTCTCGGAGGTATTAATTCCATTTTCATTTATGTAATTTAAAATTTGTACATAGGAAAGATTTTTTTAGCTGACGTGCCACATGTATTAAGGGGAGGTTCTGGTCTAAATGTCGATTTTTTTTTTATTTCATTTTTCGAATGTTCAACCTTTTAGGAAAACGTGTTTAAAAGGATTGGTTGAAATTCGTAAAATTCCCGAAGTTATAGGCATTTGAATCGCGGCAAATGCATGGGTCACAACCGGCCACTCGACGCTTACGTAAAACTTTAAGGGGAGGTTCTGGTCTAAATGTCGATTTTTTTTTATTTCATTTTTCGAATGTTCAATCTTTTAGGAATACGTGTTTAAAAGGATTTGTTGAAATTCGTAAAATTCCCCAAATTATAGGCATTTGAGTAGCGGCAAACGCATGGGCAACAACTGTCCACTCCGGCGCTCACGTAAAACTTCAAATGCGTTTTTCTCGAAACAGTGTTCTCAAAACGGTGGGACCTGTATCTTCAAAAGTTATTATCCGATACGACTGAAACTTTTTTTATTTTGAAGAATATACTTCTGGCTAGGGGGGGGGGGGGAACTAAAAAAAATTACAAAAAGTTGAAAATTTATAATTTTTAAAGGCATTGAAAGGACGAAAAATACAGGGAAAAGTGATTTCAAACGTGAAGTGTCGTTATTTTCTAAAAAAAGTGTAATTTTTGTAATTTTTTTTTAGTCCCCCCCCTAGAAAATAGAATAATCTTCAAAATAAAAAAGGTTTCAGTCGAATCGGATAATAACTTTTAGAGATACAGGTCCCACCGATTTGGATCAATTTTTTGACGCCTTAACTTTAACGACTCCCCAGGGCTGTTTGCACTGATTAATTATAAAACAAAAAATATATTTCTATAACATAAGACATCCTTAATACAATGCAACAAGTCCCATTAAATTATATATAGTAGTTTTCCTTTAATTAATTCCTAAATATCACCTATTTTTTGGGGCTCTAGACCAGAACCTCCCCTTAAATTCGTTGTTGGGGCAAGTGGTATGTTGGTACAATGAATTTTTCTTTAAATTAAGCACACATATGCGACAAAATCTGTGATGATATTTCAATATCCGCAGATGACAATGGGGATATACCACTGAATATGCCTGCAAAACCCTGTACATATATATTGTTTGCTTACTTTAAACGATGGTTGAGATATATTCACAGCAACTTTAAAGCTGATTTTCACTTTTCTTCGTAAGAATCTTAACCCTCGGTTGTCACACCTCTTTTTTTATAAAAATATTTTATATACCAACCAAGTCAATCTTCAATCAGGTGATATTTAAAAACTATCTCTAAATTAAGCCGTAAAAATTCTGAGATAAAGCTTGAACATTGTAGAATATATGTTCATCTTTGAAAATTAACATTTGAAGTATCATCATGTTTTAAACAGTAGGTACATAGTACCATTTCCACTGGTGCCTAAAAAATATTTTACCTCAAAGTCAAGTGGTGGGTCATTTTGATAATCGAGGGTCAAAACTCAATACGCAACAAAAGTACGGTATTTAACGAAATATTTCTTGCACAAATATTGTATGTCCACTTTCTGTGAAAGTTGAGTTTATATATGCAACAAATAGATCTTCACAGTTTCCATATTCTGTATAAAAATCGCATTTATATCTACATAAATTCACACTTCATAAATTACTCGGTTCATAAATTTATCAAAAAATAATATTTTTGTTCATTATATATCCCTAAATCTTATATACCTACCATTGCATATTTAAACTTGTTGTTCTCGAAAACGCTAAAAGTGAGCATACCTACAATATTTGTGCGCTAAGCCATCGATATGCTGATGCAAATTTCGTACCTATACCAGAATCATTTTTTCCTTTTTCCGGTCTCCCCTACACCAGTAATTTGTGAACCTAACGATCACGCTTTATGAACCCTGAAATTATCAAGTGACCCCAGAATTCTCATTATAAAATCCATCTGATCTAATAACATTTCGGAAACCTCTGCTGAAAACGAAGCGAACACTACCGCACTGGGACCGCCCGGGGCAAATCGAAGGAAGTTGAAACGAAGTACCTGAAACTAGTTCCAAGTAAGTCATCGTTAACTTCACCTCCCGAGCGAAACCTGTCCCGATCTGGCCTCGAGTGGATAGCAAAGAAGCGAGCTGGAAAACTGTTAGTAGAGGAGAACCGCCCGGGGCAGATTTTTCCAGACGTCCCGTCCGTTTCGCTGGATGATCGACGCTGAACGTGCGACAGTGCGTGAAATTAAGAACGGCGAGGCACACGTGTGTCTGCGCGCATCGGTCATCGAAGTCGTAATCCCTGTGATCGAAGGAACGTCAGAAGAGAGCTGCGAGATCAAAGTACTCGTATCCCCGTATTCCTCGAGGACAGACGCGCATCCTGCTTGCCCCTTCCCCACGCTTATGTCTTATTTCCCTCTGCTCCACATCGTTCCGAAGAACGCGGACCCCTTCCAAGCCCGCGCGCCCTCACAGACGCGCGAGGAGTCACCTTTCCATCGGTTGCACCGCAGGTTTCACGCAATCCGCCGCGAACTCGCGCGGTTTCACGACAAACCACCAATCCGAATCGGCGAAGGAAACCTGTCCCCCCATTTTTCTGCCCCGTCTAATGAAGGGCCTCCTCGAGCAGGGGGGGAAATAGAGTGGCGAGGCGAAGGGGAACGTCGCAAAAATTTGCGTACGCGGTACAGCGCATCGACGACATAATCACTGTGATCGACATCACGTCGGCGAGAGTAGAGACTCCGGTGTTCCTCGAGGACAGGTCGCATCCTTCTTCAACGTTCACCCCCTTCGGGATGCGCGGACTCCCCCTCCCCGCCCCCTCTGTTGAGTTTTTCATGGCCGTCGCTGGAACAACGTCGATGCAGGTGGACGGACGTAAGATCATCCTCGTGGCGCGAGGCGGTGTTCCAGCAGAGTTTGAAGAGTGCCGTCGCGGCCTACCTCTAATGACAATGTAGATGTGGATCAAGGTAATGATGATGCGTGCCTAGGACGGCATAGCGCAGGATTCACGGCTGTGAGCGCATCCGTGCGTAAATCGCGACCAGGATGACGGAGATGCTGTTGACGTCTCGCGGGGAGCGTCTCTGGGCTTTCATTTTTTTTTTGCGGTCGTCTTCTATGCGTGTGATCGTTTCTTTGCTTGCGAGTTTCTTTTCGAAGTCTCTTCTTCGTGGGCTGGTTACTGAATGCGTCTTTGTGTGGAAATTTATTTTTATTGCACTTATTTATTTAACGGGAATTTGCAGGTAAGTAAGAGGCAGCCTGTAATAATTAACCTATCTAACGGAAGAGGAGAATGCAGAAACAAGAGAAGTAGAATAAGATATACTGTACAGAAAATATTAATATATAAAGCAGAAAGTTCATATGTTTGTCGACTAAAAACTTCCGAATGGTAAACTCTGTGGTCACGAAATGTGCCTCAGCTTTTTATGCTTGGCTAATTCAGATGAAAAAATTAAAAAAAAATCTTTTGTGAAAATAGTTTCGAGTTTTATGAGAAAAAAATTTTAATAAAAAATTAATCTAAATTCCGAGCGAAGCCGGGTAGTAAAGCTAGTAGGATGTAACTACATATGCGACATGTGTTCGCACTGAAAGAATTCAGAAAAGAGAAAGGAAGTTTGTTGAGAGTTGTTTGGAAATAGTTGATTATGTTTGTGGAGGTATTGAATTTGAGATACTGGCTCATCTTGGTGATGGATTTTTGTGAGGAATATTTCCGTCTTTTTGTGTGAAAACATGTTGCGAAGAAACTTTATGAAGTAGAGTTTACCTAGGGTTGCAAAGACAGCAAGTATCTATTCTAATTGAAACGTAGAATCTATCTTCTCTTCTACGTATATAAAATCCAAAAATACCACTGACTGACTCAGTCGCTCACTCACTGACTCATCACAATATCTCTGGAACGACTGATCGATATCCCATGAAATTTGGTAGGTAGGTTCCTCTTACCCCCAGGTGCTCGCTAAGGAATCCTTTTAAAAACTCCCCTCACAAAAAAAGATAATATATAACCCGGGAAACGCCGTGAACTTTAAGGCGGGAATATCGACTGAACCTAAAGAATATTTATCCAAAACCATAATATTCGCAGTTGAACCCAGCTTCAACACCTTGATCGAATCCGCCGACAACTGATTGACACCTATTTCACACATGTACAACTTGATCAAAGCACTACTGCACCCTACCAATCATTTCATCAGCTCTGCCCCACCCTTCAAAACCCCCAGCTTCTACAACTGCAATCAGTAGCCATTCTATTAACTCCCAGCACTACAACAGTCAACTAAAACCGAGAATTCCCCATCCCGAGGATCAACGTCCCCCGAGCCAAACACAGGCACGAGTTCCATAAATCAGCGGCGAAAAAAGCCGAGCCCCGTCGACAGATCCGCGCGGATAAAATTGAATTTCGAGCGGTAAAGGTCGTTCGTGCAACGAGCCTCGCCGCTCCGTTGCGCAAGGCGGACCCAGCTTCGGTGTCTCGCTGCTCGGAATCAATCAATTCCACCTCACGAAGGATGCATCCAGCTGATCCAATTTCCATCCCCGCGGAATTCCGCGTTACGTCAGCGTTCCGCGACCCCGCGGTGCCTAGCCGTCGGCCCTAGTAGGAGCGAACGCAGCCCGGAGTCGCGGCTTTAGCTTAATTACGGTGAAAGTTCAGCCCGTGTAAGACTCGCGCGCGGAACGTCGGGTACGCGAACCCTCGCATCGAGGAAGACTGCGCGTGCTCCCCCTCCCGCGTTTCCGCGCATCGCCGCGTGTTCCTCCTTTTAATTGCGAGCGTTCCAATTCCGAGACGCGTTTTCACCATCCGTCTCGCCGGTTCGCGGTATTCGCCGTTCCGCGGAAAGCAATCGAGGCATTCCGCGGTATCGGTAATTTCACGTGAGGCCGATGGTTTCACGAGAACCGCGACACTTAATCGCGCCTGCAGCCACCGCGGCGAGGAATTCCAAGTGCTGCTCGAGCTTTTCAGTGACATTAATTACGACGGTGGTTCGTGGTTGGTTCTATTGTGGGCAATCTTGGGGTTCGCAGAGGTGGGATTCTATGAATTTGGGGGAGCTGCTCTGGGGTGCGTGGAGATTAATGCGGTAGATGTTGAGTTGGTTATGTTTCTGATGGTGAATTTGTAAAGAAGACATTTTTCAATAAGCTTAATGATAGAATTGAGCGACAGGTAGATTTGAATATTAACCCTCCGTGGCCAGAGCTTCTTATAATCACAAATCGGTCACATGCACCATTCGTAATACTCATACAATCATGCTCTAATTGTCTTTTTCTGGAAATGTAAATTTTTATGTGTTGAAATTTGGATTTGGAAAAATAATTGTCGATAAAAGGGATTTGTTTTGGTTTAAATTCACCACATTTTTAAGTATTGAGGTCTAAAAATTTATAGAAATATTGGCAAAGACATATCCTGTGGGGCGATACACCCTGCGTGACCACGAAGGGTTAATATGAAAATTTTAAGGTAGTTCAGTGGTTTGGCAGCTGGGAAGTAGGACATTTTAGGGAATAAGACGAGAAAGGAGTATCGTTCATTTTCAATTCTAGTGTAGTAGATAGTAGAATCAGTAGGTACTTGGACAGACTGCGCGTTTCAAATAAGTCTGTTCGAGTACTCGAATATTCGGGCAGCTCAAAATCCGTACCGAGCCGAGTACTCATAGAACCGAGCGGCTCGGAAAGAACCAAGCAGCTCGAATTGTTTCGAGCAGATGGAAATCTTCGAACCGTCCGACTGTGTCGAGTACTTTGAAGCGTGAACGTTTTGGGCAGTACGAATGTTTCGAATATTTTAGGAAATGTTTATCTACTGGAATGTAAATAATGTGAATAATTAAAATGTAAATTGTAAATGAAGATAATCTGTAACTATTGAAAATAAGTACTAAATTCAAATCTCTCTTTTTTCATGTTTCATGTATGTGTGAATATATTCATATACTTCTCTTTATTTCATCTTTCTTTTCTTCTTACTTTCAAGCAGATCGGAGTAAAGATTTCGACGTCCTGCAGCACTCTAAGTCCTATTTTTCTAACCACTTTACCAGTTTCCATTCGAAAAACTTGCTCAAACAACCAGCCATGGATACTTAAATAAAAACTCGTGATCAAAGAATACAAAATTCTCCAGCAATAACTGCAGAAGCTAGGTGCATTTACAGTTTACAGTGTTTACACTGTCTGTATCCTCCGCCCCAGATGAAATCATTTAAAACTCTAACGAAATTAGAAAATAATTCACAAATGAACTGAATTTACACGTGAAAGCTTTTACGATTTGAAAAGTGCAATTTTTCCCAATTCCTGGTCATGAAATTCCCGTCACATCCGAAGTAATCTGTGTAACCAATAAACGAGAGTCGTACGCTCATAAGGCGTAACAGATCCCGACGTTAATCGCTGATCATTTTCTCCTGCATCCTGCAGCAACGGATTCCTTATTACCCATTAAGATCAATCAGGGTTTTTATTAGCTTGCGGGATAGACAGAGCCGTCGGTATTTCCAACGAGCGACAAAAGGGATAGCCGACCCGCGGGCTTTCCTCTCGTTCAATATCTTTCTCGCGCTTCCTACGGTCCATCGCGCCGTTTCGCGCGCATCCTCGATTACGTGGCAATAAACGATACAAGCTTTTTGCCGTGGACACGGCTCGATTAAGTTTTTCGCACTATGTAAACAGTTGGGGGTGGATAGGTTACCTCGCTCGGTAGCTGCTTACGCTTTTTGCTCGTGGAAATGAAGAACTGTGATGTTGTCCAGCATATAAATGGAGTCTGGTGTGGATTATTCAGTTGAATTTTATGTATTGTCAGTTTATAGGCATACCACTAGGATGACGCGGGATGCGCAACGATTTTTTTTATTAAAATATGTCTACGACGCAATCAAGTGCTATGAGTCTCTGTTTGAATATTTTGGAAATTAATGGAAAGCGAATTGAGTTTCAATGAAGAATATAGTTTTCATAGTAGCTCGTTAACTTCTGATATTTACAGCTATATAATATAACATATTTCACATATATTAAATTGATTTAAAAGTATGAATTTAGCAATTTTACCTCACATTAATATAGTTCTGTGTTGGGTGCATTCAAGTTTATTTAATAATGTATTATTACTCGTGGAAGTAGCAAAGATCGTGGAAAAAATATTCGCCGAAATTCAATATGTAATTTAGACAAAGAAAATTACAATATTATCAATATTCTTTAATATTCCTGTGATTTTATTATAATCTTTAATCTATTATGCATAGACTCAACTGATTTTCTGTGAAATTCGGGCTAATCTTCTTCCCTTCTTCTAGCAAAATTTCTTTGAATATTTCTTTGGTGTATGGTAGTAACTAAAAATGTGGTAATCAAGGTTTATACAAATGTAAATTATAATTGGCAATTGTGAAATTAATATTACTCAAATAAGTAAAATATGTTATACGTATGGGGTGGGCCGATATTTTTGTGAGTAACTGTATATCGTTTTAGACAGTCAGACCTGAGTGATTCGGTAAGGGTGAAGTTTGAGGAATTTCATAGCTGCTGCCTAACATCTAGACACGTTATTGCACTACACATTCAATATCTAGAAAATTCAAAGTACGTAAACCAAATTCCATTATATTAACTCAGTGTTTCCTAACATTTTTTGAGTCGGTATCCCCTTTTATAATATTCAAATAACCTGAAACTCCCCCCCCCCCATATAAAATAAGGTAAATTTAATACAATAAAGAAGCATAGAAGAGTATAATTCTAATTTAAAAATATTAAAAAACCAAAAGAAAACTGTGAAGACCTCCCAGAAAAAACTTCGCGACCCACAGGGTGGGAATCACTGTACTAATTGTTCACAAGCCACCCTCAGACATATACGAACGCTACCAAACAATGGTAAATAAAGACAATCTACCAACAGATCATTAAGTATCCAATATCTACCACCAAATTTCATCAAACCTTAAGGTGGGATGCTTATCTAGAATGTTTCGATTTTTACATTTTCTTGAAGTACAACATCTTGAAAATATTCCCTGAAAGTGTCAAGTTAATCCGACCAAAACTGACAAAGTTATACACGTGTAAGTAGGTAGGTGTTCGCAATTTCCTTAAAATCATGTTTTCAAAGTGGCTGACACACATGACTAAAAAATTAACGAATCAATTTACTCGAGGTTTTTTAGGCTTATTTTAGGGTTAAAAATCTAAGCGCTATCGGGAGCTTTTTCTTTTTTTGCCTAGATTTTTTTGCACCCGAAAAATAAGCAATTTTTTTCCAAATATATCGATGTTTTAACTTTGCATAGCTGCCATTTTGTATGAAAATAATTTTTCCAAAATCGGGCCCGACAGTGCCTAGATAATTTCATATATCACCTAAAGAAAATCGACTTCCCAATTTTGGATGATCCTGCACCGAGCTACGGTTGTCACCGCAAAGCGCCTAAAAAAGGGTACGTCTCGGGCATCGCCTATACCTAACTCACCAACCTTTCAATACTTTTTACCACAAAAAATCTTGAAACATCCGTAAGATGTACTCTTTCCAATAGACTAATGTTTAATAATAAAAGTTCATTGAATATTCTAGAAAAAATTCCCAAAGAAGCATGTTGTTTTGACGGTTCTAGGCAGGCCTCCCCCTTAACACACTATTGTCAATTCCCATTTATGAAACCTCAGTAGATGTAACTAAAGTCCAACCCCATTAGACGCGACAGCTTCAACCCCCCGCCCTCCAATCTCATCCCGCAAACCAGCCCCGAGTACCACCGGATCCAGCCAAATCCGATCAGCGATTACGCGCAAAAGCAAGCCCAAGAGGGACGCGCATACCCATGAAATCGGTTCTTGAAATCCACCTTTCCGGTAATAACCACCTTTTTCAAGGATCCCCGATCCTTGAAGCCACCTGGTGCACCGATTTACCATCCTGCTAGTCCCGCGACCGGGGTATCATCCTCTCCTCTGACGTCTTCGTCGGACGCCAGCATTCCTCCGCCAGCGGAGCAGCGGCTTCGAAGAGATCGGCCGAAACGGCCCGGGGCGGTGTTCCAGGAAAGGTGAAACTGGCAGGATTTTACAGGAGGATGGTCGGGCTGGACGCACGCGCCGGGGGCAACCGGAGGCTCGCGCTCTGTAATCACTTTTCTCTCTTTCCCTTCTTCCCCTGCGCACCCTCGCCTCTTCTTCCCTCGTACGAGACGCACACGTGTGCCTGGCGCAGAGGGGGCTGTCGCCCACTCACACACCGGCCCGTCCGCGTAGAGCATACTAATTCTGGACAGGGGGCATGGGGTTGTGGAGCCTCGTAGGTGTGCTCGCGCCAGGGCAACGCCGAGGATCCGAGGAGCTGCACGACACGCTCACGCGTCCAGCTCCGCCAGCCACACATCTGCGTAATTGTCCCCGCTGGCAGCATCCGACCGAGCGCTCAGTCGGGCGTGGGGCTTATCGTACAGTTCCTCTCAAAAATCTGCAACGACTCTGCACGAAATTGGCGACCTTGTTTGCGCGGAGCGTGGCTTGTCCAGGCAAGGGATGCGGAGGCGGTAGAAGAGGAAGTTGGTAGCAAGTGAGTTAGTCGAGAAAAGGGGATGTAATCAGATCATCCTTGGAACATTAGTTCGTTGCCAGGGATTGGAGTCCGTGGGAATGTGATTAAACGCGCGCAGCCCTGTAACGAGTAGCCAGGAACACATTTAGTGCCTTGTGCCCTGCAGAATATTTCTTTACACGCCACTTGGGCCTGGATCGCGCGCCTGCAGCTTTACGCGCAGAAATGAGGAATAAAGTGATATGGGAGCAATACGTTATGGTGGAGCCAGTTCATCAGAGACTTTGAGAGCCCAGATTTTGCTTCGATTATAGCGCCGTTGCGCATCTGGCTGATGTATAGAGTCTGAGTTCTTACGTGTCATTTACGCAGAATAAAGTGACACTGATGAATCTTGATAGCGTAGTCTACGTGTTCAAACCAGTGAACTTTCATGAGATGGGATTTAGTGATCTACGTTCAACGTTTATATCTCTTCGAACCTAATGAATGAAATTACGAAGGTACAAAGATAAAAGGGAGCAGTCCTTTCTCTTCTTTTAATGTTATTAAAGGTAACGTTGTTGCGAATTCAATGAAACTCACGTAGGAGTGCCCCATCGCATTCTACGTGGAGTGGAATCTGTTGCAGAAGATTTATCTGGTTGCTATGCCCGCGTTTATCTAGTGGATAATTTAATCCTACGTACGGAGGTGTAATAGTCTGATTACATATTGTGATCTCGAGCGTGGGCCGCTGGTGGGATGTATCTAATTGATAGTTCCAAACAAATTTACAGGCTACTGAATGGATTGGCGATCGGGAGACCTAAGCTGGAGCGATAAGCAGGCGTCTGAATGTTATGAATAATCAGCGTCTCGGTGGGAGACAAGAGGCATAAATCAACCTTTGGAAACGCTAATTGTTGGTAGCAAAACATGCATTCTGTCCGATTTATTCGAAGCAAACATTAGGAAAACAAGACGATAGCAGAAATAATAACTGACAAGAGCTCGCAGTCATTGGTGGTTTGTTAAAACTGACATAAAACTGACACAGAAGAGTTATTTTATAAAATATGCTCCAGGAATGTACTTATTAAAACCTCCATGTAATTAATTACTTACAGTAAAATTTAATATCATCCCCTCAAGTGTACCTTCCAAGTTTCCAAAATAAGGGAACCCTCCGGTCAAAACGCTCGAAAAATAGCTGATATTTATGAATTTCTTAGAAGAGGAGGTTATCACATATCCTAAAAAGTGTTTTTGGCTTTTATTAATACACTCGTTAGGGTACGAAAAAAGAATTTTGTTCCGTGTTTTCGATCGTGATGCATTTTCTAGGTGGCGTTTAGTGCAGCGGTGCCAAAACGAGATTCCACTTAAGTAGAAAATGCTTCAAGACCGAAAACACGAAACAAAAATTGTTTTCCGTAGCCCAAAGAGTGTCTCAATAATAGCGAAAAACATTTTTTAGGATATGTTATACTTCCTTCTTGTAAAAAATTCATAAAAATCTCCCTTTTTTTAGTGTTTTGACCGGATGGTCCCCTTAATAATCGAAAGGACGTAGCTCGATTTTCCTGAAGTGAGATCGGAGGCCGTCTCTCAAGCGGAACAGCCCTCGCGTAGGCCCAGACCAAACAAGAGCTCCGAGCAAACTACTACCTCGCGAGCCCCATCCATCGAAAACCGCCCTCGCCTGATTTAAAAGCTTCCGCAGGACCAGTCGCGGTTATCGAGCCGCAGGTAATCCAAACGAGTTTTGGATTCTCGTGAGTATTCCTAAGTATTCTGTGGGTTGGGTAACTACCAGCCATCCACCAGCACACGCTGCCCTGCATAATCCCTCGGAGCTACGCGGCCCTTTTCGTAGGCCCCTTCGATCCTCTCTCTCTCGCTTTCGATCGCCCGCGGCTTGTAGGAGGCCCTAACGATCGCCGTTGCGTGATTTATTTTTGGAAATGGCCGCGCCGTTCCCTTTAGATAAGAACACCGATGATGATCTGCGAGAAGGGGGCAGAGGGAGCGCCGAGGATCGATCTTGGCCGAGTTTCGTGCCCGGAAGGAACGTCTAGGATCGTTTTGCACATTTTAGCCGAGCCTGAGAACCAGACGAATTCTTCCTTCCTGCCTTTTACACCAGGAAGAGAGCTGATATTATCTCTGGCTGCCAGCTTTCGAGGGATGTGTCTACTTGTCTCGGGAACGAACGCCGGTGGATTACGAAACACGGGGTTGCGGCGAGAATTCTGACTGTGATGTAATATGTTGTCGTGATGAGGAATAGTTTACAGTCATTTGCGGACGAATTAATAGAAATCTTTCGTGACATCTTTGAGCCGAACTGTCAAATCTGTCGCTGACACTTTCAATTTTTGTAATTAAACATAATTCTGAAGGATCGAGCGATTGAGATGAGTGAGTCGCGAGAAGCCCGAATGGCGAAAGAAAAAAGAAGATCGTAACGGCGACAAGGGGCGATCGGCGTCGACGGTGGCGTGCGTAGGCAGTCGTCGATCGGAAGCCTCCGAAGCATGAACCATTGTGCATATTTTACTTTATTCTATTATATTTTTTTCCCATCATATTAATAAACTGGTTCTTTATCTTGCGATCCCTGTGAGTTAGCTTAAATTACAAAAAGAATCCTACAATTCTGTGCTACACTTTTAAGATCAACCTCCCAGCTTATAACTTAAGGGGAGGTTCTGGTCTAAATGTCGATTTTTCTTTTATTTCATTTTTCGAATGTTCAACCTTTTAGGAAAACGGGTTTGAAAGGATTTGTTGAAATTCGTAAAATTCCCGAAGTTATAGGCATTTGAGTCGCGGCAAATACATGGGTCACAACCGGCTACTCGGCGCTCACGTAAAACTTTAAGGGGAGGTTCTGGTCTAAATGTCGATTTTTTTTATATCATTTTTCGAATGTTCAATCTTTTAGGAATACGGGTTTAAAAGGATTTGTTGAAATTCGTAAAATTCCCCAAGTTGTAGGCATTTGAGTCGCGGCAAATACATGGGTCACAACCGGCTACTCGGCGCTCACGTAAAACTTCAAATGCGTTTTTCTCGAAACAGTGTTCTCAAAACGGTGGGACCTGTATCTTCAAAAGTTATTATCCGATTCGACTGAAACTCGTTTTATTTTGAAGATTATTATTTTGGCTAGGGGGGGAACTAAAAAAAAATACAAAAAGTTGAAAATTTATAATTTTTAAAGGCGTTGAAAGGACGAAAAATACAGGGAAAAGTGATTTCAAACGTGAAGTGTCGTTATTTTCTAAAAAAAACTGTAATTTTTGTATTTTTTTTAGTTTCCCCCCTAGCCAAAAGAATAATCTTCAAAATAAACAAGGTTTCAGTCGAATCGGATAATAACTTTTAGAGATACAGGTCCCACCGATTTGGATCAATTTTTTGACGCCTTAACTTTAACGACTCCCCAGGGCTGTTTGCACTGATTAATTATAAAACAAAAAATATATTTCTATAACATAAGACATCCTTAATACAATGCAACAAGTCCCATTAAATTATATATAGTAGTTTTCCTTTAATTAATTCCTAAATATCACCTATTTTTTGGGGCTCTAGACCAGAACCTCCCCTTAAGCCAATGTCCTCCTAGGAATTGGTAATCACATAATAACCACACTGAAAATTCTAAAACCCTGCGATTACTAACAATTATTACTACAGTCCCTGAACCCAAACACTGTGAACTCCCTTCCAAATTTCATTCAACGTATCTTACACACCTGACACGATCACTTCACTCCCTTTCACCGTTCACCTTCCCCCATCTCGACCCACAATCCCCGCGATTCCTGGCCGACAAACGCAACGTGTTACGCCGTTAATCAAGCAATCCTCTAAAGGACTACTCCAAGCAGCCAGCCAAGGCACGTTCCAGCAATAATGCGGACCCTCGAACGGTATAAATTTCCCACAAAACCGTGGCCGCTAATTGAAAAATCTCAGACAGCGATGCATCATCATCTTCGCTTTCTAAATTACCCACGATCACCCCCCTAAGATCCACGGAGGTGTGCACGAGCAATGACGCGTTTTATCAAACCGCCTGGCTGAGAGGCGGCGTGATCACGAGCTCACGATCCGCTGGGGATAGAAGATACAGACCTAGCTTGTGCCCGGAGACAAACTGCACACGTTTCTGGGAGGGCATCCTTCTTCCTCCCCCTTGCGCGGCTCCCCCTCCCCGTTTGCTTTCGCGGTGCAAACATGTGTTACGATTTCGACATGGTCGGGGGCCCGGTGTTCTGCCACGTTTCTAAATCACGGTGTCACCGTATTCGTTCTTCCGATGTATATCCACGCAAACGGAGCCTGGGCCGCCGTCACGATTACCTCATTGTGTTCATACTAATGGGCTCGGGACGGTTTCGCCTTGTTCGCGTGGGTGGGGATAGAGGTCGTCTCAGCGCTCGGCATTAATGCTGCGAGATGACGAGGAAGAGGCCAAAAAGAAACGTCAATTTTATTCCACTTAGCGGGGTTATCATATCTGCTGTTGGTGTGTTGGGTGGGAAGGATTTTGCAAGTCGAGAAGTGTTCAGTTTACTTCGTGGCAGTCAGACTTTGGATCAGTCTCGTTGGTTAACAACAGTATGAGACTTGTAATTCCTCTTAGGGAGGCTGGACAAGTGTTAAGTAAACAAAAGGTCACCTTCTAGTGGGCTCACCTCTGTATTTTCTCCAACAAGACTTGCGAGGATCATAGTGTTGCTAATCGGCAAGATTGTAGAGCCTCAATGGGGTATGAGCTATTTAATTTTTCTGAACATGGGTTGAAGGAGGATGAGTCCTCGAAATCCAGCTTCCAGTGGGCTGACTCACACCCATTTTAGAAAGAATTGCAAAGTTGATACTGTTGAAGGAACTCCCCATTAAGGGGGGTTCTCGTGTAACAGCAGACGAAATTTATGATTTTTTTTCTTAAAAACTATTGTTAATATTGCATTAAACTCTTTTGGGATATAAGGAGATATCTTTAAACTTGTAGAATTTTTTTATGTCGATCCTTCTTATTATTTATTAATTATTGTGGAATCGTGTTAAGCTCTTCGACGATGTTGACGTCAGGCTGTGGCACCTGTCACAGTCATCTGATTGCAAGAATTTTCTTAAAGTTAATTAATTTACGCTGCGACTGGACCTAAAATTTGAATTTTTGTTTTTATTTATAATACCTTTTCCGTCGATATAAAGAATAATATGAAAAAATTGTCTCAGGAAAAAATTACTTCTTCTTTTAAACGTTATAACTTTTTCAATTTTTCATATTTTTTCTTCAAAGTGGACCAATTCCAGCGTAAACTATTTAACTTTAAAAAACTTCTATTTGGTTTGCAATCAGATGACTGCGATAGATGCAACGCGTCCCGCCAACAGCAGTTACATTGTCGAAGAGGTGGAAAAGATTCCACAATATTTAATAAATAATAAGAAGGATCGACATAAACAAAATATTTTCTGCAAGTTCAAAGATGCCTTCTTGTATCCCAAAAGAGTTTAATCCAAATATGACCAACAGTTTTTAAAATAAAAATTCTTAAATAACAGTTAGTTTTGGGGCTGTTGGACGATGTGGAATCTTATTATGATTCTGCATGCAAAATTTGAAGTAAATTGGTTGAACGTAGCGCGAGTTTTTAGGGCCACCGTTTAGCCGTCTAAAATCGAGAGACTTTCGGACATGTATCCGTAACTTCCGAAAAACAATAGTTTTTTAACTGAAACTTTTTTTATAAGTAGTTCATAATACTATGTAAACATAGTTAAAAAACGGGAAATCTGCATCAAACCGTTGACTTGTAAAAAAATCCACAAAATGTATACATTTTCCGAGGGTTCAAACGGGTATACCCCCTTAAGCCTCCTGCACGGTCTCAGTACTGATGAACCCGTTCAGGTACCCAGGGATCGCCAGTTCCCATCTTGAGGACATGCTTGTGGGGAATAATCACCATTAAAGCAAGCCTCAAGCCCTGGGGAATCTCAAGATTCAAAACCACTAGTCTTGTAGTTCCTTCTATGAAGATAAAACTCAGATATCGAATTCCTTTGGGACACAAATTGGTAAAAGTACAGATACATATGTATACTTCATTCCATTCACAGAAAACGGGTCTACGGAGCCAGGATAACTCAGAATACCTCTGTTCCTCTAATCTGAACCCCCAGACCAACAAAAATCAGACAGTAAAATTCACACAACCTTCCAATGATTACCCGAAGCAAGCTCTGACCAAACGTCACCTTGCTCAGCCACCATATCCTCAAGATTAACCCCAAGATTGCAACTCGCACGTGTTCTACCATGGGAGCACAATGCAGAAGAGATACAGAGGTGATATAGGTGGCTAGAGATGGCGAGGAAAGGGGGGACGAGGAAGATGAAACAGAGAGCATATCTAGTGGCTGGCTCAGCGGTCTGGTTACGTCTCCCAGGGAAAGTCTGCAACTCTCGCGGCCCGACACATCCAGGAGGGCAATAAATCTTGGGCACACTCGGAGGCGGAGAGCACGTCTATTCGGTCCACGAGCTCGCTACGTCTCCTCTCGCTTATGACAATCTGCACTACCAGCGTGGCGAGCAGCGTCTCTTGTCGCGCGACCCGCGCTACCATCATCTCCGGATTGCGACAGACTCTGGGGGAAGGGGCGCAAGGGGTTGGACGGTTGCGCGATCAGCGAACAATTTGTTAACCCCTTGCACTCGCGTCATTCTTTTCACTCGAGTAGATGTGGGTGCACCACGCGCGTGCATCCTCCTGGAGGTAATGAATCAGCTTTATGGCGCGCGTCGATTAGTCGTATCTCTAGTTCCACGCTTCAGTTGCATTGCAACTTGCTGGGTTCTTGAGAAAGCATGCGTGAACCTTCACTTTTCAATCATTTCCCTTGGGAATGAGGAATTGAAGAGCCTTTGTAGAAAACACTGTAAGTGCCAAAATTAAAAAAAAGAATAAAAGTTTTGTCGGAAAATTTCTACGTGCCACTGGCAATACTGTAGTATAGAATTTGACTTCTGCCGCTTAGGGTGTTTCCTATGAGGACTCTTCAATTATAAATTATGATCACACACGCTGGTTTTATATTAACTTTCTAAAGTATCCTCTGTGATATTCCCAAATTCTAGAGTTGGGCATTAACTAAATAAAAAATTATTTAAATAAGGATCAAATAGAAGTTACTTTAACTTTAGATTATTCGACGAACAAATTTAATTTTTTTATTCGACCAGAAGTTCTTCGACGAATAAAGTTAATTTTTTCATTCGTTGAGAGTTTCAACTTGAGCGTCGAATAATTTTTTTAACTTTAACCCTTAACTGGTATCCTGGGGTCGCTCGTGACCCCAAGCACCCAAAGTTCGATGTACAATTTTCGGTTGTCTAAGTTGGTAAACTGAATTTCTAATTAATTTTAAAATAATAGTTTAACTTTCTACGCTTCGATTATTTTCTACATTACCTAAGAAGAAAATATTCATAGTGGTTGCTCTAGTGTCGACTTTACAAATTTCTTTGTCCTTTTTTATTTGGGGTCTGCCACGACCCCAGTATACCAGTCACGTTTGCCAAAAACAGTATACCATTTAAGGGTTAACTGTAACTGCAACGTTAACTTTATTCGACGCACGACGAATAATTTTTTAACTTTGATTCCTTATTCGAAATTTTATTTCAATAAAAATTTTGCCCATCTCCGCTAAATTCCTACAGATTTTTCATCCCCAAGAAGCTCTGGAAAATTCACAACCACCTAGCAAATAGAAATTCATAAACCCTGTTCCACAAAAGAATATACTTCGGCAGATATACTTCAAACACAACAGGGTATACCACCCAGGCCTCGATTGCCTTTCAAACAAATTTCACGCGATCACGAGGTGATCCAGACCCCCATTACCGGAGCCGGGTTCGATTCCATCGCAACGACTTCATTCGGTGCATTCATTGAAATTAATTGTTTGTTAAATTGCAATCGACGGTGGTCGATCGTACGAGCGTCGTTTGTCGCGCTTGGTGCGCCGCGCATTTATGCAACCTCGTGCAGGCCGAGCCGGTGCATTCAGATGATGGAAGATAAAACGGGCGAAAGAGCACGAAACGAGCGTAATAATCTTGTTAAAATTCCCCGCGCTAAGGCAGCTTGCGGGGGGCCCCCAGCGGTGTGTGTCTCGCGGAGACCGGGGCCCGAGGAAATTGTTTATTGGAAAAGAAAGAAAGCGGACCGCGAATGGAATTTCGGTTAATTACGGTAACGTTGGCTAGCCGGGGCTGGACTCACGTTCACGACGTTGCAGGGTTCAAAAGGTGAGGCTCGGAGAATAAAAGTGTTGCGTCAGACCAGCCGTCTTGAAAAGATCCATTGTTTCCGCTCTGCGTTCGAAAAAATCCGCCCGCGGTTTATAATTGCCCGCTCGCTATCTGTGCGCGCTTATCGTTCGAAGTTTATCGGGCCACGTTATTTCTTCATGGTTCAAGTGTTACGGTGAACTTATGCAAGCACTGCATTAATAATGGAAAGAGTGGGAAAGTGAGGAGAGAGAGCAGACATTTTTCGTGTACGATGTTTCACGTACGGTGTTGAAAAATTTCAGATTAATGTAGAAACAAATGAGAATCAGTTGCAATACAAAAGAAATGGTTTTTTGATAATTTAAATATTTAGTAGAAATATTTTATAGTAATTAGAGATATATTCCATTGTGGTCAAGTGTCAGGGTGAACTTACGCGAGAATTCTGAATGCAGTCATTGTATTAACTCATTCACTAACTTAATAGTATAATATTGTTGCTTAAGGGAACTACAATGAGAGTACAGAATTGCAGAGAATTCCAAGAAGGGAATGTGATATTGCAAGTGATAGAATACAGGCAAGACGAGAGTGATCCTAGCACATGTGAAAAGAACCGAGAGGCTTATCTTTGCAATGACACGATCTCTATCTTAAATGCATCTTACATACTGAAATTGGTTGCGGCAAGAAGAAATACGTCCTTTAACAGCAGCAAGAGAAGGCTATCTCGATTACATTCAACGAGCCGACTAATCAGCACGATCTTCCCTGCGAAATAGTCGTCTTGGGTGCGCTTTGAATCGTTCAATCTAATGAAGCTGAGGTTGGCCCGAGGTGAAGTAATATTCAACTAAAGGAAAACTAAAAATTGTAAGAGAAATTTCGTAAATTTAAAAAAAAAACAACAGAGAAAGAATGCTCATGTAGATGCTAATATCAATGAATTTCAGTAGTGCCAAAAATTCTAAAGATGCCCTGAAAAACAACGTTCCAAACTATATAGAAGAATCCCCTTTAAGACGAAAATAAGAAAGAATGTTCTATGAATCACGTGCGGTATTTTCCGCAACAGTGTTTATTTAAAAGAGAAACCAAAAGGGGCAGAAAATGTGTGAATATATTACTGTAAAAATTCGAAGACCTGCTAATCTTAGAATTTACCAACAAATCCCACAAAACGTTAAAACCTCGGACTTCCACCAACAGATGCGGGTAACTGTTAGGATTTACCTATCAGCCCTATTTGCAAAAGCCCGAAATTAAAATATGTTATAAAACATTTGAAACTTCCACTGCCCCACAACTGCAAATGCTAAGATCCACCGATAAATTCCAAAATTCGCCGGTCCTCGAACTTTCACAGTAACAAATATATGCAGAACAACAATAACCCTAAGTCCCAGCAGAAGAACTCCAGCGAAAGACAACTGCATCGCAGGGGGCAGCTCGAAGGACTCGTTAATCAGCCGTTTAAAAACTCGACCGTCCATTAAATATTCTCATTAAATAACCAGGCCAAGTGGATCCTCGTGAAATCGTGTTCCCGGTGACTCTGTCCCCCAGGGTTATAATCAGCTAGCCCGAGCGAGCGGTAGGGTTCTTCGAACCTGAGTCTGTTTGCAGGTACCGTTCGCCAGGGTCAACACAGGGAGGAGAACCGGAACGGTAACGCCATAGTAGGTGACGTTATTAATTGGTTAATGGGAAGAAAAAGAGGAATCCAGAGGAGGCACGGTGGTCGAGGAAAAGGAAGGCGGGGGAAGGAAGACTTCTCTCGTGGCTGACCTCAGGCGCCTCCGACGCTGACCACCAAGGTCCGGCTGAAAGGAGCGGTCCCCAGGTGGATTAATTATCATTACCCTCGTGGAAGGAATGGGATCGTGTGTACCCCACCTAACTTCACCTTCGCCGTGACTGGCTACCGCGCCCGTGCCACGACCCACTTCTGTTCCTCCGGTTTGTAACGAGAAGTCCGCTGGCGAGAGGAAGGAACGAGAGGCCGGCCTCGGAGAAAGAAGATAGACCGGGTGAAGATGGGGCCATCGTTTCTGGGATGCCCGGATGGCCATGCAGACGAGATGCTGCGGGAGCTTCTTCAGAGGAGACGGTTTTGTTGCTCGTGATCGGTGTTATGGGCATATTCGGCTGGCAGGGGCAGAGGTGGATTAAGACAGATGGAAGATGTGTGAACGTGGATGAAATACCAGCTGCGAGTTGCCAAAAGGCTCTCGTCGCTGAAGGCTCTTGGATGTGACTGGGATTTTTAAGCGCTGCTGGGGATGTTCATTTGAATATATATGTTGATAGATTCAAGTCCGAGTTGGGTGTTGAATGTTATCAGTGTAATAGAATCTTCGCTGCCTAGCACTAATAAGGAAGTTGTCAGATAATGGTGCAGTTACTTTTCTAATGTTAGCCAGTAATGACGTAACCTAGATACTGATATCTGATATAACCAAGGGTGTCACAGAAAAATTCTATTAGGTTGATGGGAAAGTTCTGTCGCTAGATTTTACTTGTACGTTTACAGCCTCGTTGGGGGATTTCCACAAATAGCAGGTAGGTCAAGTGTATACTTATTTGAACCGTCGAAATGTAAGCTAGGAAAAGGGCGCTGTGGTATTGCTAGAAAAAGTATTTACTGTTGAGGATTAAGGGATTATACCTAGTCAGGAGCCCGAAAAGAGGCGAATGTTTGTGAATTTTTTTTGAGAAAGCGGAAGCATATATATTTATACAACTTTTTGCACTTAAAAGAGCAACATTTAAAGAACACTTGGTAATTTTATTGTAGAAATTTTTTTATTATAAACGTAAATATTTCTCTACAAAAAATAACAAATATTCTTTAAATGTTGCTGTTTTAAGTGCAAAAAGTTCTGTCAAAATAAATACTTCTGCATTTTCAAAAGAAAAAATCGCCTCTTTGCCATCAGATGGAGAAGTCTGTAACGAAGGCAGCCGAAAAACCTGTGTCGTGTTTCTGGCCCGAATACTGTATAAAAATTTCGATGAAAAGATTTTAATCTGTCCGATGAACGTTCTTTGAGGCAAAGTGGAAGCAGATCCATATTTAACAACAGATGATCATTCCACGGAACTCAGTGTATCCTACTCAGCATTAGTAGCGCAGATAAAAACTTCAGTTTAAGTTATTGATCTCTCTTCTTTCAGAAAAATAACACCCTAATAACTAGAGACTATTTCACGTGTATTTATAAATACACGTGTATTAACGTATCCGTATTTTGATTCGTCTGATTTTTAATATCTATAGATATCCCAGAACTCTGAGGGGTTGCGAAATTCATAAAAGAATTAATGTATTTAAATATATTTACTAGAATTATATGCGGGAAGTATGGTTTTACAAATTTTCAGATTGTAACTAATAACACAATTATAAAATTAACAAGATTTATTTAATCGATTACCTATTCTGATACAAAAAATTAAGGCATTACTGGCAATAAGCGAGTTTCTTTTTAGACGCAACGGTAATCCTTAAAATTGAAAAACATCACTCGCTTTTATTACACTTATTGCTTAAGTGACCGCCATTGCCCATTCTCCCGTAGTTAATGCCCAATTCTGATCAAAATACACAAATACGTTAATACACGTGAAATAGTGCACGGGTACCCGTGTATTAAAAGCTACACGGATCGAGGTACGGATATATGTAATACACGTCTACCCGTGTACACGTGTTTTTTTACTACACGTGCCATACCATGGTCTCTACTAATAACATGCTGCAAGTCATTTGCCATAAACCATCTTAACCTCAAGAGTACTTCAAGGAAATACAATGTACAACTGTACCGACTACCAAATACCCCTACCTGCCTCACAAGCTGTCAAGACACTCCCATCTGATCCCACATCTCCCAAACATCCAACATTACTCCCCAATTACCGAACGAACTCGCAAGAATCTCCCCTTAAAGGGTTAATTAGCCTGCCCCTTCAATCCGCAGAGTGATCACTAAAAACGCACGCGGTGCCTCGAAGACGCGCACCGCGCCAGAGACCAATGCCCCGTTCCCATATCCCGAGGTTCTGGGAAAGGGGTAGCGAGCGAAGATGACGATCGTGGGACGATTAGCTGGGACACCCTGAACAAGTAGATCGGCACGAACGTACACGCGTACCGTTCCACATCGGGCACCACCGTCTACCCGACCCGTTCATCAAGGCAGTAGCTGGCTGACTCGCGTCTCCTGCGTTGGTCGTTTGGCCAGGTTAGGCTAGACGCTGGCTGTCTCTTCGCGTACCGACACGCTCCTCTCCTTTACGTGAACGGCTAACGATGCCCATTAGAGCACGAGGTCTTCGAGTCCCCTGACTAATCGCAATGCACACGACTCCATAGCTCATGCAGATCGGCTATTCGTCTTGCGGTATCCTCCAGTTTGTCAGCCGAATCGATTCGATAAAGATACCACTGGCTGTCTATGACGTCCGACTTTAGAGGCGGCCGGAGACGTGCCACGGCGGCCGAAGGGATTTCAACGGGGCACGGAGATACCTTCCCGATAGACGGGCAGAGACGAGCGACGTGCAGCTACGCGGCCAGCGACCGACGGAGACGGGGGACGGCCCTTTAAAGGCAGCGGCTGTTCGTTTACCGCATTTCCAGCGCGTCACGGGACGAACCCGCTTGGACGCTACCGGTCGATCGATGGGTTTTAACGAGACGATGATGGAAACGAGACCCCTCTCGAGAAAGTTCCCTGTTCCCCTTTCCGTACCCCCTTTCTTCCTTAATGCGCCGCGTTTTTTCTTTTTGCCGAGGAGGCAACCGAGGCCGGCCTGAACCGTGCGTCCAGTAAAAGTGGAAACGAGGTTTTGTCTCCGAGCGTCTTTGTGCGATTGTGGGTTCGACAACTGGTTTCCCGATGGGGACTGAGGAGGGAGCAGAGGTGAATGGGACACCGAATTGGAGAAGCCTTGCTTTTATGTTTCTTCGTAGTTTAACTAGACGAGGCAATGCGAGGATGGACGACACGTTGCTCAGTTGTGTGTAAATATTGTGCTCGCCGAGGAGAATAGATCGCGGGGCAATTAAGGATAGGCAGAAATCAGAAGAGCCGGATCCCTTCGGTGAATTTCGCTCGTTGGAACCCAATTAAACTGGTTCGTACGAAGAGACGCGTACCTTTTAAGAGCGGCGGTTAATGATCGTGTTGCGAGCGCAACGCGGAGAAAGGCGTAAAGAGTTTACGGAGGATCGACGGGCGGCTGTGCTTCCTTGACGATGATCTACGGGGATTACCGTCAACCGAGACAGAAAGATGAAAATGCCGCATGCGAGCAACACCCCCGTGGGCAACGCGCGCTTGTTATGGGGCAGAGTCTTTGACTAGCCGAGGCTCTTGGTTCCCCGAAGTGTTTAGCAAGAGTAATACACTGCAAAGTGAAATCATCGAATTCTAACAGAATGAAATTCGCAGAGGACTCTCAGCTCCTGTGATTAATTGCCAGGGAAGTTTGCAGCGGAGGACAAAAGTGAAGCTACACCAACCTTGGCGCTTTCTTTGTGCCTTCCATGAATGTTTAGCAAGAAAGGGGACCGGGCACACGAAGAAGTGATTATGAAGAACGAGGGTGACGTAACTCCTAGTTTCTAGCAACCCAGATCTGTCATCCGAGAAAGAGCCGAGGGAGGATCAGATCTCGCGGGAGGATGATGTGAAAAGACGAGCGCTGGCCCATTCATCAGGTCTCCAACTGGAGGAGAGTATTACGTGGAACGAGTGGAGCAGGTCATAGAACTATCGTCGAATAGATTGAAGGGACGAGAATCTGAAACAGCCGCGTCGTTCAGTGATTTCAGGCCTCATCATTGCGCAATCAGCCGCTCAAGGGGCCCGCGAGCCTCGCCGCGTTTTGTAATCATCCTTAAATGATAACGAGATACGTGTGGAACGAGGCGAGGTGAATCTATTTGCGGAAAATGGGCATAGGTGTGTCTATTGCTGCGCGTGCCACGGCTGGCAACTGGAGATGTCTCTGGCGAAGCAACGCGGATAAGGAATTACGAGAAATGGGGATCGGGCTCTGCTGCTTGCTAGTCAAGGACGTTACTTTTGGAATTTTATATGTAGTTCCTCTTATATAGAATCTTGTTGTAGAAGAAATTAATTAACATGTAATGCACCAATTCAACAGAAATTATTTTTATAACAGGGTACCTAATCCTAGTTTAGTACAAAATTTAACAAATTTTACTTTTCTGAAAATTAATATATTTAATAAAAAATGGTTCACCATATTCTAATAAATTTAATTGAATCTATATTTCATTAATTTGTACATTTAGTTTAACTTCTAGAAAAGACTTCAGGAAGTCTGCATTAATACAGAATGATATCACTGAAAGGTTGTCAGGAGAAATTGTATTTCTAAAAGAAGAATTGTATTTTCAGAAAAAGTTTCTGCTAGAAAATTGAGAAGGTGCTCTAGAAGTTAATTAGATTCCAATCCTCCATGTAAAAATTAGAAAATTTATAAAAGTATGACCGGAGATAACGAAACTAAATATAAAAATTTACCGAGCTCGTGCTGGATAGGAATTGGAAATAAAATGGAATTAAGATAAATTGCAAACCCTGTTGGATGGAAACCCGAGAATCTACTCCCACTTTCAAGAGGAAGAATGATTCTACTTCTTCGAGGGATCTCAGGCATTCGTGAACGAGGAAAAAGTGAAAATCTAAACAGCTCCAGCTGCATCTAAGGGGATACAGATATCTGTGCCACTATTTCAAGCAAGTATCAGCAGTAACTTAATCTGAAGCATGCACCTACAACGGCAACTACTGCGGGAAAGATGGGACTGGAGATGTTTAGGGGTAGAGAATCGCGACGAAGAATTTCATGAAAGCAAGAGCGTGCATCTGTGCACGCTACTGTGCAATGCAAGGACGTTCCTTTTAAGGATCGGTGCCCACTGTTTTATGCACATGTTTCTACAATGGTGCACTAGTTTAATGCTGATACCACGATGCACTCGCTTCCTACTGCGAGCTCTAAGGGGGATTGTTCTCTAAACACATGTCGTGCAATATTATCGAGTCGTGGGTCTGCACATGTTTATTTGCCTCGGCGAGGAAACGCATTTTTCCCCCTTCTCCGTGTGAAAACGTGGAAAACGAACGACGCCGTGCGCCAGCACGATGGAAATCTGGCTCGCGTAAATCGTTAATACTTCATTTACATATAAGTGGAGCGTTTGATCCGGTGGTTACTGAACCTTACATAATTTATCCCTCTTTGTCCTTTCAACAGTGAATGTAAAAACAAGACTACTCGCACAAAAGACATTTTCCTTAAAGAATCTTAAATGGGAACAATGCAGCTGTATTTAATCAACGAACAATTATTATAGTTTCAGACGAAACTGATTATATCATACTACATAAATTCAATCAAGAGAAAATCATAAAGTTCCCACATTTAGCAAGCGAGCAAATCACCAGTCCTATCTACTGGAGCTGTAATTATTTGAATATTCGAATATTGGAATACTCCTAATTATTCGAATATTCGAATATTGGAATACTCCTAATTATTCGAATAATCGAATATTTGAATACTCCTAATTATTCGAATAATCGAATATTTGAATACTCCTAATTATTCGATTACTCGAATATTTGGGCACTCCTAATTATTTGAATAATCGAATATTTGAATACTCCTAATTATTCGATTAATCGAATATTCGAATACTCCTAATTATTCGAATAATCAAATATTTGGACACTCCTAATTATTCGATTAATCGAATATTTGGGCACTCCTAATTATTCGAATAATCGAATATTTGAATACTCCTAATTATTCGATTAATCGAATATTCGAACACTCCTAATTATTCGAATAATCGAATATTTGGACACTCCTAATTATTCGAATAATCAAATACTTGAATACTCCTAATTATTGGAATATTCGAATGTGAAATTCAAATTCTCTGGTATTCGAATACTTAGATTATTGGAATATTCGTTGCAGACCTAGTATCTATCCGAATTCCTCATTTTCAGATATCTATATTCGGAAGCATGCAGATAAATGTGATCATTTGAGAGAGTGCCCAAGAAATTAATCATCCTCTCACTTTCGTTACCTGAAACAGAAGCTGCGTACCATCTACCGTTCTCAGGGGAAACGATACTCCTGCTGATCGCAGAAAGCAATTACACACCGCGAGCTAACAAGGCGCTAGACCCGCCGACACTTAAATGGGAGCTGGCAAATTCTGCGGCACGATTTGTGACACGCCAAGAAAAGGTCAACAGGCTCCGCGGATATTCGGATCAGAAGTTATGGTAAAATCAAACCAGTCCCGTGGAGAACCTGTTGCCGTGTCTAAGATCGAGGGATCGATAAGGCCGAAAGCAGAGGTGGAATCTCGCCCGCGGTGTAATTAAGCATTGACCTATAACGAGCTATAATTAGTTATGTCCCAACGAGCTGGATAGAGATCAGTCGATACGCTGGTCGATATCGTCCAGACACCCATGCTTTTGTTACAGAAAACGTTGTGAAACGATCAACAGTGTATGTCCCATTTTTATGGCTCACTTGATCATTTAAATAATGTCGAAGCTATTAATGATACAGAGAAATTGTATTTGAAGAATTTTCAAGAGAATATTGTTCCGTGGACTAGAATTTCTTATTGTAAATAATGACATTTCTATTATTTGGAGATAAATATTTCTTTTAATTAATTTTCATAGGTACTCTATGTGCATGAATTTATAGTTTGCGTAATTATGAAATTATACAGAGGATATACCTGTTTTATAAATGCAGCGTTTTAGATAATATAATTGAAGCTCGTTATTACTTTTCAAATGTACCTTTAAGAAGGACAAAGGTAACTTGTGTTAAGTATAGATTATGTTCTGAAACGGTGGAATGCTTTTAAATAAATATAATTTAAATAAATTCTTGCCTCAGGCTGGAGAACCATCTTTCGACTATCGGCTTTGAGAATAATTTTTTCCACATGCACTGCATTAATTAGCAGAATAATATCAACGCAGGTAGATTTCTGTTCTCACCTTTTCTGAAGCTATAACACCACGCGAAAAAATCAATGGTTATAGGTACTATCCAAATAATGATAATCTTGTTGTGCTTAAAGAATCTTCATCTCCATATAAATAGGACACGTTTACTGTTTAATATTCTTCTTAAAACGCATCAACTTTTATACCAAGTGGCTTTACAACTTTGGCGATATAATGCATTCCGAGTACGTCCAACCAATTTCTTAGTGTCTCGATAAATTTCATGAAAACAATATTAGTGTTTCTGCTACTCAGCCAGGCGGACTTGAAAAGAATTCGAGAACGCCCGATTAAGAGACTCAGCAACGAGGCTCCGTAATTAGGATAACGCAAATGTCTCAACTTGGTCGACAACTGCACCGAGGATTGGCTGATCGATCCGAAACCAGTTTAGAAGCCGCAGGAAAAACTTCGCCGCAACACGCTGATCGATCACTTCGGAAATGTACAATGAATCTGATAAGAAGGGAACAGTTTCCAGTGACTCTCGTTAAAAGGACAAAAACTCTCGCCCTCAAGGTAGAATAGCGTATAATTAATTTTGTCAGTCGTTAATGATGAATTAGCGCGAAGCATCTGATAACGAGTGATGAATGGCCCCTCTCAACTTTAATGAAATTTCCAAACGTCTCCGATCGGTTACTCCATTTTTGCATCAAATTTCTACATGTCTCATACTCAACCAGACATGTGACGATCTGAAAAAAAAAACAATATCTCCTACCTCCATACCACCACTTCACACTTAAACAGACCTAACCCATCCTTAAACCAACAAAATTTTTAATAAAATACCTGGAATTCAAACCGTCTTCAATCTCTATCCCACGGACACCTCCAATCTCCAAACTGCTCCCAAGATTTGCCCGCTCCGCTCCTCGTTGAAATAACAAAAAAAAAATCATCCCATCGTGGCGGAAGGCATCTGGCTGACGGACGGGCGGTCGTTACCGAATCACTTTCAGCTTTGTCAACGCGAGCGTGCACGCTAATGAGGAATCAGCGACGGTAGCCGGAAGAAGTGCTCACTGGTCTTGGCCGAAGAAGGGCAACGAGAATTATAGCCAAAGACAGCCAGTGGGACCAATAAGACGTTGATTGCGGCCTGGCTACAGCAATCGGCTGTCGATATAGCGAACGCGCGTGTGCCTCGTACACACGTATATGTACGTGTCACGACCCTTATTCCCTCCCCTCGCGTGGCCCCGTCCCGTTCGCCAGCCTCGTTCTTCCTCGTCCCCTCGTTGCTGGCGGCGTGTAGGATACGGGTTAGCCTTAACTAGTCGAGAATATGTGGTAACACGACGTTTAAGCCGGGGGCTTATTGAACCGCCACGTAGGAAACGTGAGTGATGGCTCGGGACTCGATCATATCGATCGTAGGAAGAGGAATACGAGGGCCAACGGGGACAAAAACGCGGATGCTGCGGCGCGTCTTTAGACGACTTAGCGCAAAGTGGTAGCTTCCACGAAGCGAAGATTTTTCTATGATTGAGGATCGTTTGCGCTGGGAAGAGTTGAGGATCCTTCGCAATGGAATGAACAGAGGAGAGTTGTGAAAGTTGGTTTGGATATTGCTGGGTGCAAAAGATCGTGTTGGTAAGGGTAGAGAAGAATGGAACTCGCTTTTGTATTGTATCAGGTAAAGGTTTCAAAGAGAGCGTTTAGAATCATTGATCCTTGAAACGATTCAGAGTACTACATATTTAAGTAGGTACTGCAAACTCTAAGGAATTCAATTCCTGATTTCCTGTGAAAGAAATGACAAAAAGGAATTTTTTTAGAATATATAGAGGAAGTGCAGTATATTTGGAATACCAGTTTGTTTGAGACGAATAAAAAATTACGGCAGAGGATGGGAACAAATCAAACTGCATAATATCATAAGGAAACTAATAAGCTTTTATATTTCAAACTCTCAGTAATAATAAAAAACGAAAGGTAGCTGAAATTTTGGTCTAAATGAAGTATTAACACGCTTATTGTCAGTACTAAAAAAAAGGAACCAAAAAACACAGTGGCGGACGAAAGAAAGTTTACAATTTTTAAAATCGAGTTTTTTTGAGAATCTAGAAGGATTGGATTGCTAAGTGACGTGTTTCGTCGTTTTGAAAAAAAATGCAATTGGAATAGCAAAAAAAAAATAGTAAATATCGTTTTTTAAACTTTCTTTCTGAGCCTGTAATGAAAATTTAAAAATCCCGTTTGTAAGGTCGAAAATCGCGCAATTCCCGAAATCAACGATTTTCGACCTTATTCTGCGATCTTTAAGCGTTTATAGCTCAGAACGACGTTAATCGATTTTGATGAAATTTTCAATCTACAAACGAGTTTTTTGAATTTTCATTACAGGCTCACAAGAAAAAGTTTAAAAAACGGCATTTACTATTTTTTTTTGCTATTCCGACCAATCGCATTTTGTCCAAAACGACGAAACACGTCACTTAGCAAACTAATCCTTCTAGCTTCTCAAAAAAACTCATGTCGTTTGGACCACTTCTAAAAAAGTTATGCAATTTTAGAAGTTGTAAACTTTCTTTCGCCCGCCGCTGTAGGTAGCTTAGCACTTGCTTTGCCAACTGTACTCTCCCCCTTAAGTTCTGCTTTGCGAGGCTTAAAATTCTGATTCAATAACTCTGAAGTGTCAAGAAAAATAACCGAGCGACCACTGTGCTCGAGAACAGCATGCTAAAAACTAACACCATCTATTACACGCATCGGTATTGCTCGACATATTTTAAGTGCGCCCCGTGAGAAATGTCCTGTTCCGAGCGTGCTATCGCCCCTGTCCATTCGGTACGTCACAACGCTGACGGCCAAAAAGAATTATTAATTCAACGACTGTGTTTCATTATCATAATGAGCCTGTGTAGATAGCTCGCGGTTAATGTCCCCCTAATTACCACCTACGTTCAATTAACATATCAAGAGACATTTTCATCTGGAAATGACAGAACACGAACGCCACTGAAAGGTATATCCTCGGGTTTATCGCGGTACACGTTTCTAAACGAACGGTAGCGATCTGTCAGTGGAAGAAAAACGGTCCCGGCCGTACCGTGGCGTACATATCGGCTTACATACATCTACCTACGTGACTATTCTGTATGAATTTCTCTCCTGGCTACCTGTTTATGTAGATATTCGAGTGTTAAACCAGAACGTACACGATGTTGTGTTGCGCACGGCCCGTTCGCGCCGAAGGCACCACGATCGAGGACATTTTAATTGGAAATTGGACAATCTTTAAACTGGTTACTCCGGTCTTATAAATTACGTGCGTCGGAAAAATCGACGCTCAATCACTTTGGCACGGTAGATGTCCACTGATTAGAGGTGGCACAGACATTTTCGGGGGATTCGAAAAATACTGTGCAGTAACCTGCTCCATTTGGTGTCTTGTTAATTTATCGGTATTATGCTTGCTACGAACAGGGATTTAAGGGACTGCTGAATGTGGAATGATTTTTCTTGTATTTTCCATGGGGTTTGTGTCGGTTTGGTCGCGTGGGAGGTTATTGCGAGGTGGATGTCTGACTAATGGGAGCTCATTCTACTTATATTGGAGATAGAGATTATGTACGTTTGGGAAATAGTAAAACTAGGTTGTTTTAGGATTGGAAATGGTTCTTTTACGTGGTGGAGTTTTGAAAATGATTGGGGGATTCGAGAATGCTGATAGCATTATCCTGTACAGTGTGTTAGTAATAGATAAGTGTATTTGTTCAACTAACGTTTTTCCACTTCTAGGTAGTACCTAGGTAAGTAGAATAGGTTTCTAATGTTAACAGACTCGCAGAAACACCATATAAAACTTTTTACCTTTCGACTGACTCGAGGATTTTAAATAACCATGAAACTATATATAACCACGTACAAGTACACGTTCTGTGGTACAAAAATGCAATTGTCACATTAATTTACAGCTCACCAAACAAGATTATCTACCTAAACTTCCTAATCACAGTAGTAAAAGGTCTGGGTATATTAAAATAAATTATTTTATTGGGAGCATATTTAAATTTATTAAACTTTAAAAAATGTATCCAATTATTTTTTATTAAAAATTGTTAGATTAATGAATTTTTTTCTAAAAACGCAAAACACCTACCTCATACAGAGCAAATTAAAGAAATGTTATCTCTTCAAAAATGATTTTCAAAAATTACTGAGTATCGCCCAAATTTCACCATAGTTTCTCCAAAAGTTACCAACAAAAAAAACAATATTTTCCATTCGGCCATCCCCAGGAACGTCACATCACCACTTAACACACACAATAACCCACCAAAACATATCGCGTAAAATATTCGCCCAAAGCATTTTGCATAACGACTAGGAATTCCACCAAAGAATCCAGTTACATAAAGACCAGTCTCCACTCCAAACAGGCCGACACAGGCACGATTATGAGTCACTGCATAGAAATGCCCGCGTACACTCTGGAACATGTTCTTCTGGAATAATTTAAAAAAAAAACGTACATTTCTATGCCCATTGACGCATTAGCTGGCCCTAAGTGTATCAGGCCCCTCGCCTGTGTCGGTGCGAACATTAGCTCCTATATGGGTGTAATTACGCGCACGCACCGTCCAGGAGAAAGCGCGCACGTGGCCCCCCTTCCCGGTTAATTAGCCCCCTGGCGATTAGGTAGACGCCAACCACGTGGCTATCTATTAAATCGCTCCTCGAATCGCAGGGATTCCATGAAACCTCGATGCTGGAGGGTTTAAATGCTACTTTCTAGCGGTGATTTGCATGAGGCTTGGCGAATCCGCGGCGATCCTGTCGAGCTTATCGTCAGGATAAAGTCGTACGTTTCGAAGTCGATCGAGTAACTGTTTTCTATCGGTACACGTCCGCGTGGAGTTTTGATAAGGACGTCGATGTACAGGGAGAGCAGTGGATTTTTGTAAGGACGCTGGACGACGCTTGTAACGACTTATCAGCTGGCGTTGTAGCTGAAAGATAGGGAAGGGACTCGCAGGGAGTTATTTGTCCTGTGGAAAACGTGCTAGTGGACAGAGCTCTGATAGCGGTGGTCATCGACGTTGCTGATAATGTTGCTCCCGGCAGGTTTTTTTTTATATTGTTGGAACATTGATAGCAGTACTACTCTCTGACTGGCGGGGTACACGTTCCCATTAGCGGCCACGTTCCCTTTATTGACCAGGTGCTTTCATGGTTTGGTTTGAAGAGTTGAATAATTGAATGTGTTGAGTTGGCGGCGGGGATTTTAAGTTTGGAGTGATTTTATTGGGAGTTTTGTTCACGGCTTGATGGAATGTTGAGTTTAATTGTAGACTTAAGGAACAGGTCGTAAGTTGGTGAGTGCTGAAGTATCTAAGATATTGAGTTCTCAAGTTCCATAGATTTTGATTTTTAATTCCTAAATTTCTGAGTTCTAAAGTTCCTAATTTCCTGAATTTTAAAGTTCAGGATTTTTAATGTTCTTTAGTTCCTGATTTACCTGAAGTTTCTAAGTCTCTAATTTATAAATATTCTAAGTTCCTAATTTCTAAAGCTCCTAATTCTTGAGCTTTAAAATTCCCAGATTCCTAATTTCTGAAGCTCTTAAATCCTTGAGTTCTAAAGTTCCTAAATTACTGATTTCTAAATTTACTGAGTACCTAATTACAATATATTCTATGTTCTTAATTTCTAAAGCTCCTAAGTTCCTGAAATCTAATGTTCCTAAGTTCTTACTTTCTGAAGTTTCTAAGTTGCTGAGTTCTACAGTTTCTAAGTTCCTAAGTTCTAAAGCTTCCAAATTCGTGAGTTCTAAAGTTCCCAGATTCCTAATTTCTAAAGCTCCTAAATTCTTGTGTTCTAATGTCCCTAAATTTGTTAAACCCCTAATTTTTAAATATTCTAAGTTCTTATTTTCTAAAGCTCCTAAATTCCTTTGGTCTAAGTTCCTAAATTCTTGCTTTCTAAAGTTCCTAATTTCTAAAATTGCGATATTCTTATTTTAAAAAGTTCCTAAGTTCCTAAGTTGCTGAGTTCTACAGCTTCCAAGTTCCTAAGTTTTAAGACTCTCAAGATTCTATTTTCCTGAAGTTTCTAAGTCTCTAATTTATAAATATTCTAAGTTCATAATTTCTAAAGCTCCTAAATTCTTTTGTTCTGAATATCCCAGATTTCTAATTTTTAAAGTTCCTAAATTCTTGTGTTCTAATGTCCCTAAATTTGTTAAACCCCTAATTTCTAAATATTCTAAGTTCTTAATTTCTAAAGCTCCTAAATTCCTTTGGTCTAAGTTCCTAATTTCTAAAATTGCTAAATTCCTAATTTATAAACTTCCTAAGTTCCTAATTTGCTGAGTTCTACAGCTTCCAAGTTCCTAAGTTTTAAAACTCTCAAGATCCTATTTCCCAGTGCTCCCAATTCCCGATTTCTAAATTTCCAAAATGCCCGAGGCCTTCAAACACCTACAATTTTATCTCGGGCACAGTCTGATAATTCTAAACTCTTTCCACCACCAATTAAGCAACAACCTCTATTTTTCCATCGCGCTCCGCTCTATCATAAAAAAAAGCAATCTACCATCCTTAATATCTCATAAAATTTCAATTTACGCTGTTACACGACTCGGCATTAGCGGCGATTCCTAAACGCCGATAAGCCTCGAAATAACGAGCACTCTTTCTCCATCCATCATCGGAATCCCCGACCCGGCGATGCAACGGGGATCGCGCCAATAAATCCTCAAAACGAAATGCAGAAAATCCGCGTGGTAGGGTCGCGACAAGTCGAACAAAGAGGCCCCAAGTCGCTTCCTCGTCGACGCTGCGGCCTAAAGGCGGCTGATTTATACGTTACCTCGACGCGTGTCCGTGTACACGTATAAAGGTAACGTACTACAAGATCTTCAATTACACAAGACTTTTCCAGCGTAACGACCGCAAAGGCGAACCCTTTTCATCTCTCAGAAAGCGCTAACAACGAGCGCCGAGCGAGATCCTTCGCAATCGAGGCGAGCCATCCGTTCGGATGGATGGCTCTCTTCCTAAGCGAGACGTTCCTACGCAGCTAGTGCCAACACGGACCGAGGGAAAGATGGATAGAAGACTCGGGTAAAGAGAGGCTCCACGAAGACAAAGAAAAGGCAAAGGGAGCCACTTGTTCAGCGTCAGATGCGTTTCGTTTACTTTGGTGTTTCAACTGTCAGCAAATGGATTCATATGGTACTTGAAACCTTAGCGAATTAGTATTAATGTAAATTGACTTTCACGACTCAGATTTGGTAGGGTACAATTCTGCGAAGCCTCTTGTAACTTCGAAATGCTGAGTTCTCTAGATCTTGATATTACCTAAATTAATTTTTGTTCTCGTAACGAGCTAGTGTTATCAGTAAATTGACTTTTAGACTTTAATTCTGTTAAGTTTTTCACTGAATCATTCCACGTTAAAACTACAACGTACAGTAGCGGACAAAATACTTACCGCTTTTTCGATTTGCTTTATTTTTGTTAATTTTTAACATCAACTTGGAACTGTGGTATGTGTTTAATGTACATATTCTGATGAATAATTGAAAGCTGTATAAAACCCAGTTCCAGGTGAATTTATTTAACTAAGAAACAAAAGTTTTATATGGCATTGAACGGGACAACACTTTCGGTAATTTCTTAGACCGTCCTAAAAGCAAAAGGTGCCCCCACAAAATATTACTTTCTTATTACTTTTACAAAGTGCTCACTTTTTTCTTGGCTTCAAAAGTATATTGTCTCATTTAATGTTATCTAAGCTTCTTGTTTATAGTCAAATAAGTTCAACTTTAACTGCGTTTTATACAGCGTTTAAACCCCTATCAGGATATGTATATTGGGCACATGTTGCAGTTTCGGGTTGATGTTAAAAGGTAATAGAAGTAGAGTGGATTGAAAAAGTTCTAACTTCTTTGTCCTCTCCTGTACATTAAGTGTTGATTTTCTAAAGAGCTAACTAGTGTCACCAATAAATTGACTCTTAGACTTCAATTCTGTAAAGCTTTTCACTGCATCATCCCACGTTAAAACTACACTGTAAAACTACAATAACTACTATCCGAGAGGATGGTTAATAAATCACCTAAAAATACCACTCTTTCACCAAACACTCCACATACCCACCACTCCTCAAGCCACAAATCAAACCCCACGAAATTCAAATCGCTTCAGTATCGCCTACCCATTAAAACCTCACGAAATCCAAACGTTTCGTAACATTTCGTGAGCCACTGGCAACTCAATCAAACTCGATCAACTTCATCCGCGCTCCGCATCTGTATTCCCTTCACTATCCAGAGAAAACAGACTAAAATAGGCGCGTGGACAGGTGGAAACGCGGCGCAAAAAAGGCACGGCAAGGAAGGGAGGTGAAACGGAGCCGTGCAAAGGGAAAAACGACGAAAACGTCCCGAATAGAGGTATCCAGAGCGGACTTTCTAACGATTCGGTGCGGAGCGCGATGTGACCCAGGTCGACCTCTCGTTCTGGAAGCAAGAGGAGTGTAAGCGCGTCCGCGCACGTGAACGCCGATCCGACAGGCGGTCGATTAATCATTAATAGGCGATAATATTCATCGGGGATCGCGTCGATCACGGACGGGCGTATCGAATGATCCCGTCGATCCTCGGCCCGTCAAAATCCCGCTCGCGAGCCAAACGACGGTTCTGCGCGCAAGAAATCGGAGCTGGCTTCCTCGTTACATCGATCAGCGATTTACGAGGGATGAGGGCACGCCGACGTAACACGACTCGTCGGTAATTGCACGCCGCGTACGTGGATCTGCCTGACGGCTCGACATTTTTGGAGCGGCCACGCGGAATCGCTGATGAATGATTTGCATGTTGGGCGATGCGGAGGATGCTGCTTTCTACTTGGACCGACGCTTTTGCCGGGGCTTTAAATAGATCCGCGTAAGCGTCCTGCAGGCTCGATTTTGCGGCGGAATTTATGGGGAACGGTTTGGCCAATTTTTTGGGACCCCGATCTTGGAGCGAAAGTGGAGAAGAGGATACTGAGAAATGGACTTTGTGGAGGGAAGATGATGGCAATCTGATGTTGGTGAATATCACAGGCGTTGGCTTTTGTGGTAGTCTTGTTTGGGAATTAATGGTTATGAATTGTGATAAGCTTGTGTGGCTGTTAGAGGATGGGGCATCTTCAGGGGACTAGGCAGTCAAATTGCTCGAAGATCAAGTATTTTTTGCGAATTAATTGCGAGGAGATGAATACAAATTGGGATTAGTATTTTTGGGTAATGTTTATTCATACTATAAATTGTAAAAAAAATTATTTTTTGATAATGTATACATGTATATGACGGCGCTACGGTCGCTTGATGTGTCGGCGTTTTTTCTGTGGTTTTGCCCTGATTGTGAGTAAACAGTCGTTCGGATCGACTGTAAATTTTTACTGCATATTCAAAATATATTCCTTTCTGGAGTGTACCTCGTTAAAGTGGAAAAGCTCTAGTTTCCGAGAGAAAAAAAAGATCAGGTATCAAATCACCTTCTCCTAGTCGCTATTTTAATAATGTTGGTTCAATTATTTTTCGAAGGTCCCCTCCAGAATTTCAAGTTCTGGGAGAAATATTGCGAGCAAACCGTTGTATCTTTATTTCTAAGCTCACTATCACGGCAAAACCAAAGACACTTTTTCTAAAACACTGTCTAATAAATCTCCTGTAGCGCCATTTGTAAAATAGATATGTAGACAAAGAAAAATATATTTTACTCTACGTGATAGTATTACAGATTGTGTAAAAGAACTGTGTAAAGTCTGTGCGTGCTTTTATCTCCTTGTAATTAATTCGTAAAAATACTTGATTTTCGAGCGATTTGAGTGCCTAGTCTCCTTAAACCTAAGGGATATATCTAGTGATAAGCTCCTCGATAATTTAGTTTAATGAAGTGAGGATACTTGAAACGTGCTCTCAAAATGTATGTGTTATTTTTTTTTAGATTTCACTTGAACTGAAACTTCATTATTTGCGACTATTTTGTCTTGTACTAACTTTACTATTTCGTGACTTATGATAAGAATTTCAGAGATACATGCTTTCCATCATTGCTAAACGATCGCTATCTTTAGAATATTACAAAATTAGTTTAGCAAAGATAAAAAGCACTTGAATATAGTAAATATATTACAAAATCCTCTGACGTGAAAAGGCCTCAAGTTTCCTTGCAGTTGCAGGTACAACATAGCCACAAATTTCAAGAATCAAATCTCAGTTAAAGTTAAAAAACACCAATTTTACAATTGTCCTGTGACACATGAATCTCAAACACGAGTTGCGAGTCACAGAAGTGTGACGTGTGGAAGGGTCCCTAATATTCTTCTTGAAAATCTATTGACATCGCGAGAGTGTATCTAAAGTGGTGCTTGATATCGTTATTTAAGCTTGAAAAACCAGAAACACGAGCGTCAATTTTCACGCTTTTCTCTGGAAATCGACTCGACAGTGCCTCCATGTAACAAGAATAAAGCCCCAGGCCTGGAACGGGCGACAAGCACGAGGCCAATAAAACGCGAGCGAAAACGATGGAGGAGTTTGCATGAAGATCATGCGTGGGACGTGAAGACACGATATCTTCTTGTGCGCCACATCACGAAAGACGTACGAACCGATTCGTTTCGCGGTTGTGACTTTCTAACGATCTGGGACCAAAGTGTCTCGTGCCTGTACGTGGGCACTTACACATGGGATCTTTTGCAAGAATCCTTCGATGTGACTGCTTCAAACATTATTCCCTCGAGCCTGAAGCGCGGCGTACTTCTTACGAGACACTCACAACGCTCTGCAGCACTTGTTAGTGAAAATGATGCCTCCGGGTATTTACTATAAGTTAACTTTGCTAAATGTATTAAGAGTGTAGTGAAAATGGGGATATTTTCTCCTTTGGTATGCAATGTAACGTTTTGGGAAATTAAAAGAAGATATTACAGATAAAGTAATGTATTAATAAATCTAAGTCTAACTGTAGAGAAGAACTAAGTTTCCCTGATGCACCTACTTGTTGTTAATTATGATATTTATAGTTATGCATCTTTGAAAAACTCTCGCCAAAAAAAAGAAGCACGTATTACCACTTTTAACAGATTGAACACTCTCTCTTTCTGATTCATCAGTGATCAAGTTTTATAAACAAATGATGTGGAATTCCAATTTCAAACAGTAGGAAATATCTTTGGTGCAGTTTTCACCTCTCAGTATTGCAAATATCTTTCATCTTAAATTCAATTTTAATCTTAAGTGTTATCTTCCATTCCACCAAAAGGCAATAAATTAAGACTTAATGAAAGGATCCTAATCCCCCTGAAACTGTTTTAATCCCTCAAAGATTCATCACGAGACATTAACGAAAGAAATTTGGAAGCAAATCGCCTAATGGAAACGAAGAATAATTATTCCATAATTACCTGAAACTCGACCGGCTTCGAAGTTAAACAGCGTACAAATTTGAAGCAGGTATCATTAACGGGCAATTAAATCGCGCTCGTCCGAATGCACGTCTTTATTGACGGTCGTAAATCGCGGCTGCCAAATGCGCTGCGATAATTAGGCACGCAGTATCCACGGCAATTATTTACATTTCCCGGGCGATAGTTTCTCGCCGTTTCTATCGAACGAAAGTGAGCGTACGTACCGCGCCGCCGTTCCAGATCTAGATAAGGATCGACGCTATAATTCCACGGGATCTACCGAAGGATCGCTCTCACCGTTGATCAGAGCCGCGGTATCCTTTATAAGATAATCTCTCGAGACCAGGCGACGCGATACGCTATTTACGAACTGGGGAATCTTGTAAATCGTACCTCGCTCGTGCTTCTCCTATCTACGATTCGTCACGAGATCCAGGATCCACCTTAGTCGTCGATCAACCCGACAAACTTTGCGCCCGGTTTTCAAAGTATACACTTAACGAAAGGCAGCTCTTTCAACGTGTATAATTGCTGATCGATTGTTTGATTAATCGTGCGCGATAGTCGTTGGTTTCTTTCAGATAAATGGGGTGAATTATTTTGTGTAAGAATCATGCTAATGTGGTAGTGGACACTTGAGATATCATTTTGGCTGTATAGTGCCACGTTTTAATATTTATTTTATAAATCAACATTGTTTATTAAATAGAGAACTGATAGGAAACTGTGTACAAACTGACAAATAGTCTTCCTTTTTTATATCCTCCCTTGAAAACCAATTGTTATTTTATAAACAAAGTAACGCTACATAGGGCGAATTCCACTTACGCCCAAATCGTTCCAACATTCCGAAATGTATGAAAATCTCTTGAAATATGGAAGAGAGATCTGTAAATGAGCCATTATCGGAAAATACAGGTTTTTAACTATAAATTACGACTCGAAAACAGGAACATATAATTTATGATATTCATTTTATTACTAAAACTGAAAAATCCTACGGTCGTGGGCGATTTGGGCGTAAGTGGAATTCGCCCTTAACAATAAATATTTTAGGGGAAAACTCTAGGAAAGCTATAGTAACTGTTAACACAAGACGCTACATCGCTACCTTTATCGATTCCTCCTTCCTTTTCGTGAAACGAATTTTTGCAGTGGTAATGTTGGATACCTTACGCGTTAATTAAGTGAATCATACATTGGAACGTTCAGATATACTACCAATAACGAATATAAAAGCACTAGAGTAGATCTTTCGCAATCCCCAACCAGAGAATGAAACGAGCTCTGAATTGTGTTGCTGCCTAAAAGTTGTGAAACATCACAGTCGCCTTTCACCTTTTAACTCAACACCATTTCTATCCAAACACTTTACACCGCCAGAATGAACCAAGAATCTACATCTAATGATTTCAAAAACACCAGTCTCCTCGTGGCTGACTCGATCATCCTCCACCATGTCAACACACTGTCAAACACAGGTTCACTTTCATAAAACAAAACTGGACACCATACCCATCGACGAAAAAATCACACCAGCTATTCAATCATTTACTCTCAAGCAGCAACCCTGAAGAAGATAATGAATGCTCGATCCTCCAACGACCATACTCGTGTTTGGCCCCGTGGACGTTCTCGAATCTGCCTGGATGGTTGATCGAGACACTCGAGGAGCCCCCCTGGGACCACCGTTCGTTCAGGGTTCGAGTGTTCATGAATATGTATGACTAGGTGGGTGCACTCGCGAAAATTTACAGCCCTGACAGCCTGACGTTTCGAGGACCGTGGCTGCAAACGAGGCCTGACGATAGTCCACCAACATAATCGGGTCTGACAGTTCTCGAGGAACCACGTTACGCTTCGAAATGGCCCGAGAAGGCCCCCTCAATGTTTTTGGAGCGTCAGGAAGGTGTGCTCAGAGTGGTCCCTCCCTCTCAGTGGAATAGATGGTGTTATCAAAAAGGTTACCAGGTGAATGAACAAACAGGCAACGAGGATTCGTGGAAAAATGCGTCTTCGTTTCAGAGATTCGGAACCTTGTTTGAGGAATATAGAGATTTACTCTTGTTTTCAATGGAAATGGAACTGAGGCTGGGTATATACTGATATGGCAATTGGTATCTAATTGATTGGGTTTGATTCTGAGAATTTGGTAGATAATAATTCTTCGTTTTGAGAAAATTTGATTGCAAGGAAGCCTGAGTTGACGAGACTAATTATACTCTAATTAAGGGGCTCAGTGGAAAAGGCACACGCCACATATATATTCATTTTTTGTTTTTTGTAACATCAAATTTCCTGGCAAAATTATTTTTCCTAAAACTTGTTTTCCTGTAAATTTATAGTATTTTGGTATGTGCCTGTTTTCCTCTGGGTCCCTCAACTGTAAACTGTTAAGTACAAGAAGTACTGGAATACAGAGAATACATTATAAATATTCAAATTCATGATGGTCTGTTTTGAGAAAAATTGATTGCAAGGGAGGCCTGAGTTGATGAGACTAATTTTAATCTAATTGAGGGGCTCAGTGGAAAAGGCACACGCCACATATATATTCATTTTTTCTTTTTTGTAACATCAAATTTCCTGACAAAGTTATTTTTCCTAAAACTTGTTTTCCTGTAAATTTATAGTATTTTGGTATGTGCCTGTTTTCCTCTGGGTCCCTCAACTGTAAACTGTTAAGCACAAGAAGTACTGGAATACAGAGAATACATTATAAATATTCAAATTCATGATGGTCTCTTTAAAAAACCTAACTTGTTTCTAGAAGCTCCATGAAATGATCTCGGCTGATTGAACTGGACGTACGTAGAAATGCCGAGGAATAACGCATCAAATAATAAAAAGCATACATTGTACCTAACTCTTCCCTAGCAAATAGCGAAGAAACGTGTAGGAATAATACAAGCACTCGTCCTGGACAAAGCTAAGAATGCACGAAAGAAACGGTTTTCAGAGAATTAAGGGTCTTTTGTTGTTGATCGTAAGAAGCAGCCGTGATTGAAGAGCGGAGAATTCAGAATCCTTGCTTGCCTGTCAGGTGTGAGTGACCAATGTGACAGGCTAATAACTCGAGGCATAAAAAGCAGCAGTAGGCAAGCCGAAGAAACTCATTCGTGGCATCGTGAACTTTTGTAACAAAGAATACCGCGCGCCCAGCGATTCAACAACTTTTAATCGCCCGATATTAATCAATTCGCGTGTCTCGCTATCAGGCTCCTAATTATAGCGTTTAAGCACCAATTATAAAACAATCCATCGTGTCTGTGACGATGATCGAGCAGAGTGCTTCTACCGGCGGATCCACCGCAAGATTAAACGGGACGTGGTTTGCAGAAACTAACGAACAAATCTCGTTAAGTGGCTAATTACTATAATAAAGGCAAATAAGGAAAGAATAGGATTCTCTGATGATCCGAGTAGGTACGCAAGGCTGTAACACGGCGTAATTAAATGAGCCAGGTTAAATTACCTGAATTAACATAATATAATGAGAATATGCTTAAAATGGAACCTAAATCAAACGATGACATCTTACGCACACACTGTCCAAGCCGATACTCCGCGACTTCACTTCAACATCCTCGAATCTTTTTCGCGAAGCGTCACCGGGCTTCGACTTCTCGTCTCCTCCTTTTCAATCCCCTCGCCCATTAATGGCAGCTGTGTTTTCTCCACCGACGAACACAGGCGTATCGGAGCACGGACGCGGGAAGAGACAACTTTTCCTTTCCAGCGAATCGACCACGGGGAAAAGTACAATAAAAACGTCTAAGGCGAACGATTACGAATAACTTCACGTTCTCCGTGGAATCCTGCCCCCGGGGGATAGAGGAGAAAGAGAGATTCGCGAGAGCGAACGCGAAACAGGGGGAGAAAGTATGGACAAGAGGGATCAGAGAGGGGTGCAGGGTCGATTCTAGCTTCGAGGGGTCATTATAGAACTCTTCTAACCGGCGCAACGTCTCCACGCTGATGCCAGACTGTCTGGATTGACTGATGTCAGGTCATTCAGCGCTTCCTAGACCTCCTTGTTGCCTCATCGCCAGGCTCCGCATCGCCGAGAGGAGGCTCAACGCTTCTAAAGATATTGCACGGATCTCTCGATACGCCTCATTACGCCAACGACTTTCAAAAGCAATTAAAACTGGCACGATCAAACTTATTCCGTGTGTCGAGCAGTCCTGGCCACTCGCTCGTTTTCGAGACGATGTTGCAAGCGGGTTTAGCAATGGAACTTCAATTGTCTTTTCGGGGCGAGGATTCTGCTCTCTCTCTCTTGCTCGCGTTGAAAAGAATTGTGAGAATATAACGTGGGCGTGCAAGGAAAATCCGTAAAACTCAGTTTTAGGAAAAAACGATTTTTATGTTTCATCAGAAATGTAAAATATATTTATATTTACCTAGCTGAGGCATATTTTGTTTGCAGAGATAGAAGAAGGTGGAAGGTGTGGGAATATATAAAAAAATAGCAGTTAACAATCACAGAAGTGTATCGTTTAATAAGGGTCTTAGTTTGAGGGAGTAGTTTTTGTTTTTCTGCTGGTTCGTGTGAGTTATGTTGGCTAACTAATTGTTTATGCATAATTCTGAAGCACCTTGTGTAAGGGACGCGAATAGAAGACTTAGTGCGTTGGTACTTATAGCTTATTTATAGGAATCCTTTGACTTTATGTACCATAGATGCAGATACAGGAGTACAATTAACTTTTGTCGCGAAAAAATCTGAGAAGCTCGAAGAGTTTTCAAACCAACTTATTTTTAAGCAAGGAATCTTCCTACTTTCAGCAGTACCACGAATCGAATTACAATATAAAATCTCTCTGAACACAAAATCGAAAGAATAGAGTCCAGTTGACCTTTAAGCAACACCCACAATCCCCAAATTCTACAAAACAAACTACCCTTACAATCCTTCTCACCTCTGCACGGTTGAAACAATTAAATCTTACTGAACAATTCCTAATTAAACTCTCCAAATTCCTATAAAGGCCCGCCGCACACGATTTTTTAACGTTTGAAGTCCTATAAATTAAATTAGGCGATGTACATTTGTTTGCAGCGACGGACCTACGTGTACCCCTTTTGCTTGAACCGTAATTCCGGCAACGCAAAAGCACCGCGCGTTAAAAAATCGGATGTGTGCAGCGGGCCAAAAAAAAACCCAAGAAGAATAGCAATTTTAACCAAACAATATATCAAAAGGCAACTCCTCGAAACACCTCTGGATCACAAATTACAATAATTCCGCCCAAAGTAATAATTCACTCGTCACGGTTACAGAGCGCGGAATATTTCCCCAAGATTCACATCATTTCTTACAAAATGTAAAAAGTCACGAGGCACGGCCACGAAAGTGTTGCAATCGTCATGCACGGGATCCGTTTCGCGGAAAATGTTGAGAAAGGAAAAGTAAATTGTGACTGACCTGTGCGTACTCGGCGCAGCTGTCGATCGACGACACGTAGTTGACGACGTCCTCGATGGTCCACCGATTGACGGCCTGCCCATCACCGCAGGGCATGTGTCCACAGAGGGATGGACACCTGACTGGAGGTGGTGTGGTGGGTCTGGGGTTTGCTTTGGGCTTCGGTGAAACGCTTCCCGATCTCCTGGTCTCCGCTCGTTGCCTCTTCCGCGGGGCGAAACCCCCTGGACTGGAGAGGTCCAGGGGACTCGTCACTCCAGCGTCTCTTTTGTTCGCTCCTGATCACGACAGAAAATTCACTCTTCATCGGGGATTCACGAGGAACACCACGCACGCATACTGGGGCTTTGCACTGCGATATCTGTTCACTCGCGGAAGCCATTCGTTTGCGAAGTAATATTCGCGACTGTTTTCGTAGAAGAGGATTACGAATACCCGGTGCTCAGGTTAAATGGGAAATTGAATTCAAAACTCGCTGATTTGTAGATTAGAAAATTTAGATTTTGTGTGTTCAGTTGACAGGTTCTTTTATATATTAAAAATAATTGGACACGTATTATAATTTGCATTTATAATTATGTGTTATATATAATTAGGTGTTAGACTGTGGAGTTCTTAATTGAATTGTTTGAAAATATTTTAGATTGTAACAAGGAAGATTGTAACTGGATCACTGCACGATTGAAATGTTCACTTCGCAAGTTAATGATTCGCATTAATTAGGAAAATTGTGAGTATTGATCGCGTTAGACTGTCAAGGGGTCCTTCGCTCAGGGCGGTTCACGATATACTGAATTATGAACAGACTTTGGCCACGGCTCGGGCGTTGGGTATACACGAATAGGAAGTAAACAAAGCAGAGCGCGCTCGACGAAATTTTGGAATACACAGTGGGGGCTGTTCAGTGATCGAGCGTAACAATTCCATAGCCATGTAACCGGTGTGTGTTTAACTATCTGAGTGGCCTTTTATATGAAAATCAATTTCTATTTCCTAATGCTCGCTGTTTCAAATTTGTATTATTTAAATATTTGAAATTTCGACTCGATGGCGTGAACTGAAAACTTCATTTTCCATAACGTAAAATGTATATTTAAAATAAATGTTTAGTAAATACTTTCTCGATACTTTCTTTAAAAAGTATCAATTACTAAGTACTTTAGTGCAAAATTTAGATTTGTCTGCCACCTACGTTTAAAGTTACATCTTTTTCTGTACCTGAATTTTCAGCGATATTAAATTAAATAACATTATTTTCACGTCGATCAATTAAGTAGTTTTTGAGATATCATGGTTGCAACCTAAAGAATTTAATAAAGATTTTAATTTTACCTCGTTCTGTTTTATTTAGAAGACCATAATTTCACAAATTTTTCAAATTTCCTTACTATATTTTACATGTATTTATATTTTCAAAGCCCTAATCCTTAATGAAACATAAACGAAAATGGATTTCTGGCACGGGAGATGAAACTACCACCTTTCAATTGAGCAAGAAAGAAATTTCTTTATAATAGAATCGTAGTTAATTACCTTTAAGGTACGTTTCCAATTCAGCCGCGTTCTGCGCAGCGTTGGCGGTCCTCACCATGTGCAGAAGCGCCTGTGTCGACGACATATCGAGCATCGGTGGGAATACGGGGTTGCCGAAGAGGGTGTCTTGCTTCTGTTCCTTGGTGTCTTTGCTGGAAAGAGGCGAGGTGGTTTGCACAGTCGGTGGTTGAGGTGCTCCCAGAGGTGCCATCAAACCGACGAAAGGGGTTGCAGCCGTTTTAAAGGCAGGAAACCTCGGATCTAAACCGGGAGGGTAGCCATTTCTGGGTGAACTGAAGTAACTGTAATTTTGAACAACGTTTTCCGTTTACATTCGTCGATGAGAGCTTTCGAGATTGCATTGGCCTTTAGTTGCCAGTTAGATGAAAGTTTGTTGAGCCCGAAGTGTAACACAATCAACTCCTCTATGATACCAGTAACATAAAAATGTGTGTTTGACCATCGATTTCTAATGACGATGAATAGTTAATGCTCAAGTCCCATGCTCCTCACAAAGGTGTGCATAAATATTTAAAAACACAGAACAACCCTTCCCAAAGATACACACACCAGCAAACCTCCAACAATCTCACCCTATCCCAAAACGTTTCCAAATTCCCATGATACCAAAGTGTCATAAAAAAAATAATCATACGCAAACAAACCTTCTCCTGTGGACACTAATTAAGCAACATTGAAATTGAAATCTCGATGCCGAATTCAATTTCCTTTTAAACGAATCCATTCTGAGGTAGATCCTAACATAGTCTTTCCCCGCATTCTGACCCGATCAGACGAGATGCACCCTGCTCATACCTACATGGAAGTGCGCTAGATATATTTATTCAGTGAATTGGAACGTCGGCCGAGATACTTTCTCCTCGAAATGCCACAGATCGCAAGCATCTCGCGGGTGCTTCCAGCGTGCTCGTCACGCGGACCCGCGGCTGATGCCTGACTGATGAACCGAGCGCCAAGTCTCCCCGACCTGTTTCAGGCTAGCGTGCCGGAAGGTACATAATTGGAAGTCGATGTGTGCCTACGAAACCCGGAAACCGGTCCCAGAGTGACAATATTGCACGCTTCCGCGACACTCAAGCACCCTGGTCCCTTCGAACATCGATGTCCCAAGGCGTGCAACAGGACGATCAATATTTCCCCATCGCCGCTCCGCGTCCACGCCGAGGTGTCCGCCGATCGGGGCTGGACACTCGCCTGGAGAGCCGACTCTTACGCGTTTCTATGTTCCCACGTATGCACACGGAACAAAGAGATCGCGCGAAGAATGTCAAGGCAAGCGTCATGACTCCCAAGGTCCGCCGCGCTCTTTACTTTAAATAATACTGAACGACGCTGGCTACAGGCGGCACACTCCAATCGATTGGTCACCGATTAGAAAGGAAGCACCGTGAATTCCTGGACTTTCTATAAATTCTTTGCGCGATGGGGCTCTTTGTTACTTCGCAGGCATAAATACGATGAGATTCCAGCGGGTAGTTGTCCTAACTTCTTATGCGCGACGTGGGGAATGTTGTTGCAAGAAGTGACATTTCATTCATTTACTGGCAAGGTGAGGAGGCAGAGAGAGTAATCAGCTGGTTCAGTTGATAGATCGGGAATCAAACTGGGATTCTTCGATTGGAGGATTGTTCTAGTGACACATCTACCTAGATCGGCAAAGGATTCAACTCTAGAGCTACGTTTAAACGGGGAATCCTATTTTGTGGGCTGAAAACACAGCACTTGGGAAATTTTTTTTTAAAGAAACTGACGATTCGATTCGTCTGAATTTTGGAACATGTTTTTATGCATCTTTGAGGAAGTTACAGTTTTTTTTTCAGATGAATCGAATTGCTAGTTTCTTCAAAAAAAATTGTAGACTATAAAATAGGAGTCCCCCCTTGATGTGATAGGAACTACTGCGAATATTGGTGTAAGTATTTTAGAAGAAGTGTCTTCAGAAATCTAGCTTCGTGAGGAGTCAGAGTACTTTGGAATCTAGCTGCAATATTATTAGAACGTTGAACTACTCTTCGAGGAGAACATGGCTTTGAGGAATCTCAAAAATGGAATGAAATCTGAGGGTGTTTTCAGAATAGACACTTTTATGATTGACGACTGATATTTTTGATACATTCACACATTTAATATCTCTTCCTCCCTTTTCTGAAGCAGCGTTACCTCTAATATTATGGGAATTAAATACCCCCTTTGCAAACTGTAGCTGTGCAAGTATCAAAAATCTCACACACAATGAAAAGCGAGAGACTACTTACTCGTTAGGGTTGGCGTTGTTGTACCTAGCAGCGAGGCTCCTCATGAAATCGCTGTAATTCCGTCCCATCATCTGCTCCATGTGTTTGAGGTTATGGGGTGGTGGTGGGCCCTCGGGTCCACCCAAGGGGGTAGCATTTGGCGGCGTCCCTGGATGGCTAGACGACGAGGGTGTCACGCTCCTCGACGAGGTCGAATTATTGTCTGGCGTGAGGCGTTCAGTTTTGACCTGAAACAAAGCAAACGTTCCCCTAATTAGGACAAACATTCCACCATGACACTCCGCCTTCCTTACTTCTCGGTCACTCAGACCAACTTAACACGTTTCGTAAAATCCACCTTCTCCATTAAAAAATAAACAGAGTGCAGGTTACATTCGAATAAAAATCATGTTTAAATTCACTCAAAGCGCTTCATATTAACACTTCGAATGATGCGGGCGCGTTTTCACGTTGCCGATTTCTGAAAGGCAGTGAAAGCATCGTCCAAGAGTACCCAAATGAAACCAACGGTTCAGGCTGCTTCCTATATTCGTACGCACGGTCTATAATTCTAGCTACTTAGTCGTACCTTTTACTTTTATTTGCATTTCAATGTAATTTAGGTCATTATCTATAAATAGTTGCAAGTTAGACGCAGATTTAGTCAGTTTTACTATTCGATTAAGGTCAGGTATAATAGCCTATTGCTGCACCTCACCTTTTACGTAAACCTTAACAATCATCCGTATGGCAGAGATGGGCAAAATTTGTATTTAAATACATATTTCGAAGAACGAATAAAAATAAAAAATATTATTCGTTGTGTCTTGAATAAAATGAATTCAATAAAAATAAAAAAATAAAATTAACTTTATTCATCGAATAAATTCTCGTCGAATAATCTAAAGTTAAAGTAACTTTTATTCGATCCGCTATTTAAATAATTCATTATTCAGTTGATGCCCAACTTTTGTACATGGTGTATAACCTAATTAATAAAAATAATACAAAAGGAGCTTGGAGTTCAAAAAGCCTGACCACTTAAAGCTGCATTTTTTAAAACCCTGCGCCACTGAAAGTGTCAATATACACGTTCCGGAGTCTCATAAAGGAAACAATTAATCACAGATTCGCCAAGAAAGCAGGAAATTTGCCACCATACGTCAAGCAACGCGAAGCAACGAGGATCCTGCCAGCGTCCTTGGTCGTTGAAAACGTCACTGCGTGCCACTGACGGCTCCACTCGGGTAGGACCTGACCTAGCAGGAAATATCTCTGTGCATTAATTCCCGGGAACAGATTGCATCTGAGATATGGTAATGAAGGCAACGCGTGGCGTAAGAGTTGACTCCTCTTCGGCTGCGGGAGAACGCGGCGTGACACTAAGAAGAACGAGACTCGATTGGCGTAGAATAGGGTCCCCGAGGAGTCCGTGGAGCCGCTGCAACAGGCCACGGTAAATCTCTTTCTCGCCTCGAGACCTCTTCCTGACAAGGGGCCGCTCCGCGACGTAGACGCGATCCCCGTGTACGCTTCGAGCAGCTCCGATCTTCGTCCAGTTGGACTGCCAGGTTCTTGCGAAAGGAAACATCGCGGAGGACAGTGCTGCTGGCCACGACCCAGGCGACCAGGACTGGATCGCTTACGCTGGGACCTTTTTGCGGGCTGATCTTGAACGACAGACATTTGCCTCTGACTTTCATCGGGATACCACCACTGCTTTGAGCTAAAATGCTAGCGTTTGTAGAGATCGGATACGAACGAGGAGCAATTGCTACCTTTGATGAGGATTCACTATGAAGTATAGAAGAGGTGTTGAGTTCCAGCCTGAATCTTTGATGTTCCCTTGCTTTAAACCAGCAGCGAGTGTCGTGGTTTCCAGTGCAAGAAATTAATTCTCAATTTACTAACGCAGGCTTGCAATACTCACAAATCCTTGCCACTTTGCTCAATATTAAGTAAACCCTCGAACAAAGGTCTTGGAACAGAAACACTTGTCGATGGACTGGACGCAATGAACTCTCCCAGCATGTCGGTCGAAACGAATCAATCGAACGACCCTCGTCCTGCTGAATTCCTTCTATTCTACCTAGCATTCCTCCAATCTCCCTGCTGCCTGTTGCGTCTGCACAGAGATCTTCATTCGATCGACGACGAAAGATAGCGGAGGCCAAAGAATTTCCACGTGTCATTCGAGCACCATTCTTTCAGAATGACCATCGATATTTCCCATCCACAGTGCCGTCGCCTTTTTCTGGCCACTGTGTATGACATTTACAGAAGCGTCGAGCGGCTACACGGATGTCAGCGAGGGAATGACAGTGCAGCTTTGGCTGACATCGCTGTCATAGAGCACCGGTCCAGACTGGTTTGGACAAGGCTCCTCGTGCACGCGGGTACAAGCTACCGCTTCAGCCGGCCAACTCTCGTCCCAGAAGCCCCTCGAGCGTCCCGCGCGTGTTTCTGAAGGCGATCAAACACTTCATGCCCGCGCTGCCTCGCGGGTCTTTCGGGAATTTGTTCAGAGGCAAATAGTGAGAGTACCACTGTGCGCGAAGTAGGTATGCGTTTCTCGGCGCTGGCGCGAGGATTCAAGTACCTTTGGGCTGTCCCTGACGAAATCGACAGTTTCGTGTGGTCCTCGTGATGAAGGTTAGCGAAGAACGAGCTGGAGTAAGAGGCAGGAAAGGATAGGACAGCGTGCAGGTGTTGGTAACGACAGAAACGCTTTGTCTTTGCAGCATCGAAATTTGCGGGCTTATACGGATGAGATTTTTATATTGAGAAGGAGTTTTGAAGTCCCTAGAGGGGAACAAGGAGGCAGCAGTATTTTTACTGTCATTCCTTTGGCTGCACGTAAGCTGTAGTTATACAGCAAAGTATCTACATTTGGGATGAAATTCAGTTGCTCAAGACGACTCATAAGAAGCTACCTTGTTTCTTTTTACACATTTCCGAACACAGATTCCCATTTCTCGAAAAGGAAACTAAAATGTCATATTATAAATCTGGTAATCGTGCCCTGAATAGCAGAGCAGCTTTTTTCAAAGAAGCAAGTAAATTGCCAACTTCGAGGCCCTGTGGTTTTTAAACAAATTCGAATTCAAGGAAATGATGACTTAAACCCCCCCTAATTTGGCGTGTGCTACGTCATATTCAAATTTCATCAAAATCGGATGCATCAAGCGCGAGCACTAATCGATTTTTGGTGGAGTGACCCCATTTGGATAACTTACTTGAGTAGTGTCGAGACCATTCTGATTTTGTCGCCTTCTACCCCTTGCCGGTCTGGGGGTGGCCGCAGCAGAGAGGTGAGCTCCCTGGGGGCTTCCGCCCCTGGCGTCGACCGCTGTGTTCGCGGCCAGGGTGGCCCCGTCGTTGTTTTCTGTGTGTGTCCCTAAATTGGTCGCCTCTCCACGATCGCCGCCACGTGGTCCAGCACTCGCGGACACGTTTTCACCAGACACCTCACCTGGTGGGCAGAAATTCCACTGGTTAGTGAATTTTGCAATGCCAAATCCAAATCTGCTTCAATCACACCTCACACTCGCCGTTCCACTTAGAACAACTCCGTAGATCTCGAGAGAAACGTGCCGCATAAGGTGCTCAATCAACTATTGAATCTCTGTCCAATCCAATACCACCTGTACACCATTAGGGTAGCCCTTATTTATACGTGTCGATTTTTTTTGTATTTCTTTGCTCTCACCCCCTAAAACGGTGCCATTCGATAAAAAAATAGCCCCTGAAAAAGATTATTGCAATCGGACAACAGGAAAGGGTGCCGACCAGACCTTAAAGTTTAGAATTCATCAATGGTTTGGATGTAAAGAATTCCTCAAAAATGGTAAGTCATATAGAAATTTTCTTCAAATAATACTAAAAAAGCATTCAATTTTCTACAATTATTGTAGGTATAATTTTCTCGTGCTTACAACCATCTTTTAGATAATAGCGTTTGAATATAGAGAGAAAATACGTCACGCCGTACAGGTGGGACGCGCGAAGTGCCGATTTCTCTATATTCAAACGCTATTATCTAAAAAACGGTTGGAAGCACGAGAAAAATTATATATACAGTAATTGTAGAAAATTGAATGCTCTTTTAATGTTATTTGAACAAAATTTCGATCGGGCTTACCATTTTTGAGAAATTCTTCAAATTCAAACCATTGATGAATTTTAAACTTTAAGGCCTGGTCGGCACCCTTTCCGGTTGCCCGATTGCAATAATCTTGTTCAGGGACTATTTTTTTATGAAATGGACCATATCAGGAGATAAGAGCATAAGAAATCGCAGGTTGAAAATAAGGGCCACCCTAATACACCATGAATAGACTACAGAAGGAAGGTTATTCTCAAGCTAACGTTAACCCTTAACTGGTATACTGTTTCTGGCAAACGTGACTGGTATACTGGGGTCGTGGCAGACCCCAAATAAAAAAGGACACAGCAATTTGTAAAGTCAACACTAGATCATCCTCTATGAATATTTTTTTCTTAGGTAACGTATAAAATAATAGGAACGTAGAAAGTTAAACTATTAACTATAAAATTAATTAGAAATTTAGTTGACAAACTTAGACAACCAAAAATTTTGCAGCGAACTTTGAGTGCTTGGGGTCATGTGCGACCCAGGATACCAGTTAAGGGTTAAGAGTCTCTACCTCAAACTTTCCCACATTGCTAGCCAGCAGCAAATACAACATGCATCCACCAAGTATTGTAATAAAAGCAATTAAAACATACTAATTGAGGATCGAAACGCTCCCCCAAAATATTCACCGATCCGCCTTGCTAAACCTCTTCCATCCCTGATCCCACTTAATGTAAACCCACCATGGATCGCGAGCAACGGCCATCCAGCTAACTGTAGCGCCTTCTCAGCGCGACTACCACGTCTGACCAATTCCATCACTTCTCAGCCGATTCCCCAATACGGTGCACACGAGCCTACCTCGACTAGCTCTACCGTCTTCATCAGATAATCTCTAAAATATCGAGCTCCCTCGTGACGCGGCTCGTCCGATTATCGGGCCGAGGAGGCTGTCGCCGTTCAAACCGTCCCGGTTTCCCGCGTCTTTGCGTCACGTCTGGCTGGTGGCTCGTATTTTGGCGCATCATCGTGCCGATAAATCCGCGCGCTGTGATCGCGGTGTACAGCCGGGGCTCCCTGGTACACACGCTCGAGCGCTGGCAGCCGGAGCCTCTAACACCAGGTTTCGTAACGAGGCGGTAGCCGAGGGTATACGTCGTAAAGCTTCCTTAACGTCGGCCCGTGTAAACGGTGTCTTTCGACACCAGGAATTTCGATGAAATACGTTAAGAGAGGGATAACCCCGTAGGACACGATTACACGGTGGCTGAGCGCGGCGCTAGGCGGAGAGGAGATTTACGCCCAATAAATGAACCCGTCCTGCCACCATTATCTTCATGCTCGATCAGAGACGCGTATCTGGCCCGCACGGTGAGAAGTACAGAGAAGTCTTTCGGCCCCGGCTGCGTTGAGGCACCGCGAGGGGATGGAAGAGGGGGGATAAAGAAGAGAAGGGCGAAGGACGAAAAAAAAGGGGGGCGAACGGCGAGACGATGGAAGAGGCCAGAGGGATGAGACGGGCGAAGGTTGGAGAGAAAGGGCGAATGAAGGGACGGAACACGGGGGTCATTGGCCACATTAGCTACCAAATATATCCAATAAATTCTTGCCATCGTTAAATGGCCGGAATTTTATGGCGGCAGTAACTCGTACGCATGGCCGAATTTGTTGGACGATAGGATCGAACGCGGCTGAGATGCTTGCATGCGATGACTCCCTTTGCGGAGGCCCCGATGCTGCCGTGATTTCGCCATCGATGCACACACGTGCACGGCGGTTTTATGGGCCCTTTGTGGGGGACTCGCTGCTAGCGTTCGGTTATTTGTGGACGGAGTGGTTGCATTGTATCTAGTCGCGGTGAACAGCGGAGGTAGGTGTCTGGGATGGGATCTGGTTTCGTTCTGAGGGATTTAGAACGTGGGACGGAGAGTTAGTGGAGCTGCGGAAGCTGTCGTTTGCGAGTTCAAAGATAGTCGCGTTTGGGGAGTGGGGGGAATTATTTGTGGGAGTGATTTGATCGGAGGGAGAATTTTGGGAAAAAGGATCACGAGACTGTGTAGCACTGAGTGGATGAAGAGTGGGTTAAGATGGATGTAGAGATTTGGGTGTTTGTTGGGACTTTGGTAGTGGCTTTGGTGGTTGAAAGAATTGTAGAGGGTGGGTTCGTGTACTTTTCTCAGTGAAAGTTAACACTAGAACCGCCGCACCATTTTTACCTTTTTTAGTTTTTGTTTCTTCATAATTCTCTTATTTTTGCAACTGAACATACATATGTGCGTCCGTGACTTTTCTTTAAGGGGTTAGACCACCTTGACCAGGTCAAGAAACATCGCATCTTTGGGAATTTATTTCTAAGTGACAAAAATACTTTTATCGATGAAAATTTTCAGTCAAGATAGAGACATCTTTGAATGATATCTACAATTTTCTTTTTCAAATATCAAAACATTACGAAAACTTTAAATGCGTTTTTCTTGAAGCCACGTTTTCCGAAACGGTGTACACTGTCACTTGAATAAAACTCTATGGATTTTTATACAATTTTGCACAGATGTTCTTAAATGTATTCTCTATCGTCTGACCGCAAATTTTTTCGGTATTTTAATTTCTACTTGACTTATGCGTAAATAAAGTTCATTTTCTTACACACGAAAATGAGGTTTTTGCTTCGAAGTATAGCTATTTTGTTATTTTTCAACTAAAAATTGACGGTCGGATGATAGAGAATACATTTAAGAACATCTGTGCAAAATTGTATAAAAATCCATAGAGTTTTATTCAGGTTACAGTGTACACCGTTTCGGAAAATGTGGCTCCGAGAAAAACGCATTTAAAGTTTTCGTAATGTTTTGATATTTGAAAAAGAAAATTGTATATATTATTCAAAGATGTCTCCATCTTCATTGAACAATTTTTATCGATAAAAGTGTTATTGTCACTTAGAAATAAATTCCCAAAGATGCGATATTTCTTGACCTGGCCAAGGTGGTCTACCCCTTAAAGTAACTAATCTTTCGTGCTTTAAAAACAAATTGGCCACTGCAACAAATGCGCTGCGCAGCTACGTCAATATCCTACAATGCTACTTTATATTAATAAAAAGCAAATATATACTTACATAACATACTTGCACGTAAAAATTATTGAAATAAATAGTGGAAATTTATATTATGTGGTTTAGTCCCGGTCAATATGACCGATGTTGGCGGTTTTTAAGTAGTTTAAATCTTCGGCGGTTGTAGTATTAAAGAAGTGGAGGATTGCATATGCAAATTTGCATTATAATCACTTATATTATACTCATTTGTCATTATTAAAGTAGCACCAGAAGAAGATTTATACAACTGAACAAGAGGTAATTGTATTTCTGTCACATTTCATGTGATATCCCTAATGATAAGTAAATTTTACTTCACCTCTCGTTCATCCAGAAATTTGTCTAATTTAATAAAAAAAAAACTTACGTCAATCGTAACATCTTTTCACTTTCAAGTAGAAGCTAAACACTGAAGACCAAAAAACCTGAACCAGTCTTTCAATGCAAATATATCCTCCATTAAGATTATTGAATAACCAAACAAGGGAAAAGTAAAGGCTACACACCACAAATTCAATCGTGTTTTGTGAACACTGTGTATAAGCCGCATCAAGAATTATATTATACTTTTCGATCTTAATTCACTTACACTGGCACGTTACAGAAAATAATTTATTACAGGGTGCAATCATTTACTGAGAATTATCATACCCCACCAAAAGCGCAGGAATACAAATTAATCTGTTGCGATTTTTAATAGTACATGAACGGAATCTTGAGATTATTCCTGTTAACGATGCAAACTGTAGAAGAACATCTATCGTAAAAGGTATTTCTGTGACAGTCGGTACCCGATGCCTTCATCAATTCGAGGCGGAATATTTACAGCTTCCCATAAAAATTCTATTAGATAGAATCTTCTAAAAGGAATCTAACTTTTACTCTTTCTGATGGGTTCATCACCCACGGCGTCCTGGAAATTTAAAGCCCCGTCTTTCTAAGCACTTTTAAAACAGGAGGATAAATTCTTCACCTGTAAATGCTTTATGAGTTCCCGTTGATTCTCCTATTACACATAGACAAGCGTAAATATATGGGTTCCCTTGTGTCGATTTATTACTTCACGTGCCAAGTTACGACGCTTCAAAACTCCCGTGTGCATAAGTCACACAAGACAAGTAGGATTTTCTCGACTATAACCGTACAAATATTGCCTCCCAGTCTGAAAGTATTAGATCGGTGCAAAAGCACACGTTCGCTTCAGTGGACCAAAGTCTTTATTAAAAGTAGAAATGTATTACATATTTTTTTAATCAAACAATTTTCCTTGGACATCTACGACCCTTTGATCTGGAAAAATTAGGGGCAGGTGCAGTAAAAAGAGACATTTCTGTACACCTAACAGTGAGCGAGTGAACTTCTGCACCAACCTAATAGTTTAAAACAGAATATAAAACAGCAAATGCAACGTGACCATATTTTTCTATCACCTGCTTTCGAATAAATGGGTATGAACGTACATACATATAAATGAAAAAAAGAATTCCTTGTATCCCAAATGGAAACGACGAAATTTCCCTTCCAATCGATAACTTAGGTCCAACAATCGTTTCACAAAGAATCACAATGCTACATCAATACGAAACTGCCGCAAGATGTTGAGTCACGTTAGTAGTACAGAATAAAGTGACCAGTGAACCTTGTCTTCACAAGCCCAAGTATTCTTAATTAAAGCTTTCCAGCACGGTTCGAACTGGCTTTTGATTTAGAGCTCTCTCGAGGAAAGCCCGTCAAATTCTATCTAACTGTTTCCATCGCATTCCTTCACGTTTCCATCGGGAGATACATCTCGACCGCAACTTTTATGAGCGCGGTAGCACGGCCAAGTCACGTACGACAAATATCATAACTCGAATTCCGGAACTCGCCAGGCTATTGTTTGCAGATCGTTTCTTGCGCGTTTCGTCGTTATTTACGGATGAGCGGAAAAGTTGCTTGCAGTTATGATCGTGGAGGACGTGAATGATCGTGGTGAAACTGCGAGTCAGCACGTGAATCGTTTCCGAATCGCCAGCAATTTGTCTTCAAACACTCGGTGTTTCCAGGAGAATATGTTTTCAGAAAAATAGTGTTGATTTATCGTTTGGATGACTCGCGGATTCATCCTGCTAATAGCATCGCTGAGATGCAGCTTTTCAGTTGCTAATCGTTTTCTTCTCCTTTTTTTGGGGGAAGTCTGTTTCTTACAACAAGACACAATTGTTTCATATAAGTCAGATTATAGAAATTTGAAGGATTGTACAAAATTCGTAAGTTGATAGAGTGCAATGGTCAAGATCAATAGCTGTACAGTTTCTGCAAACATTGTTTCGAGCAAACTGACTATCTGGACCTCGAGGAGCAAGGAAGTTTTCACAGCAGGGGAGTTAAGCTGGAAGGTACGATAACACGCTATTGTTAGACCGTATTAACACGTCGTTACGACATTTCGCACTTGGTCTCATATTGTTTCTAAGACCAAGAGGAGGAACTTTGCGTTTTGAATATACAGTGGTGGTTGAAAGAAAGTTTAGAGTTGCTATTTTAATAAATAGCTTTAATACTGGACGTCACTTGTCATATTGGTGTCACTGATTTGTACTGGGAGCTGACACGGTTTCTTCTCGTTAAATGACTTTGTTATTCCACAGCATTTACATTTTCTTTTATCACTGGTTGCAACGTCGATGTCTCCAGTAATCAAAAGTTCAAATTTTATAACTTTTCATAGTCTTTTCCTTGATCATAATTCAATAATTCTAGCAAAGTAGTGTCACACACACTTTTGAGAGAAAAGTTACTAGTGCTGAAGAAAATAGGTGTCCTTGTCGGATTCCAGATTTTCAAATTTTTCAGTTCTAGCTTCAGATTAAAGAAATTAAACTACATCAATCAAACTACTAAATTTGACCACCCCCACTTTAGGGAATAAACTAAATTTAAGAAAGTCTTGGAATCCACTTACCCTCCAGAAATCGGATTCCAGATTTTCATCATGAATCCACAAACATTTAGCTGTACTGTGTACTGTGATTTAGTCAGAGTAAGTTCAACGACCCAGTGGTCATTGGCAAATATTTGAATATAAAATGTTATACTAGATTTCTATAGGAACGAAAAAGAAAATGCATTTGGATATTTCCAATCTTCATGGGTCTCTAGATTTGCCAATTGTACCCAGTCTAATGAAATGATCGAAAATTTTACATTTTTAAATTGTAATATCATTAACTAGTGAGGTTGTGTCCCATGGACCCCATGATGATGCTTGAGATGCTTGTTAATTTCGACGTTTTTTCACGTAAGGATACAAAGACACTAATTGCATCTTTATATTCTTCACAAATAACACTTTATTACTACAGAAAAAATAGTCCAAATTTTGCTGTATAAATAGAAATAAAAATTGTAATAAGTCTGATCCCACGTCACTGCTTAAGGGTTAAAAAACAATTAAAATATTCTTCTATATGTATTTTGTATATAAAGTTGGGGATCCACCTGGAAGCAAAACTAAGCTACGCTATGCTGTGCTATGTCCAAAACTGAGAATTATTCGAATAATCTTCGAATAAAATTTTCGAATCATCTTCGAATAAAAATTCATTCGAATAATCTCGCATAATAATTGCGAATAAAACGAAGTAATTCGAGAACAACGAATATTTTTTTATTCGAATAATCTCGAATAAGAATTGAAAATAAAGTGCATAAATAAAAGGACACAGAGTTTCTGAACAAATGAGAACGTTCCGTGAGTCAATGCTCACCAGTACACCGCTGGAGGCCTTGAAATTGGTAAAAATCGCCGCCTCCCTCCCGGAAACGGACACCGTGGCGGGATTACAAATTACTTAATTATCACGCGGCTGCTCGAAAATGCAGCTGGATACGTGGAAGAAAATCAAGGGACACGAGGAACTCCCCGGGATAGGTGCTAGGCATACATTATTTCGCGAGACCGCCGCTGAAACGAATTGACCCCCGGGGTCAGGAATAGAGCGGCGCGCGACAGGAATAAAGATGGCGTCTCTTCTTTTAGCCGACGTTAATTATTCTCGCCCCGAGACTTCTTTTTCCACGAATTCCCCGCGAACGTTTCGAAGAGCGCTTGGATGCTGGCCGAAGGAAAGAAGAATTATAATCGAGAGGCTGTCGGGCTGGTGACTGATCATCCTCTCGTTCCTGAGCACCGAGGATGCTCTGCGTTTAAATTTTAAATCGAGTTCAGGGGGTTTTTTCTGCGGAGAAGTCACAACGATGGGAATTATCCACTTTGGCGAGTAATTAATGGAAGGCAGGTGTGACGAAAGCGATCTCTGCTTCCTGTTTTAGATTATACTCTTGGTTAGTTACGAGTGAGAGGATGCAAGTGTGTGTAATTGGAGTGGCAAGTAGTTGGGAACAGATGTATGTGGAATAATTCGAATAAATTCTTCGAATAGTCGAATACCTATTCGAATAATTAGGAGTATTCGAATATTCGAATCTTCGAATACTTCTGATTACTCGAATATCATATTCGAATACTTCTGAATACTCGAATATCATATTCGAATACTTCTGAATACTCGAATATCATATTCGAATACTTCTGATTACTCGAATATCATATTCGAATACTTCTGAATACTCGAATATCATATTCGAATACTTTTGATTACTCGAATATCATATTCGAATACTTCTGAATACTCGAATATCATATTCGAATACTTCTGAATACTCGAATATCATATTCGAATACTTCTGATTACTCGAATATCATATTCGAATACTTCTGATTACTCGAATATCATATTCGAATACTTCTGAATACTCGAATATCATATTCGAATACTTTTGATTACTCGAATATCATATTCGAATACTTCTGATTACTCGAATATCATATTCGAATTCTCTGGTATTCGAATACTTAGATTGTTCGAATACTCTGGAATTCGAATACTTAGATTATTCGAATATTTGTTATAGCCCTTCTATTGTGGATGGTGAGTTCAGTATGAATATAGCTATATATTTTAAAGATGATTGTGCTCTGAATAATTTTGCCTAGTAATTCCATGAGCAATGTACGGTAAGTACCCTCATCTGGGTAAGATTTTAAACCCGCATTTTGCTGAATCCCGCCTATTGCGCCACAAAAAAAGGAAGAAAAAACCCAAATATGTACTAATTTAACGCAATTTGTTGGTGTAATAAAGACATATTATTATTATTATTGTTATTATTATTGTTATTATTATTGTTATTATTATTATTGTTGTTGTTGTTGTTGTTGTTGTTATTATCTATATGACTTTATTGATTTATCAACTGAAAGTTTTAATAATAAAAAGGATTTTGAACTACGTAACCCATTTTCAGGGAAAGTTGGACTTACCCTGATTGGCTACTGAACCCTTCGTGTGTGTATGATTTGATCACCTTTTGTAATGAAAGTTAATTTCCAAGGTGAAACAACTATCCTTTGATACACTGTTAATTTTATACTCTGCAAAGAAGAATTCTGGAAGTAGGAATATAGATGCTTAGCGAAGTCTACAGTAGTTGGAAATTATGTCTTCTAATGAAATACTGATATTTCCTAGCCATGGTTTATCCAGACTTTAATAACGTTTAATAGGTAGTAGGTATCATACCATCTTACTCAACACAGTACTGAACTGTTCAATCAAATGGTACACGGTTGTATGGATTACTTAATATTCGATTGCAGAGAACGTAGCTGCTCGAATTAAGTAACGCAGGTAGAGAAGTAGCACAAGTCGGCGATGTAATTTCTTAGGTTCATGAAATAACTGAATTACAAAAAATGTACCTACATTATCGTTATCCGTGTATTTCGATGCTTGAACATTGGAATAGTTTAAGCAACCTCGATAAAAACTGTTGAGTACGGTTCTCGTGTATACATTATCCGCTTCAACCGCACCCAATTCATATTTGCATTCGCCACCTCCCCTCCCGCGCCTTCGTTACGCATTCCACCGATCTTTTTAGTTTAGAGATACTTCTGCTTCTTTTTCTCGACGAACAGCTGTTAAGGATAGTACAATTGGTTAAACAAAAATGATATTTTATGTTATAGATCGATCTGAATTCCGAGCTCCGTTGTAATTTGAATTCACCCTCCTCAAGTTTCTGATCTGTATCAAATCCCGCCTGATCGTGATTAAATTGTAATTGATATAAGTGGCGAGTGCATAATAAGTGATCGGATGCTAATTTTCTAATACCGAGATAAGAAACTTATTACCAATTTCTGTTTTTACGCAGATACCAGTTTTCTTCATTTCAAGTCAGACTTACATTAGAACCAATTAAATCATCCGGCGTTGAAGAAAAATGAAGCAGAAAATCTGAATAGCAATTCAGCATTAATAAGTAATTGAAAGCTAATCGAATAATATTAAAATACATTATCGGCGAAGTACAGTGACCAAACCGTTGGCGATTAAACGCGAAGACGTAGAGGAGGAAGCTACTGTTCCTTCCGCTTGCTCCAGCATCTGCAAGGCTGACCGCTTGAAAAACGCTCAGGCGATCAGGTAAAAGAGTTTGCACGCGTGCAGCGCGCGTGCACGCACCTTCTTCGTATATCCGCATCCGGGGTTAGCGAGGTACTTAATGAACGATGAAGGTGGCTGGGCTGCGTGCGGACCGTCATTATAAATCCCATACTCGACGAGCCATTATTTTCTGAACGCACGAGCTCCCTCCCAAGTTACGTTTGAATCTCTCGAATCACTGGAGGAGCAATGGTCGTTGGATGGTAAAGTGTTCATCGATTGCTTAGTGTACCACGATTCGTTGGATTTGGCAAAGCTGAAATGGAGAGTGACAGAAATCTTGTATCACTAGGAAGGTAGTGTAATTAACTGTCCTTGCTCTGTCTCATATAATAAATAATTTCGAGTTGTCAAAGAGATATGTACAGCCTTACAATAAGTCTGTTAGAGATAGTGACTTATACTATCTTCAATAGTTTTGCTCGAAAGTAAGACAATATTTTCCTGTAACCAAGTTATACCACTACTGCTCTAACTTTTCAGTACCTACAGTTACCAACTGCCAAGAGCCTTCAGGATCCTCCAAGCGAATCACTAGTTCGTTTATTAAACTAATTACAAGTCCCCCAGACTAACTGTAGGGCGGGGGTGGCGAGCCAATGGCACGCGTGCCAGAGGTGGCACGTACGAGAATTTTGCTGGCACGTTAATCATTTACAGGTGCTATCATTAATATCTATGTATTAATCTAAAATAATTATTATATGGTCAGATACACCTACGAAAATATTTTTGGTCAGCTTTTACTATACGACAATGTGTATGTCAAGTTTTGAGTTAATTCCAGAGATGAGCAAAAAATTATTCGTCATGTGTCGAATAAAATGGCTCCTGGTTAACTTTATTCGTCGAATAAAAAAATTAACTTTATTTGTCAAGTAATCTGAAGTTGAAGTAACTTTTATTTGATTCGTTATTTAGTTAATGCCCAACTCTAGTAAATTCTTAAGAAAATCTATGTTAATTTCTAAACTCGTCTCAATAAAATTCTGCAATGATTAATTTCCTACTAATCTTTCCTCTACTAAAAGCTGCCCAGCACGTCAGCAATTCGATAACTATTATTCATACATTTTTGGCACGCGCAGATGAAAAGCTTCGCCTCCCCCGCTGTAGTGTCTATCGAGAACTAAACTGAACCTGTCCTAACTTCAACCTAAACTAAAATCAGCAGTAGAATTAATTCCAAGCTACCGCCATCCCCAAAATGAAGTTACAATAAATCAAATCCAACCAGTACAGTGAATCCCTAACACCTCTGCGATCCCTCTTAGCCAAGAAGCAACGAGGCAGATCAAGCCACAGCAACTGATTTCCATTGCACAAGTCAGGACCATTGACTGAGAAGCTAGAATCCACTTCCAGGAGGGTCCACGAAGCGCGCAGACTGCCAAGTACAACAATAAACCCCGTTACCACGTCGCACACTAATGTTCCGGCACTAAAGGGGTGCAGAGCTTAGCGTTGCAAGCATCCAGTCGCCACCGGGACAATAATTCCCCGGCTCGGCGACCTTTAAAGGCCACACATGTGCGCGGGGTGAAAGAAACGCGTACGTAGGAAGAAGGGGAGATTAGTGTCACGGCGTTAACGCGATCACCGCCGTCAGCAGGCCGTGGCCTGCTGGACGTCGCCGAGGGATCCGCGCGCGGCGCTGTAAATCTGCCGTAAGTTATGCGCGACCAGGAGGGCCGCCCGGCAGCGCCATTAAACCGGGTTATGCCCGTTTCAAGTGGAAAATCATAAGCACCGCAAATACGCCGTTATTACTATAGACGCGCCACGAGCACGCCACTTACTTTGTAATCATGACTAATGCATAATGCAGTAGCCCGGTGCAGCGGTGCCAGTGCATGCGTGTGTCATTCACTGCCTCTATGCGGGTGCGTGCAACGGTCTGCGCCGCTGCTCGTCACTGTGGCTAGATAGATGTCCAGGTATCAAGAGACGCAGCGCGCCTGGGCTGGCAATTAATGCGCGATTATCGTTTACGAACACGTAATCGTTGGAGGGGGAGTAGTAGCTGCGGCTGACTACGGTCCGTAGAGTAGCCTGCTTTACAGTGAGTCACAAGTTTGTTCTTATAAATTTAGAAGAATAACTGGAATTGAGGCACTGACAAGGGAACACCGCCAACCCGGATTCAACGATTGGAACGCAACTTTGTGGGGTTTTAGAGTGACTCGAAACAAGAACAACGGTGTGTTTCATTTGGGGTCTATCGCCCTTTAAGGGGGTGAAAACTAGCCTCGAAGTCAATTGGCACTTCCACTTTTTCGCGTATAACTCTCAAAGTACAACAGACAAAAAAACGGGTACAAACTGAAAATTACACTTTTTAATGTATATATGATTATAGGTATTTAAGGTATATAGGATTTTTTTACAAAAATTTTTTAATAAAGAGTTAAAAAAAGTATATAACTGACGAAAAAACTCTTTTTAAAATTTTGTTAACGCAAGTTTGTAGCGCTTATTGCATCATTAAACTTTTGTTTGAAATATTTTTTTCTGTCTGTTGTACTTTGAGAGTTATACGCGAAAAAGTGGAAGCGCCAATTTGACTTTGAGGTTGGTTTTCACCCCCTTAAAGGGCGATAGGGCTGAAATGAAAGATACCGTTGTTCTTGTTTTGAATCACTCTAAAAACCCACGAAATTGCGTTCCAATCGGTGAGTCCAAGCGCGGTGTTTCCTTGTGAGAGCAAAAACGGACTAATACACATTTTTTGCGAAATTGAATTAGTAGCAATAATGATAGGTATGTAGAATGAATATGGAATGAGAAAGATTTTTTTTTCAACGTGGGTTAATCCGTTTTTCCTCTGAATGCCTCAATTGGGGAAACCACCTCCTTGCTTTGCCTTCTTGATGCCTAGACTGACATCGCTTGATCCCTAATTCTGATGCATAAAGTAAGACTACACGCAAAATGTGGTCGAACGAATTGACAATCGTGACAACAAAGATGGCTGAAGAAGGTCACTTACAAGGGAAGTTAGGCAACCCGGAAATTCAGAAAATAATGCAACTTTGTGTGCAAGTAGAGTAGTTCATTCGCGACACAAACCTATTTCTTGTTGGTGCCACAGTGCGGATGTAGGGGGTGAAATCACACCTTGAAAGAAATGCAGAATTTTCTTTTTCGAGGAATATATTGAGAACGGTGAGAAATATCGGAAAGAAGTTTAAAAAAAATTGTATCTTTTTTTTATATCTACAAAACTGCGTAAAAGTAAGTATCGAATTAAGGATTGATAGTGTGGATTCTTCGATAATTATTTTTACGCAGTTTTGTAGATATAAAAAAGATACATTTTTTGTTTAAACTTCTTTTTCATATCTCTCACCGTGCTCGAGAAATTCAACGAAAAAGGAAATTCTGCCTATTTTTCAAGGGGTGATATTTCACCCCTTAAAACCACACTATAGCACCAACAAAAAATAGGTTTGTGTTACGGATGAACTACTTCACTTGCACACAAAGTTGCATAACTTTCTGAACTTCCCTTGTTAGAAGTTGGTTTGCCCTTCTGTTTTGCGACTCAACCCCCGCAATTATGCACCATCCTTGAGGTCCATGGGGTTGACAAGGAACATGTTCATTGGCTAGTAGAGGAGATTGGGGGTGCAGCGATACCTCTACACCCTCCACAAGGGGGTGCTTCAACTAATCTTTCTGTTTCGAAAGTTTTCACTCAACCACCGATTCGTTCCCACTTAAATATCTTCTTCAGTTGCACTGTCAAAAAAGTATCTCATATGTAATTTGAATTTATAGTTTCGTGATTGAAAGTTCCTTCAAAGAGCAACGTTTACTCTATTTACTCAATCCTGTATGGTTTGAATGCTGCATCCAAGCCCATCAAGGACGGAAATCAATAAAAGCGAAAAGTCCAGCACGGTGGAACGTACTGCGCGCAGAGAACAGACACGAAGGTGAATTACCATTACGGTTAAGTAGGTGAAGGCACTTGGTGCACGCGAGGAATCATCCCGAGGGAGAGAACGTCGCGACGCCACTATGCAAAACGAGGTCCCGCGGCGTGAAATATGGACGCGATGAGGTCGACGTTATACGACGATCAAAAAGTTGGAATTACAGACGTTCTGGGGTGCTCGAATATCGTCTCGTTTGCGAACTTTAAACGCGTATCGCTAGGTGCAAATGAGGCCTATAAATTTCCACCAGGGTTGCGCCTGAAAATCGCTCGACATTGGATCATTTCGCAGGACTTCTCGTGGAATCATGTATTCTCGACGCCAAATGTAATCGTACAGTTGAATCGGTTTTTTATTCCGTTTTGTGAAAGGGGCTTTAGTTTGAAGGTGTTTGCACGTAATATTGCACAGCTGTTGCGTCACTCGATGGTTTAACAAAGTAATTCCCAGTTTGGAACCTTGGGAGTGATTCATGACGTTTCATAGTTTTCAAGTGGAGCATATGTGCGAAGTCTTAGTGATATCATTTTCAAGAAGAAGAAAGGTTAATCCATGAAAGTATTCTTCGAATTAAAACAATACTTAAAATACAATAAATAACTGAAATGAGCCACGAGTAGCTTCAATTCTCATGCTATTTTCTTCCAATATTCAACTCCACGTTGACCCAACAGTGAAAATCATCCATTTGAAATCTCTATCGCTATTCACTCTGACTGAAAGTTAGAGCGATTCATCTCAAGAGCGAAAAACAAACGCTAAAGCCGGGAATCCATCGGGAAGCTAAGCCAAGCTAAGCTCAGCTATGCTATGCGATGCTATGTTTTAACGTAGCTTTTGGTGGAAACGGTTCCGTAAGAATGTATTGAAGCTAATTTTTTTAAAACGTAGCATGGCATAGCATAGCATAGCTTAGCTTCCCGGTGGATTCCCGGCTTTAGCGTTTGTTTTTCGCTCTTGAGATGAATCGCTCTAATTTTCAGCGAGAGTGCATAGCGATAGAGATTTCAAATGGATGATTTTCATTGTTGGGACAACATGGAGTTGAATATTGAGAGAAAATAGCATGAGAATTGAAGCTTCACAATTTTCATCACTGTGTAAAAAAAGAAATCCAGTTACAAAACTACTGAACTAACCCTAGAACCAAAATCCGTCCTCCACAGGGCAACGTCTCTACCAACTGACCTATCCAAGCCAACGATAAACTTTCCTTCGCAATTCTAATATAATATCTCTGATTATCATCCAAAACAAGCAGAGCAACTTCCGTTCTCCAAAAGAAATCTGTCCCCTCTTCAGCCATGACCCAACACCTTATAAATCTCTGAAGGGGAACACAACAGCCTTCCAAGATTTGCCTCCTACACCTAACGTCTTACGTACTTTGTGTTTGTCCACGATTCTTCCACTTAGCCGTTCATCAAGGCCTGCTGTTATCGCGGGGAGACGAAACGACGGCGGCGAAGAATGCTGGCTCCGCGAAATCATCGTGGAGCTGGAGATCGCGGCGAGCGTCTGGCTCAGCATTCTTATCAAGTATTCCGCGGCCGCGAATGCACGATCCGATCGAGAGCTGACGGTAGACCGCATAATAAGACCACGTATTCTTCCCGCCGAGGCGTAACCTTGGTCGTGCGGAGAATGGTCGAATCAGCTGTTTCAGGTGGAAGGCCTCCCGTGGTACACAATGGGCTGTCACGTGACTGGCAAGCGTTTATTAGCCGACGGGAGACGAGGATACGGGTGGCGAAGGGAGGAGCAAGGAGGGCGGTAGAATTTATCGCGGTTCCCGTTAATTAACATCCCTTAGGAACACGTGGTCCTGACAAGCTAAAGTCTACCTTGCAGCCTGTGGAAGAGTGGTGGTGGTTCGAATCCTGGGTAGGGCATTTATTTCAGGCCAGATATTTGTAAATTCGTTAGAAGCGTGATGGCGAGTGTGGAGTAAAGTTCAATCCTCCTCTGATGGAACAATCAGTGGGACTTGGGTGATGGTTGCTATTAAAGATCTGACATCTCGGAAGGAGATGAAAATATATGTCCTATGAAGAAATTTGATAGAACTTATAGAGTGTTCATTTTTCGACCACATTTCCCTAGGAAAAAGGCTACTGCACTTCTCAGATGCACCATTGCACTTACGAAGCAGCACAGTCACAAGAAAATAGACCTTATTAATACCCTTTTAAAATTTAGCGTTTAAAATCGGACGCTATCTCTCTAGAACTTGTCATGACTACAAACCCATCTTAAAGCTTGGTGGAATGCGCATCCTTAAGCAACGCAGATTTATGTGGGATATGATATTCATTTATAAGGTGCTAAATAATTATACACATTGTACCAAGGTATTGAAACTATTCAAACTACACCTAGGATACTGAGAAGGCTTTCCATCTTCCATCTAAATTCTTAAAAAACAACTTTCAGTAAGGATATCATTATCAATAAACTATGCAAGTCTGCTAACAAAGTTGAACCTGTTGTTGACCCTTTCTCTGGACCCCTATATACGTTCAAGAGCGCAATGGCTAACTTGATAGGCGACCTTATACCTACCTAGCATATAAGTCCTCAATAATTAATTCCAAATTATATGTTCCTTTTTAATTGTACACTACCGTTTACCACTCACGTCTGTACCAAAGGGTAGTACCCGTTAATAAATACATTATTATTATTAATACAGTTTGAGGCATCCTGTCTGAAAGAAATTTCATCTCAACGTTTCGCCAGAATTGCAGGTAGCCTTATCAAGGATCAAGTGACACACTGACACTGTACAAGAAAGAACACCTGTATAAATGCAGACCACATCCTCAAATTTCTGATTAGATCTTTCTGAACCATCCAACTATTCCCCCCCCAGTGTCCTTCCATCCCCAACCAAACACGAGACACACTGCATCCCAAATTAGGCGATGTACCCCGTACACTAGTGCCTCCGCTCAAAAACCCATCAGCGCCTCTATCTCCAACTAAGCATAAGTCACACTCCACCCCAATTAAGCGACGCACCTAGTAACCAATACCTCCGCTGAACAACCCACAGTGGAACCCAACGTCCACATCTCCGCCAACACGTGAGAGACCCCGAAATCGTTTCTCCACCTGCTCTCGATGAGCTAAGGCACACCGGTACAAGAGGCTCCAGGAAGAGAAGCACGCACTGTTCACCGTTTGTTCCGCCGGTGGCAGACAGCGTGCGGTGACCTCTGTAGCCCCGTCGTATGGGGAACGAAAAGAGCAGAGGAGGCCGAGGAAGGATAAGAGGAACGAAGCTGGGAAGAGGAGGAAAGGTACGTTGCTGCGTGACGTAGCTTTCGCAGGCCATCACGCATATGTTACCCTCCGTGAGGGGCCCCGTGCGCGGCCACAATGCGATCCCCGGGGTCATTCCACCTCGGCCACCTCTTCAGCTCCTTCGTATCCATCCGAAGCCTCTTCCGCGGACGCCGTCCGCCCGTTTCGTGAACTTTGTTCCGCCTAGGCCAGCCCGTAGGTGTCCCGGGGTTTCGTCCACGGGCACCTAAGCCTCTCCTCAGGGTCGCGTGTTGCGAGGGAAGGACGTGTAGGTGTCGTGAATGCTGGGCGTGACTCGCGTGTCACTCCCGCCGGATGAAGATCGACGATACGCCCGTGCCGAGATGCCCGGCTGAATGGAGGAAGTTCGCCAAGGTAACGCGCCTTAAATGATAATTTTTCCCGCGTTCCTTTTGCGCGAGGAGACGAGAACGAGTGGGTGTGCTGGCAGACACGCGAGGGAAGGAAGCGGGACCGCGAGTGGAGGTCTGAGGAGGCGATGGGAGGGGTTGGAGGGGGAGTGCAGCGAGACGCGGAGTGGGGGAGGGTGGCAATGCACTACTGGTTGAAAGTTGCAACGTGTATGGACTTCTGCGAGGAGCAGAGGTTTTGTGGGGTTGGTGGAAATGGGAGTTTGACTGTAGGAGGTTGTTGATTATTGTTATTCTAATTATTTATTCTTCTTTATTACGCAGAAAATGTGGAAGTTTTAGATTTTAAGGGGGGAGACCACTGTAATGGTCTGAAAAGTAAGGGTGCTTTGGGGAATTTGTTGTCAACCAAACGACGCAAGTAAATCAATGTATTGGTTAGTATAGTTAATATGCATCTACATATTGAAGGGTAAGAAAATTTTTTTTCAATCAAATTCATAATTCCGTTTCCGGTATACTTTTCGTCAAAATGTGCGCTGCTGCAAAATCGTGCCTGCGGGGTTGGCAGTCGCCTACCTAGCCATATGGTTAAATTGAATTCAAAAAGACAAAAATATTTAGAAACTAGAAGCCTGCGTCTTTTACGATAAAAAAATCAATATCGCAAAAGATAACAAAATGGCGAACGACTGAAAAAGAAAATCATTTTTGGGGTAAAGATATTGATAAAAAAAAAATAGGAGGCCGTAAATTAAAAAAACTGATCGTCACGTAATAGAGACGGGGTTTTCGTACAATAAATACCCTTCCTCGTGTCAATAAAAAATACTTGAACACTTGTACGTTTGATAAACGAGAAAATTGAATAAAACGTAACATAGTTGATTATTGCTCGTCTTTATAAAATTGCTACTTCTTTTTTCTTAGTATGTGTGTAACTTTGCCACTGTAATCCAGAGATAAGGCTATTATTGCCGATTTTTATGTGATTTAACTGTGCATATCGTAAAAACTCATATTCAACTTGTGGTGGGTAGGTAAATTTAAATGTTAATAATATTACATTTTATAATTGGCCATATTGTTAGCAAGAAAGCGTTTGAACCACCAAGATCAACAATTATATCTCAGAAAAAGGAAAACCACAAGTGTCAATAAAAATAATAATAATCGAATCGCATTTCGGAAACCACTGTTAAGATAATTAAATAGAATGAAACGATTGCTACCTATGTGCTAAGGAATATCCCAGTGGGAAAACACAGACATGTGGCAAAACGTTTTATTTTCTATTTTATCAATCGTGCCTACAACAAGTGATCAAATACGTTTGAGGAAAATGTACACGATAAAGAAATAATTCAATGAGATTCTAAAGTAGTCAGGTTTTTGGAGAAAGCATATATATATATAATCAGAGTTCTCCTGGGTTATGTTCTCGAATTTTACGTAGGCTAACAAGGGAAGATCCCGAACCCGAAAATTCAAAAAATCCTGAAACTTTGTGAATATGTAGGGGATTTCCTCCTGCTTACAACGCAATTTTTATTTGCTGCCCAAATTCACTAGAAGGGAGTGAAATTAACCCCTGAAAATCCAGCGATTATCCGATTTCGTGTTATAACTCGCGAACTGTAAGAGATAGAAAAAGTTTCATGACAAAAGTTACATCTTTTAATTAGATCTATCATTTGGTAAAAAAAAATATTTGATAGTTCACGAGTTATAACACAAAATCGGAAAATACCCGGATATTCAGGGGTCGCTAATTACAGCCCCTTAGAGTGAATTTGGGGAGCAAGCAAAAATTTCGTTGTAAACAAGATGAAATTCCCTACGTATTCGCAAAGTTTCAGAATTTTTTAAACTTCCAGGTTCGAGAAGTTCCCTTGTAAGTGGGACTTACAGTTTTGCACGACGATGACTCAGCTTTTTTTTTTAAAGCTACAGAATGCGTGCCTGTTGATTTGTGAGAAGAAAATAGAAAAAGAAGCGCAGGTAGCTAACCGTGACGTTATTAGCGATCTTGAGAGGAATCGGCTGCAAAGCAGAGGCGCAAGAAGCTGGAGAAAAAGCTGAAGTCCATGTAGGAATGAGAAATCGTGCGGGGGGAAGCGCAGAAGTAGAAATGCAGGAAGCAGAAGCAAAAGTAGCAGAAGAAACAGGAATAACAGCGAAGATACAAGCAGAAATGGCGATGCAGGAAGTAGAAGTAGGAGTGGAAGCAGGAAGAAAAGTGGAGGTACCCGTAAAAGCAGAAAGTTGAAGCCCGAGTGGACGTACGAATGAATAGCAGCAATTACAGAATCAGGAAATTAGTTGGAAACTAAGTGGACAGAAGGACAGAAGACTAAATACACAGAAAAGAACAATCAAAACAACCAAAAAGAGCAACGAGTTAGCAGACCCAAGTCAAATTGCAAGCGATTAATCATCTCGAATGAAAGCAACACAGGCCTGAATCCAACAACCCGAACAGAGGTCCGAGTAGAATAACACGCAAGGTCCAATCCTAGCGAGCAATAATTCTCCGAACGGTTTCATAATTCCTGACAAGGTTATCGCGATATTTGTATCTGAAATCGTAAAAGGCAACATCTCTCAACATCTTTACGATCCTCCATTACAAAGCCCCGGAACGTCTTGCGCGGTAAACACGTTTTCTACGCAATGATCGAGACACGCGACGATAAGAGCCGTCGGAGATTCGACGAGGAATTCTCATCGCCGGGACTCGAGGGAATCGCGGGGATGGAAACGCGGACTCCCACGACTCCGTCGCTATCCGCGGGAGGTTCGCGCTCGCCTCTCCGTCCGCGCAGCCCGGTGGTTCCCCGGCTAAATGGGTTGCGTAATTGTTTTATCACGGCCGGAGTAAACGGCAGTCGAAAGGGCACCGAGAAGTGGCCTGCCGAGCGCGATCAGCCGGTAGGTTCTTACTCCACTTCCGTTCCCGATGAAGCTGGCGCGACACTCCGCGGCCGCGAGTTAGCTGCAACGACGCTCGGAATCGCTTATAACATCGCGGGAAGATAAAAACGATTAGATATGCATCTAAGCAGGTTAATAAACCACCCACACGTCAAGCAGCGGCCGCACACACGACGCGGCTGGAAACTTTCCACACGTAGTTCCAGTTGCAGTCTTACACGTCCTGGCACCGTTTCCCTCTCTCTCCCACGAGCTGCCCGCTCGTCGACGCTATCTCGCCCTTTCCAGGCCGCGCGCGTTAAACCGAGAGGAGAACCGCGATGACGAACGCAGTTCCTTCGTCCCGTGCGCGAGCAGCGATTAAACGCGAGCGGGACGCTCTCGTGCCATCGATAGGCGGCGGGGGAGGCTCTCGAGGGAGGAACACCGGTGGCGAAGATCGAGGACGAGGTGCAAACTGGACGGCAGGGAGACGGTAGGTCGCAATGACGCTCGCGAAATTGTTTTCTTTTAGGTAGATGGGAGGAGACGCAGGAGGGGCAGGCTCAAGGTTGGAGAATAAATTGCGGCGTCGATTTGCGTATCTTGATTTCCGGTGTTGTGTAGAGAAACGCTGCATAGAACGACGAGGGGAACTGTTATTTTAAGGATACTGCGATTGGCGGTTGAGGAGAGTAAGGATTTGAGGCTGGAGCCTTGACGCCGTGGAAAGGAACGAGCCTGTGGTGACAGTGGGAGGTCGTGTGTACAGGTGTCACAAGGAAAATTTGTTAATGAATAACTAATGTGGCGCGAGGAATTTTCCTTACAAAGTCTAGTGCAATTGCGCGCCTACTACTAGCTCCACGTGTCAGTAATAGTAGCACTGACGTATACCGGAAACTTTCAAAGTTGCCAGCTCAGCTCGATCGACGATCTACCGCGAAACGTTCGACCACTTCAATCCCCTCTAAGTCCAGTTCCTAAATCCACGCCTAACGATCTCCATCTTGCTAGTACTCGTCGCTCAACCCCAGAGGAACTGCGTCCAAGCTGCAACGTCAACGTGAATAGACAACAGTATCATCCCTGGTCACTCTAATTATCAACGAAGAGTTATATCTCTGCAGAGTGACTTGGCCACGCGTGGAACGTCCACGTTGCAGCTTGCATGTGAATCGTCAGCATCCTTCGGGCCACCTGACGATTAAAGCGCCAGGTGAAGGTGTCCGCCGATGGTCGACAAAGAGCAAGGTGTCTTCGTGCGCGAGAAACGATTAGCACCGACAATCCACTCTCGTTCTGCGCCACGGCGGGACAAGGGGAGAGGGGCCCCAAGGACGCGGGGGAGGAGTGGAAGTCAGGTACGTGGGTCGAGCAAGGGTCAGAGCCGGACCACGACGAGTCACCTGCGGTGTGACCGATGCGAGCAGCCAGCGAACGCGCTCGCTATCATCTCGCGCAGGTCCCTGGCCTTCTTCGTCATCGTAGCTAATGCTAACTGCTCGGCTGGTGGCGTACAGTCCGCTGCAAAACTCGCTGGGACCTTCGCGTCGCCAGCGCACCAATACCCCGCGACTTAGCATTGCTGAAGCATGGAACGCTCAGGCAACTGGGTAGAATGAATGCAGAAACGGATGATGACCTGACGCTGGGCTTCGTTATCGGGTAGAGTGTTGGTGGAACGGATAGGAGAAGTAGATATGGTGCTGTAGTGTTCAGACGTGATCCGCGCGGTTTTGATTGGGTAGCTTGGGATTCGGGTGCGTGGAAAGCAAATTTGGTGGGTTCGGAGTTTGGGGGTATTACTTTGTGTTGGGATTGAGGCGTGTGGAAGTCATTCGTGGGATTTTTTTCTCACATATCTATGACACTTTAGTGTGTTAAGTGTTGTGGGGGATGTGTGTTCTGATTTCTGGGCAGTTCTACTGTAGTTTAAAACAGGGTTCGAAAGAGTTCTGGAGCTTTTCAGTAGGTTCTATTTGAAACATAGATCGTGGAACTTGTTTTAAAAATGTTCTCACAATATAAGTTCCCACGAAAACTGATAATAACAGTTCTTGAAAATAAAAGGTCTAGTTCGAATGGAATTTATAAAATATAAAAATAACAATTTCTCTATAACAGGAACAGGTATTTTATTCATCAATATTAAAACAGTTCTCAACCGTTGCAACAAATGCTGAATACTATTCAATGAATAATTATTACAGTTAAATTGATATTCTGAATGTGTTATTTATTTGTGATATTTACTACGTAGATAATTTCTACGCAGATATTATAGATTTTTTTTTTGTATTTTGGATGATGTAAATTATAAAAAAATGATATTTAGGTATTATTCTTGACAACTTCTCTTTTCCGTTCAATACTTCTTACGAAACTACTAATTACTGATGTTATGATTTCCATATCTTTTATTAAATAAACACGAAGAATATGATATTATATAGTTAAATAAAACTAGTACCTAATAGTTTAGTAGGTACTTTTCTTTATCTTATAGAACCTTTTTTAATAAATATTCTAATATAACTGTTCTCCAGGAACTTTTATTATATAGGTTCTAAAATATCTGTCCCATGAGAACACTTTCTAAAGAAGTTCCTAAAGGTAACATTTCTTTCAATAAAAATTCCAAAGGAACAGATATCCTCTAACAGAATTATGTTAAAAATAAGAGTTCCAGAACTTTTTCGATCCCTGGTTTAAAACATTACTTTTAAGACGCGACTGAATTGTAAGCACATGTAACTGTGTGCAAGTTCTGTAAGAACTATAAATCGGTATTAGTTGCTACACTGTGATCAGAAGGATGGATCGCGGTGATTTATGATCTTGAGCTGCAATGTGAGTGCCGTCTAACTGTAGATTACGAAGACCAGTGTATGTTTCAATAGAAAGTGGTGCAGAAACTACTATCACCTTATTTAATTGTGTTGGGAACCATCGAGAGTAAGCAAAGCTTACACAGAGCTGTAAAATACCGTACAGATAATACGAGGTGTATTTATACGTTTTTGAAATGGAACTTCTAACATATAATGGATACTAGTTTCGTGCCTGAAAGATGACGAGGAGTTATTATATTGTTAGGTACGTAGTAGTAACTTGTGCAAGTTAAATCGCAGGTATTGATGGCGATAATGGGGATCGTATGTTACATCGTTACTATGAGGCATGTTGGGAATATCGGAATACAGGTGTGGCGGCTGATACTGTCTGAAGGAGATTTCGCTGTTTCCATAAACGAGAAAGTGATTGAATTAGGCGAAGCTTGATCTTTGAATTTTTAAGCACACTGAGTCCTGTGAATCTGCGGATGAGTCACGTTTGTATTACATCAGTGACTGGCATTCGACGTGGTATTCTAAACTAAGAAAACGGGGGTTAAATTTCATCGTTGGCACTGACAACGTACTAAGCACCGACACTAATGCCTACTAGCTTTTAATGTAGTCTTATACTGCAGAGTTAATTAGTGATCAATTTTTAGTACCGAATGTAATATCATGGACGTAGCGAAGTTGGGACGGTTGTCGGTGCTTGCCCCCCTCCCACCGGTACAAGAAAAAAGTAATAAATTAGTCGCTCGTCCAGAATTAAATTAATTTATTACGGAATAACAATGAATTAAATTGTGAAGTAATTCCACATCACACCACCTTATATTAATTCATAACCCTGTACATGAATTCAAAATTTGGTTTCACTTTATTTATTGCACCTTCCTGAATGAAATCCTAGCTACGCCCCTGTGTAATATAGTGCAAATTTAACATTTGGAAATAAAATAATTGTGAAACAAGAAGTCTGTCTCTACCAGAGTTGGGCAAAGTGTAATCTAATTACAAATTAAGTCAACTACCTAAATTAACGATTACAGAAAATAATGTGTAATCAATTACACAATTACATTTCAATCGTAATTTGTAATCCGATTACATTTTGCCCAACAATGGTCTGCACCAATACTTTTACATTCCACTTCTCGTTTTCCTATTACTGTCCCTTTAATCGCCCACCAGGTTCATTTACCTCGCCAAAAGGGAACAAAGCGAACACACGAGCCTCCCCCCAACACGCCAGAATCGATAGCCCCCATAATTAATCGTGCCAGCCAACAAACCACATTGTTCATCGGCAAACGGCGATCCCAGTTGGGCCACCGGCTCGCGTGCCAAGGAGTCAGTCGCTAATTATTCCAATGACAAAAGCCTCGTTCACGAATGCAGTCGGTGTATCGAATGCCATTGATCGACACGAGTTGCGGCGGTGTCGAAGGTCGCACGCAGTTGCGCTAATAAATTCCTCGCTCCCCCACTCTTCGGGATGTCCCTTCTTGAGAAGGAAAGAAGAGGGAAGAGGAATTATGCGGACTAATAAATGAGAGAGTGTCGAAGAGTTTAATCGCATGCACAGTGATACAGAATATATAATTCAAGAAGCAACCACGTCGTTCCAGACCAGCTCAGCAAAAAGGGGCTGGTCAATACATATAGCTTTGCAAATTAATGGACACAGAGTAAACAGCAACTTTTTTGTTTCCGGAATGTAAATCACCTGTTGGTAACGTAAGTTACATTGCCGGCGATGCAAATGAAATCTGTACCGAGATGCGAGAATGACGCATGGAGTACAGCTTTCAAGAAAATAAAGTTATAGAATGATAAAATAATTTCATGTAATCTTCGGCAAACCCATCTTCGCATTGCAACTTATCAACATTAGCGAACAAGTGACTTGCATCATTAATACAATTGCATACCGAACTTGTCAGAGCATCTTATCTAACACCCTGTACATATTCATCAGTTTCATTTCGAATGAAACATTATCCGATAATTGTTATTGAATAATTACAGTGATGCAAGCAGAGCACTACTTAGATACATTTACCCCAACAATCTCTAGAAGCCACAAATTTTAATTACACATCATCCGCCAATCTCGATACGTCTCGATAAAGAAAATCACACGACCTTCAATCAAAAGTAACACCTGCCTAATAAGAACTATAAAAAAATCAAAATTCTGTGACTGTTTTCTAAAAGTGAAAAAAACTTGCCTTTAGTGATTCAGATTAAACCCGCAACAGCTAGATTCTCTAAAAAAAATTGAGGTGCCGCAAGAACCTTGAACTATCAACTTTTTGCTTTTTTAAACATGTTTTTAAAGTTTTGAATGTGGTCATTTTTGTATATTCTTAACACGTTCACTGTCCAGACCTCTAGCGTAACTACTCATCTCTCAAGCTTACAACAAAGCAACATAACGCTTAGTTTAAACACTTGCGTGTTCAAAATGAAGTACTATCGTGTGATCAAATAAAATTCATAAGATCAATAAAATAGTAATTTTCAAATGATTTATGGCAGCTTAAAAAATTTATTGGTAAAGTTCAGGTTTTGACAGCTTAAATACCATTGCGAAAGGAAACTTTCGCCAACTATTAGAAGTGATGAATAATACAGAATTCTAAATGATAAAAAATCAAAAGTTTGATGGATCAAAATACTCCGCGCCTCTCTAAGCAAGATTTCGAAGAGAAGGCGACTGCCAATCCGCATTCCTCCTCAGGATACAATTTTATTTGCACGTGGCAGCCTATCGCGCGATCTTCCGTCCAGAAATGAAGGCAGGGCTGGCCGACGGTGCACCGTAGCGCAATCACCAAGATCGCATAGTCATGGCCATCCCGAAAAGCGTGACCGATCCCGCCGATTACAGTTTCGCCGGGCGATATCGTTGGCCTGCTAATTAATCGCGGGCATGTCGCGGTATTCGCTCGGACCACGGTGCCTCCAGCCGATGCAGGACATATCGTACTGTCGTATGGAACGACGCCGTGGCGATGGGCCACCCACGACAGGCCCTCACGGTATCGTCGACAAACGTAAATTAGCGACTTATCGTATCGCCGATGGTCGTTAGGCTGTTCTTCCTGGCCGATCGGCGCGAAATTCAAAGACGTTTTCGTGACTGGGTGATACAGCGTGGATGGCCAGCGATGGCAGTGACTTTGTGGTACCTCGGTTGAATGTTAAACCATTAGGCTCCTTGTGTTAGTACGGCTTGAGAGAGTAGGATGGAATTAAAAGAAGTTTTCGTTGGAGTAGCTTGAAGTGGTGGTTTTCTCTGTAGTTACTCGTGCTTCGTGCTTCTTACACTGTCTCATGATTCACTCTTTAAAAATTTCAATCGAAGAATATTGAAATTTCAAACTCTGCAGTTAGAATTAGAAAGGGTGATCTCCAACTGAGATAAAGAATGAAGGTTTTGGATCGATACTTTCGGAGATGGAAATTCATTTATTGAGCCTGCTCAGAACCCAGTGAAATGATGACTTAAGGGGGGAATCCTATTCTTTGGATTAAAAACGTAGCAAAATTTGGGATTTTTTTTTAAGAAATCAGCGATTCGATTCATCTGAAATTTGGACCATGCTTTGATGCATCTTTGAGGAGGCTGCAGTTTTTTTTTTATTAATTTTGAACCGTAAATTTTTCAATGAAAGCTTCTTTAACCCTCGGTTGCTACACTGGGTCAAATTGACCCTGCAATTTTTTAAGCAAAAAACTTTTTGTGGGAACTCTAATTGTTACAATTTTTTTTTAAGTATGATGGCACTTTAAATGTCAACTTTCAATGATGGGCATATATTCTACAATGTTCAAACTTTATCTCAGAATTTTTGAGACATAATTTAACAAATAGTTTTTAAAGGACAACTGATTGAAAATTGGTAGGGTCAATTTGACCCAGTGTGACAACCGAAGGTTAAAGTACTTCGAAGACCTGTGACTACCATAAACAATCGACACAAATTCCGATTTCTTGACCCCGAAATACCCTCAAACTCCCCCTAATTTCACATAAACTACATCTTCGTTAATTTCATCCTTGACACCGACAGCAAAAATTAGCATTCACTCTTGAAACGCGTATATTCTTCCTCGAAATTTCAACTATTTAACAACTCCTGAAGCCTGGCCCTTAGATATACAACGCGAAGCCTGCAAAGGTTACGAGACACGCGAGACTGCGCTCCACGCCGGTGAGTAACGATTTTTCGATTCAGCCGCCAGAAAAATTGCTAGAATCCTTCCGCCGCTTCTGACCCGAGCAAGGGTCCAAAGGTCGACGCGCGAGGAACGCCAGGTCCCGATATGCCTCGCTAATGAACCTTCCGTCCCGTCTGTTTACCAAAGGACAGGGAAACACCGTGGAGTTGAAAGCTTACAGGTCGTTTTCACCGGGCGAGACGACCAGAAAGAAGCCAAGTCGGGTGGCCAGAGGTCAGCCAATAACTTGGCGAGCCACTCAACGGTGCTTCTTCGTCCTCGATATCTGGAAACGCCGGATCCACCGTGGCGTTTCAATGCACGCGCACGGACGAGGGATCAGGAGGGTCTCGGGCAAGCTTTCCGCAATTACGAGACGAATCAATAAAAGGTCTCGCGGCTGTTAATGGGTTGTTCCAAAGCGGTAAACTTTAACCCCGCCGGTGGCCTCCTAGACGGTGCCCCCCATCAGCGGAATCTCATAAAACGCGCGCGAACGCAGCCTTTACGATAATGCCTGCGCCGATTGCTGTTACCGCTCCGTAACGCGCGTATTACAGGATTCATGCGGCTTGATATCGCGAAAGAATGCAATCAAAGGCCCCCCTCGCGTAATCTCCGCCCGCAGCCAAGCACGCTGTTAATTATGTTACTCCTGCAACACTGTACAATGCGCGATAACCTTACCAGCGGCGATCTCTCTTGCCCTTTATTGATTAATCGCGGACCCGTTGAGCGCCCCAGAAACTTATCTCCGATACACATTGCGCGAAAGCAAGCCGCGGATATTTTTCTGCGACGTTCGATTACTTCTGCCAGCGTTCGGAGCAATTGCTCGGTGAAAAAGCGTGGTCGACTACAGTTTGCTTCTAAGTGGTTTGTCTTGTAGGAAGTTGGGTGTCGTATGATTTGGACTTTTATCTCTCCGCGTTCAAGTTGCGGGGATGCTTGGATGAATTTCCCTATATTTTGATACACTGATGAGGCTCCGACAATCGAGGGTATCTTTATTAGACACCCTTTAATATTACGATAAGCTTCCAAAGGCACAGAGTGTCTTTATTGCTCAGCGTTAACACTACCATAAACCTTCGGCGAATACTACAATCGCGTACAATCAACTTTTAATAACACCGAGGTAGCTGATCGTCATAGTCTTCTACCGCGAGGAACCCAACGGCCGCGATCCACCGATAAAAATGCTATTAATGATTACGTTTAATTGCAAGGACGTCGATGGCACAGATAGCCGGACGAATGAGAGTCGTTGATACGAAACAGATACGAGGGACCGTGATATCCTTGGAATGCGGAGCGGGTCCGATCCAATTGGCTCGAGTTATCCATCGATACTACTAACAAGGGAGGACACCATGTGGTAGACGCCGATTTTGATGAGCCTCGGCACGATGGATCTATGTCGAAAATAAGTAAATAGGTGTCCGAGCGTTTCTGCCATTGGGCCTTAATAATAGAGATATTTACATGGAAATTATTAAAAATTTCTTAGTGGTCGTGGGGTTTTAATGGGTAAAAATCCCACACTACCCTGGCGCCGCCGGGGGATTCTCCTCTGAAAGAGTCGGGGTGCCTTTTGAAGATGTCTCCACGTTAAAAAAATTTTATAAATTTGTTTTATAAATTATTTTTTTTTTATAATTTTTTTTTAACTTGGGGAAATTTTCAAAAGGCACCCCGACTCCTCCAGAGGGGAATCTCCGGGGAGCGCCAGGGTAGTGTGGGATTTCTACCCACTAAAACCCCACGGCCACTATGAAATTTTTAATAATTCCCTTGTAAATATCGCTATTATTAAGGCTCATTGGCAGAAACGCTCCGACACCTATTTTCTTATTTTCAGCATAAATCCATCGTGCCAAGGTTCATCGAAATCGGTGTCTATCACATGGTGTCCTCCCCTTGTAAGCTTTTAATTGTTCTTCGAAGCACGAGCCACGTTGCTGAACAATTAGTGGCTGGACCTGTTCATCGGTGTGTACTATCGATCGTCGTGCGTGTCAAGGTATCGATCCCCTCTCTTGTTCCCCTTTCGTGCATAAACAACATTGTGAGAATAAGAATTGTTCGCGATTGGCACTCTGTGAACGACGTGCAAGTGAATGGAAACGTGGCTGATTTCTTTGTAAGAGGTAATTGTGAGTACTCTGTGTTGAAGCGGACTGAGAGCATTGTAATGCCTGAATAATGATAATAATTAGGGGTTTATGGCACGCAGGGCGAATTACAATGTGGTGGGAAAAAAATAAGAAGAAGGACAAGGATGAAGCATGCAGATTGTGGGGTAAAAGGGGAGTACAGCTTTCTTCTGTTATTGATGTGAAAAAAAAAGAAAAAATAGAGGGGCATTCGGTACTTGCTTAAATTATTCGTTAGAAAGTGCGTCATTTTTATTGTTGTTTAAATGAAGAATTGATGGGAGCATTAGGTTCCTTTTTTACTAGTGAGAAGTAATTTTGAGTGTTAAACTTTGTGGTCTCTGTGGAGAATATTTTGTTGATTTGTTTTCTATGGTAAAAGAGGGAGAAATGAAGGAATGTGTAAGACTATCGATCCTCGGTTACGCGATACTAGTTACCTCAAACCAGATAGTGATAGATGTCAAGCATGACTGAATAAATTGATATACCTTACAGTGACAAGCGTGACTGATACTCGGTAATCATTAATAATAGAGAATTAAGTTGACAAAACTGATTACTGTTTGCATTTTATTATTTCATTGCCAAGAAGCAAATACTTCAGCTTTCACCTTCAGTAGCTCACCGACTATTTCATTCGAAGTAAGCTCCTTCATTGAAATTCCTAATTATTATAAATAACGAGACACTTTTAATCCTCGATCGACTCAATGAAATAATCCATCCATAACTGAACACAGCCAATTTAATAAGAAAAAAAAGAGGCAGAATGTACAATTTATTTAAATGACTATGTATCCGAGCATACTCTAACGCTAGATTAACTTATTACGAAGCAGTAAACTGGAAAATCAAGGAGACAAGCTATCACTAAAAAGTATGTTACTTCGAAGCAACACGTGTTAAGAATACACGTGCCAAGTGCATAGATATATTTTCTGCCATAGTATCCTGTTAGTATCTCATTAAAAAAATCTTTATACCCGATCCATCGTAAAGACAATTAAATGAATTACAGAAAAACAACACCCACGGTTGGCCTTGACTTCATCAGAGGCACTGTATGTGCAAGAGCTCCAACGTTCTATAATAATGGAAAAAACATCTATACAATTACTGTCATGCAAACTCGGGTATTATGTGGCTAAAATATTGTACAAAAGATTATTGAAACAAGATATCATATTTGACTAGAAGTTATCTTCAAATACTCGCACGTTACTTTATTGGAACAAGCAAATGATGTTTCTCTAAATTACTTCGTTACTTGGTTACCAATTAAATGATTTTTTATTCTATTTTGTATTTCAATAAGTGTCTCTTAAAATGATCTCGCAAATAATTTCTGATATTGTGAGCTTTCAGAGGAAATGTTTCAATCCAGAACAGAACTATGAGCTTACAGTGCTTACACCGTTAAATTTTGAAGTAAAACTATTATTCCACAATTTCAAATTCCAAAGGCCATTTTTCCCAGAAAATAATTGTAACATTATACTATTTGTTCCTGGCACAAAGTACGTTTACTTTCCCTAAGTTATTTAAACAAAAAACATAGTGCAGTGATTCGAATAATTCAGTAATTCAATTCTTATTTTTCACTTTGCATTCCAAATCATCTTTGCCCAACTCTGCTCCGTTAATCTTCGTTAAAATCGTGCACACTGTTCTACATGCGTTTACATCGAAGCAAGTAGTGTTACGCAAAGTTCTACGGCGATGCAGAGGGAAGGGCATCCATGAAGAAGAGAAGAAAAGACGGGGCAGAGAGTAATAGAGAAGCAGCCTGATATGGCCATGCTCTCTCGATGCAAATGAGAGACTCGAGAAGAGCCTTGCTTCACCGGCAGGGGAATGAAAGCTCGAGCAATTAAATTCTCATTGGAAGCCAGACACGTGTTACCGCGTGTCTGACGCGGCGGTCATGGCGATCGCGACCTCGAGATCCTTGATATCGCGCATTACGCGACAAATCCTCGGTCCTGCTTCCTGTCGCCGTAATGAGAGATTCATTGGTTCAACCATTGTGTTGTTTCACCAACCATTGGTAACTATATTCGATAAAAGTTTGTCGCAAAACTCACTCGTTCGTTCGAGGGTTCGTTAGGAAGAATCATAGAGATTGCATTCGATGGTAGATTAATTAATAAAATGGTTCATAAAGTATCTCTGTTATTCCAAGTTCCTCAAACTTGTCACGGGTGATGAAAGAAGATGATTTGAGAGGAAAGTGACTTGAATGGCTTGGTTCGTTTGTGTTTCTTGTGCCTGATTGTGTAGTCTTACTAATTTCATTTATTTAGAATTGTTACAAACTTCTAAAGCTAATCCTTCCACTAGGATTGAATAGAACTAAATACATTTCATTGAAGGAGAAATAATTGAAAATGTAATAAACATGGAATAAAGCCGGGAGTCCACCGGGAAGCGAAGCTATGCTATGCGATGCTGTGTTTTAACTTAGCTTTTGGTGGAAACGGTTCCATAAGAATGTATTGAAGCTATTTTTTTTTAAAACGTAGCATGGCATAGCATAGCATCGCATAGCTTAGCTTAGCTTCCCGATGGATATCCGGTTTAATAACTGCAATACTTCAGCGACGATAAAAAAATAAATGGAATAATTATTACCTACACTTTTCAACTCATTGAACACGTTAAACCAACTTATTTAACACAGTATTCACTTCAAAATAGATTTGATCAAGTTTGTTGGATGCTCCATACGACCTCAACATCCTGACATCACTCATCTACAAAGTAAAATTACCAAACTGAATTCGTCAACTAAATTCGTCACTTGTTGACCTACTATGAACAAGGACAGCACCATTATTAATTTCGAAACATATTTCCTAGAAATTATTCAAGGTTTAACCCACGAGCTGAATATCCAGACATCACTACACAAAGCAAAATCTCCAAACCCCGCTGACCACTGAATGCATCACCCAACCTTATCGAACCCTGCCACTTGGTGAACTACTATGAACAAGTACAGTACCTAACACTATTTATTTTCAAACATATTTCCTAAAAATCATCCAAGCTTCAACTCAAGAGTTGAACATCCTGACATCCAGGGCCGGCGGAACCCATTATGCAAGTTATGCGCCGCATAAGGGCGGTAAAAAACTATATCGCACGCTTGATAATAAAGGAATCCAATTCCCACATAAACAAAATGCAACCGTGATTCTTTTTTTGTTATATTCCGTGAAGGTGAAACATATTAAATAGGAAACAGGTGCAAAAATTTTCTTGCATAAGGGCGCCAACCATCCTCGCGCTGGCCCTGCTGACATCACTACACAAAGCAAAATCTCCAAACCACGTTACTCACTGAATGCATCACCCAACCGTATCGAACCCTGCCACTTGGTGAACTACTATAAACAAGTACAGTATCACCATTCATTTTGAAACATATTTCCTAAAAATGATCTTAAGCTTAACCCACGAGCTAACATCCTGACATCATCCCACAAAGTAAAATTACCAAACTGAATTCGTCAACTAAATTCGTCACTTGTTGACCTACTATGAACAAGGACAGCACCATTATTAACTTCGAAACATATTTCCGAGAAATCATCCAAGGCAAACCCACGAGCTGAACATCCTGACATCAGTACACAAAGCAAAATCTCCAAATCCCGCTACCCACTGAATGCATCACCCAACCTTATCCAACCCTGCCACTTGGTGAACTACTATGAACAAGTACAGCATCACCATTCATTTTGAAACACATTTCCTAAAAATGATCTTAGGCTTAACCCACGAGCCAACATCCTGACATCATCCCACAAAGTAAACTTACCAAACTGAATTCATCAACTTATCCCTCTGAACTCCACCTCTTAGTGACCTACTATGAACAAGTACAGTACCTAGCACTATTTATTTTCAAACACATTTCCTAAAAATCATCCAAGCTTCAACCCACGAGTTGAACATCCTGACATCAGTCACATCACTGCACAAAGCAAAATCTCCAAACCCCGCTACCCACTGAATGCACCAACCACCCTTATCGAACCCTGCCACTTGGTGAACTACTATGAATAAGTACAGTATCACTATTCATTTTGAAACACATTTCCTAAAAATGATCTTAGGCTTAACCCACGAGCCAACATCCTGACATCATCCCACAAAGTAAACTTACCAAACTGAATTCATCAACTTATCCCTCTGAACTCCACCTCTTAGTGACCTACTACGAAAAAGTACAGTACCTAACACTATTTATTTTCAAACACATTTCCTAAAAATCATCCAAGCTTCAACCCACGAGTTGAACATCCTGACATCAGTCACATCACTGCACAAAGCAAAATCTCCAAACCCCGCTACCCACTGAATGCACCAACCAACCTTATCCAACCCTGCCACTTGGTGAACAACCACGAACAAGTACAGCATCATTGATTTTGAAACACATTTCCTAAAGCTGGTCCAAGGCTGAGCCTACGAGCCGTCCACCCGAGCGTCGCTAAACGAAATAATTACCACCGTCGCGGCATCGACGTGGCCGCGCGTTTCACCGCTATCACACGGGGCTCGTTCGCGTATAGCCGCGTGTCGTTTAAAGGAATTATCACGACGTCCGCCCGACGTGGGCGATTAATCTTCGCCGGTGCGAAGGAGTCTTTTCGTCGTGCCAGCTTCCAACGACCGGGGCAGCGAGCGCGCGCGCGAGTCCCGAGAGCGCGGGAGGAGGCGCCCGATCGAGAGGAGGAAGGTTTTCGCTCGCTTATCTCGTCACGACGATCTGCCGACAGATACACCGCGCGCCTTGACACGTAACAATGCATGCATGAATTAATAGCGGCCGCTGCCGTGCTCGTACTTCTCGTCGCTTACAGCCAGATTTACATCTTTATCGCGGCCTGGGAGGTGTCGTTAAAGTCCCCGTCGAAGAGCTGCGGCCACGCTGCCCGGCCACCTCCTTCTTTCCTTTTTTTTTTTCACTCCGCCAACGTCGCACGGTGCAGCACGCGGTTTTTTCATGCGCCACTTGTATCCACGCGGGATTTATTGCGCACCGGGCTTCCTGGGAACTCGTGACGGCCCTCCGAGGGAGGTTACTGGAGGCTTTGAACCAGCGGTCGGGCTTCCAGGCATTTTAAATCACTCCCAATGTTGGGCGAAGCTTGAAGATTTTAAGAGGTTTTGTGAACCTTTCGTACGTGGATGAATCTTCGAAGCCGTGATTCTCAGTCGATGTATGACAAGTGGCTATGGAAAAGCACGTGTAGAAATATGAAGGGTAAGGGGAAAGAAACTGGGAATGTCCATTTTTCGTGACTTTGCAATTTGTGGCATATTTTTTGTTGGTGGCAACTGGGAATACAGAACTGTCGAATCACAAAGGGTTATAAAGTTTAAATGCGTCCGTAAGATAACGTTAAAGATTTGGTATACCTACTGGTTAAAAACAGAAAATGTCCACTCTGCAGTGGAACAAAATACGGAATGTCCCCACTTTTTGCCTAAACATAAGCTTCTATCGCTAAGGTAAAATAAGAAATTATTTAAGAAGAAAATTATATAAGAAAATTAAATTCATTGGACCTTTTTATTCCTTTACTGATCGACTAAAGTATTAAAACTTAATTTTCTTGATAACGCTGTGTTTCCCCTTATCCTTCATATATAGTGCAGGTATGAATGTGTTGAACATATTTCTCATTGCCAACTTATCACACATAGAGTGAGAAAGAAAAGACTCGTTGCTTTCGAGGGCTGCTGAAACTTCTCAGAATCATAGGACTTATACAACTTATGATTTTGTATATCATGCGAGGTAATTTGATAATTTGCAAGAGGTTGAATTGAATAGCCAACACTAATCTTTCTAAATTCGTGTTTCACTTTTGGTGATATTCATTTTTAATAAAACATTTGAGGGTTCCTCCTTAATTCTATTTTAGACAGTTTTTATAAACAAATGCACAGCATTTGAATATCTTTCTTTGAGCTTTATTCATTGAAGCGAGGCGGGCAACGCGACGGAGCAAGGGGAAATGGATTGTCTATGGTCAGACACATTTCGCTGACGATGCACGTGGAGTTATAGGTATCTCTCTGTATGTTTTCAATGGCATACTATTTTGAAAATTGTTTCGAGTAAAAGTTATTGAAATAGGTACAAACTTTTGAAAGGTGTAAACATTTTGTACAATAGTTTATTTAATGTTCTTAATCCCCTTGTTTGCTTTCTGTTTTAAAAGGAATACAGAAGCTTCTTTCAAAAAGACGATGTTCCATTTTTCAAATATTATTTTAGGTGCAAAAATTTATTGAAGTTGGTTCGATACACCTGTTAGTAGTACTTGATAATTTCGAAATTTTAACGATGTAATTTATAAAGCAGTCTCTGATCAAAAACCTGTCACTGCAAACTTAACAAGAAACTTCCTCCTCAGAATTTGATTTATACTTTCATATGAACATTCATAAGTCACTGTAGTGCTCATACATTTTTCATAAATTTCGCTTCAATCTTCAACGCACCGTAATTCCTACAAATAACTTTCGTAAAATTTTGAGCTCTTCATTTCCTCGAAACTTTCATATTTGTAACACTTGTAAAATGCTATCGTGTATCCTAAATTCAATTTTTTGTTAAAAACGATTCCTTTCACAGGGTGAAACAAAGTTCTCGACGATGCACGTTGCGAAAGTTTCTCTAATCTCGATCTCACGTGGAATCAGATAAAGGTCATTTCGTCCATTCAGTTGTCTATGAACAATACTGCTCTTGGGGGTAATTAAAATTGAGAATTCACATGATTCATTGAGTCGGAAATTAATTAAAGCACACCATTCGGTGGTTATCGACACTCAACAAGCCCTATGAGACACGCACTGTCAAACAGATATCAAGAATCGATCGAATGATGGAGAAACTATAAGCTACGAAAGTAATTAATGCATCATATATCACTGATTAATGCATTATTCCTATTAAATTGCATTTATGTGAAAAATCAACGTTTCACATATTCCTACTTGTTACACCAGCATTTACTTTGTTACCAATTTGTTACTCAATTTTTCTAGAAAATTATTCAGCAGAAAAATCTATACTACGAAAATTTTTCCAGATTTATAAAATTGTATTAGAAATAGATGGAATACTTAAAGAAACAGATTTATCTATTGATGATGATAAATAGCACTAACAACAATAATTATGGTCACAGATGTTTGCTACGAATAATCCAAGTATAAAATTAAACCTTTCCCCTTCAGCAATTAAATCGTGTGCAAAAATTCATGAAATTATATTCCGTATATTCACTTTCTCCCCCATGTAGCCCCAAATTAACTTTTTTTTTTGAACTGTCAGACATCCACATTCCTAATACAGATAATTTCTCAATTAAATGATTAACGAGATTCTTAATTGCACCAGTATTTCCAGGAACAAATATAGATTTAAATGCAAGTTCTACCGCAAACTTTCTTTTCCGAGTTATGTATACCGAAGTAAAGGAAGTTGTCGATGCACCATCTATCATTCCAGCGTATCTAGGTTCAATGATTTCGCCATTTCAGACATTCAGACGCAAGTAATAAACGCTATTCAATTACTAACAGCCTCATCCTTCATCTGATTAAAAGTAGAAGGGGAATATTGACAATTATAAACGTTGGAGCAAGCTGAATCACGATGTGCATGCACAACACACATTCTTCTCAATAACATCGTAAAACAGAAACTAAATCTACGTTCATATAAATTTTGTTTCTAATCTCACTCTCCATATTCATCACCTGAAGTGTTCAAATGTAATTACAAATTCCCTTCCACCAGAAACCTACACAACAGAGCTTGCTTCCATATGAAACTACAACAATTCCAACTCTTCCAAAGCAATCGTCACGACTGATTTAACAGTTCACCAGGAAGATCAGAGATTTATATTGCCTCTTAGATATGAAATGTTAATCTCCCAAATCCTTGAGAAATCTGACACGCCATTCCCAAAACTGCTAGAAATGAAAGGAATGCAAAACGTAAAGTTATCATAAGACAAAAATCTCAGCAACAACTGAATGTAAATAATGGAACAGCCGCAAGAGATGAGATTTTTGAAAATATATCACGAAACTTGTCTCGCGAGAGTATAGTTTCGTGAAAATATTAAAATTCGTTTCTATTAGTAGAAACACGTCGCGAAATAATTGTCTCACGAGGCCAAAATCTCACGCGAGACACGATATTTTTGTCCCATCACGGATTTGCAGCTTAAAGGGTTTATAGTTTTCCACGTTAACACGAAAATGTTGCAACGATCTCGTTACCGATTCGTGGAACGAGCCTGCGTGGAGTGGAGTCCAGAGGCGCGCCTGGTAATGCAATATATTAATTAATGATACGTTCGCGTGATTCAAATTAGCCACGGTAATTGGCTCGTGTCATAGACGTGGCAATTAGTGGCGGATCGAACGCGTCAAATTTTATGGAACAAGTGTAAATAACCCGGGGGCACGATCGATAGTGGATCGAGGGAATTTCGAGGGGGCCATTAACGAGATATATGGTCACCGTTTTTCGCGTCGTTGTCTAATTACAGTATGTTAACGATAGCAACGTTTCGTTCGACCTGCGTCGCGAGCCTCTTCTTCCTAACTTTCTCCGTTCTTTTTAATTATTTGCATCACGACTGTCACTTCGTGTTCAGTTGGACACGAGCTGCGACTGACAGGCCTCGTATTATTATTCCGGTTTATACTTTTTACGCATCATATCGCTTCCTTATTTTCAGCAATGACCATTTCGAGCGGCTTTAGTTAACTCAGCTGCTACGTAAGTTTGCTTGAAAGCGTGTCTTCGTATGGATAGCTTTGATGTGACGAGTATGTCAGTGGATTATGTTACCAAGAATATTAAAATTAGTAGAAATTATGGTGAATTTAATTTACAATCAGAGAAAATGATCAATTTTCAAAGTTTGAAAGTAATAGTTAAAGGTGAATAATTATAATCAGGTGCAGAGTTGAGGGACTTAACATGTTAGTTCTCGAATCAATTTGGAAGCGAAAATTTCAGCAGAAATTGAGATCGTTGTTTTGTAGTTATAATAATAATATAACGTCTTTGTTACACCATTACAAATCAAAACGCACAAAAAAAATAGAAATACAAATGGCGGAATAGGCGAGGCTCAGCGTGGCTGCTATTAGGCCTGACCTCAGAGAGAAAAGGGGAGAGAAAGACGAAAAGAATGAGAGGGGGGTAAGTGTAGAATTACAGACATTGTGAAGACTCGAAAGCTGACAGAATTTTTAAAATAAAATTGTTAGATATGGAGATTCTAGTTTCCAGAGCTAATTTGTTATTGAAGGGTTTCGGGAGAATTCTATTAATTGGAGAACCTAAATTTTGGTAGACCAAGTTCATTAAAGCGAGGGGAAAAAACCGCGAAGACAGGAACTGGGAAACATTATCTCATCGAGTAAAAATTCTAGAATGTGCCTCGGTGGAAAAGGTTAAAGCTCTCATAAATCTTTCGACCTACGTCTCTTTAGGCGCTCCAGGTTAGCGGAGGCGCCGATTCCACCGCGATTTCCATGCGATCAATCACACCAAAGTGTGAGAATTCCTCCAGGTCTCATAGACGCGGCTGCTCCAAGCACAAAAATCCATCTATCTAGAAACTACCCCGCTAAAATGCGCATCGCAGGCCCGAGCAATTGTGCATATCTACCTTCGAGGTGAATCCCACGAGACCATCGAGCTCCCTAACACTTTTGTGCAAACTGTACACGTTCGTGAGGTCGAAAAATGTCTGCTTACCTGCAACAGAAGAAATAAGAATTTTGTTAGAAGATCGTCACATGGAATCAAGAAATTTTACGATGCAATATGAAAAGTAAACAAGTTAAGGTATAAAGATGAACCACATGATAATTCATGTGTAATTTTTGACCCACGACGAACTCAACGAGTAGGTATTCGAAAATTGATTTATGCATCTGCTTATTTTCTTTCTCCTCTCAGAAAGTTAATTCTCCACTTTACACTTTGAATTACGTCAATGTAAATCATTTGATTCTCTGATGAATTTTAATACACTTCAAAATTGTCTTTAAGGACTCGAACTAATTTAGATCTACACTTAATTCACAGGGGGCTGAAATTACTTGCTCAGCTTTTAACATCGATCAATATGACTGCATGTAATGTGCAAATATTTCCATAAAGTGACTTCGGTTTAAGTAGTCGCCGGAGGAGTGGAGGTACGGACTAGGTTTCGACAAAATCCATTAAATTATTTATCGAGGAATAAACACCTCGGGTGAGTAATAATTAATCAGGGAACGGCGGTGAACGGTATGAATGACAACGCCTCGTAAAGCTGAGCTCACGATCGAGCTGTCGATCTCGTGTTAATAAAAGGAAAGGATAGAAGAGGGTTACAGAGGGAGGAGAGCACTTGGGCGTACCTGCCTACGACTTGACCTCGGTATTGCACTAATGCTTTTATAGATTCATCCTGGAACAGCCCATCAGGAAATTCATGAGACGGTTGGGCGACGCGAGGCGCGTTGCCTTCCGATTTGAACCAGTGAAAATTAGAATACCACGCTGGGGTTCATTGGAATTTCTAATGGAAATCTCTCCCCGGTGCTACATCGTTGATTTAAATTGTTGCTTCTAATTTAACACCAAAGTACGCCCATTACATAATGACAAGTGATGTGGGAGATTTTCATCTTCCATTTCAATTTTTTAGAATAAAACTTTATGGAGATTTTGCTGGCATTTGGAAGGCATTTTACCATTTTTTTCTTTTTTGGTTTGCATACTACTGTTTGTTAGGCTGTTGAAATTTGATCTTTTAATTTGTAACCCCCCTACCTTCCACTCCACACTCGGGGAAAAAATTGCTCCGCCAACCCTGTATGGGAGTGGATTTTGCTATGTGTGTAGCCCCTAAAATAGGATTCGTCCCTTAATCCTGTTTTTACACAAAAGATGCGTTCCCGAAAAATTCGTGTACATGATAGCAAGGAGAATTGCATTCAGACCGCGATCATACAAACAAATTGTGAAACCTCGAAGTCAATCTTTTCTCACAGCTTCGCTTACAAGATAAAGTCGTAATGGAAGACTGATTAACACTATACACGTTGAATTAATCGATCAAACAGACAATTAAATGCAAATTCTATGAGTTTGTTTTTAATCCAGAGCAATTTGCTAGAAAAGTAAGAAGGAATATCTTTTCCCAGAATTATAATTAGGTGAAGATTTAAAAAAGGGCAAATTTATCGGGGCGTGTTAGGTCAAAAGAAACCGTGCGAAGATAGAATTTAATTTTCTTCCAGACCGAGTTAAATCAAAATCCTATAAAAACAGAATTAAGTCAACACTACAACTGTTCCCGCTCCATAAATCACCCATTAATACATTTCAAAAACAACAAAGGAACTACACCAAAAAAACAAACCTATAAGAGAAACAAACTCGTCGAAAAGCACTTGCGTGAAAAACTTGCACCCTCACCAAACGTGTTCTTTAGCGACGTCGATTGGAGCTCGAAATTTCCCATGAGTCCCCGACTCTTCCGTCCCGTTGGGCCCGGGGTTGCGTGGAGCTGGCGAGTCGCGCGAGAGGCTTTATCTCCCCGTCGTATTCCTGGAGCGGTGAAATTCCAAAGAGGCTCAGCTTAGAGCTTCGTCGCGTGTTGGCGTTGTACGTGGGTTGGGCACCACGTTGAGACCCCCCCCCCACACACACACAATGGTACACCTTGGCCCGCGTACACGGGAATAGGTCGGGACCCCGACGTGTCAGAGGTGAGGCCGCACCCTGCATTGTGTCCTGCCCACGTGACCGTCGTACGAGTCGTCATTCGTGTCAACGTTTGCCCCATGAATCCTTACTCTGACCGTAGCAAACGCGGATGTGTTGGTAACGAGTTGTGATAAAGGCTGCTGCGAATGGCTATTTCCAAGTTTCTCAAGTTCGACCACTGTGGAGTCTCGTGCTTCATGGGATACGTAGGTGTTCGGTCTCGAAATGTGCCTATTCTGCTTTAGGGTACTTCGTTGGCCCACTTGAAGGGAGCTTATGCTTGTGATGTGGGGTGTATTTGGTGACTCTCTATTTCCAGATTTGGTTTAATCCAATGCACGATGTGTTTACCTAAAGGGGGCTTGAAGTCTGATTTTTTTATTCCTTCGAAGCTTCTTTTACCTTCTTCTAACAGATTTTGCTTAAGGGGTTCTACCTAGTAAGGAAGCCGAAAAGAGGCGGATGATTGTGAATATTTTTTTTAAAAAGCAGAAGCATGTATTTTTACAGAACTTTTTGCACTTAAAAGAGCAACATTTAGAGAACATTCGGTAATTTTTTTGAAGAAACATATTTACGTTTATAATAAAAATACAACGACATCCAAGAAGCCTTTTTATAAACGGTAGGCAAGATATCTTAAAAACTACTGCGCCAATCTTGCTGAAATTTTGGGGGCTTATTTTTTATATAAAAATCTACTGAACGACGGAGGGATTTTTTCCATTGTATAGTTTCGATTTTAACAGCGAAAACCGGCCATTATATTTTTATATAAAAAATAAGCCCCAAAATTTCAGAGAGATTGGTGCAGTAGTTTATAACATATGTTGCTCACCGTTTTTAAAAAGGCTTCTAGGATGTCGAAGTACTTTTATTAAAAACGTAAATATTTTTCCACAAAAAAATTATCAAATGTTCCTTAAATGTTGCTCTTTTAAGTGCAAAAAGTTCTGTAAAAATATATGCTTCCGCTTTTTAAAAAAAAATTCACAAACATTCGCCTCTTTTCGGCCTCCTGACTAGGTATAACCCCTTAATGGGTGGCATTCAATATAAGGAATATGAACATGTACCTTGTAAATGAATCAAGTAATGAGTCTTTTGGTTTACAAGATACTCATTCTGAGATTCGACTGATTTCTTCTTTGTTTTTGTTACGCTCCTTTGAGAAATTAAATAGGAACCTCTGCAGACTTGATCAGAAATCAATTATGTGAGTTTTACCTGATACTTCAGACACATTTATTAATTTAATGATACTTTTACGGGTATATATTGAATTTAACCCACGAGGCTCTACCAATCGAACACTGCGATGCAGATTGGAGATACTAAAATTCCGTCTGATTGAATTTTTGTCGACGCGTAATTTATGCAAGCGGTTACACAACCGCCAATTATAAGCTTGACGAATTACATAGTACACGTTTGACCGGGCAGGCCGGAGCGAAGGTTGTAACCTTTGAATCCGAAACTTTCTATCAGCAATGAAGCTCGTGGAATATGCTAAGTTCAATACTAAAACGCCCCGTTATTCCATAAATCTCGCTTGACCATCGAAACTCTCGACGCGTGTAAACCGTTCGAAGTCAAATCGCGGGGAAGCTTTTCGTGTTACACCGATATTTATTTCCGCGGAGCGTTTGCTAATTAAAAGAAAGCACAGAGCATGCCAGGAGCTATCAAGCCCGAGGATCCAATTAGCGTTTCCTGTAGGAATTTCTAGACTTAAACATTTTCTCTCCGAGGAAGGGGAAGTCTCTAATATTTCTGGCTCACTCATGTATATACAGGGTGTCCCAGAATAAGTGGGAAATATTTTAGGAGTGACTTCAGCGCGTCTAAATAATAATAAAAAAAAAAACAGTTCATACGAACATATGCCCTATTTGATTTGGTCTTCGAGTTACAGGCAACTTGATTTTCAACAAACTGTATCTGGTGGCTTTTATATAGTATGTTCGAAATGACCTCCTCGCATCTGAATACGAGCCTACAGATGTCTTAGCAATGACTGTCTTACTCTCTCGATATGCCCAGCTCTTGCTCGGATGTGCTGGAAACCTTGTTCCATTCTTTCACGAAGAGTTTCAACACTGTCGATGGGAGATACAAACTTCGCTACAACTCTAAAACAAAATCAAATAGGAGATATGTTTATACGATCTATTCTATTGTTTAGACGTGACGAAGTCGCCCTGAAATATTTTCCGCTTATTCTGGGATGCCCTGTACAAATCATCAGTGTCAAAATAGGTACTGGTACATTTACTCAACAATATTCAACCTCCTATATTGCCATCAATTTTTTAAAAATTCCGAGACTGTCTATTACCCTTCTGAATAGTGTCGACTTCCAATTAAAACAGTCTGAGACCTTATTCTAGTTAGATCAACCTCCGAATAAAAATCAGAGATCGACCTATCCAAACTTCCTGCAACCCCCACCTACAGCTCCCTAAATCCTCAGAAACTTATCTCGCAAAGTACGCACCACTGGACTCCAACCGCTCAGTCATCCACGTTCGAGTGGCACGCATTTACACGGCCAGAAGCGTTTCCACCGAGAATCTGAGCCGTGCGCGTCCAGCGGGCACGTGCAGCAGCGCTTCACGCGCGCTGAGCCCTTAAAAAGAACGAAATTTATTCCCGCTACACGCATTACTGGCAGCCAAGAGGGGCCCGCCGATTACCATCGCGAGCGTGTCCAGCTGAACGTCCCCGTCCTAACGGATTATATTATTACAAAACGTATTACCACGGTGTATCGCGGGGCCCGCGGGGGTAGGTGGAGGGACAGCCCGATTATCTCCGCGATATTCCGCAAAACCCGGCACAGAGAGGCTTGACATCTCTCTTCCTCGCTCCCTCCTCGCCTTCACCCCCGGCTTCTTTCTCGCGGAGGTTAATACGACCGAAAGCAGTGTCCACGAGAGGGCCTCTACGCGCCAGCGGACGCCCACGGCATCTCATATCTTACGGATGAAGACATTTACGACAATCCTCGCGCGGGGCACCCCACCTACTTGTCTTCCAGAGCCACGCACAAAGCGCCCCCTCCCGATGTCACTCTGCCTCCACCTCGCCGCCCATAGTTCGTTCTTTTGCTCGCCCTGTCTCGACCTGGATCGTCGCTTTCTTCCCTCTATCCGCGTATATCCCGCGACGTAAATGTCACATTAGTACGGTGGACGCGGGGCGGGACGTGGGAAGGGTGCGTTTAGGTGGAGGCTTTCATGTTGCGTCGTCGTAAGAGGATTTGGACGTGTCCTCGGGTTTCTGTGAGATGGATGCTTGGATACTTTGTGATGAAGGAGATCCTCGAGGGTTTCGAGGAGCGGAGGGGAAGGGTTGTTTGCGTGGGAAGTGTTAAATCCACGCGGGGATGATGAGGTCTTGGATTATGGGTATGAAATGAAATGTTTCGGGCAGGGTGAAGGGATGTGGAATTGTTTAGTTTTGTGGAATGAACTGCCTCAGGCAAGATAAGGAATGGGGAAGCTGGCGCTGAACTCAGCGCAGAGGGCGCCCCTAGCGCACATACCAAACTAAAGTGTTTTTATAATATTAGAAGTTGTGTTTATTTATATGTTTCTCATTTTTTGCTGACTAGTGATTTTAAAATTAAAATGACAACAAAAGGTGAAAATTATGGGTATTTAACTGTTGTTCAACTTAAAGATTTATTACAGAAACGTGCATTAAATTATGATGTATCAGTTTCAAATGTTTATCATGACTTTACATGGTTTGTTTCGATTTCAGATTAGTCAATAACAATTTTTCAACCAAAGCACCTTCTTCCTTACTTACTATTGATGATGGTATGCCCTAACATAACTACTTGATCACTTCACACGTTGCAGGGTAAACTGCACTAATGCTGGCACTGCACTAATCATTGACACTCTTGATTAAAACGTCAAATATTAAGAAGTACAAGCTTAGAAAGTACATTTTTTACAATTTCTTATTTTTCTCTCTCTACAACACTGCAAAGCCCAGTAGTTGAGCTACACATTTTACATCTGGCAACACCACAAAGTGGGACAAAGGGCTGAGTTTTAGGCGATTTCTTAAAACTTTGATAAGGGGTAGGTAAGTATATTTTGTCGCTTTATAATTAAGTAATGGATTGAAACACAGATCTACTAAATGTTGTAGGTATTTAATAGTGAACGAAATAGTCTGTTTAAACACTTTAAGCTTCGTTTTTAACTACATATGTTTTTCTATACCACCTCAAATTTTAGGGTGCCAATGATTGTATTTTTATGCCTATTTTTGTTTTCCATTGAATATTTTTAAGATAAAAGACTTAATAGGTACTTAAAACATGTTTTATTTTAATGAGAAATCCATAATCATTGATAATAACTGAACATTAAGACCATATAAAAACTTCACAAAAAAATATAGACAGTCCAATTGGGATTTCCGCTTAGGGTGCCAATCATTGTACAGTTCACCCTATGTAGATGCATATAAAGACGCAAATCCTAAACTATTTAGACAGGCAAATTTTTTTATCATATTCTTGCATTCTATTTATTTATTTAAAACACTGATGACAAGTGGCACGCGTGCTGGTAGTGCCACGGGTGGCAAAAAGTTGCAGTCAGCTTCCCTAAGTGGCTGTATTAAAAGATTCGAAGTGTTTTTTAGGTCAGAGAAAATTTGCTTCGAATTTAAATTGAAAGCACACGTGGTCGGATCACATTTCAAGTTACTTTTTCCCAGATATGAAGGAAGATAGAATTCCTGGGTGCCAAAAATCATTTACCATACTCTGATTAATGGACTTGTTCCGCCAAAAGCGCGCTTAATTCATCTCGAACGAAAGCAAGCATTTTATCCGCTGCCTATCACCCCAGTGAAAGTTCCTGAATTCGCAAAGAAAAGGATGGAATCTGAATTGGAAGCGTGGCACGTATACGGAACTCGTGTCGAAGGCAGTTTTTCTCGAGCACCACCTCAATGGCGATTGTCAGATATCCCTAATACGAAAGAAAGCACGCTGAAATTTACGAAACCGAACGTGGCCGCGCTGCACTTTCACTGGCCGTACAATAAGTAATAAATGCCATGCACATAATGAAACAGATAATGTATCAACCGTTGATCAACGATTCTGACGCAAGACGCCTGTTTCGGGGTCCGTAAAAATATTAATCCCCGGCTTTCTAATATGTTAATAACGAGCCGAGCGTCACGACGCGTATCAGCCATTTCACGATCGAATAATGAAGACCGTGCTTCAGCTCGTCGAATTAAAGGACACGCTTCTACGAGCCCACGTATGACTTCTGCCTGTCCTCCGTGTCTCGCGGTTATGGTAATCTTTTACGGCCGCGCGGTTTTAATTTCGTCGACGATCGTTTGAAGCGGGACGTCATTAGAGAATCGGGTGGAACCTGCATCTGCAACAGTCGATGGTTGACGACTGCGATTGCTGGACGAGCATCAGATACGTCCCGTGTAATTGAGCAGTTGAAATAAGGAGCCGCTGAGTGTATGGGTTTGTGAGTCCTGCCTTTCAATGAAATTTAATGTGGAATGCACTTTTTGCAACGTGAAATTGCAGGCTTTGCTGTTCAGCGTTGAATGTAGGAAATGCAACTACTGTGCAGATTGTGCACCGCATTGTGTGGTTTAAAGTATCTAATCACGAGTAAACTGTTAATGATACTAATTTGAATTTCTTCTGCAAGAGAATGGTAGTTTCAACGAAACCTCGCGTATTGACGGAATTGGAAGAAACGTATGTAAGTTTTGTTCAGGAACATGTGAGAACCTAGCAGCAAAAGGGGTGCAGCTCCATTTTTGACAGTTTTTGAGATACAATGTGGAATATGCGTAAAAAATCTGAATTTTTATTGTTGAATACTTTTTGGGCAAAAATAAAAATAAAAACTTATCAGCTCAATAAATACCACTTATTGTGTGAAAATATATATTTTTCAATTAGTGTTGTGGTACTCATTTTAATGTTGAGTCAAAGTAATAATTTTATAAACAGGTTTTCCTAATTTTCTAGAAGTTGGTAAACTAGGAGCTGCACCCATCTTGCTGTGAAGTTGTCAATTACGTGATGCTATCCGAATAATAAAAGGATAATAAAAGGATTCTCAACAAGTGCAAAAAACTAATTTTGCCATTTCTACTGCAAATATCATTAAACATATTTTAGAAACTGGTCTGATACATCTTACTGAAGTCAAACCTCCCCAAACTTAATCAGGAAACGAAACAGAGATGCACTAAGTAGTTCTGTAATACCTAACCGAACTCACTCAAAAATGAAAATTCTAGGAACCAAAGACCAATCACCTGTCACATTTACAAACTACCCTCCTTTAAGGGAAGGTGCCAATTTGGACGCATGAAAGTCATAGGTCTATTTAGCAATTTTGTTTTTTTAAATAATGAACTCAAAAGAAAATCTGATTAATGGCATTTATTATACATCTCTTGAGGATTAAAAAAATTGTTTGTTTTATATTTTTTTCAACCAAATGACGGTGCTAGAGCTTCTGCGTTGGTGGGTCCACGTTTCCACAAAAAAGAAACCAAAAATTTTTATTTCCTACTTGACACGAACTAAAAAAGTACATAGGGATATTTCAAAATAAATATGGAAATGGCGGGTGTTTGAAGGAAATTTGTGATTTTAAAAGAAAAATTTGGTGAAAAAAATGTCTGTAGCTAAAAATATTTGCAAGCAATCGTAAAATCCGTATGTACTTCTTTAGACTAACATAAAAGGAAGATTGTCTAAAAATTTACAGTCAATCGAATGAGATCCAATCTCGTCTCTGAGATCCGGGCGACGTCGATTATCGAGTCAATTATAAAGGACGCCCCGCAGAGCGTCTCTAGCACCGCCATTTTGTTGTAAAAAATATTTCTTTCAATCTTCAAAATATATACAACAAATGCCATTAATCAGATTTTCTATTGCGTTCATTATTTAAAAGAGAAAAATTGCTAAACAAAACCAATGATGTTAATACGTCCAAGGTGGCACCTCCGCTTAAATTTAAAAAACGGGACTTACACTCCCAATTAAAATTCCCCAAAACTCTCCCCAGTATCTACCACCGATCATTACCAACGACTCCCATCTACTCCCACCCATCAAACTTCGATCGAACCACCAGGAACCTAAGGTTTCCAGCGTCCAACAGACAGATCAATTGCCCACGCTCACTTTCAGCGCTCAGAAAAGCACGATTACATGGTGTATCGGTGAAATTCCATCGGATCGGGGCACGAGGAGCGGAGTCGTCGCTTGGAAAACACACGGACCGGAACAATGTCGCTAGAATGTACACCGCGCGACCCTGAAGCAGTCGGAGATCTCGTTCACACGGCACAGCCGTTCCTCCGACGCGGAAGGATTTGCATTTTACAAAAAGGACAGCCGTGCGCGGCGTCCAACTGGCTGGCGGGATACGTGCGGGTAAGGCTTAAGTGAGGCCCCCGTAGTCTATGAACCAGGCTGGACCCAAGCCGCGTGTTCAACGAACAAGAGGCTGCTGTCTCCTCCAGGGTCGAGTCGTTACTTATTTACGCAGGCTGCATTGTCGGGAACAATTGCGTAGGCCAGGCCATTAAATCTTCGACCTTTGTGTAATTACGCTTAGGGGTCAGGTGGCCCGACCTTTCGGCGGAGAAGTCGGAAGAAAATGAATTGCCTCGCGAGACGTCGTAATTCTCAATCGCTCTTGCTCCGTGGATGGTGGCTGAAGACTCTCTCGCGGCGAAATTTCGACGGGGACATTGCGAGGTTCTTCTGACAGACATTATCATGGATTGGAATTTTAAAAGATAAATAGATAAATTTTGGAGCGAAGAAATCCTTTTTGGGGAAATAATTGAAGTTGGTAGAGAGTTTCATTGAAGAGGTGTGTTCGAATTGGTTTGATGTGGAATAGGTTTTACTGTTTAGGGTATAAAGGTTTTTGTTCGAAGGCTTTTTCTGAGGGAATTATTTTCCAAGTTTCGACTTGCTCCAGTAATTGAATGATGAAATTATATTTGCATTCAAACACGGCAGAGTGTATTAAGGGGTACAGGACTATTGGACACGTAAAAATCAATGGTTTCTTTTGTGTTGGATTGCTTAAAAACCAAGTAATCGTTATACCCGCAAGGTAGGTGTACCACGTTTAAAAGCGGGGATAGAGGACAGAGAACGAATTTCCAAAGGAACAGAATTATAGTAGAAGGAGGACAGATAGGAGAAAGAATCTATCTATACCTTTACGAATGTCGTCTTATAACTTTTACTGATGTGAGTATTCTTCAGATACTATACTGTAGATATATGCAAAAAAATATATAAAAAAAATTATTATGTTTAACAATTTTACTAAGAATCCACTAAAAATTAAAAAGTAATTATTTTCTCGTACATCAATTTCGATGATGTTTTGTCACTTTAAATAAAATCGTGATGCTGTATTAAATTGATTCATATTCTATCATGAAATATGCCGCGCCACGATTTTGTTTGAAGTAAAACACCATCGAAATATTGTAGTAGGTACAAGAAAATAATTATTTCTCAGTTTTTAGTGCATTTTAGTAAAATCGTATAACATAAATTTCTTTTTATATATATTTTTTCTAGTTTTTAGTGTTTGCGTATTTTTTATCCCCCCTCCCCCACAGTTTCCTTTTTTTCTTTTCATTTCTGACTTTTTTTTATACAAAATTGTATTGTCATCACAGCCACGCAAGTCTAAAAAATTAAATTAAATAAAAAGACAATTGTACTGGTGGAAGTGGGTGAAAATCGAGTTGCCAGATTTGAACCTCACCCCAAACACATAGAGGATCGAAGCTAACAAGGAGAGTATTTTAGGTGTCCGCCTCCGATCATTTTGATTTTTGGATATGTTATATAGGAGAAAAAAATAAGAAATACGTGTTTTTTTATTTTTCCCCGTTTTCATATTTGACGGGTGAAAACTGCGTTCAAAGTTAGGGTTGAAAAATCATTTTTGTGGAATATCTCGAGAACTATTAGAGATAGGGGAATAGTGTGAATGGACGAATTTTGTGTCTTTGAATGCGAAACATGACTGACTCACCAGATTTTCAAAAATCCACAAAAATGATTTTTCAACCCTAACTTCGAACGCAGTTTTCACCCCCCAAATATGAAAACGGGGAAAAATAAAAAAACACGTATTTCTTATTTCTCGGTCCTCTATAACATATCCAAAAATCAAAATGATCGGAGGCGGACACCTAAAACCCTAGTAGCATTTATTGTTGGCATTTTGATGGCCAACTAATTCCCAACTTGGGGATACTGTGGGCCAACCAGAAATGCTACTAGGGAATACTCTCCTTGTAAGTGAAATCGTTTGAGAAAAAAAATCGATTTTCAGAGAAGTTTTAACGAAAGTGCCCCCTTAAGAGCAAGGAGACCATGCTTCCTCCAGTCTCTTCCTTCCAACGGCGGCGTGAAATCCGCTGACCACCAGAGAATGGAAGTGTCTACACCGCTCGAGACTTTCTTAAACAGAACAAAACTCAAACACAGCGAGCTTTCCCTCCAAGTCCACGTGTGCACAGTGCAAATTCTACCGCATCGTATTTTAAACTAACTACTTATACTTCGCACACCTTCTCTGCATAACATTTCTACCTAATGCGATTCTAATACATGGTAATTACCGCACTGCCGATAAACGCGGACAAGGTAGTACATATCTTGTAAACTCGAAAAATACACGCTTCCCCAGGGAAACGCGATCGCCCGGACAGATAGGCACAAAAGCATCGTGACACAGGCCTGCCTTTCGGAAACTATGATGCAAACTTCCACCAACAGCTGCGGCAATCGACGCCCACCAGCAATCGTCGTCGTTGCCGATTTAATAACGATATCACCGCTCGCTGAAAAAGTCCGTGGTAGCGGGGGAATGTGACTCCGGTGCTGGAAAGGCCAAAGGGGACGGAATCTCGCGGCGGGATTTCTCGAACGGAGGAGAATTTCGCATCAGCAACGGGCATAGGAGACGTGCTTCCACGTGGACGTATGCAACGGTGCAGATTAGCCCGTTTCGAGGAACGCGGGGCCGCGGACGCGCGGGCACGTTGCCTCTTGCGCGGTGCAGCACGTCGCAAAAGTCAGAGGTGACGTGTCACCGAAGGTGACGACGATTTCGCGACGCTGTTGTGCAACAACGGCGAAATAACGGCTGCCGTTGCACGCGAACCAGACGATCTCGATGCCCCCTCCGGCCTCCAGCGTTTTTCCTGCTTGCCCGTTGCCGGGCGAGAATTGTCGCGAGTACGTGACCGTTGCCGCAGGCTGTTACGAAATTCGGAAGTCACTCTCCTTCCATTGGAGTTCTTTTTGCCACGCTTGGGTCTGATTTGTTGAGAGAAACTCGGCTTCATTAGGGCTGGGTGGCTACGTGGTTTTATTTCGTTGGCGAATCAGGGGGCCATTCGGAGACGTGTTGAAGAAATTCGATGTAATTAGAGCAATACTATGTTTGGTTGACTAGTGGTGGATGTGGGACTGTTTGGGGACTTGCTGGGGAAGTTGTTATGTTACTTGGTAGCAGAAAGGAGGGCACCGTAGAAATTTTGTTTTCGAAACACTTTTTAGTCGAATCATTGGAAATGTCAAAGAAATCGTAAATTGCGTTAAAGATATTGGCCTGTAGAAGGGGCCTCAATTTTTTTTTAAGTGTTTAGGGCCTCTAAAGGGCTTAAGAGGTCATTCTGGTTAGATGGGTTGAAAAAATCGAGTTTTTTAAACATTTTTCGAAAGTATATGTTCTCAAGAATTTGCTGTTAAATTTTCGTGGAAAATTTCGATTATTTTAGATTTTGCAGAGGCATTTTGTAGGGAGCGCAAAGGCTCCACCTAAATTGGGAAATACTGTGAGAGCGACATCTACTTCAGTAAGCTCTGTAATCGGGTCGATCGCGTTACAGGAATGGGGTCACACAAGTATTGAAATAGTGCGATAATGTTTTTGTCATTAAATAGTCTGTTAAATTTTAAAAAATCGATCATCAAACATTTGAAATTCCCAATAGTGTCCTATTACATGTGACAGCTAACTTGATTATACTGTTTTAATTTTCGCCACCAGGTCGCGCAGCGGCAATAAGAAAATTTCAATAGGTGCAACTTTGAACGCGTTTTTCTCGAAACGTCATTTTTTCACATCGTGAAGATAAAATCTCAAAACCTATCGAACCGATTGCTTTAAAAATTTTACTGCTTATTCTGCACACCTATGACTCTCGCAGGGACTACAACCAAGTATTTTCATTGAGTCTAATCTACTTTTAAAATCGAAAATAGCAAAAGAAAAAAGCCGAAAATCATTTTTTTTTGCATTTTGCCCGCCATTTTGGTAATTTTGAAGATAAATCACTAATTATAGTCCGAGCGACAGCGAGAGACATACTGATTAAGGATCTGTTTGGATTTTTGGGTTCAGATAAGTCTAGCAGCTGAAATCGCCTGCGCGAGCGAGGTATGGATTTTTGAACATGTCATCAAGACCGCTTTCAAAAGCATTTTAAAAGCAATAATTGTATTACTTTTATATTTTTTATTTACTGTAGAAATGTAGCGTAATAAATAGAAAAAAGTTTTATTCCATTACTATAATCATTTTCGTCGTAATAAATTCTTGAAAATCATTGAATTCATCGGCGCGCAACCCGGAATGACCCCTTAATCCGTGCTTGATACCTATTTTTAATTCTCTCTTGGGGAAAGGAGGAGATCGAAATGTAATGTAAGAGCTTATCCTGTGGTATGTATAAACGAAGGTGCTCTGGTTAAAATATTTAAAAAGGGACGCCGAATTCTTTCTAAGATTGCCGAGTAGTTTACGAGTTGAGTGTTAATGGATCACCCTTGGGTGCAGCGTTGAATTCCACTTAATTAAAGCAGGGTGTCTAACACTGTGTATATTAAGATATATGCCTGATCCCTTGAGTACACGAAATTTCTACGTTTTTACTATTCGTTTCACAAGTTGTAAGCTCACAGAACATAAGAATAGAGTTAAGAAACTGCTCATCACAAAATAATAAAAACAAATTATTAGAAAACTGATGTCCGCTGCTTAAGTGGCTGAATTTATTTTCTAATCTTCTAATTAATACATTGCTTTCGGGCGACGATATGCGTCATCCTAATACTCTTTCGAGAAAAGAAGCAACATAAACCAAAAAGACTATATCACTCTTTGAAACACTATCATTATAACTGTTTCTATGAATTAGAGTACTTTTCTAAATTGCGAGGAAGAACCTAAAACGTTGTCGTTTTAAAAGCTTCGATTACAAACGAACGAAAACAATTGTTCTCGACGCAGAAATAGCATATCCAGAAATTTATTAACACGTTCTTATCAGCTCCTGATAAACGGAAAACATTCGTGGTTTCGCGCACCTTTTTCAAGGTGCTCAATTATCGGGAGGAAAAATATTCATCGATGCATGGGAATTTATCGGCTCTTATCCAAGGCCAAACATTTACACGTGTGCTCCGGTTTACTATCCCTAGCTAAAACACGAACTTTGAAATAACTGTTTCCCTGTTCTCATATCAGAAGAGGGAGGGTTTTTTAAATTCAATGTGAAGCGAGGCTATAAAAGCCAGTTGAAATTACGAATTGCTCATTGGAAATTTAAGACTACGCCCAAAAGGGGACATTATTAAACCTGGAATCCAGCTAGAAGCTAATCTATGCTATGCAGTGCTATGCTATGCTATGCTACGTGTTAAAAGAATTAGCTTCAATACATTCTTATGGAACCGTTTCCACCAAAAGCTAAGCTAAAACATAGCATAGCATAGCATATCATAGCATAGCATCGCATAGCATAGCATAGCATAGCATAGCATAGCATATCATAGCATAGCATCGCATAGCATAGCATAGCATAGCATAGCATAGCATAGCATAGCATAGCATAGCATAGCATAGCATAGCATAGCAAAGCATAGCATACCATAGCATAGCATAGCATAGCATAGCATAACATAGCATAGCATAGCATAGCATACCATAGCATAGCATAGCATAGCATAGCATAACATAGCATAGCATAGCATAGCATAGCATAGCATAGCATAGCAAAGCATATTATAGCATAGCATAGCACAGCATAGCATAGCAAAGCATAGCATAGCATAGCAAAGCATAGCAAAGCATACCATAGCATAGCATAGCATAGCATAGCATAGTATATCATACCATAGCATAGCATAGCATAGCATAGCATAGCATAGCATAGCATAGCATAGCATAGCAAAGCATAGCATAGCATAGCATAGCATAGCATAGCATAGCATAGCATTGCAAAGCATAGCATAGCATAGCAAAGCATAGCAAAGCATAGCATAGCATAGCATAGCATTGCAAAGCATAGCATAGCATAGCAAAGCATAGCAAAGCATAGCATAGCATAGCATAGAATAGCATAGCATAGCATTGCAAAGCATAGCAAAGCATAGCATAGCATAGCATAGCAAAGCATAGCATACCATAGCATAGCATAGCATAGCATAGCATAACATAGCATAGCATAGCATAGCATACCATAGCATAGCATAGCATAGCATAGCATAACATAGCATAGCATAGCATAGCATAGCATAGCATAGCATAGCAAAGCATATTATAGCATAGCATAGCACAGCATAGCATAGCAAAGCATAGCATAGCATAGCAAAGCATAGCAAAGCATACCATAGCATAGCATAGCATAGCATAGCATAGTATATCATACCATAGCATAGCATAGCATAGCATAGCATAGCATAGCATAGCATAGCATAGCATAGCAAAGCATAGCATAGCATAGCATAGCATAGCATAGCATAGCATAGCATTGCAAAGCATAGCATAGCATAGCAAAGCATAGCAAAGCATAGCATAGCATAGCATAGCATTGCAAAGCATAGCATAGCATAGCAAAGCATAGCAAAGCATAGCATAGCATAGCATAGAATAGCATAGCATAGCATTGCAAAGCATAGCAAAGCATAGCATAGCATAGCATAGCATAGCATAGCTTAGCTTAGCTTCCAAGTGGATTCCCGGCTTTACACTCGGCAGTTTGGCGAGTACTAGAACCTAGCAAAGTCTCCTGAAAAAGTGACAGCTACCCTAGAAAAGCCCTACTCCGTAAAATCCAGAACGATGACCAAAGGGTGACTAGGCGTTGTCCTAGGTTGAGAACCGCTGACCCGCATAGAACGAGCACGAGGCGGACCGGTTCAGGTCACGGAGGAGGCTTCAGCCTCTGCTCGTGTCCTCCTGGAGCTACGAATGAACGCGACCCTCCCTCTTCAGCCTCCCCTTCGCGTGACACGCACACTCCGTGCGTGCGCCTTTGGACGCTGATTCCCCTGGTGAAGATTGAAAAACGACGGCCAGGGGACGAAGAGCGACGAACGCGGACGCCGCGGGAACGAGGAGAAAGGAGGGAGGCCGACGGAGGTGAGAGAATGGGGGGAAAAAGAGGAGCAGAGCCGCGGCGCGATACACCGATATATCGTCGATCGATGTCCTCTTCCACGTCAGGCCAGGCGAGATTTCACGAGGCCGATAGCAGCGAGCGGACTCGTGTCCTGCCTCCCATAACCTGACACGCGGCCAGATTGCGGGAAGACGCCTTGTAAAACGATATTAAGGGATTAGTGTCTCCCTCGGCGCGACGTCGCGGACCTTGACGAGATTTCGACCGGTTCGTACCACGATCCACGGTGATAGCGGTCGATCAAGCTGCATCGAAAGAGAAAGATCGATGGCTCGTTATCGTTTTACCTGTGGTCCCGCTTGGAACCACTGCGAATTCGCCTGGCTGGCAGATTTTTCTGACACACCCGCGAACAGGTTGCTCTTGGTCCAACATCTGGCGTACTTAACACTTTGAAGCAAACTTAGCGTCGCCATCGATTCGTCGAATCTTGAGCACCTTCGCGACGATACATTGTGGACAGAACAGAGATCCTTTAATCATACAGTCCGATGATAGATGGGACATGGGCTTGACTTCTTAGGTCCACGCGTGATAATGGAACGAACTTATCACCTGACGCGTGTGACATTGTGACACCCTCAGAGGCCAAGCTGATCCACTCCACCTTCAATAAATTTCACAATTTTGATGCTTAAGCACATAATTAATGCTCAACAGAATATTCTCTAGTGTTCATCAAATACATTTGTTCAGTTTGGTATCTAAGAAGTTCATACGTGAGTTTCCTAGGGATCAGAAATGAAGAGCTCTGAAGAGTTCTATACTGTAGTATTACCACTGGTACGTAGCACATTTTACGATAATTTTTTTTAATCTTGGCCCTTACAGTGCTTTCTACAAGGACTCATCAAGTGTCTACAATGCAGGTGAAGGTAGCTCCGATAGAGGCACTTTATAATCAACTTCGTAGCCTACTGGTGAACCCCGCGCGCCTCAGTTCGTCTCTGCAGCGGCAGTGTGTGTGGGGGGGGGGGGGGGGTCAAGCGCAGGACCCCGATCAAAAAGCCTGGCACACCGGGGGCACCTGGGGGCCGATCGTTAAACCGATTTCGAGGGCTCGGGGATCGTTGGCCGGCGAGCGGGGTCGCGGTGGCCACGTAGAGGAACCTCGGGCATCCTGGCAGCCTGTTTCTCTTTCTTTTCGAGCGGGGTCGCGTGACCCCGAAGCGTAGACGCGACCGCAGGCTTCCAGGTTCAAACAGTACCAGCCACACCGCTCTCCTCAGCTCGGATGCGCCTGTGTGCGTGCCGGGACATGCGTGTGGACGCCTCGTAAGGCGATGGAATGCGCCTGTCCTCCGGTCTTCTCGGATGGATGGCTTTGTCTTCGTGATCTGACGTCCCGCTCTGAAAGGCACTCGCGCGGCAAACGCGCGCACATCGGGCCCCGTCCTTATCCTGGGACGCGCGGGGACGTACATCGACAGGACATGCTTCGCGGCTGTTCGCTCTACGCTCCGCCCTAATCTCCTCTAATCGAATTCCTGCCAGTCCCGCTCTCTTCCAGCTGGCAGATCGCAGATACCGCTGGGAGCTGCCCTGACCGATTAGGCTCGCGTTACTTTTCTTGCGGGAGCAATCGCTGCCAGGGTCGCGGCGGCTGCGTGTCTTCCTGGCTAATGTCCCGGACTGCCGGCGGACGCGAACTTGCAACTTGAACTTTGCCTCGCTCTTCTGATCAGGGGAGGTTTGTTGTTACTAGCAGCGACATGGCACTGCTGGGTCATCAGCTTTCTTATAATATTCTGTTAGGGTACGTTTATGATGCAGCTGCGATAGAAGCTAGGAGAGCGCCGATCAGAACGGCAACAAAAGCTCCTTAAATATATATTTAATATAAGGTTTCACAAAGACGAAATGATTTAAATGTGAGTGATTCTGAAGAAGAATTATTACCTTCATGTTCCGCAATATGGTACATCGGAAAAAGTCTACGCAGGAAACATAAACATTGCGTGCATACTGTTAATGCTAAAAGACGTGAATTTGGAGAGTTTTATCATCTATTCTTTGATCGTATAAAGGTAATCTAATAAACACTTCGTTTATTAATTTGTCTACATCCATTGTCGATAAAGTTATGAGGGGAGGCCAGGGTAAAGTGAGCCTAAAGAAGTTTGAAGTTGAATAAAATTTTTCCCTTTCAATAAAAATGTGTGGAGATAGATTTATAATATAATTTGAACGTTACTATTGATAAATGGCGAATAGCAATACTTAAAATAAACTTAGAGTATATTAAAATTCAACTTGAAAGAAGTGATGCAAGAGGGATCACTTTACCCCATGCATAGGGTAAAGTGAGCTGAAATAAAATGAGAACTTTAATTAAGGATATAGGTAATTATTAACCCCTTGCGCTGGGATGACGTGTGCAAACGTCAGCTTCTGGCTTTTTTGCACCGTGGTTGTCAAAAACTGTGGCAGATTATTCATTTCTTTTAGGTTAGTTTCTGTTCCATCACGCGTTTCTAGCTAGCTGGCAGGTTAGGATATTGCGCACATCACTTGCGCATCTGTTCTTTGCAGCTCAGTTCACCCCTGTCACTTTACCCCGAATATGTACTCAGTGGAAAATTAATTATTTAATAATGTTGAGATTAATGTTTTCTTAAATGCGTGTACATGTAAGTTTATAAAGTTGTTTTAAAGTAGAAACAAATTTTGAATTAAAATAACACATTTATGACTCATTTATCCAAAAAGCTAATCTGGAAAGAAAACCAATCAGTAATCTCTAAAAAATTAGTTTTTAAGTTTTTAAATGAATTTACATTTTTCAGTATCTGAATGTGCATAGTTATCATTGTTATATTGCATACATTTATTACGTCACCAAAATTTGTAAATATATTCTATTTTTAAAAAACAAATTAAGAAAGCTCATTTTACCCCGAGGCCCACTTTACCCCGGCCTCCTCTATCAACGATAATCGATAGATTATGTTGGAAAACAGTCTTTAAACTGAACCTCACCTTCGCGATGGTCGTGCTCTAATTTTCTTTCCTCTTGCTTATTTTGTTTGTACAATAAAGACGCTTCGTAAGAATAATAACTTGAACGGCGATAATAGCGATGAAAAAGTAATATTAAGTGTCTTCCTGATAAGTACTTCTCAGTACAGTAGATCTCTATTTATCCAAACGAACTTTGTCGCAGCACCTGATTTACTAAACATGTTGCTGAGCTCTTATTACCCGAACCCGTTAAGCATTCAAATACGATCACAAGCGAATTAACCCTTGCGCCAGCGAAATTTCAAAATTTCACAGCGAACGATTGCGTCTGAACCAACGCGAAGGAATTTTCGAATGTCGAAGATAACTCGCCTCTCCCAGTAAACAGGTGAATTGTTTAAGCTGGAAGTATCACATCAGACATGCGTTCACCGTGATTATCATCGCGAGAGGACGTCGGGGATTCAACTTTGCCCCAGCATCCTTCGTTCTCCCGTCGCCGATCAGAGGTCTGGTTTCATTGAAATTCTATGTGCCTCTGTTGCATATTCATGTCCGCGTATTTCGCCGACGACTCTCCAGCAGGCCATCAAAGATGAAACGATTGACCCCGCGGGTTAATGTGCCCCATGTATTGCGTGAACGCCTGTGCAAGATTTAAGGCTTTTCGGCGGGAAATATATTCAGCGTGGATAACGTTATGAATATTCATTCGCGGTGGAACATGTGATATAGGTTTATTTAGACGGTGTCATTACAAGCGAACAGCCTTATTTATTCTTAATTGGAGATCCTCGATCACGTGCGATAGATCGCCTGGCTTCTCGATCTTTAAGGCGACTCCTATGGCACTTGGAAAGAATGTTGGGTTAAGCAGATGCTGGACTGTTTATGGCAACGAGATTGGCTATTGAAATAAAATTTAAGTATATTTTTCTAGAGGTCGAAAGTGTGTTTTTGTACTATTTTCGAATCCTTCGTTCTCTAGTCTGCTAATTTTAAGCTAATCTTAGAAATAATCGAGTTTCTGTCTTATGCAACTTGTTCAAGGGACACAATGGATATTCCAGTAAATGAAGCTGACTTTTTACGATTCGAGGCTGTGCCTTTGTCCATTGGTATTGCCAAACGCAAAAGTAATTAACTGGAAGGACAATTAAGATTAGTTTGACTCGTGTAATTAAGTTTAGTATCTATTTCATGCTTAGAAGATAGGCGAATAAGTGCGAAGAGGAAGGATTCAAAGAATTCAGAAGTTGTTTAAATGGTTTTTCGGCACAGATTAATGCGAATCTTCTACTTGTGAGTAATTAAATACCGACATTCGATTATCGGTATTCTGTTGTTTGTCTTGTCGACTCAAATCTCCAGCTAATTGAGGCCATAACTATGATAATGAGCGACGTAATATTTAAAAGAATTCTTTCATACTCTGGCGCCGTATTTTTAATGGAGTTCCCGCGAGAACTCAACGAGAGTTGAGGAATCTTGTGTAATAACTCTTTCCCTAACTAAGGATTTACCAGCCAACTGAATTTCATGGTTACTAGTCAATTCGAATACCATCACTCTTAAGACGCAGATTCCTAAATCAAACTTCCACGTGATTCGTTACACTGCTAACAAGGAACATCTAATTTATACTTAATATGTATAAGCAATATTGTATCGAACTCATGGAAGTTCCTAATCCACCTTCCCCCTTTATCTTCTTCTACATTTGCTACATAATTCTGCAATTTGCATTGGTAAAACACGAAGAATAATCAGATCACTAGTTTTACCACTTGATTACATCCTTCATGTACCTAGTAAAAAATGTAACCTACACTGTATCGAGCAAGCTCACTGAAAACGTAGTATCGTCTCTAACAAGTAACTACACAAATGCACGAAAGAAACGAACATTTTAAATTAAATTAAACTCAGTGAATCACCCCCCCCCCCCTTCATGTATCAAGCTCTAATTTTAATCCGTCGACTGCTGCTCACTCGAAACCAAAGCTTGAATTGTGTACGTTCAAACTTCAAGAGTAATATTGTCAACACAGAGATCGTGAGTTACATTACTGCGCGTGAATCATATGAAATTAACCAAAATCACTTTTATTAAATACTTCATATTCGTGAAGCACATACAGGTGCGGACAAAAATGTTACCATTTTTTGCAAAACTGCAGCATGTGCCAAATATACATATTCTGATAGAGAATTAAAGGCTGCGTAAAACCCAGTTAAAGTTGAATTTGTATAAGTAACAGACAAAAACCCAAAATAACATTAAACAAGGCAGCCCGCTGTCAAAAGCTTCAAAGCCGATAAAAAGGATATCACTTTTGAAAAGTAATAAAAAATCTAATATTTTGTGCAGGCACTTTAGATTTTAGGACGGCCTAAGAAGTGACCAAAAGTGGTAACTCCTTTGTCGGCCCCAAAAATATGTTATCCCGTTCAATGGCATATAAAACTTTTGTTTGTTAGTTAAATAAATTCAACTTCGATTAAGTTTTATACGGCTTTAAAATCTCCACCAGAATCTGTATATTAAACACATACCACAGTTCTAAGTTGATGCTAAAGAATGATACAAATAAAAGAAATCGAAAAGTGGTAACTTTTTTGTCAGCTACTGTAATACGTGAATGTGCAGTATTAGTGTACCTGTAATGTATTGGGAGATATTACAATTTAATGACATCCTCCATCTACAGTTCGACGTCGATTTACTCGTTTACGCATCGTTGAACGGTAGTTTCGTGGAGAAAGAGTAACAAGTGCCCGTTCGCGAAGGAATTGATTGATTTTCCGCGTACAGTGGCGAACGGCGAGGAGGCACGGCTGTAATTAATGGATTGTTCACACCTCGCCCACGCTGTTTGTCCCCGTGCCTCCTCAACGGCAGCTCTTTCTCTCGACTTCGCGAGTGCACGATCGTTCGATAATTAATCACCCAGTGGCGATCACCGGCTGCCATGGTCCATTAACGAGCCGATCATCCCCGGTTTCCTTTTATACGAGAAGCCTCGCTGCGCTTCCGACTCGAGTCGAAAGCTATCGAACTTGGAGGAAATAATTTGCCCCACGCCGGAGCCTGTTCAAGATTAATACACGCAGGGCTCGGGCCACCGAGTGGAATTAATGAGAATTAGCGGCGTGAATGGAATCATTGATTGCTGGTCGGGATCAGCGCGAGTAATTGTTTCATTGAATTATTCAGCGGGATGAAGGTGGTTTCGATTCCCTTCGGCGCGTATCGCCCGGTGGCTGGTGCTTTAATTAATGACGGATGGCTAAAGGAATTCATGAAATTTGGATGTTATGTAGGGAGGGAGAGTTGGGTGTTATGTTTTGCTCTGAAATCGCAGGGTTGGTGGTGAATATTCTGAGTTCTATAAGCTACTTGAGCTGTATTGATTGGGGAAACTGTGTTCGTTATGATTTAAGTCGCATAGAGGAATTTCTATGTTTCCAGTAATGTAAAGGAATTCCTATATTACAAGTAATATAAAGGAATTCCTACATTTCAAGTAATATAAAGGAATTCCGATGTTTCAAGTAATGCAAAGGGATTCCTATACTTCAAGTAGTGCAAAGGAATTCCTATATTTCAAGTAATATAAAGGAATTCCTATATCTCAAGCAATGTAAAGGAATTCCGATATTTCAAGTAATGCAAAGGAATTCCTATATTTCAAGTAATGTAAAGGAATTCTTATATTTCAAGTAATGTAAAGCAATTCCTATGCTTCAAGTAATATAGGTAAGGGAATTCCTATGTATATTTCAAGTAATATAAGGGAATTCCTATATTACAAGTAATATAAAGGAAATCCTATATTTTAAGTAATATAAGGGAATTCCTATGTATATTCCAATATAAAGGAATTCCTATATTTCAAGTAATATAAAGGGATTCCTATATTTCAAGTAATGTAAAGGAAATCCTATGTATATTTCAAGTAATATAAAGGAATTCCTATGCTTCAAGTAATATAGGTAAGGGAATTCCTATGTATATTTCAAGTAATATAAAGGAAATCCTATATTTTAAGTAATATAAGGGTATTCCTATGTATATTCCAAGTAATATAAAGGAATTCCTATATTTCAAGTAATATAAAGCAATTTCTATATTTCAAGTAATGTAAAGAAATTCCTATGCTTCAAGTAATATAGGTAAGGGAATTCCTATGTATATTTCAAGTGATATAATGGAATTCCTATATTTCAAGTAATATAAAGGAATTCCTATATTTTAAGTGATATAATGAAATTTATATATTTCCAGTAATACGAAGGAATTCCTATGTTTCAAGTAATATAAAGGCTGAAACTCTGCACAACACTTCCCACTGAATCCCTCCCCAATAATCAGCACTACTCCACCATCCAACAAAATACCCGTTCCCCCATCAGACCTCCTAAATCCCGTTCACCGATTACAACAGAAACTTCGCTTGTACCCTACGGTTCCACAAATGCTCATCCACGAATGGAGCCGATCAGCAGTCGCCCACGTCCTCCCTCGACAGGGGACAATTTATCCCAGGGCCGTTAATCGGTGTCCACGGGCGACGAGCAGCGTCGACAAGCAGCGTGACAATAACGAAAGAGCATCATCGACGACTCGCTGAAAGACAAGGCCCTCGCCGGTGTTGTATAATGAATGGATCGTTCGCACCTCGCCCACGCCGGTTGTCTCTCTTCTGCTGGCCACCGACAGTCCTCCGATCGGCACGATCGCCTAGGAGGAGGCAGAGCCCCACGGCACGATAATTAATTACTTTGAGCGATCGGGGGCCGTAGATCCTGCGGAGAGGAGTCCCCCCATTGGGAGTAGTAGGCCAATTTGTCAGGGCAGTCACGCGCTTTTCTGCGAAGCCACTTGCTGACAATGAGTAAAAGGGCTGTCGTGGCTGATTACTATTCCGCGGAGGAGCATGTACGCGGCTCGAATCGAGGCGCAACGAGCACCCGCCTCGTCTCCTTTTTTCCACGCCACGTTTTAATACACGCCGCGTATTAGATAATTAATGACGTCCCAGACGAACCGGACGGACGATCGAAAGTGTTTTGCGCTGCTGACTGAAGGTTCAGGTCTTGCTTTATGGATGTGCTGTAAAGGTTACTGGAGTCGAGGAAGGAACATTATTTTGGGTGCCGATCTGAGAACGTTCTTTCGGTAATTTGGGGGATGGGGAAATCGGTATTGAGATTAGCGTGAACCCAACGAGCAAAACTGTTTGTTTTTCATGGAGAAGGAAGACTTAAGGACAACATCCAGACCGCAAGGGTAAGGACTGCATGGTATGCTGTACCTACTTGCAAACTTAGAAGATGAAACTACCCCTAAACGAAGACTTCAAATTCCCCTGTCAATATTTATATCACAGATATATGTCCCGGTGATCGTGAAAGTGGTGTAAGTGAAATCTAACAAAATTGAATTCATCACTTTGTGTTACGTCATCTTACATTACAGACTAAATGATAAACTAATTTCTTTAAATTCCTTTGACTCGTACCAGTTCCATAATCACCGCCACACATGTAACACAGCACATTGAAAATAAAATAAATATTTAGAAAATAGATAACGTAGCTTTTCACACCACTCTTGAACCATGCCATCCAGACAGCTAATTCTGTCCCAAATAATTACTTGTAGTAAACGAACAAGGTAGTTCTTCACTAGGAAAGGTAAATTTGTTCTGAAGCACACTGTCATCGGTGCTCAACAGCCACAATATCGTCCCAGAGCATCGGCGAAAGCGAGCAAGGCTAATAACTTTGAATCCTGAAAGCTGGAATCCACTCCACCATTCAGCGGACAAATTTACCGGGACAATCGATTCCCCGTACGAGGGACCGACATGGCAGTGGCAAGGTAGACTTGTCTTATTGGTTATTCTGCCTCTGAATAAAGTCACGCTGCACCTTCACGAGTGACACATACCGTGGATTTTCGCAACGTTAATCGTTGATCCGGCTTTCGTCTTCTCACGAATGCGCATGCATTACCGATCCCCCCGGCTGTGATTCTTTTTCCTGGCGGTGTCACGCTGCTCGAGGCTCGCCGGCGAAAGAAAACGCGAAACGGAGGGAAAGAATCGACGCTGACAAACCGCGAGTAAATTCATTCGCAGCGCGATTTGTAAAGATGCGCTCGACATGGTCGTGGCTGGTTCTTATGGGAATCGATTAGCATCGTCGTAGGGTGCCTCGAACGCATCTATATCGACGATTGCTGGGATTATATGGTCGAGAGTACGATAGATTAATTACAATTCATGAGTGGGAGTACTTATGCTGAGATTCAGAGTATATTGTTTTTCTTATGGATTCGAAAGACTTCGATTTTTACTGCAGGTAGATAACTTGGGCTACGAGATGACGATAGTGATAAATAGTTGATTGGGGACCTTAAGGAGAGGACGAAGTAAAACCATAATCAACTCATGGAGGGTTCAGAAGCCCATCAGTGTAAGTCCATTAGCATTAAAATCGAGATTTACACTGTTTTCTGAATACCTTTGCCTAGTAATTCAGTGGTCAATATAAGTGCAGTGATCTATTGCTTGCGTATGAAACTAGTGACTTAATTGATTTATCAACTGAAAGTTTTAACAATATAGAGGTTTTTCAACTACGAAATATGGACTTACACTGATTGGCTTCTGAACCCTGCACGTGATAATTCCTTAGTCACCATGTAATGGAGGAATTAATAAAAATTGGTCCAAACCCCATCTATATCTCACTCTCAACACTCGGTTCCAAATTTGTATTCACTTGTAAGCATTCTGCAAGTAATTACTGAGAAAGCCTACGAGGAACTGTGTATCAAAGAGCTATAAAATTCTACCTGAAACTATTCCAACTTCAAAATCTCTTTAACATTCGAAATTCTTTAAACACAACTCCTCTCCTCGCCAATTAATCCGTAAACGTACCATTTCCCAAGAAGCTCACTTACAAAAAAGTGTCTACCTTCCACGTTGCCTCTAACACCCTCAGCCCACGTTCAAAGACACCTGTCACTCCCAACTACACAAATAATTCCCTGAAACCGTGACTCGGTACCCTTCGCCTCTTATCAGCACGACACATTCTTTCACCGTTCGATTGTAACAGCTTCCTGCGCGCGCGATTCACTAATGAATCTTCGAGCGAATCCCCGATTGAACGCCAGAGGTGCCAGCTGCTCGCACCTGTCGATCGTGCCCGCGCCGTCTCTGTATCGCCCGGCTCTCCCAAAGAATGCATTTCTGGAGATCGACAGGCGAGGGGGGACTCGACTCGATCTCACGGAGGTTTTCGGAGGCGTCACGTAGCAGGGTGGCCCTGCGCCAGGAAGGCACTGCCGCTGCACCTGCCAGGTCATTAGGGTAGACACGGCAGGTAGAGATCGACTGGGTCGGAGAAGAAGAGACACGCCGCCGTTATGAGAGGACGGGAGGGTCAGGCGACGAAATCGAATTGACCACGTGAGAAAAAAAGTGACGGAGTAGGCTAAGCGGGGAGGACCTTAGGTGAGTTCATCGCTCTACTGCTCGGAGTACTTGGAGCTGAGGGTGTATTTAATGGACTGGGTTTTTCTGAGAGGGGTGCAGATTTGTTGGCGAACCTAGACCTGCAAACTGTGACTTTTTAGATACTTGGATTTATGGTAGAATGTTTTATGCAGCCTCGTGATTTGATTGAATTGTAAATACTGAGGCAGAGTACCTAATATTTTTACCAATCTGAGATGTATCCTAGAATGACTAAACAGAAAGCTTCAATTATTAATGAATCGATTGCTGCAAGGTCGTAAACGCGTAACCTAAAAAGAGAGGCGATTGAATTAATTTTAACGTAATCAATTAAAATAGGAGTTAATTTCAACTGCTAAAATTCAGCTCCACCGACTTAAAATTGTAACGCAATCAATTAAAATAGAAGTTAATTTCAACTGAATTTACTAAAATTTAGCTTCTCCAACTAAAATTAATATTAACTGCCTGTAAGTAAAATAGTAAGAATAAAAGTAGCTGATGAAAGTACCAGAGGACCAAAAAGGGGCAAGGCCATAAAATGACACTGTTCGAGTCATCGCAAAATAATACACCGCCAATATCGTTTAAAACCAATGTATGCAATCAAATATACTACCAATCAGTAAGAAGCTCAAGGGAACTGACGAACTGCATAATCATTTCAGGCCAAGTAGTTCGTGGAAACATTTCATTGTTTTCTTCGGGAGGATGGTTCCAGAATCGAAGGGAAACACAGATTACAAGAAGCAGCGGCGCTGATAAAACAGGAAGGAGGCACAAAGGGAACCGAGCAACACGAAAAAGGGAACCAGGATACGCAGTGGTAGGCCGTGCAAGAACGAAATAACGCGGAGCAAGGGGATTGTGGTCAGCTAGAAGAGCCGGGGAATGCAGGGAGGAAGAAGAAAGGGAGAAGAAAGAGAAAGCCGCAACGGGGAGAGGACCAAGGGGGAGGTACCCGTCACGAACTGCGGGCTAATTGTCCAGGAGATTGCTCCTGCAGCCTGCTGTGCGCTGCTGTTGCTGCTGATGCTGCTGTCTGTCCTGCACGTTGTTTCCTCGACCTCGAGGCAACCTTAGGGCGTCCTTAAGATCTTGATCCGCGCCGAGGATCGACTGGATCTCTGGCCCGACGCGAATTATTGTTTTGTCGCGGGGAGCTCGTGGCATACGCTCGATCAATTTCTTTGGGGATAAATGAACGCAGAAGTGGGAAAGGGAAGTGAGACATCGGGATCAACTTTGGATTTCAAATGATTAGGCTCTTTTCTTTGAGCTTGGTATTTGGTGTAGATTTTAGGATCGGTGGAGATAAAGGACGTGTGTAATTGTATTTAGCGCCTCCTCCGAAAAGATCAAATCGTAGTACCCCTACTCTATGATTTGATCTTTTCGGAGGAGGCGCTTATACAATTCTAATCGAACTTCACTAGGTAAGTTCGTTCAATTATATAATTGTTTCTTTGTTTTATGGGGTTAATTGAAGAGTCCTTGTACAAAACACTGTAAGTGCCAAAATGAAACAAACAAATTTTTTATCGGAAAATTTTCTACGTACCAACAGTAATATTATAGTATAGAATTTAATTTTTAGCACTTATAGTGCTTTCTACAAGGACTCTTCAATTTATGGAAGAATGATGTATGAGATGGACCATGAAAATATGAGGAGTTTTTGAAGTATCAATAGTGTTATTAGTTTTAAGAAGAAGTATCTACTGTTTGGAAGATTTAGAGTAGGAGTTAAAAGATTATTATGTTTTTTTTCGTAACACGTGTGTAGGAAAAAGACGCAGCGATTTGGGATATAGTAGATTACAATATAAGTTTAATTTTGAAGAAAATGATACCCCTTTTTTTATTTTATTTAACATTTTTTATTCTATTTAATTTCTTGGTACCACTGTTCCCCAGTTTGTTTAACACTATTCCTACCGACACTTCACGTATACCTATTCCTACTGCGACCTGTCAAATGACCGGTCTTTAGCACAACTTATATTTTTTAATATAGAATGAAGCTAATAGCCAATTTGACAGTATAAAAATATAGTTTCCTTTATTCAGAGGTATATCATCTACATACGTATATTTGAGTAAAAGTCTTGAAGTTTAAAGGCGATTCAATTGCGTTGCATATAGTAAATTTTAATGGAAATTTTAAAAACAGTCATTTGCCCGGTCTTGGTAGGAATAGTGTTACAGAAATGTGATATAATGGAGTCAAAGTAGGTATACGTCTGTTTCCAATTGATCAAATTCAACATGAATAACTTCTGAAGTTTACGTTCAAATAAACCTCAACTCAACCTAAAACATTCAATAGTCCACGAATTACGAATCGAAGGGTTAATGAACTTCTGCAGGACTAATTAATCTCTGCTTCTACAAGGCGTAGAAAAAGAAAGCAACGGGAATAATCGACATCGACGTAATCGAAACTTTATGCAGCAACTTTTTGCACTGTTCGACGTCAACGTAGGATGCTTGCAAAAAAAAAAATGTTAATTTCGGGAGGTGAAGAAACCTATCAATAAAGGAGATTACAAAGCAAGAGGGGGCGATGAAACGGCAAGTAGAATAAACAACCTCCAGCCTCGCCGATTTGTACGGGCCTCTTAGAAACCGCCAGAAGGCAACGGTCGATTCTAGGATCATTAATAATAGCCGCGAAGAAATGTATTCAATTCCGTGGTGGCGGTGGCCTGCCATATGTTACGTGATCACGCGTGCAGAAACCGCGCGCAATTAAACACGAAGGAACGAGAATGAAGGTAACGATAAAAATGGCGTAATGAAGCAAGGAAGCAGGATTATTAGAGGATATACGGGCGCATAATCGGTTATCGTGTCCCGTCATTTGTCTGCCGCGAACTGCGCGTGACGCGGGCGATTAACGTTAAACTGTTAATATCACCCGGAGGAATATTTATGTGGTTTCGATCCACGGCAATTTTGTAACGCCTTGCGCAACTCGACCGCACAATGGCTGATTTATCAACATAATAATATCGCTGATAAAAAAACGACGATGTTGGACGCAATAAACTTCGTAATGGCGCTAGAATGTAAGACATAGAATTTTGGTTCCTGATTTTAGGGAAATTTTAGTTATGACAGGTGTTTTTATATTAGGCACATAGGAGGTTGCAAAACAATATTGTTTAGTATTGTAAAACACTATTGCAGCGATCAAGCTTTTATACAGTGGCTCACAGCCATAATCGTACACTCTTTAAAATCGCGTAACTTTTTTCAAAATTAATCCAAACGACTTGAGTTATTCTTTAGAAGCTAGAAGGATTAGTTTGCTAAGTGACGTGATTCGTCGTTTTGAAAAATGCACTTGGTCGGAATAGCAAAAACAAAATAGAAGAGGTCGTTTTTTAAACTTTTTTTATGAGTCTGTAACGAAAATTAAAAAAAAAACAGTTTGTAGATTTAAGTAAGTAATATACGTGCCTAAAATTCCATGAAAATCTGTTAACGTTGCTCTGAGCTGTAAACGCTAAAAGATCGCAGAATAAGGTCGAGAATCGAAGAAATTCTCAAAATCAGCCAATAGAACAATATTCCAAATGAGGAAGAACAAAGATGGTATAAAGAGTGTTAATCGTCTTTTGGTTGCTGAAGTGTTTAGTAAAGTCAGCTGACGCAGAGAAGATAACTCCACCACGAACGGAGTCAACAAAATTTAGAAACTATAAATTTGCAACTGTATATATCTGTAATAACAAATATATTCCCTTGCTGAAGCCACTGCTGGTTAAAAAGACAAAGAAACTCTGCGAATACCCCAAAAGTATCGATGCGTCAACCTCAGAAGTCTTCCAGTCCCTTCGTCACAGCATCCTCTGCCTCGAAGAAGGCCCCGAGTCAAGCATCATCGTACAATCATCCAAGTGAAACCTCACCACCCAACGAGCCTAATCCCACCTAACAATAAAACCACCATCGCTTCGAAGCCACCCCTCAGCACCCCAGTAAATCTTCCCGAACGAGACCAAAACGCCGAAAAGGAGAGGGAGCCCCAGTCTCCCTCGCCACCCGGCTAATTATTCCACACCGTATCCCCGGGCGTACGTAAGTCAAGACAGAAGCGAGCAATCTTAAAGGCTCCGTTAATATTCCCGCAGAAATTTATGCGGGCCGCGGCGAGCTCGGCTCCGCCATAAGTTACGTAATCCCGCGCATGGTAGCGCCGTGTGGTACTAGCCCAAGTGGCGGGCGACGATAAATCTTCGAAACGCGGTAACTCACGATGCTCCTCGCCCGGAGGAGGCGAGACCGGGGCCTCCGCGAGAGAAATGAGGAAAGTCCCCCACCGTGGGTGGACGAGGAGGGAAGGAAAAAAGAAGCAGGGACCGCGACGGTGTGTCGTGCGCCAGGGAACGGGGTCCACACGTCGGACCGAAGGGACGTCGATCGATCGCCACGACGCCGCGCGGGGGGATACAGAGAGATCTGGCTTGCCGCGGCACGTTTCTCCCTGTTTCCCTGCAACGACACGGCGATCCTACGCCACAAAGTTCGTATTAGTTGTTCGCGATCGTTCTTCGCCGTCACCCGGAAATATCGGATATGTTGCACCTCGGCGTCGAGCGGCCGTGATTTATTTCGATAATCCGCAGCTTCTTGCCGCGATTTCGCAACGATGCATGTAGCACGTTGTTGCTGAGTCGTGTCTGACGGGGACGCTGGCTCTCGGCGAGCCTTGTTTCGGCGAGGATGATGGATTCAGTTGTGGTAACGCGGGGGGAGATGAGGATGAAGATACGCCTCTGGAGGGAAACTGTTTTCTGAGGAATTGGAATGGGTTCCAGGAGGGTGTTCGAGGTGGTTTGGGCAACGTTCGCGGAGGAACGAAGGTGTGGGTGCGTTCGAGCGATAAATGGTGGCTTGTGAAAGTTGTGTATGGCTGTGGGTGGGCAGGATACTATATTTTTCTGAAGGACTCAGAGTTTCCTTGAGAGGAACGATCGATTTGGTATCAAGAATATAGAAGGAAATGTGAAAGGGGAAATATTTTCATGCGCGAATTTGTTTGCGTGCTAAATGAGGCTTGGAGTATATGCAAATCCGATTGGATTACAGGAAATCGTGTTTTTAACATGTCAGCCTGATGTTGCTGGGGCTAATCAATTCAAGCGCAATGGTTGCTTTCAGCGTGTGTAGAGGAAAGTGTGAACAGAAACCTGGCGAATAATTAGGGGAATAGTAAGTTGAAGATAGCAATTTGGAATAGGCGCCTAATATCATTGTCAGCTGTGGACACTCTAGACGTCAGATATGTCATCAAAGACGCACCTCAGTGAAGAACGAAATTGTAGAAAACATGACAGAAAATCACCTGCGTAACAGGATTTCTCTACAGTAAAAGGAGAACGATCCATCATTCTCCACGAAGAAGGAAAAATAATCAACAAGATGGCGGGGAGCATTCGCCTTCGAGGTAAAAATGGACAGCGATGTCCCGATAACGGGCAAGCGCCCTCGAGGCCCGATAAACGTCTTAAAATAACCCAACTTTACCTTCAATTATCACCGCGGCGAGTGCGAGAGCACCGCCACACGTATACCGGTTATTTCAGCGTTGAATCGCGATCGGCTACCGGCTAGTTGAAATACGAACGCAAGGAATATCGCGTGTAAAACACGACGCACGCTCGTGTCCGTTGCTGACGCGTAGGACGCGGCTGCACGTGTCTAACGAAAGTATACGATGCGTGATACGAGGAGCACTTTCGAAGATTTCGGGCCCGTAAAACCGGAATTTCTTCTAAGCAAATCAGCTGCCTTCTCCTGGATTTACATATGCTCGAGCCGGCGTTGCACGTCAGCCAGCCGGCCGTTCGAGATTAGCTTCGCGGGCGTACACCGTGGGATTAATTTCTGTCAAGAATACGGTATACCGCGTAAAACATTGTGCGAAGGAACTTGGTCACGCGAAAATGTGAGTCGCACGAGTTCCGACGAGAACGTTCCATCGGATTCGGGGTGAAATTTCGGAGGGGCTAACTGCCTTGGGCAAACATGGTGTTGTCAAGCAACACCTGTCTTGGGATTCACTTTCTGCTGCAAACAACCACTTCTGCCTTTTATCACGAAGTTTGCTTCCTATGCTATTTACCCTCGCAGCAATTTACTAACTTTAAAACTTTTAACACCTCAAACGGCCCATTACTTTGCTTCCCAGCAAATGAAAGAGTCCACAATCTAGAGTGAATTAGAAAGATTGAAAAGAGAACACTAATGGAGAAATATACATATTTTCACGCAATAAGTAATAGTTATTTAGTTGACAAGGTTTTATCTTTGGCGGAAAAATATTCTATAATTAAAACATTAATATTCAATGAAAACTGGGTCCAAGGAACTTCGTTGTTCGAAGCTTCGAGATTCACCATAGTACTGTTAAAGTGGATAGAATCAAACTCAGGGTAAGCCCACTGGTCTCCAGAGCAGGCAAAGTGTCATTCGATAGCCACGGAGGATCAGAGAGGATCAGATAGACGGAGATACGTCGCGTGGACACGGATTTACGGAGAAAGGTACACGTCAGCGACGATGGCTGGACAGGCGAGGGTACGATGGGTGCAGAATGCCAGCCGCGTAGCAGGAGTTCGGGCCAATGATGGAGCTCACGGCCAGTCAGCCAGTACTAATTAACCGAGGAATGCTGTATCTAGATTGAAATCTGGGTGACCCGACGCCCTGGGGCCGCCACCTTGGCTCAACCTCGAGGCTTCGTTCTCCCCAGCCGAGTTCACCGTCTCGGCCCAGCCACCGTGTACCTGCACGAGCTGCCCGCTCGTACTTGTATGTACACGTGCTACTTTCGTACGAGACGTTTTCTTGCACGCGACTATGTATGGGCCGCGTGACGCGGCGTTTATTCCGCTGCACGACAGACCGGCTGCATCTGTTCTCCAATATTCGCCGATCCCCGCTCCCCTGTCCCGTTTATGCCAGCGGATTTGAATTTTCGCGGCCACCGCGCGCGTCACGCCTCCTGCGTGATCACGTGACCATGCGCAGATGCTCCATTTTCCTTTTTCTAGCGCCCCACCTCAATACTTTGTGGTCGTTAATCGCCTGCTTTTCACGTTTAAAAGCTGGTCTAAGAATTAGATTATCAATCTGGAGAGTGAAGAAAGCAGAATTTGTAATGTTTGTTGTTATTTAGTCACTTAAGAGAATTGTGTGCTGCGCATTGTTTAATGTCGTTTCTTTACTAAATGGCCCCTTGTGTTGAAGCACTGTATATAATGTATTACGTGATTATGAGTCCCGTTACTCGAAGAATTCGCTAAAACTACAGCAAACGTATTAACGCATGCGCCAGTGTAAGAAACGATCGTCCTCGCAAAGAGCAGAAGCGTGTCCACTGTCCAAAGTCCCCCGAGGATTCCTCGAATTCTCAGCGCGATGATCTAATCACGGACAAGTGGGGGTCCCACTTTTTATCGAGAATCCTCGTAACATTTAACCTACGACACGATCCTTCGGAGGCAAAAGGTTAATCGCGTAGGCGCTGATCGATTCCAAGAGCGGCGGTAAAACCGACGTCGAATTTGCATCGTTCTCGGGCAGCCTCGCGTGTTTTCGGGATGATGCATCGTTCTGCGAGGCCGAAAAGGAGCTTCGACAGCTCCTGAATAGGGAAGAAACGTTTCGTGGAAATCTCTAGGGCGACAGGCTGATCCCTTTATGGTCGTGAACGCGACGATGGCGGAATGTGAGCCTTTTCCTCCGGCGAGTACATGGAAAACAATGAACGCTGAAACCAGATCATTGTGCAAGACAGATCATTCTGTTTCCAAGTAACCAGTCGCAGTAATTCTCGTAATCCGGCGAACTATACTCCCCCATGGCAAGCATTATATCCCCGTATCATATAACCGATCGGAAAAGGTCACGACGCTATTTTACCCTCCACTATCTGCTGCCTAACCTTTCCCGATCGATATCATTGATCTCATTAGAAGTTAACAATGAAATGTCACGCCACCTCGACCTATTACATTTTCATCTATTTGGTACCAAATACTTGTTCCAATAGCTGCTAGCGATTTGCGAGTTGTCAAAGAAGTCTGGAATTTTCGTTTTGACGAATCGGCAAAGGAAACAGCTTTTAGTTGTTATTTGGTGACACTGAACAATTGATTGCTTCGGATTAGATGTATTATCAACTGTATATTCGTTATGGGAGTTAAAAAAGTTTCATAATTCTGAGTATTCACTGCAATGCCAGGAATTACAGGCATTCAGTAGAAAGTGTGGTACATATCTCATACTTAATTTGGGTTGGCTGAATACTGGTGACTGACTCGATGACAGAGAACTGATGAATCATAAGAAAAGTGTCGTTTTATAGAATGAGGTAGACTTTGTGAAGCTTGGTGAAAGGAAAATTACACAAATCGCACGCAGCTGACAAAGTAAAGCCTAAATCATTATTAAGGGTGGAACCTGGTTTAGGACGCTGAAAACACGGTGATTTTTAAGAATTATTTTCTCAACAAATATAAAACGAATCTTTTCAAAACTTTAAGGGTGTTTTACTGTATATTCAGATAACAAGAAAAGTTTTTTTTTATTCAATAATAATTTATTTAACATTGCCAAATTGTGTACACCATAGCGGATCCAATTTTTACCTGAAACAAAAATGCCAAAGTTTTTTATAATCGACATGAATTTATATCGTCGATGAATAATAAACATTTATGCAGAAATTAAATTAAACCATGTTTTTGCATAAAACGTTGCATAAAATCGTAACTTTATCGTTAAAGTCCCATAACGTTGTCAATTTTCGACTTTTCTCTTATTCTTTTAATACATCGACGATATAAATTCATGTCAATTAAGAAAAACCTGGGCTTTTTTATTTCAGGTAAAAATTGGATCTGCTGGGACGTACATAATTTAATATTTTCACGAAAATATACTAATAAAACAATGTTAAATGAATTATTATTGAATAAAAAAAGTTTCCTCGTTATCTGAATACACAGTAAAACACCCTTAAAGTTTTGGAAAGATTCGCTTTATATTTATTGAGAAAATAATTCTTAAAAATCACCGTGTTTTCAGCGTCCTAAACCAGGTTCCCCCCATAAGCATTATTAAACATTTACCCCAGCCGCTAACTTCTGAATTCTAACTCATTTGAACAGTAATCGAACTTCCACCCTCAAAAGACGCTATCCTCCTATACATCCAACGCACTAATGTCTCCCTCAAACACTATTCTATACAATCCCACTAGATCCCATCTTCGATGATGAAAGTCTATCACGTTTCTCCTAGTCATCACGATCACCACATTCCCCACAACCTCCGGAATCACCCAAACCCAATCAAACTCCCTCTCCGAAAGGTTTCCCTGAAATCCCGCGAAACCGTTCACACTTTCCAGCGATTATTTCCACACCTATCGGGAGCCGATCGAAGGGGAAAAACCGTCTGGACGTGACTCGTTTGTATGCCGCTGGATCTCGACGTGGCCGCCCGATCACTTCCTTTTGACGCTTAGTAGACCGCGTCGATGTTGCGGCTGGCCGGCATTAATCTGGCCAGTGATATAATGAAGCCTTTTTTATCGGCGGACCGGTATCCAATATGGCGAAAGTGCAGAGGTCGTCCACGGAGGTGAAGCCGTGTACAGGGATTTTTTTCCGTTCATGCGTCGTCGGCCACGGGATCAGAGGTCGATGGACAGGGATCGTGGAATTCCAGCGATCGGCTGGAAACCGCACAGAACGATTCCAGGCCGGCGGTATCCGGGAACACGACGGGCCCTTGTCCCGTCCCCGCGGCCTGGGCCGCCGCGCGAGATCTAATTCATCATTACGATTCTAGACTGCCAACGAGGAAGAGCCTGGATCGCGTGTGCGATGCGCCGCGATAACGACACGATGCGCCGCGGCGGTGCATCAATCTGATCGGTAATAATCGGCTGCCAGCCGGCCGGAAATCCATTACCGGGACCGTCGATGATTTAGCCTAGATCGGTGTCGGTTTCCCGGACTTTTCCACGATCGACTAACAGGATTACGGGATCCAGCGACGGTGGGCGGGAAAAATCGGCATGGGGAGGATGGACGTTGTACGGTGTTTGAAGTGGTTTGGAGCTGTTTGGAGTTCAAGAGTTTCGTTGGATGGGGTGATAAATGTTTTTGAAGGTTCTAGAATGGCTGGAAGAGGAGATGTGACGAAATTGGGGAGGAAATGTGTTGATGAAAAATGTTTGGATATTATTGAAACTGTTTGAAGTCGAAGGGTTTGGTGTATGCTGAGGAATTTCATTTGTTAGGAGTAAAGGAGGTTGGAGCAGGTACAGCATTTAGTGTTTTAAGAGGTTTTAGAGAAATTCACTGGAAGGTATGAATGTTGGATGTTGTTTGAAGGTGTTTGAAGCGGAATAATTTCGTCAGGCAGATATTATTTATACGTTCGAGAAGTATTACTATGATTAATCACAGAAATTACTGATAGGTTCATGTTGGGTAGTTAAGCTAATTAATTACACCATGATTTCCCAAAGGTTCGTAGAATTTAGTTCAAGGTAAGCGATACCAAAAATCGTTAATTTGATCAGTTATTGAAAGGCATGTTTGAAAGTTGATCTACCGAACCTTTCGGTTCTGTAATATATTTTCGTGTATTTGATAGCAAAACAGGTGCCCGTATAAATGTCTCCATTCTAATGGACAATTTTTTTCAGATGTAACCTAGCGTGTGCGACAGAATAATTTACAATAATTTCCTAATTACCACGTAAAGTATGCGACTTCTATACACCTTATTGTCCCATAAATTCTCAACTTATCATAAAGTTAGCATAGCAATTAATTAATGCCAAACGCGGCGTTCAATACGGCACCGAGCAACGACGACGGGGACTTCATTAATATTAATCACACCGGATTATAGTCAATTAATTACTTAATGCTTCTTTTTAAATACCAAACGCCTGGAGTCGAGGTATCTTTAGAATTAGGAAGATAGGTAGCCATAGAAACTGTGCAATCAAACAACACATCTTAAATTCATTTAAGTTTTGCAAATTACTGCTTCAGCAGTATCAATGTTCCGAAACAAATTATGGATATGCTCAACATTAATGTTTTCGATAAAAGAAGCTTTTCATTTAAAAAAAACTCTTTCTACGGAACAAATTTATTACTAGAATTAAAAGATCCCCTACTAAAGGGGACTTAAAAGAGGAATTAAAAGATTCCCTACAGCTAGTTTAAAAATAAACTATCCACTTCTACGCCGGGTCAGACTTTTTATATAAAACTTTAACCTCTTCTCTAACTAGTATAAATAGAATTACATCTTGAAACTCAATTGCAAGTCCAAGTACGAATATTAGTTCATGTATACACTGATTACTTCAACATCAGATTAATATACACCAATGTGATCGTTCCATTGCGTAGAAAATAAAATAAATAATATTCCTAACAATTTACTTTCCTTTTCCACAAAATTCCAACGCGCAAAAGTTCCGTCTGAAATTCACTGTCGGCCTCCAAGCCCCGCCGCAAACGAGTTAATTACACCAACTAATGGATGACAGACGATAAAGAATAGCATTATAAATATCGTACAAGTATCAGATTATACTCCTTACGAGACACGCGCTAATTTATCCAGGGAACTTAAGAGACACTGGCTGAAGTTAAGTTGTCGCGCGGGGGTTCGCCGACTTTCATAATTCAGGCTACGTTATTGCACAACTAATAATCCCTCTCGAGGGAACGTTGCCGCTTAATGCACGGACATGGTCCGCTAATTCTATCGCTTAATCGGGCCTCGCTGGTCGTTCGGGCACCGTGTACCGACTTGTCAATGCTTCAGATTCGCAAGTGCAACCAATCTGTTTGGGCTTTCGATACGCCGCGTATCACCAGGAATCTGTCCTTCACGGTTCGCGTGCGTTCTTACCGCGAGACCGTCACTCTTCGTCGACCTGCAATTTTTAGAAGGGATCGAACATTTTATAAGGCAGCTTATACAGAAAACTTTCTTGAGAAAATGTGTGCATTTTTCTACTGGGATTGGTAGTTCGATGTTGGTAGAGAGACAATCGCTTTGTTGGGTCAGGTTGAATAGTGGGTTATTTAAACAATTCGGGGAAGTTTGATGCCTCGAGTAGGTAGGGGAAACTGGGGCTAGTTGACTAGTTCCCTTTAATTACTGTATTTATATTTATACTATTATATAAAGAGAGAGCCGATTTTTATGTTCGCGCAAAACTCAAGACCTATTGAACCGATTTTCCTCAAATTTTAACACGTTATTCCTGGATACTCTGGGGTGAACATAGGCTATGTAGCATGACTCAAAAACGAGTTATTAATATAGGACGAAGAAGCGCCTGGTATGTGTTGCGCCGGAGGGAAAATAAATCTCCCAAATTTAGAGAGTACGTTATCTTTTCCGAAATATTACGAAGAAATTAAGCTTTGTTAAAAATACTTAATTTCCTTAAAAGATATTAATTCTAATAAACATGAATCAGTCACCTAATATCTCGGGCGAAGCAGACGCGGGAGACGCTAGTTACAGAATAGAAACGATTAAAACTATTTTCAAAATGAAGCCTGCATGCCTAAGTAAATAAATATATAAACTTTTGGTATGCAACAAGTAAATAAAATACCAATGGTCCATTTATAAAAATTAGATATGTAAAAAATTAGTCAACTAGCCCCGGTCTCCCTACCTAAAAGAATTCGGATTGGCTTAAATTTAGTCTCGCTTTACTCGAGTCACTCGAAGCTCGCATTGATAAGTTTCGAACCTTTAAATACCTTCATTACCGTCTCGAAATAGCATAGGACCTTCCTCACTGAGCATTGCAGCTACAGAATATACTCGAATAAATTATCCTTCATTCTGATGAACGAAGAAGCACCCCTCAACCTGTCCAATGGAATCTACCCCATTCCTCCACGTTCCACCACCACATCAAGCTGATTAAGAGATACAGCTCCTCAGAATTTATCCATTCCATCGTGGAAATAGCGAAAAACACCTAATAGCGAGGCACAGCAGCGTTAACGAGTGTCAAGTCACCTTTCCACCGATCGTAGCACGCTCTTGAAAGCGACCAGCTCTAGCTAGACGTTTCGACACGCTCGTAAAGTGGACGTTCGTCGCGACCGATCTCGCCCAGCGCTTGTCACCGTGGCCACTTCGTGAGCAGGCTGGCCGCAGCCTGCCGAGGGGGGCATTAAGCGTGGAATCATCCTGAAATATGGCCGGATAAAAACAGCAGGCTACGACCTGCGGGGCGCAGTCAGGTCGGGTTACGCATCGGCTTTACGAACGGCTGACCTCCAGCCCCCGTCCACCGGGATCGTAGGAGGTCGGGAATGAGAGAATAAACCGAACAGGGCCAGGTAAAGATCCTCGGCTCGAGGGGGACGGCAGATAAAGTTCCCTGGAGAATTGGGCAACTTTGCTGCGATCCTCAGTCGAGACTCCTCCGTGCATTTCTGGGCTAGGGGGTTCAAAGTTTGCGTTTACTGGAGCTGTTGGGTTATGAGGAGCGATGACTGTGATAGTGGCACTGATATGTTGGCTGTCAGGGGGGTCTTTAAACTTCTCGTTGCACGATTTTTCTTTGGAATGCTTGGAGTATAGGATTTGTGCTTTGGACTTGTAAGGTTTTGAATGGTGCTTGTGTTGCTGGGGATGGAGTAGGCTGTGTGTTTTTCAGTTTGAGTTTGGGGGAATTTTTTATGTTTCTTTTTGAGTAAGTGAGGGAAAATGTGTGAAAGTGGAGGTGTTGGAGGGATAATTTCTTTAGAGAACTTTTAAGTGGGACAGTTCTGTGGCTTATAGGAGGTATTGTAGGTATGTTCATTTGGTAAAAATTGTGGTTGCTTCAGAATTGACAATTCAGTGTGTAGAAATCAAAATCGCGCAGGCTTTTGTCAATATCTAATATCTAATAATAAAACTTGGCTGAAGATCTTGAGGATTTGTTAAAACAATCTCTATCTAAATATGAACACTATGGGAAACAATAAGAAGACAGTGAGAAATCATTTGCGAGCAACAATTCAGGTGAATTGATGTAATACGTATGAAAGAGAATTTTAATTAAATACTAATTCCCAAGTGTGAATAAGTTGTTAGCAAATCTCCTGTACTCCTTTCAAGGCTAAGTTTACGTTCATGAGAGAAAGCGCCATTGTACTCACTATTACCTAGCAGTCCTTATTTTAATAAAAAAAAACACACACACACAGTTCTATGTTAGTTAGAAGTATGAACACGTTAACCCCAATTGAACAAACCATGGACAGAATTACATACTAAAAAACAATACTGCTCAGAATCACGTGTACCATAGCCTATAATCCACACATAAAATATTTGAACCCATTTAAAACGTCCCAGATCCCCCACACTATCTTTTACCTCAGCACTAAGAAAAATCTAAAACCTTCAGACAAGACCCATGAAACTTCAACACTAAATATTTCATAATCATAAACCATTAACACTCAGCTCCAGAAACTATACACCAGAAAGTCATTAAAACATCAGTGCATCACTCTAGGAACTCAACTCGTCCCTACTTAACATAATCCTTGATACACATTCACTCAGAAGAGACAGTGGTAGCTAAAAAAAAAATAAAAATATATAAAATCGTCAGGTACCGAAAAGTCTCATTGGAAAAGCCCCTCTCTACCAAACAAACTACCCTTCGACCTCCAATTAAGCTCCAAATTACTCACGCTGCGCGTCATCGCAACCAAAATTGTCACCAAATGATCCCACCTTCCTGATTATCAGCAGAGATTGCTGTAAGTATACATATACAGCCTAGGCCTCGAAGACTGAACGAAAAGTGCGGTGGGTTATCCATAGCAGGGCCCGTCCATAAAATCGCTCCATTTCCGTGGCGTGGCGAGCAAGGTCAGGCCCGTTTTCTTCCCTCGCGAGTAACGCTCAGCGGGTACGCGCGGCGGAGGATACGAAACGAGCGTGTAAACGTCGCGTATTTCACGCCAATGAAAACCCGTACGGATCATTACGGGCGATCGCGGCTGGACGAGGAAATTCACCGCTGCGGTGGACGTTGCGTATATAGCAAGCAACGTTACGAGCGCGCCCGGCGAGTGGAAGGTCGAAAGGGGGAGGGGCCAGAAAAATGAGAACTCGAGGAAGGATGAACACTGTTGCATGGGAAGTGGGAATACCAAGTGGAAGGCGCAGAAGCTTTGAAATTGTGGATAGATTACAGGGATGATGGACAGGAGGAGGGAATGCAGTTGCTAGGAAGATGTTGAGCTGATAAATAAAAGATGGGGGGCACGAGAGCTGGCAGAAGTATAAGACGATGTAGGAGATGCGATGGGCAGGATGAATGTGGGGTATGAAAATGGAAGACTTTGTGACTTGCAATATTCCATAGACCATTTAGGGTGGTGCTTAAAATCCAACTTTTAAAATATTGCAGGGGCACCCTAAGTTACCGCTGGACTTTTATAAATATGAATTGGTTGTTTTCAAAAGTTGCTGGTTCACGCATCTGCTTCGTAATAATATTCCAATGTTAAGTAAATGCGTTTAGAAAATATAACACGTCGAAAAGAAAATTGCATTTTTCTCTTAAAAAAACAAAATTCAATGTCTAGTAGCAAGCCTCAATGTGTAACTGAAAAAATCAAATAACTACCACATTACTTACTCATAAGGTTGAACATTGACACGAGGACAAAAAAAATTTCAGGGTCGAATAAGCACTACCCTAATAAACATAGTTTGGGGTGTCAATGTTTGGATAATGCTAATGGGGTACTCACAAGGAGAGTTTCCCAGGTGTCCGACTCCGATTGCTTTGATTTTTTAGGCGACCACAAAATAAGGCCCGTTTTCATATTTAGGGGGTGAAAACACCCCTCAAAGTTATAGGATTTTCAGGTATTCGTCGATTGCTTTGGTTCTTGGATAGCTTTTAGCGGATCGGAATATAAGAAACAGGTGTCCTTTTATTGTGGCCTGTTTGAATGTTTAAGGGATGAAACCACCCCTCAAATTTCATAAGAATGGGTGATGCCCGCCTCCGATTGCTTTGGTTTTTGGATATGTCTTAGAGTACCGAAAAATAAGAAATACGTGTCTTTTTATTTCAACCCCTCTGCATGTTTGGAGGGTGAAACCACCCCTCAAAGTTCATAAGGGTTACAAAATTGTGTTGAATAAAACTTCATATGAAAAAACATATCTAAAAACCAAAGCAATCGGAGGCGGACACCAGGAAAACTCTCCTTGTGAGAAGGAGAAAGGAAACTGAAGTTTAGTTGGATGTGTAATAGGAAGAAATTTGTGATCAGTGAAATAGCAAATATTCCAAATCCACGTGTACCTAGGTGTCTTCTGAGAGCAGCTAGGGGACTGGTCTACAAGGGTGCAGAAGCAAGTTAAGGAGTCGTAAGATGCCCGAAGACAAAAAGGAGCGAAAACGAGGAGGAAGGCAGCAAGAAGGAGGAAATGAAGTGAACAAGAGCAAAGCGATGGGAAGCGCCAATAAAGAGGCCGATTAAAAGGTACACGGACGTGCTCCGCGCGAGGGGTAGAGAGGGCAGAAAAAGGGAAGAGGAAACGCCGCGCCCGAGGCGGAATTAAGCGACATTAAAGAAAGACGCTAAAAAGGATCGAGCGGAGAGGGAGGGGCTCGAATTAACGAAGAGTCCGAACGACCGAAGGGGGAAAGGAAGGAACGTGGATCGTGGTGAACGAAAAGGAACGAATCGCGGGCAGATTAAAGAGCAGGCCGAAAAGGAGCAACGCGATAAAGGAAAACGAGCATCAGCTCCGGGCAAAAGAAGAAATCCAGAAGGAAGCAGCGACGTTACGTTTACGCCCACCGAATCCGTGCTGCGGCCGTGCAGCTGGAAAAAGGTAGAAAGAGACATTCAGAGGTCTGAACGGGTATTGCCTTTACGATACCGTCCTCCGCTATAAACGTCACGTATCTTTGGCTAAAGAGAGCTCATAGTGGCGCCCCTCGCGCACCCACGGCCCTTTATTAACGACGTGACTCCGACCACTTCCGGGACTAAGTGAAACAGAGACGGGAAAGGGGGAGGGAGAGGGCAATCTCGAAGGAACAAAGGGAAAGGGACCGAGGGGCTTCGTCGTGTACTTGGTTGTTCGCTCCAAACAATTATGTCGCCGAAAGGGACGACAGGAACGAGCAGGGAAGCACGGGGTGGGCTGCGAACGGAGGGCGAAGGACGTGGACCGGTTTGGCGAAATATTTTGTTGCTCGTCTTTATGGGAGAGATTGTTGTGTTATTGGTTTTTTGAGGTTTTGGGGATCAGTCGTGTGACGGGGTGGAAATTTCGAGACGATGTTTCTCGAGGGTTTTTAAGTGAACGGAAATATCTTGAGCAGGGATTTAAGAGAAATGGTAGTGTTTTGTTTCATACTGTACACTGGTTGCTGGGTAAATGTATTTTAGAAAAGTGTGGATGGGGTAGTAAGGAAGAGGGGAATGGTCAGACAGTATAATGAGATTGGGAAGTCTGTCGGAGCTATTGAGTATTGTACTACTGCAAGGCGAGGGCGAATTGCTTTGCTTAAAGATTTATTCTTTCCTTCGTTGAGTAAATTACAATGTAATGTTTTGGGAAGATGTTTTCAAGAGACAGGGTAAATTGTACAATGAATGGCACCCTAAGCGGAAATCCCAAGTCGAATGTCTATATTTCTTTGCGAAGTTTTTATATGGTCTTAATTTTCAGTTATTATCAATGATTATAGATTTCTATTAAAATAAATCATCTTGAGTACCTATTAAGTCGTTTATTTTAAAAATATTCAATGAAAAACAAAAATAAGCAAAGAAGTATAATCATTGGCACCCTAAAATTTGAGGTTATATAGAAAAACATAATTGTAGTTAAAAACGAAGTTTAAAGTGTTTAAACAGACTATTTCGTTCACTATTAAATACCTACAACATTTAGTAGATCTGTGTTTCAATCCGTTACTTAATTATAAAGCGACAAAATATACTTACCTACCCCTTATCAAAGTTTTAAGAAATCGCCTAAAACTCAGCCCTTTGTCCCACTTTGTGGTGTTGCCAGATGTAAAATGTGTAGTTCAACTACTGGGCTTTGCAGTGTTGTAGAGAAAGAAAAATAAGAAATTGTAAAAGAGGACTTTCTAAGCTTGTACTTTTTAATATCTGGCTTTTTAGTCAGGAGTGTCAATGATTAGTGCAGTTTACCCTAGTATTTTATGATAATGCAAAGATGCAGAAGTTAATATGGAATAATATTACTTAAATATGATCTTAAAAACGGTCCAACAGAAAAGGGGTCATTCTTCATTTAGAAATCAATTTTGGAAGTTCTTAAAAGAAATCGAAAACTTAAGACGATAACATGTTCTGTAAATACAGAAGCTTGCATTTGTTGCAATATTAATGGCACTTCCAACCACAATAAGAGAATCTTGTCCACAGCAGCTTCATTAAACTAATCCGATTAAACGCTATTTACTCTGATAATCCCGTGCGATGGTGCCTTTAATAAACCTAAGTACAAAATTATACAATATCGAATAATCTTGCTACAATCTTCCTTCGTATCTGCAACTCTCAATCTATCCTATATTCAGAAGATCATCTCTTATTCTTACGATTAAGATACCACGAGCACAAAAATTCTACGAAAAGTTAGTCAAGTTCATCTCCCCAAACCCAAAAATGCACAATTTAAGGACCAAATCCTTTTCATCACACCGTGACTCGACTCATCCCTATCCCTACACAGAATCAAAACACACCACAAACCCACTAAAAACTCCAAGCTCACCCAAATCCAAAAACTCACAATCGATATCCATCCCTCCCCTGCAAACCACTTAATCAAACGCCCACTAACTCACAAATCCAAACCCACTAAAAACTGCCCACTCTTCATCTACTAGAACCCAAAGACTCTGAGCAACGCGACTAAATCAACCTCGAAAACTCTGAAAGAGTCCCCTAACCCAGACCTAACCCGAACAAGACACCGAGAACAATCGCGCGAAATCCGATTGAGGGTGACCGGTGCCCGGAACCCCCCCGCCTCCTTGTATCCCGATATCGCGGGTTCGCTCGACGATCCGAAATAACGGCGTAAAAACGTGGCCGAACGATTCCACGGGGAGGGCAGCGACGAGGGCGAGCGGGTAGAAGAGGGCAGCAGCCCGGTGTCTCCCGATTAAGAGCGAGCTTGCGTTCCAAGGCGGTCGTAACGCCGCTCTAAGAGCCCGTACCTGTCCACGGCCGGGTAATACCTGAAAACATGTCTCTATCACGAAGGGGAATCTCCCTCGTCCGGTAACGCCTTCGCATAAAACCGACGTTTTATCCCGTCTCCGGCGGCCGCGACGTGTTTACGGCGTTTCTATAGTCCGCGTTGCAATAACCAACGTCTCTGGCCTGGATGGGGGAGGGTGGGAGGTTGGAGGAGGCCAGAGGGGGCCCGTTGGAGGTCGATGGGACTCACGAGCGGCGAGGGGAGGGGGGAAGTATTTTCACGGGGCGGCGTCTAAATTAAGAGACGGGAGCGTAAGGTGGCGCCGTCGAGTATCGGCTTTTTCTGCCCCCTTTTCCGGTTTCGCCTTCCAGCTACCAATACCCGTGATTCAGACGGAGATACACGACCAGCCTTAAGTGCCTTCCTCTTTCTACTTCTTGTTTTTCACGCTCGCCCCCCCCCCCCTCCCTCGTCCAGGTATCTTCTCTTTTTCTCCTCTTTTTTTTTATCGTCCTTATCTTCTGGTACAGTTCCATCGACCGTACTTTTGCTCGAGGTTCAGCTGCACCTTGTCGATCGGGGGGTCAGGCCTGACGTGGCAGCGGCTGATTGATACGTTTATCCGAGTGGGTATCGATTCACGGGGTAGATAGGCATGGGGGATAAGCGTTTGTGGATGGATACAGGAGTTTGTCGGTACGAACGGTTGAGCGTCTGGGCTTCGTGATCAGAGGATGAGTATTTGCATTTTGGGGCTGCGGAAGCTAATGTGAAGCTGAAATAGAGCGCTAACGATTCTTTAAATAATAGAATAGAGAGATATTAAATTGTAAAGATCCTGAAAGGTGCAAGCGAAGAGTCCTGGTAAACGTGGTTGGTACTTGGTAAGTGCCAAAATTCAAAATAAAATAAGTAATACTATAGTACAGAATTTTAATGCAATTTCCTTTTGTAAATAAGTTACCAATAGCGCTAAAAGATTATACCGCTGGTACGTCCATTTCTGTAGAAAACAGTAAGTGCCAATTAGCTAGGGCCAACAGGATTGGCAATTACAGTGCTTGCAAATTTAAATGAATCACACATTCAGTTTTCTCTACAACTAAACGGTGGAACAAACAGGGATTTAGGGCTATATTAATGCAAAAAATTGAAAATTGTGTAATGCATTTGGGTTATTATATACTTAAGCTCATTTAGCCACCAAAACAAATCAATTTTCGTAAATAATTTAACGTCAAGGAAGATTTTTCTCTGTTCTAAAAAATTGGATTCTTAGCACTAGTGTTTTCTACAAAGACTTTCACTTCTAAATAGCAAACTCCACACGCCCTAAAATATGGAAATTCTTCGGATCACCCTCTGCTTTAGAAGTCACAGTGAACCCCCTTGAAGTATGTACCTTTTCCTTCCAAACTTCTGCTTGCAAACAAGACGAAAAGTCAGATCAGAAAGGGAGAATGCCTGAACACCTAAGTCTTTGTCATCTGAAGCGACCAATGGAGCATCTTCCACTTTCCGTCCCGCAGTTTTGTGTAACGTAACGAGTTATGAAGGAATATGAGTGGCGAGGTGCTGAGCAGAAGGCGCGCGGAGCAGAATCGTTCGAAAAGTACGATTCACACGGTGAAAGAAAACGGTGAACGACGACCGCGGTTCTGCTAGCCGCTCGCAAGAAGGACAGCGTTTTGTATTCCATCGGCGTGTCGTCTGGGTTGTCATACCGACACGCCAGCGACGACACTCCGCAGTCTTCGGTACGTAGTTGGTAGGCAGACGTGCCAACCCGACGGCTAAATATGCTCAAAGCCACGGATCCAGCGATTGGCTTGGCCGACAGGTAGCTATGCATGCACCTGTGCTTTTGTTGTCTTCTCGCACAATCAGCTTTCAATTTTCAACGTATTCCACGAAAAAGTAGCCCCTGCGTGCTCTGAATGAGGAATACAGTCAGCTGATCGTTCGCGGCTGACAGTGAGAGAAGCTACTCAATCGAATTTTCGCATCTGGCTCTGGGAGATTGTGGTATTTCGAGTGGATAAAGGGGGAAGGATACGTGCTGCAATGTAGATATTCTTGATGACTAAAGGTTTCTCGTGAAATCTGCAACTTCTCTGCAGAGTCTAGTGTCTGTGTAGGAGGAATTAATTATTGATACCAGATCAACTATTACAGCAGAAATATTTGGAATTCTGCACTGGATCCTAAATAGTTAGCTCACTATAACATCCAGTTCAGTTCTGGAGCAACTGGTTTTGAATTAGTTGTATTATTATTGTTGCTGAAGAAATTAAAAGTCTTCGCAATCCTTCCTCGATCTTAGAATACTATTCGGCTCAACATGCCAAGACTCAAATGTAGCTTCTATACAGATGAAATACAAGGAAATTTGAGGGTACCTAAGAAACCATATAAAAATTCAATTTGCATAGTATACCTCCCATTCCTAATACAACTTTGTATTCCCAACTGAACAAAGTCTACCTTGCCCCTACACCTACACCAACATCCCCCTTCAAAATACACTTACAAACAGATCCACCGAAATGTCCCACCCAAAATTGTTCCTCAATCACAAATCAGCCGCGCGATTAACAAAGTTTCACACACCATAAACCTCCATCCCGAAGCCTGTCAAGCCTGGAATTCAAACTCGTAAAGTGCCCACCGATACGCTGATCCTCCGAGGCACAGCCCAATAAACACACATCACGTTTCTTTTAACTGCACCTGACTCCGTCTACAAGCAGACGTTCAGCTACCCCCCTATCGGTGCCGCGGCAGAACCGTTGCATCGAAAACCAGGAAGCTTTCAAAGCCTTTTTTCCATCTCGCGAACCGTCATGCTGCATATCGAGTCGTACATTCAATCATCTGACCGATAACGATCGCCGTTCGGCTACCACGGGCTGCGGACTGCAACGGCGGATCGATAAAAGTGGATGTAAGTGGACCGATAAAAATACGCGAGGCGAAGCTCGGATCGATCGTTCGGCCGCGAGCGATCGACAACGATCTCGCGATTAAGATTGACTTCCGCCGGCGGTCACGCGACCGCGATTCGCTGGCGGATTGCGGCGTTGTCCGCCGCGACGCCGGTACCCCCCTTTTAAAAATTGTTATCTGACCGAGGGGCCGTAGTCATTTGCATTTTCATAGGGCCGCGAGGTGTAGTTCACGGCTCGTTAGATCGGCACCGTGCAACGGGAGCTATCTGCACGCGCTTCGACACATTTCACGCATCTTATTCCCTCTCGTTAACGTCACCGTGATTTCTCGCTCGCGCGCGCGCGCGCCAATTCGATCGACCGCATAGCGGAAGAGTGGAATCATTCTGCGGACGAAATGTGGTGTTGCTTCTCATTAAGGTGGATGATTTTCTTGCTTTGCTTTTTTTCTGGTAGTCGATTGGAATGCGTGCGGGGTTGTTCGCTTTGGATGGCTGTTGGAGTAAGGGAGTGGTGGGATGCAGGATGTGTTGTGGGATGTTAGGTTCGGTAGAATTCGGTCAGTGTTGTGTGTTAGGAATGCAGCGAGCTGGTGTTGACAGGTAGTTATTTAGAGTTGAATGTGGTTGTCGGATTTTTTGGTATGTGGTTGAAATTGTGTTGGTGGTAGGTTTTCACATTTTGGGTGAATCACGGTTTGGTGGAGTTTTGTTTGAATGATAATTTTATTAGGCTAGGTATGAGCCTATTGTGATTTCCTTGGACATCTGATGTAGCGGAACTCTCAAAGTGTGCGAGGTCAGGTATGAATGATGTTTGAGATGAAGAGTTTCTTAAGTTAATGCCCAAGTTGCAGGACTCTGTGTTTGCTTTATTCCTAAGCTGTGGAATCCTCAAGCTATGAGATCCTCAAGTTCTAGAATGCTCAAGTTGTGGAATGCTTAAGTTGTGGAATGCTCAAGTTTTGGAATCCCTAAGCTGTGATATCCTCACGTTTTGAAACCCTCAAATTATGGAATCCTTAAGACCTTCAAGTTTCAAGCCCCCAAATTATAGTAACCACAACATACAGTATCTCCAAGATGAATATTTAAGAGAGTACATGGGTAATTCGTGGTAAAAAAATCGAAATCTCTTTCGATTACTTACGATAGCCACAAGTCTTAAAAGTATTTTGAAAAAGGTTTCACTAAAAAATTCGAAAAATTGCGAGAGCTAGAGCGTAAAAAGTAACGGAGGCCCAGCAGGTAAATATTCCGCGGCGGGTTTTAAAGCCGTTTTTCTCAAGACGGTGAACATTGTAACTCGAGAACGGATCAATATTTTCTGTTGAAATTCCAACTGAACCTACAAAACACTTTTCTCCACAAGGTGGAACTCGCTCACTAAGCTTGCATAACTTTGACAACGTTCAAGATAACTTTTGGCTGTCCATTACCCACGTACCTCCTTAAACCAAAAATCCAGATTCCTAAGACCACCCATCCCATCGACTGCTCCAGCCCCGCCACTTCCACTGTCATTAACTTCAGCCTACATCCACCGAGCACACAAACGAATCTTCTTGCGCTTCTTCAGCGACCACTGCTTCGAACATCCGCGGCAATTACCTTCTACTCGCGCCAGAATGTCTCGCCACCTGGCGCTCGTCCGATTCTTCACCTCTTCCCCAACAATCTCGATTCGATCCTCGTTTTATCGAGCCGGCCACCGTCTTCCCATTCTGATAGCTCGTTATCGACAGTTTCTCATGGCCCGTAGATAATGGCGCCAGCCAGACACGCGCTTTCTTTCACTCTGCTGGACGCGCGTTTCCCCCGAAAGATAAACGCGTGGCGTGACGTCGCAGCACGCACGGCGAGGCATTCAACGATTCGCGGGGGCAATTAAGCGACGTGACTCGACCGATTCGTGGTATGGAAACGTCATGACGCGATTAAGGAATCCCCCCTGTCACCTGTCGGAGCGACAGGGAGCCAGGGGCCGTTCGCACGCGCCTACCGTTCCGTCGGGACCAACTATGTCCTCCCATTTATCGACTCCACACGAGACGAAGCTCGCCAAACTATCTAGTCGTTCGCCTGTGCAGACCCCTGCCTCCTACTGTTCTAACAAGCTCTAACACACGCGCTCTACAACAATCCGAACGCAATTGGCAGGATGACGAAGTCACTGCTGATGGCAGCCCCCAATGAGCGCTAGATCCTGCTGAGTTTGAGAAGCAAACGGGAATTTTCGACACTTATACATTTCTACGCGGTAGCCAGAGGAAGTTCCCTTATTTAACCCTAGTTGACGATACTCTTGTTTCCTGATAAAGGTAGGTGAAGGAGTTGCACTCATAGAGCGCTGATTAATTGATTTAATAAGGATTTCTTTAGACCTCTTTTGATTATCTCCTTTGCCAGTTGACGATTTAATGTAATTGACTTCAACTATACAGGCGATTCTTAGAAGTTTAAAAGACTCTCTTAGAATTTGAAATACTATGGGGTTTCTCTAAGTGTCAACCCGTTGGATGGGCCGCTTCTTAACCACAACCAAATGGACCACCGCAAGTTTAAGTAACTGCAACTAATCAACCTTTCGCGACAAGTGAGCTCGTGCGAAGGTATGTTCCAACAATCTCACACCCACCCAGGCCAGCACAGATTAAACACACCACGGACCTCGACCTACGTCCACCAAAACTATCCCACGGAACATCTTCCACCATCGCATGTTAAACAATGGCAGCACCTGTTCCCCAGAGCCACCGTGGAGGCCAGAGCATCGACCAGAAGCAGCGAGAAAACGGCAGCTAATTTCGTTAAGTTCGTCTCCCGCTGTTCGAGAAGCTAATAGCCGCGCCATTATGACGGAAGCTGGGGCCGCCACGAAATTGCACCGCGAGGATTCCTAATCACGTTTCCCCGAGACAAAGCGCGCCGTGTAAGAGAGGCGAAAAGGAGCAGCAGGGAAATGGTCGGGTGGGAAGGGGCGAGGGCGCAGAGCCACGGGATAGAAGACGTTGAAACGAGAAAAAGTGGCAGACCACGGTATGGCTCGCCCGAGGTGGGAACAAAAGCCTCCACCTAACCCACCCACCCCCCCTTCGCTCCGGCCCTGCGTCTACGGAGGCTTTTGGCTCGCCACCACGTACCAGGATCACTCGTTCACCATTGTGACTTCTTGCACGTATGAAAAACCACAAAACCACCAACGTTATTTCGCGGCTGCGAACACGAAGGGTCTCCCTTTCCACGAAGCCCAAACCACGTAATACCCTTTGGGCCCTCCTGCTCCCCACTGCTACTTTGTCCCTACGGTTGATGCTGCTCTCCGGCCATTACCGCACCGAATCAGCCTCTCGTTTGATCGACAGTCGTCGATCTCGCTGGCGGACGCCCCGTGATCATTACGGTGTCACTTATCCAGCGAGCGGCCGCCAGCGGCCCCAGCGAAGAAAAAGAATCGCGTGGATTTACGTGGCCGATAGCTTCGGGAACTCGATAATGGACGCGGTAGCGTGTCTCCGGGAGCCGTCGTTAGCCGGCTTCCACCGGTCAGCTAATAGCTGAAGATCGCGGACGATTTTTTACATCCGACGTAATTGCCCTGATTTCGTCCGGGAGAGATTGTCCCACGATCCGCGGGCGGCATTAGCCTGGCTAATCAAGGGAGAGAAATGATTACCCAGGTGGATCTGAAGGATCCTACGCGTATCCCCCCGGTTGGACCGCATGAAAAACCGATTCGCGGGGCCACGGCTCGCCTTCGGGAATAATCGCGGCCGATCTTGATATTCATCATAACCCGCGGTCCGTCTGCTCGAAGAAAAATGACCGTCGGACACGGTTTAGCTCGCGCCGGCCGCGGAAAGTAGCCGCGGATCCGAGCATTTATCACATCCACGCTCTGGTTCGGCGAGGAAAGCTGATACACACGGCCGCCCTCCCCTCTAATCGCAGAAAATCGCGGCCGACGTTGACGTTTATCGTAACCGACGATCGCGCGGCCCCGTGACAAACTATCGAATCATGCGTCTCGCCGGCTGTCCGCTCGCAGACAAATTAAACACGACAAGGTGCTGGCGATACGTGGGCGAGACGCGCAATCAGTCGTCGTTAGAAACTCACTTTATGCACCGTGTCGGCCACAATGGAGGCGAAACGATTCCGCGACCACACCGGCCGATCCATTCAGCGGTGTTCCTCCTTGACGGCTGCGGCTCCAACGGCCCGGGAAACCTGCCACGCTGGTACGGCGGGCTCGCGGCGAGTTTGGAAACTTAACTCTCCAGCCGCGGTGGCGCGTTTTTCTAAGCTGCACGGGGGACGCGTGTTTCGTTCCACGCGCGGCGACAATTTTCCTATGGTTATGCAGTTGTGTAAGCGAGGCGAGCTTGTAGCGTGATGCGCAATAGGATGTTGACCGATTGGGGTACTCTGAGGGACAGAGATACTGAGAATAGTTGAATTTGTGCTTTGTGAGAATCAAATCTTCTCTCGGCGGAGAAGACTTTGTGGAAGTGACAGAAGGGTGTCTGGTGATCAGGATGGTGGAGATTTTATAAAATTTTGGAGGTATGGGGATTGCCAAGTTTCTAAGACAGCGGACAAAGCCGCCCAGGCACCTAAACTACATGTCATTGCGGCTATCAGAACAAACCTTCAAGATTCAAAAACAGTTATTAAGGAAGACATAAATAGACTCTGTTAGAAATTACAAATGGCTTAACAACTCTCAAACGAAGCTGTGTAAAGGTAGATCAAGTGTTCAAGAGAAGCCTAGTACTCCAGTGCTAACTAGGAAAAATCAAGCCGCTCTTAGCCGCATTCGTACCGGTCAGTCGTGGCTAACACGTGAATGCTTAGTAACTAAGCAGCCCCCTCCCGAATGTAAGGCTTGTAAAATACCCTTAAGCATAGAACATGCTTCGCTGGCATGCCCTAAGTTCTCCCAGGAAAGAAATCGATTCAATATTAAAGCAAATTTGAAGTTGAACTTGAATGAATCTAAAAACATGCAGAATGTAATCCAATTTTTCGAGACGATTAATTTATTTGACCTCTTATAATTCAGCATTATGTAATTTTGTAAGCAAATTTCAAATATGTATTCATTGCGCGGAGGTGGGTGGTCGCTAATCACTCCAGTGTTGATGCGACCACCTTAACCCTTAACTGGTATACTGTTTTTGGCAAACGTGGCTGGTATACTGGGATCGTGGCAGACCCCAAATAAAAAAGGGCACAGAAATTTGTAAAGTCGACCCTGAATCAACCTCTATGAATATTTTGTTCTTAGGTAATGTGTAAAATAATAGAAACCTAGAAAGTTAAATTATTATTATAAAATTAATTAGGAAAACAGTTTACAAGCTTAGACAACCGAAAATTGTACATCGAACTTTGGGTGCTTGGGGTCACGAGCGACCCCCGGATAACAGTTAAGGGTTAAAATAAAACCATACTCCAAAAGAAAAAAGTTTCTAAGGGAATGATTTTGCAACAGGATCGAAGACAGAAGAAGTTTGTGGTGAGCACTGATGATAAGCTGTACTTGTAGTGATGTGATACGAATATTTTAGTGCAGGTCGTTTTCTAAGGATATAAGTATGTAGTTTGTTATTAATGTGAGACCGTTTTGAACTCGATTAGTGAGATAGGGGGATTAAAAGTCTCATAGCAATGCTTCAGCGTCATAAACTGGATGAAGTAAATCGATGCAATCAATGTAATTGCTATTTCTAATCGTATTCTGTGGATAAGCCGTTTAAACACAGGGGTATCATCCTCACTTAGAATATTCCAACAAGGTCTCAACTCTGCAACTCGTTTCAAACCGTTCAATTTAATGCCCCCCTTCGCATTAGTGAAATAAACAAGATATCAGGGATCAAGTATCTCTTTTTAAACCCCTTCAACTCATGAACCTGTACACATTGTCCACAAAAATGAGATGCACGCACAGTGGAGAGTGTTTCTAAATCATCTATCTGCAAAACGAACCTACACTCCTCGTAATAATGAACAGAGAACATTGCAACCATCTATCTGTACAGATGGTTGCAATGAGGAATCTTCCAGAAGCCTCAGGCATAATGGAACACCTATTTTCTATCAAACTAAGTCACTTTTCCCCAACTGATCCCTTCAAACCAACAGAAAACCAAAAGTTCTTAAATCAGCACCCATCAACAAGCTGCACAGACTCACAGAAGGACTCTACCAACAGTTCCAAACCGTCGAATCGGTACAATCGTCGTATTCGATTGGACAAAGTATTTCATGAACATGGTTAAAGCCGGGGATCAACCTGGAAGCTAAGCTAAGTTATGCTATGCTATGTCTGGTTGTGCTATAAAGCCGGGAATCCACCAGAGAGCTAACAAAAGCTATGCTATGCTAGCTTAGCTCCTGGTGGTAACGGTTCCGTAAGGATGTACCTCGAACCTAATTTTCTAAAACTTAGCACAGCATAGCATAGCTTTTGTTAGCTTAGCTTTCATTGCCACGCCATAAGCTTCCATCTAAACCATATTCACGAAATATCAAAGAAGAGTTCCCAAACCGAATGCCAAGCATGCAAAGTAGACAACTTGCCACACTGCATATCGACCGGAGCAGTCAGAATCGAATGAATTCCAAGTACCACAGAATCGGTGCAACTCGCTGGAATCTTCGTGGCGATTCAAACAACGGAGGAAACGTTAAACCCAGCTGCTTTGTGATCCATATTTATGTCAAACACACATTTCGCAAGGGCCAGGCTGCGCTGGGACGGGGACTCGCGTTTGTATTTTGAACGACAGCTAATATTTAACTCCTGCAGAGGCGATTCGTGCAACTGGGACGGCTACCACCCGAGGGGACTGCCGAAGACATGTCCTGTTCCCTGACGTAAGTCGAAGGTCGAGGATAACCGTCGCCCGCTCGCGAGCCTCTCTGGTACGTGATCCCTGTTGGAAGTCACCGCAAGAAGACGCTACATGGCACTTTGGACGAGATACCAGGGGATGCTGCGATCGAGGATTCTTGGAAACCGCCCGAAAGCCTTACATGGCAACAAGAGTGACGGGAGTCGACGTTTCGAGGCTATCGAGGCTGACTGCTAATCGCTAGTGGACAATTGAGGAGGCTCATTAGCTTTGGGGCTTTTAGGATTGGGGCTTGCGCAGTTGATGCTGCTTGAGGCCTCCTCGAACGTGGAGCTCTTTCGCAGGAGACACTTTCGTGGATCGTTTTTAGTATTTTAGTTATATTCATATATTTTCAAACTTTTTGCACGTTTCTGAAGAAAGTATCGTTGCTGCTAAGTGAATATTAGGGTTAGGCTTTATAACCATTCATCACTTAATTAGTTTTTTGTATTTTGTGCAAATTATTAATAATGTGTCTGAAATACCAGTCGTCAGCTGAAGAAGTGTGTTGTGTGAAAAGATTCTAATTTGTGTGCTTTTGGAAAAGTGTTCTGAAACTTTGGAGGAATGGAGCTACGTTCTTGAGAAGTCTGATGATGTACTGTGGGTGGTTTGGTCTTAGTGTTATATAAAGTATAGCAAAAGTGTAGTATTGTATGGAGAGCAATCAGAGTTTTATTTTTGTATTAAGAATCAATCAAACCTTCTTCCATGAAGTGAGTTCTAATCGTCTAAGCTCCTACTTTGAAGTATTCTGTACAAAATGTTTGCGAAGAAGTTTTCAGGAACTGCGAGCCCTAAATACAACTCCAGCGATATTTCCTTTAAATTTACAATTTTTCTAACTAAATAATTTGAAAGAAGTCACATATAACATTTATAAAATCGAAATGGATTTGAATCAGCCTCTTTATCGTGGAAGCCTGCGAGAAAATTTCCAGAACTTTGAATAAACCACGTTACGTATTCATAAATCATTACTCTATTATATTCCTCCCTCGTCGATGAAGGATAACTTCCTTCGTAAATATTCTTATTGACCACGGGAAATCTATGCGCGACGGCCTTAAAACAGCCATGAAAATCTACAAGAATAGAAATCCTGCGGAGCTGTCTGCCGATCGTTTCTCAACAGTTCTTACGAGTACACTTGGTTATTCCTTTTTTACATAACTATGGTAATTACGTGCACACTGTACCTACTCCCAGCTCCTGGAAATTATTTTTAACAACGAAAAACATCTATCATACGACAGAATTGACAGCAATAGCAATCTCAAAGCTTGCAACTTCTTGTAACCACATCCTAACACGTTCATTTGTTATTCCAAGAAGGTCAGAAAAATTCCCTGGTAGTTTCGCAGAGCGACACGCACCACTGATAAGATTGCTGATCTGTGGTTGCCGGAAATTGCGCTCGTTTCGATAACACCGAGACCGCTCTTTCACGGCCGCTTACGATCCCTCAGGAATGGTCTTTGGAATACTTCCCAGAACAAAATTTTCTACTTCTAAAGGATACCTGAGTAAGCTCGTCAAGGTTAATTGCTTGAAAATGTAGGAGGCTTTAGAATTCTGAGCAGTTACTCCAGACGCGATCTATGAATGAGTTGTGCTAATGTAATGACGTAAATAAGTATCTGTAAGACTGTGGAGGAAATTGATCTTCTGGGATTAGGGATATGTAAGATAAACACTTGCGTATTGTGGATATTAAGAATCGATAAAAAATGTTGAAGAATTATTATAATAGACGGTAGCAAAAGTAATTTTTTTGCGAATATTTATTTCCAAAACTCGTAATATACGCGTACACGCAACTAATAAGGAATCCGTAAAATGTCCCTCGCCAAATTTTGATGAAACTTTACAAGCTTACAGATTAATTTATACATAACGAATACGTATTTGTTGTGGCTTCTGTTATTCAAGTTTAGGGTAAGAAGCAACCTCCAATCTCCCACCCCTCTAACACTATCTCAAAACCTCTTATACGCAAAATCAAGTGTGTAATATAAATAAAAATATAATATTCCAAATACCAGTAGCGGATTTGAAGAGCATCCGATGAGCAGTTATCGCCGGGACCCCTGCCCATTTTCCCCACCCCCTAGGGGCCCATTTCCCCCCTAAAATTCTGATTTTATCCAAACGCTATTTTTTTTTGTTTCCCATAATTTTCACAACCACAAAAGCGTAAATTCATTTATATTTCTGTTATGTGTACAGGGTGTCCCAGAACGTTTGCCACCTGGGCCTTTTCCCTTCAATCCGCCACTGTCGATTTCTATTACAAAACTAACCCAATCCACTCATCTACTTTGACAGTGACCAGTGTCTCTGAAAAGTACCCTTCATATCGCGTTATTTTCACGCGGGTCCCCGAAGGTTGCAGGACACCTTTGCGAACCGATAATCGTACATTACGAAAGCGCCCGATCCTCGTGAGATTAATGGCGGCCGCGTTGGCCGGCCGAAATAATTGAATGACTTCCAGAAACCGTGGCCGACCCAAGGACGTTCCAGGCGTCCAGCCGCGATTAATCACGGGGAATCGAGGAACGGTGTCCACGTTTATATCACGGGCAGCGAGAGGCGAACATTAATCCCATTAGCGGTCGCGACAAAGAGCGACGCTTGTCCTGTGGCGCATCGTCCGGCATTACCCCGGCATTATATCATGACGAATTCGTTCCGCGGGATCGCGGCTGTCACCGAATCACAGCCTTGCTGCGCCGGTGCCGGTTAACGAACAACCGTCAGCCACGGGAAAGATAACGTATTCCCCGTGAAAAAGCTGCTGATTGCCGTCGCTATTGTGCGCCAAGCGCTGCGCATTGTGGGGCCCGCGGGACGCATGCAAATCACACGACACGTCGGTTCATCATTTTCGATGAACGTCAGCGGTTGGGCCCCGCTGGCGATCGTCTAACAAAGGGCACTCCGCCGACGAATCGCCGATAGACGGGGAGGCTTCCAAGCGAACAGCGGCTGAGTGAAAATTTGTAACCGCAGGACGAAAGCTAGCGCGTGGAGGCAAATATGATGACATTTCACGTCGGATCTTGCGAGCTGTGGTCTTTTTATGCGAGACACTTTTGTGGCTGGGGAGCGGTATCTCAGCCGTGGTCACAAGTTTCTGTATTTTTACTCAGTTGGATCTGTTCTGTGAAGGCGTTTCTGGTGTTTAATATACCTTATCACACGGAAGTGGGTGCCTGGGTCAGTTCAAACCCATATTAATTAGCCTACTATACCGACGTTAATGACGTTCAAGTGACGTTCTTTTCGTGGAGCAGTAGAGAAACAATTTTTTCGATTTCTCAAGTTTTCTTTGACACTGTCAGACTAGGTGGCGTTCTAGCTTGGGACCAAAAAGATCCCTGCGCCCCTTGTAAAGACTTTCTGCTTATTATCGAAGCTAGATAGTTGATTTACTTCCGCTCACTTTTGGTTTCGTGTTTCTCCCAGATGTTCAGTTTCTTAGGTCTATTGTACTTAGATGTTGTTAATATCTGAACTAGCTAAAGAAGAGCTTTCGGCTTTGGAATTTTTACGTGGGTTTCGACGCAGAAATTGTTGAATTATTCGAAGACAGTTGTTAAAGAAGCAATTTCGCTGGGACGAGAAAAAAATCAGGGGTACCCTCTTAATTAGAAGAGCCCGACGAATAACCGAGCCTGATTCGACGAGATAAGGCTGCTGGGAACTTGGGTGTCTAAGTGGGAGCCTATTCGCTACCGACAGCTTCCAAGGGCTCCTAATTGTCAAGATCGAGGATGGTAATTACACACCTCGACATTCGTTTCCCCCCGGCCCTCCCGAGAACACCCTAAAAACCCCGGGTAGTCTCTTTATGGCAAAAGGGGTACCTGGACGCGTCGGCCAACTCTTCCACTTTGGAAACACTTTGGAGGTGATGTTGATAACAGGCGATAAAAAAGGTGTTCGTGAGGAAAGTCTGATGGGGAAAGAGATTAGCAGCTCCGAGGAGGATTGTACGCACTGTTTGAAGGGAACAAATACTGAAACTATCTGTTTTAAGGGAGAAATAATAAATATCCTAGAAGAAGCTTTTGTTGCCGAAAAATTAACGATTTGTCTTTCATTCCTGAGTTACTTTAGCAGATTTTATTCTGCACTGAATTTGTTTGCTGTGCCAACTTTTGTTTTAATATTATCCCCACAGTGAACAAATTAATCTACAGGATAAAGAATAGTATTGATTAAATATTAACGCAGAACACTGCCTTAGAAATAATCCATTCACAAACTATCACTAACAGAGTACATACCCTCTGCCCAAAGTACATTTACGACAGTTTCACCTGGTCGAACAGGAATAATTCTGTTTGCAGAGATCTACCAGCCGAGACTTCTGTCTTTTACGAAACACTTGCTCAAGCACATTTTCGTTGAATTATCGACACCGGTAGGCGTGCAACTCGAAATTTTTAGTCGACCGATCGGCGAATGACCTCGTACCGATTAAACACCGATCGAACGGGACTACTGCCTACGTTATATAATTCGAAAAACCTCGTGAAACACAATTCGAGTGTCCTTATCGACGATCGTATTTGCTTCTCGCACGTCGGAGTATCGAGTACGGATTCCAGCAGCGGCGAGTAACGCCTACTTTGGCGCACATGTGTTTCATAACTTCACGCAAGTCGCCACCGCGGACAGCATCCTGTTACGCATGATGTAATTTTGTCCACTATCAGCACGTACCACTGATAGAGCGGTTCGTCTACGGAAACCGATTCGTGCCAGCGCGCTCGTGTAACGCGCCGGTATCCGTGAAACGTGGCAGATAACACGGTTTACCTTCCGAAAGTCAGGAATTTCTGGGAGGGCTATTATCTGAAGATACCCAGCGATACCAGACATCATGGGAACACAAATATTTGACGTTGGAGATTCAATGGGACTCGGGCACGTGGTGGAAGTTCATAGATCAATGAAACGACTGTGGGCACGGGGTGGCACAAAGTCGCTGAATAGTGAGATTTTGATAGACATTAGTGGTGATAAATGTCAGTTTAGGTTGGAGGTTCGTGAGACGTGATACTTCCTTCGCGATTACGGCCGTCGTAAAGTTTGGTGGTTTATCTGCCATTGTGTCTGAGAGTTATTAAAGCCACTCGAAACCATTGTTCCCGCTGAGACTTCGAAGGGAATGGCAACGACGTGTAAACGAGAGTTTATTCTACGTGAGTAGCTAATAAAGTGTGCCTGTAGAGGGACCATGCGTTGAGGAACAGCTCCGAATCACTCGACTGCTTCAGAATGTCAAAAGGCTTTCTACAATTATATTAATCACTCTGAACAGAGTTCGCCCTTAGCTTCTCTTCCATCTCAAGAATCAACCCATTATTTACTCTCTGACAACTGAGCCACAAGTTCCCTACTTCCCCCTCTCGGAACAATAGTGGTCAAACATGACACTGTATTGCAATGAGAATTGCACCAGAGTTTTTCGAGTAGAAGCTGCCAACCCCAACGCCATCCTCCTTCAGCCAAAATTGTTCCACTTCCAGCAATCTTTCCTCTGTCTTATCGAGAAGTTCCTGAAACGACTTTCATCAATCGACTCACCAGTATAACACCAGGCCGGCCAGACAACAGGGCTCTCGGTGTCCAGCTCCCTCATTCTCTCAGCGACCCGCGGACATCTCCACTCCGTACGTCCCGACGTGGCGGCGAGTATGTCCAGTTTGGTCCAGGATTAACGATCTTCCGTCCAAAGGAGCAACCCTCGATCGAACGTTCTCGGTGAACAGGCAGCCCAGGGCAGTATTCGAACGCGCGTCCCTCGTGCGCCACGCGGCGAACTTGGACTGTCGTCCGTCAGCGTGTAACAGCCACTTGTTGAACGTCAGATGTGGTTCATGCGCGGACGCGGTGCTCCGCTAAAGGTCATGTCTCCGTGCAGAGAGCCGCCGTGACGGGAAGGTGTCGGCCCGACGATGAGTTCGCCGAGCCCCCCTTTTTATCGGGGTGGTGCACGCGCGGCAGGCGGCCCCGCCGGGCGGATAGCTCTAGATAAGCCGTGTGCGGCGCTGATAAGGCACGGGAGGTCCGTCATCGACGCGCTTCCCCGACCTGCTGACTTTCTCCGATCCCCGTCGCGGCCAGAAGGGTACCGCGATCTCTCACGCGTGTTACACGAAACGGTGGGTTTCGCACTCGCCTCGAATCGCGCACTAAATGTCACGGAAATGTCAATGAGGAGTCGCGCGGACGTTTGACACCTTCACTGTCCCCTTTCCCCCGGGGTGCCCGCGGGGAAACCAGTCTTTCCTTCGCCCCGGCGAACCCGTGCACTATCGTCGATATCACTGACACTCGCGAAACACCGATCCTCGACTGACGGGGCCACGATCGTTCCTATCGGAGAGGACCGACGGGGAGGGGGTGAGGCCCGTTCGGCGTCCAACGGCCGTGTGACGAGCTCGTAGCGGCGCGCGCGCGCGCGCGCTTACGCCAGCGTTTGTCGGTAAACACTGAGCAGCTCCGTACCTGGATCAGCGACTCGGAGTGAGCCGTCGTCGTCGTTTCCCCTGGATTGTTTACGCGGCCACGGGCGAACGATCGGCAGGGCTTTCGTGGACTGTCCGCTTCGGTCTCTGGGTGGATCGGACGAGCGGGAGGAGCGTGGGCCCGACACTGTCCTGGGGGGACCGGGTCACCAATAGACGACCCGGCAGGCAACGGAATCGGAGTGGATAACGCGATCGATCGTCGCCACCGCGGCTCGGGAGGATCGTTGACGTAGCGCAGGATGACACGACACTACAACACCGCACTGCTGGGCTGCGTGAGGCGACGTCCAGGGGGACAGACGGAGACAGAGGGAGAAGGACGAAGCCGGGGTAGGGGGTGAGAAGTGGAGACAGAGAAAGGGGGAGGTTGATAGAGAGGTGGAGGGAAAAAAGAGGAAAAAAGAAGGAAGAGGGAGGGAGAGAGAGAGAGAGAGAGAGAGAGAAAGAGAGAGAGGGAGAAGGAAAGAGAAAAAGAGAGAGGGAAGAACCTGACCACCGGACACACTGACTTGGTAGGCACGACACACAGGTAAGCGGAGTGGCACTTAGGTTGGTGCACCTGCCGCGAGAGTCCGCGTCGTAATGGGAGCGGGGCAACGGGCGGCAGGTAGGCAGGCCTACCGCTCGTCAACCTGCGGAGAAGGGGAATCAGTCACATGGCGAGGTGCCCCGCGCTGCCAGCGAACAAGGAGGTGGTAGCTGAGCCAAGTGGTGGTGGACAAAGGTCCCCTGGTGGTGGCGATGGTGGTGGTGGCTGGCCAGGACGGCGGTGGTAGGGTGCAGGACGAAGGAGTAGGAAACCGAAGAGGACTACGAACGCAGCGGACCACGGTGTCGGAGTAACCTGTCGCGGGAGTTCTTTGTAGGTGATACTTCACAATGGGCCACCAAAGATAATATTTTCTTTCGCCCTCGGGCCCTTCGAGCTTGGGAACAGTCGAGTCCGTGCACGGTGAACTGGAGTATGTTGGCTTTGCGGAGGAATCGGTCGGAAGGCGTGCGAGGGAGAGACGGAGTCATGTAGCGACACCGTGCTATGTATGAGATTTCATTTATGGTTCCTTTAAGAGTTTCTTCACTTTTTTTTTTATTGGTGTTGGTGTCCACTGTGGGCGCTTCGGGAATTGAAAGAGAATGGTGGTTTGCTTGTCAGGTAGTTTTTGGTTTTCTCGTGTGACGTTAGGAATCTTATAGTAACTAGACATATTTTATTATTTAATAGTAGTGGGTACTAGTGATGAGAGAATATTATGGTTTCCCTTCGAATTGTAATTCTTCAAAGCTGGACATCGGAGGAAGTGTACCAAGTATCCAGGAGACGGGCACCAGATCGTTGTAGCATTGACTGACAAATATGGTTCGATATTTTTAACATGTTCTAAATCATATGATAGTCTTTTACAATGAAGTTGTAATCTTGTATCTGAATAATCTACTTTAGATATCCGTGAATCAAGAAATCTGAAGAATTGGGACTCAGAGAAAGTGTGAGCCATGCAATGAGTACTCTCCCATTAATACATCAAACAGGATAACTTTTCTTAAACTACTTTCAAAAAGCAAAGCTGAGATGGGTACAGAAATTTTGACCAGAAATTAACACAATATCCTACGATACCAACCTAAAGATTTCCATAAAAACTGCCGGTGGCTAAACAGCATAATTTTTAAAAATTCTTTCTTGCTTTTATTAAGAATATTATATCACACGTAAAAAGTATATAATTCCCAAGACTGAATAGCAATGCACTCCTGGATCCCTCGTTAATACAGGGCAATCACGAAGAGTAAGAGTGATCCGGAGTTGTCTGTACATGGAAATGCAAATGCAGAAATTCGAAAACAGGGAAAATGCTCTTACAAAGCGAAAGTGATTCCTTCATTTAGATTTCATTGTTGTCCAGGCAAAAGACATATGCGGCGCTTTCGTGTTTCCACTGCCGGCTATGGCTTCCTACAAAGATCCTCTCCGAGTTCCATATTTGGATCCTCCGGAGGAACAGAAGGGTATTGAATTCCAGGCGTTTCCAACGATCCTGGCTACAACCTGATGGCAGATTGTCCACCGACTCGTCGTCCAGGAACGTCGTATGCTGTCTAACTACGTCTTTCTTTACGTCTCTAGCTGAGTGGAGTTGCGTTTCGTCTAGGCGGACAGTATATCGATAAAACAAGACAAGAATACCTTGTTTCCCCGAAGGGGGTATGTGAATGGGGTTCGCGAACAATTGCTGCGACCTACCAACGTGGTGATCAATGATCCAACTATTTTTGCGCGCTAGGGGACGACTGGATATAAACTCTCCATAATCACACACGAAGAACGCGACTTCAGGTACTTCCACTATTGCATAAATTCCAAGGTGTACCAAATCCTCGAATAAACAAAGATGCAAATAAAATTCCAAGATTAACTAAAAATAAATCCAAATCCCACTTATTCCTCAGCACCATACGACATTTGCATACACCCATCAACGCTCAGTACCATTCACAAGCTTTAAACTATAACGAATTGACGTTGATCACCTGATGAACCCTGAAAAACACAAGCTCGCAGGCATTCCCCACACGATCCTCCTCCCAACCTACAATTCCACCGGCGACGTGGACCACAACCCGTCCCAGCACCGATATTCAAACTTCAGTTCCCCGAACCGATCGCGAAACCCGTTCCAACGCCGAAACATAACACCCCTTCAATTACACCTGGGCAAAAAGGAGCGCAACGAGCCTCGTCACCAAAGGCACCAGCGGTCGTCCCCGCTAGCACGAACCCATAACCCCGCGGTCCCACGACTTAACTCGCCCGTGTGTCGCAACGTCGTTATCGCCGGTGGAATATCGGCGCGCAGAGGCGGTGTCCTGGAAGTGTTGCCCTAGGCGTCTATTCGTGGCGAGCCTGGCCCAGGACGGCGAAACGAGCCAGCAACCGTGCACCACGGTAGGGTAACCGTAGCACGTGAACGGAGCACGGATGAGAGCTTGTTAGGTTAACCATCACATTGTTTCACGAGGGCGTGGTGGCGTGTTGTTTTGCAACGAGTGCGTGGAGATCGCCTTCTACAAGGGCCAGCGTCCTCCCTCTCTCTTCCCCAGCGGTCCGAAGATCGGGGCCCGGCCATCGAGGGCGATATATCGCGGCCGATATATATCACTCGGCCAGCACTCCGACTTCCATACGTCCGCTCCGGCTGTACATATGTACGCGTACACCGCCTCGGGGGATTGCTTCAAGGTCCTCGTTTAGATATCCGTTCGCTTCGAGATTATTCGAGAGAGGCAACGACGTCGGCCAACGTCCACCGATGGCCGGGGCGTTACATCGCCCCGTCCTATCTGGCCTGATCGGCCAGCTTCCGGAGCTGACGATTACCACCTCGGCCATCTTCTTTCGCGGCCCTGGCTGCGATTAAACGGTCCATCGACCCCGTCCCCTCTGTCCTGTCGACGTAGTAATCGCCGGGCCGCGTCGATGCGAAAGATTACCGTCAATCGGACCGACTGCCGTACCTGGTCAGCCCGCCGCGCGATTAACTATGATCATCGCGAACGGCGGGCGAGTGTCGCTGGGCCGGGCGAGGGGATCGGTTTGGGGTAGTTGGAGATTGTTGGGAGATTGATTTTATGGCAAAGATTGACGTCTGATGGAGTGGATTGAAGTGGATAGTTGAGGGTTTCATGTTTGACGATGTGGAGCGGTGTTTCAGGTCGTTCAGGTGGGAAGGTTTGATCTAACCGTCATAGGATAGTGGGTTTTATAAGTTTTATGATTGAATGATTTTGTATGTGTGCGGCGAAGACCTCTGAAGTTGTTTATGTACTCCGCCCAGATGCGCAGAATTTAATTTATATGCAATAGTGTCTGTTTCATGATTTCCTGCTGCTCCAATCCGGAGTTGTCAAACAACCAAAGAACATTTCCCTTTCCTGATCGACTAAAGTACCTCCATCTGCCCAGAACATATCGTTACACCTGTGAAGCATACACTCTAACTGAAGACGAACAAAAAGTCGACTAACACGAAACTTTATACGCTTTCTGCTTCAAGATAAAGCAGCTCTCCGTGATTCCTGCTGCTTTACACAACAGCACCAGCATCTTTCCATTTCCTCCTCCTTCCTAATCCGTACAGCTAATTGTGGTCAAAGTCTCTCATAAAACCTGATACATCTATAACACTCGCGAATGCGTAACCTGTCAGTGATCCCCTTCAACCGAGCAACCACATTTCCACTTCCTCTTCACCCATTAAGCCACCATTAAACTTGTCTGGCCCTCGGAAACCCCAGCCTCCTCTACTCCACATATCTAATCCCCTGATCACCTTCCCATCAAAAGCAATTAAACACCCATCCTCCCGCCTCTTTCTCAGCCGCAACCAACGCACCCGCCTGATCCACATTCGCTAATCCACATCTACGTCAAATAACTCCGAGCATCCTCCCATCAGCAGCAACTAAACGACCATTTTCCCATCTCCACCTCTCGGCCGGGGCGCGCGCATCCACCTGATCTACATATGACAAGAAACGGCCAGTAACGGAAGGCGATCCAGTCGAAATCGAGGGGGTTCGAGGCGTCCCGCGGTACTGGAAGCCGTAGCTAGCCCATAGCTCATCTTCGGAGTTGAAGTAACCAGTGGCGTTCATGAATACGTGTTCATTATTTATGAGCAACGCCTCTCGGCATCAACTGGACCAGCCTCCCTATCTACCGGTAGGCACGAAGAGAGGCAGCCGGATAACGTATTACGTCTTCATATTTTTTTCCTCCTGATGCACGCCCGGTAATTAAAGGTGCCCCGCCAAGGACTCGGATGATTTATCGGCCGTGCCAGTTCAGCCTGATAAGATGGGACCAGCTGATAACGAGGTGCCTTTTGTACATCGGGGCCCCTGATCGAACTGGAACTTTCCTCCCTTTCTCTTCCACGCCACGGGGCCGGGTTATTCGAGATCTGCCGCCACTCAGAACCCGCTTCCATGTATGCTGTGTACGGCTTTGCCCACGTTAATGGAGAACATTGAAAACGCTGCTTACTCCCCGGGCTGTGGAAAGGCTCGGCTGCGATGGCGAACGGAAATAGAAATAATGGAGAATCGGGTTAGCAAAGAGGTTCGCTATTGCTGCCTGGCTCGAGCAGATGGCAACTGCGGGATTCTGAATCCAGTATTGAGAAGTTAGCATTACCTCGCTGATTGAATGCCTCTGCTAAAGTAGTATTCCTTGTTATTAATTTCCTACAATCACTCCCCGTTCCCGAATCTTACGAATTCAGTGGCTGCTGTTTCACGGAAGAACTGGCCCTCTTTAATAAACCCACAGCTAGTAGCAAAGTTAAGACGCGGTGTATCAGAAAGTGGAGTAATTACACTCCAAAGCTAACACTTCCAATGATCACGCAGAGAACTAAATTAGAAGACTGCAGGTGCCCCTAATAACGCCCCACTTTTTTAGGGATCCTTCATGAAAGGCCCCTCGCGCGCCAGAAGAATCAATCCTAATTCATGCTCCAGACTCCAATCATCATATTTCCCAGCGATGATTACAGCGTTCTCGAGCACCGTAATCCTCATAGCCGAGGCATCCCGAATCTCGGTTCTAAGCAAACCGAAGCTCCTCCGAAAAGCTCCAACCAAACCCTCCTCGTTACTCCGCCATCGAAACCGATCTCAGCACACAGTAAGTCCACCTCAACCCATTATTCCTTTTCGCAGCCAAGTAAATCACCTGCTGGCGCACCGCGGCGTTAGAATTTCCCATCAAAACACGACCGGGAAACAGCGTTCATCGGTGCCTATGAATTATCGCATCCTCCTTCGCGACGATCCTCGGCCATGAATCTCTTGCGCGGCTCCGCAAATCCTCGGTGCTCAGATATCCTCGTATCACTCAGACTCTCCGGATCGATCTCTCACCGTCCACCGCTCTATTACCCTAACAATTTTCCAAGCGACAAAAACGTTCCCCGCCGCGAAGCAGCGCGGTTTATCAGAATCCGCGGGACCCAGGATACCAGAGTACATTATAACTCTTCTCCCGGGGCCCGGCGAGATTGAACATTTCGATTAATAGACTCGAAAGCAGAGGGGAGAGGCGTCCGTACCCTGCTTTCAGCTTAAGAGCAGACATTTCCACCGTTACAACCCGATATTTCACCGAGCCGGGCTTGTTCTACGCGAAACGACGCGATGCAAGGTCGAGGCACCGGCGACCCCCCCCCCCCCTCCTGCCCCGGGCCCCTTAGTCGCGTACGCGGACGTCACGGTCCCGTTGTGCCGAGAAATTTACGCTCGCCGACAAAACAGGGGCCCGGTGACGAGGAAGACGACGGACGCTGGTCCCGCGATGATGATTTCGAGGATTTAATTGAGACGTCCAGTCGCGCACTAAAAAGACACTCTTCTCTCGCCCTCCTCCCCCCCCCCTGCCCACCTCCTCGCCCCACCTCGCGAGGTTCTTCGCCGTGTTGCTCTTCCGGGGCGAGCGGGGCGCCCTGCGCTGGCCCCGATGGATTTTTCGAGCCGTTTCGAGGGACGTTTTATTGGCCGTTTGATTTACGAGGAGCTTCGCTCCGCGCGTAATTTGTTGCGCCCGTATTTAATTTGCCTTTAAAAGCGACCCGCGTTTAAAGGCCGGAGGAGGACGGGACAAGCAGGAAGGGGATTGCTGGCTGGCGCTCAGAGGCGTAAAAACGATAACGGGCACCTGCTTTACGGAATTTTTATTATGATGTATGCGGTAAACACGCGACGCGGCCTTAATGAGCCATGAAGGGGAGAGGATATCGGCGACGCTGATAGGACGGGATTCACGGAGTGGCTGCCGATATTCCGGCGTCATCAGGCTCTCCGCGAATGAGTGGTTGGTTGAGGTGTTCGTTTTTTGTTTTTGGATTAGTGTGGGATGTCGATTACACATGTATCGGTCGAACGGATGTTCGGTTATCCGTGACTGCTCCATTTGAACGGATATTTGCGAGATATTGGGTTAGTAGTTGGAGGAGAACGAGAAGTAATAATTGAGGCATTCGATGGAAAAAGCGCACATACGCCAAAATAACATTTCAAGAAAATAGATTTCAAAGTTTTCATTATAGCAACTTAATAAAAAGTAATACAATTAAATCCAATTTATTTTTAAGGATGTGTCCTTATTTATAAGTTTGGAGCAAGTGGTTTATGGTTTATTTATTCGTAAAAATTGCTTCTTTGTTCAGTTATTTAAATACAATTTTGTTTACTAACACATTTTTTTATACATTGCTAAAATAAAAAATAAAAAATAAAGCATAAAAATAAACAAAAAATGAAATGTTTTAAGTAAGTCTAGTTTCTTCGATTCTTTACAGCAAGCTGTCTTACAAATCAATTTTTTCTTTCATAAATTATCCTCTTTCCCTGCGGATTTGATACTAACAATATTAATTCTTCGATATATATATGCACTAAGCATTTTTTTACACACTAAGCACCGAAATAATTGAGTTGAATGGATTCTGTGACCCATTTCGTTCTGGCCACTTTTTCCATGAGACGGTATACAAGGCGTAAACGGCGTACAGGATGTCAGATAAAAATGATTCGGGATTTGAAGTGTCTTAAATTTAGTGTCTACTAAATTATTTAAGTATTGCACCAAATAGCTAAATATGTAATCCTAAATCGAGTGATCTGCTAAATTATTTAGGTATTATTCCAAATACCTAATACCTTAATTATGTATTACTCTAAATACCTAATATGTACCTTAATTAGGTATTGCACTAGATAACTAATACCTTATTTATGTATTACACTAAATACCTAATACCAATTTAGACATTACACTAATTATCTAAAGCCTTAGATATGTATTACACTAAGTATCTAATACCTTATTTAGGTATTACACTAAATACCTAATATGTACCTTAATTAGGTATTACACTATATAACTAATACCTTATTTATGTATTACACTAAATACCTAATACCTATTTAGACATTCCACTAATTATCTAATGCCTTCGATAGGTATTACACTAAGTATCTAATACCTTATTTAGGTGTTACACTAAATACCTAGTATTGTACTTCTTTAAGTAATACACTAAATACCTAATACCTTATTCAAGTAATACACTATAAACCTAATACCTTATTTCAGTATTCCACTAAATACCTAACACCTTATACAGATATTATACTAAATCCCTAATAAATTTAGCAGACACTAGGTTTAAGACACTCCAAGTTCCGAATCGTTTCTTTTAAACACCTTGTACGTCGTTAACGCGTTGGACAGCGTCCCATGGAAAAAATGCCCGCGAAGCACGTCACAGAATTCATTAACGTAAAACTCTCCAGGATACAAGGCGGGTAAGGGGTCGAAGACTCGCGTTTCTCCATTCAGGAGCGTAAAGTTCCGGTGAAAAAGTTTCATGGCTTTTAAACGAAACCACGCTGAACCACGCGAGTTTTTTGCCCGCGCCAAGAGAAACGAGGCTGCTCTCGTAACGTACGGCTAATTTCGATGCAATTTACACGAATGTTCAGCACGCAGGAAAAGGTCCCAGCGACGCGCGAGGGTTTTAGTTAATTAAATACCTCGTTCGATGAAGGTGAGTATAAGAGACGAATGCTATGTGTTTTATTATTTACTACTTGCCCTGGCTCTTAAGATAATGCGAAAACACGTTTGTCTTTTCGAGTGCGGGCATGCCTGAACACTTTTCAGGGAGAATTATGTAAATTGTGAAAGGGAGTGAACATTTAAGCGAGGCTGGCGTAAAGTATTCACGTCACCCGAAAGCACGTGTATATATAATTCTGAGTTGCATCCACCCTGTTGACGGTAATATTGCAAAAGCTGTTTAAAATAAGGTACAAAATACTCATAAGTGAGATATTCTAAAAATAAAAAACCGGGCAAAATTCTCCACAGAAAATCTTCAAAATATATTATCTATTAAATCTGAACCCTTATCCCTAATTGAATAAAACACAATCCTGAATAAATTCATCAGTATATCTTCAAAGTATCATATGAGCCTAGTTATGCAGAAAGCTACCAACCCTCAAAGTAACAAATAATTACTTAAACGTAGTATGGATCCCACAATTCTGAGATCTTCATTTTGTAAAAAATTACCAACCCATAGAACAACTTTTACATCATACAATTATTAAAACTAATATAATACAATCCTGAATAAATGCATCAGTATATCTTCAAAGTATCATATGGGCCTAGTTATGCAAAAAGCTACCAACCCCCAAATTAACAAATAATTACTTAAACGTGGTATGGATCCCACAATTCTATGATCTTCATTTTATAAAAAAATTACCCACCCATAGAAAAACTTTTACATCATACAATTATTAAAACTAATATAATAAAATCCTGTATAAATTCATCAGAATATCTTCAAAGTATCATATGGGCCTAGTTATGCAGAAAGCTACCAACCCTCAAAGCAAAAAATAATTACTTAAACGTAGTATGGATCCCACAATTCTGTGATCTTCATTTTGTAAAAAATTACCAACCCATAGAAAAACTTTTACATCATACAATTATTAAAACTAATATAATAAAATCCTGTATAAATTCATCAGAATATCTTCAAAGTATCATATGGACCTAGTTATGCAGAAAGCTACCAACCCTCAAAGTAACAAATAATTACTTAAACGTGGTATGGATCCCACAATTCTATGATCTTCATTTTATAAAAAAATTACCCACCCATAGAAAAACTTTTACATCATACAATTATTAAAACTAATATAATAAAATCCTGTATAAATTCATCAGAATATCTTCAAAGTATCATATGGGCCTAGTTATGCAGAAAGCTACCAACCCTCAAAGCAAAAAATAATTACTTAAACGTAGTATGGATCCCACAATTCTGTGATCTTCATTTTGTAAAAAATTACCAACCCATAGAACAACTTTTACATCATACAATTATTAAAACTAATATAATACAATCCTGAATAAATGCATCAGTATATCTTCAAAGTATCATATGGGCCTAGTTATGCAAAAAGCTACCAACCCCCAAATTAACAAATAATTACTTAAACGTGGTATGGATCCCACAATTCTATGATCTTCATTTTATAAAAAAATTACCCACCCATAGAAAAACTTTTACATCATACAATTATTAAAACTAATATAATAAAATCCTGTATAAATTCATCAGAATATCTTCAAAGTATCATATGGGCCTAGTTATGCAGAAAGCTACCAACCCTCAAAGCAAAAAATAATTACTTAAACGTAGTATGGATCCCACAATTCTGTGATCTTCATTTTGTAAAAAATTACCAACCCATAGAACAACTTTTACATCATACAATTATTAAAACTAATATAATAAAATCCTGAATAAATTCATCAGTATATCTTCAAAGTATCATATGGGCCTAGTTATGCAGAAAGCTACCAACCCTCAAAGTAAAAAATAATTACTTAAACGTAGTATGGATCCCACAATTCTATGATCTTCATTTCATAAAAAAATTACCCACCCATAGAAAAACTTTTACATCATACAATTATTAAAACTAATATAATAAAATCCTGTATAAATTCATCAGAATATCTTCAAAGTATCATATGGACCTAGTTATGCAGAAAGCTACCAACCCTCAAAGTAACAAATAATTACTTAAACGTGGTATGGATCCCACAATTCTATTATCTTCATTTTGTAAAAAATTACCAACCCATAGAACAACTTTTACATCATACAATTATTAAAACTAATATAATACAATCCTGAATAAATTCATCAGTATATCTTCAAAGTATCATATGGGCGTAGTTATGCAGAAAGCTACCAACCCTCAAAGTAAAAAATAATTACTTAAACGTAGTATCGATCCCACAATTCTATGATCTTCATTTTGTAAAAAATTACCAACCCATAGAACAACTTTTACATCATACAATTATTAAAACTAATATAATACAATCCTGAATAAATTCATCAGTATATCTTCAAAGTATCATATGGGCCTAGTTATGCAGAAAGCTACCAACCCTCAAAGTAAAAAATAATTACTTAAACGTAGTATCGATCCCACAATTCTATGATCTTCATTTTATAAAAAAATTACCCACCCATAGAACAACTTTGACATGATACAATTATTAAAACTACCAAGTCGTAGTTCCATTTTCGGTTTAAAAAACACGAGGCACAGAAAATGTAAAACAATATTAATTACTCTACACCAAGGCATGTACACTGCTAGCTGATTCACAAGAAAATGTACACTGCTCTAAACACATACCTTTAGGTACCATTAACCACGTCCCCAACACCTTCGCAATGCAAAATTCACGCACGTTCCAATCACTCGAACAAACCCTCTTATCACCGCAATGGCAAAACGTTTCAGGCAACTGCAAGCCTCTCTACAAATGGAATACCAAAGAACCGGAAGCGAAGGCAGCAGCGTGCCTCTGGCGTTGCGGGATTGGCAGGGCAGGAAATCAGTTAGGGGGCGAGCTTCTTTCCGTTTTAAATCCCGATGTGGCCCGTGTTCTCGCCGATTAATATCGCGCCCCGTGCGAAACGATAAATGGGATGATAAATGTGAACACGCACGGTTATAGGAGCCGAGGTAACACCGTCGGGCCGCCGATGAATCAGCGGAGGCAAAGGTCAGGAGGATAAGCGTGCACTTGAAAGGTCAAGGAAACGGGGTGCCGAACGTGAGCCCCGTAAAAATCGCGGACACCATCGTTCGGGAGTTAATCGACGAGGCCTTCTTTTCACGCGGGCCCTCTAAAAAGTGTTTGCTTCCGTTGCGCGCCGGTTACGCAAGCTGTTCCAGAGGCTCGTTAATTATATCGCTCCTGGTCGATGCCTGCGAAGTGTGGTCGACGTGTAATTAAAATGGACGGGCCACGCGTTCGACGTGTAATACAGTTAGTGTCACGTTTCCGTCGCCGCTGCAACGCGATGTGAAACAATTGTGAAAAGCAGCTTCGTGCTCGGAGTGGGATTTCGTGGAAGGTGTGGTTCTGTGAAAATGGCACTGCGGGAGTAGAACTCGAGATGCGGAAGGTTGATGTAAGTTCGGAACAGTGTTAGGATGCTTGGTTTGAATGGGATTGAACTCGTTAAGGGGTCTTCCTAGTGTGACGGCTGAAAAAAATCTTAATTTTTCGGGAATTAAAAAAAGAAACAAGTATTTAAGACTGTAAAAAAATTGTAAGAAAATATATCCTTTATAGCGAAATAGGAGCAACAATTTTTGAATAGTCTTAAAAGGTGATAGAATAAAGTTGCAAAAGTGTAATATTTGTTTCTTTTTTTAATTCCTGAAAAATTAAGTTTTTTTCAGCCGTCATATTAGGATGACCCCTTAAGGGGGTAAGTTACCCTCAATAGCCAAAAATCAGGCCCATATTCGAACGCATATTCTGAAGTAATAGATGAATATAGAGATAATTTTTTATTTAATTTTTAATCGCCATTCCGTTGACTTTAAGGCACAAAAGAAAAGTTAAAATATATTTACAGGAAAAAAGGTTATAATTACCTAAAACACAAAGTAAAGGCATTTTTATAATCTGTAAGACAGTCTCCATATTGTGTCGGAAGCAAAATTTTGATAAACAAATTAATACAATTTTTATGCTGATGTTTCTGATTTTTTCCTTTTTTGTAGGAAAAATATTTTTTATCTTTTGTTTAAGAATTTATTTTGAAAATGTGCTCCCAATACATGAAGGGGGGTGGTTTCCTGCAGCTCCCTGTAAATTTTCATTCCAATCGTTCGAGCGGTTTTCGAGATTTTATCTTCACCGTTTTGGAAAACGTAGTTTCTGGGAAATCGCGTTTAAAGTTGGACATGCATTTTTGTCGTTATCCGATCTCATGTGCAGGCTCGTACATTTTTGGCTGTAATTCCTTCAATGTTTGGAATTTCGGGGCCCGGTTGGCTTAAAATACGTAGGAAAGATGTAGCTAGCGGAATGTGCAAAAATCCTAAAAAAACAATTTTCCAAATTTTTGAGGTGCAACCTACCCTCTTAAGTGGGCACGGAATGCAGTTTGACGTGTAATTTCTTGACTTTTATGGAAGTTTCTCATAGAGCTTTTACGAATTGTGTCAGAAGATAGTAGACGCATCCTGCACCTCATAATTGAGAAGCAAAGTTCTAACAGATTAGAGTTCCCCCTGGCAACTCTTCATTTACATAAAATTTCATGTCCGAAATTTTCGAATGTCCTGAAATTCCGCGTGCTAAAATTAAAGAAAGTTTTCCCACAGTCACAAAATATTAATACAAAAATGCAACAGCAAAATGGTACAGGGGAAAGTAGTTGTCGAGCGCTATCTGTGCACTCACCAAAATAAAAAGTTCACTCTAGATTATTCGGTCACATAGCATTGAGATCATTCACTCCCAATTTCTAGATAAATTCACAGACACCAGTTTCACAATAGTCAGCTAATCAGACTATTACACAATGAAATGCTTCAAGATTCCTAAAATTTAACTACCAATTCTTCGTATCTACGCAAGTCTAAAGGTCCCAGGGAACAGGTCAAGATATATGAATGGAATCGAGCCGCTTCCAGCGAGAATTAACTGATTAGGCACTTTGCAGTGCGTTATCGTCCGTGTTCCCTCTGCGCGTCCACTTGTTCGTGCATGACAAGTTCACGCTACTAGCGTGCCACGAGCTAAAACGAGGGACTTTAGATTTAATCAGTGAGAAACGTGAAAGACCAGAAAGCTGCTGAGCTATTACGAAACGCTGAATGGGATACGCGTTAACTCTGCAAATTTTCGGGCTGCGATCACCACAACCTAACATTTACGCATTGATTTCACCTTCCGTGGCAAGTCGAAATACAAAATAAAATACAATCAGAATCGTAGAAGTCTTTAATAAAAACTCAATCACTGCTCAGTGATCAATTGCACTTTGCATAAGAATACACGTTGCAACTTTCAACCAATTAACGCGAAACATTGAAATACTCCTGGCAAAATGTGGCCAAACTTCTTCCATCCTACATTTTGACTTCATTAGAAATCTGCAATTAATCACTGGATTTTAATCCAAACGTCAGCCAGTCACATGCCAGTTGTCATCGATCGCATGTCACTACGATAAAATCGACGTTTTACGATGAATAATTCTCGGAAAGATCCAGGACCCGACGCACGGAAGGCGTTTTCAAAAAACGAAGCGGATTATCGACCAATTTTATTGCTCCCCACTGTAACCTGTTAACGCGTTAGCCGATAAACAGACTCTTAATTAACTGTGGAAAGTTCTACGTCCACGAAGGACGGATTAAAGGTGTCACAAATTCCCCCTGCTAGACCGTTTTATACCAGAGATATGAAAACACCATTGATCCCAGGGAATTCCACGGAGTCTTCGTTTATTAACGTTTCTACCACTGGCGTCCACCTAATTTCCCCTGCTTCTCTGTCTTTATAGACACGGTCGCGTGTAAATCCACGGGATTGCCCAATTTAATACAATTTCATCGGCCGAAAGGGGCCTCTGAAACGAAAAACATAAAGGAGGGAGCATCGTAAATTCGTCATCGGGACGTTAAGTGCGAAGATGTTACTAGGGCCTAGTAATAATTGAAAGGAGCAGCGCTAGGAATGTCAGATGTCATTAGGGACGACGTTGTGCCGCGGTGGAGTGTGTTCCTGAGCCAGCAGCTACTAAAAGGATAATATTCGACTGATATCTTTCTGGCGTCTTAACGGCGACGTTGCTGACGGGGTGCTGTCGACACACGGCGCAGTGAAATACCAGAAACAGTCGTAAAACTGTTGTTAAACAGGGTAAAGAGAGTAGCGTAGCAGGTATCGTGGACGATATGATCTTGCTGCGGTAGCGGTAGACGATATCATTGAGAGACCCGCGAATTCCGGCGAATCAGCGGAGCGAAAGAATGACTACTTAGTGCCGTCGTTGAAGAGGTTATCAATTGCGTGGCGAAGATGGAGAGAGTTTCTTTGTAATTGCGACGAAATTTGTAGGTGTGACTACTAGAGTGAGTATGGAGAGGAAGGGAACTGAAAGATTTGTTTGTGATTATGAACTTAAGACGTGTTACATGTGATGTAACTGGTGACAGGGTGATACAACTGTGAGTTGTAATGATGTCTGAGTTGTTACGAGTGTCTGGAGATAAATGGTGGTAGGTGTGAAGAAATACACTGTGACTCTTTTATGCTCAAAATTCTACTGTGTAAATAGAAATAAAAATTGGGGTATGTTAGACCCCACCCCACTTGGGTAACAAAGGTTCCACCTCACCAGTTAAGAGTTAACTTGCAATGCGAATAGTACGGACACGGTCAATTTAATTTAGACTGCAAGGTGTTAATTGCATTCTGAGATGTGTCTCTTCCTTTGCAAGCTTTTACTGATAAGGTGACGACATAATGATCACAGTAACAAGGAGTGTATCCAAGGTATCCGCCTCGGAGTGCTTTGAAATTTGGATATGTTTTAGAGGACCGAAAAATAAGATATAAGTGTTTTTTTTTTATAGCGACCTGTTTTTATATTTGGGAGCTGACACCACCCCTCAAAGTTATAAGATTTTCAGCTGTTCGTCTCTGATTGCGTTGGCCAAAAACCAAAGCAATCGGAGGATGGCACCACCTATTCTCATGAAATTTGAGGGGTGGTTTCACTCCCTGAACATGCAAACAGGCCAAAATAAAAAGACACCTGCTTCTTATTTTTCTGTCCTCTGAAACATTTCCAAAAACCAAAGCAATCGGAGGCGGACACCTGGGACTCTCCTTGTAGTAATCCAACTGATGCAAATGCCTATTCATATAAATTATCACCCCGCACCACTGCCATCACTAAGTTCTTCATCTGAGTCAACCCACTAACACTGGTGCCTTTCCAAACACCCCAATTAACCACCCATCAGCCGCATCCCCAATCCACGAGCGATTAAACATAGAACCTCCATGGATGATTCAAAACTTTCTCAGGAACACGTTCGCCGAAGGTACCAGCGCCTCAAGCGCTGGCGAGTAGGCCGCGAGAATGAGGGAAAAGAAAGCCAGAAAGGAATAAAGAGTGAAAGAGGGAGCGGGCACGCAGCGCGCACAAAGTGCAATTTCACCATTTTTGCCTCGTAAAGTCTGGCCAATGAGCGGCGTAAAAATGAATAACTGGAGGATCGTTCACCCGCCGCGATACACGCCCCGGCGTTCCTCCATTTCAACGTCTTCCTCCGACCCAGTCTCCCTCTCGCTCCTTCCACCAGGCCAACCCTGGCCGCGATTTTTATCTTCCGGGTAGAATAGATTACCTTTATTTACGAGCAATCCGCGGCATGAGCAAATTGTTTGGGAACGGGTGGGCCCCGCTTATTTAGAAGCCGTAAACTATTCAATACCAGGACGAACCGCGGAGGATGCAGCGCGCGGAAGGGGCACGCCGCGGCGAAGGGGGGGCAGGCCAGGGCGAGGAAGTTTGCGCTGCCGGATGGACGACGTGTGTCAGTGGCTGGTTTTCTCAAGGTAGCCGGTGTTTCCAGGTCTAGGACGCGGGCACCACTCCTGAATGGCGCGCAATCCGATCATCCTGGGACAAGAAACACGGAAGCCCTTATCTGATACACCGCCGAGGCAATAAACTTTAATCAGAAAGGCTTGTTATCGGCCGTAAGTGGTACAAATCCCGCGGCGATGCGCTGGATGGGAATCACGGGTCGATAAACGTAGCCTCCTTCGATGCGCAACGAATGCTCGTTGATCTGCAAAAAACCGCCTCCTGATGGATTTCTGATTTCATCGGGCGGAGCGGTATTCGAGGAGGCTCGCGGCTTCGAGGTGATCCCGAGTGTTTGCTCGCTCGCATGGGAGATTGATTCGAGGCTGATACGCCGTTCTGTTTTTAGGCGGGATGGATTTGATCGAATCGCCTGGTTTGTCTCCGTTTAGGGAGGTACAGGGCGAGGTGTTCGGGAACACAATGAAGCGAGGATTTGATAATGGGGAGATTAACATCTGGGCCGAGGATGATGATGTTTGACGAGGTTTGACAAAGCGGTTCAGTTCTGGGAAGTGATTTAATTTTATATAGTCGATGCAATAAATGATTGTTTCTCACACTGGCACTCTTCAGTTTTTATTTCATCCGGGGAAGCAACTTGGTTTAAATTGCAGAATATTTTTATAAATTGGTGCTTGCAGTTCACTGTGTATGAGTGCGTGCAGTCTAATTTGTATTAGATCGACTGGAAAGCTCTCGATCGGTTACAAAAAGTGACGTTGATATGGACAGTTTATATTACAGTACCTCTATCAAGGTAGCGAACTTTAATGGTTTGTATATTAAAACTTATTGAATATCTGCACCTACTATTTTACATGTATTATTAGGGATCTGTCTGCTACCATTCTGCAAAAGCAAGTCAAAATCAAAGTCGGACAATTCGTGTCCATCTCTTGTAAGTTTCTATGGATCACCACAGTTGAATCCATTATCCTTGCCACAAACAATACACCCAAGTTTCCATCAGGAAAGTAACATTCTACCCAACGGAGACTATCAAACACCAAATATTTCCACGTTCGCACTTCCCAATGGAATCACAGCACCCGTTCATCCTGGGGTCAAGTGAACCGTCCACCGACAACGTTAATCAACCCCGAATAAAGGTCGGGAAACGAAATACAATTAAGGAAACCAGATAAAGGCGGAACGCCATAAAACGCTGTACGCGTGAAATGCTACGTATCGACACTCGCGAGCCGCATCTGTGATCAATAATGGCAGCGGAGCGGTGAGGGAACAGCAGTGGAAGAAGAAGAAGAAGAAGAAGAAGCAGAAGAAGAAGAAGAAGAAGAAGAAGGAGAAGAAGAAGAGGAACGGGCTGAAGGTTCCGCCACGAGGAGAAGAAGAGGCAGAGGAAGAAGTAGAAGAGAGACGATGAAAAGGAGCAACAAAAGGTGCAGCCTCGGGTGCCGGGCGGGGCTCAGATGTTTATCCCGGTCGACCTCTTCCCCTAGCTCTCTTCAGGCCCCTCTTCGTGGTCCCTGTCGTGCCCCCTTCACCTCCGTTTCTTGCGGAGAAGCGCGCCTTCGGCGATCCAGAGCCGCGGAGCGTTGCATCTACGTTATGCGTGCTCTCTTCTGGCTCGGATGCGCTCACCAGTGGCGTCGCAACCGTCATTTCGCTCCGACATGACAACCTGGCTTGCTCAATGACGCTGCAATCAAATTGGAGGATTTGTGCCCTCCTCGACTAATCCCAATTTATATATTATTCATGTCTTACTTTGCTTCCCCCTATCCTGAAGAGGAACTTCTGTGTGATGGCTGATGGGACGTGGAAACTAGAATTATTATTCTTGAATGAATTTGTAAATGAAATTGATGATGAGAGAAATGAAAAGCTCTTCTTTAACGTGAAGATTGGAACGGTCATTTAGACAATCCTCTTGTTCCTTGTACTATGGTACTTTATTAGCTGCCAACAACCTTTGTTCATAACAGAGATCGGTACACTAGCTGATTCAGAATATCCGCACTTCAGGACTGCGAAATTAAATCCCCTTCAAGTCAAAGGCCCGCCTCAATCTTAATCCCACCATCTGAATTAATTGAATCATATTCAATGCCACTCCTCAAGGTCTCCTGCCTTGGCTGCTTGACCGAGGAAACCTCGGCTTGGATGACAAGGAGGTAATTGCTACCCTAGACGCCGAAGAACGCTGAGTATTGATCAGTTATGCAAAAGAATGCATCGCACATAGCGTGAGGTGCCCGGGTACCACGAGGCTGTTCACTTCGATAGCCATATTCGCTCATAATCGAGTCGACCGGAAAGGAAACGAAGAGGGCGAGGTCGTCGGCTCGTGACGGGCCGCTGGACGGTCGGTACTTGCAAAAAAGCAACGTTAATCAGACACTTCGTATCGCCTCTATTCAGCTCCCGGCGAGCGGAGCGATCTAGCTCGCAGCAGGTTCTTCGCGGCAAAAAATCGATGAATGAACCTCCTCTCCAGGAGCGGAGGAGGTTCGCTTTGCTCGACCGAAATCTCATCGCTGGAACTCGTGAACCTCGAACTCTCTGCTCGTCGATTTGTACATACATTGTCCCGCATCATCGGCCGCGTTCGAGATCATTACTGGACAATTAACGGGCATTGTGATCTCTGTTCTGTCAAGGTTCCATGCCGGGTAATCGAGCTGGGATTGCGTGACCATTGTATGAACAGGTTTGAACGGGGCAATGATGTGGAACTGCTGAAGGTGGATGTTCTATAAAATTCTTCCTTAATTCTTGAGGAACAATATGAGCTGATGAGAATTCAGACACTCGAATGTTAAGGATACTTTTTATGGGTGTCTAATATTCGAATACCATTGATTGGTCTATTCGAGGGTGCGATTTTAACGCAGCATCTTGCTGAATCCCGTCCACTGCACCACAAAAGGAAAACAGACGTACCTACCTATAATTGAATTAACTGTATGCTAATGTATCTATCGTGAGATGGACACTGCGATGCAACAACTGAAGCTGATAAACCTCCAAGAAAATGAGTCAATCCTCGCACAGCCTACACTTCCCTTTCCCCATGGGTACCTTGTTAATCCTAATTCCCTCGAGCAAGAATCACAAGCATTTCAAACACAACTGCACCTCCCTCCAGCACCAGCCTAGCAATCCTTCTCGACAATTAAAACGATACGAAAGCCTAACCTCTAAGGCCGCGGACAAAGGAGTCCTGGATCCCTCAGGATCGTTACCAGCCGGGCACGTATCCCGCTGATGACGCACTTCCGGCCGTGTGAACCCCCACGGTGGCCCCAGTGATAATTCCGGTGGATCGAGAAAGAGCTTCGAGATCCATCCACCGTGACTCCGTGGCCCCGTGACGACCCCGAAGAGATGTTTGCTCTTGTTGCGGTGCGCGCAGCGGAGAGGCAGCCGGTAGGAAGAAGAGGAGGCGAACGAAGATAAAGTAGACGAGGAAGAGGAGGCGCGGATGGGACGCGCGGAGGGGTATGGAGAAAGGAGACCAAGGGGGGAGGGGAACAAGAAAAACAGGAAGACGAAAGGAGAGGAGATGTAGGATGGGCCCCCGATCCAACGCCTAGCCTCCGAAGGAGCATCGCCGAGTGGCAGGGCGCAACCGATGGTAGCGGTTCGCTCATCATTGTAATTACTTCGCGAGGATGTACCAGTATATTGGATCATTATCGACCGCTCCATATCTACCACCTAGCCCCATAAGTATAGACTTATGCTCCCGGTGCCCCGTAACAGGCCCGCGAGCCTCTTGCCAAACGTGCGTATATCTTCCAGCTACGAGGGGGATACCTGCGGGTATATTGGCGAGCAGTCGTGCATACGGGGTGGGGAAATAACTATTGCCACTTGGAATAACTCGTTCCCTCGTTGTCGTACAAGGCAATTTCCTGGGGACGAGGATGGCTGCATCCTTCGCCGCCAGCCTCCTCGGCAAACATCGCGTGGCACTTCCTTTCTTTTTCTTCATTTAGAGTCGCTCCTGGGGAACATGGGTTTCAGAGTTTTTGGGACGTGTTTTAATAAGATCATTTAAATTTACCCAGATTATTCACATATAAATCTGCGTCTAACCACGGGTTGGTCTGTCTGCCACGCACTTCACCTTGCTCTTCCTATCACTCAACTCCTCAGACACACCTGTGGCCAGCTTCACGTCATTCGCGCCAGGCAGTGTAATATTATTACAACAGATAGACTGGGGTACACTTTGCGTCTTGGGCAGGGGTACTATTCAGTGACGGATTGCGGTGTTTCAGTAGACGCACTCGGGTTATTGGGGATGGGAAATGTTTGGTAAAAGTGTCCTGAAGCTTCTAGAAGAGGGACATGGGTTCTATTGACTTGGTCCTTAGAGTCATGACTATTAGATCTCTGAACACCGTCAACAGTTTAAAGTTTGCCTGGGTTAATTAGCCATTGATAGCCAAGGAGGAAGATAGCTCCTAAAGATCTCTAATAGTCAAGTTAAAACTAGAGAGCTGACATGTCAGAAAACTCCACGGAAGCAACATGCAATGCCTCGCTTTTCCCCACACGCAACAATCTCCAAACTCTCTTCCACCCATGCCAGCACAAATCATCGCAGAAGGGTAAAAGTCCGAACAACGTAGCACGTTAACCGGAACATTCGGTGCGCAATTACTTCGTCGCGCTATAAATCACAGGGAAAAAATTCCCATTCATGCAAATCGGTATCAGCCAGCACCGCAGGCTGGATATCGTTCAACTGGCCCCCGTCGAACCAACGACCGATCGGGTTATTTCAAGTGGCAATGGTTATTACCCCACCCTATATATCCAAGGGAATATATACCCTCGTGTGCAGAGATGGAGTCACGTATGCCGATGATACCGGGAGCACGTGCGCCGGTGTTGGTGTCCACACCGTCGAATCGCGATCTCGCCACGTACCAGCTAACGACTCGTCCGTACGAGTCTCTGATCAAATAACCGCGACCCGAACAACTTTCTCAGGGGATCTAACATCGCTGTCGAAAAGGCACGTCCACCAAGAAACCGTGCTCGCCCCGGCGTGGATCGCGGAAGCTCGAATCGAACGCCTAACGACGGCCGGCTTTAGACGTGTAATCACATAGCCAGCTGGAAATCGGTATCTGGATGATTCGTTAACGAACGATTCGCTGTAATCATCCGCGGCCAGAGATTTATGCAAAGCGTGCGCCACTTACGGGGATTTCTTTCCAAGTTGCGGTGGTCTTGCGTATACTAGAATGTTTGTAGGCTATGCTTTAATATTATTTGGAATGAAACAGGAAGAAAATAGGTTGATACCTGCGATGGTGAATTATAGTGATGAGTTAGGTTGTGGGTAATTTATTACTTGGCTTTTAATTTATTATTTTGTCTGTTACTGGGAAAGTTCGAGTGTATAGTATTTTACTGACTGTGAGTAGAAGCATTGTATGATTTTCTATTTTAGCGGCATGTCCGTTAGCATGGAACAACGAAAGATAGTAGGTTGTCACTCGAATTTATGACAGTGAAGAAGGAAAAATAATTCTGAAGTACATACTTCTTTAATGAGCTACTGATGTAACAAGTATTAACAAGTACTATATACTTCTTTAAAGTATAAATTTCATGTGACACTCTCTAGAATAATTAAAATAAGGATTGAATGTTGAAAAACAATTGATCACAGAAAATATTACCAATTTTGGCTCTTCAATGAAAATTCAAGATAATATAAATTTCACCTTCGATATTTCATCAGAGAAGCAAGAAAGATAGTAGGTTGTCACTTTATGGTAAATTCGGAAATATTGGAAATAGAGATACTATGAAATTCCCTTTGAATATTCCATGTCTAATATCAGCCTGGAAATCGTTCCACGCCGTAGAAACTGCCCCACGGAATGCCGTAGAAATTCGATCGCGAGCTTGTCAACCCGGTCGATGTGACCGCGAAAAGAGAGATCGCTTCCGCTCCAACGATAATCATCGATACATCTCGATACGTCTTGAAGGATACAAGGCGCCTGCTTTGTCCGCGAGGTCTATGGTACTTGACTACATTCTGCGCATCGATCTATGAATTTTCAAATTCTAATGTATTTACACATAATTTCAACGACAGCACCGAATTCCAAATTAAATGTTACAACCTTCAGTTTTTTAGGCCTTCTTTGAAATAGAAAACTATTCAAGTTCAAGATTTTGAATTAGGAAACTATTCAAATTCAAGATTTTGAATTAGAAAACAATTCAAATTCAAGATTTTGAATTAGAAAACTATTTAAATTCAAGATTTTGAATTAGAAAACTATTCAAATTCAAGAGACCAGTTTTTTAGACTATGTTTAGAGCTTTTGGAATGGCTACAACCCTCCTTCGCTAATAAATCCCCAATTTATGATAATATTCTAATGCCCATTTCTGAAATATTTTTATATTTTCATGAATCTGATTCGCACAATTGGTATTGTTGAAGCTTTTTGGATTTCAGTTATATTCCTTTGCAGAAATTATCTCAGGTAAGTAGCAGTGCGGTATTTTAGGCAGACGTGTACAGGCGCAGTGGTATGGACCAGTACAAGTAAGACCATAGTTTGCAATCGGCAGACCCTACAAACCCCCAATTACGTTTCCCAGATATTCAGTACTTTATCTTTCGGGACTCTGAAAGCGCTCTATGTACTCCCTGTAGAAACCCTCAGCCCTCCCATAAGGGTTCTGCCTAAACATTCTTTTCTAAACATTCCCCATAACAGTAGGGGAGAGGTGTGTGAAACGATCCCCTTTAGGCGTAATTCATATAAAAAATACAAATGCACATTATTTAAATAAAAGTAAAGTAGTTTTTTAAGTTAGTTTATCTACCTTATTATTGGCTTAAATCAAATTTAACTACCTGATCAACTATATTTTGTACACCTATGTGTATAAAATGATGCCTACGAAGGATCCCTAGAAAAATGACCTCTAGGATCATTTTATACCTACTGATAGCACATAAGACGAACATTAAAAAGCACAGATTTATTTAAATAAAAGCAGAAATTAAACTGAGTCACAAAATATGCGAACATAATAAATTAAAACAATTTTTTAAAAAAATCAAATCTTAGATAATTTTTAGTACATAGTTAATGAGTTGAAATACTTAAAATTAACTAACAAACATAAGAAAATGAGATCAGCTTCACAGACTCAAATATTTTTCACGCACCCCCTGGGGTTCCTGGGATCATTTTACCCTACTAGAGAGGAATCATATGACCCCAAACATCCAACTCACATTTAGTGGTCGAATATAACGTCAAATGATTACATTCGGTAACGAAAAATAAATTAAACTATTGTTGAATTGTCAATAAATTCGCGACAAAACAGTTGTCCCGCTAAGCCGTTTATGACAAAAGTTACACAACATTGAAAAACACCTTACCTTAAATAAAAGGCAGTAATTTTGATTTTTTCTTGTTTATCAGACACACACACACAGCCCTGATACTTATATAACACTTCGTGCGACACTTGACAACGTACAAGCTGAACTTTTGTACATCGATATTAAGAAATAGCATCACTAATAGCCGCAGCAGTGCCAGGAATCATTTTACCCCGAGGAATCGTTTTAGACACATTTCCCCTACCTACACCCTGAAACCTTCCTAAATCCCAACTAAATCCGCATTCTAATCACTCTCAAGATAATCAGATAACGCTCCACTCAAACCACGCCACCCAAAACCTTCTAAACCCACAAAACCACCCTGCTAAAAAAGCCACCCCTCTCCCCGAGCTGACTCAGCCGATCGAAGTGGCCAAGAAACCTCGCTCATAGCGAAGCAGCCCATGCACCAGCGTACACCGAATCGATCATCAGATCCCCGAGGCGCAGATAACCCAGGCCAGCGACCGTTACACCTCTGTGCAACAGGACACTCGTAGCGAGCGGGCAGGATCGATCCAGGACGTGCAACGGGAGCCGTCGAGGCAACGGGAGCGTATCGAAAGATGCGCCGTCGATAATCCTTCAGCATAGGTCGGCGTGCATCGTGCACGGCCCTATCGAGCCTGGTGCACGGGCAGAGGCGAGGCAGCTCGCTCGCTCCCAGTATCAGAAGCTGCGGCAGAGGGACAGGGGGCTGGCGCGGGGGCGAGGAGGTGGCGGCGGAGGCAAGAGGAGGACGGCGCAGAGGAAGGGAAGTTATCTGGTCTGCTTCTCCATCCTTTCCTTAACCTCTGGCTCGCTTCCTCGGCCGCCGCCTTCGACCTACGTGTAGATGCTCAGGTGTAAAACCGTTGATTGCCACGGCAGTATTTTCTCTTTGCACGGCAGGATGGGTAGTAGCGGTGGGCGTGCCGGCCACGACCGTAGGGAGACGGCCAAGGCCTCCCCTCATCGTGCTACCGTGATTATGTTTATTATACTTTGGCACACGCGTGTGCGTACGTGCGCGTACTTACAGCTGGCCTCGCCTTTACGCCGGGCGCATCATCGCGCCGAACGTGACGCCAGGACAAGGTGCTCTCGCGCTGCCCCGCTAGAGGGGCTCATGGGTGGGCCTCGTCTCCAGCAGGTTGCATTCCTCACGCTTTAGACGTCCACGCTTGTTAATTTGCAAGTCGCCGGTCGAACGGGACGACCATTGTAAATTGAAACCTGTGGTTTTCGAAGTAGATATGAGACGCGGCTGCACGGGAATTCAATAAATGAATGAATGGGTAGGGGGCTTGATAAGGGGTTCGGACCCGTTGCGCAACAGGTGCTGTTTAATCCAAGTGCCAACTGATCGTGGTAAAAGGAACGTGTTTACGAAAGAGTACACACTTTTAGGAGCAAACGTGTAGGTGTATGTTCTGTTACTTCTGCTAGGTACTATAAACGTTTCGAACATCTCCAGACAACTGGGCGTTTATACTCTGACTTGCAAGAGTACACACTTTTAGGAGCAAACGTGTAGGTGTATATTCTGTTACTTCTGCTAGGTACTATAAACGTTTTGAACATCTCCAGACAACTGGGCGAATGAATTGCACACCTACGTGTACCGTGTTGTATGAGGATCTTCATTTATGTTTGTTATAGTCTGAGTTGCAACAATATTCGAACCTCCAATTGTATTAAACAGTTTGCTGTAACCTGTTAAGCTGCGTATCGAATTTGCGAGGCACGGAGTGCCCTCCTCTGTTTGTAACTTTGCACAAAGTGATCATGGTCGAGGTAGTCTCCAGACTCTCCACTCCGCGAGGCGTGCCTCGCGAGGAAGCCTCGCAAAGTCGACACGCAGCTTTATTACTCAGTCCTCTCAGCCTCCTACTGGGAACCCAGATCGACTCGACTACCCAGATAAATCAAAACTATATAAAACAGAATGTTTTTAACACGAATCGCGAAGATCTCGCATTTCACTGAAATCTTCAACAGCAACGACGTTGGCGGGAAATTTTCTTACGCCCAGGAAATAACCTTCCTTTCCACCAGGTCCTTGAATCCACGCGGATCAGTGGACTCCTCAGCGCACAAGGGATAGGGGAAATTGGCATTCTCGTCGGAGATCAGCGTGCACAAGATTATCAATGACGCTCGTGTGATGAGCACGCATGTATCAGGTTCGAATCCGATACTCGGACGCCGAGGATGCGGCCGGTTTAGAATTCCAGCGAGGTGGAGCCTTGACATTTCGTGGCCTGGAATCGGCTGGCATAATTGATCGGCCTCCGCGGCTCCCATTCGACCAACGACAATGCTATTCGATTGCGTCTGGTATGGTTACGGCGAACTGCGCGTACGATCTCGTCAGCTGGTGGGACGCGGTGGCGTTTACTTTGGCAACTGGATACTAGGGTCTGGTAGACACTAGAGGGGGACGACTATAGTGGCGTGAACCCCCGCAATTACGGATTAATTGGTTCCTCAGTAATCGCGAGACGGAAAAGACGTAAGTGGAGATAGACTCGATGTAATATGCATTCGTATTTTCTTAGATTATGAGGTAGGATTTCGATTAATTAATAAAAATGACTGTACAGGTTTAACTCGGCGTGTATACATTTACAAGTAACTGTACAAATTTCAGTCGAGGGATCACTGTATATATTCAGTGGGGGACAAAAGTATTCGGACGCTCTTTAAAACAGAATAACTTTGTTAAATTTGGTCCAAAGTATTTGAGTTTTTCTGAGAAGCTAGAAGGATTAGTTTACTAGGTGAGATGTTTCGTCGTTGTGAAAAAATTGCAATTAGTCGGAATAGGGAAGAAAATAGTGAAGGTCATTTTCTCAGCTTTTTTATCTGAGCCTGTGATGAAAATTTAAAAAAATACCTTTTGTAGATTTAAGTACGTTGTATACAGCTGAAGATTTCATCGAAATCGAAGATACTTTATATCTATTCGCACAGTTCCCAAATTTCTTCGTATTTTTTAAACGAACACTTTTTCTGCCAGGTGAATATATCCAAAGTACCTACTAACTTGTGAGCCATATGAGTGTTTTATGACAAAAGGTCTTTAGAGCCTTTAGGAGATTAGGAGTGTGGCCTCGAAGAGAATAAGTTACAGTGTGAGGTCTGAGTTTGTGTGGACCTAAGCTTCAGTTTCAGTTCAATTGTAACTGAAGATATTCGTGAGTTTAAAGCTTCCACATGGTTTTAAGACTCCAACCAGTACAGTATTCGATTTTCGATAGCAATGCCAGTATTCCTTCCTGTTCCCTGCCTTTCCTCAGTTTCACTGTCTTCCTACTACTTCCTGGTCTCCCCTAACTGAGGCTAATTATTCCTGATTATTACTCAGCTTCTACCAAGCACCATCTCTCCAGACGCCTGTGTTTCTTTCTGACCCTCCATGTGTCTCTAATCTAATCTTCCTAGTTCTCATGCCCTTTCCAGTTTTCCCTATCTCTCCCGGCCTCTTATCTCTTCTCGATTCTTCTTCTGCTTCCTCAACTTTCCGTAGCCATTCCTAGCTTTTCCCTATCATCGCCCGCTTCCAAACCCTGCCAAGCCCATCAAATCCGAGCAAACAATACCGCAAAGTATCAACTTCAATTATTTCTAAATCTGAATACATAAAGCAGAACGTTTATACGTTTGTGTGTTTGTCTGTCGCCCAAAAACTGTCAAACGGTAAACTCTGATGTGACGAGATCTGCCTTAGGTCATTACGCCTGGCAAATCCAGACGAATGTGACTATTCTGAGCTCGCTACGTGCTTCCCTTCCTGAGTTACGAAGAATCTAAATTCCGGGCTAAGCCGGCTAGCAAAGCTAGTCCAATATAAAACAAACGTACCCCATTCCAAACATAAAAGCATGCGATATTCCCTCCAACTGAAATTCGATCCCCTCCTAACCTATTACTTCCCCATTCGAATCAATTCGCCCTCCCTTTATTCTCCCACCAAGGAACCCTGCACTCCAAACGCTAACCCTAAAACGCCACCGCGTCCCAACGACGCGACGGCAGATAGAGGCGAGCGGAGGCACCCGAGCACCACTTTCATAAATTACCTCGCCTCTATGCAACGACGTGCCATGACGCCAAAAAGTCACAACTACCGGCAGGCTAGCCATCGACAGCTTTACGTCCCCCCGCGACGAGGCTTTCCATAAATCGAACAGCGCGACGACACGCCGATAAATCCGCGGGGCAGCCGTGTCCGCTCCTAAAAAGAGGCGGAAGCGACGGAAAAGGAGAGAGTGGAGAGAGAGAGAGAGAAAAAGTGACACGGCTACCACGAGGACGTTCTCTAGCATACCTATCATTACCGCGAACGGCCGTGCAATTCGTTCTGGTTAAACGGACGCGCGGCCAGGCAAATGGAGGCTTCCCCTGGCCACGACAAACAAATGCCACAAGTGCCGCAATTTTATGCCGTTAACGACGGCCGGGCGTCGAGGCTGAGACGCGCGTGTGTGAACGTGCCAATAACGCTGCTCTCCGCGGGTACTAAAAATTTTATAGCGTCGCGTCCGTCAGCGGGCGCCCGGGAGGCGGGCAGGGGAGCAGCGGTGGCGAAACCCTGTTTAACAAAGTAATGACTACAATTATTCTGCTTTACATCCACCGCGCGGAGACCGGCCACGGTGCCCTCGCGAGCAGGGACGCTGCAATTTACTACGGATAATCGTCGATCAAGAAGAGTTACAACTGCTGGATCGTCAGCCAACCGTTTGCATCGAGAGCCGTATTTTTTACGAGGTTCAATGACGGTTGCGCCGGGGGAACGTGGAGGCGATCGGTTTCCCCTCTCGCCTTTACTTTCAGGGAATTACAGAGGACGCAAACGTTTACTGGAGTCGGGTGGTTTTGGGTATTGGCCCGATGGGTCTGCTAGCGAGGAGCCTGCGGGATTGGAGGGAGATGAACCTTCTCGCTCACACAGCTGTAAGTGAAATATGAAAAGGCTGAACGTTACGTGGCGATACGCGCAACAAGCTTTGCAACGTGCCATTGGTATGACCAGATTCGTCAGATTCCAAGTGTCAGTGCGCGAGGGGCTTTGCGTGCAGGCAGCCTGCACGTTCTTCCTCGTGAGATAACAAAGCGTTGCTACCCTCCCGGTCGGCATGGGGCTCCGGGGCCCGTAGGAAAAGTTGCTCGCGTGGTTCGTGTCCTGGCTCGTTCGATTTACATAAACACGTACTCATTGATTGCCTGGCCAGATTGTCGGGCGTTATTACTTCGACGACCGGTTAACTCCGCCGTAGGACCCGGGGGATAATCGTTAAGCCCTAATCGTTTCGCTACGCATCGACCACGGCCGGGAGATCGATACACCGTGATTCCAGGGTGTCGAGGCCACTTTATTTGGGGTACGTGGCTCCGTTACGCGCGATTAGCTCTCCCAATGGGGGACTTCATTGTCTTAGGACTATCGCTCGGTCGTTCTGGTAGCACCTCCACTGACCCTGGGTCTGTGGTGTCGCTTTTTAGCAGCGAGTCATCGTGTGGCTTTAGTGCGGGGGAGTTTGCAACTGTAGACGGAGAGGGGCGAAGTTTGTGTTTAAATAAAAATCTCGAATGACGAATGAAGGTTAAAGAGATTATTCGTCATGTTTCGAATGAAGTTAACCTGGGTTAGAAATTAAAAAATTAACTTTATTCGTCGAGGAATCTAATGTTAGCGTGACTTTTATTCGATACGTTATTTAAATAATTTGGTATTTAATTGATGCCCAACTCTGACTGTAGAGCATGGAGATCGATGTCACTTTAGGGTGACTCTGTTTGGTTGGAGGAACGGTGCCTTTTTTATTGCGAGAGGAAGGCACTTTGCGTGCTTTGATCATTCTTATAAACTGATATGTTCCTTTTAGGTTTAATTTGAGAAATTCTTTTCTCTGACTTTCTGTGAGTTCCTGTGATTATTGTGCCCAACGTGACAATGAAAATATTTAAAAAGAATGCAGCAATTTAATAATTACTGCCTCGAAACTTAGCGCTTGATTGAAGGAACCTAGTGCAGCACAGCAAAGCAAATAAAACGAGGAAGCATAAAATAGAAGTAGTTCCGTTGAACTCACCAAACTGGCACGCGTAGGAACCACCGCCATCGGGGAATCCGTTCTTCTCCGAACCTGAAACAACAGAAAGAGGCATCGTTAGATCGAGGAATCGATAGTGATTTAAGCAGATGGATAAACGACAGAATCGAACGAGCGCAGATGCACGCGCCACCCACGACGCAACCCTTTCTGCGGGCTGTTGTTAAAGGGGCCGCTCTGGAACGACTGATCCAAGGATTCGCATGAAGCCAACGGGAAGATTTTAATCAAATCGATCGCGGATTCAGAAGGGACCCGTGGGATCCGCCATTCAGTGTTTGAGAATGAAGAATACGTGCCTAATACTGTCACGTGCGTAGGAGGTAGCATACAAAATTGCAGAAATAGTTCATCGTGAACGTCTGACTGAAGTCGAAAGGGAGGATCTATATTCTAGTTTTAGAGAATTTTTCCTAAGTCCAGTACGTTTTACGCGAGATTCGGTGAAACATAGAGGGGAAACTTACATTTGTTATTTACTAAAGAGACCCCGTAGCAATTCGAGAATAATTGCGGTGGAGTCATTGCGATAATTTAAGAACAGAGAATAAACATGAAAATCTCGAATTTAAGGAAAAATTATCCTGCCACAGCTAGATAAATAATTTAGCCCCCTATGAAGGCTAAAAACCTCAAATTGAAATATCAAAGCGACGTTCAATTATCAATTTTCATTTTATAGTTATCATGAATTAAATGATCACTTAAACGTGACTATCTACTATCATTAGGTGACTATCATTCCTAATAGAATTATTTCCATAAGAAGACAAGCGTAAAATCATCCATACACCTATCCCAGAATTCTCCAATTGGTACAAAACTCTCATCAATTAAGCTTCATTGTCATCACGCTCAGAGGCACATCTCCCCCAGGTTTCTCCAGTTACCTTCTTATTGTCAGCCGTCGTCAAGCCTTCCTTCCTCTGATTTATCAACGTACTTCTAATCAAGAGAGTACTCGCGCGCGCGACCAGGGGAGCTGTATTAGTTAACCTTGTCAGATGGGTAGGTAGCTCCCTTCTAGCTGGTCGTGCATGCTAAGTAGCTACTTCGTGGGTGGTGTTCCCGACTACCACTTGCGGTTGCAGTCGCGGAGCACGCGGTATTCGACGATCGATCGATCGATACGCGTCCCATCCCCGAGTGATTGGAATTGCTACCCCCTCTTGCACGTTCCACATTGTCGAGCACCAGGTAGCTTCTTATTGCTGAACAAGCAAATAAGTCCCTGTCGTTACCCACACCCGGGCTTGCCTCTAATTCACATCCATTCCTCCACCTACTCTGCTTAAATATCTATCACTCAATTTACTGGCCTCCCACGTGACCTTTCTCCGAAACCTCTGTACTCTATGATGGACACGCGCTTTTCCCTGTAATCATTGCTTTGATTGATGACTTTGGTAACTTCTGCACCCTTTTTAACGATTGTTGTAGGTTCTAATAGTGATAAGGGACGCTATATCTAACAGACTCATAGATCTAGTCCCAAATTTCTAACGGGTTCCAAAATCTGCCCCCAAGACTTTTAATAGACTCGAAGACCGTCCCCAAGATAGCTAATAGACCCGAAGACTTGCCCCCAAGATTTCTAATAGCCCCGAAGACCTACCCTCAAAATTTCTAATAGCCACGAAGACCTACCCTCAAAATTTCTAATAGCCCCGAAGACCTACCCCAAGATTTCTAATAGGCCGAATACCTGCCCCCTGTATATTTTTTAAGCATAACAACCACCCTCGAAATTGCAAACTCTATTATCAGAGCTATTGAGTCATAATGATGGTGGACATTTTCTGATCATTTGGAATATTTTATGGGACACACGAGTGCCAAATAACACCCACCATGGAAAGAAAGAGATAAAGCGGAGTATTTAGGTCGCGTAAAAAGAGCAGATATCGAAAGAAAGTAGGGAACAGTCCACTTCCTCGCAGCCTCTTCGGCCTCTGCAATGTGCACGTGGACAGCTACACGCGGAACGATAATTAAATCAATCGGATCAGCGATACAAGTGGCGAGCTGTTGTTGCGGAACGGTTTAATTGGTCCCTGGCTACGACTATGCTTTATTCCAAGCTGCTCGGTAGACTGGTGCACGTCCAGCCACGTCAAAACGTTCGGAACGAGAAAACCTCGCAGCGGGACACCTGCTACCGAGCTTTCCTGACTTCTCCGCGGACTTTTTCTTCGTCCACGCGTTCCAGCGACTCGCGGGACTATGGTTGCAGCGGACGCGCAGCATGAGGTGGCTTCTCGTGCGAGAACCACGGCAATAAAATTGCGCGATTACTCGTTTCCTCGGCGTTTCAACATCCTCAGTCGTTGAATCAACGACGTATTAAGGAGGCTGCTCTGTGGCGCGGGTCGAAAACTAGGCATTTTGTTGATTTTTTACCAGGTAAAGTATTGAATAAAATTCTGCGGGTATTCGAGTGTTCATTAATGCATACTTATGCTACAATAAAAAAAAATCGTATCGTGCATGTGATGTGTGTTGACTGTAATACGCGCAGGCCAAATAAACCTTGTAAAAATTTCGCACAGCTGCGGTGGGGTGGAAAAGTTTGTACTGAAACATGCTACATAAGAGGACAGGGGCTTATTTTAATTAAAATGTGTCCTTAACAGTGTGAACTACGGAAATTGAAAAATTCTCTTAATTAACAAGATGACAGCAATCTAAAGAAAAAAAAAAGTATTTTCCATAGAAAAAATTCCCCTTCTTTCAAGTACCGAAAAGAAAGTAATGAAGATACCATCACCATCGGAGTTCATTCCCAGAAAGTGCCAATTCAATCGAACGATTAAATTTGAGTTTTACACACCGTGGGGTTGACAAATGTAGTTTAAAGAAAAACGCGTTTGGAGTTAGACGCGCAGAGTCGCAGGCTGTTACACCGCACACTTGAAACATGTATAACGTTCTCAATTTTTAAAATTTCCCCAAAAATTTCTAGACCTAACTTTGACATTATTATTGATTAATAAAAAAAGTTAAATTTTTTGAATACGAAATACCGAGCAGCCCCATTAAGTCTCTAGACTCAGTGACTTAAGATTCCCTAGGCAGGACATTTTGGAATCGAAAGTGAAAGGTAGAAATTTTTGGGACGTATGAGATTTTTTAAGTCTGACAGTGTTTGGTCGTTTGTTTGTGCGAACGTCGTGATGTATAGAAAATATCGTGGTTTGCTTACCTCCATATTCTTCTGGCAAGAAATGGAAACCCCAATCGAGACTGAACATTGTAATGATTTCCTTAATGATGTTTAAATGACATTCAGTGGTAATGTCGTTAGGCACTGTTCGTTTGATTAGACACTCACGAGTTCACAGTCACTTGTTTAACACTTGAAGATTCCGTTTAATATTGACAAAGAGTTTTACGTTGAACCCCTAATTCTGAAGTTAAAAATTTAATGGGGGTAAGATTAAAAATTTTAATCATAGGCGAAGTGTAATTATTAACACCCTCGATAGTCTATGCCACGTGGGTCACAAGTGTATTGCTAGATTCGATGTTAAAGTGAAACAGGTGAAACAATGAAGAATTTAACACGAATCCTGTTTCTCCATAATTAAATATTAGGTACAATCTATAATTTCTCTAGACACTCCTACAATACTAACACCCGCTGTTTTCAAAATCCCCTGAGGAAGAGTGATAAAAAATCTAGCGATGGTTAAAAGAAACCATGAAACTGTCACAAAAATATCCTACATCCTCAACCCTGCGCCACATTAACCGCTTCATTTCCTAGAGTAAAACACTCATGAAAAACATCAATTCCGAAATTCCTCTTTTCCTCCACTGCACTTCCCAACATCCCTAGCCACTCCATAGTGACCCAAACAATACACCCCCTTCTTTGCTTCCAAATTCTCTAAGCAGACCAGAATGATCGTCAGCCATGATGAAAAGGTAGCGAGGCTTCCGTTCAATCTTGACAAGGATCGAACCGTGCGCAGGCATCCATAGATTACCGTTTTATAACGCCAAGAGGCAACTATCTCTAGGCTAGGAGCGGCAGAGCGGCAAAAAGGCGGAGGAAATCGTGGAAAAACGAAAAACCAGCGCTGATTTCCCTCGCAAGCAGCGCTCCCTTCTGCACGGTTCAGATGGCAGGTGCATTGGCGATTTCCTTCGGCTGCGTTCCTTTATCACGATGGTTTTGCCACTTTGCCGCTAGAAAGGAACGCGCGCACTTACCCGCGGATCATAAAACACGTCGTAACCGTACTATTTCGCGCGATCTTTCCGATAGTCTGCTTTGTATACGGGGCCCGTTTGCCTCGCAGACGAGGCGTGTCGTCGTCCCCCCCGCGCCCTGCACAACAGGCTACCGTTTTTCGCGTTAACACGACGCTGTAATGGACCCTGCTACCATCCACTGCTCCGATCCACTGGACTGGGTGTTTTCAGAAATCGTGTGGTTGCCGGGAACGGTTTTGCGGCTGCTTCTAAGCGCTGGAGGTAATCAAGTAGTTTTCTTCGAGGCTGGTGGTTCCTCACGACGACCTTCGTTGATGGATTCTGTTAGTGGCCAGCGGAGATGTGTAGTTGGAGTTCAGTTGCCGTTTCGATCTGTATCGGGTGGTTGGACTAAGGTGTTGGGTGGGTAACTTGCCTTGGATGCGCTGATTGCGAGTGTTGTAGCGAGATGAAGCTCACCGAAGTACCTACTAAGGCTTTTGTCTGCATAACTCTGGGTTTTGAAGACAGGGGCTAAAGGGCTTTGAGGTTTTCAAGAGATGGAAGACCCCTAGTGTATCTTTGGGGCATAAGGTACCCTTGAGATCACATAATTAAGGGGCAGGATGATTAGCTTAAAACTAAGGACCCACCAGGAGTCACTAGATCTCTAACCAGACGTTTTCGAAATGGGGGTGCAAGCTGTTGTACTCTCGTTTTCTACCAGGTCAGAAGATCTGCCCTCGAGATTTCTAACACACCTGAAGACCCACCTCCAAGATTTCAAAAATACCCGGAGACCTGACCCAAAGATTTCTAACAGACCCGAAGACTTAGCCCCAAGATTTACCCCCACTACCCTCGAGATTGCAAACTCAATTGTTAGAACGGTCTAGTCACAGCTGATGACTATCCCCATCACTAGACTCGTCCTATATTGGAAGAAAAAGCGAAATTCTCAACTCTTATACACTTCCACGAAGCAGACAGAGGAAATTCCCTCGTCTAACCCCGATTCACGATGTCCTCGTTCCCCATGAAGCTTAGACGCGGAAGTTGCACTCATAGAACGCTCCCAGTCGAGCTTCTTGCAGAGTTTTAGTGCCTCAGCACTGGTGAGTCAGCTCAGGTACCCCGGGATCGCCAGTTCCCGTCCTAAGGCATGCTCCTGGGGATACAACGCCCATGAAACAAGCTATAGACTCGGCGGGTTTTATCGATTTGATGGGGACTCCTTTAGCTCTCATTTATCTACCTCAAAATTGTTCTATCCTTTAGATGGCTATGGAAAATTCAGGATAATAAATTCTAAAGGCTACTAATTCATACCCTACACTTCTGTGGTGTACGATTTTTATTTCGAATATTTTTTAAACAGGCTCTCCCTCTGCCAAGTGATTTCACTTGAAATACCAGTAGTGACCGATGAAAGTGTCTCTGGTGAGAAGTCCCTAAGAGATTGAATTTTTCTAGCCTGAAGAATTAGTCAAACAAGACTCATATTGAACTCAAACATATCCTCGTTCCCTGAAACTCCTGATATTTGCCTAATCCTTCTCACCTAGCACCTATTAATCGATAGTGACCGGAGGTAGTGAAATTTAGGATCGAATTACTTAATACAAATTGAAGCGCAAGCAAGCCATAGAAAGTAGAAAGTGCAATGTGAACGTTCCTGCCGGCGTATTTCCTTGCAAAAACTGTCATGTCGAAGTGGCATTCCTCGCTGACTCTCCTGGCCTAAACTGCCTGGAGCGTGAAACAAACTCTATTCTCACATTTCTCTATACCACTTGACCATGAAGGAATAAATCACGCGATCGCCGCGCCAGTCGCTCTTTATCCTTTAAACTGTGACTCACTGTCACAAGCGTGCACATCTACGACCTCGTAACGTAACAGTTCTGGAAGAGAAAAACCGAGGAATTCCTAGGGAAGCCATGCAAAATAGGCGGCAACACCTTCTCGAAAGGGCAGTAAAAAACGTGCACTCTGCTATTCTGTGGAACCTCTAACAATGAATGGTAAAATTCCAGGCTAAATCACCTCGCGTGTGCTCAAGTGTGACTTCAGCGGGATAATTGCAGTAACTGGGATTGGAGAAAAAGTGGCTGATGCCCTAAGCTCACGACAGCTACGACTTTTTCTTACAGTGGCAAGCTTTGACCCACAAATGGGATGCTTGTGTTACTTTTTCGAGGAAATTTCTGGGCGATTTTGAAATACTAAAGGTAGTGGCACTGGTAGCAAGCCCCCAAATTTTCCTCCATGCAGGGCATTTCTGATATAGGAACCAAAATTTAGTTAAATTGTTTAAACAAATTCTTTTGTCACAAATTCATAGAAATTACATTAGAAGATTCAGTGGAGATCTCGAGGAGGAGCATAAAATTCACGATTTAAATAGATAAATATAGTGCGCGTCATGAATGTACCAAACCCCTAAAATTTGAATCATCTGATGTTTGAGAAGTAAATTACGCTATAACATTACATTATACTGCTAAATAGGGTCATAAAAAGAAATTTTAAAGAAACAGTCACACGAATTTATTGAACTTAGTAAGTTAAATTAGAAATATAACAGAAATGATATTTAATTATTATTTCATAAATACACCAACTGTAACAAAAACTTATTTTATTTTAATTGCTATTGAACGGATAAAAATATTTAATAATTAATTACATTTCCCCCTCTACGAATTAAGTCAAAACTCAATTTTCCATACTGCAAATGAGATTTTTTACTTAATATTTAATATTTCTCTTATTAATTTAATTTATAATATAATATATAATAAAAAGTCTCATATCCAGTATGGAAAATCAATTTTTTTACTCAATTCGTAAAGGGGGAAATGTAATAAATTATTATACACGTTTATCCGCACAATAACAATTCAAGTAAAATAGTTTCTGTTACAGTTGGTATATTTATGAAACAATAATTAAATAGGATTTTTGTCATATTTTTAATTTAATGTACTAAATGCAATAAATTCATGGGACTGTTTTTTAAACGTTTCTTATTATAACCATATTTAACAGTAGAAAGTAATATTATAGCATAATTTACTTCCAGAACATCAGATCGTTAGAATTTGATGGGGTTGGTATATTTATAACACGCACTGTACCTACGATCTTAATTCTGATAAAAACATTAACGTCAGTTAATGTCAGTCTCAGAGCTACAGCTCTGGAACATTATCTACCATCAAATACCTGGATGCTGTCGCTAAAACGACCGTACCTACATCGCTGAATCATCCAAAGTGTTTGATGCGAACAGCCGCAGTTCAAACATCCTCAAACACCAAGCCTCCAAAATGAAACCCCCTCGACAACATATCCTCCATTCCCATAGAACGGTTCCAACGTTCATCGGCGATCTGTGACCAAAGCAACTTTCACTCTCCACTTATTCTCCGAGGTAGCCAGCGATCGTTCTCCAAACGAAGCACCTTAATACTCGCGGTCGCCGGTAAACGAGTTTTCCAGGGCGAGCCTTCGCGTCCGAAGAGGCGATGGGATGAAGAAATCGTGAATGAAGGTGCACGTGATGGATGGAGAATGCGAGGCTTCCTGGTGGACCAAAAGGAACAGAGAGGCAGGAAGAGCGAGCACGTGGCGTGGGAGTTCGCGGGGATGGAGCGAAGGGAATGAAGGAGCACGCGTTGTGGGCGGACCTCGAGGAGCTGGTGGAGGTTCAGGAGGCGGTGTTGGTAGGGGCCACCTCGATAAAACCAGAACTACCAAGGTGAGGCGATTCGAACTTCCTCCTGATCGGCGCGCGCGGACTTTCCTCCTTCGCTACTGGCAGACTTGGTCGAAACTTCGTCAGCCTTCGACCTGCTCCGCAACTTTGGAATTAGCAATTGGGTCAGACACTATCAGGGACTTGCTAGCTTCAGTTGGGGAAGTTTAACATCTTTATGTTAGTAGATGTAGGCTGAATCCTAATCCGTGCTCCGTGGTTTCATAGTTGCACTGAAGGGTGCTCTGTTTGGAGCCAGTCATCTCTTTCTCTGGCACGGCAGGCGAATCCTTCTCTACCTTTGATGATTCTCGGTTGAAGGTTTTGATGTTTGTATTACGTTAATAAATGGAGGGCGAATTGTACCTCTATGTGCTGAAGTTTGATAGCTCCGTTGGAGGTGTAAATAGAACTCTACTCTAGGTTCTGTAGTTTGATAGATGCATAGAAGGTGAAAATAGCATTCTACTGTATGGTCTGTGGTTCGATAACTGTGTTGGAGGTGTAAATAGAATTCTACTCTATGTTCTGTAGTTTGATAGTTATATTGAAGATGTGAATAAATAGAATTCTACTTTATGTCCTGTAGTCTGATAGTTGCACTGTGGGTGTGCTCTGTTTGGAGTCATTCATCTCTGCGAAGGCAGGTGAATCCTTCTCTGCTTTTGATAATACTGTGGTTCAGGGTTCTGAACCCTATATCAAAGGGATTGGCCACCTTTATGTTAAGTGCAGGTGTCTTATACTTCATATTTAATAGTTTAAAGCCAGCAGTACTGAAGATGTGTTCTACATTATATACAGATTCTTTCACATCAGTAACTGTAGGTGTCACTAAAAATACATAATTCAGCATACTGAAATCGACCAAGTAGGTCCCCTGAGCTACAAATCAACTGCTCAGAAGAATCATCAAGCCCTCGCACTAAACACAGGGCTGGGGATAATTTGAAGTAGGTTGAGACAAAATATTAAGAACTGATATATTTCCATAACCAAATACTGTTTGAAAATACTATTTCATTTAATGCTTAAATCAAATACTATTTCATTAAATGCTTAGATCATACTCGGATTCGAACATAGGAAATAGGAGACGCAAAATAGGAGATACAATTTTCAGAAACCTTTTTAAGATTACATATACCTATTCGGGTAAATATTTCTTGCAAGTGTTTCTGAACGCAGGTATGAATGTTTACATACATGTTTTAAGTTGCCAGTCAGTCATTATTTGAAATGCTAGGTATTGTTTGAAATATTATTATTCAAAATACTATTTCCTAATATTTCAGTGAAATACTCAATTCACAATAGTATTTGTATGAGTTAGTATTAAAATATATATTTGAAATACTATTTCTTTACGTAACTACTATTTCAAAGAAAAGTTTAATTGTCAAATCCTGTATCACTCGAAGAAACAAAAGTATTTATTTCTATTTATCTATTTCAACAATCTATTTTCCCCAGCCCTGACTGAACACTAAAACTCAACGATGAACCTACACGATTTTGCACCAAACCCACCTCTTTTAGCTTCTTAGACACTGAACCTACCACTTCCCGTGACTAATCAAGCATCCGCTTTTAATCAAGATTCAATTATCCTCTGTCTAACATAAAAAGTCTCCCACTATACCGCATCAAACGCTCAATGAAACTCCAACTAATACCTTCCATCATCCCATTCACATTTCAAGGAGAACCCAAACACCAATTAATATTCAACCCATCCAATTAACACTCTGCTCCTCCGAAACATAAACATACATCCACAGCAAAAATACCTAAAAATAATTCTTCTCCAATTAAGGCCACGACCAAGTAGTGCTTTATCATCAGTTTGGCGCTGTTCCTCGATGCGGCGATTGCCGCGGTGATTTCCAGTCTTTCCCAAGGAAAATCTCTGCCGCGAGGCAGCGTAACAGGCCAATCGTTTAATCACTTTCTCTGGCTGCCCTTTCGGGCACCGGATTTGCATAGAGCCGAGGCTGATTGCTTGTAATTAGCGACGCGTGGCCCGCGCCCACGTCGGGTCAACGTCGTCGAGGTGGATGAGGAGGACGATCCTTGCTAACGAACCGTAGTTTAAGGTCGTTCAAGAGCCACGCGTAACCTACGGATACCTACGCACATACGCACCCACACAAGCCGGGCGGGACACGTGTGTGTGTGTGTGTGTCTCCTCTCGGGTAATCAACGTGACGATTCACTCTGCGATCGTGGGCAATGTCTCTCAGCTAACGCGGTGACTGCAGACAAATTTGCGATATTGTTATCGCTGAAGAAAGCCTGATGTGGCATACAGCTGAACAGTTTATTCTGCATGCATGAGAAGTATGTATATCGTGTGTTGTGAATTTTCCGCGGCATCTCTGGATCTGCTTAACTCCTTAATGCTCGGTTGAGTGGCGGTGGGATCTCTTCAAGGTTGTCCTGGATAAATCGTTCACTTAATTTTAGAAAAATCAGTGAGAGGTTTTTTTATTTCTGTTAATTATGAATGTGATATTATGTTTATTGTATTATCTTCTTTATATTTTTATAAAGTTAGATTTTTTTATTGAAATATTAATTTCATGAATGAGGTTTTGTATTAAGAATTTGGTAGTTTGTTAATTGGTTAATATTATCATGTATTCATCCCTAGTAAATTCTTTTGATGTCTCTTTTCTTAGACTTAATTTTTGACCACAAAATTATTTTGTATTTCTTATTTCCTTTGAAATCTAATTGTAAGTTATCCAAACATTGCTTCTTTGCTTCTGAGCCGTTCAAGCATTATACTTCCCTGTCCCCTGCATCGTTCCAATATTTCACTATCTCGGGTCTCTGTTATCCTAGTCCTCCCATGTAATTTGAGATTAGTTACGATACCCAGCCATGGTGGCACTCGTACCATTTTGCTATTCTCATCCCACCCCGCTTTAATTACGTCGTTAATAAACTCTATCGTACGCAAAGTGATGGGGGAAGGCAATTTCTGAGGATCGAGAGGAATTTCTTCGGCGCGGGAAAAGCGTGGAACAGATTACCAAGTCTGACACAATAATGAAGCTCTCCCGGCTCGGCAACGGTATTTATCTAACATCAGTTTATAAAGCGCCGAACGGTTTACGCGCTATTCAGGAGATAACAGTATTAATCACAGCCTTGAATGGTCTCCGTGATTACCCATCACTTTCGTTTTATTTACAATTACGCGATACCGCCGAACACCCTCCGTATAATTAAAGCTATAATCCGCGATCTAACTTCTGGAAATCGATTATTTACAGGATCTGACAGCGTTTAATGTCGCGCGGTATACGGAGTCGCGATTATCCAACTTCGTGCTGTGCATCTTAACGAGAGAATTAACGCGTTGCCGTGTGAAATTCAAATGGAACACCTTCTTGGACAACTTGAAAGGTGCACGATACACTTATCATAATTTGACAAACAGCTGACCTGAACTCACTCAGAACTGACCGATAATACCAGCGTGATTTGTGCTGGTGCTTATGAAAGCGGTGTAAATAAAAAAAAATCCAAAATTGAGATTTCTCTTACTTTATGATATATTGATTTATTTCTGAATATTGTGCTAGAATTGTGGCAAAATAGCTGTCAAGTAAGCAATGATAAAAAAAGAAAAATGCAACAGTCTAAACACCTTGAAACAAAAAATACGTGACTTACAATTAGGTTCACTAATTCCATAACCACCGGGCTCATATGTAGTCTATTATTGAATATACTAATACACAAATTCGTAGAAGAGTATGAATCTTAAACCTTCCCCCCAGGACCCCATCTCCAAAAAAAATTATCATTAGGTATAGGTATCCAAACACTACATTTTTTCGCACTACATACACTTGGCCCGCTTTTAGTAAACTATCTCTTCATTTTCCCGAAGAAATGGGCCCCTCAGAACATTTACCAGCTGGGCCTTCTTTTCTTAAATCCGCCACTGGTAAAATGGACATCTTAAAGACGTCGCGTGCTGTCTGGGATATAAATATGCACGAAACATTACATAAAACAAAGTATCTAATTAACCTTGTTTCATATCCCTTATCTGTGTTGGTTCCACACTTTTGCCCAATTTCAAAGAAATTAAATTAGGGAAGGTATACTTGCAAAGGATTTTCTCTATTTCGAAATTAATTTCAATGAAATCATAAATTTCATCCAGTTCAGTTCACGTATTAAAAACACTCTCACACAAATACATATATAAATATATGAATGTTAAACTGTCCTCAAACACCTCTGTCACTTCATTTCATAAAACAAGGTATTATAATTGAGGCATTCAAAGCAATAACGGACAAACCCATATTTTTGTCGAAATTCAGTTAGCAGCAATAATGTATTCCAATAGTCTGTACTAATTATATAAAATAGGAAAAATTTGAGTAGTTTTTTTTATGTGGGTTGGTCCGTTTTTCAATTTGCCTGAATTAATCGTGTCTTATCTCCCTTTCCTACGTTGATCCCATTATTTTACCCAATTCTAAACAAATCAAACTAAAAGAGGTATATGTATACCTACGTGTCTAAATTCGGCGAAAGGATTAAGACCCACGGCAATATTCGCGCGTACAGCTTTCGATTCGAGGGACACGTTATCGGCGAAATTATCATCCCGTGTTCGTCGACGGTGTCCGTTAAACGCATGAACAAACGTCGCTCGTAAATCGGCGTTAGCGGCTAGCGACATTACTCCAGATGCAGTGCTTTCTCTCCAGCGGCGAGTGTCGCGCGTTACAGCCAGCATGATGAATGTAATGACAATAAATTATTCCGGATATCGGCAGTAAAGCCGCTTTATCGCGCGGCCGTACGTAACCGTGGCTTCCATTAAGAAAGAAATCGGTCTCGCCGAGCGGATCCCGTTCCTTCAGCCAACTTTTATTCCGACAAATTGCCGGCACGTCTCGAAATTTTTTCACCGCCCGAACTAAGGGTAATTTATGGAACTTCAACGTGATAGCAAAGCTCTCGCTTCGTATTATTAAATTTCGCGACTGTTTGAAAGGAAACAGTTGCCTCTTTTCACTGGAACAGGGTGGTATAAGGAAGTGAGATTGTGTTACTGTAAACTGGGGGAACATGGGCAGTTAATTAACATGCATCGAAGATGGAAAGGGAGAAAGATTACTTAAGGATATTTAAAAGAATTTTAAAAATGTTAATTTTTATATTATATGTGTAACGAAATGTTGAGTTTTTTGAAAGTCTGGGTGGATGTGTTGATTGACTTGCTTGTGATAAGAACTACTAATTTGGAGAAAAATTTTATGCATTTTCACACTTGTAGTGCAATCACAAAAGATTACTTAAGGATATTTAAAAGAATTTTGAAAATGTTAATTTTTATATTATATGGGTAACGAAATGTTACAAAAACCTGCCAATGTTCCCACAGTTTACTGGATCTCTGTTCAATATATTTTGTTCACGTTAAGAGATATAATTTTATAATTTTGATTATGATACCTACTACTGACCATGTTGAGTTTTTTTATAGTTTGGGTGGATATGTTGATTGATTTGCTTGTGATAAGAACTAGTAATTTGGAGGTGATATATAATATAGTATGTTCCTTCATAGAAATATGTAAATTGATATTAAGTTGAATATGTTTACTGAGTAGATGAAATAATTGTAACTGCTTGATACAAACTGCTGTTTCTTAAAAGTCTGTCTCATTTAAGCTCGATACTAATATTGTTTGTGGATATTGTACTTTCTTATTCGTGAAATTAAATCAAGTCTGATAGGGTTAAAGAAAGAATACTCAATCCGAGGAAATCGGACAGGAGGTCGTAAAAGGTGTACTGAAGTTTAATGTGAATCATGTCACCAGTAATTACCAGTTAGCCCAGTTTCACACCGCGATACATGTATCGCGATACGTGTATAATGGATACTGATGTTACATTCATCGTTATGGAACCGTTCATACGACGATACTCGAAAAAACAAAGAAAATCGGTTTCTTGTTTGATACGTATGGCAGTACATCGAGGGCCATTTCTCTACCTTGCAGTTTCGTGATGTGTCCCTTGTACAGTTCCCCAAGCTATCAGTGTTCAATACAGTTTCCTACTGTCTAAATTTCCAGGCTTTTTCGTTGTCTAATGCCTCAAATTTCTGATTCGCCAATTTCCCAAAAAAAGGGGGGATTGGATATTTGAGGAATTTGGGAAGTATAGAATTAAAAATTTGAAGAACTGAGAAATGGAGAAATTTCTTAAATTTTCAAATTTCTAGTTTTCCAGTTCCCCAATTCCTTAAATTCTCAGTTCTCTAGTTCCCAAATATCTTAAATTTCCAGCTCCCCATTTCCCCCCTCTTTCAGTTCGCCAATTCCTCAATTCTTCAAATTCCCAGTTCTTCGGTCTTCAAATCGCAGTTCTTCAGTTCCCAAATTTCCAGTTCTCCACTTTTTCCATCTCTGTGTTCTTCAAATTTTCAATTCTCCACTTCCTCAATTCCTCAAACTCCTAGTTTTTCATTTCCCGAATTCTTTCAATTTCCAATTTCCCATTTTTTTTCATTTCTCAAGTTTCTTAAATTTCTAGTTTCCCGTTTTCTTCATTTCTCCATTCTTCAAATTCCAATATCCCATTTCCTCCATTTCTCACTTCTTCAGTTCCTCAGTTTAGCAAATATCTTAAATTTCTAGATCCCCATTTTCTTCATTTCACAATGCTTCAAATTCCTATTTCTCCAGTCCCCAAATTCCTCAAATTTTCAATTCACCATTTTCTCAATTCTCGAGTCCCCAAATTCTTCCAATTTCCCATTTTCCCCATTTCTCAGTTCTCCAGTTCCTCAATTTCTCAAATTCTTCATTTCCCAAATCTTCAAATTCCAAATTCCCCAGTTCCTAAATTCCTAAAATTTTCATTTCCCCATTTTCTCGATTCTTCAAATTCCTAATTTCCCGGTCCCCAAATTCCTCAAATCCCCTCATTCCTAAATTCTCCAAGCTCTCAACCCTGCACCTCCCAATCCCCATTCCCTACTCCCCAGCTCCTCAAAACCCCCGAAATACCAAACCCACCACTCCAACATCTAACCCAGCCAAATGACCCACCAAAAAGCCAAGAAAACCGACATACGAGAGGGACACCAGACGTGGCAGGGAGCCACCAACAAGCTCCGTCAGTGTGGCCAGCACCCAGAGCGGCCGTTGTAAAGATCAAATCGATGCGTCGTTACACCGTGTCGCGAGGTTGCACTGCGCGTCAGCCGGTGCATGCGTCTGCACCAGATGCACTCTCACAGCACTTGCACCACACAGAGGCACGCGTGTACGCCTCCGGTCCGTCGACCACCGTTCACCGACTCCACCGTATCCGAACCGTGTCAAGGTCTCGCGAGAACCAAAACACGCATTTCCACCCCCGCCGAGAACCCCAAAACCAAGCACGACGCGCAGCTGACAATAATTTTTTCCACGGAACTCGCGACGACACTGTGAGTTGACGTCGAGTCTCGAAGCAGAGTCGAACATGAAGCGGAGTCGAGTTCTAGGTACGACTGGTAGGGGTCTGTACGGGGTCTGGAGAGGAGCTGGAAGGGGATAAGGTCGAGGGTCAGGGCTATGCCGTACGACCCGTGACCCCTGACCCTCTCGATCCCTCCGACCCGGCCGACCCACGGCTCCCTCTCTTCTTCCAGCTCTTTCTTCTTCTGCGCTCACATCTCTCCCTCCACGGCGTCATCCGCTCAAACGCCGCGGGAAGTGTTCGAGGTGCTTCTTTCTTGCCGTTCACTCGCTTTTTCTACGTTTCTTCCATGATTTCTTTTTGCTGGAAACGTTTCAGAAGATGGAGTAGGTTCGGGATAGAGAGGACAACTTAGTTTCGAGGAAGTGGAATCCATGGTTTGGTTCGAATAAAAAGATCTCGTGCAATGGGAGTTTGAGGATAATGAGTGGAACTGTTTCTGACAATGATGGCCAGGGTGTAATTCATTTTAGATAATAGTAGTAGTTTTAGAAGTGTTACAAACGATTTCACAAATTGTGGAGCACAATTTGGGGGAAGGTTATATTGGCATTTATATTATATTCTGAGATATCATAGAAGCACTTCCTATTTGTTTGCAAATCTGTAAGTTACGTGGATTATCCAATTACATCAAATATATATCACTTTCCACAGTTTTGAGTAAATCTGAGTTATCCAAGGAATAAGCAATTAGGTAGCTAAAAATTGACTTGTACACCACTTTGTAAAATAATAGGCGAAATGAGGTACCTGGAGGACTTTCTTCTCCTCTGTGACCGTATTTTTTTTAAGGCAAAACGAGATTCTAATTCTCTGTGAGAAAACACTATGGTTTGTGGATGCCGTGTTGTATTCGTCGAATACAAATCATGACGAAGAAAAGAATACACTGCTGTGTATAATTTCTAAGCACGAAACATGGAAATTAAGAGTTATGGTCGTAAGTGTATAGAAAAAAAATTATTGCAATGTGTTCAATCGTTCAACTTAAAAGCTTCACTTTCCACAACATTCAGAACACGTTATGTTGCAAATTTAAAATTTTATAATCGCGATTCATCGTATCGTTAATGGATTATTTTGCAATGTTTGGAAAGGACTGGAGAAATTCTTCTGATACTATTTCGTAATTTTAGATTTGTAATGTACAATTATATTAAAATTTAAGCAGATGTATTGAATTAGCTAGCTTCGTATTAGTGTTTTATGATTTCCGTTGATGTTACTGTAAAAAAAATGTTCACAGACTTCTTTTCGAAGAAAGTACCTACGTAAGAATATGTTCCTTTCCTGGCAGAGAAGTTTTCGAAATAGCGTTTTATTAATTCGACAGAAGTTTAAATGCGAATGACCTCAAGTTCGCGAAATCCGCTGCAATAAATGGACTGATTATTAATAGATTCCCTCGAATTTCATAAACATATCCAATACGTATATGCATTCGATTAAAGTGCGATAAACGCGAATGAAATTGCTTATTTCGTGAATATAATAGAACGAAGAGGTCAACGTATTTAGAAGAATAATCCTCGTTCAACTATCTCCACCGAGTCCAACAACAAACGATAATTATTTTATCGAATTACAGTTTACTTGGTTGCGCGATAGGTCCAATGACCTATTAATAATAAAGAATGCCACCAAGCAGAATATTTTAATCAGAATTAATAACTCTTCGTTTTAATCAGAGCACCAATAAAAAACTGAAACTCTTATCTTCTGAGCTGAATATCTTAACGCATAATTGCATATTGCTAGCTAATTTTTGCACGAATTCAAACGACACAGATAATATTAAATACCATCGCTATCTAGAACCATCACCCACACAATGTTACTCTCAAAACACCACTAACGAAATGAAAGAAGTTTCCAACAAGCTTCCTGAATTAACTACCAAGCGTAGAAATTTCTAAAAATCATTCTTTACAATATTATCATTTACACTATCCTAACATTTTTACCTTAAGGGGTCAGTCCACTGTGAAGTCTTGAAAAATTGTCATTTTTTAGGATTTATTTTTTAGTAAACGAAATGTCCAATGTAAATAATGTTTTGTCTACTTACTAATACACTTATTGACAGTATAAAAAAAATATTTAAAATTGTTAACTGTTTGTTTTAAATATATATCGCACTGATGTGAGCGCCTTGAGAAAGCGATGCAGTGCTGGTGCAGGCGATTCCGGGAGAACGACGCATTTGAAACAAAAAATTCAAAGTGTATTGTAATCACTATGAGTGTGGTTACCGCCGGAACCAGGATTATTTTTACTGATAAAAAATTAACAAAATCGCGGAGGTTTCAAGTTCAGGTGTCGCAGTACGGTGAATTTTTCAATCATTTTGCCTTGTAAAAACTATGAAACGTTTAATCCAAAAAGGTTTGCGTGATCCCGGCCGTAGCCACTGATGTGCCGAATAACATGTAAAAATTTCAGACTGACTGGTCAAATTGTATTTTTGCAATCACCTGCACTAGTTGAAAAAAATATCATTTTGAGAAAATCGCGTTTAAAGTTTTAAAACAAATTACAAAAATTCCTTTAATTTTTTTTGTATAATACAAGAATAGCTTAATAAATACCAAAAATATTTATTGCATTATATATTGAATCTACGGAGAAACGAATCTTGAAAAATATCTTAATTTTTCAAACCGTCACAGTGGACTGACCCCTTAATAGCTATGTAACGAAGGGTTTTGACTCGTTGACAAATAAAATAAAAACATGCATGGATTCGATCTTGAAGAACAACAAAACATCTACCAGGAGCAACTCTCACCTTCCCCAAAAAAATCAATCACTAAAAACCAGTCTCCCCTTTCTCAACAAACAGTTTTCGACCCAGGAGCCCGCAAAATTAATCAACACCGAACTGACTTATCCCAACATCCTTCCTCCTACCTAGCCCCAAAAACTCAAGTGATTCCCAGAACTCAACTGTGGATCCCTACCTCCTCGCACTTGCACGACTCACTATCCAGCCGCGTTCCAACATCGCCCGTCACAAAAGCAAGCCGAAAGACGGGGAACAGGCAAGATGTACCGCGGAACAAGTCGCGCGAAGTCGTTTCCTGCTGAGAAAGATAGGAAACGCGATATTTTCGCAACGATCGGAGCGGGATCAGGGCCGTGTCGCTCGCCGACGACACAGAGTGAATGGCTCGGTGTCCGTTCGTTTAAGAGCGTTTCAGTGTCCAGCAGCGTGTACGTGGCTGTGAGCCACTTAATATGGATGTGTGCGGAAGACCCGCCTCGGACCTCTGAACCATGACCCCTGGATCGGGACCATCAGCGGCCGGCTGGCTCGAGCGGTTGAAAAATTTCACGTTACGCCGCCGAACGTGGCCAATTATCGTGCACGCGCGCCTCGTCGCAGTTTTCCGCGCCGTTAGCTTTCCATCGCGCGGAATCACGCGCGGCGTGAGTCAATGGATCGCGCATGATCTGCCCGGAGATCCGTAACGCGGAGGGCTCGTCATCTTCCGATACGACGACGTTGCTTGAGTTGCTTCGTCAGTGGCTCTCGATGCTGCTGCGTGGATAGGTTGGTGGACGAATAGTCGCGGTTGGTGGTGGATGTCTCTGCGATCACTCGACGGGAGTTGGAACGTTTCGGATGGAGGTTGCCTCGATTTTCGTGGGTGGACAGGGTGGTTGGATGAATTCGCGTGCTTTGGTTTGGATGGGAAGGGTGGTTTCAGGTGACATGTTGCACTGTGTTTTTGGGCGCAATAGTTGGTGGGAGGGTGGACTCAAATTGGGAATAAAATAGGGCTCGTAGTATCTGTTATTTGGACGCTGTATTATTCCAGTCAGCTGTCGTGTTAATTCGAAGGGGTTATTTGGTAAAAAGGTGGTTCTGAGATAAATGACTTTTAGTATTTTTTGTTATGCCATTGGTATTTTATATAAATCAGATTTGGTTAAATAGTAATTCTGGATACAAAAGGTATCTAAATATTTGTGACATACCCGTAAAATATTTCATAAACTCCTCCTGTTAGAATTTGTGATCGACGTAGGCTTACGGAAGAGATTCCCCAATCTCTATATGTATGTGTGTTGTGAATAGCGCCCAGAACTTTCGGCACTCCTTTTCATTATAGTATAGTTAATCTTACAATTAGTAGTGATGCGCGATATTTATCGATTACTGTACATATCGATATTTGTATTTCAATATTTCGATATTTTTTTATCGATATTTCAAACACTAATAATTGCAGGTATCGATAACTTTGTTCAAAATATCGATAATACTTATTGCACCTTCTTTCGTCGTAATTTTCAAATCACTGCGTTTAAGTAAAATTCGGTAATTGCTTTTCATACTTTTATATTGAATGGTGCCTATGATATTTCTTAATAAAATATAAATTCTAGTTTCCTTTATAAATATCATTTGGAAAGTAGATTACTTGTTTTCATTGTAATACTTTTGAATCTTAATTTAAATAAAATAATTTCTTAATGGTACTGCATAAAAATTGTTATCGTTGAAAATTATTTTTAATCAAAAATAATATTCTCTTGAATATATGTAGCTTATTTTTTAATTGGTAAATTCATACGATATTCGTATGGGTATTAGCATTATCGATACTTTTTAAATAATATATTTCACGTATCCTAATTAATTTTTGGTATCGTTAATATAGAAGTACAGAATAATCGCCCTTATCTAAACAATCATGTCTCCCTATTAATTCGGATGCTGGAGGTTCTACGGTATTTGAATGTGACACTTTTATTGTTGGTATATAACGTATAATACCTAAACGTTAGTACTGTTCTTAAAGTGTAAAGAAAGAAATAAACAACATTCTTTGAAAATTATCTAATTAATCAACATTCTTTAAAAATATTTTGAAAGACGTATTATAACCAAAGGTAAATGTGAAATGTCTACACTCAGAACTGTGAGAAGATTGGATTTACACGAAAGAAATGAACACTTTTGTTAGAGCAATAGGAAAGAAATCAACAAGCGCATACAAGTGCATCAGTGCATCTTTCAGAAGTACAGTCAACAATAAATACAACTCCTCAAAAAACGTAATATTTTTTCCATCTCTAAATAAGAAACAGTAGAACTCAACTTCTCAAATCATTCTCCATAGAATCCTACCCTGTATCCTTAACTATTAATATTTGACTACACTACTGTCTTTATACATCGCTGCTTTCATGATCCCCCTGCATTTCCTCCACCCAGTGCACACATGCACGTGCAGCAGCAAATCTGGACCTGTTATGCCAAAGCTTTTGGACAAAGGTCATCGTGGTTCACGCATCGTGCTGGGAAATCACGACGTGACTGACTCGATCGTTCCACGGTCCTGTTCGAGTCGACCCACGAGTCAGTCGACTCAGAAATGCAGATTTCTAGCGTAGATTAAATTCTGAATGAGCCTTAATCGCGCTCGGTTGCGTGCTGAGAGACTGTTCTTCTTTGTCAAAAAATGGTAGAAGTTGAATTACTTAATCTGTCAAGTTCCATTGGGAAAACGAGTATCTTTTTATTTGTGGTGAGAGTTTGATGATAGAGTTGGTTTTCAGTGGATTCCGATAGGGTTTTGTTGAGTTCCGAATGGGAGCAGAGGGTTAAATTACGAAGTTTGTATAAAAAGATTGTTGAAAATGAATGATTGTTTGAGAAATAGTCTTGCTTTAAATTCGGGCAAAGAAAACATACAGTTTTAGGATTTACTAGAATTAAAATATCTATCATAAAATTATTTTTCTATCTAATCGACGTAACTATTTCTGCCTTTAAACAAATTTACTACATGAGGATGCAACACGTAGTTTTTATTAAAGCACTCAATTTTTTAAGATCATTTTGAAAAGGAAATATTTTCGTTGCTAGTCATTAGTTGCTAGTTTGAGTTTAGGTATTTTTTTTTTAACGCATACATTAATTTGTGTAAAATATATAATTTGACAATTAAAGATGAATATCATATGCGAAGAATACAAGCTAGGCAATTTCAAATGGCTCGCTTTATTTTACTACTTAAATATTTAACATAAAGTTTAACTGACTTAAAATTTCGCCAGTGTTTGAAATTGTGAATATGTGGCAGATTTGTACAAATACGCATATTTTATTGCACCACAAATTGATGTCGAAATGTCTCAGAGTTCAAAGAAGGGGTAGAGAAAGTAGTTCGAGTCAGTTCGTGGTCAGACGTACAACGACACAGACTCACACAATTAATTATCCTATTCTTTTCAGGATTCTCATAGTTTCGCTTTCACCTCCCCAGTTTTTAGTCAATACTCTACTCAAATGAGTGATCTAAATGCAAATTACTTTATTACCTGTATAAGATGTAATTCCAACACTACCATTTACATATCAAGCATGATGTCCCTTCAAAGACTTCACTTAATTAGATCTCGCTGAAGAATCTTGTATTCCAAAGCTATTACCAGCAGACGAATCATTTCTTGAATATTCAATTCGGACCAATCGCTCTTTAAACCCTTATTTCAATTTCCAAATCCCTTATTGGAATTAAAATCCCTAATCCCCTAATTCGTAGGCTTATTTCTCCATTGAAACAATTCCCCAAGCAAGCCTTTCAACGGCACAAGTCAAGAGTATACACCATTAAAAGTATCCGCAGAACATGAAGAAACGTTTCCCATAAAAATACCCGCGTAACAATTGAAAATATCCAAAAGCCTGCACCGCAATCCAGCAACTACCTGCAATTACCTTATCCACTACAGAACCTCCCCCACAAACCCCTTCAACGGCCACCATCAATTACGTCTCGACAAGGGGACGATCGAAACTCGAATCTGCATGTCCACTTTGCTCGAAGCTAATTAATACCCCCGTGCCCCGATAATTAAAACGCTACAATGCGATGCATTTTCCCGCGACATGCAACCGAGCCGAGCCCCCCGCTCCAAACCCCAATGCGCCCGAAAAAAAGAAAGGAGAATACCGCTGGCGCGCAGCCACCGAACGAAATATATGAACCGGTCAAAATAAATGGTTCACCGCGCGTACTCCTATAAATATCTGGTCCGCGGCGATTCCAAAGAAACGAGAAGACCGTGGTACTTTCGTCTTAACACGCACGGGCTCACGCAGAGTTGACGTTCGTGCGCCCGTTCCGCCTGGGAAACGAAAAGCGGGATGGAGAGGAGGGGACGGGAGATATCAAACGGCGAGGAGGGATTTCGATAAACAGTCGGGACGTCGATATTTATCGCGGCCCCGCGCTCGTTCGTGTAGGACGAGCGGGGGCCCGTCTCTCGTTAATCATACAGCTGGGCCAGCACGTAACCGGCGCTCGCCTCTACGAATTGATGATTCCTAATTAAGGGCCAGCGGCGCAATTAATGAGACGCGCTGTTTTAATTGCAGCGATCAATAAGTGGGTACGGGACAGGCCGCGGGCCACGGTGTCGCCGGATAAATGTTTTCGTGCTACCGTATCCGTGTACGCGAGCGGTGTCGAATCGATTTCGAGCGGACCCTTGCGTTGAGGGGGACCGGAATTTCTCCAATCGACTTCCGTCCAGACTCGCTTATTGCGGGCCCGAGATTTTAAGCCGTCGCCCTTGCCAACGCTGCGCGTTAGAGGCGAACGATCTCGCTGCGCTCGAGCGCACCTTTCCGCGAGTGGGATAACGAGGATGGCGTGTTTTGGGGGTTGGAAATGTTTTTTTTCGGGATGGAGGTGGTGGGGAGGTAATGGGGAAATGGATTAGGAGGATGAGATGATGCGAAGGAAGGTGATGCTCTGTTGGATGGAGATTGATGAGGGTTTGAGATTGTTTGTTTGAGCGGATTTAATGCTTGTGGAATGGTGGTTTTGTGGGGGAAGTAATGGGGGTTAGGGAGTTTGTGGTGAGGATGGAATTTGTTTTTTAGGAGTGTTGAGGGTTTGTTGGTTGGTGGTTGAGATTTATAGTGCAGAAAGGTTTAGAAGTTGGAGTGTATTTATGGCAAAATGGGCAGCGCGATAAGGGGTGGATGAAAGAGAGTTTGAAAAAGGAATTACGAAAAAGATTAATATAATTTAGTGAGTGGGTTTGGGTTTTTGAGAGTATTGGAGGTTTATTGGTTGGTGTTTGAGATATATAGTGGGAGTATGGTTTAGGATTTAGGGTGCTCTTAGGATGAGATGAGTAGAGGGATAAGAGATGGATAAAAGAGGGTTTGCAAAAGGAATTACGAAAAAAATAATATAATTTAGTGAGCGGGTTTGGGTTTTCGAGAGTCTTGGAGGTTTATTGGTTGGTGTTGGAGATATATAGTGGGAGTATGGTTTAGGATTTAGGGTGCTCTTAAGATGAGATGAGTAGAGGGATTAGAGATGGATGAAAAAGAGTTTGAAAAAGGAATTACGAAAAAAATAATATAATTTAGTGAGTGGGTTTGGGTTCTTGAGAGAATTGCAGGTTCATTGGTCGGTATTTGAGATATATAGTGGGAGTATGGTTTAGGATTTAGGGTCCTCTTAGGATGAGATGAGTAGAGGGATAAGAGATGGATAAAAGAGGGTTTGCAAAAGGAATTACGAAAAAAATAATATAATTTAGTGAGTGGGTTTGGGTTTTTGAGAGTATTGGAGGTTTATTGGTTGGTGTTTGAGATATATAGTGGGAGTATGGTTTAGGATTTAGGGTGCTCTTAAGATGAGATGAGTAGAAGGATAAGAGATGGATAAAAGAGGGTTTGCAAAAGGAATTACGAAAAAAATAATATAATTTAGTGAGTGGGTTTGGGTTCTTGAGAGTATTGGAGGTTTATTGGTTGGTGTTTGAGATATATAGTGGGAGTATGGTTTAGGATTTAGGGTGCTCTTAGGATGAGATGAGTAGAGGGATAAGAGATGGATAAAAGAGGGTTTGCAAAAGGAATTACGAAAAAAATAATATAATTTAGTGAGCGGGTTTGGGTTTTCGAAAGTCTTGGAGGTTTATTGGTTGGTGTTGGAGATATATAGTGGGAGTATGGTTTAGGATTTAGGGTGCTCTTAAGATGAGATGAGTAGAGGGATTAGAGATGGATGAAAAAGAGTTTGAAAAAGGAATTACGAAAAAAATAATATAATTTAGTGAGTGGGTTTGGGTTCTTGAGAGAATTGCAGGTTCATTGATCGGTATTTGAGATATATAGTGGGAGTATGGTTTAGGATTTAGGGTCCTCTTAGGATGAGATGAGTAGAGGGATTAGAGATGGATGAAAAAGAGTTTGAAAAAGGAATTACGAAAAAAATAATATAATTTAGTGAGTGGGTTTGGGTTCTTGAGAGAATTGCAGGTTCATTGGTCGGTATTTGAGATATATAGTGGGAGTATGGTTTAGGATTTAGGGTCCTCTTAGGATGAGATGAGTAGAGGGATAAGAGATGGATAAAAGAGGGTTTGCAAAAGGAATTACGAAAAAAATAATATAATTTAGTGAGTGGGTTTGGGTTTTTGAGAGTATTGGAGGTTTATTGGTTGGTGTTTGAGATATATAGTGGGAGTATGGTTTAGGATTTAGGGTGCTCTTAGGATGAGATGAGTAGAAGGATAAGAGATGGATAAAAGAGGGTTTGCAAAAGGAATTACGAAAAAAATAATATAATTTAGTGAGTGGGTTTGGGTTCTTGAGAGTATTGGAGGTTTATTGGTTGGTGTTTGAGATATATAGTGGGAGTATGGTTTAGGATTTAGGGTGCTCTTAGGATGAGATGAGTAGAGGGATAAGAGATGGATAAAAGAGGGTTTGCAAAAGGAATTACGAAAAAAATAATATAATTTAGTGAGCGGGTTTGGGTTTTCGAAAGTCTTGGAGGTTTATTGGTTGGTGTTGGAGATATATAGTGGGAGTATGGTTTAGGATTTAGGGTGCTCTTAAGATGAGATGAGTAGAGGGATTAGAGATGGATGAAAAAGAGTTTGAAAAAGGAATTACGAAAAAAATAATATAATTTAGTGAGTGGGTTTGGGTTCTTGAGAGAATTGCAGGTTCATTGGTCGGTATTTGAGATATATAGTGGGAGTATGGTTTAGGATTTAGGGTCCTCTTAGGATGAGATGAGTAGAGGGATTAGAGATGGATGAAAAAGAGTTTGAAAAAGGAATTACGAAAAAAATAATATAATTTAGTGAGTGGGTTTGGGTTCTTGAGAGAATTGCAGGTTCATTGGTCGGTATTTGAGATATATAGTGGGAGTATGGTTTAGGATTTAGGGTCCTCTTAGGATGAGATGAGTAGAGGGATAAGAGATGGATAAAAGAGGGTTTGCAAAAGGAATTACGAAAAAAATAATATAATTTAGTGAGTGGGTTTGGGTTTTTGAGAGTATTGGAGGTTTATTGGTTGGTGTTTGAGATATATAGTGGGAGTATGGTTTAGGATTTAGGGTGCTCTTAGGATGAGATGAGTAGAAGGATAAGAGATGGATAAAAGAGGGTTTGCAAAAGGAATTACGAAAAAAATAATATAATTTAGTGAGTGGGTTTGGGTTCTTGAGAGTATTGGAGGTTTATTGGTTGGTGTTTGAGATATATAGTGGGAGTATGGTTTAGGATTTAGGGTGCTCTTAGGATGAGATGAGTAGAGGGATAAGAGATGGATAAAAGAGGGTTTGCAAAAGGAATTACGAAAAAAATAATATAATTTAGTGAGCGGGTTTGGGTTTTCGAAAGTCTTGGAGGTTTATTGGTTGGTGTTGGAGATATATAGTGGGAGTATGGTTTAGGATTTAGGGTGCTCTTAAGATGAGATGAGTAGAGGGATTAGAGATGGATGAAAAAGAGTTTGAAAAAGGAATTACGAAAAAAATAATATAATTTAGTGAGTGGGTTTGGGTTCTTGAGAGAATTGCAGGTTCATTGGTCGGTATTTGAGATATATAGTGGGAGTATGGTTTAGGATTTAGGGTCCTCTTAGGATGAGATGAGTAGAGGGATTAGAGATGGATGAAAAAGAGTTTGAAAAAGGAATTACGAAAAAAATAATATAATTTAGTGAGTGGGTTTGGGTTCTTGAGAGAATTGCAGGTTCATTGGTCGGTATTTGAGATATATAGTGGGAGTATGGTTTAGGATTTAGGGTCCTCTTAGGATGAGATGAGTAGAGGGATAAGAGATGGATAAAAGAGGGTTTGCAAAAGGAATTACGAAAAAAATAATATAATTTAGTGAGTGGGTTTGGGTTTTTGAGAGTATTGGAGGTTTATTGGTTGGTGTTTGAGATATATAGTGGGAGTATGGTTTAGGATTTAGGGTGCTCTTAGGATGAGATGAGTAGAAGGATAAGAGATGGATAAAAGAGGGTTTGCAAAAGGAATTACGAAAAAAATAATATAATTTAGTGAGTGGGTTTGGGTTCTTGAGAGTATTGGAGGTTTATTGGTTGGTATTTCAGATATATAGTGGGAGTATGGGTTAGGATTTAGGGTGCTCTTAGGATAAGATGAGTATGGGGATAAGAGATGGATAAAAGAGGGTTTGCAAAAGGAATTACGAAAAGAATAATGTAATTTAATGAGAGTATTTAGGTTTTTAAGAATATTGGAGATTTATTGGTTGGTGTTTGAGACGTATGATGGAGTAAGGGGTTTAGAATTTGGGATGTACTTAGGGTAAGATGTGTAGAGTAGTAAGGGATGGATGAAAGAGGGTTTAAAAACGAAATCATGAACAAAATATTATACATCCCTTGGAATGAATTGTAATTCCACCTGTGTCGTATAGAAACATGAAATTTCCCAGTGTAGACAAATTATACCACCATTGTAATCTTAATAATTATAATATAGAAACTTTATATATTATAAGTGCGTTTGTCTGTCGCCTAAAAACTTTCGACCGGTAAACTCCGGTGTCAAAAAATGTCACTCAGCTAATTATGCCCGACCAATCCAGACAAATGTGACTAATTTCCCAAAAAAAATAAATGAATATTTTTTATAACATCAGAATCTAAATTTCGGACAAAACCGAGTAGTAAAGCTAGGTAAGGTACAGTTTTAAACCTTAAAGTAGTTAGATTTTTGTACATACTTTCCGTGGATCACTATTGTAAATCAAGAAATTAGCCTCATGAAAGCGAATTTCGATAATGTTACTCCTTGAAACAAGAGTAAAATTGTAATATTAAATTAATAAACTCACCGAAACAGATTACAGTACACGAGTTATGTCCACTAACAGAAACAGAAAACCAAGTACTACCAGACTTCATACATCATGTTCCACATACAAACAAACCGCGTGCACATCCCTGTTCTTTCAGAAAGCCCCTTAATTACCTCCTTCGAGCCTCTCAAAAACCCACCGCGGCATTTAAATAAAAGCCCTTAATTACTTCTGGCCACCTACATTCCCAATATGTATTTCCTTCCACGATAAATCACCGTGGATGATTTACATCGCGTTTACCCCCGCAAATTGATTCTATATCGGCTCCCCTTAATTACTACACGACGCAACAGATCATCGCCAGAGACAATCGTAGTTATTCACCTCGGCAAGTACGCGATAACTCCTAAAATACTCGAAGCCCGATCGCTCGTAATTGAAATCTGCCCCGACTCCGTAATTCCTCGCGAAAGAATCCCCGCAGTCGCGATTTCGTGGCGTCTCGAGCGTCCGGCGAAAATAAACGATAAATAAACGACTGGAAGCTGCGCACGATCGTTAAACAAACTGGGCTGGTGCACGAAACACGCGCGAGTAAATCAAACGCGAAGAAGCGTTTGTATATTGCCGCTGGAACTTCTCAATTCGACTTCCGTTCTGGACGCCCGGGTAATTGCGGCCCCTTAACAGGCGGGAGGAAGACACCATCTCGCTTTCTTAATTGGACCGCGATAGACTGGCCCGCGAATATACAGGATTAACCAACGCGAACGCGCTCGGAATTGTTTCAGACACCCAATTATTCCCACGTTGCTGGATATCGCTGAGCGACCATTGCGTTTCGAGATAACGAAACACTCGAAACTCTGGAATTTCGTGGATAGAGGGGTTGGAAATTTTTTTAAGGTTTGTTTCCACTAACTTCCACTGGGAAATCTGTGAGAAGTCCTGGAATTTATTTAGCATGAAATTTATAAAAATTGCACGCCAATAATTGACGGGCCTAGTGGAACGCAGGCTCATGCCACCGTCTTATGATTTTAGAGGAAAGAAAGTTGAAGTAAAAATTGTTTTTATAGCGAATGTGGTACGAAATTGTAATTATTTTAAACGGTACCTACTTGAAAATTTATGCATATGTAGCATGTGCTTGTTTTCCACTGGGCTCATCAATTGAAGAGTCCTTGTAGAAAACACTGTAGGTGCCAAATTTAAAAAAAAATTATCAACAAATGTTCCACGAGCTAATGTTAAAACCGTAGTGTAGAATTTGATTTTTGGCACTTACAGTGTTTTCTACACAGACTCTTCAATTGTATTACAAGATAAGAACTATATGTGAGTAGAATAGGTATTATTAATAAAAAAAGAGGAACGAAATTTGCGAAAGAAGGTTAAAGATGAATGGTAACAAAAATATAGCGATGTGATAGAATGAGATAGTTGCCTTCGAGAGGTCCCTATAACAGATTACTCATACCAACATAACAAGTATAATAAAATCTTTTCTTTAAATCACTCATACAGTCAGGGGCGTCCGGAGACTTTTTTCCAGGGGAGAGGGCAACTTTGGGATAATGGTAAAGAAAAATACCCCCTCTTGCTTTTTTTAACCCATCTTATAGTGCCAATTTAATTATAAATTTAAAACTGAAATTTAAAAATATTCCCTTTTTTAGTATAAACTTAATAAAGATCAGTTTTGAAAAATAAGCGATTTTTTCTCAAAATCCAGGAAGGGCCATTTTGCCCCCCCCCTGCGGGTACCCTGCATATAGTCATATAAAAATATTACTTTCAATTCTCCTCTCACTCATTTCTCCCCCTTCCAACCCAGCAAAAGTATAGATATTCCTTCATAAAATAGAATATCACATTCACGTCACAGCTGTGTGAAACGCTTCGGTATGTAGAATGAACGAACTCAACCAACCCTTCCAACCCAAACAAACCTCTCTGTGTTAAAAATTTCGCGACTCACCGTAAGTCCAAGGCCCCTACACTCTCAGCAGAGTGGACCACGGCAGCACGACGGTTTCGATGGGCCAAGCTCGTCCATTGTTCGGTCACGCAAGAGTCTGCAGCGCGTGACACCACGAGTATCCGAAAGTCAGGGCGGATGCGTGCACAGCATCGGGAATTTCAAATCGTCGGCGGACGTTAGACACTAGAGAGATAGGAGGGTATCGTTTGGGAGCCAGAGCTGGACAGGTCGGCTTCTTTTTTGACGAGAGGCGGCGGGAGGGGCGGGCTGACCGAATCGAGACGAATAAATTCCAGCCGTGACAAAAGGAGAACGCTCCTATACGAACCTAATAGCCTCTGTTCTGCTACCGGCAAAGGACACACACGCCGAATCTTTATTCCGCTCTCCTGGAACTTCGAACGAAATAACGACCCGACGTCTCTGCCTCGAAGCGGGCTCGCCTCTTCAATCTGGGCGAGAGCTGAATCTCGTGCAGGTGGTACCAGTCCTGTCCCGAAGCGGGGCCCCAGAATTCCCTTTCCCATAATTTAGTGGATGATGCAAATAGCGGTATACAAATTTCACCGAATACCATCGCCGAGCCTATTGTCCGCCTCGAGCGAAACGCTCAAGTCTGATGCTGAGATGAGTACTGACCGCGGGGGCACTCTTTGTTGCCAGTGTCTTTCAAGCAGTTCGTTCTTTAGGTATGTGCTCTAGCGTGGAGATAAGTATGCGTTTGTTTGAGAAGATGACGTAGAGTAATAATAATAAATGATAATATATGTCTTTATTGCACCGTATCAATTGTAAATTATTAATGGTAAATGCGCGACGTTCAGCATAACTGCTGCTCTACTACCATATATTTGGGACGGGAGATGCCAAAATTTTGTTGTTAGTTGGAACTAGATTGCAATTGACGCGCAATTTTAGAAGAAGATTCAAGGATTAGTGAACCACGTTTTGCAGGGGGTTAGTGGGAAATATTTAAATATTTTTCCTCACAGATGAAACGTGAGTGCATGAAGTCCGGGGTGAAGAAAACTCATCTTCGACTTAGGGAAAATTATAAAATATGATCAGGCAAGCTTGACGTCTGTAAGGCTACCAGTGAAGAATCAAAGAAATGTTTTATAATTTGATTTAATGTATTTACAACCACTTCCACTCAGGGAATTAAAATTAAATTTGATAACTTAGCTTGTTGGTTACGTGAGAGAGTTATATACATATGATCGCTGTTGTCATAAAAAAATATTTTATACCAATTGCACCCATTACTCCATAATATTACCACTATCACCAAATTCAACTGTAACATCGTGCGCAACAAAATCCCCGAGCTCAACTGCTAAACTGTATCAATTAACCATCCCCCTGTTCGCCAACAAAACATGAGGACCCACGATGCAAGAAGCTCGAACGAGGTTCCGGTTGTCAAAAAACTAGCAAAACCTCCTTCGCGAGGAACAAAGAAAAACACACAGCTTGGCCTTTTCTTGCGCGCTGCCCGTCCCAATAGATGCCCGCGCCAGGAAGCATTATTTCCCAGCTGTCAGAATCTTCAATCAAGGCCAGATATCCCCGTAGGAGCGGCCACGGGGTCCACGGGTGCCCTGAGGGGCCCTCGGATCGTGCGGTCCGCGGGGTCCTCTGGTCGATGTAAATGAAAAATGTAAATTGGTCCGATTGCCCTTACCGATCGCGGCCTTTCGGCCCGAGAGACCTCTGTCCACCAGCGGAAAAAAGATCTAAAACGTTTTACGCTGGCCCAGCCGGCGGAGGAGGCAGCGAGGGGGGGGAAAGGGAAAAAGAGGGAGATGCAGCCTTTCGCTAGACTGAAGAGACAATGCCATTGTTTTTAGACTTCAAAGGGACCTGGCCGCTCGCGAACTGGGCCTTTGCTTTCGCCGTCGCTCCTAAATTCTTCTACGTCAAGCCACACGGGTCCCCGTAACCGCGAATCTCCCTCTTCCTCCTCCCCATTCCCTCCGCCCAGCCCCCCCCTTTCTTACTCTCTGCATTATGTACGAATACTGCCCGAAGGGGACGTTCGTTAACTCCCACGAATGAGACGAGTTCCTCCATCGTTCACCCCCCCCCTCCTCCTTTTGTCTTTCACCCCCGCGAATCTGTACCCTCGACTCTACGTTCGGTGGATGTTAATCGATCCCCTTAATTGGCTGACTATAGAGCAAGCTACTGGGAGCTAATTATGACGGAGGAATCAAGGGAGTTTGTAGAGGTTTGTGATAATTAGGTGGTGGAAGGTTTGAGATTGTTTGTTGGGGATTTGTGGGACTTGGGTGGGCGAATATGCAAGGCTTTTGGAGAATATGGAGCTCTGATATATTACTGGGGGTGTTGCTTGGTCAAATTTAGGGAAAGGGTGGTTTCGCGTGTTTAGAGCTTTAGGTATATAGGGTAGACTGCACTAATGCTGATACTGCACTAATTATTGGCAATCCTGATTAAAAAGTCAAATATTAAGAAGTACAAGCTTAGAAAGTACTTTTTTTTAAATTTATTATTTAAGGGCTGAGTTTTAGGCATTTTCTTAAAATATTGATGAGGGGTAGGTAAGTATACTTTGTCGCTTTATAACTAAGTAATGGATTGAAATACAGATTTACTAAGTGTTTTAAGTATTTAATAGTGAATGAAATAGTCTGTTTAAACACTTTAAACTTCGTTTTTAGCTACATATATTTTTCTATATAACCTCAAATTGTAGGGTGCCAATGATTGTAGTTTTATGCCTATTTTTGGTTTTCATTGAATATTTTTAAAACAAAAGACTTAATAAGTACTCACGACGTTTTATTTTAATGAGAAATGCATAATCATTGCTAATAATTGAAAATTAAGACCATGTAAAAACGTCACAAAAAATATAGACATTCCAACTGGGATTTCCGCATAGTTAATTATGGAACACACAGTGTGCTTCTCTGACTCGCGACTTGTACCTCGGATACACTCGCTCGCCAGAAGCAGCACTAATATAAATGTACAGAAGAGGTACGAAGCGTGGTGTCTCGCGCGAAAGTCCCAAAGATCCCCAGCGAACTTCGCCCACCAGCCAAAAACAAGCCACATCCAATTACTCATCAAACTTCTTCATTCCCAGCGTCCCTATCGCGTGCCCAATTACTCGAACAACGAATCTCCAGCGACGAGGATCCCGTGCGCCGGTTCCCCGAGCCGCACCAAACGAATTAAACAAACCAGAAGGAGAAAGAGATAGAGGGAAAAGGGGGGAAAGAAGCATCGCGAAAATAAACGAACACCAGGACAAGAATCTCCGCAAAAAGAGGACTCACCCCTATAAGCGCAATCTCCCCATCTCCCCTCTCGCGGTGCCGGTAGCAGGCGAAACGCGCGAGCTGGAGGGAGAGCCGGGAACGGAGCTCGGGAGGGTACGAAAAAAAAAACAGGGACGGAGAGATCCACCGGCCGCGGGAGGGAGAGCGCGGCAGAGACAGCCACTTTGATGCGCACCCGAAGGAGCCGGCGGGCAGAAGCGCGGTAATTGCTGCGCAGCCGCGGCCTCCGCTCCAATAAGCCATGCCATATGCTGTCTGCGGGGCCCGTGGTGTGGCGCACAGGCCCACGCCACGGGCCTAAACGCGGCCTACACGCCGCGTACGAGGGCTCGCGCGTATGTAAATGCGTATTGTCTTACTCCGCCGATAAAAAGACCTCCGTCGCGCGGCGGCTGCATTACCGGGCCCCGCAGTATATTAGCCCTTTGATTTATGCCGGATCGCCATATAAGCCCTACAATGTCCTGGCCAGCGGCCTCTTCTGCGCTCGCTTGTTTCAGTCGCGAGTGCAGGCCTTAATGTCCCCCACCCATCCGCTGCTCCGCGGCAAAAACTTGTCCTTTTCGAAATTTTCGCTGGGCCTTGCTCGCGTCTGCTCAACCGTCACTGGGAATATGGCTTCGGGTCGTGGGGGATTTAGTGGACAGAGGGAGGGACATAGTGGGAGTGTTTTTTGGAAGGTGTTTCTGAATTGAAGTGTTAGGTTACTGTGGGGGTGGGGGTAGTTGGATGGTGGAGGATGTAGGAATTTTTAGGAGATATTTCTGTGGCTTTTTGGATCGATTCAGTTAGTATAGAGAGGGCTGGTTTAACCTGAGTAACTTCTTGGTCAGAAACATCTCTAGTGTATTAATCTCCAGCCGGCAGTGTTGGGACTTTTCGGACCCAAGCGTAACGGTACCAGGTGTATTTAAATAATGATAGTTGGGAAAACTTCAGAAATCGGAAAATTACTTTTTTACTGCTCTACAAAATGAACTAGGAGTAGGATAATTAAAGGGACTTGGCAGTTGAGAAATCGATTTTTATTGCATTTTCCGAAAGTACTATCTTTTCTGAATAAAATGCCGCTTGGTTTATATTAAAATTCGCAAAATTGTAGATTTGGCAGCTAAGAAGGTCAAGCGGCAACCTATCGCGTAGCCTTTGCCCAGAAACTTTAAACGCGTTTTTCACGAATCTTTTTTTCTATTTGTTTTCGGTTATTTGCGAACGAACAGAGGTTCAGATCGACTTGGAAAAATTACAGGATGTGTAAAACACGTGCCATTTCGCGCCAAACTTCTGATATGGTCCGCACAAATTCGAGATTTTCATCAAAAAATTAAAAAGTTGCGGATTTTTAGGTCGTGCTTATGCGCTACTAAAAATCCGCAACTTTTTTATATTTTTTTTTATGAAAATCTCGAATTTTTAGTACTTTCGAAAAATACAATAAAAAATCGATTTTTCGACTGCCTAGTCCCCTTGATATAGACCCGAACTGACCCAAGCGACTTCCATGTGACCTAACCGTCTGTAATAATTATTAGGGGTAAGTTAACTCATTACATCGACGGTAAATACGAAATATAATCTGAAACATTATTTACTCCTTGTGTATGACTGAGGTTTCCAAATATTCATAATGAATTGACTCGTCGTGTCCAATGCAAAGAAATTCCCGAATGAGTTAACTCATCTTCTCCAGTTAACAGGTTAAGAACGATAGGGAATGAATGAATGTATAAGGTACCAATGCTCAGTCACAACAGTGTTTCGCGTGGAATGGCACTTAGTCTATGATGTTATGCATCGAGCGTGGGAGGAAAGTTTCATGCGTTGTTTCGAATGATTAAAAGAGGAAGCGCGTGTGTGTTTGCAAGTATCTATACGCTGAGAATCCTTAATGATGCCCGATACACGAAGAAAGTGTATTTTAAGCTGCTCTTAGTAAGTAGCATTTAAATAGATTCAAATTGCATTATTGTTATTACTATATTAATTGACCTCTATCTTTTAAAACTACCCTTCTCATCAATCAGCTTTGTTGAACACTGCCAAACCTAGAGATTAAAGTATCACCTACAGAAGTTTCATGCCACTATTTGCAATCAAATGGAAGAATTCGTAAAATCAAAACTGACTCCGAAACTAGTCCTTACATACCATTGTCCTCTGTGAAGTTCTATCGCCAAAACCCACAGCGTTCAGCACAGCAACAATGAATACCCAGTCGATCTAACTCTTTCGCTAAACAGCCGTAGGAGCGTAGTTTCGCCAGTGTTGCGAATAAATTTTCGCCAAACGAATTCATGTCATAAACGCGGCGCGCTGGAGCGAGCAGCGTGGCGAAAAGTGGCTCGACCGAAAACGGCAGCTCGAAGCAACGAAATAAATACGACGCTGAAACGCGTTATCTCCGGGCGTTCTACCAGCACAATTGCGTCCAGCCAACGGATCAGCGCTAAAACTCTTATCTGACTAATTTAAGAGGCGCAGTTTTCTTTGCTTTCCGTGGCGGATTTACGCCGCTCTTGGCGTCCAATATGGTCGTGAACGAGGCGGTGAACAATGCTGGACAATAATGCGCGCCGCCACGATTTGCATGTTCACGGGAATATCAGCGGATCCGCATCGTGCAATTAATAAATTTGTCGGCCTGATGCATTATTCATTTGCCACGGTGCACGCCCGCCGTTCTCCGGCCTTTCCTTCCTTCCTTTTTCCTAACTGAACCCACCAGCACGTGTCTATCATTTACCGTGCACCCTACGAATCGCAAAGTTCGGTAGAGTTCGGGTGGTGAATTCAACTGGGGAGGAATAGAAACGGAATTCCGAGTTGATGGATAATGGGGAATAGAATTTGATAGGATCTGTTTTGTGGGATGTGAAGACGTGTGAGAAAATGGGATGCTTAGTTGCACGCTGATACTTCAGGGGGTAAATCACATTGGAAGAATAATTATAGCTTCAGTTATGTTGTTACTTATGTTAGTTGGCAGAGATTTTTAAATTTGTTTTGTAGATGGGATGACTGTAATCACATGTTCTACTTTGTTATTTCAGAGACAATAAGCTTAGACACTTATTGTAGATTTTAAATACTTTATACCTGTTGGAAATGTAGTGATGAAGTACCACCTTCTATCAGGACGAACACCGAAATTCGATTGCGGACCAACTAGGAAATCGAATACCATGATCACCCAATGCATTCGCTGTAATACCTACAGTAGCGGACAAAAAGTTACCACATTTTCGAACCACCCTACTTCTATTACTTTTCAAAAGTGCAGTATTTACTTAATATATATATATATTCTGAAAGAGAATTAAAAGCTATGTAAAACCCAGTTACAGTTGAATTTATTTAACTAACAAACAAAAATCCTGCGTAACATTAAACAAGACACCGCACTTTTAAAGCCAACAAAAAGTTACCGCTTTTGAACATTAATAAAAAAAATCTAATATTTTGTGGGGGCTCCTTTTGCTTTTAGGACGACCTAAAAAGTTACTAAACGTGGTAACTTCTTTGTCGGCCCCAAAAATGTGTTACCCCGTTCAATGTCATATAACACTTTTGTTTGTCAGTTAAATAAATTTAACTTTAATTGGGTTTTATACAGCTTAAAATTCTCCATCAGAATATGCATATTAAACATACCACAGTCCCAAATGTATGCTAAAAGATTAAAAAAATATAGCAAATTGAAAAAGTGGTAAATTTTTGTCCGCTAGTGTATGTACTTATTTCATCCTCCATCCACAGAATTGTACATGCCTTCTACCTATTTCGTAAAAGAAAACAACTTCTACCCCTCAAAGAACACCTCCGCAAATACGCCAGACGGGTGACAACTATTAATCAAACGTTATCCAACGCCCACCATTAATTCCTCATATGCCAAATACTACACCCCACTCAACCCTAAAACTTCATTCTCGGTTATCTCGCCATCCTCAAAAATCATTTTCCTCCACCCTCATCAAAGCAATTCCCACAACACCATCATTCCCCACGTTTCCCACAACGCGAAACTCGAACCACAAACCCCCGTCCCCCTTCTAGTTCCACGCCTCAAGGCCCAGTATCCCAGAATCCACTCATCAAACCCTCAGCGAACGTGGAATGAAGCAACCAGTGACACGCAGTAGGGCCCAGAGAAAATCACGGCGGATCGTACGAGGGCAGGGCGGCGGTAAATTATTGCCGGACGTGTCGAACGTTTTCGCTGGACGCGTCCCCGCTTTTTCATTCGCCGGGGCCCCGCAGCGGGGCCTCTGGTCGGAGTGGAGGGGAGCCGGGCGGCGGGTTCGTGCCGCGACCAAAGTTAGCTGCGGTCGGCGTCCTCCACGACCGGTAGCCTCCTGGGGACCTCGTTATCGGTACGATGTTGATATATGGCGTGCATTGCTCCTCCATCCACGCCCTGCACGCTGCTCTCGCTCGGTGCCCTCTTTGCCGCGGCGCGGCCGTGCGGGCCCCGAGTGTGGGTCCTTGTTACACACACCGCGCGCCGTCCGGGGCCCGCTGCCTTCGCCTGGCTCCGCGGATATTCAGCCCATTGTTCGGACCGCCCTCTGTGGCGGGGCCCGACGCCGGGCCCGTTCATGCGATACTGTCTTATTATAAGGCGGCAATATCGGGCCCCTCTTGTCTCACACTTGTAGACACGCCGCAGCGTTCTTTATTCTAGCGGGCCACGGGTCGTGGAAGGGAAAAAGCCGCCGACCCAGCGGCACGAGAGACGGCGGATTTACTCTGGACGGGGTGTTGTAAATTTCGCTTTCGACTGGCCGCTGAATATGGCCGCGTTTTTTAATCCGGGCCCCGCGTATGATCCCTCCGAGGAGGTGGACGCGACGCAATAATTCCTGCCCGTGGAAGACGGAGCCTTCGGCTCGGAACGGGCCCTGACGCGACTGGGAGACAGATTTATGGGAGGCGTTCGAGACCCCTGACTTCGGGGCCTTGAGGGATTTAGGAAGAGGGGAAATCTGGGAAGGATTGTTTTCGCAGGGGGAGGATGCTTGAATAGCGCGATGAATGGGTGCGTGTATCGAAACGGGGGGTGGGAATGGTTCGTTGAAAATGTCTCTGGAGATGGAATTTTATGTGGCTTGATCGGATAGGTGGTTGGGTAGCGTGCGCTTTGTTTTGAGTGTCAATTGTGAGCGGAGTGGAAACCTTGAAGAGTGTGGTATGACTGGGAATCGAGAGCTTGAACCAGAAATGAGGAAGTTGAGGAAGTACCGAGAAGGTTTGACGAAGATTGAGATGGTATCACGATGTTATTATGTAATAAGCATTTGGTTAATTCAGTCCGCAATGCACCAGACCAAAAGGTCAATATTATTTCAGGCGACTCGTAAGAAATTTACTTTAAATTATCCAAATTTCCTGCTTAATTGTCTCCCACCCGTGCCTGAGAATCAAGATAGCGGGAAGGAAAAAAGCAATCGGGAAACGTAGTCAACTCGTGAGGATGGGGGCCTGAGGATGCGTCCAGAGAAAGTAAATACGCGTACGAGGAGGGAAGGAACGGAAGGGAGACAGAGAGGGATTCATGAATGAAATTGTAACCTGCTGCGCGGCTCTACGATAATGTCCTCTTACGCAACGCGTCATGATCTTCCTGTCGGTGGGTCAACGACATCCAAGGAGGCCTTCGCGCAGAGAGGCGGCACCATGAAGAACACTGGATATTGTTCCCTTGATATTTTCATTGTACGAATCTTTTCCATTCACGTGCCACAGCGGCTGATATTGTATAATTAACAGTTGGTCCCATTATTTAATTACTGATTCAGGCAAATAAAACCTTATAAAATTCACACGTATGGCCCGGAACTTCACACGTATCAACACCCATCGAAAAGCCCCTTCAACAACTTTTTTTTTAATTTATACTCAAAGCTAACAAACTCAAACAATTCCAAATGCTAGAAAGCTTGAAGTATATATACATATTTACATAAAAAATCCCCTTCAAACCTCGTCAAACCGTATCCAACGCCACAGAGAACCCTGCCACTGTCTCCTGCCATTCAAAGACGCAACTCCAGACAATGGAGAAATGTAAACAGCAGATGCCCAGTTTCAGCAACGTCTACTCAGCAGACCCTGAAGGCTAGTCACTCCGTATCCCACCAGCACGCATTCTTCAGGGTCACGTGAAATCTCGAATGGAAAGAGGTGCAAGAAAGGAAGGAGGAAGAGTAAGGAATTCATAAAACGGGTCTTGCTCGCGTTAGCCTCCGTGGAAGTAGCGTTCACGGTTGCTCGTTGTGATAAGGCAGCCGCGGTATTCACGGCCGCGTATCATTTAAGGATAATTAATTTTTTCAACATCGAACGCATGCGTGCTAGCCGCTGGAGCAGCCACGGTCAGTCCTCCAGGGGTAATGGGACTTAATGCAACGTGGAAAAGCTGGTGAATGAGTTGCGTGACACGTAGGAGGTTTGCAAGGCCTCCATGCGAAGATCCGCGTGACTCCGCGTCTTGGTATAGGAACCTGGACTTCCTGTCCGCGCTCACATGTCCGACTCCCAACCATTATAGCATCATCTACTACCGGTGCTCGTTGTGGGAGAGTAAGCATCGCTCACACGTCACGTTATGTGACCACTCGAATGATGGCAGAGGAACTCTTCATCTTCTCCTTCGCCTCTTCCTTCTGTTCGCTCCTCCTCTCCCATTCACGTCTAGCTCCCCTTTCATTCACCCGGCCGTTCGCATCCTCGTCCGCGATTCCTTTGATGCTCACAGTAGACGCCCGCGTAATTGATTTTTCGTGAGTTCTGGAGGAAATGTGGCGGGATACGCCCTGTCTAAAATAACGACGTCCTGAATGTGACGAACGTCCTGAAATTCAGGATCATCCTTGTGATTTTAGTTTGTGTATTATACTAAAAGCTTCTTCCTACCTACGCCACACTTCTGTGGTTCTCGATTCCTATTTCAAGTATTTTCTAGATTCTAAAGCTAAAGCTAAATTCGCTGTGCCTCTGCCAAATGAATTCATCTGGAACACTAGTAGCAAGCCATGAAAGTGTCTCCTCTGAGAAGAGCCTAAGAGATTAAATTTAAGTAATCCCTCTGCCTGAAGAATTAATCATATATCCACCTACAGTGGGTGCCCAAATTATTAGATTAATAATTTCGGGTATAATTTCTATGGCAATATTTATTATTTAAAATATTACTTACTTTAAATTAATATTATTCCTATTGTTATTGTATTATTATTTTTTAAAGCCTAGCTACACTAAATTCATATTATATTCTTATGAAGTATCCATGTGTGCAAATTGTTACAATTTTCAATTAATTATGAAATAACTGTAACTCAATTCGACACTAATTAAGACTTACATTAAACTCAAATATACCCCTGTTCTAAAACACTTCTAAATCTTTGGCTAAACCTTCTTGACCATGCTTCTCGAGACAAAACACCCATGAAACAAGCCTCCATGCCTTTGGGGCACATATACTTTATAGAATAGACGTGACAAACTGTTGGAAATCCACTCAGGTCATCTATAAAGCGATATCATAAACGCCATTGGAAACTGGAGGGGTTTTCTATGCACATGATATACACAGACTCTACTCTTAATTCGAAACCGTGGATACCATGTGTCCCCTCATTCTTGGACAACAGAACGCATACAGAGAAGCTACAGTAAAGTTATCACCAGCACCTAACAGAAGGTATCCTCATATTTCAATCCTTAATCAGATTCCAATTATACCCCGTCCGCGACAGTTATTTCACGCGTGCAGAGTTCCGGTTTAAACTGCGCTCGCGTCACGATTACGTCCCCGGTGGTGACACGCCGTGCTACAAATTTTATTTTACGATATGTTGAGTGCAGCTCGAACAGTGACCACAATAACCACGCATGTACACGCGCCAGCTTACAAGCCATTCGGGCTGGATTTATTGCTCCTCAAGTGTCCGTCGCCCCTTTTACGCTTTTCCATAACGGATAAGCCTCTTCTATGTTTCTGTATTCTGTATGACCGAAACACGCCGCGCAGAACGTAATATAAGATGATTTAACGCACAGAATGTAGTAAAATGTTATTACACCGTGTTCTTACTTCGTTTAGACACATTCTATCGCGATACCCACGTAGTGCCGTGTTCCTGAGAGATCCCCGTTTCATGATCGACTTGTACGTTCCTTTTGTCTGATGCCTGATCGAGATCACGATGGAGCACTTGTCGAGTGAACTTTCAGGTGTTCCAGCACCTGCTGCTTGAAATTCGTCCCGTCTATTCTGTTCCATCGTGTTTCAATCGTGCTTGGATATTTTTATGCCACATATTTCTGTGGCTCGTAACCAGGGCTGGGTTGGAAAGTGATGGCGGGGGAATTTTAATAGTCGTTGTTTATTCAGCACGCCAAGAGAACTTACAAGGAAACATCCCGAACCTGGAAATTCAAAAAAGTCTGAACCTTTGTGAATATGTAGGAAATTTCCTCCTGATTGCGACGCAATTTTTGTTTGCTGCCCAAATTCACTCTAATAGGGTGAAATTGACCCCTGAGAATCCGGTTATTTTCCAATTTTGCGAGATAACTCGTGAACTGTAAAATAATTTGTTTTACCAAATGATAGATCTAATTAAAAGAAGTCACTTTTGTCTTGAAACTTTTTTTCTATCTCTCACAGTTCGCGTGTTATAATACAAAATCGGAAAATAGCCGAAGGGGTTAATTTCACCCCTTCGAGTAAATTTGGGCAGCAAATAAAAATTGCGGAATAAGCAGGAGGAAATCCCCTACGTATTCGCAAAGTTTCAGAATTTTTTTAATCTTCGGGTTCGGGATCTTACCTTGTTAGAATTGACTCAACAATTAAGATTGTACCTTGATGTATGTTGCCTGGACTTATTTTATACTTAGTGAATGCCTCATTTCCTCTAGATTCGCTAGTTTTATTTAGCACCAGCACAGTGCATTTCCATATTTCCTTAACTTACAATTAGTAGCAATGACGCGATCGCTATTGATGGTCTTATCGCCGATGCAGTTTTAAATTCTAAGGTACGAAGACCTACGTGACTTCCTTTTCAAGCGTCCCCCACCAACTCACACCATTCTGTTGGATTTGCATATAAAAGCCCTTGTATCCAACCCCAAGAAAGTCAGTTAAACTCCAACCTAAGGTCACATCGAGCATCTACCAGGTAGCACAGTGGTCAGTGACCTACTTCTGGTTGTTAACGCGGATATTATAATAAAAATAAACTCTCGTTGCACGTCTGACTCTGAAGTCTGTGGATTCAGGAAACCTCCATGGAGTTATCTTCCCTTCAACCAAACCGTAACGATGTACCACTGAAAGCTCTTCGTTGCAGTTCTTTATAGAAACTGTCTCTGATACCTTATTTCATGACAGGCGCTTGGGCCGTATGCATACAAATAAGGAAATGCTTGAAAGTAATAAGTATAAGTAACAGGAAATTTCGTGTGCGTAATCTTCTACTGGTACTACATAGTAAATGATGGAAAATTTTAAGTAAATACTACTAGTATTTACTTAGTGATTGAAATAGAAGGATCCTTGTATGGTGTCATAATTCACGCAGCGATCCCATATCCGGCGTCAGCAATTATAACTGCATTTCCTTCGTAACAGGCAATCATTTCAACTACATAATCCGGACTTTCGCAACACCCGACTGTCATGAGTGGAGCCTGGACTAGTAGCATCAACGCTTGTAAATAATTCGTTACTATCAGAAGTAGCTTGAACGTTTTTCTGTTGATGTGCTCGTCAGCGTGCTCGGATGGTCTGAGTATTTGTAGAGCTCCTATACAGCACAGAAAATCGAATTTTGTTCGCCAATCTCGTTTGGCTTGTTCTACTTCGTTTGTACTTTTTGAAAAATTTAATCCGGTTTTGGCGTTTGGTACAGATTTTGCAGGCAACTTCAGTTACTGTTCGACTAACTGTGCTCTGATGAACACCCGTATCCTCACTAATGCCTACTTGAAAATCGGGATCACCAATGTATCTAAAAAATACCTCCATTTTCTCTGTCTGTGAAAGACCACCACCTTTGGTTTCGGTCATGCTGTCTCAAAATATGTCCGCCAGATAGTTCACGTGGTGTTCTTCGAATCTGAACAGGGCACGGTACTCTCGGGTGTGGTTTCTTCGATTTTTGTAAATCTTGGGGGCACGAGTTTGTATGAACAACGCCATGATTGCGATTGGGCAGACATTTTAAGACAGACGACTGGCAGACTTAAGATAACACTAGTATTTACTTGCAGTTTTCAGTAAGTACTATGTGTTGTGCATATTTTATGTATTTACTGGAAAATTAGTAAAAACTATTTCTAATAAATACTTCATCCTTTATTGCACAGGGAAGTGAGTATTTGCTTGAAGAATCACTAGTAAAAGCTTGTACTTGCCCATGTATAAGCTTATACTGGCCCAGTGCTATTTCTCATTATCAGTCAATTCTTATTATCCTTGTTTACCGTGGCATAACACCCCAGTTAATCTATATAACCCTGCCATCCTTCCAGAAGGATCCTTCCAGGAGGATAATTGTAAACTAATTTTATTTTCCGATTTTTGGCAACTCCGTACACATTTCACGTTCTTTCTTTTTTTCTGTGTGCAGTTAGAGTATAGTCTACTTTATGGTATAAGCGTACTGACTGTGCTGGGTTAGTCATCTACACTGTACAGTACAGTTTCGAAAACAACGTTCTCGCGAAAAATTCAGGTATATCTGGGTTAATATACCCAACTACAGTGGACGACCAAATTATTAAATCAATAATACTTTATAATTATTACGGTATATATTATTATACGATATAATTATTACGGTCATAATTATTATTTAGTATATTATTTATTTTAAATTCACATTATTTCCATTATTATTGTATTATTAATTATTTAAAGCCTAGTTACCCTGAATTCTTATTATTTTTTTTATGAAGCATTGACGTTTGCAAATTGCAAATATACACTTGGCAACACTGTAGGCACCATTATCTCTCACACCGATGATTCTCTTCCTACACGAACACAAAAAACATATTTTTCGCACCGTGGCTCTAAGAATTGGATCACCCACTGTACCTTCCAATCTGCGAACACAATAAACATCCACGGTACCAACGAAAAACGAGAAAGAACCCGAAAGAAGCGCGAGCAGACCGGAAGAGTGTTCATAGTGGCGTAGCCAGCCACTATTTAGAATCGAGGGAACAAGACTACGAATGCGTGCGCGGCGTCGTGCCACCTAGTCGTTACTTTCAATCAAGCGTTCTCGTCGTGGAGCACGAATAGCGGTCCCCAGGAGATATTCGATCGAGTCGAGCAGTCACGTATCGAGCCACGGGGATTCGACCTGAATGCCAGATACCGATTTATCGATCGCCTCTGCCTGCCCCTGCCCCTCCCCCGACGTCATAGTCGGATCGCTCCTGGCCTGCCCGCCGCCGCAGCAAATAGGTGAGGAACGTTGTTAATTGCCGCGACGGTCGCACAACCGGTAGCTCGTTAATTACCACCAGCTCTGGCGACGTGGCTATACACACGCGGTCCTCTAATAACAAGCTGTTTCTTTTCCCTGCGTGCCACGCGAAAACCCACCTCGCGCGACCTGTCGCCGATTGGAAACAACACCGTGCCCCGCGAGTCTCCGGGCGGGTAATTATTGATACTCACGATGTCCCCTTCAGCGTTGATTTATGAGGGATATCCGAGGTATCGCGGCGATCTAATCGCCGGAGCCGGCGATTAGACGAAGGCTGTTAAATAATTAGTAGTTAAGGAGCAGTGACGGACGACTCCGCGGCTGCGGGGGTGTAAGTCTCGGTTGCTCCGATGGTTTTGCTTTAAGGAGGTTCGATACCGGAGCAGAAATGATGAGAAATCTTTGGAAAGTGTTTGAATCTAATGTTCAAAGTGTAGTCCGCGTTGTGTCAAAATTTCAAGTCGACCGACCGCACGATTTTTGAAAAAATTGAAATCAAATCTGCGCTCTTATACACAGGCGGTTATGGGGGAGGCGATAACATTTCTGTGAAATGCTACACAGAGTCCTTAAAAATGACGAGAAAGTTCTACAAAATGTTGCAACGAAAAGCTTAAATATTCCTGTGAAATTCTGAAAATGAAATTTGGATATGAACCGTATCGATTTATTAGATAATTGGATAAATAGACAGCAATGTGCTCGTATTTTTGGAACTGCCTGAAGGAACTGCTTGAACCGTGGCAACGCTGTACGCCGGGTAGTCATCTATACAATGTATACTTGTACAAAGCATACAGTAAAAATTGGTAAAAACACTACCCAGCTGTAAACAGGTATTTAGTAATTTGTTGCAAACCGGTATAAACGCGCGAAAGGACGCCACAAGTGCGAGATGGGTAGAGAAAGAAAGATGGACGCAAAGCGACGTTGCCACATTTCACTCGCATATTTTACGCTACTTTTAATGAGAATATTGTGTTTCTAGCTGCATTAAACATACTCTTTGTTTAATTGAATTCCAAAACAAAATATGGAGTAATAATTTTATTAGGAATAGACATGTAAATAATATTTTTGTCTATATAATTTTTTTTTAATCTAAGATTGGTATCACTGCAGAGCTCCCATGTATAAGCATAGGCTTACCCCTCTCGCTGTTTGCCGCGAAAGTGAGGTATCGAACCTTCTTAAGGGGGGAGCCTGGTGTAGCGGATCGAAGAAATCGATTTTTTTTTTTGCATAAATCAATAGTTGAACATCACGACAATATGTTCCCAAAGCCGCAAAACGAAATTCGAAAAATTAAAGCGGATATAGCCGATTTTGCTACGGAGCGCCAGGCTACCACAAAACTTGAAATGTGTTTTTCTCGAAACGACAGTTTTATACTTTGCGGGCAATGTAACTAAAAAAATATTCAACCAATCGACTTGGCCTTGTGCACGGATATTTGTGAACATTTTCTTCATAGTACTAAGTTATTAGTATAATGATATTGTTTAAATAAATAACTTTTTTTTAGACATTTAAGGCAAAATTTCGTTGGAAACAGTGAACTTTTTATTCAAAAGGCCGCCATTTGTTCATTTTGCATCTTTTAAGTTTCAAATTACTTCATTCTGTGCGTACACTCATAAACTAAAAGAAAATTGTTCGATTTTTGGTTTCAGATGAACCCAAAAGACGCTACGTTGCCCGCAGTGCAATAATTGCGTCGCCAACGGACTGGGCATAACTTTGTTATTTGCCGCTCTTTTTTAATAATTTTTTTTTGTTATATACCTTAACCTGTTAATACAATATCCTGAAAGTTTCAGAAAGATCTATCAAATACTTTCTTTAAAAAAAATTCCCGAAAAATGCCTCGATTTTCATTTAGTTACACCAGGCTCCCCCCTTAAGTAGCCCGGACTTGTCTCTATAAGCAAAATTAGGCAGCTGCCTCGGGTTAATGTTGACAAGGGGCGCAAAATGCCCTTCTCATTGTTGGCGTTTTTAAAATAAAGTTTTAAATGACACGAAGGGTAAGGGCAAAACAGGGAATATTTATTTTTAGTGATTCTACGATGTTTAACGTATTTTATTGGTGGCAACTGGGGACCACAAAACAGTTGAGTCACAAAGGGTTGTAAAGTAGAACTGCTCTCATAAGACAACATTAAAGATTTGGTATACTGGATAAAAACAGGGAATGTCCACCCTCCACTGAAACAAAGCAAGGAATGTCCCCAGTTTTCCTACTTGCACTATGTATTTCTGATTACTGTAAGCTTGCACAATGTCAGCAGCCTTCGGACGTCACTGTGTATACATCCTTGTTTTGGTAATAATAGAAGTGGACATTTATTTTGTTACGTTATTCTGCAGCGTGCATTTAAAAGATATTCAAACAATGTTAAACAATTATCTTTTTCCCGGTTCTTTTCTGATGGCTAATTAGAGTATAAATTGTTCATATCATGAACAATACAGTTGAGTTCATTGAACTTTGTTTCTTCGCTGATGGATAAAGTATTAAAACTTGATTCTTTCAGTAAAGCTGTTTTGTGACGCTCCTTGTTTTTTCAAATGTTACAAGTTGTACTATAAATGTTCTAAGCTGCGAATAAAAATTCAGAGTGAGGTCATCAAAAAGTCTAAATAAATGTATTATAAATAAAGGGCGCAATTTGGCAAGTTCGCCTAGAGCGCAAAAACGGCTCGAGCCGGGCCTGTCTTCGTGATGAATGCTTTGGGCTTCTTGGGTGGATTGTGGGTCTTCATTCTTTGTGGAGTAGATTCTGTGGAGTGCTCGAGCTTCGAGTGCACTTTTTGGACGTTCTTGGGAATGGCGCTGGAGTTTCTGATGTTTCAGAGGAAAGTATTAGTCTCGTGTTTTTAATTTGTACTTATCTCTGTGTTTTTAAGTTGTATTTATCTCTGTGTTTTTAAGTTGTATTTATCTTTGTGCTTTTAATTTGAGTGATAGTGAAGTGGATGGGAAGTACTTTCAATGGAATTGATTGAAAAGCAAATCTGAATTAGAACTACTGATTACACGCCCACAAATGTAGCGTTACGAATCCAATCAACCGATGCACGTCTGAAGCGAATGCGCATCTTGGAGAAAGTGACCTATTCTCTGGATCGGTTAACTCATTCCGAAATTCTCTGTACAAACAATTAGCTGACCATCTCTGCTTATAGTACTGTTATACTTATTACTGTGGTGTGCTATTTAATTTAATTTTACCCACAATGTATTCCGTGTACTAAAGGGTTTCACCCGTTCATTTCAATTAGTAATAATAATAATAATGGTAACTAACAAGGGAAGATTCCGAACACGAAAATTAAAAAAATTCTGAAACTTTGCGAATATGTAGGGAATGTCCTCCTGATTACAACGCAATTTTTGTTTGCTGCCCTAATTTACTCGAAGGGGGTGAAATTAACCCCTGAAAATTCGGTTATTTTCCGATTTTGTGTTATAACTCGCAAACTGTAAGAGATAGAAATCAAGTTTCAAGACAAAAGTTACTTCTTTTAATTAGATCTAACATTTGGTAAAAAAAATTATTTTGCAGTTCACGATTTATAACACAAAATCGGAAATTAACCGAATTTTCAGGGGTCAAATATACCCCCTTAGAGTGAATTTAGGCAGCAAACAAAAATTGGGTTGTAATCAGGAGGAATTTCCCAACATATTCACAAAGTGTCGGAATTTTTTGAATTTCCTGGTTCGGGATCCTCCCTTGCAAGTGCAATGGTTCCTAGTTTAAGAAACTTTTAGAAACACATACCGGCAACATTCCCATTGCCTTCCACCACGAGGGCCATTGATTTGCACGCTCCCAGCGTTAGGCTACGAACCAAATCAAGCGCAATTAAACAGCCATCCACCACTTACTACCCAGCAGCAGGGCAACCAGAGCGCCCCGTCGCAGATTAAGAATCGTAAATCGCGCGGGACAGATTATTTAACAAATAATATTACGTCGCGACGGGGCAGCGATAGGAGTAACGACGTACAGACGGTGGAAACCAGTTAGCAGATACCGAGGAGACCTTACATCCCGACAAGATCGACCTAATGGGAATTTATTGAATCGATGAAACTTTGTTCTCTCCTCTCGCGGGTCCCACGAACGGCCGAGCCGTGTAAGAAACGGCCGGCCAGAGGGAAAGAGAGAAGCAGAGAGCCACAAACGAGCCGCTCCGTCGTGTCGTGCGAGAGGAGCAGCGGTCGAATGCGTAATGTCGGGCTATGAGACTCTCGTTGCGTCGTTGCACAGTGCGTTATGCGTACCCGCGAACGTGCACACGGATCGATACGTTTTTACACAGCGCCGGCAGGTCGCTTATCCTCCGAGCGTTTACATAATCCCTGGGAAATTTATACTCCAGCCTCGATATTCCCGACTCCCTTTCTAAAGAACGCTCGATCGAGGGCGAGCGCCGCGCAGGGTTCGTCGGGAAATGGAATGGAACCGTTTGGCCATTAATCGCGCCGCGAATCGACACGACGCTTGATCTGCTGGCTGTTAGGAAAGCGGAGGTTACGCGTGGGTAGGTACTGGCACGGTGCGTGGAATTAAATGACTGCTTGCGTCGATGGGCCGTGGGGTAGTTGGTTCGCGGGAGTTTTGAGCGGTTGGATGGACGTTGTGATGTTTGAAGGTGCTTGCGATTTGGGTGCAAGGAATGAGGAAACTTTTGGGAGAGGCAGTTCTGTGATGAGTGGCACTTTTGGGTAGATTCATTTGACTGAGGTAGTGCTGGTTTGAAGATGATGGAAAAGGGTTGATGTTGCGTGGATATGTTTGAAATGCCAGGCTTTGGACATAAAGGCAGGCTCTCACTAGGCCTCGCCTCGCCTCGGTTCATTTTATTCTTCCTATGCTTTTCTTATGTATTTTGACAGTTTTACTCACACTGCGCCTCGCCTCGGCGCGACTCCGAGCCGCGGATGCTTCCTCGAGAATATTTTGAGAAAGAGAGGCGGAGTGTGAGACTACTGAATTGCCGACTGCACAGGAGGAGGTTCTTTGAGCATCTGACCAAACACGTGAACCGACCAAGCCCGGATAACTTCAGGTTCGGAAAACTGAGGCGACGCGAGCCTAGATGTGAGTGCGAAAGGACGTTGCGCTAAGCCGAGGCGAGGTGAGGCGAGGCGTAGTGAGAGCCTACCTTTAGAGTGTTTTGATTTATCTAATATAGGGTGGGATAAGGATTTGCGTGTTTCATCAGTGTCCTTTTTTTCGTTGATTTAAGTTCAGAGGTTCGTTGTATGCCGTAGCTGAGTCTTTTCCTGGGAGAAGAGAGTTGCAAGCAATGTTTCGTCAGAAGCTGTGGTTTAGAATTCAATGAAAAATCCTATTACGTCCCGCTTGCCATATGCGGCGCATATGGCTCAACAAGACTGTAATAATATTAGCCGTAGATGGTGGGCATTGCAGTAAAAGTGTTAATTTTCTGTTATTTTCGTTGTACTCGCAGCAACTAAGTTCTTATTGGTAACGTAGCGTGGTGTTGAAATAGTAGAATGCAAAAAATAATGTGCATGTGCGTGTTTCTCGTTGCGATAGTTCCTACTGTCAGCTTAATTCGCGGTTGTGTATTAACCAAAGAATGCAAGTGACAACTCTATACCACGTGGAGCCAACGATTTCAGTGTAAAAAGTAGCCATGCACGCGACTACATTCGAACCACACACGCTTCTTTGAGACTCCATGCTGTTTAACGCATAGGGAGCGAGAGCGCCAATAATTTTAACTAATTCTAAGTATTCGAGTTCAATAGTAATACAAATTAAATTTTTCAATTGCTTGTATAATTTGACCCACTTTCGACAGTCTTATTTATGTGGTTCCATGTGGCGTTTTGGAATCACTAACATCACCAACTCTATCATACTCGATAACAAGTTTCACCAAGTGTAGAAGTTCAATAACTCAACTTAACCCCGTTGCTGAGAACGGTGGTTGGGTTTTCAAATAACGTGACACATACATTTACCATAGAACATAAGTGTATAATTACAGTAAAATGTTAGTAAGTTCAATGCACGCACTTTCGGTAATCTCTCTCTTTCACTCTATGTCTCTTGCGACTGACCGCGACACCCCTCTACACGAGTGAGTGATACCAACTTAAACCTACTTACAAGGGAACACCGCGAACCCGGACTCACCGATTGGAACGCAACTTTGTCGGTTTTTAGAGTAACTCAAAAGAAGAACAACGGTGTGTTTCATTTGGGCCCTATCGCCCTTTAAAGGAGTGAAAACTAACCTCAAAGTCGAATTGGCACCTTCCACTTTTTCGCCCATAACTCTCAAAGTACAGCAGACAGAAAAAAATGTTTTAAACAAAAGTTTAATGGTGCAATAAGCGCTACAAACTTGCGTTAACAAAATTTTGAAAAGAGTTTTTTTCGTCAGTTATATATATTTTTTTAACTCTTTTTCAAAATGTTGTTAACGGAAGTTTGTAGCGCTTATTGCACCATTAAACTTTTGTTTGAAACATTTTTTTCTGTCTGCTGTACTTTGAGAGTTATACGCGAAAAAGTGGAAGTGCCAATTCGGCTTTGAGGTTAGTTTTCACCCGCTTAAAGGACGATAGGGCCGAAATGAAAGACACCGTTGTTCTTGTATTGAATCACTCTAAAAACCCACAAAGTTGCGTTCCAATCGGTGAGTCCGGGTTCGCGGTGTTCCCTTGTTAGCACAAAACCTAAATATCACTAATAAGAACAACTCTACACTATGACTTACGGTACAATAAAAATAACGCCACAAACTATTCGTGGTCACACCTTCTTATGATCACAAATTGGTCACATGCGGTTCACTGCACACCACCGTCATTTTTGAATTAAATAAAGGGTTAAATAATCTAATTCCTTATCTTTTACCCCACTTTTTAAATTCCTACCCTCGCATATGACGTTTAGCAAAACCTCCATGATAAGCAATAACAATTTCGACCAAGTCTACAAGTTTAATAATAACCCAACTTAATGTTTCCAATTGCACATCCAACTTTACCCCACCTTTCAAATTCCTACTCCCTCACATGGCGTTCGACAGAATAATGAATAACAATTTCGTCCAAAAATACAAGTTCATTAATAACCCAATTGCGCGTCAAGTTTTACCCCACTGTTTAAAACTCCTACTCCCATATATGGCATTCGACGGAAACCCTCATCACCAATATTCACCAACTCCATCAGAATCACTAACAATTTTGATCCACTCCAATTACACATGAAATTTACGAAACTTCAAAGCCCCTACTACCGCGCATGCAATTTACCAAGCCTCACAATCGCTAGCCGCCAGTAGCGCACCCAGAGGGGAGGCCACGGGGCCCTGGCACCCCCAAAGAAAATGGAGATTAATGTAATCACGACTGAATTAATTCAAGAGCTTTGTAAAAAGAAAGATACTCGATTTTCACCTAATGAATTTGATCGAATCTCCATTAAAAATATTTGTATCCCTTCGACTCAGCTCCCCCAAGATTAAATCTTGAGTGCGCCACTGCCAGCCACAGAACACCCCCTCCCAAAGGCGGAGCACGGAAACGCGGCTCCAAAGTGTCGTACCAGGGTAAATGCTTCTCGTACAAGCAGCTATCGTAGTCTCGGTTTCATTAGCGGTGCGTTATGCGTTGGCATACCATAGAAGGCGGCTGGTTTCTGTCGATCGGCGAGTAACGAAGTGCGTTAATGCCGCGAGCCCGGCCGCTCATTGTGGGAGCGGCTGAGTTACGGTCAGCCGCGATATCTTTTTACGCGGACACCATCGCTTGTTAACGATAGAAATCCGATCGGTACAATACCATTATTTAGCCGGTATATATATATATACGCCGGGGCCATTAGCGGCAACCCGAGCCTACGGGGCCCGTTCGACGGCTAATGATTTCATTTCGACCTCTCACGCAGGGGAATCGCGAGCCGCTCAATACGTACCTACGACGTTTCATCCATTTCAATCGGGGGACAGGGCTGCGTGCCTGGCATCTGTAAACGTTGACATCGACCTCGTCAACGGGGGAAATATCGTTCGACGGTGAACACGGTGCGTTGGTTACGAAACGCTGGACAAATTGGACCGCGATTAGACGCTGGATCGCGTGGATGTGGGTTAGCTCTGAGTGACCAGTTTGTGGTGTAATCATGTGGAATCGCGTGGATAGATGATTGGGAGTGGTTGCTGGTGGATAATATTGGGAGAGAAGTTGAAATGGATTTTGGCATCGTGGTGATCCAGTTGCTGTTTATACGCGTTGGAGGGGTGAGTTTTGATAGCGAGGTGGGGTTTGGTGTTGGGATATTGGGAGTGGAATGTTTGAAATTGTATGTACTTACAGGTGGTAGGAGCTCGTAGGGTACTTGTGTGGCTGACTTACCTGGAACAGACAGAAATGCAGAATTAGGGTAAACACTTTTTACTGACGAGTTGTAGATTGTAAATGAGTACTTAAATTGTGTATTAAAAGTGATTCAGTGATCAGTAGTTTTCATATTTATTTCGCATTGATATGCTGATAGCCTAGAAGATCTAACTACTTCATAAATCGTGGGTTACTTCATGGGATGTAAGGGTGTAAGGTGTGCTCTTGCGCACCCTCTTCAAATTAACCAATAACGTGCTCTTCCCAAGATCCTGCATATTGGATTTTATTCTAACCAATAGGATTGAATGAATTTGTTAACATTTCGATATGCGTCCGTGCACTTGCATATGCATTCATATACATACATATTTTAATATGGCGGAAATTAGGAATGCGCAGTAAAAGAGCCGCTCAGCGAACACACCTTACTCTGGCAGCATTTAGTGTTGGCATTTTGTGGGCAACTAATTCCCAACTTGGGGATACTGTGGGCCAACCAGAAATGCTACTAGAGTACATCCTTACATCATGGGTTACTTCATACAGTACAGATATAGTTCATTATTTTATCTGAATAAATTGACGTTTTCATGGTGCAAATTTTATTACATTATAAATAATGATATACGCATAAACTCGACAAGCTGATTTACGAGCTAGAAGTAATGCCATTGTTAGATTTATTGCAAGGATATAGTTATTTGCAAACCTGAATACGTACTACCGCGAAATAGAAATTTAGGAAAAAGGGAATGGAAGACATAATTTTCCTTGTGCAACAGTTTTCTTATTTCCCACCAAATAAAATAGCATTGCGAAGCTCATACTTCGATTATTAGTTTCTCCTAAATCAACTTGCATTCTGGCTTTTCGAACCTTTTCTGCCAGGCTCTCAACGAAACAGAAAAATACCTTCAGTAAGAAGTATATATTTTCCACACAGCTAACACATCTCAAACTCCCTTCGACTCTCCCTTCCAAACCACAATACACTCCTACAAACTACAAACCAGCATCTTGTTGTATACCAACGTCATTTAAATCTATATAAAGTATTAGTCAGCGCGTTAGTTTTCCAGATAGCAATAGTAAGCATCCTGAAGTCCTTCTTTTATGACCTTATCCGTACCCTATTACTCATCCTTGAACCTCGATCTCTATGCCTCATCCCTTAACGACCGTTAAACTCAGGACAACCCCCACTTTTCAGCTTACCGAAAACCGTACATATATATATTACACGCAATTCTTCCAGTCAGAAGCACTTGAGCACTTCAGTCCGAATAGTCTGGACACGAGAATCTAGTTCTGAATCTATAATCTAGTATTTATCTGTAATCGTCTTAGTTTCCGTTATTTGTATAAAGTTATTTAATAAAATAAAAGTAATACGAAAAATACGGAATACAACAATCTAATAAAGCTACCCCAGATAAAATCGCCACCAGCATTCAATACCCAATCCCAGACACCTAGTTCCTCACGGAATCATAAATAAATTTAATAAAACCACGAAGAATTAATTCAACTACTCGATCAACAAACGAAATACCCACAATCCAGATGCCGCTCTCCACCAGCACATACCAAGCATCCTTGCAGCAAACCTTAAACTTCCTCGACTCGCCTTTCCAAACCACCATACACTCCTACAAACCAGCTTCTATATTCAATAGAGCTACCACGTAGAAAATCGCCACCAGCATCCAGCATTCGATCCCAGGCATCTCGTTTATCGCCGCACTATGAAAGTTGACCCGGAGGGCCGGAAACGAACGCTTACGACTGGCCGTTCCCCGGATAAGACCCGGCTACGTTCTGACCTTTAATTAGGTAGCGCGGCTCTGCCGGCGGAATTAACGGCTTCCTGGCCTGCTAAATAAATAAAAGAACGCCACATATGCTAGAAGTAGACGACCGTACCGGGGGGATAGAGTCGGTCCCTCCGTGGCCAGAGCGAGAGAAACGGCGCGGCTAAGGAGCAAAGGAGGGAGAGGCATAATCGAGCTTCAGGCCGCTGATTATATGCGAATGCCACGCTCTGTGGCTCAAGCACAACGCGGAGAAGCCTCGCGTGGAAATTCAAACGCGCCCGTGATCCTGCTCCTTCCTTCCTTTCGCGGTAATTAATTGGCCGGCTCTAGGCCTCCGAGAGCTGCACTCGACCGAATTTCAAGCTCGCCAGCGCCGCTTTCGATGGGATCTAATAAATTCGATTCTTAACCGCTGCCACCCCGCGCCCGACAAACCGGCGAATGTTATGTGTATTTTTGTTCGTTAAATTAATCCGTTTCAGCCGTAGAGAGCACGGTTCGTTAAAGGTATCCCGCGAGCGATTCCGAATTAACATTATTCGCCGGCCCGTTAGAACCGCATGACCGTTTTCATAATGATCCAGATAACGCTGCGAATGGACGCCACGTTGCTGCATCGCTGTGCGGTCTTCTGGGTAACGAAGAATAATAGAAGGGGTGCAAGAGGAGGAACGGTAAAGGGAATAGGTAAGGCTTCCATTTAGTAATTTGAAGAACCGGTAATTGAGGAAGGGATTGGAGGCTCGCTGCTTCAGAGGAGGGTGAAAGGAAGCAGAAGTTGGGTTCGACTTCTGCAGCCTGAGTTTAGTGTTGGGTGCACTGATGACCATTGATCGAACGTGTTTTTTAATAAACATGAGGATGCTGCTTGGACTTATCTCAATGGAACCATATATTTTCGTGTAACGTAGCGTTGGAAACAAATTGACTTTGAATTTGCCGCTGCTAATATTCGAACAGAATGACATTTTTCCTCCGGAAACCATCAGCAAAAGTGGTAAAACACATTTTGCTTTCAATACAGAGGCGAAAGAGATTGGCGAAACGTGCGGCGCCGACAGTGGTAGTCAATGGCGCGTGGGCCACTCAGCGTCACCGAATCGCGTCACCGAATCGCGTAACCGCTGTCCGCGCCGCACGTTTTGCCAAACTCTTTCGTCTCTGTATTGAAAGCAAAATGTGTTTTACCACTTCTGCTGACGGTTTCCGGAGGAAAAATATCTTCTGCGTCGCGTGGAGCAGTTAGATTTTCTCCTAGACCTTTAATTTTTGAAATATATAGAAAGATATCTGCAAAAATTGGTGCATTTCGGGTGCCCTTCTCCCTTTGATCGTTATTTAAACGCATTTAAATATTTATAATTCAATAATAACTTATATCGTTGTGTTCGCGAGAGTTCATAGCATAACACAAAAGTGTTCAAAGTTGAAAATATGCATTTTTTTCAAAATCAAATTTCTCGAAAATTGAGGCTGATGGCGACAAACGTTTACGAATTCGTTTTCAGCGTACAAAAATCTAAAAAAAAACGGCTATTGAATATTCCAGATCAGAAAAAAGTTCAATTCTGTCGGACAGTGTAGATCAACACGCAGCAGAGAGTGCAGTAAGATTACTCTGACAATTCAATCTTAATATTTCTGTGTCCTATGACTAAAATTTCGGCTGTATTTATTTGTCTGGGATAGTTCCGGTTTGAAAAGGGATAGAAATGGTTCGTGATAGAAATGGTGCTCTGGGAAGAAGGCATTCAAGCTACATCCAACTCCCCGCAACGCCAAGTTCCTCTACTTTCGATAAATTCTTATGGAGCACGCAGAAGTAAGGCACGGAAATGACTTCTCGAGGAATGTGGAATGCAGGTGGAAGAGTCAGAGAATCGACAACGCCTTCGACATCCTTCTAACAGTGCACCCGTAGCATAGAAGAGAATGCAGGCACGATCAACTTCCGTGACGATGAGGAAGGCTGCCCGTCTTAATAACACGCGCCGACATTTTCTTACCTCCGACTTAGACCTGGCCCATTGCTAACCGTCACGCTGGCGATCCTAATTAAATTGCTCGCTAATTAAGATCGACCTTAATGCACGCTCTCGCGAGTTGCATCGCCTGTCACGAATTTATTCTCGCGCGTGCAGACACCTGATCCGCGTTTCTAGGTCCACGATGAGCCGCGAGCTCTTCAACGAGCTCTTAGGAACGTTAAAAGCGATAAATTGGCGAAACGAGCCTGTCACAAGGCAATACAATAATTTGTACTAGCCTGTGAATTGGAGTTTTAATTGGACTAGTTTGAAAACGGAATGGAATTTTAAAACTTCATACCTGACCGCCTCAAATCTCAATTCTTCAAACATTCTTTTTTTCTCTGCGTCAGCTACTCTTGCAAATAGAGGATCGCCAACCAGAAAAACAGTAATTTTGCTAGGTACCTAATCTCTAGGAACTCTAATATAGGATCCTGCGAAACTAGAAGATGAATATTGAAATGCTAGGAATCGCAAGAAAACTTTCATCATAAAATGAAAGCACAGTGTTCATCGGTACACAGTTCAATAATTTGTGTTTCAACCATTCCTCCTGTAACAACTTATCAAAGCAATTACTGGAGACAAGATTGCCCATCCCGACAAGGGGCATCCTCGAGAAATTTTGTTGGAACGTTAGAGCGGCGTCGGAACAAAAGGACGGCTAATGAAGTAATTTCGACCGCGGAAAGAGATGCCTATCGTTGCTCCGAGCCTCGAAATCTCCCGTTCGCTTTTTAATTATTTAAACGTGCAATTGCACGCGATCGCCGGCACGCACGGGCGGAACGAGGGAATCGTGAAAACATATCGTTACAGCAACAGCTACGCGTACTTAAGCCCTCGCTACGTGCCCCGGATAATTAGATAAAATGATACACACCGCGATGCACACGAGCCAATGTTAACGCCGCCGCCGCGAAACAGTCCTACAAAGGCGTGTTAATTGGACTGTGTCTAATTAAGGGGCACGAGGAGGGTCAGCCCGGGAGACGCGAAACATGAATGATTCATGAAACGTGTGATTGGGGTAAACACGATAATGCCGATTACGGACTCAACTGGAAGCTCGGAAGAAGCGTTTCATTCATAAAAGGATTCTTCTAAGCACCTAATACCTGTGAGGAGAATTTGATAATTTCGTGCCAAGACATTTGCCTAGCGAAGCAATTAGAGGAAATAGAGTTATTGTAAAATGATTAAAACTCTGAAGTTGAAGAAAAAGTTAATTTCTATTAGTTAAATTCTATTTTTGCCATGCAGCATGTATTTTTTTCTTTTACTATTATACAAATACTGTACTGTTAAAAGATGGAAGCACTGAAGGCAGTGTTGTCCATTCATGAAATTCTAACGTCGCACCACGTGGAAACGAATTACTTAACCGGATAATTTTTCCTGCGGAGGAAAACATTTACTTCCAGATTTTATAACAGTTTTTGAGGATGCTGATTTCAAATTTTTGGTCATTGTTGCAAGAACTGAAACTGAGTATCACTTCTGCAAAACCAATATTTCGAGATTTACCTCATTTAGAAGCTTTTGCTGCAATGACCACAATTTTGATATCAGGACCCTCAAGAACTCCTAAAATATCATTTTTACTTTTAATCTACGTAATTTGCGACTGCTTTTTGCATGCTTTGTACGTTTTAAAATACCACCTTCTTTTACAATATATTGACGAATGCAACTTTGCAGAAAAAATTCGATTAGTGTGGTTAATGTTACTGAAAAGCATAGTTTTGTAGTTTTAATTTCCAGCTTAGCTCATGTTAAGGGAAGGTTCCGATCTAAAAATATGGAAAAATCGATTTTTTTATTTCTTTTTACGAATGTTCAACCTTTCAAGAATACATGCCTAAAAGGATTTTTTGAAATTCGAAAAATTCCTGACGTTACAGGCATTTGAGTAGCGGCGAATGCGTGGATAGAACTCGACCACTCGGCGCTCACGTAAATCTTTAACGCGTTTTTTTCGAAACAGTCGATGGGGCAAATATCTCGAGAAGTTGTGATCCGATTCGATTGAGACTTTTTTTATTTTGAAGAACGTGCTTCCGTCCAGTGGAGAAACCTCAAACATTTTAAAATTTTTGAAAATTTGTATTTTTTAAATACGTTGAAAGGACACTAAACATAGGGAAAAAGTGATTTCAAAATTCAAGTGTCGTTATTTTGTCAATATATGTAATTTCTTGTAATTTTTAAAGCTATGTTCATTAGGGATTTTCATCTCCTGTAATAATTTGGCATTGTTTCTTATTTGAGACTAACAGTTTAGATGCTACAAGTCCCACCGTTTTGGATGAATTTTTGGCTCCTCCACTTCAACGAATCCTCAGTGCCATTTGCAATGATTAATTACAGGGAAAAAATATATTTCTATAGTTTAAAACGTCCTTAATACAATGCAAAAAGTCCTACTAAATTGCCTATGGTAGTTGTCCTTTAATTAATTCCCTATGATCCCTTATTTTTATGGGCTCTAAACCGGAACATCTCCTTTATACGATGTCTGGTTCTTAAGGGGTCATTCTACTTTGACCGGCCGAAAAATGAAGCTATTTTTAAAGATTTTTTTTCTGAATTAATACAACATATAATGAAATAAATCTTTTTGAAATTTATTAAGCTACTCTTATATTACACAAAAAAATGTAAAAACATTTTTTCAATTTGTTTAATACGTTTTCTTATAGCGTCAATTTACCACCCACAAAAAAGAGGTATGTTCGTGGCCTAGGTGATTTCCCGGCTCAGGCATATCTGAAATAAAATATTCGAAAGCATTCTTAATCCGTATGAGTGTGGCTATCGCCCAAAAGAATGTTTTCCCGAATGTTCCCTGAGAAAAATCTCGTTTATTTTTCGACCAAAAATTGTTAATTGAGCTATGGGCGTTAGCGACACTCATACAGATTAAGAATCTTTCAAACTTTTTGTTTAAAATGAGCCTGAGCCGGGAAATCGGCTACGCAACGAACATACATACCTCTTTTTTGTAAGTGTCACATTGACGCTATAAAAAACATATTAAACAAATTAAAAAAGAATATATTAATCTTTTTTTGTATAATATAAGAGTAGCTTAATAAATTCCAAAAATATTTATTTCATTATATGTTGTATATATTGAGAAAAAATCTTTAAAAATAGCTTCATATTTCGGCCGATCAAAGTAGAATGACCCCTTAAGTTATGAAGGAAAACACCACCCCGACTCTGACTCGGGGTGGTCCGTTTTGGTAGTCGCGAGTCAGATTCGGGTTAATCCGCAAGCCGGTTGAAATGATACTTCCCTCAATTCAAAGAGCGATTGCACACTTTTGCGTAGCAGTGTACTCTACAAAATACTCTGTGTACATCAGTGTACACAGTATTACATATTGGCGGAACGATCAGACAGAACGCGTCACGGTGCCAGGGGATAAAGATGAAGCGGTTCGAACGTGCACTTGAGGTTCGCTCGTTCGACCTTCCTTCCTTTCGACCCTCTCCTCCCTCGCCGGCACGCTACTCCTCCCCCTTCCTCGGCTGTTGGGGGTCTCCTTCTGCCACGAAAGGAATGAATAGCGTGCGTTCACGGTAAGGTGCTCGTCGTAATGGTGGCACACGCCGTTACCACTACGGGAAAAGAAGAGGAGGAAAAGGCAGCCGGCTCTCTGCGGCTGCGGCGGTGGCGCGCGGCTCTACTTACAATAATTAACATGATTGCCATTATACGTACGTGCGCCAGCGTGCGTCCTAATGGCCAGCCAGCGACCACCGTTGCGAAACCTTGCAGAAACGCCTCGCGGATGCGTCCAGGGTGACCCTCGGTAATCGAATCGGAATGAAATTACGGAGGGGGACGGGATTCTTCGGCTGCCCTTGCCGAGGGCTCCGAGTTGGGCGTGTTTCGATGTTTGCGGGTACACAGACAGTGTACAGAGGGTGAGGTTTTGAACAGTTTGAGGGGGTTTGCTAAGTTTCCTCGTGTATGAAAGTTTAGGCAGTAGATTATAGTGTTCGGAATAGGGTCATCGCGGCCCACAATTATAGGGGAAAATGATTCTTCGGTTGCTCTTGCCGAGGGTACCGAATTGAGCGTTTTCTCATATTTGTGGATACACGAAGGGTAACGTAGTGACCAGTTTGCGAGGGTTTGCTAAGACCTTGTGTGTATGGAAGTTCATGTAGTAGATTGTGGTATTTGGAATAGGGACCATTGTGTTCTGTGTTTATGATACTAGTGCAGGATCGCTATAATTGCTAGAAGTTCTATCAGGATGTGTATAGTGATTGTAGTTTTAAAAAAAGCTTTTGTTAACTAGTTCCTCCATGGTCTACACTTAATATTGACGAGTTAGGAGGTTTCCTCTGTTTAAGGGGACATTCTACTTTCTCGGCCGAGAAATTTGGGACTTTCGGTGATGGTTTTTATAATGAAATAAACACTTAACGTTTTCGAATTTCTGCGGGTATATTCTACCGCTCTTGAAATACAAGAAAAAATCTTTGTTGTTTGTTTATTTCATTTGTTTACATAAATATTTCGCAGTGAAGTTGGCGGCTTCAGAATCTCTGGCGGTTGAAATTTCGGACGACTGGATCATCGGAAATAAAAAAAACAAAAATATTTCTAATTCGCAGGAGTATGGTTATCTCGCTTTCCACGAAAGAACAGTTTTCAACCAAAATTATTAAAATGGCGGTCGATTACAGTTGAAAGTACCGAAAAGGGCATTTCTTTTGTGTTTAATGGATATAAAATGTGGGAAAATATTAAAAAATCTTAAGATATTTTTGGCCAGCGAGATAGCCATACTCCTGCAAATTAAAAATATGTTTGGTTTTTATATTTCCGATGATCCAGTCGTCCGAAATTTCACCCGCCAGCAATTCTGAAAACGCCAACTTCACTGCGAAATATTTAAGTAACCAAGTCAAATAAACAAACAACAATGATTTTTTCTTGTATTTCAAGAGTGGTAAAATATACCCCCCGAAATTCGAAAACGTTAAGTGTGTATTTCATTATAAAAACCATCACCGAAAAGTGGCGGACTTTTCGACCGAGAGAGTAGAATATCCCCTTAAACCCAAACTATACACTTCTGCTTTTGGTCGCACCGATCCGGTTACTAAGGTGTGCAAGTTGGCCTATGTTAAGACACTCAACTTTTTTGAAATTCCACTTACGAGTCATGACCACCAACACAGCGTTCGACTAACTTCCTATTCATATCGTGACAATAATTTGTAAACCTTTGTACATAAAAGGAATCATCCGTATAATAAAGCGAAATAAAGTGAAAATATTAATATCATTCAGAATTGTGTAGAGTAGCTAATATCACACTGTGGACAATTTGTTAAAGAAGATTCTTGTACAGTTTTCATATACTTTTGAAGTTCATAATGACTTGGAGAACGTTTCAAAGTGTGAGAAGTTATGGTCGCACCGCTGCAGGTGCTGATCTGCTAAATGTGTCTGACTATTGGAGCCCCTATTCCCCGTGTTCTTCGACATTCTGCTTGTATCTCACCCTGTGAACGCTCTGCGCAGTTATTATTACAATTATTTCGTGCAGAAATTACTCAGGTCAACCTGAGATTCGTGGGGTTGTACAAATTAGTCGATTCCATTCAAGATTCTTAGGTTACAGTGCTATTATCTCGCCTAAAGGTATTGGAATTTTTCTCTTCTATTATATGTGGCACGAAACAGTTCATTATACCTACAGCGAAGTCTAAAATTAATTATAAGCAGAGGTTCTAAAAGGGAACAAAGAATTTTTTGACATCTTTACAACTGTTATAATTAACCGTAACAACACAACGTTCCACTAATTATAATCCGTCTGCCTAACGTATGCATACGTGTTACTAATTAATGCGTGTAAGAGTTGCGTTTTGTACTTGATGAATTGAAGGAAGTAACGCAATTACGAATTACAAATCGCTGATATGCTTAGCAATGCTAAATAACAAAGATGAACGCCTCAAATAATCGGGCAATAAATTATCTGCTTCTGTTTCGCGCAGTATTGTACCACTTAGCGTTTTTCCAACATGCAATCAGACTTTCATACTGGTAATTGAATCTAATTGAATAAGGCTAAAGCTGAGGAGTATCTGAAGCAGTTTGCCTAATGAACCTGTCGTGCAAACTTTCAAATCAGAGAGGAGGAAACATTGTATCAAAGAATTCTCGATATAGGTACATAAATAACTCACAATATCTTTTCCCTTTTCGAGGAGAGGAGGTCTCTGTACACTGTTTTCAATCAAAACGATTGGAACACTCTAAGAATCGAGAACAGAAAATTACTAAACCTCGAGGCAGTCTTCAAAAACTTCAGCTCAAACAGAAAAGACTTCAATCTTTACTATACACTTGTATACTTAAGGGCTTACATACGTTCTCAGCGCCTAATAATTAATCACTTTTGGGATTTTTTTTCTCGAGCGGTGTGGAATAAATCGAAAATTTTATAATTGTATCTTGTTCTTGGGACGTTTAGTTGTATAAAAAAATTTATTTGACACACTTTTGTCATATATTGCCGTTCGTTTGCTGCGGTTGTAGCAACCTCTGTACCAAGCACGGGGCCACCTTATCAGCATCATAACTTCGCAAATTTACAACCTTTTTTCATAAACTTTGCGTTAATCTATGCAGAATGACATTCTCTAAAAGCCATCGAGCCATTTTTTAAAAATTTTAATTTTGGGTATTTTTTTTACCATTTAAAGATCGAAAATGTAGACGAAAAATCGACTGCTTTCTTCAAAAATGGCATAATTTTCTTATTTTCTAAAAATTCAAAAATTTGGCCCGACGGCTCTTAGAGAATGTCATTCTGGATAGATGAACGCAAAGTTCATTAAAAAAGGTTGTAAATTAGGGATGAGGAAGGAGGCTCCCCGTTTGGTGCAGAGGTTGCTGCAACCGCATAAGACGATCGGCAATATATGACAAAACTGTGTCAAACAATTTTTTTTATATGAATAAAGGTCCCAAGAACAAGATACAATTATAAAATTTTCGATTTACCTCGCACCTCTCGAGGAAAAAAATCCCCAAAGTGATGAAGTATTAGGCGCCAAGAACGTATATAACCCCTTACCTCCACAGTCACACTATTTCCACCAGAAATGCCCCCAAACCTTAACAAACTTCCTGGAAAAATTCCCCGAGAAACACTTGCTCAACACACAGCATCCACCTCCCGCATTACCACTCACAATCAATCCAAACGCCGTCAAGCACCATCAAACCTCCTCAAACCCTCGCGCAACCTTTAAAGATCCAAGAGACCACCATGCCCAATCGGCCATCCATAAGCCGCTGGTATCTAGAAATGACTATTTTTCGCGTCTGAAATATGCCCACGTAATTCCATGAAATCCGACGCGAGTCTCAAGTTGCCGCGCGGCGTACACGCGCGTTAATCTCTCGGCCCCCTTATCTGTCCCCCGGTTGCTGCACCGTCCACCAGGAAGCGGCGCGGGACCGCGGTAGGGGAGGGGGAGGGCGCCAGATAGCGGTTATCCGTCCCTGAAGTAGGTGTATCGGCGAGCACATGGCCGAGAAGGTTGGCAGACACGAGCCATTACCGTGTGGTGGCCGAAGGTAGCGAAGGTAGCGAGTCGGACGGTAATGGTCATTACGAGCACGCTCCGCTGATTGTGCGCCGCCACGGGACCGAGGCGGAGAGGGCATCATCGCCGACCCGGAGACCCGCTCCTCCACACAAGCGACCGCCGCCGCCGCCACCGGTGCTCGTGCTCGAATATTCTTTTATTAAGCTAGGCGAGCTGGCCGCACGGACTAGTTCGTTAGCTAATTTAATGCCAGCCACTGAACGCCGCCGACGCCGTCGCCGTCGGGGGCCTTATATCACTTTAATCGGGCGTACACGGTGCGATGAACCCCGACCCCTTAACCGCGACCGCCTGGCGGAGGCTGCGTGCGAGATTCAGGCGGGGAGCGGGGGGAGGGATCGAGCTGCGGCGTTCGGTGGCACTTGGGGGTTTCAGGAGACTGTGCGGGGGTTCTTGAAGAGACGGGGTGTAAACGATGGCGATGACATGGGAGTTTTCGGTGGAGGATGTTGCGTGGAGGTTTCTGGCGAGTTGGAGTGCGAATGATGGTGGTGATGTGGGAGTCTGGGAGTATTTGCGGCTTGCAAGTGTGTTGCGACTGGCATTGAAAGCCTTGAGAGATTCTCAGTGGTGTGTCTGTATGAGGTTTTGAATAACTTGCTGTGGGAATATTGGTGGATTTTTTAAATTTAGGGGAGAGCTATTGAGAGCCTTGAGAGATTCTCAAAAATAAATTTCAAGCGGGACTTAGGCGTGGTTGCAAGTTGCGAGCTTGGGAAACCTGGTGTATCTCAGGGATTTCCATGTAATCGAAACATGAAGTGGTCCGTGTAAAAGTAGGGGTGGTTTAAGTCATCGTTTTTCAGATTTAAGAGTTGTTTAAAAGATACATGCCATCAAAGATTGCAATTTTTACTTACCTCTGTGATAACAACGTCTATAAATTTTCTATCTGAGAAACTACCACTCGCAATACACTACTTAATTCTTATTCTCTTTTAGTCAACAGGGATTGGTCTTTTTGAATAAATTTATCCAGCCTAGGAAACATACCTACAAAAATTTCAGTCATTTTATCTACAGACGAAATGTGACCTGAGGAAATCGCGTTGCTCCTGAATTCACGGAGTTTATTAAAACCGGCTCTTCAGGGCTCTCAGAATCATCGGTGACAGTGAACGCCCATAACTCTTCCTGTAATCGTTACGGTTCCACCCGTTAAACGATTATAAACCACATAACGTTCGTTAGAGAATTTAATGCCAGAGGGTACGTACACTTGCCACCTATATCACTTTAACGCACTGCCGTGAAGTTCAGAGTTGCACCAGGTACGATGAACTCGTCTGACCAGGGTGCTACACCTCCATAGTCGCATTTAGCCCAGGAGAAATAATCCAAATGTGTATCAATTACGCTATTGTAATATAACAGCCAACAGGCTCCTTCTAACAGAAATTTCTGACACGATGATTCTTAAACTTGGAGTCCAACTCTGCTACTCTCCGGAGTTTCTCAATTCCCACTCAAAAGCAATAAAAATCTCCTAGGCTTCAAACTTCCAATTAGAAATATCGATTGAAGAACTTGCAGCAAGAGGGGTGCAACTCCATCTTTACCAGTTTCGAATAAAATGGAAAAAACTGTTTATAAAATTATTGCAACGACATGACATTAAAAGGGGAACACTAAGTGAAAAATATACATTTTCACATAATAAGTAGTAGTTATTGAGTTGATAAGTTTTTATTTCTAGTTTTGGCGAATTTTTCAAGTCTGGAGCCAAAGAGTACAAAAATCGGTCGCTTTTTGATAACTATGCACAATGAGGAACACATTTTATTGATTTATTGTTAATCAAATATGGAAAAAATACGTCCACATTTGTTGTAGACATAAAATAATAACGTTACTCTTGCGCCTGATCGTCATCATTATCTATGGAAATATCCTCATCCACAGTCAACACACATTTCAGAGCCTTCTAAAAAGGCTGTTTTTATAAACCTTATGGTGGGATGTACCGTCAAAGACCCAGTTCCCAACCACTTAAGGGGGTATACCCGTTTGAACCCTCGGAAAATGTATACATTTTGTGGATTTTTTTACAAGTCAACGGTTTGATGCAGATTTCCCGTTTTTTAACTATGTTTACATAGTATTATGAACTACTTATAAAAAAAAGTTTCAGTTAAAAAACTATTGTTTTTCGGAAGTTACGGATACATGTCCGAAAGTCTCTCGATTTTAGACGGCTAAACGGTGGCCCTAAAAACTCGCGCTACGTTCAACCAATTTACTTCAAATTTTGCACGCAGAATCATAATAAGATTCCACATCGTCCAACGAAGGCGATTTTGAAAATTTTGAAAAATAAAGAAATGGTGAGAGATCAAAGGTAAAGTTAAATTTTTCTAAGAGAAAAATCCACCTTTTTCCTTTATAAATAATAAACGGGGAATCGAAATAAAAAAAGCCTTCGTTGGACGATGCGGAATCTTATTATGATTCTGCATGCAAAATTGGAAGTGAATTGGTTGAACGTAGCGCGAGTTTTTAGGGCCACCGTTTAGCCGTCTAAAATCGAGAGACTTTCGGACATGTATCCGTAACTTCCGAAAAACAATAGTTTTTTAACTGAAACTTTTTTTATAAGTAGTTCATAATACTATGTAAACATAGTTAAAAAACGGGAAATCTGCATCAAACCGTTGACTTGTAAAAAAATCCACAAAATGTATACATTTTCCGAGGGTTCAAACGGGTATACCCCCTTAAGAGTAACTACCGCGGGTTTCTAAACGTGTAAAGGGAAAACTTAACCAAATTTAAAAGATTTTTCGTTACTTCAGTAAATCTATGTTTCATCTGTACTTTAGTATTAAAAAAAGTGCACACATAATAATAATAATTTTGCGTGTAAATTTCAAAATTCTTCATAATCATTTACTAATTTCTTAGAACAAATTTCTATCATAATAAGCTTATTATTCGTTTATTTTCCTAAACTGATCAGGAATTGGGTCCTGATCAGGAACTGGGTCCTTGACAGTAGTTGCGCGTTCGTATTGCACGAAACAGTAATGGGTGCAGGTTCAAAATTTGCAATAAATCGCACACTTATTATCGGATTTGCATCAAACTGGCGCCAACCATGTAGATTTTTTTTACGAATATCACACGTCATAACTAAAAAACTCTCAAAAGTGGAGTTGCGCCCCTCTTGCTGCGAGGTCTTCAATTATTTTCTTGCTCTCCAGGAGCAAGCTGACTGAGACTAACAATACCTAACGACGAACATATAACAATACGAACTCAATCTGGGTAACACCGAAACACTCGAATCCCCGTCATCAAATCAAATGACAATTCTCTCCGACTAGACACCCTAAGGGCTAGGCTACACATACGACTGTAAGTCGTACGACGGTCGTGTCGTTTATGCCAGGGCCTACATAACATATGGAAACGCGCAGACAGAGAGGACAGGGCAACGATCAGTCGTTCAGTCGGCGGGCACCTGCGACTGCTTCAGATTTTTAAGTCCGCCGACTGTTACAGGATTTGCGCACGACTGTCGTACGAGTTAAGGGGGGAGCCTGGTGTAGCGGATCGAAGAAATCGATTTTTTTTTTGCATAAATCAATAGTTGAACATCACGACAATATGTTCCGAAAACCGCAAAACAAAATTTGAAAAATTAAAGCGGATATAGCCGGTTTTGCTACGGAGCGCCAGGCTACCACAAAACTTTAAATGCGTTTTTCTCGAAACGACAGTTTCACACTTTGCGGGGAATGTAACTAAAAAAATATTCAACCAATCGACTTGGCCTTGTGCACGGATATTTGTGAACATTTTCTTCATAGTACTAAGTTATTAGTATAATGATATTGTTTAAACAAATAACTTTTTCTTAGACATTTAAGGCAAAATTTCGTTGGAAACAGTGAACTTTTTATTCAAGAGGCCGCCATTTGTTCACTTTGCATCTTTTAAGTTTCAAATTTCTTCATTCTGTGCGTACACTCATAAACTAAAAGAAAATTGTTCGATTTTTGGTTTCAGATGAAACCAAAAGACGCTACGTTGCCCGCAGTGCAATAATTGCGTCGCCAACGGACTGGGCATAACTTTGTTATTTGCCGCTCTTTTTTAATATTTTTTTTTTGTTATATACCTTAACCTGTTAATACAATATCCTGAAAGTTTCAGAAAGATCTATCAAATACTTTCTTAAAAAAAAAATCCCGAAAAATGCCTCGATTTTCATTTAGTTACACCAGGCTCCCCCCTTAAAGTCTTATGTGTAGCCTAGCCCTAAGGCAGGTACCTTCTGAACAGTGGATCCCTTCTACACTGACCCCAGACACCACCACCGTTGAATACCGCGCGATCACTCCAGGAGCCTCGCGTTTCTTCGCCGAAAAAGTGGACCAGAACGATCATCGAGATCGTCTAGATTTCCGCGCGACCATAACGCGGAATTCCAGAGCGACCTCGCGTGGCGTCGAGGATCAGGCATTCCTCCGGAGACCCCCGTGGAGTCCAAGAGGCGCAGGTGGCGTGGCACGTTCTAAACCTCGCTAAGCGGACGACCAAAGTAGAAGGGAGCAGCAGCCTCGGTAATTACGGGCCAATATGCAATCGGGCCGCAGTATGCACGCTTAAGGCCGCGGAAGCCGAGGCTGATCACGAGATAGGCGTATTATGGATACCAGTTTCGCCAACGAACCTCCTCCTCCGGCCACCTCTCCCCCTGCCCCCTCTCGCTTGAATGATTAATACGCTCCCGGGTGCTCGTAACACCTGATCTGTCCCAGGCTGAAATTACGCTGCACCCTGATACTTGGCAGCTCCTCTCTGGCTGGTATGCGCGCACGTTCGGAGGACACCCGGAAGATCGAGATCGACCTCCGATCGTTGAACCCTGAAAGGTCGATCGGCGCGCCGCTTCCAAAGAGAGGACGCGGCTCGTCCCTCTGTGGGTGCTGCGGATGCTGCAGGCGGTGATAATGGGTTTAGGTATCGTTTAAGCGCAGCCCGTGCACTCGGTGGTCTCAGCGTGCACGGGCTCATGACTGTGCACGTGTTTTGTGGCGACGCGGGCCCAGAGGCTGATTATTGTTCGCGCCCACGACGAGTTGCGATCATAGCTGAATAATTCAACCCCCCTCCAACGCTGGTGGCGTTCTGGCAGCAAATGTGTGTACTCTGTCGTGACTGACACGCAAAATCTGAACATTTTTATTACGATGAAGCTATAGTAGATATAGAAAAATCGTTATAAAGAAAATTTAATGGTTTTTATGCTGTATAAAACTATGTAATTCAATTGTTTGAAATTTGTTGGGGGAAACATTTTCATGTTTAAATTACAAATTTTAAACAATTCGATTGCACTGTTTTATGGAGCATAAAGAGACGTTAAGTTTTCATTGTGAGCATTTTTTTTTATCTATTATAGTTTTTAAGATAGGTGTACAGGGACGTAGGAAATCACACATTTACTATTAAGGGGTGTTTTCAACCCGGAGAAACGAAAAATTGTCTGATACTTCTATTCAGGCCCTCTACAAACCCGCGCAGTTTAAAAACAATCGGAGTGTTCAGCTAACCGAACATTCCAAGTAAATTCACTCTAAAAGGGTGAAATCAGCCCTTCAAGTTATCGCGTTTTTCCTTTCTTTAATATAACTTAATTTTTCTTTCGGCAGTGGAATAGAGCATGCAAAACTGAACAGTTCTTATATTCAATTTTTTTCAGTCTCGCACCGTCACAATATTGCATTAAGAAAAGCTTCGCTTTGCTTTCAGAAATTATTAAAAGGTGCCCCGGTATTTTCGGAAAGTGGCTAACTTGAAATTCCGAGAAACAAACTTCTACCTGGGGTATCAACTATGAAACAGATAATTCTGCGCTTTATTTCACCACCATACACGTCCCTTTACCTCTCCACAAAGTCCTTAACCCCGAATCGACAAAAACCCTGATAGTTTGAAGGTAAAACCTAGAAGCAGACGAACAAGGAGTAAATAGAGCTGCTGTAACGACCCAGTGAAACAGAAGAAACAAATTATTCCACTACTCTCGATTCCACTCCACTCGTGGTTGAAGGGAGCCTTTTGCAGAAACCCCCGAGCAAAGAACGACGACAAAAACGAAACCAGCCTCCGTCTACCTTCCCGTTCTACCATCCCCTCCCTGGGACGGTTAATAAAACACACGTGGGTCTCACAAGGAAGCGAATTAATGATTCCATGGTCCACCCTGTGGGCAGCCACTGGCGATACGCCCACGCACCGCTGGCCACAATGTAAAACGGGCCCAGATGTCGGAAGATATACCGAGTTCGGTCGAGCGCCGCTCTTCCCCTGCGTAATTAATTATCCAGCTGGATATTACCTGTGTCACGAATACGGCACGCCAACATCTCTGTGTCGAAAGCGAATCCATGCACTCAGCGTTGACCCGTTCGTTGCCGGGGTCAGGAAGCAAATCTCTGCTTATCAGGGCCAACTGTATCGCCATTATTTCCTCGCATCAAGATTCTGTGGATTCTGCGGCCCGAGCTGGTAGACTGATGGAACTCCGGGCTAACAGCTTTCTTGGAAGCTTATCTTTCAGCCGCCGGGTAATTACTTGCGAGCAGAAGGAACGAAGGGAATGGAATCCGCCTGAGCTGAGTTCGAGGTTTGCTATGTATGATTTATAATGAAGAACGGCCAACACGTTTTTAATAAACATAATTTAGCGTAGGCGCGATGCGTTATCGCGGTTAAATGTATTATAAGTGGCGCGATAGACAAGATAACGTTATAGTTCTCGTTAGTGCCCGGCCTGGGATGAATTCAAGGATCGTTGGCCAGGGTTGAAGGGGTTCATGAATATTTCAATGTACGGTGGATTTTAATAATGCGCGCCGCCGTGAAGTTTGGCGGAAAGATAAGGAACAATTAGCGGGCAAATAATTTTGGATACAAATGTTGGAAAGGATAAACAGTTCCAATCTTCCGAAGGTTGTGGACGTACGACGTTACTGTAACATCGGTACCATCGAACGAGCCGTGCATAAATATACTAACATTGTTTGGCGTACGCCTGCCAGAGCTGGGTTGATGAATAGCATTTTCTTTGGGGGTATTTATAAATCCAGAATAGAACATAAACGTTTCAGCCAAGAACAAGCAGCGAGTACTTCGCGACTCTATTTTTGAATGTTCCTGTAACTTCCACAGTGGTGAAGCTTAACATTCGCGTGATGTTAAGGTATCAATTTTAGCAAACCTTTGGAATTTGTCAGAAGGTATTGCTGTCTATTGCAAGCTGCATTCGGTTTGAGCACACACCTTAGAAGTTGTTAGTATTGTTTTAGTTAATCAATCGCATTCACTCACTGAACGAAATGCAAACTAGTTAGAATTCCTACGTAATATATTCACCAAGAAGTCACCAATAAACGCCACCGTCCCAACCCAGCACTCGTTAGACCTACAATATTCATAATATTATATTACCATTGTGAGGCACAGTCAAGTCTTGTTAAAAAAAAATACCAATTGTAATACGAAATTACCCACACGTTATTACTCTCATAATTACCAAACATCCAGTTTATAGTCATCTCAGAAGACTAACAATGTTTAAGGGGTTATGGCTAGTCAACTGGCGAAAAAGAACGCAATTTTCGGGATTTTTCTGTGGAATATCTACTGTATATATTTTTTTTAATTTTGTTATAGAAAAACATTAACCCTTAACTGGTATACTGTTTTTGGCAAACGTGACTGGTATACTGGGGTCGTGGCAGACCCCAAATAAAAAAGGACAGAAATTTGTAAAGTCGACACTAGAGCAACCACTATGAATATTTTCTTCTTAGGTAATGTAGAAAATAATAGAAGCGTAGAAAGTTAAACTGTTGTTTTAAAATTAATTAGAAATTCAGTTTACCAACTTAGACAACCGAAAATTGTACATCCAACTTTGGGTGCTTGGGGTCACGAGCGACCCCAGGATACCAGTTAAGGGTTAAAAAACGAACGAATAACAGCCATTCTCGCGGAGCAAGATATTTCGAAAACCGCTGTATCGATTGGCCTAAACTTTTGCAGACTTATTTTATATACAAAGACTAGTAGATTTATTTATTTGAACAAAAACTCTATTTTTAATTAACGAAAAACGAGCAGTTTAGCCATCGAAAAATCGTGGTTTTGCGTTAAACGGCCGCCATTTTCTCAAAAATCAACTTTTCGAAAAACCCTTCGTTCATCTACTGAATTCTACCATATATTAACTGAATCTTTTTGAATTTTTAATTTCAGATGATCCGACTCAGAGAAATCATGCTCCCCGCACAGTGCCTTTATCAAAACAGCTTCCGCGAGAATGATTGTTCTTCATTAATTTGTTAACGTTCTTTTACAACAAAATTACTGAGAGTTGCTATATATATGTACTTTTACAATAAGCGAATAATTATAAAAAATATACAGTAGATATTCCACCAAAAAATCCCGAAAATCGCGTTCTTCTTCGCCAGCTGACTAGGCACAACCCCTTAATTTCATTACACAAGTGCACATTTTTCTCAACATTCCTATACGCCTACGAATCCATATAAACATCTACTCTTCTCCCCACAATGCCAACATATTCTTTAAAAAAAAAGTACCAACACTTTCATTCAAAATCATCCAACACATCACCCAAAAACTCCATCGTAAATCTAACTTCTAAAACTACCAAACATCCACTACAACCACGTCCTAGATCTCCAACCATCCTCATTATACGCGTGCAAACCTTCTTAAAAATTCCCATACACTAATGTCACCAGGTATCGCGTGATCGATCACAGTTAAGAATCATTAAAAAAAAAACGTACCGATAACTCAAATCCACCTCCAACCTCCATCCAACATATCAACCCAAAGGACCATCATAAACCCAACTGCCATGACTACCAAACATCCGCCGCAGCCGCGTCCCAGATCTCCAAGCCAAACTTCATTGTACACGCGCGAACCTTTTTCAATATTCCTGTACGCACACAAACGCGCACCGCTCCCTCCACATCGTCATCGGGTATTGCGTCCACGTAGGTATACCTCGCGGCAGCGCAATGGCAATATAGTGGCGCGGTGCATCGGTATGCGCGGAGCAGTTCCAGGCCCGCGTGCTCGCAAAGAAAATCGAAAGTAAGCCGACGGCAAAGAGGCGGCTCCGTTGTGAACGCGGCCACGTTACTGTATGCAAAGCAGCCGTTTACAGGTAAACCATCCCACGTATGCACTCCCGCGACTACTATAAGCTTATTCGTAACCGTGCACGGGACTGCGCCGCGCTCAAGGGTAAACAGAGGCGGATAAACGGGGTGGTTCTTTTTATCGATACCGTCACCGAGCACCGTGGCCGCTTTTGCTGGCATCGCCGACGCTGGGGCCAGGTGAAAAGGGGGGAGTAAAGGAGGGAACGGGAGTATGAATGGGACTGGGCCTGCGTGGATACACTTTCATGGCTGTTTGACGAGTTTGGTTAGGGGAACGCTGTCTGCGTGGCTCCCGCGGGATATTGTCTCTTCGGCTTTTGACTTCTCCTGCGGCGATGATCGAGGTAGTTCCAATTTAAAATTTCTTCCGAAACAAATTCTTTGCAAATCCGTCTGATGAATCTGTGGGTACTGACTGAACTATAATTGAAACTATCTTAAGGTCTGTACTCTTCAGATGGATTTGATGGAACGACGCTTCCTTTTACAATGCCCACTCTACTCGTTACCAAGACATGCTCCCCATCCCTTGTCATCGTACTAACTACCCTCGTGCTTCCTTCTCCTACGTCGCCCCCCATTTTTATAATTCGCTTCCCTCCGAAATCCGCGCTCTTCCTACCCCCTCCTCTTCCAAATGTTCTTGTAAATCTTTCCTACTGCTTCAGCCGTTAGAATTTTTCTACAAATCATATTTCGCGATCTGGTCGGTTCGTCTTCTCTTCGTTTCTCTTATTTTCTTTTCTGCACTTTTCTTGTAGTTATTTTAAGCCTAGGTTAAGTTCGCGTTTTAGGTTGGGTTGAAGAACAGTACTTGACTGAACCCCGCCTTTGCATTTGTCGTGTTTCTCTCTGTTTTGCTATTTGCTGTGTTTTGTTTGTTTGTTTGTTTGCAATAAAGACGTTTAATAATAATAATAATAATAATTTGTGAAGAATTTGTTTTGAAAGAAACTGTAAATTGAAACCAACTCCTGCGTTAATACTGTTTGTCCGTTTTTATTTGTTTCCAGTGGTCAATTTTTCTTTTGATCGTGACTGTCTCGCGTTTTCAATTTACTCACATTGCTTCAACCGTGTATCGCAAGAAATAAGAGTACACACCTCATTAATATTCTACATCGTTCCTGATGACAATAACGTCGTTCAGAAGTTCATTTACCAGGGACTGGGGGAAGTTGATACGATTTTCAGTTTTCAATTTTTGTTATTTTTTTTTAAATTAATTATATAATAACAAATATGCTAAAATATACTTTGGTCTTCCCTCTTTAATATATTGTAAATGAAAACTTGGGAAAATACATACGAAATAAATGAAAGAATCTTATTTGGATGTAAGCAAAGTGTATTAAGGGGAGGTTCCGGTCTAAAAATCGATTTTTTTTATTTAATTTTTCGAATGTTCAACCTTTTAAGAATACGTGTTTAAAAGGATTTCTTGAAATTCGTGAAATTCTATGGGTACCAGTCAGCCACTCAGGGCTCACGTAAAACTTTAATAAACGCGTTTTTCTCGAAACAGCGTTCTTAAAATTGGTGGAAGCTGTATCTCGAAAAGTTATTATCCGATTCGATCGAGACTTTTTTTATTTTGAAGAATATACTTCTGGCTCCTGGATAGGTCAGTAAAATATACAAAATTGAAAATTTCTAATTTTTAAAGGCGCAGAAATAACGAAAAATATAGAGAAAAAGTGATCTCAAACTTCAAGTGTCGTTATTTTCTCAAAAAATGTAATGTTTTGTAATTTTTACTGCTAAGTCCACGAGCCAGTTTCACGCCCTTTAATAATCTGGCATTGCTTTTTACTACAGACTAATGATTTATGCCCTACAGGTTCCACCGTTTTGGATGAATTTTTCAACGCCTCGACTTTACCGACTCCCCAGTGCCATCTCCAACGATTAATTATAAAACAAAAAAATTATTTCTATAGCTTAAGACATCCTTAATACAATGCAAAAAGTCCCATTAAATTATATGCATCAGTTTTCCTTGAATTAATTCCTAAAGATCGCCTATTTTTATGAATTCTAGACCGTAACAGCCCCTTAACTTGCTCCGGTCTTCCCTCCTAAAAACTTTCCTACAAACACTTGCAAATTCGAAGCTTAAGCGATTATTAGTAAACCCACCACTACCTACAGTCTGTTGTATCCTATTTCCTCGCACTGTATAATCCATTAGCAGCTGGAAATCTATATATAATTATCTATGATTTCGATCAGTGCTAATATTTACTTGACACGCCGCCCCCCACAGTGAACGTTTCCTCGTTACTTCAAACACGAGTGCTGCCCTACATCGAAACACCGTCCGTCGCAGTAGTCGATGCCCGACTAAAACTTCCCCGAGCAACCGCTCGCCTCGTTTCATCGACGCATCGCGAGTGCACAGCGCTGCTGCACCACAGAGCCACCGAAAATAGAGCCAGTCTCGACCCCGACCCGGAACTCTGCGCCGTTAATTCAAGAGCCACCGTTTACGTGCATTAAGGGATCGCACGCTTTAGCGCGGCTGAAGCGCGCGGTCGCGCGAGCACGTGCGTAAACACACGAGGGGGCCGCTTAGGGGGGCGCGTGTGCGTGCGATCGGAACGGTGGTAGCGCACACTTGGCAGTCCAGATTGCGAGATTTCATTCCCTGAACCTGCAATTTGCGAAATTGACGGGGCAATTTGTTTACCGGTAATTGCGATACAATCGGCCGCGGAACTCGTTATGAACGGCTAGAATCGGCGCTGCCACGTGAAGAGCGGATATCGATGGTGGGGGAAGGGAGGGTGGCGGCGGGGGAGGGGGAGGGAGGATCGTTTGGCCAAGTGGCACGCGTGTTAAAACTCCCTGTACGCGAGCTTGGCGCGCGAACGTCGTTCAAACCACCGTTACCGTTACTGTTGGCCTGAACTTCATTTCGGGAATCTCCTCATCTCGACAGCTTCGCCCCAGCACTCGTTATGCTCCTCTTAAGCACGGGGCTTGATTTAATAGAATGAACCCTCTTGATAATAGCCTTTGGGTCAATCGCTGGATCACGCGGTGCGTGTGCAGTTTCGTTCGCGTACGTGTTCCGTAATGTTTGGGGGTATGATTGAAATAAACGGGAGAAGCTTTGCGCTTGTGGTAGTTGAGAGGTTTATGAAGGGCGTAGGGGCCGTTTAGGGTGGTGTTTGATGTTTGTGGTGTTGTGCAGTTTTTGATGGAGCAGATAGGTTCGCGGGGCTTCTGTGTAGTAGGTAATAATGGTTTGAGCTGGAACGGTGGGGGAGTTGGAATATTTTGGGGTGGCACAGCGGTCACTTTGTTGTTGGCGATTGGCACTTTTGATGTGATCGTGTACAGTGGCTCGCAGACATAATCGTACACTATTTAAAATCGCATAGCTTTTTTAAAATTAATCCAAACGACTTGAGTTTTTTTTTAGGAGCTAGAAGAATTAGTTTGCTAAGTGACTAGAAGGATTAGTTTTGAAAAAATGCACTTGGTCGGAATAGCAAAATAAAAATAGTAAAGGTAGTTTTTCAACTTTTTTTCTGAGCCTGTAATGAAAATTAAAAAAAAACTGTTTGTAGATTGAAGTAAGTTGCATACGTGCCTAAAATTTCATGAAAATTGGTTAACGTTGCTCTAAGCTATAAACGCTTAAAGATCGCAGCATAAGGTCGAGAATCGCTGATTTTGGGAATTTCCGGATACGTGGAATTCCGGAATTCGTGGATACATAGAGAAATGTTCAAAAAAACTTCATGCCAAGTGCCAGCTGATTCTATCATTTTATGCACCCTCTACAGGGTCTAATACAAATGGGGGACGAAATTTGGGCCTTTTACCCTATACGTGGTGACTACTAATCAGATATAAAATTTGAGTACGTCACGTGGCTAATCCTCCTGCACTCCCTGTATCAGGGAAATGTGGGGAAGGTTCGTGCAAAGCGAATGAAAACATATGCCTGCGCAATGATTAATCGAAATAAGTGTGCTGTATCTATCAGCCTATCCGAAAAAATACCATCACTTATGGGAGGGTACCATGATGAATTGCAAACTTCGTGGAAGGGTCGGGTACAGGGTGGATCCAACAATAACTCCACACCCTAGACGCTGCTATCTGACAGTAACATGTCACAGTCAGAGGGAGACACTTTGAGCCCTCCTATCCTGAAGAGACTTCTACGGATCTTCAGCCCCCATACGTACACCCTCAAAACACAATTCCCAAACGTCCTTGACTATCTACAACTATCCTCAACCATCAACCATAATTCACAACGACGACACTTTTGTGTCTAGATCAAGTGCCTTTTATGTCTAGCTAGAGCTAGTTGCAGTGTCTTCAGTCTAGCTAGAGCTAGTTGCAGTGTCTTCAGTCTAGCTAGAGCTAGTTGCAGTGTCTTCAGTCTAGCTAGAGCTAGTTGCAGTGTCTTCAGTCTAGCTAGAGCTAGTTGCAGTGTCTTCAGTCTAACTCTAGCTGCAACTCCCGCGACGCTAGGTCGAACTCAGTGTCGCGGACTGCTCCAGGCAGTTTCCAATCTTCCGGAAATATATCTGAGCGTCGTATACACTTGATCTAGACACAAAAGTGTCCTCTCGTAGACGCACCATTAACAACAACCCAGAATCATCCACAATCACCTGCAATATAACCCATAACCATCCTCAACCCGCAAACATCCTCAGTCACCCACAAAAGTCCAGAACCATCCTGAACCATTCCAACCCACCCACAACCGTCCCTATCAGCGCAACAATCATAGCCTAATACCCTACTGCCGACTCACGCTCCCGTCCACCAGGCCCAGGCTCGATCGCCAAGCATCATCGCAGAGGACAAAGTGTAGTTAGCAACCGATATACCGGTTTGCATACTTGGCACCGATCAAACGTCACCGTCCTGCCAGTCCACAGTACCAGCGGGCAGAAAGGGAGAAAGAGATAGAGTTCCTGCCTCGTGTGTACGAGGATCAGAGCAGAAGAATGCCGGTCGGAGATCGTTCCCTGGACCGGGGGTCATCGTCGAAGTCATCGATCAACCTCCAGGGCCGAGGTCAGCCCGCGACCCGGCAGCAGCTGTTCGGTCGGCACGGTCAGTCATCGATCTACGGATCCTGGCGTAGATCACTCGCCTCGATATATACCAACCCACCGCAACGGTTCCGCGAGAAACAAGCCTCCGTGCCCACACGTGCGTGCCGGCACGTGTACGTGAGCGAAGCTGGCCGCGTGTGCGCGCGCCCTGCGAGACGAAAATCGCGCGCGGCCATTATTTATGCGCTCGTAATCTGTCATAACCGGGGGGGAGGGGACACCCCTTATGCAACCTGACAATATCGTTACGGTCTAACGGAAACGCCTACTGGCTCTCTGCTCCTTTCCTCTCTTTCCGCCCGGTTCCCGAGAACGCGACGACAGTTATCAGCCCCTGAATCTGTCGATGAAAAATGCTGTCCCTCGGCCCCCTCTACCCTCCCTCCAGCAACTGGCGGTCTAATGGCTTGATGATACCTTCTGTTCCGCGATTATTAGCTCTCGCGCACAGAGGCTGGGTATTAACTTAATGGTTGCAGTCGGTTCGATCTTTTTCGCCGGGCCCAGTAGTTCGTTCCTACTGTGTCCCGAGGGGTTTGTTTTTTTTTTTGTGTTTCGCTTTGAGACACTAGGAGCGGGGAGGAGTTTTCGAGCGCTATCTGGTCGTGGCGATCGTTTATCCGCTATGTGGCCCCGACTGGTCGATATATTTTGAATTAACACGTCCCGCTCGGGCAGAAAAGTTTCTCCCCGGTATGATTTATCGATCTACCGCCGCTGATCTACCATGCGAGACCGGGGTAAACGGGAACTCGGGGGGAAAAATGACGAGTTTCGGAGCTGAGTCACCGATCGGCCGTTCATTGTGACCCGTTTCCTGCGCTTATAAGTTGATAATATTAACGCGAACTTTCTGCTCGAGGAGGAAGTGAATTGGCACACCGATTCAGTGGACAGGCTTTACAACGTGGACCTATCGTTTACTGCGTAAGTAGTGGGTACAATTAATTGTTGCCCCCACGTGTAATATTTCAAAGTGCTGCGAGTTCTATGAAAAGGGACCTGAGAAATGTGACTGTTCTTTTCAATGCTACAATGGAACAGACAGTGCATTACATTTCGAGGGTAAGGGGGGAAACAGGGAATGTCGCGAAACAGCTTTATCGAGGAAATTAAGTTTTAATACTTTAGTCCACCAGTAAAGAGAAAAGGTTCGATGAATTTCATTTTATTATTAAATAATCACTTGTTTTACCTTCGCGACAGAAACTCGTGCTTAGGCAAAGAGTGGTGACATTCTGTATTTTGTTCCGGTGCAGAGTGCACACTTCCTGTTTTTAACCAGTATATCAAACCTTTAATTTTATCTTACGGTGGTATTTGGAATTTATGACCCTTTGTGATTCTACAGTTGTGTCGACCCAGTTGCCACCAACAAAATATGCTATAAATCGCAAAATCACGAAGAATGGACATTGCCATTCTTTCCCCTACCCTTCATGTATCTATATATATAAAAGAAGTCCTGGCTCATCAACGCCCAGCTCAAACCGTTTAACCTAGAAACGTGAAATTTAGAAGGTGCATTGTTTTCATAACGCAGACACCCACTAGGGAATGATTTTTGGAAATTCCATCCCCGAGGGGTTGAAAGGGGGTAAAATGTATATTCTCGGATTCCTCAAAGTCTTTTAGGCCCGATTAGATATCAACTTGGTTTTCACTTCGAAAGGTTACCCACATAAATGCCTAAAAACCAATTTCAGGACTTTTCCCTAATCAACCCCTAAGGGGATGGTGAAAAGAGGTGAAATGTGTTTTTATGGGATCCTAATATCTTTTACGCCCGAAACAAAGCGCGTATGTACTGTCAGAAAGAAGAGGAAATATTGATTAGACGATGTCACCAGAGTTCACCAGACTTGACTGGCTTTGGCTTGGGAAACGAAGAGGAATTCTCAACCCTTGGACACTTCTGCGGGCAGAGAAATCCCCCTAGTTTAACCCCAATCGCTCACACTCCACCTTCCCATGAAGCCTAGCCGAGAGCGTTGCATTCACAGAATTCTAGCGACCTACTAGCTCAGGTACCTCGAGAGCACACTTTCAGGGAATAATCACCCATGAAGCCAAGCCTCAAAGCCCTGGGAGATCTATTTTAAGACGGCATCCTCTTCCACCTCCTTCTTTATTCTGACAAAAGGTAGTTGCATCTGTATTCAACGTAGTGATTTTTCACATCCAACCTCCTCCGAGCAGGACCCTCCAAGGATTCGTTGATCGAACCAGGGTACGCGAGCCCGAGGTCCTTGCACTCGTAAAAGCAATTCTTCTGCAGCGGCGGGGGTCCCATGAAATTTCACCGCGGTTTTATAATCCGAGAGTCGAACCGCGGGGCAAATAAACGAGTATCGCGCGTGTTGTCGGGCACTTTTATAACAGTGGACTGTAAAGGCGTAAAAAAGGGACGCGAGGGGAATATTGACGACTATCTCCACTGTTCATCGCGGGCACTCGCGGTGATCGCTTGACTCCATCATAAAGTCGTCCCTTTCGCGCCGTCCAAATCTGAAGCTGGACACGTGGAAAGTTCGATGACCAGAATTCTGAGCGATTTCCCAGCTGCGGAGAGACAATGGAGACGTTTTACGCGAGACGCGTATGCGAATCGGACGAAACTCTGCTATCTGTATATTTAATCGAGATTTGGGACGTAATATAACTGTTTCGATGATAGTCTGTTAGATGAACTCTGATACTGAAGAGTTACGATCAAGATTGATCGCTGATGCTTAGCAGTCATCGATTAATATTAAATGTTTACACAGGGCAGAGCCAAATTCTCTGCATGACTGGCAAATCGACAGATAGTGTCGGTTTTTGAAAGGTCCAACTGACGCGCTGCGCCTCAGAGTCTCCTCTATAGCAGCGTTTAAACCAAGCAAGATGGAGTAAGGGTGGGCGGAAAGCATAGTGGGTTCCGAAAGACCACGTCTTGACTCGGTGGAGTCACCGTAAGGAATTTTGCTATTGGGCAGGCCGACACGGTCACGAATTATAAACGTTCGCAACCGTTCGTTTCGCCCCCTGGCAAATCGACATTTCAATTTATAAATGCATATGTTTCGACAGCTACAGTGAATTGGGGAACTTGATTTTCTTTAAGGGGTCATTCTACTTTGAACCGCCGAAAAAATTAAGCTATTTTTAAAGATATTTTTCTCAGTAAATGCAACATATGAGGAAATAAATATTTTCGGTATTTATTAAGCTACTCTTATATTATACAAAAAAAATAAAAAAGAATTTTGCAATTTATTTTAATTGTTTTTTCACAGTGCCAATGTGGCATATAAAAAAAGAGGTATGTATGTTCGTTGCGTAGGCGATTTCCCGGCTCAGGCTTATTTGAAACAAAAAATTCCAAAAGATTCTTAATCTGCATGAGTGTCGCTATAGCCCCTAGCTCAATTAACAATTTTTGTTGAAAAGTAACAGAATGCCGCCGGTTTGAAGGAAAGTTTGACAAAACACCCAAAAGGATGTGTTCTCGGGTGTTTCATGAGAAAAATTTCGGTTATTTCTCGACAAAAATTGTTAATTGAGCTAGGGACTATAGCGACACTCATACAGCTTAAGAATCTTTTGGATTGTTTTGTTTCGGATAAGCTTGAGCCGGGAAATCACCTACGCCACGAACACACCTCGTTTTTTAGGTGCCAAGCAACGGGACAGGCGGGTTGCTCGCAGCTAGGCGCTAAAACGGCTCCCTGAGCACCCCTGATCTAGACGAACAACAGAACAATCGAGAATCCAAGAAGTAGAAAAAAGTATGAAGACAAAAGAAAGCGAAGAAGATTTTGATAGAATCAGATGAATAAGCAATGATTGTTTAACTCATGTATATCAAATGTTTAATAACGATCTGTGTTTTCCTTTATATTTTTCGAAAATGTTTATTTGTGTTCATATTTGTATTTAAATAAGTAAAACAGATGTGTTACAATTTACCCCACATGGTGTTACTTTTTACCCCGAACTGGGGCAGATTGTAACAAAGGTTCAGATTTGTTTAAGGGGAGGTTCTGGTCTAGAGCCCCAAAAAATAGGTGATATTTAGGAATTAATTAAAAGAAAACTACTGTATATAATTTAATGGGACTTGTTGCATTGTTTTAAGGATGTCTTAGATTATAGAAATATATTTTTTGTTTTATAATTAATCATTGCAGACAGCCTTGGGGAGTCGTTAAATTCAAGGCGTCAAAAAATTGATCCAAATCGGTGGGACCTCTGTCTCCAAAAGTTATTATCCGATTCGACTGAAACCTTGTTTATTTTGAAGATTATTCTTTTGGCTAGGGGGAGGGGGGACTAAAAAATTACAAAAATTACAGTTTTTTTAGAAAATAACGACACTTCAAGTTTGAAATCACTTTTCCCTGTATTTTTTGTCCTTTCATCGCCTTTGAAAATTATAAATTTTCAACTGTTTGTAATTTTGTTTAGTTCCCCCCTTGCCAAAAGAATAATCTTCAAAGTAAAAAAAGTTTCAGTCGAATCGGATAATAACTTTTGATGATACAGGTCCCACCGTTTTGAGAACACTGTTTCGAGAAAAACGCATTTGAAGTTCTACATGAGCGCCGGAGTGGACGGTTGTCGCCCATGCATTTGCCGCTACTCAAATGCCTATAACTTGGGGAATTTTACGAATTTCAACAAATCCTTTTAAACACGTTTTCCTAAAAGGTTGAACATTCGAAAAATGAAATAAAAAAAAAATCGACATTTAGACCAGAACCTCCCCTTAAGATGAAGCTAGATGTCTAAGTGTCCCTAATTTTGTCACGTACTTACACTCAATGACTTCACCACATGTGTAAGTAATAAGTCACGCAAATTATTTCCTGATCGAGGAAGACACTTTCAAGAAAAAACTAAAAACTTTTTTGTTACACAATCTGCCCGGTCTCCCCTACCTGTGGATACTGCTCATCGCTAAGAACTGTATAGTTATGTTGTGCTTCGTCCCTAAAGCGGGTAGAGGATCTCGTTCCTCTAGATAAGAATGCCCCCTTGAAGGCGTCGGAGGGGAACATCTATATTATAATAGATGAGTTAGTAACTCGCTACCCAATTTACGTCTTAAACACACTCTGCTAACTAAACTTCATCGAAGACTTCGCTAATAGGCTCAGAACGGAAGCAATTACCTTCCTTTCGTTCCCCTATCCCAGTAATCACAGCATCGCCGCGATTCCGAGAAAATCAGTCCGAAGCAGTGTTTCGAGGCAGGGGGCGATTAGAAAATCGTCGGAAATCCAGCGCGACCGGCACGGCGCGCTGGAAGGTCCGAGGAAAACGTCAGCGTTCATAAATAACGGAAGTGGCTGGCAGAGATTCCGATCGTCTGGCACCATGATGCACACGCCACTTCCCACCGAACGCACACGGATTCCCTTTTATCTGACCCCTTGCACCTGGAATTCTCTATGACGAGTGGTCGAAACGCTTTAAGCACCTCGAATTCCCGTGGTCCTGTCCCGATCCTCGACCCCGCATGAACGAGAAGCACCGAGCCACCACCGAGGGCGAGGATCCGCTTCCACGATTGCGAGAATTCCCCGCGGAATTCCAGAATTCCCCGGCTTCGTCGCCGCCGAGCGCCGAGCCCTGATAAAAGTAATTTCTAATCGCTGATCGTCGTAGATAATGTTCTACAGCGATCGTGACTTTAAGTCCCCGCGTTTAGTCGCACCTTCCATGATTCTTCCTGGAGCCTCTGATTGGTATTCGTAATTGCTGCGCGATTTCAGAGGACGATGCTGGGTCGGAGGGGGGGCTGTTAGGCCTCGAGTGTGCACGCGGAATTAGGAAGTGTCGGAGTGTTGTCCGGATGAAACACGCCGGGAACAGGGCAAACAATATCGCCGATTATATTTGACCGCTGTAAAATATATGCCGGGCTTTATTGCTTATAGTTCTCGCAACGACCGTGCAGTAAAATCGCCCCCCTTTATTGCGGCAATATCTCTCTCAGGACCAACGTACCAATAAATTTGTTGCTGCTAATGATATCGTGCGAGAGGCTTCGAGAGTTGCTGGGTAATTCTGTAACAATCTGTGAAAGTCTCCGTTCATTGGATTAGTTAAAAAGGGAGCGAAGCTGGGTTTTAAATTAAGTTGAATGGAGAGGGTAGCTTGTACGTTTGATGAAGTACGAGTGAATGGTTCCAAATGCGATTACTTTGCTCGCATGTGATATTACAGAAATCCATGTTTGTGAGATTTTGTTGTAGGAAAGGGGGAAAGCAATACTCAAAACGATTGCAGGATAAATATAATTGATACTGTTATATGAACTTGAAGTTCCATACTTGAAATACGCTTTCTCAATCAATATTAAATGTACTCACAACGGTGTTACATAACTTTGTTTGCCTTGGTAAGAGGCAGGTTTTAGGGGTTTTAGTTTTTTTAAATAATTTTTTAAATGCGTTTTCTCGGTAAATATGAACTGTACCCACACGTGTGTCACGTCACTTTTTTCGTCTTGGCAAGAGAGTTTTGACGACTTTGATTTTTTTTAAAAATAATTCTGTATATATAAAATCCAAATCACGACTCATCATGATTTCTATGGAAGCCCTAATGAGTCTAATGCTATGACCATGAAAGGTAGGTAGATTCCTTTTAGCCCCTAGGTTCTCGCTATGAATTTTTTTTAAAAACTTTGAGCTAGCTATATTTATGAATTGGAGGTTCGATGAAAGTATTTAATAGTTTATACACTGCAACGTGTTTTTCTCAATTCCTGATGTTTGCTTATTCTTGACAAGCATATCATTAATAGGGTAAAACGGACCATCAATGTGTTTCTTAAATAAAAGCTGCGAATGAGTTGGCATCACGTGACGTGGGACTAAACGAATGAGTTTCCTTTGTTGCCAAATATTTTTTTTCAACAAAGTCTTTGATTTTCTTATAGTCCAAGATCTACTTAAGACTCCTAGTGAAGTCCCATGTCTTTTTCCCTACGGTTGTTTTCTTATCACACTCCAAAGTTAGGCGTTTCGTTTTGTCCCACTCTCCCCTACTAGGAAACCTAATGAAGCCTATACAAGTATTTCGTGTAACGAAAGCAGTGTTTATACGTATAATTGAATTATAACAAGACATAAATATCATAGCCATAAAAATATAAACACACCTGTCAGAGTAACAGAAACTATTATATCTTTTAAATTCTTTCACTAACATGTATTTATAATAGAACTCTGGTCAAAAGTGGTGCTAAATATACAGCAGAATAATAGAACGAAAAAGAATTTCTAAGTGCACATGCTTTAACTTTGAGTGAAAAGTGCACCCATTATAAAAATTGAGTATCTATGTTCCGAGGGTGAGAACTTTGCAAGAACCTGGGGATAAACTGCACCAGCATCCCAGCTTCTTCTTCGACAGAATAACTACGGCGTCACCTTCGTTCATCACAGATGCTGGCCACAGGGACGAAGAACCTGGCAACTTTTTCTGCTCAATTGCCATATAAAGAAGCTGCAATCCACGATGACTGCAGCAAAGATTATGTGTACCCAAGGTGCAGTCATCGATTCCCGAACCTCCCTTTGAAATAAAAAGCAACTCTGCGAAGGTAACGTGGGAGAGCTCAACAATTTTTTGCCACTGTGTACCTTCCTTTATGTTATCGGTCCGCCTGCAGTGAGCAACGTTACCTCTGCAAACTCAATGACGCTAAAAAAAATCGCAATCACGATTGGAACGTGTAACACAACTTTTGGTAATTATTGCGCAGACTGGTACAGGTTCAAACTTGGAAATATTCAATGCAGTTTGTAATTACCGAATACAATTAATTATGGATGTATGAAAATGTCTGTCGATTTTAATCCTCGGTTGTCACACTTATTTTCTCGAACGTAACGTCAAGGACCTAGTTCCTGATCACTTAAGAGTAACTACCGTGGGTTTTTAACCTTTAGAGAGCCGGGGTTTTTTCATTGAAATTGTAAATTTTATTTACTTAAAATTTATGCATATATACCACCAAAATGGTCGGCAAAGTATCCAAATTCTTAGGTGGCCACTGTAGTGGCTAGCCCGACTCTGTAAAGGTTACTCATAAGGCACACTCCATTGCTGGAATGTTGCAGGAGTCTTCCTATGTCCGCCCCTGTGGAACATTCCACGGCAACGCACATGGAACCTTCCTGCAAGCTTCGTGTAACGGAGCGTGCTGTATGGGTAAACGTGTAAAGGGAAAACTTAACCAAATTTAAAAGGTTTTTTGTTATTTCAGTAAATCTATGTTTTATCTCTAATTTGGTATTAAAAAAACTGCACACATAAGAATAATTATTTTATAATTTAACTTTGAAAGTGAAAAATGCAAAGGGAGCAGTTCCTGACCCCCTTCACACGTTTTACTATCAAATTTTTAGCTATCAAATCTTGCGTATAAATTTCAAAATACTTCATAATTATTTAGTAATTTGTTAGAATAAATTTGTATCGCAATAAGCTTATTATTTGCTTGATTTTCCTAAACTGATCAGGAACTGGGTTCTGATCAGAAACTGGGTTCTGATCAGAAACTGGGTCCTTGACGGTAGTTGTTACACTGGGTCGATTTGACGCAAGCCAATTTTCAATCAGCCGCTGTTTAAGAACTATCTGTTAACTTAAGCTGTAAAAATTCTGAGATAAAGTTTGAAGATTTTAGAATATATGTTCATCGTTGAAAATTAACATTGAAAGTATCATCATGTTTAAACAGTAGTGCCATTTTCAAATGATGCCTCAGAGATATTTTACCTCAAAGTCAAATTGTCAGTCATTTTGACCCAGTGTGACAACCCAGAGTTAACGAATGCTCAGGAAGGTTTATTAACTTGGTGTCGCAAAATTGAAACGTTGAGATAGTAGAATTTCTGATTCTGTGATTAATGTCTACATCGCTTAAGTATTGTGTCTGCTAGTAATAGCCATTAAGAGATGTTCTCTATGATCGATAAATGACTGTGTTTATGTTCCCACGAGCCAGAGTGAGTCTCTCTGATTAATCCTGGCGTTTCGAGTAATAATCCATTGATCTATGAATACAGTGAAAGTGCCAGTTTCGAATGAATCCCATTTATTACCGCGCCACGGTGCTCGTTCGATCCAATTACCATCACACGATTCTTCGTGGTGGAGATGGTTAATAAATTCCTGATCGAGATTGCGCACTAGTTACCTTTAGATTATCTATTACGCCTCGTAGCAGTTAAAGTAATTAGCACGTTTTGCTCTGTTTGCAGAAGGGTCCAGTGATGTTGAACGGCGGTTATTGAAAATGCACAGATAAGATAAAGTAACAAGAAGTGTTGGGGACGTTGAATGAGTATTATTTGCTACTAGCTCTGACAGTCAATTGTGATGTGACAGTAGTGGTTTTGGGGTGGGAATAGGATTCCACAGGGTTTAATTATTTTTGCAGGAGTCATACTTCTAGAGTAGAGTGTTCTGCCTATTCATTCTAGTATTTATAGTGTTCTATTTGGTATTATTAATATTTCTAATCTTCCTGGTATCTCCAGTACATTGTGTGGAATTTGTGAGATACTGCTCAGTACTTCTAGTATTCCACCTAGCATTCTTGCCTAATACTTCAAATATTTCTATCTAATATTTCTATTTAATACTTTTCTCTAATATTTCCAGTATTTCTACTCAATGTACAGAATATTCCTACCTAAGTAATATACACCCAATTGATAATTCTACTAATCCTGTTTAAGACTCCCAACTAGCACCCCTAATAGTTTCATTCAATATTTCTAATATACCAGCTTAAAGTTTCAAGAATTTTAACACAGCAATTCCTCTATTTTTTTGCTTAATATTCATATAAGTTTAAGGATTGATTTAAATAATTTCAACATTTGTACACGCTGCATTGCTTCATTGCTTCATTCATCTTCTAGAGCTTCACAAAGATTCAAGCTCATCTAAGAACTCATCGACAAGCGCTACCAGTCCCGTCCCTTAAGCATCATTAAAGCACTACCTAAAAATGACAGCATAATAACGATTTCGTCCGTGTAATCCCATCATCGACCGATTCCTCCACTCATCAATTCCCCCAGACAGGCGGGGAGCATTGTCTCGCAGACAGATCGCGTTCATTTCTCAACCGTTCTGTATTCAACTGAACAGCACAATCGACATCTCAGCTCTTTCGCTGGGGACATTAACCCTCTGGCGATGCAGCACTTTTAACTACGATTACCTGTTTGAAACTGTCATTAACTGTTCGCAAGTTCATACATTCCCTAGCAATTACAGAGTTACTTAACGCTAATGAAGTATAGTGCACGTACGAAGAAGAATTGCCTTCACTTTTCTGGGATAAGATATCCATCCAGGGGATCTAATTAGTAATTACTAGACTACAGACTTGCTTTTCGTTTACAGGTACGACCTTCTTTTCTTAAGACGTCGTTGAGGAAATATCTCAAGGCTGCGCTTTACTAACTACGAAACCAGGAGAGACCGTAACGGGAAGTCCATATACTCAAAGTCAGCCACAAATACTGGGTTGTAGACTCTGAAGTTACAGTGATGTATTAAACGCAATAAGGGACGAAATTAATAGCACCATTAAGTCACTTACAGACCCAATCAAAATCTCAGTCCCCCATTTCCCTATTTTCCTCATTGTCTTGGGCACATACAGTCCCCTTTCGATATTAATACAGTAGGATTCCGTTTATCCGAACTTAAATCCGTCTCATAAATGAAATTTTCTCCTTTGTGTCCTTAAGGAGAGGTTCCGGTCTAAAAATCGATTTTTTATTTCATTTTTCGAATGTTCAAGTTTTTAAGAATATGTGTTTAAAAGGATTTGTTGAAATTCGTAAAATTCCCGAAGTTATAGGCATTTGAGTAGCGGCAGATGCATGGGTGACACCCGGACACTCGGCGCTCACGTGAAACTTTAACGCGTTTTTCTCGAAACAGTGTTCTTACAATCGGTGGAACTTATATCTCGAAAAGTTATCCAATTCGACTGAGAATTTCTTTATTTTGAAGAATATACTTCTGGCTCGTGGAGAAACCAGCAAAGTTGCAGAAAAAAGGAAATTTGTAATTTTTAGAGGCGTTGAAAGGGCGAAAAATATGGGGAAAAAGTGATTTCAAACTTCAAGTGTAGTTATTTTCTAAAAAAATGTTATTTTTTGTCATTTTTACTGCTAAGACCACGAGCGAGTTGCATGCCCTTTAATAATCTGGCATTGTTTTTTATTTCAGACCAATTCGATTATTTGAATGTCCAGAAGAAACCTACAAAGTTTCAGAAAGATTGGTGAAGCAGATTTTGAGAAATCCTGGTCACCGCAATCGAAGAACCCATTTCGGGAAATCGATTGTAATTTTGCAATAAATAAATACTTTTACATCAAAACATAATATAATAAGCTGTTACAGTCTCCCTTATCGGAATACGAAAGCTTGACATAAAACTATGCATGTACACTTTCCGAAATAAATTCCCAAAGAATCATTCTTCTTCTACCCCCTAACTGCGTGTAAACTCTTAAGGGGTCATGCTCAGTCAGGAGGCCGAAAAAAGGGTGGTCTTTGGAAATTTTTTACCCAAAAGCTATAACACATTTCTCGAAAAATCTTTTTTCCTTTCAAGGATTGCATCTAGTACCGTGCATCGTAATTTTTTCATTTAAAAATTAGTATTTGAACGAAGGATTTTTTTATACGATGCTTAGTTTTCTTTTAATTGACGAAAATCAGGCATGATTTATAATAAAAATTGAAACTTTTACTTTAAACCTCAGCCATTTTTTGCCAATATTTCGAAAAATCCTTCGTTCAAATACTAGATAATATAATATAATAAGTAAATTCTTTTGAATTTTTTATTTCAGATGATCGACTTTCGAGCAGCAGTGGTCACCGCAGAAGCCTTTTTTTTAGAGAACCTTCGAGTGAAGGACCATAACTTAGTTATTGATAAATATTTTTAAATAAAAAAATTACGATGCACGGTACTAGATGCAATCCTTAAAAGGAAAAAAGATTTTCTGAGAAATGTGTTATAGGTTTTGAGTAAAAAATTTCCAAAGACCACCCTTTTTTCGGCCTCCTGACTGAGCATCGCCCCTTAAGGGGTCACTCCTGTAATCACACCGCAAAAATCGGCAACATTCAGTTTTTTTTTCTCAGCGAATACAATAAAGAACAATGTCAAACTTTTTTCATTTATTAAGCTACTTCTAATGTATACGGAACAATTTTTTAAATACACTTTTAATTGAGTTTTTTCAATATTATCCGGAGTTCAAAACCGTGCCTTTGAAAAGAAATACCCCCTGGCGGGAGTGATTTAAGCTCACAGACTCATCTGAAACGACAAACCAAGCTGATCCTGAATCGTTATGAGTACCACTATCGCAGGTGCCAGAATTAGCCACCTAAGTCAAAATTTAACAAAAGCGCGCGCATTCAAACTTCAAGTAAGAATGAAAAATTTCAAAACTTGAAGCTCGAATGCGCGCAATTTGGTTAAATTTTGACTTACGTGGCTAATTCTGGCACCCGCGACAGCGGTACCCATAATGATTAAGAACGAGCTTGGTTCTTTGTTTCAGATGAGTCTGTGAGCTGAAATCACTCCCGCCAGGGAGGTATTTCTTTTAAAATTCGCGATTTTTACCTCCAGATAACATTGAAAAGCACAATTAAAAGTGTATTTAAAAAACTGTTCCCTATACATTATAAGTACCTTAATAAATGAAAAAAAATTTGACAATGTTCTTCATTGTATTCACTGAGAAAAAAAACCTGAATGTTGCCGAATTTTGCGGCGTGATTTCAGGAATGACCCCTTAAGTCCCCAAGTACAATGTATACATATAAAAATGCTTCAAACAACCACAAACCCTGTAACGACTGACCAAGATCACCCCCGACGATTCTCGCCCCCAGGAATATCTCCCGAAGTCCTGCCGCGCCGCTGCAGCGGGTCCGAAGCCTCAGATTAGTCAGCGTACCCCCGCAATGCGGACTCCATTACATCCACCCAGCTGGGACAAGTCGCGGGTCCCGTGAAAGCGCCTATCTCCCCGCTGTCTTCATACTTCAGCGCGGCGGCGGGCGTTAAAAGCGTGCATTAACCCGCTCTCTCGGGGCTGCCGCGCGCCGGGCAATATGATATTAATAGGACACGTTCGGTAGCCCCCTCGCCCCCGGTTGTCGAACGAGAAACGATTTAAGCATTTCGCCGCGACTACCGCGGTGCCCCGCAGCCGGGTCGGGCGCGGGGGACCGAGCCTTAGAAGGGGGGCACCGCGCTGGAAAAGGTGGAAGGTGCAGCGCGTGCTGAAAATTACGGCGGCCACCGTCGATGACTAATGAGAAATTCACGCGGCCGCTAATGTACCGTATCGTTATCACCTTCCACGGAACGAGCGAGGTTCAGGCATCCCGGCCGCGATTTACCAGCCGGCCAGGAAGCGGAGAGAGAGGCCCCCACGTCGAATCACGCCGGGTGAAAAACAGTCGTGAGCAGAGAGGAGGGTATCGTCTTGCAGCGGTGCAACGGCGGCAGCCACCGGCTCCCGGCCGCGTCCGTAGCTCGATTATCCGCGATAGCGCTGGATAATTTAAGACGCTCGTTCAGGATATTTGCACGACCGTGAGTTATTCGGACGGGACGACGAGTGCTCGGGCCTGAAGCGGGCGAATCACGGCGGGGAGGGGTCGATTAATTATCGCGTAAATTTTCGGGGACAGTAATGAGCCTGCCAAGTATATGGGAAGACGGAGGCTTTCTGAATGGTGCAAGCTATTTCGTTTCTCATCGGGTTAAGAGGCTTGACGGCCGTGCAGGGGCAAGTGTTTTTAATTGCCGCGCTCGGTCGTTTGGGTAGTGAAATCGTGTTCGTTTTTTGTCCTGCTTTGGTTTAAGGGGAAAGGAGGATTAATCCTTCTGTTGCTTTATAGGGAGATTAGCAAGTGTTTGGTTAGGTCTGGGATCTGTTTATGAGTCGCGAACTGGGTGTCGGATGTATCCACTTGGTGGTGGGCAGGTTGGCAAGAGCTGGCTGGGTTTAATTTGACCCGTGGTCTCGATACTTTTATTTTCGTAGATATTAAAAAGCGAACTGTACGCGTCGGAATAACAATTGCTGTAAGAAAAGAATCACGTTTCTGATTGTAAGTGATACAAAATGATAGAGGGTGTTGGTGTTAAATTAGTAATGCAAGTGCGTGAGGCGCAAAGAAATATAGTAAAGACAAAAAAGCAGTAAGACAAAACGAAGAATAAAATTGTCCCACTTAAAATTTTGTTTTTATATATTTTTTAATTTTTTACATTTCGGTGTCTGTGTTTTACAACAAATTTTTTTCATCATGAATTCTCCACTCAACTGTTTCTTCCAAAACTTTTGAAAGAAATAGGTGTAGCTGAACATTCACAAATTACAATTAATTTTTAACAAACAATTCATTTCTTTTTTTAACAAATTACTATTACTTTTATTAAGTTTCAAGTCGAGTCGGCTTGTGGAAATGGGATAGAATTGTAGAGAATGCCATTTTTCCACCAACATTCTTTAAAATTTTGTGTTCTTATCATAACTATGTACGCCTGCAAATTTGAAGTCGATTGGACTTGCGGAAGTCAGTTACAGTTGAATTACAAGATTTGAACCAAACAAACGGGCAAGAAGAGATATACAGCAGTCATTGTACCACTGTAGAAATTAGAGCTCGACGGGCGCCACTGTAAAAAACTTAAATGTGAACCGATTTCAAAAACCCTTACGGCATTCTATTCAAAATCAGACTCGCTATCGCCTTATCCGCAACGAGTAATTTTGGATCACCCATTTTTTTTTTATGGACAATTACTTATTTTAAGAATATTTTTAGTTTTTTATTTCAGGCGATCACGAGTTCTGCTGGCGCCCGTCAGCAGCTCCAATTTCTACAGTGGTACAATGAATGTTTTCTGTTTGCTCTGCAAATATGTAGTAATAGTAGTGTCCAAAAATCTTTTTTTTACTTTATGTTCTTCAGTTTCTTTTTGTGTAATTCGCGAAATCACGTATTTTTCAAGCGTTTTGACCGAAGTGTACCCTTAAAAACAAACAAGTGTCAGCTTGGATCGTTCAAGAGAGCCCTGCACGCGTTGGTTTCAAATGTGCGAATTGAGCCAGAGGAAAAATTAACGCACTTAAAATACGTTTTTGCGACACTCAAATTTCTCGCGAGGGACCAACGTCACGTACGCATGACATTAACAATTTTGCATTCCACATTCAAAAACAAACGAGCTCTAACTTTTTTCCGATGTTAATATCAGATAGCCTAGCAGACATTCAAAACACGAACATTAACATCGTGAATGGCGCATATTTATAAAAAATGGTCCCTTTCGTACAAAGCAAACTCCGAGCTTGGTTGATTTTCAAAATAAGCCTTCGAAGACTCTGCAATAATACTTCGATGATTTCCAGAAAGTATCGACTTGAAAGCACGCCAAAGCGGTGCACAGACACACGCCCACGCCACGCAAAGTGCTAAGTGACACTGCTGAAAGCTATCACAGCCTGTTGCACGCTATAATTTCCAAATGTGCAGTGACAACGAACGTGTTAATAAAGAAGCGAATCTATTTTTTAGCAAATCCCAATTTCCTTCGTCCCATTTACGTTACCGCCCCTCGCAAAAGCCACCCACGCCACAAGTTACCAAATTGCCATCAGACGGGGAAGCGAAGATCGCAGAGTCTCGTTTAATCGTCGCGAAAGGATTGTCCGTTCTTTGAAATGATTGCAGCTCGGCGAACCGTGTCGTCAAAGGGCGACTGTCGAAGAATGCTACTCCTTTCGGTGGATCGAGGGTGCAGGGGGGCAGGAGCGCGCAGCATGCAACGGATAATCACGATATATTGTCGACGGTTATACGAGAAACGGGCGCGTGATCGTGAACAATTCAAATCCCTATCTCGTGTATGAACACGCGGAACCGTGTTCGGCGCATATTGCTACACGGATTTAATTAATTCGTGATCGGTAGCCCGTGCACTCTGGCGGATTCTTTATTTCTCCCTCCCGTTTGCTGCAGCCACCTTGCAACCGTCCCTCCGAGATTCCTGCGGCGTATATCGGCTGAACGCGGTTTAAAAGTCTTCCGCGCGGAATGCGCATTGATTCCTCGGTGCCGGCGTTACGTAACAGAGCCGGCGATAGAGCACAGAGAGCGGCGTGTCCATTGCGCGCGCACGGTGTCCGTGGTTTCAGGATGAATGTGAGAAGGAGAGAAACAGGGCGGGGAGTTCTAGAAATTGGGAAGCTGTTTGAGGCAGCAATTAATCGAGGGTGCTTTATGTAAGTTCTGAATTTTTGGGGTGAACAATTATTGTTAAGAGGGCTTGAATAGGTTTCGAAAATAAATGTTTCAAAGTGTTATATAAAGGTTCTGACTGAAAGAGTTATGAAGAAACTTTATTCGGAATAATCGTTATAAAGAAGCTAAGTATCAGACTATATAAGTATAAGTTACGGTTCCTATATAGCTTTATAACTTTTATTTTTTAGGTTCTATAACTTTTATTTGTTAGGTTCTATAACTTTTATTTTTTAGGTTCTATAACTTTTATTTGTTAGGTTCTATAACTTTTATTTTTTAGGTTCTATAACTTTTATTTTTTAGGTTCTATAACTTTTATTTTTTAGGTTCTATACCTTTAATTTTTTAGGTTCTATAACTAACTTTTATTTTTTAGGTTCTATAACTTTTATTTTTTAGGTTCTATAACTTTTATTTTTTAGGTTCTGTAGCTTTTATTTTTTAGGTTCTATAACCTTTATTTTTTAGGTTCTATAACTTTTATTTTTTAGGTTCTATAACTTTTATTTTTTAGGTTCTGTAACTTTTATTTGTTAGGTTCTATAACTTTTATTTTTTAGGTTCTATAACTTTTATTTTTTAGGTTCTATAACTTTTTATTTTTAGGTTCTATAACTTTTTATTTTTTAGGTTCTATAACTTTTTATTTTTTAGGTTCTATAACTTTTATTTTTTAGGTTCTATATAAGTTACAAAGCGGTTATAGAACCGATTCTTGTAACGATTGTACAGAATTTTACAGTAAATGAAATCACAACATATTTCAACTATAGATTACTCTGTGTAACCAAATTGTTTAAAAATTATTATAAATAAGTGAGCAAATATATATTATGTACACATTTGTACATACGTATACAAGTGATCCTTGCATACCGCCGAGTGTATACATATACATATGTACAAATGTGTACATAATATATATTTGCTCACTTATTTATAATAATTTTTAAACAATTTGGTTACACAGAGTATTCTATAGTCGTAATATGTTGTGATTTCATTTACTGTAAAATTCTGTACAATCGTTACAAGAATCGGTTCTATAACCGCTTTGTAACTTATATAGAACCTAAAAAATAAAAGTTATAGAACCTAAAAAATAAAAGTTACAGAACCTAAAAAATAAAAGTTATAGAACCTAAAAAATAAAAGTTATAAAACCTAAAAAATAAAAGTTATAGAACCTAAAAAATAAAAGTTACAGAACCTAAAAAATAAAAGTTATAGAACCTAAAAAATAAAAGCTACAGAACCTAAAAAATAAAAGTTATAGAGCTATATAGGAACCGTAACTTATACTTATATAGTCTGATATTTAGGTTCTTTATAACGGTTATTCCGAATAAAGATTCTTCATAACTCTTTCAAGAACCGAAATCTTTATAATAACAGTTTCAAGCCTTGAATGTTAGGGAGAGAATGGCTGAGAGATGAGGAAGTTCTAACTCCATGCTTCTTTCTAATGAATTATTTTATATATTTCACGGGATAATCCCATTAATTACAAATATGACAAAACTCAATTAGAGTCTGACACATTTACACCCCAGCTGAACATTTCGCAATCGACAACGCATCCGTTCGCCGAAAACATTTGAGGAAATCACGAAGGGATCCACGTCACCGAATCGTACTTCGAACTGACGCATAGCACGGTTTATAGGGTCTGCCGTATAATTACAGTGCGAATATCTGTTCCCGTTATAGAGAAATTTTTATTTTTCTATTTTATAAGTTCCATTGCAACTACACTGCATTCCACATTAGAGCATACTCGTTTCGAGCAGGGATACGCTGTTGATTGGTCCACTAACCGACAGGGAAAGTGCTACGACCAATCGCGTGTGCCAGATCCGTGGAAGCTGCGCAGATCGTTCGCAAATTGGTAGGGGCGTTGGTACGCTCTTATATGGAACGCACTTTAGACTTTTAATTTTCAAGAACTTTTACTTTATCAGTTCTCACGGGAACTAATAATATGGAAACATTTTTAAAAAACTTCCACAATCCATGTTTGAAACAGAACCTATTGAAAAGCACCAAAACTCTTTCGAACCCTGCCCTAAACTGCTTCAAATCGATTACGGTTCTCACAAGAAAAACCGAACTGGCGATACTGGCAACTTTCCCTTCCTCCACGCTTCAGAACAAACCACGAAGCTGTCTCAATTTTTCCCTGATCACAACACCGCACATCTATCGAAAGCAAAATTGAAGGGGCTGTGAGTTTTACCCTCTTCCCTTTCAATTTTCCTCGCGACAACAATATAGTTTTCAAATGAATAAAAATATCTAATAGCTCTCAGAGAATATCGTGGTTCCTATCTAAAAATGAAGGAAGGGAAAGTTCCCAGCCCCTTCAGTTTTCCTCTCAAGAACTAAAGTCGATCTTCAGCAGATGAGGGACTCTGATAAGTGTTCCCAAAGGTGTTCGCCATTTATTCAAACGTTCAAGTTTCCCCAGAAAATTTTACGAAAGCACGGTGGCAGAATTTTCTCAACGATTGTGCACCCCAGGCCCAGGGAGAGGGGGAGGAAAATTAGTTCGCGACCTCCCGTTAATTACGAAACGCCACGGCCATTATTCCCCGCGCAGGAGTTGCCGCTTGCAGGCAGGCTGGCGAGCGCGACGTGCACTCCTAGCGAAATGAACTCTATTATGCTGTATTTACTTCTGGATCAGCGGAGTCACGATCGGCCAGCATATTCCGAGCTGTCATCGAGTCACGGCAGGCGCTCTCCGAACGTTTTCACCGTGTTCGATTTATTACATCCGGCTGGTGCACCCGGGACACCTGCATATACATATGTTGCCAGCACGATTTGGTCACGATGGTAAATGTGACGGTGATTGTGATCGCGTTCGTGAGAGCAGCGTTTTTTTTCTCATAATTATGACACGGATAGGGAGCAATCTGAATTATATGGAACCAGCGACTCGGCGGTACAGTGGCACTGTTAACAGCCACTGTTTCGAGTGTTGGTGTTTTTTAATGCAGACATCGTGCAGTAAGGTGAATCTCCCGATTTCTGCTGATTTAAGAAGTTACTCGTCGGAAAGAAGGTGTAAAAAATTTGTTTGCGATCAAAATTTGCAAAGTATTTGAGTAATTCTTTAATAATAAATCGACCAGTCGAAAACTATTTAAGAAAGATATTTCAAGATGTTTTAGCTGCTAGTAATTTGTAATTAAATATAATGCTCTAAATGTCCGCATTTCTGCTCACGAAAATTAGCGATGTAGGTATTTCTACTCACCATTTGTACCAATCTCTGCTCACATAATATGCTGCCTCTTCAGGTTAAAATAAGTTACATCTTTTAGGGAGATGTTTTATAACACGACAGTAAAGCATAAAATAGTGATAAACAAAAAATAAAATGCCTTCGAATGGAAATAGAGGTTAGAGCATATATGGAATTGTGAGATTATGTTACTAAAATTTTGGTGAGTAGAAATGCGGACATGACAGTGATTCACTTGACCCTAAACCTAATCACCTGTTTTCTACTTAAAGTAATTAAAAGTAGTACAAAAATCTAAATCCAGAGCACAATAGGGTATCTGTTTTTGTTATTAAATAAGAACTTTTACTGCAAAAAATATTTTCTGCCCAATTATCGAACACCATAATAGTAACCCTGTTCCTTAGCACAACCAGCTAAAACACGGTCGAAAAATCATGAGTCTCTCGTTTTAAAAGTTTATGCTGCACTTTGTTTAGCCCCAACCTCGTGAACACTTGCATAAGTGTTCAAATAATTTATTATTATTTTGTTGCAACTATGGGATAAACGTAACGCTTATTATAATAAGAAAAATACGAAATGAACAGAAATGGGGACTTGAGCAGAAATTGGGACATTCACCTTAGGTAGTCTTCGAAATAGAGGATTGAAGCGGTTGGAATTGGAACGAGAAGACAGAGTGTGCTTGTGGCTTTCTAGGTAATGTGTGTAGCAGATGTTTGCTTGTCGAGATTGCAGTCAGCTGGGAAATTTTAGTGATAGATTTAGCTTAACCCTCCGTGGTCACACCCTCTTATAGGGTAAACGCACCAATAAATGAACACTTAAGGCTAATGAATGAATTTCACTTTTATAAAATTATGTTTGCAGCGCGATTGATTCCACATGCTGCAAAAATTGTTTGGATGTGAAGTAAGAAATTAAAAGAAGTCTCTGATTAATTAGCTGCTTATTTTAATAACTTATTTTACTCATTTTAATATAAAATGTCCATTCACTGGTACGCGTTCATTTACTGGTACATCCACCCTAATCACAAATGGTCACAAGAGGTTCACTGCACACTAGCGTCATTTTTGAGTAGGCATTCTCGTATTTTGAATTCTTTTAACTTAATTGTACATTCGTAATACACACACAATCATGCTCCTCTAATAGTATTTTCCTAGAAATGTAAATTTGACGAAATCTATAGTTCAGGAAGAGCGTTTTTCCGGGGTTGTGGAAAAAAGCGATATTTCTTTCGCGATAAATTCCCTTTGGAAGTCGTAAAGACGCGACATTTGTACTGGGAAATTGATCTTGGGGTGCGAAACACCCCGCGTGACCACGGACGGTTAAAATTGTCACCCTGGTTATTTTATGTGTTACTAATGTAATTTATCGTTTAGGAAAATTTCATTCCGTTTTAGAAGGTATATTTCTGCTTTGGAATTCTTGTAATAGTAGTAATTAGTTCTTATTGAATCTCTAATTCTAAGTTCAATGAGACATCAATATTCAATCACGCTTCAGAGACATTTCATTTGGCTTATGAATTTGCTAACGTATTGAGAAAAGTGTCACGCATAAACATAAAATAAATTTCCATTACAAGATGAACATTAAATTATATTGTAGGTAAATAGTAACATATACTTTTGGACGCCAGAGTCCAGGTGGGCTCGCTCCGTAAATGAATAAATAAATAAAACTGTTTTTACACATACCTTATTTGTTACAATGGGGATTCTGGAGTTTCTTCCCCACGCAGTTGAAATTCACGAAGCCAAATTCCGGAGAGCGTTGTTTAAACATCAACTCCATATTCATTCCCACACGCGAATAAATTTTTAAATCGTATTTGACAACAATGAGAATTAAATGCGCACTAATATCTACACTTCGCGATAAGATCAGTTTTTTTTTAAATTTATTCGACAGACGGTGGTAGTTAATTGTTCTTATATGAAAATTGATTTTCCTGCACGCCGCGGTATTACAGAATGGGGCTTTTCCTCAGTGTACTACGCACGAGTCGCGAGAAATAAATATTGTGCTGCGGGGGTCTCTACGCTACCGAGGTCGAAATAGGACTGATTGTTCGAGCCTATGCTCGACTGTACGTGGCTGTTATTACGTGCCTCGAAATTGAAAACATATATCCAATGAAGGGTGAATCGGTAAGAATTGGAGGGGAGTGGCTCAGCGGCGAAACTTTAGGCACGAAATTTGATCATTTACCAGTTTATTCGGTATAAAGTAAGGGTAGGAAAGTGCATAGGTTTCGTTATGCTAATAAATACATCTATTTTTCAAGCTTTCATGTCACTTTTCTTCCAAGGAAGTGACCGTAATCTGCAATTATTAGATAACTAAAGTAGACTTCCTATGAACACTACAATGAAAGCAGAAACACATTTCACGCCACGTTAGACTCTGTTGGCTTATATTTATCTAAAATTCCAATTTCCATGAAACAGCCAATTGTGTTCTTCGATTCGATGAATATACAATTATTGTACGCTAGCTTTACTACTCGGCTACGCCCGAAATTTAGATTATATTTATCTAAAATTCCAATTTCCATGAAACAGCCAATTGTGTTCTTCGATTCGATGAATATACAATTATTGTACACTAGCTTTACTACTCGGCTACGCCCGAAATTTAGATTCTGATGTTACAAAGGAATAAATTATTTTTTTAGTTTTTTTTTGTGAAAATAGTCACATTTATCTGGATTAGCCAGGCATAATGAGCTGACGTACATTTCGTGACCGCAGAGTTTACGGTTCGAAAGTTTTTAAGCGACAGACACACACGCACAAACGTGCGATACACTTTCTGTTTTACAGTATAAGATACAGAGAAATAAAATAGCGGCAAATACAGCTGTAACTACGATAAATTTCACGTAACTGCTGCTCCATAATTCTACACATTTTACGGTCCCATAAAAATACACTAATATGTTGCCTGCAATAGGGTAAGGGACCCAAATTACTGACACCTAACCAATTACTGCCACCTTAAGCTGTTTTACTTAAAATAACGAATAAATAAACTATAGTATATAATCTATAGTATAGATTATAGGTTGAATTACATAATTCTTTTTGTGTATGACTTTACAACGTTTATTTATTCGTTATTTGAAGTAAAATAGCTTAAGGAGACAGTAATTGGTTGGGTGCTAGTAATTGGGTCCTTTACCCTAAGCTCCAATAAAAATGAATAGATTTTGAATGACTGTATTACAATCAATACGTTGAATTCTACCTCAACCTCCTAGAATCGCCTTAACGATATTATACCTATCGATATCTCGAAATATCAATAACATTTCAGTCGACAGTGGTTCATCGATAACTTTATTAGTCACACGTCTGTACAGAAGACCTAAAATTCTACGGTGACAAAGAAGATATCATTTCAATACACCAAGTTCACCCACACTAAAGTGCCAATAAAGTATCAATTAAGCGCTTGGAACCTTTTCAATCTGATATAATCCTTAGCGAACGGAGCCAAACGCGTTAGAGGAACATTTTTAATCGAATATAAACCATCATGTTCCACGTCAAGCTTTTTGATACGGAGGAACCCAAAGAAATTACACTGGTGTGGCTTTCAAAGCACCTACCACCTGCCTGGCCTATGTTTCCTTTCCGGATGCGACCTTGAGTAGAAGGCGATCCGAGCGTCCTCTTTATCCGCTTAGCTGGCCTACGTGTCCGCCATCCAGTGCATCGTAGATGCAGCAGACAGATACATTCATCTCTGATAAGGTTTATCTGATGCTTTACCGTTTTGTCCGGAGGCAACGTGAAAGGAAAAGGAGAGACACGAGGAAAGGGGCGGGTTCCTTCTCGCGACAAGCTTAAGAAACCAGCCGCGGTGGAACAACGGAGGAACCGCGTGGGCGAGCCACTACTCTCATTAGGGGAACTGAATTAATCACGCACAAGTGAATTTTGCCAATTTGAACGGGAAGCAGACGGTTCCTTCAATTTTTTACGCACTTCTTTACGACTAAATTGTAACAATTACATTCACAGTCTGTATTGCACCCGCGCACTATACAGGAGAAAGAAAGAAATAAAGAGAAATATAAAATACCTATCGTAATAAATTTATAAAGTAATATAGTAGTGTAAGAAGTCGAGAGCCATTGTCAGTTCAATATCTGCTTTTAACCACTTACCCAACGATTTTCCCCACGAAGTGTTTATTTATGAAGCGTTAAAAATACCGTTCAGAATTCCCTAAACGCTTCTTCTTTTTCTGAATTGGATATGGAGTGCCCTGAATGAACCCCCCAGCGCATGAACACTGCTCATATCATACAAAAATTAACACCCATCACGATTTTTCACCTTTAAATTTACACAGTACTTCTTTAATCAACTAAGTTTTTTTTTAAGTTCTTCATTAAGTTCAAGTACGTATTGTTGTTGTTAATTTCAGAGCGTTGGAGCGGGGCTCGGAGCTGGAGCGCGGAGCAATGGGGTTTTGTCCGGAGCAGCAGTGGAGTCGGAGCAAGGAAAATTTTTACTGCTTCACTGCTCCAAACTTTTTTTTTATTATTTGAATTTTCTTCCATTTTATAAGAGCAGATGAATGAAATGTTTTTAATAAATACCAATTCTCAATTTTTCATCACTGAAAAAATATTATATCGCAGGGCTAGTGTTAAGGAGGCACAGTGCTTCCTTTGCCCGAAAATTAAGCACTTTTTATGAATTTTTTTCAATATGAAAATGAAAAGCTAGAAAGATGGGGTTTATTGCAAATGAAAGATCACTGTTTGAAAGTATTAACAGAATTTTTATTTAAAAAAAAGCAGCTGGACCGGAGCAGGAGCGGAGCTGGAGCAAGTATTTTGATGCCGGAGCGAAGCGAATAAAAAATTAGTCTGCTCCAATCCCCCGGTTAATTTTGTTAGGTGTTCATTCATTGGTCATGCAACTTAAGTGTTCATTCACTGGCCAGATCAGATCTCTAATAATGGAAACACGATATGCACCACAAGTGTGACTCGTTATAAGGCAAAAGGTTAAGTCTGAGCTGAAGTATCACGCAAGAGGACGACTCATGGCAAGACCCCACATGCAAATCGAAACCATCTAAATCCACAAGAAGCTCGAGCAACCAGAGGCCACACACCAAGGAAACCAGTACTGGGATGAAGAAATCCAGGTATCAGAGGTGATCAAGGCGAGGTTGATGCAGCTGGTACGCCAATAAAGGCGTCCAAAGTGTGGAACGAGGATTCGCCATTCTTTACAGCGTGTCGTGGATGAAACTCGCCGTTTTAAAGACGGCAGCGGGAGGGGGTCGTAAATATTTGGACGATAGTGTCCCGATAGCGCGACCCCGGGGTTGCGTGCGGAATGGGAGAGCTGCACGGGCACACCCGAAGGTAGGCGCGACTGCGACGGCCGCACACACCCAGCTACGATCTCGAATTAATCCGCGGAGAGGTTAGCTGCTGGGCGCACCGGTAACTTGACCGTGGCTCGACCGCGAAACCCGTGGAAAACAGAGGGAACAGGGGGGTAGAGGAGCTCGTGGAAGAGGAGAGCCAATGACGAAACATTCTTGCACGCATCCTGTTTGCGGTTGACGAAAACTTTTCGAGCCACGAAATTTCGGGGAATCGCTGTTGACACGGACGAGGACTGTTCAGTCTCTCTGGATTCTTTCTGTGTTCTGGATCTTTTTCATGAAGGTCGGTTGCGGGTCCTGAATGGCGGACTTGGGTTACCCATTCTGGGAGACGCGGCGTGGATTATGGTCTTATGTCGAAGCAGAGGGATTTTCAGACATTCGAGATCTTTGGGGATTCTGGGATTTTAGGAGGATGATTATCGTTGGTGTAGGACAACGTTGCTCAACCCCTGAGGTTCCGCGATACGAAGTTTAGCATTCCGAGAAAAAGTTATCTTACAATAAAATTGAAATATGTAAGAATAGGTTCTGTAATTTCTAGGTGTTCGGGAACCACGGAAAAAGAGGGGCACGGGCGATGGGACTCGAACCCACGATCTTGCAGATAGTGATGGAATCCGAAGCACTTCGAAGCGCTTCGAACATGATTCGAAGCTTAAAACTCTTGAAAGTCTTGAAAGTCTTGAAAGTCTTGAAAGTCTTGAAAGTCTTGAAAGTCTTGAAAGTCTTGAAAGTCTTGAAAGTCTTGAAAGTCTTGAAAGTCTTGAAAGTCTTGAATGTCTTGAAAGTCTTGAAAGTCTTGAAAGTCTTGAAAGTCTTGAATGTCTTGAAAGTCTTGAAAGTCTTGATAAGTCTTGATAAGTCTTGATAAGTATTGATAGGTCTTGATAGTCTTGAATGTCTTGGAAGTCTTGGAAGTCTTGAAAGTTTTGAAAGTCTTGAAAGTCTTGAAAGTCTTGAATGTTTTGAAAGTCTTGAAAGTCTTGAATGTCTTGAAAGTCTTAAATGTCTTGAAAGTCTTGAAAGTCTTGAAAGTCTTAAATGTCTTGAATGTCTTGAAAGTCTTGAAAGTCTTGAAAGTCTTGAAAGTCTTGAATGTCTTGAAAGTCTTGAAAGTCTTGAAAGTCTTGAATGTCTTGAAAGTCTTGAATGTCTTGAAAGTCTTGATAAGTTTTGGAAGTCTTGAATGTCTTGAAAGTCTTGAAAATGAACATCTGGTTGCCAAAAACTAGCCAGGCTGATCGGCCAGATATTCTCGCAGGGTCGCGGTTTAGGACTGTATTGTCCCGCGAGTCGGCGGTGGACGTACATAGTACATACGGGTCCGAAACCTACCAAGACTTTGAAGCAAGACTTTCAAGACGTTCAAGACTTCCGAGACTTTCAAGACTTTCAAGACTTTCAAGACCTATCAAGACTCAAGGCTTATCAAGACTGTCAAGAGTTTTAAGCTTCGAATCATGTTCGAAGTGCTTCGAATTAGTCGCCTGATGTACAAGACAGATTCGAAGCGCTTCGAAGTGCTTCGAATTCCATCACTACTTGCAGATCCTCTACATACTATCCAGCCGCCTTACCAACTCCACCAACGCCGACCCTTCGAGGTCTCTTATTCCGGGCTCCCTCTTGCGAGGTTTCGTGATCCCACAAATATTAAAAATACGTCTATATTGTTCAAAGAAAACTGCACACCTGACTGCAAAATTTGGAACGGCGCGGTATATAAGAAAAAATTGTTGAGGCTAGGGGTTTCGCTAAATTTTAGTGAGTTTGGAAGGGTTCCGTGGCAAGATTTAATTGGGAAATGCTGGTGTAGGAGATTGATGAAATCGTGAATGTGTTTGGTGCTGATGAATGATTGGAATAGTAGTGTAGCTGGTGAATTTAGATGTTAAGGCTCGCCTTCATGGATTTTGCGCATGAAATAACTTACATAGAAGGTTGCATCTATGAAAAGTATGTATGTGCTAACTTTCTTAAGAGTTATTGAAGTATGGAAGCAGAGGTAGTTTTAGTATGCATTAATTCTGCAGTCCTCTTGACATTAATTACAGTTTATAAGTAATATGGTGGAAATCAAAATTATTTCCCTTGTGTACAGTATACCAGTCGGCATATGTAGTACTGATAGAAGTACTAACTCTGAATGCTCAGGGATTTCAAAAAAATATAGTGACTTATTTTAATATTCAGTAAGAAACTGCAGCTAATACCGAATACAACTTGGAAAAAATATTGTGGATTATACTGTCTACTAACATCTGGTCAACATTAGCACACCTCAACCCCCAGTACTATATAATTGCACCTCACAGTGCCTATTAGAATCTGTTCATCCTGAATACCACAATTCCACCCAACTTATGGGAACATCTACTGGAACCTGAGTGCCCCATCCAGAAGAATGACCCACACAAAGCTCCACATACACCCTCAAAAATTCCAAATACAAAAACGTGCAGCCCTTTTAATAACTGATGAAACTATGTGTACGAGACTTTCACGGCAGACTGTACGTACCTTTATCTTACCAAGCTATCCAAAACTGACCAAGTCCCACGTCATAAAAACGTCGAACTTAATACCTTTCACTTTCACGACCATAACATTACCGCTGTCTTAATCACACGCGCACCGCTAATAACGCATTGTTATAGCCCCGGCAATCCGCGTAACCCGATTTTAACGGTTGCAGTTAATACGCCGAGCACACTCATAACCCTTGTACGGCGTGGCATGTTCGTACAATTACCCCGGCACGAACTGAAACCGGTGATCGTTAGTACGTGCTTCGTGCGTTTCGCTCGATAACTGTATAAATCGTGGAACGCGACACTCGCCATTACGACGATTGTTACGCCTGTTCGTAGGACTCGTAACGGTTTAATGACGGTTCATCAACCGTTGGCAGCTTCGTCGCCCCTTCTGCGAGCGTCCAGGCGACACGCGAGGGAGGTTAATTAAAAGGCAGCGGAAAAATGGCCCTTTAAAGAGGAGGGAAACTGGTGGGGAAGAAACGGCATGGAAAACTTGCCAAGAGGATTGGCGTGCCGTTGTTTGGGCAAGGATCGCCTGCGGGGAGCACTTATCGATTTGGAGGGAACGTGCGGGGCAAATCGTCGCTTCCAGCGAAGTCCTGGCGAACGTAATAATCGATCTGACAGAGTTCGTGCTGCTCGTCTCGGGGCGCAACGTGGTAGCAATTTGACGTCTGTCTTCCGAAAAGCCGATCCGTTATTTCGTGCAATTTCGCCGAGGATGTAAGTTGAGCAGCTCCCCGAAGGGGCTCGGCCCGTGGGGTTTACGGTCGCTTAGCGAGACGCCTTGTTGGTTTTAAAGATTCCTGCGAATGAAGTCTTATGAGTATAATTACGCCGGGATGATGAAGTAACAAAAGTGGCGAATTGAGGGGTTCGTATCGGGAGAGCACACCGGGCACGTTATTTGTGGGGTATCGTGGTTAATCCTGTATTATCTTCTTAATGAAAAGGGAAATGCTTTATTAGCGAGCGAAATTACTTTTACCGAATAATCAGCCGTGCTCGATAGCGCCGTATTATAGGACATTGTAAACTTCTGTTGGGCAATGTTCCCTGTGGAGAACAAGCAGGGGTTTCGATGTTGATTTTTTGTTCGCAAGTGGGGATGATTATAGTTGTCGATGTAGGCATTGATGATTTTATAAAGATGTTCAACTTGCTGAGATTTCTACGCGTGTCAACAGTATACGGGGATGTATCTTAAGGGGACATTCCACCCTCTCGGCCGAAAATTCGGCCACTTTTCGGTGATGGCTTTTGTAATGAAATAAACACTTAACGTTTTCGTATTATGAGGGGTATATTCTACCACTCTTGAAATACTTCAAATCGTCATATAGAATGGTATAAGGATCATATCACGCCGGCGTAGAAGATTGCAGATCTCAGGGTGGACTAACCCTGACGACTCACCAAGGCCGATTTAAAAAATGGTCATTTTTAAAGAAACGGCAACACTCTGAAGTCTAAATCAAACGTTCAATTTCCGGACATGAAATCTTGCCTCTTTCTGGCAATAAAAAACAATCTATAAACCAAATAAAAAATCCACCCTGTCAAAAACAGCATTGGTCGATATATTTTAAGAAACTAATTCGCATCTTGCTTTCAGGTAAACTCTGTTTAATTTGGAGTGGGTACCGCAAATCACTGCAGCGAATTGCGCATTTGGGACATTGGCGTACAAAAATGAAGTATTGCAGCCAAAGATGTGACGTAATTAATAAAAAAATTACAGGTGCAATAATGTTAATACTTTCTTTAAAAAAAAATCTACGTTAACGTCAGTTTTCACAGCTCTCCAGGTGAATGTCCTCCCTTAAAAATTCACAGCCAACCCTCGAACTTCGATTCCCATTAACAACGATCCTCAGATCCACCGTTCCTCAGCAATATCTCACTTCCCACCCCGTCACTTCTGGATGATCTATCGAGACAATAATACATCAGCCACCCGACTATTTATAATAATCCCACCGCTCGTAATTCATTCGATTCACAAAGGGCTGGCCTCATAAATATTGAGCGGGGTATCATCGACAAAATCGCGACCAATTGCAACCGTGGGCCCCGTGCTTGCCACTTATTCCTCCCCCCGCGCGCGCGCGCCCCGTGTGCAATCGGGTGCGTGCACTCTGCATACGACCGCGTGCACGCTAGAAGCTCACGAAAGGGACACCCGTATTTCTGGCCGTATCGGTGGATTACGAGGATGTGTGCAAGCTGCGTGCCACGGGGCCCTCTGAGTGGCGTGGCGTGCGAATAGCAGCCCCCCCTATAAATCTTCATTTAGTGGCCACGGTTCGGCCGAACCTTCTCTCCCTTTCTCTCGCAGGACTCGCGAGCTGGAATTTCGTGAAGCACGCCGAACGTTGGATCCTGTTTTCTGGGTTTGCGCCTCGACGCCGATTGGGAGCAGTTGGAAGCTTTCGGGTTGGCTCGAATTAGCTTGACAGCGGGGTACTGAAGTGTTCGAATATTTCAGACGCGAGACTTTCACTAGGAGGCTGCTAACAACTACTAAACTCCCCTGACAAATTAACTCCATTTCCCTAGTTAATAAGTTAATATAATATAGTTGCACACGTGTATAAGGGGGAGCATAAGGAAGGCTTCTCTGGTTTACTTCTGCGGGTGATTTTGTCGATTTCTATCACTGAAACGAGTGTTCTGGAAGAGGAAGCTATTATGTTGAAAGGTAGACTAGATGTGTAATGAAGTTGGAATTTGGACTGTAAAATTTTTTTAAAAAATTTAAATTTAAAACCTAGCAAAGAAGAATGAACTTCTCATTTTCTAAAAAATTCAAGTTAAACTGAATTGTTTACTCCACATATCTAGTCTTTTTATAAAAATTTTAAACATATGATTTCGGCGCACAGTTTCGGTCAATTAAGGATTAAATTTAATTGACCGAAACTGTGCGCCGAAATCATATGTTTAAAATTTTTATAAAAAGACTAGATATGTGGAGTAAACAATTCAGTTTAACTTGAATTTTTTTTAGAAAATGAGAAGTTCATTCTTCTTTACTAGGTTTTAAATTTAAATACACATACGAGAGGTCCTCCTACTAAAGAAATAGCTGAGTTTTAAGTAGGTCACCCTAATTTATCCCATTTTCTCCAATAACTCCAGAAAATACCTGCAGCTAATACTTCCTATCAAAAATCACTCAAACCGAACGTATTCGACAGAATACTACAAAGAATTCAATTAAACGAAAGAAACTTAGCTCCCCAAGCTGAACCAAGAATTTTCGTTCGCTGAATACCGCGAGATGGAATTCCAGGGGCGATGAGAACTCTACTAGCAGCCATTGATCTCGAATAAAAGGAATTAAACCGTGCTGGAATATCTAAATTATATCCTTCGGTAACCCTGAGCGCGGACACGTGCCATTAGCTCCAATCCCGAACGGACATTAGAAATTCACGCAGAATTTCGTAATGCGAACGAGCCGATACATTCGTCGGCATCTTGGCCGGACTTTTTATTTAGCCGGCCGCGCACGGATACCACGAAAGTTTGAAATATCGAGTCGCATGGCGATATTAGATACGGCTAATTGAATACCGGGGGAGTTTTCACGTAACACGGGTTTCCAGGAGGCTCGAGTAATTTATTATGTACTTAACGCTTTTTCGTATGATTGATAATATGCGCGGCTGCCGGCCAGCATTACGCTCCGCCGCGCGATGATTTATCGAGAAATATTTATTATTGCGCAAGCTCGCGTCAGCAGAATTGTGATCCACGCTCGGACAATCCTTTATGGAGGGTGTTTTTAGCGTATCAGTAGCGAAGTCGCTTACGTAACGTTCCCTCGGGAGTTCAGAGACTGGAAAAAAAAGTTCCCCGAATTTATGCAACCAGTTTTCACGGTACCCCGGGTTCACTCGAGGCACGTGTAGAATTTCGTATTTCTAAGAAACCTCGGACTTCCGTGTTACTTCGATTGGAGTTTTTTTTTTAACGATTATGGGATAATTACATGACTGTACAGAGATGATTAACCTCCTGGGTGATTTTCTGTTTTACTGTAAGTACCTCGCAAGTTTGAAGGAAACGTGTACTTTGATTTTACGAGATCACAAGTGGATTTATCTTTAAGGGGGTGCCACCTTGGACGCATGAAAATCATGGGTTTATTTAGGATTTTCTTCATTTAAATAATGAACTCAATAGAACATCTGATTGATGGAATTTACTATGCATCTCTTCAAGACTAAAAAAAATTTAATATCGATTTAACTCGAATAATAGAAAGTATCAGAAACGTTTGTATTTATCGACTTGACACTCCATGGTTTTTAAATTGCAGGCAAAAGCGACGAAGCAGATGAAGAAAATTTAAACGTAGTAAAGTAGAGGAAATTACAGGCTTCGCAATGATACCAAACGAAGCTAATATTGAATTTTTCTGGCTTTAAATGTTCGTGGAACAAAAATGGCACGAGCCTAATATTTAATTTTTTCTGGCTTTAAATGTTCGTGGAACAAAAACGGCACGAGCCTAATATTTGCGAATGTTCAGATTTACAAAGAAATTGTTACGAAATGGCAAAGACTTCGCTGTAAAATCCCTCCCATCGGGAAGATAATCCCCATTCCCTCCGTGAAGCTGCGTTTTCATTTCGAGCACGATACAATGTATTCCCCTTAACTCCTGACCCCGTGGCCACTTAATTTCATCGAGCCTCGGTAATCTCTGGCGCGGGATGATCGATAATTGCGATCAGCAAATCGTACCAACGAGATACCCTCATTGAATACCATTGAAAATTTATTTCTCTTCGTGGCCGGCGAAGTTTTTCTGTTCCTTTTGCGACGGAGCCCGTTAAGGTGTACTGGGTCCGTTTGACAAGTTCGTTCGGGGGTCGAAATCGCGGTCGATCGAAGCTATCGAGTCGCTGTTGTACGACGCGGCTGAGATAACGGAGCGGCCAGTCGTTAATCAGCAATAATTACCGATGGTAGATACGTCATAGCGCTTATGCAGCATCCTACGTTTCGCCTGCATCTGGCAGCGAGAAAGAAAAATCGAACGGGGGCCCATCTCCAAGGCCTCGTTGCAGGCCAGATCGAAAATGAGATGATCCCTTGCCCCGATATTGCTCATCCTTCGGCTCCTCTCGACGGAGCCGAGATTGCTTCCGCTTCAACGCGCCTTGCCAATGGATTCTACTGGTAATTAAAGGCGATTGATATTGTGGCCTTCCACGTCAACCTCGGAGCACATGGGAAACGACAGGGGACAATGGAACGGGGAGAAAATATTAGGCGTCGTGTAATGTGTTTAAGAGCTTGTTAATGTTTAGGTCTACCAACCGCGTTTGTGATTTGTGGAACTTAGGTAGATTATGGAAATGTAGGTACCAATTGAGGCACTGGGAATAAAAACGGACTAACCTACATTGAAAAGAAATAAGCTTTCCTATTTTATATTGTTAGTATAGTTTATTGGAAGAAATTGCTACTAACTCAATTAAGCAGAAATTGTGGGTTAGTTCGGTATTGCTCTCAATGCCTCAATTAATACGAAAATATAGTACTCTTTACGTGGCCACTTGCAACCCTCGTAATCCATGAGTACCAATACGAAAATATAGTGGGGGAGAATGGGGAGAGTTGAACCACGTTTTTTGTTTATCGTTATTTCTCTATGAAAAATTTGTATTCGTTATGTTTTTCGTTTAATAAAATAAAATACAGACGTTCTTTTATCCTTTTGCAAAATCGCTTTGAAATGTAATGCTGTTTAGTTTATATTGTATGGACAATTACTTCAATGCCTCGTTTGGTTCAAGTATCCTCAAATTAATTATAAAAATTCTGCTTGAGGTATTGTGATTACTATTTAACTAAAATAATACTTTTTTTTACATATTTGGCGGCTAAAACGTCTAGAATTCAGAAATTTCGAATTCAAAAATATAAATTTATTACCCTGAACAAATGGTGCCGTTGAAAACCAATATGGCAAATATTCTTACTTTTTCTTTGTTTTTGTTTCATTTTTTAATGCAAACGAATTTTTGTCAGATTTTGCTTTTCCTTGAGCATTTTTTTCTGGGTTAACCGTGGGGATTTGTTTTTCTTTTATAACTTCCCACCACATTTAGACAGCCTGTAAAAAATTCGGATAATCTAAACCAAAGAGTGGTTCAAGTATCACCCCCAACAGTGGTTAATTCAGCCCCACAGATCATAACCAAATTACGAATGTCCCCAAAATAATAAAACATATTCTGAACCGAAAATGTTAGTACGTAAATACCAGAATATGAATATACTTGCGGCAAAAATAAATTAGACGTAATTTAGAACAATTTACCAATGACAACAAACTTTTTTCGACAAATGAAAAGGTCAGGAAATACAGCGGTTTAGGTAACAGAAAAGTTTTAATTCCAAGTACTAAAAGCTACAAACACTCCACGTCTCTACAAACGCATGTGAGGTTAGGTTATGCATAGAACTAACTATATTTAATAAAGGCAGCCGAAGATTGCTACTTAGTAGAAAACGAAATATCCTCAGTGGTTCTACTATTCCCATGGTTCAACTATCCCCGCCCTCACCTACTCTTGACATGGAAATCCACACCCCCTTCACCCATGAGTACCACTAAGAAAATACAGTACTGCACACAAGGTTCTCGTTCATATAGCATCCCATAACCCTCTTCACCTATGAACAGCAAAACGAGAACAGAATACTCCACGCAGGGTCAACGTTGCATCCCATAACTCTTCACCCACAATTACCAATACGAGAACAGCATACTCTATACAAGCTTCGCACAGCACCCAATGACTCCATTCAACGTTAACAGGATTTCCCTTCATTTCCAGGACTTTACCATACCTCCCAGACAAGCAATCTTCCGTCCCATCAATACGCAGCGTTGAAACGCAACGCAGGGTGCTCCCGCACCCCGTTCTGCTCCAGTATCCCGTCCACTTGATATCGTGACGCGGTATTCATCCAGGAGGCACCTTGCCCAGCGCCGCGCTTCTCTATTTGTCTTCCTCGTGCTGTCGGTGAAGGGCCGCGCCCGAGTTCCCTCGCTGCAGTCACTTTTTCAGCCCGATCCTCTTTTTTCCCCCCGAGCTCTCTCTCGGCCGCATTTCTTCGGGCTTCCTCTTTTTGCCACGGCTCTGTGGCCCTCCTCTCGCCTCGTCACCCTCTTCTTCATCCAGTTCCTGGCGACTACCACGGGTCGACGTGATTACTTATGGCCACTCCTGGAAGGGGGAGGAGGGATGTATAAGGTCCCCACTTTAATCCCTCCCCCCCCCCCCAGCCCCTTCCTGATAGAAAGAGATTAGGGCCGTTATAAGACGGACACCAGTTTGTCCAGGCTGATCGATCATCGAGGCGACGACGAGGAGCGAGGCCCGCGATACACTTCGTTCCCTCGCGTTTTATGACGAGGATTACTGTCAGCCGTGGACTGCAATTCCTTCGGGCTGGTTGCTTACTGTAATTATTTAATAGCTTTCTTAGTACTCCCGAGTCGACGTTCATGCTCGTTCCCCAGTGGTCTGCCTCTCAGTCGGACGCTGCTTAAGCTCCTCGCGATGGCAAGTCTATTCTCGGAGAAGAGTCGAGTGTATTGTGCTAGGTCCTGTTTCGTTATTGGCAGATGGCGAGGCAGTTTGATGCACTGTGTTGTCACTGTGGCAAAAGCTCCATGGGTGTAGAATATTCTCTTCTTCCTTGGTTCGGCATCGCCTTCTTCATTGAATATTCTTCTCTATAGAGATGCTGCGCGATCGTGACTTTAAGAAATAGCTTCTACTTCATACAGTCTCGAAATGGCATGGAGGATAGTAGGAGCGACGCGTGATACCTTCACATTTTCGGAACGTTGATATAAATATTCTGATATTCCTCAGTTGTCCCTCAACCCTGGGTTCTCCGAAAAGCTGGCACCTAACTCTTTCACTGTTGTTTCCAAGGACCCTTTAACCAACTTCTCGCAAACTAACTACTCGACCCAAACCTCCTCTCAAGGTTTCAACCGCCATGTTCTTCAACACCTTCTTTAATCAGCTTTCAACTGACCTTCGAACCCTGCAGAATCACCCTTCGACGCACAATCCACCGTGAAATCTTCCGTTTCCCAAAGAGTACCTTCCCTCCAGCCAGGGAGGCTCGCAGCCTCGGGTTTTCCATCTCTAACCGCGGGGACCGTTATCGCGGAGCGGCGAGGTTCAGTAACGATCAGCATTTTCTTACGGCAGGCAGGGAATACACGACAGGCTGACTCACAATCAACGGAAAGCATTTCAGGTATTAGCCCGAACACGTGGCACGTGGACCGTGTCGCTCGATCACGTGGCAAAAAGTTAACTACCACGGCACACCAGTCGCGGGATAACAGGGAGAAAAAGAAGGGGCAAGAAGTCGTCGTTGCAGCCGGCGATGAGGCTCTCTCGGAAGCTATTATACCGGAAGCTGCGAGGCAACGATTATACGAAAGCTGAGGAGACTTTGTGCCGTTTTGTAAGGCACGCTCGCTGATACCCGAGCCTGGGGCATCGCGGAATCCTTCGTTCTTTCAGATACAATGAAACCTGTGTACCTCGACACTTTCCATCAAAATTCGAGGATATTGGACACTGTTTCCTCCAACAGGCGATGAGTAGGCAATTAAGAACCCTGTGAACTTGGAATATTTTATAAATTCTATGGTTGACAAAGAAAATAGTGGAACAAGGCACTTGTCGACCTGCATCGTAGAGCTAACTTCTTCATGAATTTTTAAATGTTTTTGAATTAAAAGATTTCAGTAGGGTCTCAGCAAGTGGTGATCAGATGGCCTTATGTTTAGGGAACGCGATGTGTACGAAGCACCCCTCGGGTAAGCCCTCTGAACTTTGTCATCGCTGAAGACATATGTACGTGATACATCAGACTTGTGTAACCACGGAGGGAATCAATTAAGTTGTTCAAAAACACTTTCCTTTTGCAATCAAATGGCCCACGTGACGCAACGAGCTCGAGCGAATCCATCTGGTGCGAATGCATGACGCTGGAAAAAGGGTAATAGCCGCGTAGCTGTACTATAATTGTCCAAGAGATTGCAACTTTCTCGGAACGAAAAAGGATGTACCGTTCTCATTTGACGATTAGCCGGAGCTGCGGCGTCTAATAGTTTTGAGGAAGCTTATCTGTCACAGGAATTACACGACTGACGGAGATAATCGTAGTAATGGCGCTCTAAACGCTTAAGAAGAATAGGAGCCATTAGGGGGGAAATTGTTTCCCTGATACACGCCGTTTTATGGAAATCTCTGTTGCGACCGGGCACCTTTCAATTATGCTCGCAAGCTGCGCGCGTACTAAATGAAAAGTGATTGACAGTAATACGGGGCCGGCCTGGCGTGCACGCGCGCATGCGCGGGCGCGAGTGACTTAACCTCCAAGCGAGCGAGCGTTGCGTCATGAAAATATTGTGACATTTAAATGCTATAAAAAGTATTTTCCAGCGTATGGAAATGACACGCTGGCGGGTGCAGTTTCTTTTCACGGCGGGAATGAAAATTCTCAATGTTCCGATTGAATATTCAGCCGCGGGAATTTATTCTTCGACGGTAAGACTTTATGGCTGACAGCTTGCGGGGAAATGAAATTAACGGGATCGGCACGTCAGCCTGCTGGGAAATGAAATGAAATCCACTGTTACGGTGCGTTTCCACGGTGTCGTATTTTAAACACCTTATTCGAAATTGCTGAAGTTACTAAGTGTCACTCAAAACGGCTACTGGAGCTGGAAACCCGATGGGGAACTTATACAATACGAGACACTATTTCTTCAATAAATATTCAAATTTATTGCAATGCAAATTAATGTAAAATGTTACTTGCTATTAAGGGGTCTCCAATGTTTGGGATTTTTTTTAAGAGAAACCCTCGAATTATATTAATGGAAAATTTATAAAAAAAGTTTAATTAAAAAAACGGTACCTGAAACTTTGAACGCGTTTTTTTCAAAACGATGTTTTCGAATTGGTTAGCATGGTATTTCAAAAACCAATCACCCGATTTACTTCAAACTTAGTATATATCTTCAGTAGATGTCCCATTCTCATTGTTACTAAAGCGAAGTTGCTTTTTGCAAAATTAGACTTTTGCGACTTAAAAAAGTAGCGATTTTTTGCAGAAATCAATGTCTGTTTTAGACGCTGCCATATTTTTTTTTACTTTTCAGTGTTTCTCACTTAATCTAGTTCAAACGATAGTCACACTCATACAGATTACACAATTTTTCCAAATTTCTATTTCAGACAACTACAACGGCTGATTTTACGCTAACCATGCGCATATGATTTTTGCAAGGCGCTCTATTGGAGGCACTATAACTCCGGATATAACCACTATTTTTGCATACAATTTTTTCTTCAAATTCTCTAAAGATTGACAAATAAAGCCACGAAGCTGGAAGCAAATAAATTTAATGGTTTTGTTTAAAAAAATTCCCAAATTTCGCATCATTTTTCGTCCGTCAAGGTAGGGAGACCATTAAAACTGTATCGCCTCTCAGAATAATTGTAAACCAAATACAACACAATTAGACATTTATTATAATTTCGTTTTTCATTACTGTAAAAAATAGAACAATTACTTTCTAGTCTCTGTAAGCATTCTAATTGCTCCTTGTGATTATCAGGCAAGAAAGCAGCATCGCAGTCTCTTACAAAATTTAATCCTGCGAAATATTCGCCGGAGGTAAGAACTGCCCAAAGAAACCGATCTCTCGATGACGTTCCGTAATCTCTGTTCTATTTTCGGAGCAAGGAACGGGCGCAGACGTCCAGGTACGTGTGCTTCCACGAAAATCTCGTGGCAAGTGGTTCAACGATCTCGCCTTCCCCCGAAATCGCTAAGGCCTGATCGAGAAGAGAAAGTGAACAAGACGGGCGCAACGAGATAAGAGCCCACCGACCAGAACCTTTGACGCGGTGAGCCTAATTGCGATCTCTCGATCGCGACCGTCGCCAAACAAGGAAGTCGCCGCTGTCTTATTGCCTGGCAATGCCCTGGCCTGACCCCCTAATACATGCACGTACACGCGTCCCTTGTAGAAACAATCCTGCGACCACAATTTCCACCGATCTTTGCGACCCAGAGCTGGCAACACGAGATACCCTGCTCTAATATTGTTCAACCGCTTAGTTGAGGAATAGTCCCAAAATTGCGCTACAGTAAAATCTAAAATACGCGTTCTTTCGTTTCATATTACTGAGAATTTGTGTATAAGGGGGTTCCTAAAATAAGGGAAGGCACTCTATGAGTGTATTCTATTTATCGCACTAATAAAAAAAATATATAAGCCTGCAAATGCTTCATTTCCGAGGTACAGTGTTTCAAGGTTTTTTTATTAGAGCCTTATCTCGTATTAGAGATAAAGGCAGATTATGTACCTTTATCGATCCTCTTCAAGCCACTGTTATTTATGAAATACAAAGTGCCAGTGGTTCGTAGATACACCAGTAAAAGGCACTCCGTCGTAATTAACCCTTAACTGGTATCTTGGGGTCGCTCATGACCCCAGGCACGCAAAGTTCGCTGCAAAATTTTTGGTTGCCTAAGCTTGTAAGCTGTTTTTCTAATTAATTTTATAATAATAGTTTAACTTTCTAGGTTTCTATTATTTTACACATTACCTAAGAACAAAATATTCATAGAGGTTGATTCAGGGTCGACTTTACAAATTTCTGTGTCCGTTTTTATTTGGGGTCTGACACGACCCCAGTATGCCAGCCACGTTTGCCAAAAACAGTGTTGGAATGTGTAAAACGATGGACTGTTTCCTGGAGTTGGAGTGTCAGGGACTTTGGGGACCCGGTGACTTGTGAGTTTTTCCTTTCTTTCGCTACAGGAGACCCAAAAGACGGGAAAACGGTCTTCTCGACCCCTGCGCTTCTCAGTCCGAGAAAACCCTCCAAACCGTTAACTTGTATCGCGCTAAAGACTATTCTTTCTATTACTTTTAGTTTAAGTTTTACACAGTTCTTATTATTATTATACTGACGATCGACTGTGTAACTTTTATTTTTCTTAAATAAATAAACATTATATTCTAACAAATAGTTTAACTTTCTAGGTTTCTATTATTTTACACATTACCTAAGAGCAAAATATTCATAGGGGTTGATTCAGGGTCGACTTTACAAATTTCTGTGTCCTTTTTTATTTGGGGTCTGCCACGACCCCGGTATGCCAGCCACGTTTGCCAAAAACAGTGTACCAGTTAAGGGTTAAAATTGAGTCCCGGCGCAGATAATCCTGGCGGCAGTTTGAAATTCGCGAAAGGCAGGGCCGTTTCACGCGCGCCTGCGGGGGCAAACAGTCGCCGCTACCGAGCGGATAATTGCCGATGTCTGGATAACAAAAACCGTGTCAATAATTAATCGACGGTGAAGTGGAGATTAATCAATTTGGTTAACGCCGGGGCGAGCGTGCGGTGCGGTATCGTCCGGGGCAGCCGTGGCTGTGCTAAAGCCAGCCAGGTCCCCTCCTCTCTATCTCTCGCCTCCGCAAACGTCGGTTCCCGCTCGTGTTAATTAACCCCATTGAGATCCCAGTTAAGATATCATTGTTCCTCACGGCGAGAGTTCGCGTTTCGACGAAAAGAAACGAACGAGAGCGGAGGGAAAAGAAGGGAGCAGAAAAGAAGAACGGCGGAGCAAAATCGCCGCCGTGCCTCTGCTCCACCTTTCCGCGGGGACCGAATAAATCTTGCTGCTCGCAAGGGTCCGACTAATTTTTAAGATCTCGGTTTTCAATTGTAATTGCCCCGGCCCCGGCGAGCAATAAATCAGGGATTCGCCGGTGTTTTCGTGGGGAACACGACAGTGAAACGGGCAACTTCGGTTTCGTTTGCGCTCGGCTCTGCGCCGAGATTGGAGGATGTTGGTGGAGGTTTGCGATTATGTTCTTTGGGCTCTTGGTGTAAGTGACGAGTGTGTAGGTATATCAGGATCAGTGGTAGTTTGGTGTGTTGTAAAGGAGAGTACTGAAAATCGAGGTATCGAATTGTTTGGATAGGTTTACATATCTTGTTTGAGCAATCTAGTATTTTGGTTGAAGGTAATTCTTGTTAGATTGTGAACGTTGCGCGAGAATTTAGGTATCAGAAAATGTGTATAGAGATTAAGATGATTCGAGATTAAAAGCAAGCACACCTCAATTGTACTGCTGGATGCAAGAAGGGCCTCAGTGCCAAAAGTCAGTTTCGAGAAAATTATCTGTAAAGATTACGAATTTAGATATTTGTTAAACATAGTGAAGATGTTGTAAGACTGTCTGTAATATTTAAAATTTAGATATATCTCATTTGTACTGGCATTATTACAATCGGAATTATGTAATAAATTAATCAGTGAAATTAATTTTATAGTCTTCTCAGACTTTTCTGGCATAAAATGGAGAAGTATAGAAAAATAATGTTGCTGTTAACACTATTTTTAGTATTTATTTTATATTTACATAAAATTTTGAAAAATATAGAATATTGAAAAAATATAGTTATAAAAATAGTTACAGATCGCGTCATGTTTAGGTTGATGTATGTTTAGCTTGCAATTAAATTGAGTTAGGGTCAGTTGGTCAAGATCGATCCATAAAATTAGCTCTATCAATTTTAAACATACGGCAATGCAAATTATAGGAATTTAAATCTGGTGGTGGTGGTAAAGGTGGAATCTAATAGCGCGTTCTATGCACAAAGGACTTGGGCATCCTGAATCCACTGAAAAACTAGTGATCCATGACCTACCCCAGTTTGTGTTCTCAACAAAAACAGCACACGTCAATCTCACAACTGTGTCATACCTGACCAAACTTCTCCCGCCTGCGGTGAAGCGAACCTGCAATCCAATTCGAGAGGCTGATAAACGTCGATTTTTCCAATCCAGCGATACCCCGGCCAGTTTTACTGCTCTACGAGCTCGCTTGGAATTTAAGTACGGATGGCTCTGAACGATCATGAAACCGCATCACCGCGCTATGATCGATTAACGGCGCATGTACGTCGTCAAGCTGGCAGATTCAAACGAGACCAGGGAGAAACTGGATCGTCCTGGATACGGTCTGTCACGGTCAATGATTCCAAGGCGATTCCCGTAATAGAGGTAAGACAGCGAACAAACGATCGCTGGTGTCCATCAGTCGGGGAACAGGAGGCGAGAAAACTGGCGAAAGATATGCTTAGGCGATCAGTTAAGGGAACCGTAACACCCCGTATAGATGATTGGCAGGCTCGATAGCAGGCCACGATACAAGCTACCGATATTACAATGGGCCGGGGAATTCTGTTGCGGTGGAAACACGCGGAACACCGTGTACGTGATAATTCAATCGTAATTGCACCCCGTGTTCCCCTTGGGGCGGTCTATTGATAAAACGCTCGCGACCACTTTCTAAATGTTTTCTAAACGCTCGGAAACGTTTCTGTGAATTTCACGCGCCGGTCAGTGGAAAGCGTGCGATTCAATTTGAATGGCGAAGTTTGGGAAACATGAAGGATTGTTACGAGTGTTGGGTGGATATTCGGGAAACGGCGTCCAATTCCAGGGAATGGGATCGAGGCCCAGGGAATGCTGAAGCATTCTGCTGAATGAATGCGCTCTGGTTTCAGACTCGTGAATTTTGAGAATTTAAAAGAAATTTTAAATTCCAGATTGAATAAATTCATATATTTTGTACAATTTCGTTAACACGTCCTTGCAGAGTCAACTCTCGCATTTAGAGTGAATAGATCTTCAATTTCGGTTGTTAACATAAATAATTACAATTTGTTTCTCGAACGAGCGTTTACATACTTTCATTAATGATGAATAGAAATTACAAGAAAAATCAACAACTTCATGTAGTTCTTCGCCTTTTCTTTAGTTTAAATTTCCCTTCAAATCAAAAGCTATGCTGAGCTATGTGCAGCATATCTAATGCAACAGTTCACATCACGAGAATACAACATGAGTTGGATCGATTTGGTTTTGTTGATTTTCTGAGCAAGGAAATTGTTTCTGTGGATTTCTGTGGATTCAAGTGGAGAGATGTGAGAATTCAGGCTCGTTTGATGGAGTTTGAAGTGGAAAATTGTATTGTATTGTCCGTGGCAGGGCTTTTGATTGGTATTTATATTGTGGTGGTGAATTGAGGGTTGATTGGACTTTGGAGAATTAAAACTAAGCTGTTTTAGCAGAGAAAATTGTGAAAAGTAAGGAGTGCAGAATATTCAAACTGAAAGTACATTATGTATAGTGAAACGATGGTTGCATAAAATAGGGTAATGGAAAGGAAGTGTGTTAAAATTAATTGCAGAGATGCAAGAAGTGTAAGTTTGTGAATAAAGTCAGAAGTAGTGTAATGTGAAACTTTGTCTATGGACAGAATAAGTAGAAACAGTACCGTTAGGGTCAGACCTAATGCGTGAAGACATTTAACCACCTTTAAGAAATTTCAAAGCAGCTACTCGTGGAAGTGATGAGCAAGAAAAAATTCGCTGCACATGGTTTTGTCCAGCACCCTTTTGAACAATACGAAATTTTTATAAAAAAAACCGTTAACAGTAAATTATTTTTATAGAAAAGTACTTATATTTTACAGTGTTCATGCAGCTCCCACTTAGTTCATACTATAATTAATACACTTATGTTTAATTTATCACATATTAAGAGTAAATAATTTGAAGTAAAGAAACAGATGTTGTTGAATTTACCTATTCAGTTACCGTCGTTCAAACCAGAAATCATTAGGGTAATGATTGGGTTAAAAAATCTAGACACTGTACTACGCTTATTGCTACAAAAAATAGGAGGGTAAAATGATTTGGATTCCCAGAATATTTTCTTTTTTATATCATTTCTCTGTTACCTAAGACGATCCACTATCCAAAGCTTCTTATCCCCTTCTATTCCCCAATATTCTACCATATTCTACAATCAACACCCAGCAGCAGAATACCAGAAGCAACCCCTCTGCTTTTCCACCCCACTTCCACTTCAACTATCACCACGAAAGAGCACAACTTCACTCGCTACCCCTCGCAGTAAAACGAGTAGTGCACAGTCCCCCCCGCGGAATAACACGTAAAATACGTATTTTTGCGGGTTGCCTTTTTTACCCAATACACGGCGTATATCATTACTTTAATGCATCGTTGCTGCTCGCAAGCAGGAACAAGAGAATCGAAATCGCCTTGATCGTCGGCGGTAACGGAGTAGGTTACTAATGGTGGGCTTGGTGGGTCGGTGGGTTGGTAGACTGGGTTGGGCTTCTTAGAGGTCCACCGAGGTCAGCTGTACGAGAAGGATATAGTTGCCCAAGGCACCGATGACATCGACGAGCGAATAACCAGGCTCGAGAGCCTCGAACGAGCGTGCTGTACGAACACAGGCTCGAGCCTCTCAATGAAATATTCCTGAATAACCATGCCAAACCCCCACGATTCCAACGTAAATTCTGTCCCTGCATTCTTTTCCGAAAGCAAGCCTATCAAATGCCAAGAATCCGCCTCCTCATAGATAGGTATCTAGTTCACACGAGTGGGGGACCGATTTTAAAATTTCCCCAATTGAATTCCAGCATCTTCTTACGCGACACTTAAGTGGCTAATTACCAAAAGTTTCTTTTTTACCTTTTTCATTGTTAATAATGCGCGAAATTAATCCAAATTCTGGTAAAATTAAAATGTATACTTCGGGGTGGACCAAAAATCAAAATAAATGTTGATAAAGAATGGGAACTCCTCTTCCTATTGGATAAAAGAATGATGAATTTCAATTGCGGTCTGATAATAATATTGTGATTGCACCTGATAGTATACGTAATGATAATAATAGTAAGATTGCAGTAATAAAGAGAGTGATCATGGATTTAAGGGTAATTGATCACAGTTTATTGAAATATTTTTTATATTTAAAATTGTAAGAATAAAATTAATTGCAGCTGTAATTGATGAAGTTTCTGTAATATGTAGAAAAAATGAAGGATGATGAGTGTATGATTATCAGGGGGGATGAATTGTTCATTTTGTTCCTGATCCAGAATTTAAAATTCTTCTTATTAAAATAATTAAAATTGATGGAGGTAGGAGTCAAAATCTTGTATTCTTTATTCGTGGAAATGTTATCTTAGGAGCACCTATTATGGGAGTAAGTCAGTGGCGCAATTAAGAGGCTAAGTGCCTGATACTTCGGATCCATTCACTTGGTAGAAGCATTTCTTGTTTAATGCGTCCCCTACCACGTGGGCCACTGGTGGCCTAAATCAATCAGAAGACCAAATTTGAGCGGGAATCTAGATACCTCCCAAATCGATTTTTCACTAAAAGAAGGGAAAAGGAGGCTTAAACAGCGAAAGACTCAACGCAATAATAATAAAACTATAATTGACAAATTCGTCAACTCGAAAATTAAAAAAAAATTATGCTAATAACGTAACTATTTTTTGATTTCCCAATAAAACAGTCCTAAGGGTGCAAAACACCCCCACAAAAAATGTCGAGTATTCAGATTATTGTGACTATCTACGAAACTGTAAAAGATATAAAAAAGAAGTTAAATTCAAACTTCTATGGTTTTTTATGTCCTATAAAGCGGCGACAGAGAAATAGCAAAAAGCATTATTTTTTCCAAATTTATTCTCACCACCCCTTCGTTCGAAAATTCTTTATCACCACATTCTAAGATACCGAAAGCCTTGCGAGTGCTGCAGTTCGATCTTCTTCTTAGTCATTACATTCAAGTCCCACTGGCAGCCTTAAACTCTGCAGCAGCACTCACCGCGATAAAAATGCTAATAAATCGATGTTCCCCCGCGTTACCTCAAATCCAACCACTCCGCGCTGCAGCACAGAATCCTAGATTCCGCTGAGAAGCACAGAGACGCAGGCTGACAGCGAACTTTACATCCCCTGGACAGTGCAGCTCGGTGCAAAAGGAAACAGAGTCGAAGCGAAGGTCCTGGGGCAGAGTCGATGAACACGATGGGCCAGGCTGTACCCTTTGTCCCGGAATAATTATCCTGCGTGCTCCTTTTCGAAGAATCTCGTGCGGTGCGTGTTGCAATATATAAAACACCGGCTGTTCCGTGGCGGCGTGTGTCTTTGCCGCGCGGAAAGGAGACGGGGAACGCTTAAAAAGAGGCAAAAGGCCGAGAAGGTGGGGGGTGGGGGGGGGGAGGGGGGCGAGGGCAGAAGGAGATGCTGAAGAAGGCATGGGTCATGCAACAACAGGAAGGTTAGTTGCTCGGGGCGGCGACAAGCGAGCGAACACCATCTTGCCACGGCTCTTACATACGTAACCGGCTCTCATAATAATTTCACTCAGCCACGAGGGGCCCTGGACGATGTGCAACGCACGTTTCCTGGAACTTGGACCTATTCGTCGCGAAAAAAACACATCCCGGCTTCATTATCCGTGGGTGGGAGTGGCTACGTGTCTCTGGGGAGGTTAGAAAAAGCTAGATGAGACTGTTTCGTTGCTGCGACGTGGAAACGATATTCGAGGGCAGGCTGGGCTGAGTCGATCCGGGGAGGAAATTCAGTAAAATTACAGGTGTAAGAAGGGTTATTGTTGCGGGGGCTTGAGATGGTTGACTTCCTGCAATCGTGGCAGGCTGATGGGGTGCTATGTTGAAGGCTAAAGGAGAGTTCTTTGGGGTTTCTAGTAGCTTTACTTTAGGCCATGGGAGGGGGACGTTTTCGTGCTGGCAGTCGGCATTAATTTAGCTGTATTAATTAAATAAGGATGCATTCAAGAAACTTCAATTAGATATACCTAAAATTGTACGTTATTATGTAAAATGTAGCTGTTATGTACTTAATAATTTCAAAGAATGAAAACTATTTGTTAATTTTAAAGATAACTAATCTTTTAATGACTCTGTTGTGTCTGCTTTTTGTTGGAAAGCATTTGAATATTTGGTTGCAGCATGGGGGTTCGCAATTTCAGTTTATTCTGTAGATGGGTGTCCCTCATTTGACGAACAAATATGTATCAATGAAAATAAAAGGATTTGTTCTGTAAAATTTGGATTCAGTCAAACGGCCACACTTAAGGTACCTGAAAGGCCACAGGTTCCGCACCTCTGCTTTGGACAATAGAAATAGTTTAATTATCGAGGTCTTCTATATTCAAGACAGCTCCGATGCAAATCAGAGTAGCTAATAAATTCGAAAAAGATTTATTTCGTTAGGTATATGCTGTAATTACTGAGAAAAAATCTTTGAAAATAGCTTAACCCTTCGTTGACACTCTGGGTGTGAGCCACCCATAAGCTGTAATTAACGCTCTGTACCTTCCATCTGCAAAATAAATAGTTTTTTTCCAAAGCCAACTTACACACTATTTTCTCTCTCAAAGTATTATATCCGAGCAACAACTCTGTAGATTTTCAGCTTCTAATATTGAAATTTGTAAAAGTTACAATTTTTTAAAGATTTTCTTCGTTTCTTCTCGACATATGGTAATCTAGAATTTTTCCACAAAAACTGTGATAAAATTTCAATAAAAAAACTATTGGAATACATTCTAGAGGCCTTGAAAATTACCCATTATTTTTTTCATAACGATTGGATTCTTTAGATGAGAATGGCAGCCGTTCAAAAATTGCTCTGGGTGTGAGCCACCCAGGTATGTCAAAGCTGATCGAAAAAAAGAGGTGTGTCAACAAAGAGCGAATTTCTCGGTCGATCAAAGTAGAATGACCCCTGAACAAGCAATTCGTACAATCTTCACCCACCATTTCCCGCATAATCGCTATTCCGAACCATAAACCTCCGAGCTACGTGAGATCTGTGACTCTTCAGTAACCGAAACGTGAAAGCATAACCCATAAGGGATTCCGCGTACACCGGTGGTCCGTTTCCGAATTGAGCGAGCCATTCGATTATCCCTCTTCACGAACGCCGTTACTGCCATTAGGCCTGGCGAAGCGGCGATTCGGCAGAGTCGTGGACAGGCTACCGAATCGAAATGCCGAGTGACGCTCCGTTCCTACAAACGACACACGTAAACATGCAGCAGGTCGAGCGGAAAAAAAGTCCCCGGCCGCGGACATTTTTCTCCTGTTTCCTTTCTACAAATCGCCTGGCGACGTGGGCGGACTCCGACACACGGGGTTGACACGCGTTTCAAGGGAAACTGGATGGAAAGAACCGATCGAGAGGCGCGTATTATCGGACGTGTTCCGAGCGGGGACCTGTGGGCGTGCTTGGCCGCGTGTGCCCTCGCTAAATGATTTGTGGAATGCTGAAATTATCGGGGAACGTAGGAAGGTGGCCGTAATAGACGTCAGTTAGAAATAGATCGCGCCAGAGATTCTCAACTAGTCCCTAATCGGCAACTAGCCCCCATTCGTTATCAGCTGCTCCGAGTTATTAGGCTGTCCAATAAATTCCTGCGGTTTCTTACGAACTTCTATTTTTTTTTTTAATATTTAGTCACATTTAATCTATTATATTGCCAACGCCCTGGCGACTTTCAAATCCACGTTCCGAAGAATTTGATGGGTGTTTTACTGAAACCAATTTTGGAGCTAGTTCCGCGGGAGATTTTGCTGAAAGCTTTTTAAAGCAAACGGAAAAGGCTGAGTAGGGTGCAGTAGGGCACACCGAAAGAAAAAGGAAAAAGGAAATTAATGTAACCTCGACTGAAGTAATTCAGGAACTTTGTTAAAAGATAAGAAATCTGAATTTTATTCTTTAAATAAATTTTTATAATCACCTCACGAATCTTATTCAATTTGCATTAAAAATATTTTTATCCGCTCAACTCGGCTTCCCCAAGATTAAACCCTGAGTGTGCTACTGCTAGGGCGGATGCTGGAGCACCCACTGTTCAAGATAAAATTTAAATCTGTATTCTCAAATTCTGTCTCAGGTACCTACAACTCCACGAATATCTGTTTGGCTAATTTATTGTTCCGCTAACTAAATAACTACTTTAATCGCTGCAGGTTTTTTAACGAAACTTGCACCTCATTTAGAATTTTAATATAACAACGAACTCTTAAAATCACTCGCAGACGTGATAGCTACATTCAAGTTTCTCTTGAACAAAGAAGCTGAAAAACTGCTTCCTATTAGATACGATTTACCGTGTGCAGTAGGGTACAAGCGTATAGGATCGGAAAGGGAAATTAATTTGAAGTTGAACGTGCAATTTCCATGAAATCGCCGCTTTGTACGACGCCGAGGTAAAGGGGGACCCTATTGAGGAGGGCTGGAAATATTAATAAATCCACTGGGAAGGAGATATCTTAATTATCTATGCGCCGTACCCGCGAAGAAGGTCTCTGCTCGATGGGCGAGAAGTAGTAAAACTTGATTTCACGATTTCGCATAAATTATCGGCAAGGGTATCTCGCGCGAATCGCTCGAAGGCGACGCGTAGAGAAAGGCCGCGAGAGAAGCGCAGGAAAGGGAAATATTAATAATCCCATTCAAGAGCCGTCCGACGTATCCCACGTCTTTATCCGCGCGGAATTTGATAGCTCCGGGGAATACTATATCGGCCAGACACTTTTTCTTTCTAACATTCGACCCTCTTACATCCACCGGATTATCCAGCCTTTCGTGCTCTGCCCGTCCCCCCTTTTTCGCCCATCCGGCTCCATTTTCTGTCTACTTACGAGATCTTGGATTTCGAGGTGGTCCCTCGAGGGAATTTAGTCTCGGCGCTACGTATGTCGGAGGGCGTGATTAGGAAGTTTGGAGTTTCAAACTTATCTCGTTTCAGGAAATGAAAAATCGAGTTTCCGAATTGTTAGGAGATCTTGGCTTTCGATTTTCAGGTGGTCCCTCGAATTTAGTGTCCCTCTTGCGTGTGTTTGAGAACGTGATTAAGAGATTCGAGGTTTCATAGTTTTTAGTTTCGGGAAATGGAAAATCGAGTTTTTCACTTTTTAGGGGACCTTGGATTTCTTGGATTTCGAGGCGATCTCTGGAGGGAATTTAGTCTCGGTGTTGGGCGTGTTGGAGAACGTGATTAGGAAGTTCGGAGTTTCAAACTTATCTCGTTTCAGGAAATGAAAAATCGAGTTTCCGAATTATTAGGAGATCTTGGCTTTCGATTTTCAGGTGGTCCCTCGAGAGAATTTAGTGTCCCTCTTGCGTGTGTTTGAGAACGTGATTAAGAAATTCGGGGTTTCATAGTTTTTAGTTTCGGGAAATGGAAAATCGAGTTTTTCACTTTTTAGGGGACCTTGGATTTCTTGGATTTCGAGGCGATCTCTGAAGGGAATTTAGTCTCGGTGTTGGGCGTGTTGGAGGACGTGATTAGAAAGTTTGGAGTTTCTAATCTTTTTAGTTTCAGTGAAAATTAGAGTTTCTGACTGCTTACGGGGTCTCTGAACTTCGAGGTGATACTAGTGGGGAAATTAAATTACTGATCTGAGCATGTTTTACGACATTTTAGCAAAGTTTAAATTTCTAACCCAATTTTCACAGTTTGCAAGTTCTACAAACTTAACTATCCCACCAACATAATCCTCCACGAATAAAATCAAAGCAACACCAACGCCATATGAATTTCCATCGATCTCGCTGCCCAAGTAGATCAAGAATTGAGGCGCTCAGTGGAGAACAGGCACGTGCCACATAGCTATGCATAAATTTTCGTTTCTTTCTACCATTAATTCGTCCCTGCAATGTGGTGTAATTCCACCGCCTCCTAATATAGTAGCATCTACGTTTCAGTGAACAGAATCATAGGTATTAAATTTTCTTCACGCTGAGAAAAAACAAATCCGTAGTGGAAAAGGGCCCATGATCCACCCGACTCCTTGGGAACACGTGGCATTGTTTTCAAGAAGGAGCATTTACAGGAATGAAGTACAAAAAATAACTGGTAAAAATGTTCCCGTAAACGGAACAAATAGAAAGATAACGGAAGAAAAATATTAAGAAAATAGTGGTAAACAATATTTACGACGAAATAAAAAAAGAATTAAAAAAAAACATATTTCCAGCTAAAATTTGATAACAATTGTCATTTATCTTTTAATTCAAGTACTACCGCTTAAAATAATTAAAATTCCGTACCTCATTTCCCATGAAAATAATTTTTCAATTAAAATTTGCCAATAGTTGCCACTTACCAACTAAAGTAAGTACCGTTTAAAATAATTACAATTCCCACATTTCATAATTCCATAATTCCGTACCTCATTTCCCATGAAAATAATTTTTCAATTAAAATTTGCCAATAGTTGCCACTTACCAACTAAAGTAAGTACCGTTTAAAATAATTACAATTCCCACATTTCATAATTCCATAATTCCGTACCACATTTCCCATGAAAATAGTTTTTCAATTAAAATTTGCCAATAGTGCCACTTACCAACTAATGCAAGTACCGTTTAAAATAATTACAATTCCCACATTTCATAATTCCATAATTCCGTACCGCGTTTCCCACGAAAATAATTTTTCCTTCAACTTGCTCTTCTCTAAAATCATAAAACAGTAGCATGCGCTTGTTTTCCCCTGGGCCCCTAAATTCCAATCGAAACTCTCTCGCGACAAAGGAAAGAAGAACCCCGAGGCGAATTACAATAAATGAATATTATCACGCAGAACTGTCAGCTGCATCAATCCCCAGCGAAGAATTTCCTCGAGGAGATCCTTTCCAGGGCGCGCAGAGGCGTGCAGTCGCGATTATTATCCGTCGAATAATTCGCTGCGAATCCGCGATTCGAGGGACTAGATTTTCGCCCGGAGGCTCTCGGAGCGGCCGACAGGATGGGGAATATTAATCATTCCCCCATTCAGCCGATATCCGCGATCATTTATCCAGGCTGGCTGGCGCGCGTCCGCCGGGATCGGACGCGACGAGTAATAAAATTTCCACGATTCCGAATAAATTATCGACGCCAAAGGCCCCCTGGGGCCACGGCGCGCGGGATAGGTGTGCCCCATTGTGAGTGGAACCGACGACATTATTCGCAACGTCTTAATTCAAACGGGGTAGTAAAGCGCAATAAAGGCGACGATAAAACCAGCTCGCCCGGCTAGATTCGAGCGGGGTTCTGGGGGTCGTAAACGTCCGAGCTAATAAGCCGTGCTAAAGGGTGAAATACAATCACAGCCGCGCGGTGAGGGGATCTACCCGCGTTCGGACAAGATCCTGGGACAATAAGACGCGCGTGCCGCTCGCGATCATCGTCGCAGAAGAAGCGTTACTTAGTGGAGGCAGCTTGGCAGAGGACGAGATTTATGCAGCCGAGTGGATCGATCGAATAAATTTCCGGGGGGGGATAAAAATTGCGCGAAGATAGGAGGGAACGGCCGGGCGAGTGGAAATGGTGACTGGTCGGGCGAGTTTGGAATTAACTGACTCGAATTATGAATAAATATTATTAGCCGCGGACGGAGACAGATGTAACGGGACGGTCCCTCGGGGACGGTGAAAAAGAAACTGGAGGATGTAAAAGGTAATGGGGGAGCGTCAGTTATGGCGCGATCATTCAAGTGCTGCAAGTGGTTTCGATCTAGGTGTGCCTAGGCAACGTCTGGAGCGAGCGTCGTGGATCGCGAGTGTAATATATGCTGCATGTTTAATAGAATAGGTATCAGATAGGATGATACCTTCGGAACGATGAAATGCTAATTCGGGAAGGTAATTCCAGAGCAGGCACCGCCTTGAACCTTCAACACCTTCAGTGTCTAGCTTGGAACTGTCATACATTTCTAGAATACAGCCAGCAATTAAACAAGGAGCCCGGCTAACGAGCTCCTAATTTGCGACGCTCCTGAAGCAACCCGATTATATTGCTGGCGATGTGAACCGGAGGCGCAGGAGGAAATGCACGTTCCAAGGACGAGGACCACCGGGATATCTTAATTCCCAGAAACTATTAGACGCATTAGGCCAGCTCTAAAACCTCAATTGATCATCGCGGCAACAGCCGTAAAGAAAGATCGGTGAGGGAATAATTCCGCCGGCGAGGCTGAGACCCGATATCTTAATTCCTCGAAGGTGGCGAAGGGGTCACGTTACGAGCCCATAAGAGAGCACACGAACGGCCGCGACGGCTTGGTTCCTGGTTCTTGATCCAGAAGGGGAGAGGCCGGACGTAACTGACAACGACTAATGGCCGTGCTGAGGCTCACGAAGGGTACGAGATAAACCCGGCCGGACAAGGGTTAGCCGGCTCGTTCCGTTTTCTCGTTTACACGTGGCCGCGGAGGGCGTTTTGTGCCGCGAATTGATCGGTACACAAACAAACTCCAAGTGGAGTCGTTAAGCGGAGCCTGGCCCCGCGCGAGGACATCGATGCTCGGGAATGGGACCTGATCACGCGCCAAAGGATTCGGTTTAAGCGTAATCAAAATTCTGTTACCCTCGGGCGATGTGTGTACCGTGTTCCGAAAGCAATTTTGCTGAAACTCTTTTGTCACTTTTTGGCAGACAGAATGTTTCCGCAGGGACTTGGAGTGACATTGCTTTGTGAAGATGATGGGGGTTATGGATTGTGACGAGGTGACTATTTGGTATGAGAGATTATTTTGAGATTTGCGTGAATATGGGGAGAATTGAAGCTAGTGGTCTACTGAGGACTGAGGATTAATACGTTAACCCTCAGTGCCCTTATTTCGACGATAGAATGATTCACTGAGGAGATAATCTTCTAGGTCATGCCTACCTGTGAGGTCTGAGAACATGTGTTTTTGAGATTTTTTTGAGAAACTTGGAGACTTTTTTAAATAAACGGTTGTGTATTTAGAAGGTATAGGGGTATTTTAAAGCTACAGTGGTCACGGTAAAGTGCTTAAAAAGCGATGAGGGGAGATTGTCCATAATTGCTTTATTTATTTATATGTTGCTTTGCAAAAAGTATTACAAGAATTTTAAAATATACACTTTCGAATACACAATCGTGTATTTAAGATAGTCTTCAAAAGTCTTCAACACCCATCCAAATTCCATCACGATTACCAATACAAGAGTCACAAAAATCCCACCACCGATTCTCCGCGAACCAAGAAAGAAGCACGAATACGAACCTCCACATCGCCACAGGGCTAAACCCAAGAAGAAAGCACAGCCAACCACAACCATCCGCAGAGTACCTACACTCCCTAGCTTCCCTAGAACAATAACAAGGACAACGCTCCACGAATGCCCCCTAATAAAAAGAACGAGATCAAACCATCCGAGTAATAACAGACCAAGAAGAAACCACAGTGTTACGTTTCGTATTAAGACAACATTCCCCTGTCATCCCCAGCCTCTTGCTTCCGCGTCGAGGGCTCAGGCCGTTTTTGTTCGATCCTCACGATTCTCTGGCCGATAACGCGTATATCCGAGCAGCCATCAGAATCCCAAGATAGCACCACCATCTAGAGCACCATCCGTTACAGCATCCAGTGCCAAGCAGCATCCATTACTCGTTCCCCCGTGCGTATTGTATTCCGGGGCCGGCTTTCTAGCTGCGTTCTGCGTTCCTCCGTCGCCGCGGACGAGCTTTATTAATGTCTTTATTCACGGCGTCTACCCGCGAATAGATGCATTATCCGCGTAACCCCATACACCATCGCCGGCGGACCAGTCACGAAGCGGCTCCGAGGCAACCACGTGCGAATCGTCCTTCCACGTGTCGATCACGCGTGCATCAGCTCGCTTTCGCTCGGCTAATTGCGTCCATCAGCGGCGGCAGCCGCGATTGCGGAAACAAACGGGGCATCCTGGATATTAGATCGCGTGGGTGGCTGCATTAATCATTGCCGACGCCGGGCCTCTTGATGAAGAGGCCGCGCATTTGTCGCGGGTCAGGCGATTTACGCGAGACGGTTTCGCGATGATTTGTACGGCCACGATGATGCACGGGCCAGGCCATTCGACGAGTGAAAGTGGTCTGCGGGGAGAGCGTACCAGTGGACGTCGAGGAGATGGAGACCGTGGAGCCTTTGCCAAGTGTGGTACCAAGGAATTGGGCTTCTGATGTATGTCATGCTTGATGTAGGAGGTGGAGAGAAGTAGCGAAGCTCTAGGGAAGCAATAGGATGGGTTAGAGTGTGCGTTAAATGCGGTTAAGGCGGAACCACACGTTCGGCACTCGGCGAGCAACTACGTGACTGTGGATCTAGCGTCGTGTAAATTCCACTGAGAGTGGAAAATTTGTTTATAAGGGTAGTTATTCTAGGAAAAATAGATAATACCAGAATCAGATTCTACGGCTCAGAAAACCTCTAAAACCGTTTCGTTTATAGTGAATATGGTATAAATAACAGTCGTATGAATTTACTTCACCTTCTTGCGCATTCGGACCACTGTGCGACGTAAGCATATGTTCAGCCAGCTTCTGTAGGAATGTTCGCTGAATAAGCGCATAGTGTGGAGATGTACGCGGATACTTTGGCGAATTGTTTGTCGATTACCGAATGTGTGGTTCCGCCTTTAAATGAAGAGATTGGGGAAGAGAGATGGGAAAGTTAGTTCATTTGAGTAAATTGTTCGAGTTCAAGATAATATTATTGTTTCAGAGAAATTTTCACCAGAATACTAAATGCACATTGCGAGGAAAGGGGTGCCCTTAGAAATTCATAAAAACATCTGCTTCCCATGAAAATATTTAATACTTGAACCACCGAGTACCAAGTAAATTAAATTCCTAAAAATTTAACTTATATATTCTCAAAGAACTGATGGTGTGGTAATAATTTCTAGTGAAAAAGGGGTATCCCTAGAAATTCCCAAATTCTGTTCCCCTTGAAAATCAGTAATACTTGAACCACTGGGTATCAAGTAAATTGAATTCCTAAAACTTTAACTTAGAAATGCAGATTTGGGAGACCCATCATATATTCTCAAAGAACTGATGGTGTGGTAATAATTTCTAGTGAAAGAAGGGGTATCCCTAGAAATTCCCAAATTCTGTTCCCCTTGAAAATCAGTAATACTTGAACCACTGGGTATCAAGTAAATTGAATTCCTAAAACTTTAACTTAGAAATGCAGATTTGGGAGACCCATCATATATTCTCAAAGAACTGATGGTGTGGTAATAATTTCTAGTGAAAGAAGGGGTATCCCTAGAAATTCCCAAATTCTGTTCCCCTTCAAAATCAGTAATACTTGAACCACCGGGTACCAAGTAAATTAAATTTCTAAAAATTTAACTTAGAAATGCAGATTTGGGAGAGCCATCATATATTCTCAAAGAACTGATGGTGTGGTAATAATTTCTAGTGAAAGAAGGGGTATCCCTAGAAATTCCCAAATTCTGTTCCCCTTGAAAATCAGTAATACTTGAACCACCGGGTTCCAAGTAAATTAAATTCCTAAAAATTTAACTTAGAAATGCAGATTTGGGAGAGCCATCATATATTCTCAAAGAACTGATGGTGTGGGGATAATTTCTAGTGAAAGAAGGGGTATCCCTAGAAATTCCCAAATTCTGTTCCCCTTGAAAATCAGTAATACTTGAACCACTGGGTATCAAGTAAATTGAATTCCTAAAACTTTAACTTAGAAATGCAGATTTGGGAGACCCATCATATATTCTCAAAGAACTGATGGTGTGGTAATAATTTCTAGTGAAAGAAGGGGTATCCCTAGAAATTCCCAAATTCTGTTCCCCTTGAAAATCAGTAATACTTGAACCACCGGGTTCCAAGTAAATTAAATTCCTAAAAATTTAACTTAGAAATGCAGATTTGGGAGAGCCATCATATATTCTCAAAGAACTGATGGTGTGGTAATAATTTCTAGTGAAAGAAGGGGTATCCCTAGAAATTCCCAAATTCTGTTCCCCTTCAAAATCAGTAATACTTGAACCACCGGGTATCAAGTACCTAAAATAAATTCCTAACAATTTCTAACAAAGTACCTGCAGCAATTATACAATATTGCCATTAGCACTTACATCAATCTTCATTCTACCTAGCATGAAGATGTTTCACATTTTCATCATCAAGCTAACGCAATAGCCAGCGAAAGTGAAGTAGAAATGCGAAAAGCAGACGTCGGATATGAATCAGAAGTTTTTCAGTGCTCGACTTTTTTACGAAACTTCCATTGTGTGGGCTGCTGTGTTCAATGGCGCAATAGATGCAGCGCTTTGTGCAGCCTCTAGACACGGTAGGAAAGTGCAGAAGGCACGTTCACGAGGCAATCAATGAACGATTATCGTAATTACGCTCGCGATTAACGGTTCGAGCACGGCTTTGCCTCTTTCACGCCCGCAACCGTGCGCTCGTCTTCCTTTAAAGCCGCAGGAGGGAGACTTTCTAATATCTCAACGATCTTAACATTATCGACTACCAGTGATCCTCGTAGAATATACCGGGTAACCCTAATGTGTTAACATTCTTTGTTCACTTTCTGGTAGCAAATATTGATTCAGGAGTCGTCCACAAATCATCACAATAAAATTGCTACTATTGAAGAATTACTGAAAAAGACTCAACACATCGGATCGAAATGATAAAATTTCTTAAAATTGCGAAGAAAAGGGAGGTTTGGGAACGTCATTTTTTTCAGAAATTATTTAGGTAATTACAAGTGTTTTCATAATTTTATGTCATAATAGTACAATCTTTAGAAGAAATAATCGAGTGAGAGATTTTCTTTCAGCTTACCCAACTATTCATTAATTCCAATTTGAAATTATTTTTTCAAGCAACACTCTTGTGTTATCTCAAGAACTTATTATTAACAAGACTATTTTCTGCTGGGTAAATTATTCTATTTATATTTTTCTGTTTTTAAGAAGTGTGTTCCCGAATTTATAGAATCTTTTTAATACTTGCTTACATTATTCTCCCTTTATGAGTGCTCTAAAAAATCAACGTTGAAATTTACATAGATACTCCTGAGTGCTGAACACTTCAGATCAATACATGAAATTTCAAAATATTAGGAACTGAAGAGTCCTTGTAGAAAACACTGTAAGTGTCAAAATTAAAAAAAAAAATTATCAGAAAGTATTAACGGGAATACTATAGTATAAATTTTGATTTCTGCAAGGACTCTCTAATTAATATATTACTCCAAAAAAACATGGGTGCCCTGTAACATATACAGTATCCATTCAAATGTACATTCAAAGCCCTTGAAAATATTTAATCTTCGTAGAAGAATGCATGTTGCGCATATTCCCCCTTAATCCCCATATTCTCTGGAACAATCCACGGTTCTAAATATTTCCATATACAGGGTGGCCTTAGAACCCGTTAGTTCCCATTAGCTTTCCGCCATACCCCACAAACGCTAGTAAGTTCCCATCGTACACTGCAGCTGTTCGCGAAACAATCCACACTTGGCAGATGTTTCGGCCCGGTCCATGAGCCATACACTTGTCAACCGATTTTCCTCACACTTTTGCTGTTGCGAAACCCGTGTTCCGGTTCCACCACTGCTTCGAGCAGCGTCCAATTTTTCTCTCGCCCCTTGCTATAGTCAGGGTCGCCCCTATCATTAAGTGCAATAACTTGTGTCGATGTTACGATGCTAATGAGGGCTCGTTGCACTGGCAGCCGTCGTTATTTACAGCCGCGTATTTTTGCCATTACGATGAAGGCAGTTGCACACGGAAGATGCATACTGGCGCGTACGTCTCTGTCTTTGGGTTCCCTGATTGGTCTACGCAGACGCTGCTGCATTTCGCGTTGTCATCGTGTGAGTATCACAATGTGCATAACAGGTTCGACTTATATCAGAATGCAGAAAAGGGAGATGCAATGCTACCTTGTGTTAGGGAACGTTTCACTTATAAGGGACTACGAAATCTGGGGGTAACGCTAGTCTAAAGTACTCTGCATATTCGTGAAGTACTTGCAGTAATGGTAGTTGCATGTGTTGGTAAGTGAATTGAATAAAATGATTTTCCTGTGGGAAGATTATACACTTGAGAATGATAGAGTTGAATTTGCCATATTGAGTCTTTTAAAGCTTCCTTATTCATGTAATGGAAGACCAAGAAGGCTGGATTGAAGTAGCTAATAGAAAGAGGTGTAGCATGATTTAGTACTACTCAATTTTTCGCAAAGCTGCTGGTTAAGCAGGTCCAGGCTGGATTCGCAGTCAACAGGGTCGAAAATTACGATTTTTTGATTTCGCCATTTTAGAGGCAGCGACAGGTCTACTGTATGGACTTGGAAGAAATGATTCTGTGTAAATTAAGAAACAAATATCTTATTTTCATGTAAACTGCACGTTCAGACTTTAATCGCGTTTTTCTCTAAACGGATTTATCGATTTGGTCACCACGATTTTTTTAACATCGCGCCACCAATCTTTCTGCAACTTTGCAGCCTTTTTCTGGGCATACAAATCTAGTCATTAATCGAAAGATTTTTTTCCCAATGCGTAGTTTTTATTTTGTGCAGGACACATGGACGACAAATGAGTGTTTTTTGTACGGAAATCGATCATTTCACTTAAACATCCGTCATTTTGACTGAGATTAATATTTCATAAAAAGGAACGATTAGCTACTAGATAAACTAATATGCTAACTAAATCCTTTTGGTTTTTTGATATTAGATAACCCAGTTCCGACCATAGTCACAGCAAAACCTCTTTTTAAAAGAAGCTTTCAGGAAATCGACTGTAACTTTCAAATAAATAGATATTTTTGCGCCAGAATATGATACAAAAACTTGTTAAAATGTTCTTTACATAAATATCAAAATCTTTGTACAAAAATATTCACATAATTCTTCAAATACGTTCCCAAAAAATCGCTCTTTTTTTACCTCCTGACTGCGATTAACCCCTTAAGGGGGGATTTATTGCCGCATCTGTTACCGTTCCTTTTTTATTCTAAAGGCTGCCGTTCCAATGGGCGGCTGGCGACTGCGCCACTAGTGTAAGGGAGAAGTATGTATCTGTTTCTCCCTTGCACTAGTGGCGCAGTCGCCAGCCGCCCATTGAAACGACAGCCTTAATAAGTTTTCCCGATTTCGAGGCAAAACCTTCCTCGGACTCAAATCGCCGCTTCATCTGCTTCAAAAGGCTGCCATTTTAACAATTGTTTTATTCTTCATAATGCATCTACTACCACCCATAGCCACATTCCTATAGTTTAAGATCTTCTTTTCCTTTTTGCGTTTCGAATAACCCTTACAGTACTTTTCGTCAACGCCAGGGCCACCCAATTATTTTTCAACGCACTCTCTGCATCTGCCATGTCCTTTTCCCACTGTCCCACAAAAATTCAGAACAATAGTTCAAGGTACAATAAATCAGCCTGCCAAAACTCAAATTAATTCGTCGAACCGTTTTTGTACCAAAAATTCACAAAGAATTTCCTATTTTTCGGCCCAACAAGGCGCACTCCCCCTTAATAGCAGTACGTTGATACTGCAATTTATAATTAAAACAGGGAGGAAGTTCCTCTAAATCGAGTAACTAAACCATTCCAAATACTACTAGTTTTTCATAACCAACACTGTATAAATTGCACTGAACAAGTCGCAAGCCTAAACTCACAACTTCAAACACAGAAATACCCAATCAAACGTTTTCTCATCTATGAAGTCAAGTGCCAGAAGTCACGTAAGATTCAAGAGAAAATGAAGCCTCAATACCACGTAAATCCCCTATATCATCACCTCCTTTCATCGCAACCGCCCCTTGGCGCTGCCACTTGAGGCATTGCTGGAAAGCGACCGTCGACGACAAACATTCGTTAACACTCATGTTCCGAAGTGGCAGCGGGAAAGTATCAGCCCCATCGGTGGCCGCAATAAATCCATATTCCTCCGTGGGGAATTACCCTCGCCGCGAGAGAGTCGTCGTTTCCCCGGTGACTTCCGATCCAGCAACGCTGATAAAGCCAATTACGACCGCTGCCCGGCGATCCAGTGTCGAACGCGCGCCGCCGGAAACCGCGTTTCGTGGGCTCTGAATCAGCGGGCAGGCACCGCGCAGAAATAATGAAAAGCTGAGCGATAAATAATGTATCGGAACCGCGGGAGGCGTATAACTCATTCCGCGGGAATATAGCCCTCGCGTCGGCCACTGCGGCCCCGCCGTCTCTCTTTATCCCTCTACGTTGGCTGTTCACCTTATCCCCGGTTTCCCCCGTCCCGCTGGCCAGGACGGCGGATTCTCCAGCTGCCATAAATCCGAGCGCTACCATCCGAGGCTCTAATTGCATTATAAATTGTGCATGCGCCTGCACATCCTGGCGAGCGAGGAGCGCAACGCTGCTACCCCTGCCGCCGTGTCGAATCGCCGCTTCCAGGATGCTGCCTGGAATCGGCCAGGAACGAGAAGACCCCTGGCTTCGACCTCGGCGGATTCAATTTCTTGGTCGTTTCGGCTTGGGACAGCTTGTGAATCGTCGGTAATGAGGAATTATGTTGAATTGGCGTGGAAGGATGCTGATCATCGGGATGGATAGATACTTTTTTTTTGCCAAGTGGTTGGAAGGTTTGTTGGTGGGTGATGAAACTGCTGGGCTAGGTCGAGTTGCTGCGGGGAGGATGATAGTCTAATAGTTCATAGGCCGGTATCCATAGTCGCTGCTTATTCTTAAGCAAATGCTTAAGCATTCGGTATCTTTTACCAGCTACTAGGTTAGTAGAGGATGCCGCGTGGGTGATGAAACTGCTGGGCTAAGTCGAGTTGCTGCGGGGAGGATGATAGTCTAATAGTTCATAGGCCGGTATCCATAGTCGCTGCTTATTCTTAAGCAAATGCTTAAGCATTCGGCATCCTTTACTAGCTACTAGGTTAGGAGAGGGTGCCGCATGCTTAAGCGTTTGCTTAAGAATAAGTAGCGACTATGAATACCGGCCATAGTCCTATGGTACTGTTAGGTCATCTAGGTGTTTTTTCAATTGGTAAGAAAGTATATTGTTTGGTGACTAAATTACACGACTAATTGTAAGTCGATTTGGGGCAAAGAAGATGATAGTCTAATAGTTTATAGTCCTATGTTATTGTGAGGTCATCTATTCTGTGAATTGGTAAGGAAGATCATTATTTGGTGATGAAGCTACATGATTAAATCGATTTGGGGCGAGGAGAATGATAGTCTAATAGTTTATAGTCCTATGTTATTGTGAGGTCATCTATTCTGTGAATGGGTAAGGAAGATCATTATTTGGTGATGAAGTTACAGGATTAAATCGATTTGGGGCGAGGAGAATGATAGTCTAATAGTTTATAGTCCTCCATGTTATTGTGAGGTAATCTATTTTAAGGATTACTGGGCAGGTTTTCTTTTGGGTGATGAAATTGCAAGGATAAGTTGATCTGTGTGAGAAGGATGCCATACCTAATATTTTATGGTCCTATCTTGTTGTCAGGTCGCCTATTGTGTGAACTATGAAGGAGTGAATTATGTGCACTTAACTTCTAAAACACCTTACGACTTAAGATAATGTATTTAAATGTCATAAGCTATTCTTCTGCATACTAGAGATAGGAATTATTGGAATGTGAAGACCACCTTGTGTTACGTATAGTCTGAAGTGTTTGAAGTATGCAAACAAGATATTTAGCATTCTAGAAGTACAGTAACAGTATTGTGAAAACCCTCTCGCAAATTGTGTTTCATAAATATAAAAGCAACTTAGAACACCTTTGCTTCAACTATATTAAGCTTTCAGCAGTCAAGCTTCACACAATATGTAACGGGTAAACGCTAAAGCTAAGAATCAGTCAAAGCTTCTTATATTTCATCTGGGTATTACACGTTTGGGAAAAAATTTATGCTCTCCGCAGGCCACCCTGAAATTTCCAAACTACTTATTACTTCTCTAAGTCCGTCACAACCTCATATTGCGCATAGAACACAGAACTTCCAATAATGCAGCTTTATCGATAGCAAAACGCAATTCTACGCTCGCGCATGCTGTTACATCGAAACAAATAAAGTGAAACTCAAATGCCCTCACTAAACCACTGGTATCATTCAAAGATTAGATCCCAAGCACAAAAGAAACACGCAGCATTTCGCCGTTTCTTTCCCAAGCAAAACCCATTAAAGCCTCCCATACTCCCAGCAATATCCAAATCGATTCATCATTCCCAAAGCATTTACGTCAGCCGTGCCAAAAAGAGCGCCCCTAATAGCGAGCTTATTCCCCTATCAGTGATGCATGTTAACGGTACCGAGTCTATAAAACATTTCGCTTGAAACGAGCGTTGCACCGCGAGAAACACGAACCAAGGACCGCTCCCACAATTGGCGGAACAATTCGAATTGAAATCGCCGCTAATGACACGCGTGTCTATCTCAGTGGACCATCAGCAGCTCCTTATTTGGCGGGGCAATGGTAGCAGAGTGCTCTTCTCTTGACTCTCAGAAGATAAGAGCAGCAGGGAATGGAATTAACCCAAAGATGAGAGGTCTATGATGTCATCCAGCACAGAGGGATCAGTAATGACATGTGGCTGATCTGTAGCTTGACCGCCACTCTGGAATGGCTAATCGCGTTCTCGAATTCCTGGTACACCGGCGACGGGGATAAAAACGTCCTTGGGGGGGCATACGTTTGCCTTTTTGACATTTCAGCTTCTCTGAGGCTTCATTCTGCGTACTTCTTTCGCTCAGTCGTTCGCTGGTGCGTCCTTGCGTCTGACATTTCTATTCCTTCATCCGACTCGCGGTCGAACTATGCGGCTGCAGGTTAATTAGAAGGGAAGAGAGGCTCGTTGGGGAGCCTTTGAGTTGTTCGCGGTACTTATGAAGAAATTTATGAGAGAGCAATTGTTCTTGTATGGTAAGATCAAATCCTGGAGAGTCCTTCCAACAGCTGGGGATAGATTCTTTGGAGAATTTGGGGGACTGTTTTGTCTGGGGCATATGTCGACTTCGATACTTTTTATTGGATTATTTTATTAGAATTTTGAGGTATGTTTAATGTTCTGGTAACAGTGCACAGTGGAAAGCTTCTCTCAAGCAGACGCGGCTCTCCTCGCTATTGCCAAAATTAGGCAGCCCTAGGCTGTCTAGGGCGTAAAGTTGACAAGGAGCGCAAATGGTATTTTCATTGTTGGCATTTTTTTAAATAAAGTTTTTGAATGAAATATTACAAGTTCTACTATAAATATTTTAAGCTACGAATTAAAATTCAGAGTAAAAGGTATTATAAATAAAGGGCGCCATTTGGCAAGCAGAGAAGGGCGAAATTGGTATTTAAATCAAATTTCGAATAAGGAATCGAAGTTAAAAAATTATTCGTTTAGGATTTTCAAAAAGGTAGTATAAAATTATGAAGATTTAAATTTTTGTCATTCGGCGATACTATTGTAGGCATTGTAACGCACGAAAATTATTCGACGCCGAATACACCGTCGAATGAAGTTAATGATACAGTTACAATTAAAGTTAAAAAATTTATGCGACGCTGAAGTTGAAACTTTCGACGAATAAAAAAATTAACTTTATTCGTCGAATAAATTCTCGTCGGGTAAAAAAATTGACTTTGTTCGTCAAATAAATTCTTATCAAATAAAATTAATTTTATTCGTCGAATGATCTAAAGTTAAAGTAACTTTTATTTGATCCTTATTTAAATAATTTTTTTATTCAGTTAATGCCCAACTCTGTTGGCAAGTTCACCTAGGGCCCTAAAAGGGCTCTAGCCGGGCCTGCTCTCAAGTACTTCAGCATGCTATCACGGCGACTAGAGGATTTTTCAATGATCTATCTACTCTGGTTATTTTGACAAGTTACTCTGGTTTGACGCTATTTAAGAATAATAATATTATGGACCAGCGCTGTGCAACGTCGCTCCCGCGGGAGCTTGGGGTTCTCCCACTCTCGTCCGCGTTGTCAGGGATACCGCGCGACGCTAAAGAGACGACCATGACAGACCAGCCGCTAGCCTGGCTAGCCCGTCATGGCAGCCTTCGTAGCGTCGCGCGGTCCCCTTGACAACGGAAGGCACGCTGCGGGAAAGAAAGATTGGAAGGGGAAGCAGGCGCGTGAGGGGCCCCTACGCTGGACAGTGCTGTTCTGGACTGAACGTAGTCGATGAATCTTCAATATCGAATTATTCAAAACTGCAGCTTCGTATGAAAAAATATTACTCTACAGTTTCGACTTATCTTTTCATATAGAATCATCTCCTTGTAATTTGTACATACCGCCAATTCGGAGACACCCTGTAGTATTGTTACCCTGCTTAAGGGGGAATCTTATTTTATGGGTTAAAAACATAGCAAAATTTGGGATTTTTAAAAAACAAAAGTAGCATTTTGAATCATCTGAAATTTGGACCATGTTTTTATGCATTCTTGAAGTCGCAGTTTTTTTTATTCATTTTTAATAATAAATATAGGAGTCGGTCGCTGGTGTGCATGATATTTACCTTCCAGGTAAGCTGAAACAGAAAAATGAAACGGTGTTTAACTTTGTACATATGTAGCTTCAATTTGATGAACCAGATTACCGCTAAGTTCTATACTTCTTTTGCCACATAAGAAAATTGGCGCAAAATTGGATTGCAAATATTAAACGTTCAAACCTTTCAGTTTGAAAATTCTCCACACTGCTCAATAAATTTTGTTGCTTCTTGCTGGTTCATCACTTTTCAGCTACATATGTATGAAATAAAACGCAGTTTCATTTTTCTCTTTCAAACTACCTGGTAGATAAATATCATAAACACCAACGGCCGGCGAATTTTGCGCGGCGTGACAGTCGATGATGCATAACTACTATATTTATGGTTAAAAATTAATAAAAAAAACACTGCAGCTTCCTCAAAGATGCTTCAAAACATGGTCCAAATTTCAGATGAATCGAATCGCTGGTTCCTTAAAAAAAAAATCCCAAATTTTGCTATGTTTTTCGTCCAAAGAATAGGATTCCCCCCTTAACTGCTCCTCGCGATTTCAGTACCTTTCTGTTTCCACATACCATTCTCTCTCTTCCTTCATCTAACAATAATAGTACCTTTCCGCAAACTACCAAATGAACCCAAAAACCCTCGCAAATCCCCAACAAAATCCTCAAACCAGCCTCCCCATAAAAGAGCCGCAACACCGAGCACAGTGAAATCAAGTCCCAGAACTCCGAGCCCGGATTTATCATCGCGGATCAGATAAACCCGCGAACAGCCAGATTGTCTCGGGTCCACGGAATTACTCGGGCGTTCCTCCGCTGGTCGACAAACCAATCAGCAAGGGAACGGCGGCCTTAAAGGCGAAACACCGAATCTAGATGACCCAAACGCAGCTCACGATCGGAGGATCGACTCACCTCCACCCGCCTCTCGTGCCCCTCTGAGCTCGCGGTTTTGAATGAATCCCATCGCCGCGAGGCTCGCCGCATCCCCCCGTTGCCAGTCCTAGGCTGCTCAATGGGCAGAGATCGTTAGATAGGATCGGTGGCCGGGGCCAGCTCTATAAATCCTCCGCGGGCACAATTATGTGGGGGATATAAGGATTATTGTTACGGTCCGTGGCCGGCTGGCCGCTGCTTTCGTATGGCCGCGAACGGCCGCGGGGATTACCCTCATAAATATATTCAGAGGCCATTATGCGAGCCCGGGGACGTTGATAACGTAATAATGAGGGCGTGGGCTAATGAGACGCGCGCTGAAAACTCATCCCGTAATCGTGATTGACGTCGGAGATCCTACTGGCGTTCTTTCTGGCCTGGCCTGCCTCCGCTGATGCGTTCCAGCTACACCGTCGCGGAAACGCTTGCCGACTTCCTGTATTTCCGGTTTAATCGCTGGCTACTCCGCGCACAGAGGGCCCCTCTAATTAAGACGTCGATTTGCTCGTGCTTTACGACGAACCTGGTACCGCCACAGCGATTGGGGGAGATTGCGCCGCTACTTGCTGCGTTCTGTGCGCAGCGGTTGCGCGCTGTACAAGCGGTCGCACGGTACTTGGTTTTTAGATATGAATACTGGGTTGCAGATTACAGAGGAGTCTGCAGTATTCGGTTCGGTTGGGAGACGGGATCGCTCGGATAAGGAAACTTTCGAATTGTGGAACATTCACTTTTCTCATGGTGGTTATTCTGTTTTTTTTTTTTTAGAAATAATACTTATAGGTACGATGCCAAAAATGAAGGGTAGGTACTATGAATATACTATTATTATAGGGGCTTCAACGTTTTATGTTCTTGATAATTTTGCGGTGCTCTCACTATTTTCTAGCTTCCGTAGTATCTCCCGTTTCGTTACAACAGTTTACCCCCTAAGACCCACCTCCGTAAGATTAAGTTTCTTGCGAACAGTCTCAAAATTCTACCTCCGTAATATTACAATCGATATAATAAAATATAAATGCTTCTTTCGAAAAATAGTTTCCTTGGAATAGTCTTCTCCTAGAACCCGTAGCTTTGCAGGGGACCACCGAAAAAATAATCGAATAAAAATTATTAAAATAGCGACTAGGAGAAGGCGATTTGTAGGATAAAGGTCCATTTTCGGGGTGCACAGATGGCTGTTTTTTTATCTCGTGAACTACATAGAACTTCTACGCTATAATGTTGAGGTACACACCAGAAAGGAATATATTTTGAACATGCTGCAAAAATTTAAAGTCGACCCGTATCACGGTTTTTAAACAATCAGCGCAATAACCGCAGAAAAAACAACACATCAGGCGACTGTACCCCAAAACTTTTGTTTCGAGATAACGGCTAATGAAATTATTAACGTTTTAAAGTCGTTGCTTCAAATTTCTGCTTTGAGGTATATAGGTATGATTGTTTGCAAAATATAATTGCTAAGATGTATATTATTAGTATCTAAAACAATGACCAATGTTTCGGTGCTCCCATTTTGTGTATGTTTTTGCAGGGTTGCCGTGGACACTATAGAATTAAAATTATACTGTATAAGAAGTAGTTTATGCTGAAATTCACCCAAAATTGCGGGTTGCGCTACTATGGCGCTGATAGTCTCATATTATCAATAAATTTTTTTTATAGCAGGGTTGTCTAACTGGTGGCTCGCGAGCCACCGGGGGCACCTCCGCCTTGCTGCCACGCTGAGCGGCCCCCCTCCATACCGACCAAATTCTGACGATCGCAGTCGATTCCTCCTTCTTTCCTTCTCTTTTTGACTGCGATCGTCAGAGTCTGGGAGGTATGAAGGGGGCCGTTCAGCGTGACAGCAAGGCGGAGGTGCCCCCGGTGGCTCGCGAGCCATCAGTTAGTCAACCCTGGTTTATAGTATTAATAAACCTTTACCCAAAAGTACTAGTCACAATTCATATTCATCTCCTTGTAATTAATTCGTAATAAAATACTTGATCCTCGAGCGAGTTGACTGCCTGCTCTCCTTAAAACCCTCAATTCAACCCTCAATTACATGTGCACCGAACAACAGTCTATACTTTGCAGCTGATTCAGATCTTGAGATAGAGGTATTCATCGCGATTCCATCAGTCAATATCTATTTACTCCATCCACCCGTTCGTCCATTCATCCTCCTCCCAGTTTAAGATCTCTTTATTCCCTGTTCCCCAGGTCCCTGCGTCGATTCCTTTCTACGAGGATGCTAACAGGGGGCAAGCTCGTGGAAAAGGACGCCGGGACAGGGACATCCGTTTCACTCGAGAGAATCGTCCCACTATAACGTCCTGCTTACGCGCATCCTTGCCTCTAATTACCTCGGATGAAGACATCAGCAGAGACTTGCTGATTCTCTCGAGGGCCCCAGTCCAGCTACCAGGAGAACGAATCGTCCCGTGGCTTGATATTTCACCGATTATTTATTATCGTTACGAGCGGCGGTCATCATTCTTCTGCTTATAGCAGAGGCGTGCTCGTTACTTCTAATGGCCCCTCTGTACACCTCCTTCGAACGTGGATTGGGGTATTAGGAGGACGGTTTGTGCAATTCTGATTTCCACGCGCTAATTGGCTTGGTTTGTTAATGGTAATGTGACGATAGTTTGAGACTCGACGAAACTGTTCGTCAGATCAGTTGTAGTTGGACTGGCAGGGAATGTGCCCGCAGAGAGTGTGCGTTAATGAAAGGTGCTGGCTTTTTTCGATGGAAGGTGTAGAAAATTTGGAAGGCGGTGAAGGAACCTTATTCGACTTCATAGGATAGCATTTCTAGTTGTAACTCTTTGAGAATGTCTCGGAAGAAGATATTAAAATTCTGTATAAATACAGTCGTTGTTCTATTAGGCAAATGCATCTTGACTTTTTGTGATTAAAGGTTGGAACTATTGGAAGTCGCAATTCTGTAAATTGTACTCTGAACTTTGAATCTTTGAATTTCATAAATTGAAGTTCGTAAAGGAAGATGGTAAACCATTTAAATTATGACGAACCACAGTGTGATCGAGTAACGAGCTTATTTTCAATTTTGATAAGTCTTCAAAGGTTCAGTGGTTTGCAAAGTTGGTGCACAAATCACGTAAGTGCCTAGACTAGTAAAACTTCGATTATCTAAACACTTTAAAGCCAATAATAAAGGTACTATCTAAGTAACACCTTTCAAATGTATGTACTCTCTTATCAGTAGAAATACCTACTGATAAAATAAATCATTCAATTAAAAACAAAGCTGAAGAGACAAATGTCAACAAAATTGATGAAATGCTTAACAGAAACGTGAAGATAGAAGAAGAACATAATTATTCACAGTTCCAACAACACTTTGAATTCTATTCGAAACGAAAAACCACAGTGACACTTTCAAATAGACACTCTAAACATCGTACTCCATAAAAGTTCAGAAACCAGAGCAGAAAGCAAAGAATATTATCAAACTCTTATTGAGTCTCATGCTTCTAACTATAGTGCCGCATAATAACTCAATTACTGATCCTGGTCAGTGCCAAGTCTCAAGCGTTCAGTGACCTCAAGAAACCCATTATTCCGACATCGTGTTCACCGATGATTTCAGACAATCAACGTCGAATGGCTTCAGTATGACGAGCATGCTTGACTCACCATTGTGAAGTCTGCTTTTGGAGGTGCGTAGGTGCTCGATAATGGAGGTGAGGGGTCTGCGGCCACTACCGCCTCCACCCCCACAGCTCCAGGGGGAGTCACGCTCCGAGCCGTCCGCCAGGTTGTCACAGTCCTAGGAGGCAGAGGAAAAAAAGAAAGAAGAAAATTAGACGGAGACACGAGGCAGGGGAACGATGACGGAAAGGCTACGGTGTTCTGCCATTTCCCACGCTTCGCCGCGATACTGTGAATCGCGATGTCCTCGTACACAGTGGGCACGGCGATTCAGCCAGAAGTAATGGGACTCTCATTGACTGCGGTAATGAGGGTAAAGTGGAGCAACGTCGTGGGGGAGCGTAGCGTTTCTCAAAGGAATCGAATCGCAGCAACAATGCTCGCTTCTGGATTTAATCTTAGTGCAATGGTATCGTGGGGATGTTGTACTTCGGATTGCAACTGGGTGTATTCTGGATTCTGTGACTGAAGAATGAGGATATTAGTGTTGGGTTGCCTTGGGGATTTATTTTTGATGATTTACGATTTAGGTGTTTTGTGGTATGACGCACTTGAGATCAGATTTGGGCGACATGTAACCTAATTACAAATTATAAATTAGGATTACATTTTGCCCAACTCTGCTTGAGATGTGCTAGATTGCAGTAGGTAAGGTGCAAAATGTTTCAGTGGTTTGAATTACTCTAGTACGACTGTTTCAGTAATGGGTCATTCCACGTGAGATCGGACACATTTTGGGTAACATTTCGGATTTTACTGAAACTTGAATATGTTGTGGTCTTCAGAAATGCGTCTCAAGACAAATTCAACCGCATGGTATATTTACTATTGCCTTCAAGACCACACAAGGTCAGGAATGACAGAAATGTATTGACGTATCTAACTAGTAAATTGAATTTATTTCTTTCATTCCTAACATTGAGTGGCTATTTTTGAAAACATGCCCGTAAAGAGGACAAATAGGACTATATCCTCATTTTTTTTTTTCAAAATTTTAAATAATGCCCTGCTATTATAAAATTACATTTGTTTAGAACAATTGCAAAATAAACGGTAAACAATTTTTTTTTTAAGTGAAATCATTTTTATTGAGTACCCTTGTGTCTCCACCGGAAGCACCCAAAAGCTCATTTTTATCAGTTTCTTCATTCAACAGTTATGATTTATTGAAAAAAGGTCAAGATCCATAATTTTTAAAATTTTGAGAAATCTTTCGAGATGTTATTATATATCACTAAAGCCTACAACATATCCAAGTTTCAGCAAAAGTCCGAAATGTTACATCAGAAATTAAAATTGCCAAAAATATATGTAAATAAAAGGAGAAAGACATGAAGCTTCTCTCTTAAGCTTCACTCTTATTCCGGGAAAAAATCGATTTTTTTTATTTCATTGTTCGAATGTTCAACCTTTTAGGAATACATGTTTAAAAGGATTTGTTGAAATTCGTAAAATTCCCGAAGTTATAGGCATTTGAGTAGCGTAAAACTTTAAACGCGTTTTTCTCGAAACAGTGTTCTTAAAATCGGTGGAACCTGTGTCTCCAAAAGTGATTATCCGATGCGACTGAAACTTTTTTTATTTTGAAGAATATATTTCTGGCTCCTGTATAGGTCAGTAAAATATAAAAAAAATTGAAAATTTATATTTTTTAAAGGCGTTGAAAGGACGAAAAATATAGGGAAAAAGTGATTTCAAACTCCAAGTGTCATTTTTTCTCAAAAAATGTCATTTTTTATTTTTTTTTCTGGTCTAGTCCACGAGCGAGTCTCACGATCTTTAATAATCTGGCATTGTTTTTTATTTCCGACCAATGGTTTAGGTGTTTCAGGTTCCACCGATTTGGATGAATTTTTTAACCCCTCGACTTTAACGGCTCCCCAGTACCGTCTGCAATGATTAATTATAGAACAAAAAATATATTTCTATAACATAAGACATCCTTAATACAATGCAAAAAGTCCCATTAACTTATATACAGTAGTTTTTCTTTAATTAATTCCTAAAGATCACCTGTTTTTATGGGCTCTAGACCGGAACAGCCCCTTAATTCTTATGTTATCCCCCCCCCCCCCACTGAAGGTATTTCATAAATCCAGCACCACTTTTTGATACACTCCTCTACTTCCTCAAACCACCACCAAATTCCTTCACACCGAAATCAATCAAAAACAATCCTTATCACGTTAATCCAGCCATCTCTACCTGCAGAGACGCAGGAACCATACAGTGAAAGCATATTTAAGACGTAAAAGAATCCCATAAAGCAGGCAAAGGGTCACGCCTCCTAAGCCCAGACTAATCTTACATCTCCCCAAAACCGTTTACGTGTTGGATCACCATAAAAATGCAGTTACAAAGCCACGAGCCCCCCAGGCCGGGGGCGCGTTGTACAGCTTTCCCCGCGGGGCAACTTTAATCAAACCTCGAGCCGTTAATTCCACTAAATCACATTTCTCTCCACCCATCCCCCTTTCTCGTGCACGTTTGTCCTTTCCTCTTCCCCTTCTCCCTCTGGCGCACAGCTTGGTTGGGAACAAACGCCGATGTCTTACAGGCTGGTACACGAGAAATTTTATTCAACTTTGCTGCGCCAGGGAGGAGAAGGCAAGTACTCTTGTTCGACGAGCAGGCTCGATCCACTCTGGTCAGCGGACTTATGGTTAGGTCGGCTTACAACCGGATCGGATCGATTCCTCGTGACACGTATGGCGGTGTCGCGCGTGCATTATACAGGGTGTTTCTTCGTACTTTGGAACGCGAAGACGCGGGGCCAGAGGATAGGGGTAGAAGTTTGCGCAAACATGAGTTTCAACTGGCTAATCGACGCGAGAAGTGGATCAACTGCTGGTTAAACCAGACGCTTACTGGGCTAATTGTACTGGTTAGATGGTGTTGGCGTACCTGAGTGTTGGGGTACCTGTTAAAGGGGTTTCTGGGGCGGAGGCTCGGAAAATGGGGTATTTGCGGGAATTTGTGGAGATGTATGTATTTGTATGTATGTACATTTTGAGAACAATCCACATATAATATGTTTTTTTTTAAAAATACTCATGTTTTCGGGCCTTTGAGTGTGAAGCCCCCTTAACCCTTCGTTGCATAACTTCTCCCATTTTGGAAAAAAATACATTTTTGGACTCGTACAAGGGATAATAATAAGAGAAAAATAATAAAAAGAAAATTCGTGTTTTTTTTATTTTCCCACTTTTTCCGCCATTACGATTTGTATTACTTAAACACTGCGGAATTACAACGTTCAGCGCGACGTTTGTAAATGTTTAGAAACTAGGATATGTATCTTTCACGATGAAGTAGTTACATCACGCTACAGGCTAGTTAAAACAAAAAAATTAAAAAGAAAATATATGTTGCATATTTGCAACAGTATGCAACGAAGGGTTAAGGGTTGAGATGCAATTAAGATATTTATATATGTAGGGGATATATTTATTAAACTTCCATTTTCTTCTGCAGATTTCAAACATATACTGTGTGTGTCAAGTGAATATATTTGAAATACCAATATCAGCTAACCTCGCATTGTGAATTAACCCTGTATCTGTATATGGAGTAGTATGAATTAGAAGTAGCAATAGAGTAATTGTGAGTTTGGCTTGAGGACTGATTTTTCAAAAGAGCATATTTCCATTTTTGACCTTGAAACGCATTTTGTTGGCACCGCCTTAATAACGTTAATTTACATCCCCAAGTTGCACAAAACACTACAAAATAGGTATAATTGCTGTTTGAAAAAATTGAAGTGAACATACATGTTTCATACAAAAGATCTTATTTTCAAGTGTGTCTGATGACATAATGAAATAATGTTTTAGTCTGAAAGAAAACTGACATATTTCCTACACCCATCTATGAAGTTCTTATAAATTCGAAACAAAAGGAACTTCATTCCATAGAGTTACCCAAACATATACTAAATTAGTTTAAAACTGTACCTGTAAAACTGTCGTGATACAAAAGTACCACCAACGAAATGTACCGAAGTAATCCTGGCATTAGATCTAATTCAAAGTGGAACTTAAAACAGTATATCTACTCTGCACCAAATTCTGTGTTGTTCAACTCAGGATTGCATCCAGTAAAACAGTTGCAGCTGTGCAATACATGTGCCCAGTTTTTAAATTAGAACCCAACTGGTGCAGCACACAATCCCATTCCCACACGCAACCCTCCATCAGCTTTAACAAATCCTGCACCAGCAAGCGCAGCACAGTGGGACTGAGCCTATTCAGATTCACCTTCCACATCTCTGCCACCAATGATACAATCCATTTAATTTACCTTGCAAAGGCAAGACGACTCCCAGGCTCACCTTCCATATCTCTCCTACCAATGACACAATCCATTACGTCTACCTAGCAAAGGCAAGACGACCACGGTATACCACAAACACCCTGTAGACTCGCGCCGCTTCTCGGTCGCCTCGTGGAAGCGGGCTGCAGGACAAGGCCCAAGTTTAGAATTCCCGCGGATCGTAATACCCAGCGACGACGAAGCCCAAGCGGAACCGTTACCGAGAAGTCGTTAAGCCTCGTCGTTAAGTCGATTATCCGCAGCCCTTGACGACGAGGATCTCGCATCGAGTTTCCTTCGCCCTGGCCGGGGCCCAGGCCGCGTTTATCCGAGCTGGCAGCGTGTCGTGGCTGGCCGGCGTCGTCCAGGGATCCCCCCGAACATGCCCCCACCCCGTGGATCCAGTTTTATCGATCATATTACGATAAAACGCGTTTTCGCGTCGCGACCGTTTTTCTCCCGGCCCTTTCGCGACGTTAATCTGCACGCACCGCTGCCCCTCTACCCTCCCCCCCTGCCCCGCGTGCTTATGAATTTATGGGGCCCCGGAACCAGATGGGAATTTGTCGATCGGTAACGTACGACGCGCGGGCAAAAAAGTACACGATAGGGTGAAGGGGGGGCGATGATTCATGATGGTACTCGTCGCGCCGGACTCGTTTAATGCGTCATTTAAGTCGTCGAATGGCAAGAGTTTGGCTTTTTAATCGGCGTCGTAAAGTACGGGGACGTGACACCGGTGACAGTCGAGGAATCTTGTTCCTGCGGGGCTCGCTTCGGCGCCGACTTTTAGGAAAACCAACGGAATAAGTCGCCTCGGTGTTTCATTGTCTCTAGGTGCGATTGGCGCATAGGTGGCGCCACGTTAATTTGGGTGCTTGTAGAGCTCGGAAAACAGTAGCACCGGAGAGACGGCGTCCGGGGACAGAGTTGCCAATTTGGCTTTTCTGGCGCCAAATTCCAGAAATCTGGCTTTGATTCAACTTGGTCGGCGTTGGAAAATTCATTTAATTTTTCTTTTTTGGGCTATCTTGGCTTTTTTATAATCCTTTCCCTAAAACTTTTTTTTTTTACAAAAACATTATTTTTATTTCAATTAAAAAAATATGAAAAATTAACATTTTTAATCCAGAAAATGCCTTAATAAGGAGTGTTAAGATTTTATTGAATAATGAGAGTATATTTTAACAAAAAAAGAAACTTTGGATCTGTAAACTGATAGGGTAGAGTTTACAGGTGTTGTTCTCACTGCGAATCCTCTACAACTGTGTTCCGCACGAGGCGAGCGTCCTCGACCTTAACAGGGAGACAAAACAAAAATCTCTCCCCACTCTTATTAGCTATAACGCAATACCACTACAATAGAATGGTGAGATTTGAACCTACACAAACGGTTATCGTCAACAAGGAGAAACATTAAAAACAAAAACAATATAAATTTTCATCAAGCAAAGTTAAAGTAAGCACCGTGGAGCACCGTAATAGGGACATTTTCCCTACGCAGAGGACCCGCAAGTCTTGGGACCGAATTCTATCGCTCCAGGAAAATTCCTTCTACACTGCTGACTTCTAATGGGCGCAAGAAGAAAAGGAGCAACAGTTTAACCCTACTGCGCGCTACTATAAGGACTTCCCGCTAATTGTAAGTGATTTTTGGGTCCAAACGCTAGTATAGCAACTGTCTTCTTCATTTCCTATTGAAAGCTACTAACTTGGTGCTAACGCAGATATTACGAGCTGCATAGCTGGAAGCAGCGGAACATGCACTCGATACTAATATCGTTAACTCACGCTACGCGGCCGTACCGTCAACGTGTACAACGGCATAGCTCTGCGTCCAGCTCAGCCATAGCGTAAGGGTTAAGAAAATGTTCATTAAGCTGTGGCGATACCTCCTCGTTCGCCACAAGAGGGCGTTTCAACCGATCCCGCTCTCTCGCAGGTTCTCACTCATCCACCGATTCCGATGCATACCTGTTTCGCCCTGCCTCCTAACATCCCCGCGTCTAAGGCAAGGTCTGCTAGGTAAAGCCTTACTGATGAGTTCATTAGCAGGCTCGGGACGAAACGCATGCTTCCTTCATTTTCTCCTTTTCCGTCCTTCTACCTCTAACGCTCGACACCTACTCCTTTCTCCTCGGAGATAAGATGCTTGCTCGGATCTGGACTCTGCGACTGATTGTGAAGCTGGTAGCTTTGGGAATAGTAACGTAGGAACTAAAGAAAATACAGTGGTTTTAAGGGTTGTTGGGAAGCAGCAGAGGGGATGACAGAAAAGGGTGAGTTTTTGAAAGGGTAACGGAGAATTTGGAGATAGGATTGGCATGATGCATGTTTGTGATTGTGAAGAAAGTGGAAATAAGGGGTGAGGACATTAAAGACCATGAGCTTCCTTGGTATCGAGCCGTGTTGGGGGAGAAAGGTTATTATAAAATTCAAAGAACTTCAACATTCTGATACTACTTAATTTACGTAGAAAATTGTCAACTATCCAAAACTAATCAGGCTCAACCAGAAAACGATAAAATATACAGTGTTGCGTCTCGCGTGGTGGCTTCGCAGGACAGTTGTGAGGCTAGGTACGTGGAATTGGTAAACGGTTCAAGGACTGAAATCCTTCTGGCGAAGAAGAACCGAGACTAAATTAACAAGACCGTCAAAATCCCACTGACAAGTTTTATCTACCGAAAAGAGAATTTAGTGTGTCGATGATAGTTTTTCCCACACTTTTTTGAGTCGTGATGCCCTTTTGATACTCAAATAAACTGCGTAAAGAAAACATATTAAAAATAGCTAAATATTTCAGAATATAATTCTACCTTAAGGAGGGAGCCCTATTTAGGACGCTAGGAATAAGGTGATTCTTGGGAATTTTTTTTAAGAAACTGTTAAGCGGATCTTTTCCAAACTTTCAGGGTACTTTAGTTCGCATCGATGAACCTAAAAATAAATTGAATTGAACAACCTTTTTCCATAAATAGTACGAAATTCTTGAGGCAGAATCTTAACCTTTTCTTTGAAGTCCCATCAATTTTCCAACTATTAACTTTTTTCCGTTATTTAGGTTCATTGACAATGTAATTATACTAGAAATAAGAAAATCCTTGGTTTTTTATTTCGGGGAAGAATTGGGGCCTCCAACATAATCGCAAATTTGCAACTCCGGCGCGCGAGTCCCTACGGACGTGTTCATGTATCTCCATTTCTGCCGAACACTTCGTAACAAAAAAATTAATTTTTATTGTTTGAACGTAAACTAAAATTCTCTAAAAGTATGGAAATAATCCGCCTAACAGTTTCTTAGAAATTTTTTTCAAGAATCACCTTATTCCTAGCGCCCTAAATAGGATTTCTCCCTTAATAATTAAAATAAATAAGTGCTGATAATCGCTAACGAAAAATAACTGTGGCGGCCCCCAGAAAACACTTCACGACCCACTTGGGAACCCCAGTTTGGGGATCACTGAGCATATTTCCATATCACTGAACTATGCTACATATTTCTGTTAATATCTATGAATTATTACTGCCGTTGGTGATCAGCACACAACAACAAATTCTGCGTCCCAAGTGTCCAAGTCTCCTAAAGAACCAGAGCAAGTCCTAGCCCAGACTCTCCCCCGAGAGAAGAAGGTCTTGGGTTTCCTTTAAACACTGAAACGCGCATGCCCCGCGACAAATTCGCAGAAGGTGTCGGTGGAATAATAATCGCGATGAATCCCGGTACGACCTGAGCCTGCCACCTGTCCCTCGCAGTGCCACTCGAGCTGTAATTACCGAAGAGAGGACGTCGCGATCGTCGTCACAGTCCCCGTCGCTGACGACAAGGGTCGGGGCTCTTCGAGGAAGCCCGAGCACCGCGACAGCAGCCCGCTCAAGTGGCGTAGAGTGTCATCAGCGGTTTGCAACGGCGACGACAACGGTCGACAGTTTTCGCGGAGGACCTTAAAGGCCGCGGACAGTGCCTATGGACGTGCCATGTTTGCCATTACAAACCTGCGCACTCCACGGAGGGAAAAGGTTTGTCGAGGTTGTTCCCTGTCTTCTCGAGACATCCTGCCGTTAATAGCGGAGACGAGCCACCCGTCCCTCCAGCTGAGGCATGCTCGAGCGTAGCCACTCGTGAAAATGATAAAGACACACACGGTGTGCTCGAAAGTGCTTTCCAGGAACAATAAAGTCGGAAGAGGCTCGCGGTTTAGGATGGCCGATCCATAAACCGCTGCCACCGCGCTCCGGGAAGGTAGCGGGGTGGCTTAACGTCTTCATGCAACGACACGGGAACCTTCGCTGCGATTTCTCCTCGCCGGGTTAAGACGCACTTACTCTAGTTCGAGCAATTTCGACGGGCGAGCGATAAACGAACAAGGAAGCTGCTCCGTGGAATGCTGACGCAGAGACGCGGGCTAAGTCCGGAGGGGGAAGCTGCGATTTTTTCGCAATCCTACTCCCAAGTGGCACGTTTCGGAGACTTTTACGTGGGGTAATTGGCGCTTGCAACGTGTATGAATTATTTATGGAAAAAATGTCAGGTTTAGCGAGGATGCTTTTAGAGAGATTAGGCGTTTAGAAATTTGTGAAAGGGAATGAAGATTTTGAAAACTTCAGTGAACTGAAAGGCAGAGACTGTAGGTTTGAATCCCTCGAGGAAACTGGACGCGAGACAATTTCCTGGAAGAAGTGAAGAATCTACAAGGGGAACGGACAAGAAGCTCATTAATGGGACAAAGGGGTGCAATTAATTAAAGCATCAAGCCAGCAAGGGAGCAGTCTTTGATCTCTGCAGCGGGAAACGTGCCTCAACATTTGAATTTTCGTCGCAGTGGGAGCCAGCCTGGTCTCAAATGAGCGCTCGTTCTTCAAATACGTACCTGAAGAACACCCGCTGGTAACATCTGCGAACCGCGTAGATCCAGCGTGTTCCGCTTGAACGAAAAACTTCCAGCGCGCATCTCTTCGTGGCGCAAAGAATTATGAACACACGGGGCTGCAGATAGATAGTTAAACCGTACCCACGAGAATTTTCCTCGCGGTGCTGCAGCGCACGGACAAAAGCCTTCCAGCGACTGGACCTAACCTAGGCATCCTCGCAACTGGACGCTGCTCCCACTGCGTTCAAGGGTCGCGACGTATAAATATTTAAAAGGATATTCTGCCGTAGGTTTTACAGAGGCTGGACAACTACATACGTGTGTCGAAGTAAACGCCATTTTTTGTGGAACATCATTCAAGTGGAGAAATAGAGCTAGTATCAACATCAAACGAGTGTAATTTTAGCGAAGTCCAAAAGTATTTTCGTTGAGATTATTTCAGCAATTCAGGAGGCTTCGTGAAAGGACCTCAGCTGGCAAGGAATTGAACTTGAAAGTTTAAAGAACAGTTATTGAAGCTGAAATGGTAAATCATGTGAGCGCTAGAAATTAAAATTTTTAGTATTTTTACGTTGGGAATTATGATCTCAGTTCTATCTTGTGACACCTCTAGAAATTGAAATATATTACTTCAGCACTTACACCGTTTACCATCGTATTCGGCATGGAATTTAGAATTTTCTGCAGTAAAAAAAGGGATTTTTTATTTATCTGGTATTTAGATCGTTTACTATTTGAACTTCGCAATTAATTACACCGAGAAGAATAGAGTCGGTTGGTGAATGGATAGTGCAAGATGTGGAAGCTCGACGGTTTGGAAGCTTCCTAATTACCTACATGCATAAGGTGCCTACGTACCAAGACGTGTCAGAGAATACTTGTGCACTCATTTCTCTAACACTTGGACATGCAACATAGTGCCCTGCACGCGTTTCGTGTGATAATTCGTCTTCACGAATTGTTGAGGCGCAAATTAATCACGTTCCTTGAAAGGCATTTTCGAACACATTGCAGTGTTCGTAAATCGGTTTAGGGCAGGCAATAGCGTAAATTGGATTCGGTCAGCTGCGTTGCAGATGTCCGTGGTCCAGGTTTTTAGACCCGAATTTTTACCGCTGCACATGATGCAGCGAGTCATCGGAAAAAGCCTACATTTTTCATCCACCCCCGACAGCTTCCCCAGGACTGCTAAGCTCGCATGCCATTCGAAGATAGCCAATGGCAATGGTCGTTTTTCATCCCGGTTTCTTTTGTAAACACCAATAGCGTTTATCGATTTCTTGCACTCGAATAAAAATTATCTAACTCAGGAGATCAAATTCTGTTCGTCTCAGTATGCTATCTATCATTACTTCTCAAATATGGTTTTAATTTAAAATCATATGGCACAACAAAATCACTTGTTGCATTGAAACTTTGTGGCGACATCTGGTGCAACACTTAGTAAAGTTAAATGGAAAATTAATTGTCTTTATTAGGAAGCATTTCGAGTAGAATTAAAAGGTAAATATTATGACTGCTCTAGCAACAACGCCTGTAAAAGAAAATGCTGTTGGAACCCTATTTTTTAGATCGCCAATTTCTCCGTTTACCGAGTTCTAGGCAGAGATGGGCAAAATTTGTGTTAAAATAAAATTTCGAAAAACGAATAAAAGTTAAAAGAATTATTCGTCATTCGTTCGTTAACCCGAGTTAGCTTTATTCGACACAGGACGAATAATTTTTTAACTTTAATTCGTTATTCTTTATCTCTGGTTCTAGGGTTACTCCGTTGTTCATATCAATGCCCCAATGAAAATTTCTCGTTCCACTAAAGTAGGCCTATAACGTAGGAGACAGAACTATAAATCTCCATATTTTCATGATACACTTTGAAATTTATCAACTACGTTATCAACTACGTTATACGTGGGCCACAGAATTTTTTTAACCGTTTTATACAAGCAGGTGCCATTTTAAGGGGGGAATCCTATTTTGGGGGCTAAAAACATAGCAAAATGAAAAAAAAATTTCAAGACACTAGCGATTCAATTCATCTGAAATTTGGACCATGTGGTCCATTGAAGTTGCAATTTTTTATTCATTTTTAATAATAAATATAGGAGTTATGCATCACGCGACGCAAAATCAAATGAATTAAATTGCTAGTTTCTTAAAAAAAATATCCCAAATTTTGCTATGTTTTTAGCTGATAAAATATAATTCCCCCGGGGTCCTTCTGTATTAAACAAACTTGCACCACGTTAAGTCCGCGTGTGAGATACATACGGAAGAAGTATTCAGCGAACCGAGCGCCCGGTCCCCGTGTCAATTAAAATTCCCCCTAGACCCGATGCATCACCCCGCGAGCCAGTCCCATCGGCGATCAAACGCAGCAGCCTCGTAAAAAAAGGCACCCCAGTCGGTCAGCCTCTGAAATCGGCCCGCGAGAAAGTAATTCGCTTCTGTAGTTAGTGGCTCGATCCGCAACGATAGCATCTCGTGCACGCTCGCTTTCATCTGAGCCACGTACACGGTGAGCCAAGCTTCCATACGAAGCACGCATGAGGAACAATTACCTCGGCCGTTTGTTGGGGAGCGCTGCCAGTAAATCGACGCCACGAATCGCTGCCGTGTTAGCGAGGTTTCCAGCGATTAGCTGGCTCGCGCAGCCAGCGTGTAACCGATGGAACCTTTCTGCGAAAGCGATACACGGATGTGTAACGATATCGAGGACCCCCTGGCGCACGTCGACCAGCCAGAGGTATGTCGACACGCCATTGTGCGGTCTGTGATCCCCAGGAATCGGCATGTAATTAGCTGGCCCTGTTAGATTACCAGCTGGCCGGCGAGTGGTGCGCGCTAATGTGGCTCTAATGTCGCTGGTCCTCCATCCCTCCCTTCCCCCTTTGTGCCGGCTGATACTAGGCGGGTATGGACGGGCTTTCAGAGCTTCTGTTCCTCGTGTAGTACGAGTATCGAGGGGGAAGGAATGTATAGGACTACCGAGTAATAGTCAGGGCCCGATCTAGGGGACGCAAGCAGGGCAACTGCCCAGGGCGGAAAATCTGGGGCGGCAAAATTGGGTAATTGGTAATTTATGAATATCACATTTTTTTTATAAAACAAAAGGCTTTTGTTGTTCAACGATTCCCTGCGAAAAATTTCACTCACTGTCGCAAATTATATTTTGAAATAATTATTTATTATCAAATAGCAAGGGCGGGAAAAATCATTTTTGCCCAGAGGGCCATGGTGATAGTGAGGCTTGTGGGAGGAGTTAAAAGGAAGTGGGAAAGACTTTTGGTTGTTAGATATACAATAATAGTGTCTCAATAGTGTGTGAATTAGTGTGAAATAATGTGCGAATAGTTTGAATCTAATGATCGCTGGCTGATCATAGATGTCGCGCTGTGCAGCTGTCTTCTGCTTGGGCATGCGCGTTGGAGACCTCACTACTGCTCGGCATGGCTGTAGCGAGGTACAGTGGGTGATAGAAGTCTACTTATTGAGATATTTGCCAAATGTGAAATTTGTTATTCATTGCAAGGTAGTAGAGATCTAACACGTCTGTCTTTTTTAGTGTGCCCAGGTCTTTACTTTGCTAGCGACTAAAAAGTATGACTCTTAATATTCAAGATTTGCGTAATTTGTTGTGCAAATTAAATAGAAAAGCTGTCATTTAGGAGTAGCAAGAAACGAGGTTTCTATTATTATTTTGTAAGCTTCTTACGTTCTGAGAGTCTGTTGTTAATATAAAATGTATAGTTGGAACAAAATCAACTGGTCACTTCGTTGACTGTAATCTATTGAACTGTGTGGTGGGGGCAGAGATGGGCAAAATTTTTATTTAAATAAAATTTCGCATAACAAATAAAAGTTAAAAAATTATTCGTCATGTGTTGAATAAAGTTGACCAGAGTTAAATTAATTTTTTATCCGTTATTTAAATAATTTTTTATTTAGTTAATGCCCAACTCTAGGGGGAGGGTACCTCATCAGTGGTTATAAATGACTATTTTATTCCTGCTACAGCTGCAGTGAACTTTAATATTAATTAATTCTCCGTTGATTAATCATCTCCAGATACCTATCTCGAACACCTAAACATCCCCAAAATTTGTAGGCTTAAGGGGACTAGGCAGTCGAAAAATCATTTATTTTTATTGCATGTTCCGAAAGTACTATCTTTCCTGAATAAAATGCTGCTTGTTTTTTTTTAGTAAAATTCGCAAAATTGTAGATTTGGCAACTAAAAACGTCAAGCGGCAATCTATAGCGTCGCCTTTGCGCACAAACAATGATGGTGCGCTACCAAAATCCGGTGACTTTTTAATTTTTTTTATGAAAATCTCGAATTTTTACGGACCCTTTAAGAGGTTTGCCCCGAAATGGCACATGTTTTAGACATCCCGTAATTATTTCCAAGTCGATCCGAACCGCAATTCCTTCGCAATCAGGAAAAAATGAAGAGAAAAAAATATTCGAGAAAAACGCGTTTAAAATTTTTGGGCAAAGGCGTAGCTATAGGTTGCCGCTTGACATTTTTACCTGCCCAATCTACAATTTTGCGAATTTTACTATAAACCAAGCGGCATTTTATTCAGAAAAGATAGTACTTTCAGAAAATGCAATAAAAAATCGATTTTTCGACTGCCTTGTCCCCTTAAGTGTAAAACTTAAAAGTGTAATTCTTCGCAAGTGATTACTTCAAGTTGGGAGAAGTATAACTGAAATTAAGAATTTCTCAGTGGCCAGGAGAAAGAATTATATACAACTCGGAGGTTCGCAAGAATGAAGTCGGAAAAGAAAAATTTACGCCCATTCCCATGCATGTGCGCAATAAGATCTACGTATCGTGTGCTCTCTTTCCATCGTTCTTGTGTTTTAATGGTTGCTTTGCTCGCCGTAGATTCAAGGCTGAAGTTACGAGGATCGTTCGCGGATTTTTATCGCGAAACGTTCGCTGCACACGCTGCGTTTCACCTTTGTGTTTTACTGTTGCCTTGGCATTCTTCTATTCAGAAGAAAGTACGCACTTTCTGAGAAACTTTATACCTAGGGCATTATCTCAGAAACTTTTGCAATGAAGAATGCAAATAAAATATCTCAGCAACTCTGCCAGGACTGTAACAAAGCTGAACTTCAGCCTCCTGAATTATTCCAATTACACGAGAATTTTAATCTAAAAATGTATAAGTTTTAAATTCGCTAAAGTGACAGAACAGGCAAAGCCACAAACTTGACAGATTTCCATCAAGTGACACGTCAATCGAACCGTGACTGATTCTAATAAAACGTTAGCCGGAACTGTCAATTAAGGGTTTAATAAATTTCATCGTCATTTCGTCACTCCATCCACTGTCCAGTCTGAGACCACCAGAGCCTGGAACGCCTGGCAAAACAGATCATTTTTCATCCGCGGATTAGTCTGCGACTCTGGAAGACCATCTTGCATACCTGCTGAAGGGGGCCCGGCGTCGTCGCCCAGGAGATTATCCTGGCTAGTTCGCCGCCGTCGCGGGCCTCTATAATGCTGTCAGAAGAAGTTAACAACCAGGTGACCCGCAGAGACGATGACGAACGTGATGAGCAAAGTAATCGTCCACATCGATAAACCGGGTAATCCAGACAGGGGCTGAAGGGGGAGGCATCTCTGGGCAAGGTTACCTCTCATCAGGGACGCATTAGGGAAGGACTCGATGGACGTCCCGCGGGGAAAGGGTGAGAATGTGCTGCTACCGACAAGGAAGAGCAACATCGATCAAGACCACGTTCGGTCTAAGACTAGTCTCTCAGAATCCAGTCATGAATAATCGACAAAAAGCCGATGGCGATGGCGGTTTGGTATCGGTTCTATGAAAGTCCTCTGGCTAACTAACATCGCGAAGGCGATGAAAGGTACTACTGAAAGGTACCACTGGCGGGGAGGAGTCGCTGTATCGTCGATGAAATGGCGTGTTTCTAAGGAACTGTAACAATTCCGCATGCACAGGGTGTCTCCGAACTGGTGGTACAATCCGAAAGGAGGTGATCCTATTAGGTCCTATTATTTATTGGACCAAAGTCTTAATTAAAAGTAAAAATATATCACATGCTCTTTTAATCAAAGTATTTCCCTTGGCCATCTACGAACTTTGGACACCTTTCTGGTAAAAGTACAAGTAGGTGTAACAAAAAGGATATGTGCTTTTCCGTGCACCTAGAGGCACATGACAGTCAGCGGACGAACTTTTGCACCGACCTAATACATGAAGCAATATTAATAGAGCAACGTTCTTTCACATGAAACTTCATTTCCGAATGAATCAGTGTTAATGATTCATTGTGTACGCGTGCACTTACACGTGGCATCGCTCATGACTAAGTATACATATAGTTCGGACAGATATCGCTGCAAACTACACTACGCTGTACGCTAACTGCAATTGGATTTAGGACCTATGTTGATCAAGCCTTTTTACTCCTCTCAGTGGGAGCTATAAGCGTCTGAAGTTTTAGACCCTTTTTTAAACCCTGTATATAGAAATTTCGCATCCTTACTACAAGTATCCTCAACGTCTAAGGCAGAGCCTGGCTAGATATGCGCCTTAAACCGGGGATCCACCTGGAAGCTAAGCCAGCTAAGCTATATGCTACGCTATGTTTCAGCTTAGCTTTTGGTGGAAACGGTTCCATAAGAATGTATTGAAGCTAATTTGTTTAAAACGTAGCATGGCATAGCACAGCATCGCATAGCTTATGTAGGAGTCGGAAAAAGAGAACCACGGGCGCCGGGAATCGAACCCGAGCCGTCCGCGTGCCGATCAGTCGCGTTTGCCACCACGGCTACGCCGACTCTCCACGGTCTCTGTCTTGCGAACTCCTCATAAATGGACGCCACCTATGGGCCTCATCGCACACCATAGGCCGTTGCCTAAATGCCGGTTGCCTACTACACTTAGCTTTCAGGTGCATTCCCTGCTTTACTGATGAGTCCGTCAACAGAACGAAACGCATTCCTCCTCCTTCCCCCTCTATCCTTAACCCCCACAACTTTCTTTCGGGCTGTACCAACTCTTTAGAGACACCCAGTGCATAACCGCGACAGAAGAAAAATAAAGTGTCCATGGTAGATTGTCAGTGCTTCGATGAATTTCAATATGCTCGAGTAAATCACTGGCTACGAGGCGGGGTCTCGAGCGATGTATCAAATTTTGCCACGCTTTCACCGACGCTTTCTATAATGTTGCAGCACGTCTCGAGTGTAACAGGAGACGCGAATGCTAAGTGATCGACGATCGACAGTTATCGGCCGGAACAATCTTCAGGAAGTGCACCTGCTGAATCAAGGTCGCGGCCAGCGGCTCCGGAGAATTCAATTCCGCCCTTTCTCTTGAAAGAGAGCTAGCTCAGATCCTCTCACCTTGCGCGGGCTTAATGAGCGGCGATCCTGGGCCACTTTGGTACGGGGACTTTTCCTCATCGATGTTTAAGCAATTAGTGGTGGTTTCTCTAATCTGCACTGTGATTAGCAGTGATCAATCTTCCTGAAGTCTTGTGCACTTTTCAGGTGTAGGTAACCCAGGGAATTCTTTAGGTGAGTTAGTTTTACTGGCGTCGAATGCCACTTGCAAGGGGCTAGGCTCACTGATTGTGCAAATGAATATTTTTATAGGAAAGGGCTAAGCAAGTGGGACTTTGATAGCAATATGTTTCGGCGTTAGAGGAGTTTAAACTAGCCCAGAAATTTACTTTCAGGTAAAAGGGTTTGAGGCACTATTGAAAATGATACTACTTAGTAATCTCATTACTACAGAGAAAGACGGCTCCCGGGTGAGGGGGATATTATTTATTAAATATTTTTTTCTTTTTTCGTTATTAAAGTAGCATATCTCCAGAGTATAATCAGCAGTTTTTAGATATGAATATCACAAATGAAAAAAGTTATGATTTTTTAAGCAGAAAACTTCTTCTGGAACTGTCTGTCTTTCAAAAGTTTTTTTTTTAAATACGATGATACTTTAAACGTTCAATTTCAACGGTGAACATATATTCTGCAATGTTCAAACTTTACCTTAAAGCTTTTGCGACTTAATTTAACAGATAGTTTTTAAACAGCAGCTGATTGAAAATTTACGAGATAGTTTTTATAGACATCCTACTACAGAACATTTAAGATAGCTCGATTTGAGTATAAATAAAGGAGTTATAACTGTTTTATATTTTCTGATGCATGTAATCATATTTACTTGGAGAATTTTTCAGATGTCTTAGTAGTTTTAAGCAGAATGTTTGGGAAACTGAGAATGTGCTGCTGGCGAAGTCTATTCCCCAGTTGTCATATTAAATTAGTGACAGTAATTGAGTGTCTCCTTCAAATGGCACTGAATAGTAGTACATATGCCACAAAATCAAACATATTGCAAACTCAGATTTAAACTTTCAAATGTATCGTGCTAAATGAAACAGTATTTGCAAACAGTGAATCACAAAATTATTGGCATATCCATTCCACTTGATTTGCTTTCCAAACTTCTTTGCGATGGTTCTGCATCAAGAGTTTAATGATTCTTTGTATCTGACAGACACCTCTACCAGTGAATGTGGTACCTATATACTGGCTTGCTAAAAAAAATTGCCAAAGTATTCTAAATATCTTAAACTAATCCAAAACGAAGACATTCACCCCGAAAATTTCGGTAAAATTCTGCCACCTGCATTGATAAACCTAAACATATTGGAAACACAGACTCAGCTTACGCATACTAATGAATGTCTGATTCTAACGAGTCACTCTAACGAGATAATACCAGAGAACTCATCTGCAAGATAATGTAGAATACAATCCATTCAGGAAGCAACGTTTTTTCAGGCATTGAGTTTGTGCGATGATGTGCCACGGAAGAGCAATTATCGCCAGGGATTCCAGGTTCTTTCGCGGATCCAACGTAGCTACCTTGCGGTTTTCACGGTTCGCCAGGCTCGGACGGGGTACCACGCGGTGCCAAATGCAAGAAGCACGGCCGTTACGTAAACACCGCGAAGAAGGATGGAACGTTAATAAGAAAGCCTCCTCTATCGTGCATCCACCGAGGTGAACTCGCGAGATGCGATTGCATCAAAGAGCCTATAGCGCAGCATTGAATAGAGTCTAATTGCTTCTATTCTCCAGGGATGACCCTTTATCTCGCCCTCCCCTCGTTTCGCGATTTTACTACTGGGACACACAACTTCCTCTGGTTCGAAGCAAACGGTAGCTGGTAATAGCCAATCAGCTGACTGATGGATGGGGTAATTACTGGACGAAATGGTCGCTCGTAATGGCCAGATTCAGGTGATGGAAAATGTTTTTCAAAGGCGCGGCTGAGGGGTAATAGCAGGGAAGTGTCAAGGGTGCGATGAGAACTGTTATGAGCTGAGAAAGGGGTGAATAATTAATACAGCGTTGCTTGGCTAATTGTAGATATGTAAGCGTGCGGAGGAAAAACTGGATTTTGACGAGTAAAGAAATGAAATCTGAAGTGATTCTTAGTTGTGCGTTAATACTTTAGAACCACCAAAATTAAAGGACGAAATATATTGTTTAAACTCTGTTCTTTTTTTAGGAATAATTGATGAAAGAAAATGGTTGGTGCAGAATATGTATATTTAACTTCTTATTCTATTTAATTTTACATTTTAAAGCTTCTGCTACAGTGAGTAACAATTGTCGCACAATGACTTTTGGCAAAGCAAGAAGAAAGTCGATAAAACTATACATTATTTTATGTAGATATTACATATTACAATGTACGTGCAGAAAGTAGTTCCACGTAATTCATAGAAACAATTTAAAAACTGACTGGACTGTGCTGAACTCGTAATGTTGAGTGATATATGTTTAAATTTTGTGGTACGAAATAATAACCACAATGTATTCTGTGCACTAAAGGGTTTTACAACCCCAACGATGAATAATACTCGAAAATTGCAGCTTAATCAATAAGCCCACTGTATATCTTCAAAACACTGAGTTGAAACTCGTAAAAATCTTAATAATAATAATAATAACGGTAAAATAGTAGTTCCTACAATTTTTTCTAGTCGCACAACTCTCAGTCTCACAGATTTCAATTCTACTACTCCACCGAGATTCCCACTAACCAAGCGAAAACTTCAAGTCAGCGTACAGTGGTTCCAAATCGCTAAAAAGCGGCAAACCCCTCAAAACGTACTTCAATTTAGTCAGAAATAGGTGGTTGGGGGGTTTAGGGGCTGCTGATTACGAATCTGAAATTCAACAATTTTAAAACAAAGTGGTGAATCCAATATAGCGGACGCGTATATTAGAAACATATCAAATTTGGTCTAAACTTGGTATTCTACAGTTTTCGAGGTCGCTGACTACGAATTTAAAGTCAAAATTGCAAAAAAACTAATGGCGGATCTAATATCACTGGTGTAATCGTTGTTTTCAAGTTAATTTTTGTGAAAATTGATTACTTTCCGATTTTTTACTAAAACGATATAATTATAAAGTCGATTTTTATACGACGACGTTAATTTAAAAACTTTTTTAAAAATTATTTTGAAAATTTTATTTTTTCCGAGTCTAGTGAAACAGCTCAGCATTTCTGCGTTTAGTAAGTCACTTAGTTCAAGTATATTGTCGAAAATAATAAAAGAAAAGTATGGATTATAAGCGTTGTTTGAAATAACGAATGCTGTTTTATTCACGTACTAAATACACTTGGCACTTTAAATTTAAATATCTTAAAAAACCGCAGATATCCGCAAACATTCTCAATTAGATATCATACTTGACATGTTACTTTATATCAAGAAACTTGTTACAGCATGACACTCGGTGACACTCATCTTTGTTTTCCTTCCGTTTTACTAAAATATGACTTAAATTTTTGACACATTGAGAAGGGAATTACCAGAGTAAATTCAAAGATATTTTACTTTGTCTCTGTGGAAAGTTTATGTTAATAACACCTACTTTAATGGTAAAATGTCTCACATATTGATCTTTTCAGATAAACTTTCTCTGACACATTAAACATGCTCCCATTTTCAAAACATTAGGAGGCATGAAATTTCGTCAAATTTAACGGCCTATATCTCAATAACCAATCAATATATTTAATAAATTCAAGCGGCATTTGATGCACAGAAATATATACAACAAATCAGCTATAATAGCAACAAGCTGCTATATACTACGAAAATCGAATTTTGGCCAGCTTTTGGCGATTTGGGATCACTGCGCAGCGCTTCCATCCCAACAAACGTGACCCATTATTTTTAAACAAAAGTTAATCAACTCCGTATCGTGGCAGCATTATAGCCGCTGACGCGACAGCGCAGCTTATCTGATAATTCAATCAAACACGAAGTCTTCGACGCCTGGCTGCATTCATAAGGAACAACAGAACAAACTTAATTAACGAAGCCCGTAATCCAAAGATCCGTTCGAAGGCATCAGAGCCTCATCCTTCGACTCATCGTAAAATCGCGCGACTCGCCAGAAGAATCGCTGCGGCGTGTCACTGTCAATAAAGCTTAATCCACTTTATCAGCCTGCAAGGCTGCGGAAAAATAACGACCGCAGACAAGCCAGTGATAAGCGATATTAATCGGGGAGGCATCGACGATAGCGCTTCATGGTGTTCCAGCGTGTACGCGCGAGCAAGCCGGAATTCCAAGAATCGGCTCTTGACATTCACGAGCGACGCACTGCTCGCGCCGCAATGCCAATCGATTCTACGTCTGAGCAAATCGATCTCCATCATTATGCATCCCCGTTCTCACCGCCTCGCGCAACCTTTTGCCACCGATCGAGAAAATAGCTCGTGACTAATCGCGAAAAAGTGGCGCAACGGGTCGAAGTTCGCCAGCTCCTCGCACTGGCGTGCACAGCAGCCGCGCGGGGGATTAAAACAAATAAGACTTAAGATTAAGAAGGGGAAGACTGAGAACGGCGAGAGGAAAGGATGAAACGAGTTGGAGGTGAGTGTGAAGGTATGAGCGAAGGACAATCAGTCCGCAGCGTAGAGAAGTATAGGAACGATTGATAGGTCAGTTCTGGGAATATATAATAAGAAGAATGCGTGAGTAGGTACTCAGAAAGGTGGACAGATAATTTGTGGTTGACATAGGTCCACATTTCGGGCTGAAGGGATGATGTGGGGAGGATTGATTTGGCGAGAATTATGTAGACTTTAGAAAGTCTCCATCGAGTTTGGAAAACAGAAGTAGGGCTGAGATGGGCACAATTTTTATTTAAATAAAAATTCGAATTACGAATAAAAGTTAAAAAAATTATTCGTCACTTGTCGAGTAAAGTTGACCCGGGTTATCTTTAAGTTAAAGGAACTTTCATTTGATCCGTTATTTAAATAATTGTTTATTTAGATAATGCCCAACTCTGAAGTAGAGGAATTCTGGGAGAGATGCCACACTGTTGATTTTATTCGTTTTAGGCTTTGATATGGGTTAAGTTAATCAAGCGATAACGTGTTTCCCTTATTACTTTTAAAGATTTTGCTGTATTTCTCTACCCCCAAAATGATGTTTTTAGTTTCAATTTTTTAAGGGTGACAAATATGTAAATTTTAATTATTTTTTTAATGCAAGTAGTAGCACTAGATGTTTGACTAATAATATCTATGCTTGGAAAAAAATCTCATTGCAAAATTTAGACGCGGTGACAATTTTGCGTAAAGTCCGGTGTCTCTCCCATAATTATCTTAATGACATAACAAAGTTCTGGTTCGATTCCTCTGGGATTTGGCGAAATTTGGTGCATAGATTTGTCAAAATCTAATTCATAATTTGTGTCTAAGGAATTTTTCTTCAAATCAGTCACTACAATTTGTGCAAGGATAACTTTGAAGCAACATCCATATGCACATATCAGCAACTTCAATCCCTACTGACTGCCAAATTATACAAAATAATATCAATAAATATCTCTCAATTTCTATTGCAAAATACCTACGGTATTCTCCTATACTAAGCATGATTGTAGTCTCGCGTTATCACGTAGAACCCTTAAAACAAGTAGAAGAAACAGTAATTCATCAGACATGCCAGATGTCACGTTATTTTCTTCATTGCCAGCTTTGAATACGACGCAACCCTTTGTGGAAAAGTTAGCACACTTTCTTTCTTCGTTATTCAAATTTACGGCTGATCTTTGTTCAGTAACTTAACAAATGTAATATATTACAGCAGAACCTGCGAGGAGGTAGCACTCGTTAGTACTCCTTCAGAAGTACAATAGATTTTGATTATCTATTATGCACATACATCTTAGAGCTTCGCTCTTTTTAGTCGTCCGGTTCCTTCTGTATTATTGGCAGCAGCCTTCTGTATTATTAGCTAGTACCTTCCGGTGATTGAAGTTAGCGTATGAAGAGGCAACCGATTTGGTGTTCACGGAAGAGAATCACGAGATCCGATGGGGAAATAGTGGAGAACGTGTTGTGGAACGTACGATGCTCTTCAAGGCCGTGTTAGACCTTCACCTCTTGACACGGGAGCGTATTCGAAGGCTCGGCTGAATGTAGTCTGGAATACCATGGAACTTACGAACCGTACACACCCGGGTACTTAAGCATGCTTGACCCCAGCGACACCATTGAATCGACTGTACGCGCTAGTGATCTTTGTGCTCCAGTTTGTGCTACCTTTTCTTTAAATCAATTTTTATTTAAACAGCTGCATGCATCTCATATGAAGTAAATAAATTCTTGCGGCATTACATATCCATTAGTATGTTCTTATTGAATTCTCACTGCAGATGTGCAAGTTTACCACAGGATGAGGGAATAACTTTGATCACCTGGGATAACACTATTATTTTTACAGATATGAACAACTTTATTTACAAAAGTTGCACGGACCGAGGGGGCCATAACTTGTCAGTAATAATTTTTTGTGATTGGAGGGTTTTCGGATATGTTAAGGTTACCTCTATTTTTTTAAATGGTATGATATGCTTTTTTAAAATAGCAAATGTTTAGACATTTCAACGACCTATAGTACCAGAGTTGGGCAAAATGTAATTTAATTACAGATTACAAATTAAGAGTAAAATGTAATTTTGTAATTGATTACACATTATTTTCTGTAATTGTTAATTTAGGTAGTTGACCACAATTTGGTTAATTGTGTAATCAATTACATAATTAAATTTTAATCGTAACTTGTAATTTGTAATTAAATTACATTTTGCCCAACTCTGTATAGTACCAGGTCGTTCGATATTAAATAATGAAGTTAAAGGACCACCCTTGTGTAGGTCGTGTCAGAACTTGAAATTAAATTCTTGGAAAACAAGCGCATATTTCCAATATTCTCATCAGCGTGGATAACTTTTACTTACAAGAATTTGTGAAATAATGCATGCCTGAAAAGTTATAGCCGTGTATGTTTCATCATACTGGTTTGCAAACTGCGTCTGACCATATACAGTCCTCATTTCCCTGCTCTCTTCACTCTTTTCTTGAACTCTGATCAAGCAGATCAATATTACCTTTCTGTATCTCGCTGTATGCTTTAATATACATGTGTCATGTACATAATATGTATGTGTTATTGAAGTCAGTACAGAATTTTACAACTCTGTTTTAAATTCACAAATTCCACTACTCTTAAAAATTGGGAATTTCTTCTCCCACATGAAAGAATAGAATTCTTTGATTTGAACCCGATGTACTATGGAAATGAAAATTATTCTAACTTAGCGAATATCTTCGTGAAAATTTGCATAAAAATTGTCAAGGAATCATTTAAAAAAAGTAATATTGTTTATTAAAAATCTAGTTGTGTATTATACATTTGTAACTACAACCCCTTTGGCTTGAACATTAACAATAAAAAAATAAAACCAAACTTAAAAATCTTTCTTCTGCAAACAAGAAACCAAAAAGTGAGAAACATTCAATTCGCTCCAAACTTAAGCAAACCTAATTTAATGACAGTGAAGCAAAGTGACACTACTTAGCACACAGATCGCAGGAATATTGTCGTTTTTTACCACCTCTATCACAATTCTCGTGGGACCACTCTTCACAGACAATCTTCTGAAGCTGGACGGATAAATTTTTCACGACAGTAAATGGTACAATGCCACTTAAGATCATTAATTTATTTTTCTTCGTCATTCCTTAAGATTTAATTTTTATCACAACTTCCTTCACTTTTCCATTTTTTCCCCTACATCTGCTGCTAAAAATGACCATTCCACTGAATCTACACAAATCTGCATTACACTTCACCCACACATACAGCGATTCACGCTATTACCATAAACACAGACAAAAGCCTACACCAACTTCGAATGGTGCAAATGGCTTCAGAAGTAATTTCATGTACACTGTATGTATATACTTGCCAGCCATTTGAGAGCCTGTACAGAATTCCTCGGCACCGTAATGAAACTGCATTTACTCTACTTCCCCAGACGCTCGATCATCCATATTAGTAAACTGACTCTCTGGATTAGTTAATGGGCTTGATGGTGCATACTGAGTAACGCGTACACACGTGCACGCAGAAGACACGTGCAACGGAGACGAGAGGAAATTCGCGGACGGTTAAACGTTGCCAAGAGCACTAATCGTCTGGGACCACCTACCAGCTCGTGATTTCATAATCGACGCTCGCGGCACGAGGATACGCGGCGCGGTCTGCTTCTGCCATTATCTTTGGCGTTCGAGTATCAATTAGCTCGCGGGACTACCTTTACTTCGACCTCGCGGCGCAAAAGTCCCAATGGGATGTCTCTGATTAATACCCCAAAAGAATCCTTCCTTTTGCCCGGACACGATTGCTTTCTGGATCGATCGCTTTCCCAGTTAACAACTGGGGAACTCCGCAGGCTGCATTTGAACGCTACATGTTCCTTTAAGCGGTTACCGCAGTCAGTAAGGTCAGAAAAAGAACGATTTTTTGGGAATTTATTTCTGAAAGTATATGCATAGTTTTAGGCAAAGGTTTTTTTATTCATACAAGGGACACTTTGAGAGATTATTATATTATGCTTTGGTGTAAAAATATTTATTTATTGAAAAATTACAACTGATTTCCCGGAAGCTGTTTTTAGATATACGTTTCGCGGTGACCAACATTATTCGGAACTGGGCTATTTAAAATCAAAAAACGAAGAAGAGTTAGGTAGTACAATAGTTTATTTAGTCTTTAATCGTTCCGTTTTATAGAATATTAATCTGGGACAAAATGGTGGATGTTAAAGTGGAATGGTCGAGTTTCGTTGAAAAAAACTCATTTTTAATCCATGAAATAAAAACTGTGCATTGGAATAACAAATGCTTCGATTAAAGACTAAATTTGAATGTCTAGAAGAAACCTACAAAGTTTCAGAAAGATTGGTGAAACGGTTCTTAAGAAATCGTGGTCACCGGAATTCAAAAACCATTTCGGGAAATCAGTTGTAATTTTGCAATAAATAAATACTTTTACTCCAAAACATAATATAGTAACCTGTTAAAGTGTTCCTCATCTGAATAGAAAAGCCTTTGCATACAAATATGCATGTACTTTCTGAAATAAATTCCGAAAGAATTAATTATGCGCGAAATTGGCAACTTTCGTTGTGAGTTCCTTGATCATCAAGGAACGGAATCAGAGTGATTCTTTTCTGAAAATATTTTGAGAGCAAGTGATTTGGAGTGAGACACAATTTTCTTGCAGGGCAGAAGGTTCACATTCGTGTGCCCTTTCTATTGTATACGCGGTGGAAAAAATGTATATTCAATTTTAGGACAGTTAAAGTAACTTTGGGGAACTTATTTCACAAAGCCCACGAGCAACCCTATGCAACACTAAACACTGACGCAACCGTAACAAACCTGCAAATCAACACAGTAGGAGATCTAAAAAAATTTCTTTCACAACTATCTACTTTCATTTAAAGGCCGAACTATTATCCCTTCCTACGATTAGAGAAGATTCCATTAACACCTGCTTCGCTAAGCAAGTAGAACCAGTTGGAATAGAGCGCGCCTGATTTCTGTTTCCCACTTGCCCAGGTTAATGTCAAATTGTCAGTGCACACGGCTGAATGCTCGCGGAAAATGCCGGATAATTATCCTGATCACCAGCGTGCGTCTATCCGCGGTATGCTCTCGCATAACTGATGTCTAATCCACTCAGGTGCGCGCGCGATCGGCAAGCTTCACGCACAATTTCCCTTACGTTTACAAACGGGGTCGTTGCAAAATATACCCTGGTCAACTGCCAGCCAGAGAATTCTTTGCCGATGATTCGACCCGTAACACTGCTGCAGAGAATATCCTCAAGTGGAGTCGAATCGATTCGATCGCTTCCACAGTTTTTTTTTTTAACTCTAACTTATAAGGCAACGTGTAATACTAAGGTGGCCCTTCTTTATAAGTCTCGAAATGTTTTTTTGCATTCCTTTGCACCCTTTCCTATTGTCCGATTGCAATAAACTTCTTCAGGGATTTTTTTATGGAATGGAACCATACTAGGGGTGAGAGCAAAAGAAATCGGATGTTGAGAAATAAGGGCCACCCTAGTGTAATAAATCGAAATTACGGAATGAGGCTTTGAGAGTAAAAACGGACTAACCCACATAAAAGAAAAATTAATTTTTCCTATTTTATATGATTAGTATAGCCTATTGGAATACATTATTGCTACTAACTCAATTTCGCAAAAGATGTGGGTTAGTCTGTTTTTACTGTCAATGCCTCAAATTACGTTCCCTCCATGGTAGCAGATTGTTTATTGTGTTTACGATTAATATTGCGTATACCTCGATGTATGGTGTAACCTTACTTTTATTTGAGAAGAAATTCCTTTGGAATCAAGTGCTATTTATTTCTATAGATGTCACTTTCCCTGCTGAAATAATATTAAACAGAGCTTCTAGTTTTATATTAGGGTGGTTTGCTTGACTATTTAGTGGTAGAGAGCGTGGGCTTGCAATTGTTCACGAAGGGATGAAAAATGAAGTAGAGTCTGCGTGACGACAACATCAAACTTTCAAGCACCCCCGAACAAAGTAGACAAATAAAAGCCACTGAAATTTACTTGGAAAACTGAGGTGATGATACCCTGATAGTGATAGAATCAAGTACAATTGTATTCACAATTCACACGTGTGCAACAACACAAGTCACTGCTGCTGTGTAAACTAAATACAGTGGTGGTAAAAAGAGAGTTTAAAATTCATAATTTTGGCATGTCTGTACATGGTCGGTGCAAAAGTTCGTTCTCTTTATTGAATCAAAGTAAATATATATATTAAATGTTTTTGTAATCAAAGTATTTTCTTTAGATAGCTATGCCTAGACATATTGCCATTTTTTTTAGTAAAAGTACAAGTAGATTAGTGAAAATAAATATTTCCCTACACCTAACCTCACCTAATAGCGAATGAACGAACTTCTGCATCCACTTAATGTTATACTATCCTCATAATACCACAGATCTATTTTACAACCCCCAATATATGGGATATAAATTTCAAGATATAAAAAGGTGCAAATCCACGAGGAGACAAAAATTGCATTATTTTTTAATTATTTTGTCATTATTTTCATGAAATTAGACTCTCGCGAGACCAGTTTCAAGATATATTTTCAAAAATCCCACCTCTCGCGATATTTCCATCATTTGCATTTAGTTGTTTCTGAGATTTTTGTCTCGTGATAGAAAAGTCTCGTGTAAAATCTTATGGATTCGCACCCCGATGAAACTATCTTAATTCCCTTGTTCCTCTCACCATTCGCAGTTTCGCCTCTTCTTTCGCCACTACCGCGTATCCTCACCTCGAACCCTTCACCGCCACTCAAGGAACACATGCAAACGAGCCATATTCTCCCCGCATAATGCCAGGCGAGAAAGCCTGAGAGGTGTGCACGAAAGACTGCGCTCGGTTCATTAGCGCCAGTCATGCATCATGCCCGAAAACACGCCACTGATTCTGAGCAAACAAATATCCTTCATTTGGCGGGATCGAGGGATAGGAATGCACCCTGCCCGTATGCAGATTGCACGAGGCCCTGGAGAATCGGTATACATACGCGCACCGAACGCAGGGAGGACAGTAGAGATCGGATAATAGCTCTATGCGGTGCAGGAGCACGGGCAAGCCAGCCGTCGACAAATGGCCGTGGCCATGTAATAAACAAGCCGCGCAATTAAGAGAGCAGGTTAATTAATGTGGACCAACTAGGAGGAAGGGCCTGCTCCTCTCTCGCCCCGTCCCTTTTCGCCATTCTTTCCGTCCCGCTCCCTCTACCCCCGCCTTCTGCATTTCCAGCAGGCATCCTCTCCGTTTCACGACTCTCTGCCCTTCGCTTACCTTCCTGTCGGCGCAAACCACTGGCGTGCACGGTGGTTATCGAGAACCGAACCGACGGTTTTTTTGCGGCACTGGGCGCACACAGGAGTCAGCACAGGAATCTTCTTGTGTCCTGCGTGACGTGCGTGCTGGAGGAAGAAACAGGGGGACACGTGGAGTAGAGGGTGGGCTTAAGGTGAGGGGTGAAAAGGGGCTGAATTCGGGGTACTGGTTTATTAGGCAGAGCAGGGTAGCAGTGAGCTTTGATTCGAAGCATTTGAATTGGTTTGGTTGTGTTTGATTTAATGTTTTATTGGTGAAATCTGTGGAATTGGTTTGGCAGACAGAGCAGGGTAGCAGTGAGCTTCGAAGGATTTGTTTGGGCTTGTTTGAATTGGTTTGGCTTTGTTTGATTTGTTGATCGTAGTTTGATTTTTATTTCTATTTTGTCTCTTTTCTTGGGGGTTTGTGGATAAAATCTTCGACAGAGTTCGGTGGTGTCTTTGAGTGAGAGATGCACTTTGAAGGCACAGAATGGAAATTGGAAATATTGGCTTATAGAATTATTATCTTAAGGGTCCATTCTACTTTGTCGGTCGAAAAAGAGGCCTATTTTTATTAATTTTTTTCAAGAACTAATGTAGGAATTTTCATGCTTGCTTTTGGTTAAATCTTTATTATTCCCTGCTGTATAGAATAGTATTTTTCATGTTTCCAAAATATAATTACAAATGTGTGGATTTAAATCGCGATATTTGTACCTCAGTGAGAACACTGCGGAACTCCTCATTAGGCTTTAAAGTGGTCCTAAAATGATAAAAATAGACTGATTATGTCCTACGGACTGGAATTATTGATTTATCAACAGTGGTTACAAATTACCGACCTTATAAAGAAACAGTTCCGGACTTTCTGCCTAATTTTCGATGTTTTTTGTGAATGGAACAAAAACTATTTTTGATACCCGGATAATTCTAGTCCACTGTATGCGTACACCCCTATAGGACATAATTATTCTATTGTTACTAATTTAGAACCACTTTGACGCCGAAAAGGACTTCCACAGAGGGCCTATGTTTTCCCTGATGCGCAAACATTGCTTAAATCCACATATTTGTAATTACATTTTGTTAATATGAAAAATGCAATTCTGTACAACAAGTAATAATAAGCATTTAATAAAAAAAGTCATTAAAATCTGTACATTGCTTCTCGAAAAAAGAATTCATAGAAATTGGCCTCTTTTTCAACCAACAAAGTAAAATGAACCCTTAAGTCTGGGGGAAATTGCGAATCTCTTGTCCTGACATTATATATTATATTCTTCCGCGGTGTATAATAATTTTCGTACAGACTTAGTAAAATTCTAGACGAATTTGCTTCACGCTATATTCCCGTAAAAGACCCATCAACGTTAGCCAACACATTGAACAACCCTGCTAAAAAATAATCAAAATAAATCGGTCGTCGTACAGTTTCGTATTCGCCAAATTCCCTTCCCCACGTATTATTATACCTGTATGCAGCAGATCTGAAGCTTCTGTCCCCGAATATGTTAAGAGCTCACAAAACATTCAAGCCCCCTCGGACCACTATGCAAATCGCGTGGCAGGAATCGAATAAAACTCTCGCCACCTCGAGACGCGCCCCGAGGAAGTATCATTCCCACAGAGAAGAGGACACGAGGCAATAACGACGCCGAAACCGACGGTAAGGGACGGGAGCCGAGAGGATGCGGCGCAGGTGCACCTGTCTAATGAAGCAATCGCGGAGCAGGAAGGTCCCCGCGCATGGGGAATCCCCCCCGGTGCCCCTCGAAGCGTATCCGCCGCCCAGCGCGGATCGCAGAAACGTCCGTAATCGGCCGGCTTTCGCGAATCCCGATCGAAAAACGGTTCTGGACCGTAGGAAGAAAGTGGCGGGCCGGGGTAAGAAAACGCTGATGAACCAGCGACGTGAATCGCTAATTAAGGCACGGTGGCAATTAGTAATTACAGCGGCCCCGATCGACGTCGGCGAGTCCAATCAGAGTGCCTAACCACCCCTTGCCCCCTCGCGTGGCCACCTTGGGTGGATCCAAGCCTCCCCTCGAAGCCCGCGGTGTTATCATAAGTCGAGTTTTTCATTGACGACGGTAGCCACGGGTCGAAACCGGTCCATGGAGGTCGAACCACGAAGAGCAGCGACAGTGGCCAAGGAAACGAGGGGGCCAGGGGGAGAAACGGCGGAGAGGACTTTGATTCTTCAAAGTATATCCATAACTGGTAGATGCACACCAGTGGGCATAAATCTGGGTTCGCTTTCAAAAATGTTTGCGGTCTTCAATTTGGACGCGATTCGGAGGAAGTCTTCTGAAGCTGAGGATTCAGCTGGAAGTTAAGCTGAGGATTCAGCTGGAAGTTAAGCTGAGGATTCAGCTGGAAGTTAAGCTGAGGATTCAGCTGGAAGTTAAGCTGAGGATTCAGCTGGAAGTTAAGCTGAGGATTCAGCTGGAAGTTAAGCTGAGGATTCAGCTGGAAGTTAAGCTGAGGATTCAGCTGGAAGTTAAGCTGAGGATTCAGCTGGAAGTTAAGCTGAGGATTCAGCTGGAAGTTAAGCTGAGGATTCAGCTGGAAGTTAAGCTGAGGATTCAGCTGGAAGTTAAGCTGAGGATTCAGCTGGAAGTTAAGCTGAGGATTCAGCTGGAAGTTAAGCTGAGGATTCAGCTGGAAGTTAAGCTGAGCTATGCCATGCTATGCTAAGTTTTAAAAAATTAACATCAATATATCCTTAAAGTCGGGAATCCACTTGAAAGCTAGGCTAAAGTCGGGAGTACACCGAGAAGCTAAGCTAAGCTATGCTTTGCGATGCTATGTTTAGCTTCTGGTGGAAACGGTTCCATAAGAATGTACTGAAGCTAATTTTTTTAAAACCTAGCATGGCATAGCAATGCATAGCATAGCATAGCTTAGCTTCTAGGTGGATTCCCGACTTTATGGAACCGTTTCCACCAAAAGCTGACTTAAGCTGTGCTATGTTTTTTATGCTTTATAGCACAGCATAGCATAACTTAGCTTAGCTGCCAGGTGGATAGCTTAGTTTAGCTCAGCTGAGTTTCCGGTTTAACCCTAAAATGCACATGTAAATTCCAATTACACTATTGCACGCGTTGAGGCCCACAGGCCCATATCTCCAAATTTAGAAACGCATGGAAATTTTGAGAGAAAAAAATTGTAGACTACGCGTAATCTATTGCACTCAATCTCTATTAAGAAAATTATCTAACAACGAAATGAAATACTGAACAAGTATATCTTTAACACTACAAGTCATCGTTATCTGAATCATTTTCAATATCACGAGAACTTGGGCCTGTCAGGCCCCACGTGTGCACTGTAGGGTTAAGTATCATATACATAGATATCCAAGAAGCGAGATAAGATCGTTTACTGATCACCACCTGCTTCTTTGTACAGGATTGGGTGGCTGAATCAAACGTACGAGGAGGAATCGATGATCCTAATGTATCAGCTGATGTCCATGGGGAAATGGGTCCTAACAAACAAAGCGTCTGGGATTACCTACCGTGAAGCTGTCAAACAGGGTTACGTTTGGAGAATGATATACGCTTTCGTGATGCGTTTTCATTTTAAGGATAGGTTGGACACTTGCAAGGAAGGATCAGCAGCGACAGAGGTTACGGAAAAGGAGGAGTAAATGGAAGGAATGGGTGGAACAACCATTCCACCTCGTTGCACGGCGATGGCGACCTCGTGCGCGCCGGGCAAGGCTCCCCTGGCCGTGCCCATAAAATGCTGAAATGCTCTGGGCAGAACGACACGCGATATTCCGTCCTTTGCGCCACGGAATACACTCTTTTGCATCGGGACGAGTATCAGCTGGGAGGAAGCTCGCCGTTCAGTCCCCAGGTGAACCGAGCGCACGACTTACGAGGGAGAACTGGTTCGCGTAAAGTGTTCTTTTCGAGCACCGTGTTTCAACGGACATTTCGTGATGTTTGATGGGATCGATGACGTTCCTCAGCCCTGGAAATATTAAACACAGCCTGTTCCTCGTGGCAGGTTCACCTCCGCGCGCTGGCGTCCCCATTTTTTCGACAGGAATAAAGAATACCGAGTACCATACAATGCACTTCTCAGCGATAGAAGTCGACGTTCGTGTCAGCACCATGCTTCCACCAGTACTCCACTTCGAAGAAAATAGTGTTGGCGAAAAAAGAGAGCCTCGGGACTTGAACCCAAGAGCTGCGGGGTCCTCTGCGTAGGCACTGGCCAGCCGCGGTATGTTTTCCTGTACTTACGTATCTAGACACAGTGTCAAGAAATTCGAAGCCGATTTTCTCCAAAATGAAGCGCGATATCAAAAAAAATTACTCTTTCTTTTCGGCTTATAACAAGTAAGTAAGTCGAGAAAAAGGAATAAAAAATTTTGATATTGCCTTTCATTTTCCAGAAAATCGACTTTCAATTTCTCTACGTTGCATCCAGTCACGTATAGGGAAACCTACCTTTACCAATGAAATTGATACATGATTTTCTCTTTAATAAGGGGAAAAATGCATCTGAAGTAGGCCTTTCGTATTCTAGCTGCATTCTTAAAGCTTTCTAACCAAAGTTTCGACATTTTCCTTTCACTTTTGGGGATATTTATAATTATACGTATTAGGTATTATAAATGTGTACAGAATCCGCTTATGTATGACGTAAATACTTTTCAGAAATACACAACCAAAATCATGTTTTAGAGTCTGAAATAACGGTGCGTATAATTTATAATTTAAAGAAGTAATATACCAAAAATATATTAAAAAATATCGAAAAATGCTGAATTAATGAGGTTTTTTCTACTCCTCTTGTATACGCCCGACCACTGTGCATTAGAGCTGTTCAAGTACTCGGAAAAAGCGAGCCGAGCCGAAGATTTCTCCAAGTTAAACAAAAAAATTTATAAAAAAGAATTTATAAATTTTTTTTAACGTGGAGACATCTTCAAAAGGCACCCCGACGCCTCCAGAAGGGAATCTCCCGCGGGCGCCAGTGTAGTGTGGGATTTATACCCACTAACACCCCACGGCCACTCTGAAATTTTTAATGATTTACATGTAAATATCTCTATTATTAAGGCCTATTGGCTGAAACGCTCGGACACCTATTTACTTATTCCCGACATAGATCCATCGTGCCAAGGCTCATAAAAATCGGTGTCTACCACGCGGTGTCCTCCCCTTGTAAGCTAAGCTATGGCATGCTAAGTTTGAAAAAATTAGCTTCAATACAGTTATGGAACCATTTCCACCAACAGCTAAGCTAAGCGGCTATTAATTTAAATATGAATTTAATTAAACTTAATATGAATTTATTTTTTTAAAACTCAGCATAGCCTAGCATAGCCCAGCATAGCATGGTATAGCTTTCAGGTGGATCCCCGGCTTAAGATTCGAGGGTAACAGACTTTCAGAAGTAGAACATATCGAAAGTGCCGCGAACTGCGCCTCGAAAACAAACGACGCCTGATAATGGAGTCCCGAGGGAGGGATAAGAACGAAGAAGAGGATTTAGGGGGCGATGGATCGCTCCGGATCGTATCCCAGAGAAACTTCGCCAGGACGAGAGAGACGGGAGGACGGGCGAGGGAGAAAGAGAACAGTGAAATGGAAAGAGACAAGTATCGAGTTACGAGGGCCGAACCTATTTTCGGTCGGCAAAATGCAAGCAGAACGATAGTACCGTGATGCATCGCGGCATATGGCGTAAATCAAGCAGCTGCGACGACTGATTCCAGTGGTACCAACCCACGCTCGCATTATATCAGCCAGAGAGGCATATTTATTACCCCGGGCCGCTTAGATTGGAACAAATGCCGCGTTGCCGCGAACCCATCCGCGCTGGCGCGCGGGTAAGTCACTGGATTTCGTATTATTCTATCTTGTTGGTGTTTGCGTCGATTCAAGCTTCTCAATTTTCTGTTCGGTGAGTTTCAAGCCCGCCAGTCACCACACGCTTTTTCGCTTTTACTGGGTAGTTATGTGTTATTCGTGGCGTCTTTTTATGTGCATTAGATTAGGTGGCTTCTTGGTACCATTGTGGTGAAAGGGATCTGCTGGGAAGATGAGTATTTTAAACAACGTGCAGAATGATCCTCATTTTGTAGTCGTTGAATATTTCCAGTAGAAAGTGGACCATTGTTATCGCTCACAAATGAAAAATATGTGGTTCGTTTAAAAATGAACGATTGAATATAATTTAAGAAATTATTGTACTGATATTGTGTTATTTAGCAAACTCTTTGGAATCGTGAGTTAGGACTAGCTCGGGGAAAGTGTACGCGATGGTTCACATTAATTTACGATTTGATCAAGTTTAACAGTTTGTCCTTCGCTATGAATGAAGCAGAATACCTATTAAGGATTCTGTAACTGAGTGTCATCTATCCGGTTCATCTGAATTGGTAAAATATTCATTAAACCAGTGTTTTTTAACTATTTTCGGGCGCGACTCCTTTTTCTAATATTTAAATAAACTGCGCCCTCCCCGCAAATAAAGCAAGGTAAATTTAATAAGGCAAAGAAAGCACATTAAAAATAAGTATTTCACAATATAATTCTAAATTAGTATAGTTAAATATATTTAATATAATTATTTAATTATCTTATTTAGTGTGAACCAGCTTTTCTCGTTTATGAAAAATCAGTATTACATCATTAATAGAATATGGCAATGTAACGATATTAAAATAAATAAGTGCTGAGAATCGTCAACTAAAAATAACCGCGGCAACCCCCCAGAAAACACTTCCCGATCCCCAAGAGGAATCTAACTACATTAACCCTTAAACTATCAACGCGCACCAAAGAAACATTTCCATAAAAAAAACCAAAAGAAAACCTATCCTCCTCAAAATCCATTTGAATAACCTCACCCTTCGAAACAACCATCGATAAATCCCATTATCTCAACCTGAATCCTAAGCTGTCCTCCAACACGGAAGGAAGTCGCCAAACAGAGTACAAATGCCAGCACTGAAGGCAAAACTGTGAGAAACTGAATGAATATTTGCATTAGCAGCAAACGAGTGATCACTTTCACATTAATACAACACGGTCGCCAGAAGGGGCTTTCTAGTCGAGCAGACCGTGAACCCTGTTACCGGGCGACATCAAAGAACGCCCGGGAAGGATATACGCCTCATGCAAGCTTCATACACATGAAGTCATATTGATAATAATGCGTATGGACGCCTGGTACGCACGCATGCATACGATAACGCGACGCTGCCCCCAGGGCACAAGGAAGTCTGGATTTGTGGTACCAAGAAGCCATGATTGCCGTGGCCCCTCGCTGCCACGTTCATTACCGATCGCGCCATTAATCTGGAACGGTCTGATGGCTCGCAGGCCAGTAAATATGTAGAACGATAACATCTGCGACTTAACATTCGTTCCACGGAGCGCGGGTCCTCAACTTTTCATACCAGGGGGCGACTCGTCCCGCCGATGGCCACCCCCTGTTATGCAGTGGCATAAAGACCCTTAGGGTCGTACTTACCACATTTTATTATAATAGATGGAAACTTAAAAATAGGATATACTACTATCAGCTGATCCTGACGGCTCAGCAGAGTTGGGCATTAGTTGGGAAACGTTCGAATAAAAATTTCGAAAAAAAGAAGTTACTCGAGAATAACGAATAAATTTTTATTCGACTGAATGATTCATTTGGGGAAGAATTTCATCTTTCAAGAAACTGTAGGTTTTCTTTTATTAATTTTTAACCATAAGTATAGTAGTTATGCGTGATTGAACATCACGCCGCGCAAAATTCATCGTCCATTTGTGCGCATGATATTTATATACCAGGTAATCTGAAGCAGAAAAATGAAACGGCGTTTTATTTTATACATATGTAGCTTGAAATTGATGAACCAGCAAAAAACAAAAAAATTATCGAGCAGTGTGCAGAGTTTTCAAACTGAAAGGTCTGAACCTTTAATTTTTGCTATCCAATTTTGCGTCAATTTTCTTATGTAACAAAATAAGTATAGAATTTAGCAGTATTCTGGTTCATCAAATTCAAGCTGCATATGTTCAAAGTAAAACGCCCTTTTATTTTTCTATTTCAGATTACCTTTTGCGCGGCGTGACGCATAACTCCTATATTTATTATTCAAAATGAATAAAATAAGACTGCAACTTCCTCAAAGATGCACAAACACATGGTCCAAATTTCAGCTGAATCGAAATGCTAGTCTCTTAAAAAAAAATTCCTAAATTTTGCTATGTTTTTAGCCCACAAAATAGGATTGCTTGCACAGTCGGCTGCCTCATTCCCGCGCGAACATATTCCAGTGATAGGATCACTCCGTTAGAGATTATTTTATTATTTTATTACCGCACAATCTCCCAAAATTTAAACCTAACCCCGTTCGAAACGCCTCAGCCCCCATGCTAGCCACTCCCTATCCCCCACTGTGGTAACCAGACCTCTATAAATTATCAGAAGCTTACTGTCCAGCTTTTCATCGCCACTGGACTTTCTCCCCCAATGATTTCACCCATCAGCGCACAACCTGCGCCCGCGAAACACGTGCGCAACTGATCTCGTTCACTTTGAAGATAGGAAACCTGGTGCAAAGTGGGTGTCGTCGTCTAGTCGCGCAGGCATTCGGGGCTTAGGTCGTTGGAGTAATTAGATACCCCTGGAAATATACGTTAGCCTCCGGCCAGCCAGAGATCCCCGAGCGAGACTTTATACGAGAGCACGAGAAGTGTTTCGTACTCTTAGGGAATAAGCGATATTGGCTTACGAGATTGGGAAAGCGATAGCCTTGCCCAGCACCAACTCCCCTTGTACTCGCTCACAAAGAACGTTTGCACGTACACCGAGAACCCCGCTGCACCGTGTACCGGCCATCGTACGCATAATTCATAACGCGAAACTGTATTACTCTCCATCACCAAATGAAGCCGAGAGCATCTTATTCAGGCGCACCGCGTGCGCTGTCCAGCCGGAGGAAGGATTGTTAAAGTGACTGCGACTCCCAGATTAGACGCGCGGGCGCGCGCTTGCGTTCCGCGGGAATATCTCAATGATATTAACCGCGCTATCACAGATTGAAATATGCTCCCCGGTCACGCACACGCGGCGCGGTTAAAAGTGCGCGCTTTACGTCGATCAGCGTTTAAGCTGGTCGGCGGCAGAATTTTCAAACAGGTCCGCTGGGATTATTAACATACCCATTGGCCAATCCAATCTGCGTGGAAAGTGCGGATAGACGGCGGAATTTATTAGCGAATCTGTTGCCTGATTTACTTTGTACAGGTGTTATAACGATCCCGAGTCGTTGGCGTTAAATGAACTGCGCAAAAGTCTAAATGGAATTATTCAGATCGTACTGTGCGCTCCAATTTCGCGCCTGAGCTTTGCAGGATTTATGCACTGGGATGCAAATTTCGAGGATTTGAATGTAAACATGGAGAAACGATCCTTGCACAAGTGGAGTGCAACATGCACTCCGTCAAAATAATTGCTCGCCTCGATAAGTCCCAACTATCCGCAGCTTCATAAACCACACACCTACCCTGTCTACTTTTAACAAACTACAATTCACAATTTCAACATCACTGATCTAAATTTCATTCCACTATAGACTTCCAAGAACCAAGAAGCTTCACCTATCCCAGCGAAATCCTGTGCAACTAATCATCTTCATTCCCCCAAACAGTGGCGCATTTAACGGGCGGTCGATGGGCAGTTTGAAGGCCCCGCCAAGGACCCATATTAAAACAAATTGATTTTATTCAAACACTATACTCTTTTTCTGTGCGATCTACACTTAGCTCCTTTTTAGTAAACTAACTATTCATTTTCCCGAAAATGGGCCCGTAAGGACGTTTACCACTTGGGCCCTTTTTCCTTAAGGCGTCATTCCGGTTAGACGGGTGGAGAAAATGGATCCTTTTTTTAAAACGTTTTTCGAAAGTACACATCCTCAAGATTGTACTGATAAATTTTCATGGAAAAATTCTGATTATTTTAGCTTCTACAGAAGCATTTTGTAAGCAGTGCAGAGGCTCGGCCTCTACAAATGAAAATTTTGAACGCGTTTTTCTCGAAACGTCGTTTGTCCACGTCGTGAAGATAAAATCTCAAAATCCATCGAACCGATTGGTTTATAAATTCGACTGCTTATTCTGCACACCCGTGACTCTCGCAGGGACTACAACCAAGTATTTTCACTGAGTCTAACCTACTTTTAAAATCGAAAATAGCAAAAGAAAAAAACCGAAAGAACATTTTTCTCGCATATTTGCCCGCCATTTTGCTAATTTTGAAAATAAATCACTAATTACAGTCCGATCGATAGCGACAGACATACTGCTCAAGAATCTGTTTGGATTTTTGGGTTCAGATAAGTCTAACAGCTGAAATCGCCTGCGCGAGCGAGGCATGAATTTTTGAACATGCCATCAAGACCACTGTCAAAAGCATTTGAAAAGCAATAATTGTATTACCTTTATATTTTTTATTTACAGTAGAAATGTAGTTTAATAAATAGAAAAAAGTTTCATTCCATTACTATAATTATTTTCGTCGCAATAAATTGCGGAAAATCGCTGAATTGTTCAGCGCGCTGACCGGAACGACCCCTTAAATCCGCAAACTCCCCAAAGACAATTTACGCCGCAACTCATGAAATCGACGGTCGGAGCTCGCGCGGCAACGCAACGAAAAGCAACGCGAGTGTATCCCAAGATGGGGCACCCAATACCTTCGTTCCAGCGCCAAGTATCGGTCAAACAAACATCTGCTACATCGTCTTGTAACGGATACTGGTACTACATACTAGAGAACACCGCGGACAATCCAGCTCTCCTCGGCACACACGCAACGAAGCCTGTGTTTACGACCCCCTCCCGCACCCACCCCCCCGCACCCTCGTCGCGTAAAAAGGAACGAGGGGGTATCGCTATACGGCGGGCAATTAAATCCCCGGGACAATAATTAACTCCTGGGCGTCGTAGGCGCCTGTGATGCACGGGGAATTGGAAAACGTGCTCCTCGATCCGGTCGCATGAACGATTACGAGCGGGTACGCGAGCGGGGCGACAAGCGGCGGCCGCGCGCCGCGGAATTATTGGCGAATTTGCATCTTAATGGAACTACCTACCTACCTACACGTAGCGCGCGGCCCACGTCATAATTCCTCGCCGCTGCTCGCTACCGTCCACGCCAAAGAGAAAAACGACGCCTCTGAAAATAGCCCCCGCCGAGATCAGACGACGGCGACGCGGCGTTTCGCGCGGAACACGCCGATCCCTTGGACGATCCGGCGATCTGACTGCTTCGATGCGCGGCTCACGTGTCACTGTTCACGGGCCCGGGTGATCGAGCGTGCTCGTGTTTGAGGGGTACAGGGAAGAGATGCCTTGGGAGATTTCACCCCCTGACGGCTGCATCTAGGTATTTTCGACACGCGTGTGACATTCGTCAAGTGTAATGGTAAATGGTAACAGAGACGACTTTAGAATCCAAAACTGAAGCATCGGAGCAATCAAGGCTCAGCTCGTCGATGTTCCGATCAACAGATTCCAGTTTATTGTTCGGTAAAGAAGAAGTAACTGAAGAAACTCATTTGTTCTTATCAAGAAGCATGTTGGGTTCGTTGATGTTCACTTGTGTTTGTTCGTTGGGAGTGGATCCTTCAGAGAAACACACCCTTCGGAACAATTACCACGTTCACTGAGGAAGATTCACCTGAAGTAGACGCTACACCATCTACTGATCTAGATCTGAAGTAAGTTTTAAGACGCATTGAGTCTGAACTGTGAACTCAATCATTGTCAAAATGGATATTCTAGTATCGCGCATGTATCCCACGGTGTTAAATGCGAAGGCGACGACCTTAATCCTCAGTGAAGAAATGAGGAAGAATGAATTTAGACTTTGACGTGGAACATGATCACGCTGACGAATGGTGCCTATATTTAAAAACGTAAACTTGACCATCTAACGAGTCTATAAAGAGTTCACGTTCGAACATTTAAATATACCTGAACATACCTGAATGTTCGTCTAAAATGAATGAAACATTGAAGGACTCACCACCGAGAACTATCACGCGTTTATAACTCGTGCTGCATTACTTGCATTTACATATCACCTGCTCCGCGAGATTCAAATAAACTACCACCAGTAGCCCGTTCCCCAAGCTGAACATCCACAACTGAAGCTGCGGTTCCTCGTTATACCGAACGAAAACTCGCTTCGTTCGGCCAAGGAAGCGTCGCCCAGGGTGGACAAATATCCCCCGTTCCCAAAAAAAATTTCCAATTCACAAACTGTCAGACGGGGGAGCACTTATTCCAGAATTCCCTGGTTCGTCTGGCGCGGCTGTTTCTCAGTCCCCCGTGGCGCAGGAGGGGAAAATTCCGAAATAGAAATGCAGGAGAAACGAGCCAGGGAACCGAGAGACTATTTCGGGTGAGGTCAGAGGCTGAGGTCAGTCTATAAGGCCTGGTCAGCCTCCCACGAGTCCTGGAACCCCGCCAAGCCCGACACCCACGCGAACCGAGGCGAACAGAGACCCGCGGGAACTCGAGCACCGTGCGTTTCGTGGATCATGATCTACGAGATCCCCGCGCCGCCGAGAAATTCATCTTGGGCAGAGCGCTGGGTTACCGCCGCTCACCTATGCAATTTGTCGGGACGTCCGCGTTATTCTATAAATAATCCTCCACGCACATCTCTCATTAGAAAATAATCTCGGCTGCCGGCGCACGCACCGAGTGAACATCCAGCTAACGATTACGAATTAGCGTGGAGAGTGAATCCAGCGTGGCAATTGAAACCCGATATGCGTGCCACCGGAGGATCGCTCTTGTTCCCTTTCGCTGCGCACACCGAGGGCCATCGATTTCGAGACGATCCCGCGGCTTCCCTCCCGAGACGCCATTCGTCTTGCGGGGTTCTGGGTCGGAAAGCAGGAAGATGGGAGCCGGAGGATCGAGATGGATGTCGCCGTGATTCCGCTGGCGACCGAGAGCGAGAGTGTTTCCAACCGCCAGCTGGAGATAGGGGGATCGATATTCGAGGCATTTGGTAGATCACGATCTAACGAATAGCGGGGGATCCGGAGGTTGCCTCGCCTGTCTGGCAGCGCCACGTGGGAGAGTGCAAGAGGTAAAGCGCGCCGGTTCAGGATACGACAAAGGCTCCGTGGAGACCGATTGAAACGCCCTGTACGCTCCCACTCGCGCACTTTGCGAAAGAATTTACTGCTACGTCCCGGTGAAATATGGTAATAGCCGTTACATGGCAGATATTAGCAACGATTACCACTCGCGCCACTGGGCTGTGTGTAGAGAAATTTCCATCGCCTTCTTCGGGGCCGCTTTAACAAGACGTGAATGATGACGATATTTCGCCGTTACGAAATGCGAAACACTCGATACGCCGGGATAAGTCAGCGATAATGGCTGGGGGAATTTTGTTACAGCTTCCACGGAGTGAAGAGCTTATCCTCGCGACGCCGGGCGAAACGCCTCTTTGGTCGGCTACGCGAAAGAAACTCTTGAAGGATGAGGAACGTGGATGAAATCTGTTTGGGTAGTAAAGCTTTCTTCAACGGTTTAAAATGATTTGACTGCTGGGAGGTGAATGTAGTAAAGCGGCCGGGTGGAAAAATTAAGCAGGTTGGGTTTTTTGTGTAAATTGGTTAAATAATTTCCTGGGCACCTATAGTTTCTTGTTGCTTTTGTAAGAACAACTTAAGTGTCTCTTTTTCGTCATTAAGAAACTCTATTTCGATACCTCCAGTTTCGAATTATATTTAAGGACTGGTCGCATTGTGTTATTGCTGGTCGTGTTTTCTGTACAAAGATAATTACTTCTCTTTTGTGGTGCGTGATTAATTCAATTTCGGAATTTATAGTGCAGAGCCTGAAGGGACGAAATGATGTGCTGGGGCAAATATAATAACTGAAATTTCTCGGGGTTAAGGTAGATAGGTGTATGGTGACACTTCTCTGTCTTGGATATACAGAGGGTGGCCAAATTATTACACTCAAAACATTTTCGTAAAAATTTCTGAAAGTCGTGGCTGTGGTTATAGTAACAATACATGAATGTTATTGTTTTTTCATTTATTGGTTAGCTACAACATCTGGCAACATTGTGAGTAATTTTTCAATATATAATTCTCATTTGTTTTTAAAAGTGTGGGGATGAAATTATTACAAATAAGACAGAAATAATATCATCAGAGTATGGCAGAATATTCCAAAACTGCAGGAAGTAGCCACAGAATGCATTGAAAGCATGCCACGCCGAATCCAAGCCGTCATAAAAGCTAAAGGTGGAGTCACCAAATATTGAGTATTTCTCGTGCAAAATAGTCTTAAATTTATATACCTAAATGTACTTAATTTGCATTCTTAAAAACATATACTAGTATTAAAAAATAATATTATAACATTAGAAACGAGACATCTATTTTATTCCATCGCTTAAACTTACAAAATCTCAAAACTTTTTGTTTGAGTATGATAATTTGGCCACCCACTGTACATTGATGTTTAAGTGGTATGCGAGATTTCGAGTCAGCCGTGAGAGGTATAGTATACAGTCATTCGCCACAGTTCGTATGCGATATCAATGAGTGTTTCTAACAAATTTATAGACAAACGCCAAAGACGAACGTGATTCGTAGGGAGACTATATGCAACGCTAGTTTAAGAGGCCAACATACACCTAGGGCTAGAAAAACCAGGGCGCACTTTCACAATGCGTTTTCCATTGAAAATATTTCTCAATTTAAAAATCTTTGTATGCATCTGAAAATACATACCTTAATCTAACAAATGTGTGAATCTGATTCGAAAACTAAGAAGATTGAATAGGTAATAGCAATTTCCATCGGGCAGTTTTTTCAAAATAGCTTCCGCGATAACCAAAATACCTCCGATAGTTTTTATCCAAAACAAAAAAAAAATTGTTACATTAAAGTATGCACTTTAAGATGCATATAAAGATTTTTAAATTAAAAATACTTTTCAATGAATACAAAAAATTGTCGAAGTTCACCTTGGTGTTTCTAGTCCTAGGTATATGTACTATGTAGTCCCTTAACCATTATAGGGTCGGGATTTTTTCATTGAAATTGTAAATTTTATTTACTCAAAATTGATGCACATATACCACCAAAATTATAGTTTATTCCGCGTAGTAATTGTAGGATAAAACCTCGTACAAATTCAGATCACCACAGACAGAGAAACGTACATCTATTTTCGACCATTTCCCAGAATTCTTTAGACCCTTCCATTCACCCTCGAATATCAATCTCCTTAACCCATTTGCATCATTTTGCTAGACCAGAAGATGACCGTGTATGACGAACAAATTTTGACTGTAATAATAATAACACTTTGGTGGAATAATCCGTCGTCGATAATCTGGTCTAGGCAAACTTGAAGGACCATTCTCCCATCCGTTGCAAATGGGTTAATACTTAAAAAAAAACTTACATCCGATTTGTAACTTCACATGTGTCCAAATGAACATCAATTAATTGCAAGAAGAACACTTTTCAGAAATCCCTCGATACTTTCTTAACCACAAACGTCCCTCTTCCCCTAGACACACCCCGCATGCAGCTACAATAAAAATCTGAAAGAAGCGCAGAAGCAAAGAGGGTGCGCCTGCGTTTGACAAGAAAAGGGATCGTGGCTCGACCAAGAAACCACAGATTTTCCTTCGCGGTATTACCAAACGCGATTCGACTGGGTTCTCGAGCGCGAAGGCGACACCGTTCGTTGGGTTACCGCCAAGAAAAAGAGGGTGGCGTGGGTGAATCGCGCGAGCAAAGCGAGCTGACCCGAACTCGTCGCATGAGACTCGACCTCGCCCCTCTCCTCTCTCGCCAACCGCCTTCAATCCTCTGAAAATAACCTCACACCGCCTCGTTTGACGTCACCGTCGATCCGAATCAACCACCCTCCCCTGTTGCCCCGACGTTTCGACAATTTTATGGCGCGATGAAAGCACAATTAACTCGGCTGCATCCTTCGCATCGCACGAAATCTGGATCTGCGACGGCATCCGAGGCGAATCTGTTACGGCGCACGTCCCCTGCGACGGCGACAGCCGTTAAACACTCGGTTGACAATGCACACGTGTATTTTAGCTCGGTTAACTCTGTGTCGCTCGTTCGGAGCAACATCACGAACGATGTCGACGTAAAGTGCACGTAGAACAGCGCCCGACCGAACTGTTCCACGGTTTCGACTTTAGAGGAAAGCTATGAATCATGGTTCGAAATAAGGCGAACAGAGTTTCCATTACCTATATTAATTCTCAGAACGTGTTCAAACGAATGCAGGGGAGACCGGGGCTAAAAGTTCCGATTTCGATAAAACATAAAAAAAATGACTAGAAAGTAATGTAGTTATTCTCTTCACTGTTGACTAATTTCTTGTTAAATTTATTATATTTTATGATTTTAAGCTTGTATTTAATATATTGTAATAGCTGTTTCATAAAATAATTTATTTGTGGCTGGTCGAAGCGGAACTTCTTACCCCTTTATGGGGCAAGTTGTCATCGCATTGGGGTAAGTTGTTACTATCGAGGGAAGATCCCGACCCCGAAAATTCAAAAAATTCTGAAACTTCGTGAATATGTAGGGGATTTCCTCCTGATTACAACGTAATTTTTGTTTGCTGACTAAAACATATATTCGGCAAAAAATAGTGTATATCACTAATTGGTGGCTTTACACCTAAAATGCCCTGAATTTGCGTAGACAACATTAGATTCTTAATAAATCTCCCAAGTATTTTTTCTAGAATTTCTAAACACTCGCAGTAGTAAGTAACGTTACAGGATACCCATGCTCACATTTTTCGTAATACTGTTCAAAACCCGTACTGTGCCCCTCAAAGTATTTTTTCACTGTAACATCCCCCCAAAGAAAACTACTCAAAGTGACCAGTAATTGCAGAACAGAATGTGTCTTCTGCGTAGTCGATTTCTCACGAGTTGTGAAATGCATAGCATATGATAATCGAACACGCTCTAATTGTTGCAGTTGAATAGAAAATTTTCCTTTCGAAACTTGGCAATGAAACCCCATCAATGTTCAAGCTTCTGTTACATTTTGTTCGCTGGCGAGGGAAGAAACTCACAGTTTCAAATAAGAAGTTAAATAGAAAAAAAAAATCTTTTTGGAGCTGCGCAATAAAATCCCACCAATGTTCAAGGTTCCGTTACATTCTGCTCATCAACGCGGTAGAGTCAGCTGATCAGGGCAGAAGCCCAGAATTTCGAAGAGGAGAACAGAGCGCGAGCAAGGATCGAGGCCAGACGCGGCACAAGCGTGTAATCCACGTAGAAAGGAACGAGATCGACACGGCGATCGATCCCGCAGCGGGGTCAAACGGATAGCGCAATTTCAGCCTAATGTTCCTACACGACCGCGATCGAGATCGATAGCGATTTGTCGGAGGAAAGATGGCATGAGATACGTGACGGTGCTCTCGGCGAATCAACAGACGCGGGGGTCACGGGAAACAAGGAAATGAGAGAAACGGCGAGAAAACCAGCAAGGAACCTACCAAAGAATCAAACGAATGGATATCCACTCTCTGACCCTCCAAAGATCGTCGAAAGATTCTCCGAAGATCGATAAAAAATCAATTGCCACCGTGATCGAGGAAATTGCAGAAAATTTCGTCGGGTGCAAACATTGGAAGCCAACAAAATTATACGCTTAATTCTGTCGAAGATCCTTGCAAAGAAAATACAGTGCGCGTAAAGAAATCTGCTTGCATTTCAAACAAATCGTCAAACCTGGAAATCAATTTTTTTCTCACCGCGTCACTTAAGATTGTCGCTGCACAGGTGCACTTAATCAAACCGGCAATTAAAAGCAAATATGTACTAAGAATTCCTTTAATTCAGAGCAATTTCCTGGAAAAATAAGTGGGAATACTTTTTCCTACAATTATAATTAATTGCAGATTTTTAAACAGGCAAATTTACCCGATCATGTTACATCAAAAGAAATCGCGCAAAAAAACTATTAGACTTATGTAAATCAAAATCGAGTAAAAAAAAATCCGTATGAGTGCAGAATTAAGTGTACTTACCTGCGGCTTTCAACGCGTGAACTGGCGAATGGAGGATCAGACATGGCGCAGCGAGTTCTGCGCGGAGAGCATTCGCAGAAAAACTTAAGGAAGAGAACAACGAAGGTTCTGTGTGTCCTAACGACGACCCTGTTAGTTCGTCGGCCAGAAACGTGTGGTTAGTTAAGTGCTTATAGAAAGGGTCGCCATACATGCCAATAAATAATTGCTCTACTAGCGCTCGGTGATGGCGCTCGAGTTCCGGGCTGGTTAATTAACGAGGCGGTTTACGACGTATATCGCGAACGTCACTAAAACGTACCTTCATTACCGGCCAGCGGCGTATCTGAGCGTGATCTGGACCATGTACGAGCGGATAAAGTCGGCGCACGACCTGAAAAATTCCGAAAAAATCCCGCCGTTTATAAGGTGTTCGATGCACGATGCCGGAAGTCTGGCGACCAGCGGCAGGATTTACTGGCGCGCCAGTGTTTCAGGTGGAAATGGCAGTGACCAACGAGAGATGTACTCTCCATGCTTCTAATAGATCTGTCCTTTTTCAATGCCTCCTTTACATGGTAGACTTCGCGTATTTTTTTTGTCGCGGGGAATTAGAATCCGTTTCAGATGTAAACTTAATGGAGAGCTACAGTACTTACTGCGAATATTTATTGCATCACTCAAATTTAAGTAGTTCAAATTTAAGTGTCCAAATTATGTTGGCCGAAATAGCGAGCTACACATTTTTGCAATAATATTTTCGTAGTAATAATATTGCAGCGAGAGGGGTGTAAGTGTTTATTCGAATGATTCAGTAAATATTTCCAGGACTGTAGGTTTGAATTGGGGAAAGGTTGCAACTTGTATAGAATGAGAGAATTTATTTTTTTTAAGGGAATGCCGCAGATTTTGCTTGCAAAGTGAAAAGGTGATTAAAGGGGAGGGGGTTAAATGGAATTATTTAAAAATCAGATTGTCGCCTGGCCTTTGTGAAATTCAATGAATTTTTAATCAAAACAGCTGATCGTTAGAGTTCCATCGATGCCTACTCGTGAATTCCTAAACAGACCAGATATGATTTATTCAGAACGAAATCTATGCCCGTTCTTAATTGCGAGCCGATGAACTCATAAATCGACTACCCAACATTTCTTCAGCCGATAAGTATCTTAATCGGAACAAATATTGACGCCGCGTGCGGCTGAAGAATGCAACCGCCACGCAGCAGAAAATAAAGCAACGGAATGATAAGGAGAGACCTCATGCGGCACTGTGCGGCGAACACAGTTTCTAATTAGCATCCTTTAAACAATATATCACCTCGAATTAAGCAACAGGCTTACGGCCGGGTAACACGCGAATCAGCGAATGCAACGTTAAAGATCTATCTACCAGCGCTATTCACTGTTGATTCGATTAATTAAACAAGATCCACTCTAGCTCCTCTAACGCGGCAGATCTGTACACCGCTACCAACGCACCAACGAACCGTCAGCTGATCAACGTCCACGATATCTCTCCCTTTCAACTTCCAAAACGGGATCTCGCCGAACGAGCCAGCCTCGAAATTAGTATTTTACCAACGATTCCGAGACAAATTGCCGGCAGGCACCGCGCAGGCAGCTACCTAATCAATATACCAGAAGGAACATTTTGTCCCTGTTACGAGTACGTTCTATCAAAGCGTAACGGCTCGCCGCTGAACATTTCAATTAATTAAATACCAAACGTGACCACCCACCGGCGTATCTAGCAGCGATCTGAGTCAGCTTTAAAGCGCGCGCGCGCGCGTGCACCGTGGCAACTTTGATATCAAAGGTCACTTAAAGCGTATAAAGGAATTAATACCCGCTATAGATCGCGGCAGACAAATTATCCTCTCCCATACCGGCGGCCGGGATAGTCGACTAGCGCGTGCAACAGGCGATATTTCGCAAATTTAATGGCACCGCGGGCCTACTTAATGCTAACCGTTTCAATTAATTAGACTCGCATGCACGTCCACCTGGCGGAACAGGGCTCGTTCTAGGCGACTTAATCGCATCAAAAGTCGCCTAACCGCAGCTTGCTCTAAACGTGGCGGGTTCGGTGGGATTTTGCAAATTACCTGGGAGACTAATTACTGCCCGGGTGCCGAGCAGAAACCAGGGGAGTAATTGGTGTAGAAGAGGGAATATTCAGCTGAGACTATCCGAATGCCTACGATCCGTAGATTCTGATGCATTTGCTAGATTAGGCCTGGAATCAGGGCTTGAAACGGTTCTGAAAGTAACTGTTTGAAACTGTTATATAAAGGTTCTGATTAAAACGGTTATGGAGAAACATTATTCCGAATAACTGTTATGGAGAACCGAAATTTCCAACTATTATCTGCTTCGACTTTTGCCTAATTGATATCGTTAATTATTGTAGCTGCAGATTACTGTGTATGTGCATACTTTTTTTTACAAAATCCCTATGGAAAAAGGAGAAACATTTGTACATACTTATCATTGATTTCTAATGAAGCGTTGAAATTAATAAGTCAGGTACAGATTTTTTACATTCACACACACTATAGCATTCAGAGTAGGAAGTTAAGTTTCTCCTGTTTCTATAAGGATTCTGGAACCGTTTCCGAACCGATATAGAAGCGAAAAAATAACGATTATGGAACCAATATGAGGGGGAAATAGGAACCGTAACCGAAAGAGATAATAATTGGAAATTGCGGTTCTTCATAACAGTTATTCAGAATAAAGGGTTCTTCATAACCGTTTGGAAAACCGAAATCGATATTATAACAGTTTTCAAGCCCTGCCTAGAATCCAACGCAAAGACCATGAAAATTGTGAACTGAATCCTGCGGAAACAATATAGTAGAACACAGTAACAAACGACAACGCGTTACATTAACCTCCTCTTTACACCAAATAAGTTAGGTTAAGTTATAATTTAGATTATGTTGGAATATAATCGCCTTTGCGAGAGTAGTGTTCTCCTTTGCTTTTCTCTTATTCATTTTGTTCGTGCAATAAAGACGCTTAAGAATAATAAAAAAAAATACTTCAAGAATAAAATCGATGCCTTGAATTTTTATATCATAGAATCACGCATTAGTGACTTATTTTCAAGCTATAATCCAGGCAACTGTCAGCAGTCACAGAAGTACAGTCGCGCATGTTGGAGTTCAACGATTCTCACCGTAAGGGTTTTTAGTCTTAAGGGGTTACACCACCCCGAGGTGCTCGAAATAGCACTAAACTAGACGAATTTTTTTTACTGATACTATGAGCTTGAAAATTATTTATTTTCTTCTTATGGGTAGAGCATATATTAGTGCATATATTGTATAAATACTGTACAAAAATATTAAAAAATGACCGAGGTATTTGTTCTCCCGCGAAGCTCGTCCGCCGTTACACGCGTGACTAACCTAACGAATTATAACGAACATATTCGTCTGAAATCAAAAACCCGATGATTTTCGTGTTCCTTAATAAAATACCTACGATGTAGCATAGGGATTTGAGAAAAAAATTTTATTGCACAAATGAGAACAAAGTGAAAAAAATTATACGTTTTTCACATGAAAAAAACGAATTTAAACTATTAATTATATACGAATGGGGTACAGGATGGGAAAACTGATATGCTACATCGTAAATAATACTATTAAGAATATGCGTGCCAAGTTTGAACTCAATCGGACTAATAGTTTTGGAGATATTTCATAGGTCATTTTTAAAAATGTAGTTTCGAGAAAAACGCAAAAGAAGAAAAGTAGAATGGTAGCCACCTGCAGCTGAATATCGACATCCGCGCCTCGTTTAAAGTCTACAACTCGGCTATTTTGGGGAATTTTTGCGTCTACCATGGCTTAAATTATTCTTAAAACTTTACGTAATAAGAAAGTGCAAAGAAAAAAAAGAATCGTTTCTTCAAAACTTTCAGGGTGGCGTAACCCCTTAAGGGGCTGCGTCTTCCCAAACTAGGTAAAAGGGGGAGGGCGAAGAGTCTTGGCCGAATCCTAAAGTGACGACCGTAGTCAGTCTAAGAAATGTGACCACGCCGTCCACATCGTGTTCTGACTCGTCAATTTAAGTTCTTATTTCGTGTATACCTTTATACTTAATAAAATAACACTAGCACGTGGATACACTGTGCATTGTTCATATAATAAACCATAGTTGTGCTTATAGTGTGACATTAATTCTCTACCTCTGTGGAGTAATTTCCAACAGCGCAAGTGAAGTCAGCAAGAGCAGCCGACTAATTAAAGAAACGAACTCGTTGGAGGCTGTGCGCAGAGTCGAATCCCCTTTGTGCAACGCTGTCCGCGGCGCGCAATCGGTGGATCGCGGCAGAGATCGAGGCCGTGCATATCGTAGAGCACGTTATGCGCCCTAAGATTAATCGTGTCCTCGTAAATCAACGCGCGTCGAAGATAAACGTATGTCTGCATTGTCTCCCCGTGTGCCAGAGCCGCAACCGTTCTCGTTTTCAGCGCTGCCTACCGGGCCCATATTCCCCGGCGCGGCGCACACCCAGGCGCGGAGTCGTTGGATCCGCGCGATGCCGATTTCATGTACACGGGGCAATCGTATAGATCGCGGCAATTAATCTAAGCCCGTGACCGGGCCCGCTCGAGTTTCACGAGAAGAAATTTACATCAGCGGCCGCGTTAACCGCTCCGTGGCTCGCTCGCGGCACTTTGCGAGTGGCGATCGAAAAAAATCGATAAGGGGATCGCTATTGTAATTAGCGGTGTCGATGCAATGCTGGGGCGATTTATACAGATTCAGCCGGATCGGCAATTAGTCGCGCTCGCTGAATATGTCCAGCGCGGAGCCGCCGTTTCTCCCACGACTCCTGTCGATTATGCGAAGCCACGCGCTGACAAATACGTCGCCCTTCGCTTTCGGTTTGATTAATTGAATCATTTGTCTGTGGACGTGAACGACGACGCGTGCTTCTGCACGGGGGTTGTTGATTGCGTAGGGAAATGTAGCTACCTAGTTTGTTTCTACTTTTCATTTTGTTGCGGCAACCACGCGACGGTTTCAAATGGACTGAAGTGAGCGGGTGCGGGTCACCGCAAACTATTGAAAAAAAGTTCCTGCCAGGAAATCGCTGGTATTTCATTTATTTAATTATATTTTCCACCGCAAAAAATTACTGCATGTAGTTTAACATGTTCACTTTCGAATACATAAAGGTTTGATTAAAAAAAGCCTTCAAGTTTTGCCCCCCAAAATTCCCGAATATGTTTCTTTCAGACCTCGAAGGTAGGCATAACCCCCTAAAAACATAGCAAAATTTGAGATTTTTTTTTAAGAATCCAGCGCTTCGATTCATCTGAAATTTGGCGCATGTTTTAAGGCATCTTTGAAGAAGGTGTAGGTTTTTTTATATTAATTTTTAACCATAAATATAGAAGTTATGCATGATGATCCATCACGCCGCGCAAAATTCGTCGTTCGTTGGTGTGCACGATATTTATCTACCAGGTAATCTGAAACACCAAAATGAAACGGCGTTTTATTTTATACATATGTAGCTTGAAATTGACGAACCAGCAAAAAACAAAAAAAAAATATTGAGCAGTGTGGAGAGTTTTCAAACTGAAAGGTCTGAAACTAATTTTTGCTATCCAATTTTTCGCCAATTTTCTTACGTAACAAAAGAAGTACGGAACTTAGCGGTATTCTGGTTCACCAAGTTCAAGCTACATATGTACAAGGTAAAACGCTGTTTCATTTTTCTGTTTCAGATTACCTGGAAAGCAAATATCATGCGCACCAGCGGACGACGAGTTTCGCGCGGCGTGACGCATAACACGTTTATATTATAGAGCGAAATGTTTCAAAAACATGCCAATGTTCTCCCAGTTTACGGTAAGTACTCTTCGGTTTGTACCACTGATTACGGAACAGCCTGTGTAAAATGTCCGTACTTTTATTCAAATTACACGCACTTCGAACAGACTCTATAATTTCATGAAAATATTCACGATTCCTGACAAACCGTCACTGCGTCTATGAAGCGCTGAATATTACATTGTAAATAATTATACTCAATACAGAAAATTCCGATAAGCCTGAACAGGATAAAATTTCTCTGCTTCACATCCCGTTCCCGACTTAACATATTAATTTCTGCTACAATCAGACTTCATCCCAGCTCTACTAGGACACTTGCCCAGAAATAATCATTATCGTTCCCGTTGAACAAGTCGCGCGGCGAGTGTAGTGATAACTGGTAGCCACGCAGAGTATATCGAACCGTTTGCATCGCAAATATTTAGCATCGCTGGTATCAAGGGAACAGGATATTCGTTCGGTCAGTTAGCCGCAGCCTCGCGTCGCGGTAATCTTATCGAGATGTAAAAACTAATAGCTGGATACAAAGTACGGTAACCAGAACGTAAATCGTGTAAACGAGCGGCGAGGAAAAACGTCGCGTTTACGGCCAGCCACTCGTAGATATGCAGGAATATTATTAATAAAACCGCCGACTTTTCGAACGATCGCGGCCGATACGCGAGGGTAATAGTATCGATGCACGCACACCAGCCGGTCTGAGACGCAGAAATCACCGCGACGGAGACCGGTGCAACTGCATTCTCAGCGGACCTAGCGCCGAAAAAACGCACGTGCTAGATGAGGGGATCAGCGAGCAGCTTTTTATCGAGTGGCTCTCGAAGTGTCACTCTCGGTTCGACACACTTTCAAGTGGATATGACCGGGACGCCAGAGATCGTGGGCGACAGAGCGCTGGTGAACGCGAATTTAACCAGCGAGGCAGAGGTTTTCGGGAAAACAGGCTTTCGAAGGGTCTGTGAAGAAGAAATAGGGCGAAGGACCTAATTATGGTCACCTTAAGAATTGACTCTGACATTATTGCATAGTTTTTGTATTTATTGGCTAGACGTATAAGTTTTTCTATTTATTTATTATTATTTAATACGTTCAGTTGAAGCAAAATGGTTTGTGACTGCTTGTCACAATCACATTATCGTTATTTTAAGTAAAACAGGTTAGGGTGACAGTAATTGGGCAGGTGGTAGTAATTGGGGCCTTTACTCTACAGTAAAAGATGCTTGCCTGATTGTGAGAAAAAGTCATGTTCCTTTGGGATACTATTGGAGGGGGTTCTGAGCTTCCATTGGGACTTGAGGATTTGGGATATGGGATCAGTGGCGCACCCAGAGGGGGGCAAGGGACCTGACACCCCCCAAAGAAAAAGGAAAAAGAAGATTAATGTAACCACGACTGAAGGAATTCAAGAGCTTTTTGAAAAGAAAAGAAATGGATCTTATTCTTTAAATAATTTTTTATACTGACCTAATGAATTTTGTTGAATATGCATTAAAAATATTTTTATCCGTTCAACTCGGTTCCCCAAAGATTAAACCCCGAGTGCGCTACTGTATGGGATTCTTGGTAGGGTTGAGAATTGAGAAATAGGGTAAACTGCATTAGTGCTAGCGCCGCCCTAATGTACTTCTGATTAAAAAGCCAAATATTAAGAAGTACGAGCTTAGAAAATACTTTTTTACAATTTCTTATTTTTCCTTCACTGCAACACTGCAAATTCAAGTAGCTGAACTATACATTTTACATCTGGCAACACCACAAAAAGGTCTTAAAGGTAGCGGAGGGACAAAGGGCTGAGTTTTAAGCGTTTTAAAAGTTTGATGAGGAGTAAGTACTGGCAACTACAATAGAAGAGAAACATTCCGCAACGAGGAAGAGTTGACAGGTTTCTTAAGCAATTATCCTGAATCAGATGACTCTAACTAGGTCTTAATTTTATTTTCTTTTGTCTGACCTCTTCTTTATTTTTATATTTATTTATTAATGAAGAATGAATTATTAAAAAGTCAACAATTTATGTTTAGTTTTTGAGTGTCAATAATTGATACACGCTGTGACAAAAATTGTACTGTTATGCCTGTTTTTGTTCTTCATTGAATATTTTAAAACCAAAAGTCTTAATAGATACTCAAGGCGTGTTATTTTAACGAGAAATCCATAATCATCGATAATAACTGAAAATTAAGAGTATATAAAAACTTCACAAAAAATATATTCATTCCAACTGGGATTTTCACTCAGGGTGCCAATCATTGGTACAATTTACCCTAGATTGTGCGTGGTGTATAGAAAATCGAACAAGTTTTATTGATACTCTTGGGCCCTTCATCTCCACGCGCACAAACGTCTTGGAGATAGAGAGGCGTTAAATCAAGAAAAGGAACATGAGCTTAGTACAAGGAAAACAGCTCAGTGGGAAAATTTATGAGCAGATTTCGCGATAATATTTCTAAATCACCTTGTGTTCCTTTCATATATTCAGATTTCACGCGTTATGTTATCAAGTTACGGTGGAGTTTTCGTTCTAAATATCAACGAAACAGGGGATCGCAGTACTCGACTCCTGTGCTAGCAATGCAGCCGCTGATGGTCCTAAGTGTTTCCCTCGGGATTATAAGCAGCATATTATAATGCACTCCCCGAATGATACCGATGGTATGCAAGTTCACGCACGCATATTTATTCCGGCGACGCGGAATCATTAATTTCCGAGCCTTGTTTTCTGTTTGCTACGCTCGTGTATGGTTTTCAGGGTGATCATATTACAGAAAATCGCGCCAATATTTCATGTCACCACGTTCGGGTCCGCTGGAAATGTTACTGATAAATGAAGGTCATTTGTCATTTAAGATCGATCCTTTAATTGATGAGCCCTGCCTGGTATACGAGTCTACTCGTAAATATGCGGCGACGGTTAATTAGATATGGTGAGTACACGGTGATCGCTGTCGTCCAATTAGTCATGTCGCTTCAGAAAACCGTCCCGCACGGAGGGGGGGAAACGCACTGGCGCCCTGTAAATCGCGGCAGCCATTTCCCCTTTTCACTTCGGCGTCATATAAATTTAGAAAACAACCGGCTATTTATAGCGCCGCGGCCGAGCTTAAGCTTTTACCTGCGGAATCAAGTCGTTCCAGCAAAACAGATTTCGTTTTAATAGCCAATTACTGCCACTGTCGGATAAACGGGGGAGCCATTAAGCCTGATCGTTTCGACAGAACTTAGAAAATCAAGCACGATGCGTTTGATTTACTGGAAGTTGAATACAGCGATACGTTGATATAGAGGTTCTTCGGGGATGGATAAAGACTCTCCTTTTTTTCAAATTATCAATCCTAACAAATGCATGTGTAATTGGATACTACTTAGGTTTCTTGTACCGTCACATATGATAATGTAAGAGATATACGTACTGAAAGACTTCTAATTTCTAGTCAGTATGTCGGGGAGTAAATCTTGAACTCGAAATACAAAATGATGTAAGCTTCTACTATCGATCAGATCGACTACTTGGCATTTTTTTAGTAAATTGGTAATGGAACGATGGAATACTTAATATACATTGAGTCACGATTTTTAGGGATTGAATTGTCCGATTCAAATTGAGGAGCTTGCAGCAAGAGTGCAGCTCCATCTTTACCAACCTCTAATAAATTAGAAAAAATTGTTTATAAAATTATTTCTCTGACTCAACATTGAAAAGGTTAGGCTAGGTTGGGAAACAGTGTTTAAATTGAACCTCACCTTTGTGATTGTCTTTCTTCTCTTACTTTGTTGTTTGTGCAACAAAGACGCTTAATAATAATGAAAAAAGAGAACGCTAATTGAAAAATATATATTTTCACAGAATGAGCAGTAGTTATTGAGTCGATAAGTTTTATTTTTATTTTTGGCGAATTTTTCTAATCTGGAGCTGCCACTTACTTGGGGTAATGGGTGCAGGTTTAAAATTTGCAATGAATCGCTCTTTTGTTATCGGATTTGCATCAAACGATGTAGATTTTTGTTTACATGTATACACACCACAGCTCAAAAACTGTCAAAAGTGGAAAAAACTGTCAAAAACTGTCAAAAACTGTCAAAAACTGTCAAGTGCACCCCACTTGCTGCAAGGTCCTCAATTATTGTCGTACACCGAAGATATTAAACCTAAACGTGGAAGCCTTTGCCACCCCGTATTTTATCCCAAAGAACTACAACTCGCGTATTTTCTGGACATAACAGTTTAACGCCAATTCTAGGAACAACAGAGTCACAACTGATGACCGTCACTTTCGTTCAGCAAAAGCAGAGAGGAATTCTCAGTCCTTACACACCCTGAGAGGAATTTCCTGGTCCAACACCAATCCCCATAGCTAATCGCCGAAATAAGGATGTTGCACTCACAAAAATGCTTCCAGTCCAGCGTCTCTCAAGGTCTCAGCACTGATGAGTCAGTTCAGGTACCTCGGGATCGTCAGTTTCCGTTTTGACGACTTCTTTTAAGGAATCACCATCCATGAAAAAATCCTCAAGCCTGTGGGGTGCCAAGTGAATATATCTAAAATACCAGTCCTGATCCACAGAAGTGTCTCTAAGAACCTTCGCAAATAAAACACATCCTGTGGCTCATGCTACTTCAAAAACTACAGTACACCTACGACCATACTCAAACTACCAACCACGTGCCACACAAGTATCTCCTACTTAAAGCTTCCCAGTGCAATCCAAATTCCCCCGAACCGTAACTCCATCGTTTCAACATCAAAGCATCTCCAGCAGTGACCTATTAGCACACTGTCATCGACCGAAAGTGTCTCCCCGGCAAAGCCTCCGAGGCTCCCACAAATCCATCCAATTCTTCCGTTCCAACGCGTCCATTGAAATCTTCGTGACCGTTCCTGAATCACTCTGCAAGTACCTACCATGCGCGCTCGACGATCTCCCGCCCGGAGCGGTCCCGATCAGCGTGGATCAACGAGCAGCGACGATCGTGGCGCGCATAAACGCGACACGAGCCGGGAACACGGCCCACGCCGCGCCGGGGCCACGCATAACCGCACGATATTGGCCAGGATCCGGCGCAGAGGTGACTCGACGAATGCACCTGCGGTAAGCAAACACGGGCGAACGTAGGAGACAGCGACGAGAGGCCTCTCGATCCTCCCAGAATGCTTGTCCACCGTTCTCTCCCTCTGGCGTAAGGGCGCGCGTGGGCAGGCGTGAAATACTGCCGCACGACCAACATTTTATAGGTGGAAACGAGGCACGAGGTGGGCCGAGGTCGGGGCCCCGGCAGACCGATTAAAAGTACGAACACGGGGCCCACGGGTGATAATTAATTCACGGCACTGTGCACGCCAGACGGTTTATCCGTACGATCCGGACGGGTCGCTCTTCCGTCCTTCTTCCCTCAACGGGCAACAGCCTGACGATCCTTCCCCTGTCCACCCCTCCCCGGCCCCCAATCTGCTAAGAGAGGATTTAAGGGCACGGTTCACCGAGCCGTCGATGGCTCTGTTTTTAATTGCACGGATCGTCGATCTTGATTATAGTCGCGGAAAAGAATGTCGCCCGAGGGTCGGCGTAGCTGGTGCGCTGGGCTGCGAGGCAGTTCGTGTTGCCAGATAAAATGGTGGTATTGCGTGGTGAAGTGACGGACAGGTGGGCCACGTGGACGGGGGACGTTGAGGGATTTTGGTGTGGACGCTTCGGTCGTTTTCGGGGAGATTTTAAGCGATGGGGGAAGAAGAGATGGGTGTGTAGATGTGACTACAAATGTAGGTCAAAAGTGTGGAAGGGATTTTTATCAGTAACAAGCTTAAGCCACCCGGCAGGTTTGTTATATCTGGAACATCAGCATTTATGGAAATGTGAAAATCAAAAAATAAGAATGTAATATTTCAAAATTTACTAGCGGCTTGGTTAGTTATTACGCGATAGTTAGTTGTTTATATAATGCATTGACCTTAAATTATCACAAAGTGTTAAGGGGTTGAAAATGGGATGAAAGGGGATGGGGTGTGCAGGCTTTATGGTACCGTATATTTTTTTCACAGGGTCCTAGAGAGTAGGCAGTTATGCAAAATTAGCTTAGGAGTTAATGGGGAATATACAGACATTCAATTTTATAATAGAACATTTTTTATGGGGTGCAGAGCAGCTCAGAGCAGATAATTCCAGGAGATTTTGCTAGTTGTCTGTGTGTGGAGAATGCGTACGAAAACATTAAATGAAATGCAGAATAAATTTAGCAGATTCTAGATATTTGTAGTTTTATTATTGTGGTATAATTACTGAGCTATTAATGCAATTGTGGAGAATGTGGTTTTTGATGTCGAGACGCGATGCATGGGCTATTTGTATAAGTACCGTAAACTGGGGTAACATTGGCATGTTTTTGGAACATTTTACTATATAAGATAAAAATTAACATTTTCACATTTGCTTTAAGTATCCTATGATAACATTGCATCTTTTGCGAATGCACTACAAGTGTCAAAATGCATCAAATTTTTGTCCTTATCTTTCTTTAATACATGTTATATAAGTCGCACTAAGAAGTTAAAGTTTTACCACATCTGAACTTACATTAACACTTAAATTTGTGTCTTTTTATGTTCAATGTTCTTTATTTTTAATTTTTTTATTTCATTATTTTTTTATTTGTTTAATTAACATTTTAAATTTGGTTTAGGTATCCTATTATAGCATTGCATCGTTTGTGATGGTAAAACAAGTGTGAAAATGTATAAATTTTTTTTCCTTTTCCTTTTTAATAGATGTTAAGTAGATGCTAATGTTACCCCGTACTGGCAATGTTCCCCCAGTTTACGGTACGTATACTTTCGATTTCTGTATCCTTCTGTTGTGATAACACGAGAGGATCGTATGGAAATGTGAAAAAAGCATGCATGAAGTATTTGCAGTAGATGCACCGACATGGGGGATGATTTTAATTATAATAAATCATAAAGGAATCTATTATAATAATTGTAAGTTCCACGTCTGATCTTTGTAACTCCTTGTACACAACATGTGGCAAAAATTCTGCACCACCGAAAAGTACGATAAATTCCTTGTACAAAAATATAATACGTTCTTTACGAGACATTATCTTTCAGAACGAATGAACGCAAGTGCATTCAAATATAAGTCAATTCGACGCATTCGCTACATAAAGCAGTGCACACAAAATTATAAAATATCATGATTTAAGAATATCTGGCAAACTTTCGTTTCCCCACAGTTTCCTCGTGACAATTACAAATTTAGAATAATTACAAGATTTCTTATACAAAAATTGCTTTGTTCCTTAATAAGTTATCCATGATTTTACACCACAGGTTCACGTAACCAGTTTCTTTCCCGGTACGTGACTCATCATCCGAAATTACTCAAAAACGTCACTCATTGTTTCAACCAGTACGATAAGCTTCTGATAACTCGTATAAAATGGCTTGTAGTAGCTACACTATCAAAACATCGTACGATTTCTATAGTATACTTCGATCGTATCAATAATTCAGATTGCGCGATACTTGAAGCAGAATGTTTTCTGGAAACGAATATGTAATGTACACATAAATAGAAGAACCACAATCAAATAAACATCATCTACAGAATATATATGCTCCTCATATAATTTCCTAGCCCATTACTCTATTTCTAATATAATTCTAAATGGCGCATTAAAAGCAAAAAGCCGACTAACCCACATTGAAAAAAAAAAAAATTTTCCTATTTTATAGTTTTTCTTACTATATTTCGTATAGGGAGGTGAGTAATTTTTCACACTGGGGAAGATGACGCAAAGCTCCGCGCAGAGGGCGCCACTAGCGCATGTGCCGCGGTTTGGCATGAGTGCGCACGCGTGACTGGTTTGCGTGCGAATTTTTCATTTGTGGAATGTATGAAGTGGGTAGGGGGGATGCACCGTTTGTGGCCACTTTAAGGTATTGCACCAGTTTTGGCCGCATCTTAAAAAATATAATATATTTCTGTGTAAGCAATAAATGCAACCTTACATTTCTGGCGGTGTACTAAACAAAATATTTATGATGTGAAATTCTCCACATAATAATGGTCTACAAACAATTTAAAAATAAGATAATTATGCGCGTGGCCAAAAACAGTGCAATGTCCATAAACGGTACATCTACCCTAGTTACATATTGTTTTACACGTGTGCTAGTGGCGTCACTGGTGGGACAAACTTGCAGTCATCTTCCTCATTGAGTTATTCTAATCGCTAAGTATATATTATATTGATTAACAAAAGGTAGATGCGTGTTACTGCCGCGAGGCTCGTGACGGAACTGTTTGCGGAACGCTGGTTTACATGAACAGCCGCTATGTCGCGTCCCCGGCGCGGAAGTCTTTGTATTTTGGCGATACATTTACCACGCCCGCTAACAATACAGCCTATTAGTATACATTATAGCTACTAACTCAATTTCCGCAAAAAATGTGGGTCAGTCTGTTTTTGCTCTCAATGCTTCAAATTCAATTAAAAAGTAGAAGTCATATCTATCGTGATGGGTTCGATCGCACAGCGCTAATCCAGTGGTGCACAGGGAGCCGTTTTTAGCGCCTAGCTGCGAGCAACCCGCCTGTCCCGTTGCTAAGGTTAGAATCGGTGAGGAGAACTGCAGCAGTGTATACAGCTGGGTCCAAGTCATACCAAATGCACGTACACTACTGCAGCTCGCCTCACCGATTCTAACCTTAGCAACGGGACAGGCGGGTTGCTCGCAGCTGGGCGCTAAAACGGCTCCCTGTACACCCCTGCCCTAATCTATCACCTGATCGTCGCCACTCCTACTCAGCAACAAACGAAATCCCCACCTCAACTGATCCTCCCCGAAAGAAGCTCCCTCCACCATCAAAGCCATTCTACCCCAAAGAACCACATCACCCTCCGCACGCAAGCTCCCACCACACCTTACCCACGAGCGAGCGTAGCTGAAATCGCCCGGAACGACGTCCACATTGGCTATTTCGCAAGTTCGAGACCCCGCGACGCTATAAATCCCAGCGAACCCGAGCACGGAGCCCGTTTCATTGATCGCGGTCCCATTAACAAATTCTTCCAGCGAATTCCTCCGCGGTAATTAAAGTCCAGACGGTGTTTCTTTCTTGCAGAAGCGGCCGGTCGCGACGCGGCCGTGAGCAGATCAATCACAGGCCGCACGAATCGACCCTTTTTTTTATTCTCCGCCGGCGAGGACGCATCGGGGCCCAGGGAGCGGCCCAGCGGATGCAAACGAGGATTCGTCTCGCCTTCGGCCGCCAGCAATTGGATTCACCGATTCCTTTCCGCTAATGAAGGAATCGTCGGTTCGACTTTGTAATTAACCCACCATGGGCACGACGACCACGTCAATGAAACTCTCGTTACAGATATAGCAGAAGGTGGCCTGGCTGCATCCTCCTCCGCTCCCCGGTATCCTACCTCTGCTCGTCTCCTTTCCTCGTTCCATCGTTACCCTCCCCCCAGCCTCGCCCCCTCGTCGCAGTTCACGAGGCCCCAGATCGTGGCTCTCGGCACGGCCACGTCGCAGAAAGTAATTACAATAATGAATGTTTATTTTCGCAATCAGCTCGACCGCGGTAGGTAGACTTATACCATTCCGTATGGTAACTTCTTGACTCTCTTTCTCAACCCCTGAGGCAAGGTGGTCCCCTGCCTCCGAGTCGGAGGCGAATCGACGTGACTCGCTGATCGGCGCACCGAGCGTCCCTCTCTCTCTCTCTCTCTCTCTCTCTCTCTCTTTCGGTGCTCGTTGCCGATTTCGTTTTGCCCCCGTGACGTTGACGGGCGACCGAGCCCGCATTGCGAAACACGGAGACGAGGCCCGCGAAACCTCGCCGTAGTAATGGGTATTCCTCGGCGTCGCCTGCTCGCTGGTATCATAAACGAGCCGTTCGGTATTAGAGTTTTCAGACCGTTCTCCGCGCAATGAACCGCGAACTGCGCGCCGCTGATAATCGGCGATATGCTTCATGGATGAATTAATGTGGACAGATCGTTATTTGTGTAATGAGCTCGTGGGTGTACGGTGGTATTAACCCTTAGTATCATAGTGTAACACCCGTGTTACACGAATTGAGGAAATCGTGCGCGCCACTTGGGGGCTTTTTCGTGAACTTTAAAGCGTTATTTCACTATTACCATATGTAACAAGTGTCCTTAGGGCAAAAACACGTCCGTAGAAATTCTGTTGCGATACACTGTCTCGTATTGTTCATTGCAACTCTATTTTTTAATAAATTTGATGTCGAATATAATGATGTATGTAACACTAGTGTAATATTCTGCAAAGCCGAGCATTGACTTAACATTGTAATACTTTTTCATTTATATAAAAAATTCTTACGCTAGAAATTTTTTCCTTATTTTTACGATGAAGCGTGGACGAAAATGCACCGATACGAATTTTTCTGGGTGAACTAAAGAAATCATGATAATAGCAAGGAGAGTTTCCCAGATGTCTGCCTCCAATTGCTTTGATTTTCGGATATGTTTTAGAGGACAGAAAAATAAGATATACGTGTTTTTTTTTATAGCGGCCTGTTTTCATATTTAGGGGGTGCAGCCATCCCTCAAATTTTGTAAGAATTGGTAGTGCCCGCCTCCGATTGCTTTGGTTTTCGGATATGTTTTTGCATATGACGTTTTACTCAATACAATTCTGTTCTCCTTATGAAATTTGAGGGGTGGTTTCACCCCCTAAACATGTAAACAGGCCAAAATAAAAAAAACACCAGCTGCTTATTTTTCGGTCGTCTAAAACATATCCAAAACGCAAAGCAATCGGAGACGAACACCTGAAAATCTTATAACTTTGAGGGGTGATTTCACCCCCTAAATATGAAAACGGGTCGCTATAAAAAAACAAGTATATCTTATTTTTCGGTCCTCTATAACATATCCACATATAAAAATCAAAGCAATCGGAGGCGGACACCCGGGAAACTCGCCTTGTAAGGTTTAAAACCACCGAGGGATTTCGAGTGAATTTGAAGTTGCAGATGTGATCTGGAAGTGATGTCAGACATACCTGCAGCTTGACTACTTCGACTGTACTGCACGAAACTTTTATTTGTAGTGCCCAACGATAATCGTTGAATATTCGAAATAGGAGGTGTCATAGACTATGCGCACCTCCACTGATAAAACAATACCTATTAAAATTGTTTTAAATAACCTAAGTAGTCACAAACAGAGAAACAATATGGCGACAGCTGGAAGACTCACTGAAACGGTTTCACAATTTCCATCGCGCGCAATGATTTACAAGGCTCGCACTCTGCGGTGGTCGTTTTCGAAAACGCAAAGGTTCGCTGGAGGAGCGAGAAAGGAGTGGGGAAGAGATAAACCTGCGGGCTCGTTCTCCTGGGAATGATTTCTTCGGGAGAGGACGGCGATAATTTGCAACCGTGGGTCGAGATAGATCGCGGAATCAATTTTTGAATGAAATTACGGAATCACTTCTGCAAACGAACAACTTTTTTCCTGCCCGCGGCAGATTTACGCGATTACTTATCCGCGGCTTCGCCTGGTTCGACGGTGTAGGACGCGACTTCTGGCCATTTATCCCTGCCGATCGCCGACGTATGTAAATTCACGGAGCCGTTAATTGCGGCGAACTTCTTTCGGGGCCCTTTCGAGACAGAAAAACCGCCGACTCGTTGCTGGGAAGCATGCGCCGCCACTTATGCCCCCGTGTACCAGCCGTACACCGCTGCACTCGCGTCTGTATTTGCGCGTGCCCGCGCAACAACTATCTGTATTCAGATATCGAAGGTAATGGGCATCGGGAAGACGCATTTTGGCCGTGGCCAGATCGAGCAGCCGATTCCTCAATGATCAAGTCGTACTTCGGGCCCGTGCATCCGTTTTGGAAGAAGTTACTTAACAAGGCTCTGTGCAAGGAGCAAGTTGCGTGATAAAAGTGATAATCATCGGTACTGTACCACGTTTCATGTGGCAGCACCGATTTTCTTTGCTGTTTTTAGTTGCGCTACTTTCCAACTTTTTGGGGACTCTTACCCCTTGGTTTCCTTCATTTTTACACATTTTTTTCCCGATGCATTTCATTTGTTTCTGGGTCTGAAATTTGTATGCCATATATTTTTTCTTATCGCGCTACTTTTCAAACTCAAAGTCTGCACTATCAGAGTTTCCCCTGTGTAGGGGAGAATTCCCTAACTCGGACCGGATTCTAAATTGGACCATAGTCTTGTCTTTATTAAAATATTAATTGAAAAAAAGAAACAAAAATGTGAAACTCTGTGAATATGTAGGGGATTTCCTCCTGATTACAACGCAATTTTTTTTTGTTGCATAAATCCAAACTAAGCGAGTGAAATTAACCCCTGGAAAATCGGCCATTTTCCGATTTTATTTTGTAACTCGCAATCTGTAAGAAATAGAAAAAAGGTTTCAAGGCAAAAGTTACTTCTTTTAATTAGGACTACCATTTGGTAACTAAAAGTTCGCGAGTTATAAAACAAAATCGGAAAATAACCGGATTTTCAGGGGTCAATTTCACCCCCCTAGTGTGAATTTGAGCAGCAAACAAAAATTGCGTTGTAATCCGGAGGAAATCCTTTACATATTCACAGAGACTGATTATTTCGTCAAATGCATATTTATTTTTTCTCAGTATGCTGTAAAATGCTTCTCAGAGTTACTTTTTATTTTTCTTTATAGAGCCTAAGTAAATCAAATTTCTTCACTGAAATAATGAAAAGTAGACATGGTCCAATTTAGAATATCTGTGTTCCAAATTAGGAAACCAGTTTCTTAGATTGGACCATTGGCGGTAGTTTGAAAATATTTTTTGTAACGAGCCACATAGCGTTTCAGTTTGTTTTATTAGATTTATGTATCAATTGCAATCCTGAAATTGTTCTTAAAATTTTCTGCTCGAAACTATCAACGCGTTGCCGATTTATGGAGGTAGGTACTTTCTTCAATGCTCCAATATGGGAAACTTTCCCCTACTTCACTTCTCTGTACATACTTCTTTGTTTATCTGTTTCCAAGTATGGAGGCGGACTTAAAATTTCCCTTAATTCAGTCGCGTTTGAAGGTTCACATCAACGATCGCGACCATAAATGGCTGATTTTATGGTACCGTAGCAGTGCCGCGTTTGTCGTCCAAATATGTCGTTTCGAACACCGCCTACGCTTATTCCAGAACCAATGCCGACCTTATCATCCTCATCAATGATCAGCGCGTATATTCGAGAGTATCCATTACAGGCGGTAGTCGTTTCGCGTTCCCAGCCGTGCAATTGTATCGATAAAACAAAAGCAGCCTATCGAGGGTACTGTTCCATTAATGGTCACCCGTCCCTTTACTTGCTTCTGTTATGCGATAATCCGCCGAAGCACCGGTGCCCAGGTATTATCCTTTTGCATCCATTAGCGGGAGAGGGTAAACTAAGAAATTGTAGCGGCGGCGCAATCAAAAAACCACCATATGTTCTCCGAGCGGTGTCTTAGATTCGCCGACGTTAAGAAGGAAATTTATACCATGACGTGGACAAAGCCCTTTGTTCGAAAAGCCCGCTCGAAATTCGAGGAATCGTGTCATCTATTGCTAAATTTCATTATCCCCATGGAGATTAATAATGTCTGCAGCTAAAAATTATTGAAAATAACATCTAATTTGATTCGATGATTTGTTCAACGGAAAACATAGCACAACCTGTACTTGTGGTGAAAATTATTATTTCTTTATCACAGTTAATTCTAAAACCATCAATTTTTAGCTAATTTTCATCTATAAATTCTCTTCTCCCCTTTTTCTTTTAGCTAAACTGTTTGTACACTCTTTAGACATCTCTTTTACCAAAATAGTTATGTACTCTTCCACTTATCTTGTTATTATGTTACTGTCTCGGTTTTGCTTCTTAAATAGATTGCACAATTATACAGTGTTCCACTAACTCTGCTCCAAAGAGTTTGCATGAATGTGTTCACCAGATTAGAATAATCTTTTTGAAGTTCGTTCACGTGAAGAAATCTTTTGTTTGATGTGGAGAAATCCTTTATTACAAGAGTCGACGATATTGAGAATCATAAATGAAATTATCGATAAATTTGTAATTCTCTATGTAGATACTGTTCAGCATGTTCCAAGTAACGCTTATCATAGACGACACAGCAAATCCTCAGACGTTTCAATTCATTCATTTCACTGAAGTAGTAGAAACGACCGAACTAAGAGGAAACAAGGAAAAACAGACAGTCTATGGTCAGACCATCCGGCAGCCCCAGCCAGAATCAATATCCCCCTGCAATTTTTCATACCTGCTTTCAGTTTACCAGAATATTCAAAATCAGGCACAATTTTGCTAACAATTTCATTCCAAACTCAAAACCTACATCCACATTTACCCCTCCAACAATATGTAGAATAAACCAGGGCTTGAAAACTGTTATAATATCGATTGCGGTTCTCCAAACGGTTATAAAGAACCGAAATTTCCAACTTTTATCTGTGTCGGTTGCAGTTCCTATTTCCCTCCTCATATCAATTTTATAACCGTTATTTTTTCCGGTTCTACATCGGTTCCGAAACGGTTCCAGAATTCACTTGTTGTATCCACTTTTCCCTAATTGATATCATTAATTATTGTAGGTGCAGATTACTGTATATGCGCATATTTTTTACAAAATCCTTATAGAAAAAGGAGAAACATTTCTACATACCATTGATTTCTAATAAAACGTTGAAATAAATAAATCAGCTACATATTTTTTCAGTCACTCACACACTATATTATTCAGAATAGGAAGTTAAAAGTTTCTCCTGTTTCTATAAGGATTTTGTAAAAAATATGAACATATACAGTAATCTGCACCTACAATAATTATTAATGATATCAGTTAGCGAAAGGTCGATACAAAAACTGAATTCTGGAACCGTTTCGGAACCGATAAAAACCGAAAAAATAACGGTTATGGAACCGACATGACGAGGGAAATAGGAACCGTAACCGAAAGAGATAATAATTGGAAATTTCGGTTCTTCATAACAGTCATTTGGAATAAAGGTTCTCCACAACCGTTTTAATCAGAATCTTTACATACAGTAGCGGACAAAAAAGTTACCACTTTTTCGAACCACCCTACGTCTATTACTTTTGAATATCAACTTAAAACTGCAGTATGTGCCTAATATACATATCTTGAAAGAGAATTAAAAGCTGTGTAAAACCCAGTTACAGTTGAATCTATTCAACTAACAAACAAAAACCCTGCATAACATTAAACAAGACGACACGTTTTTAAAGCCAACAAAAATCTACCACTTTTGAACATTAATAAAAAAAATCTAATCTTTTATGGTGGCACCTTTTGCTTTTAGGACAACCTAAAAAGTTACTAAACCTGTTAACTTCTTTGTCTGCTCCAAAAATGTATCACTCCGTTCAATGTCATACAACACTTGTCTTTGTTAGTAAAATAAATTCAACTTTAAATTGGAGTTTCATACAGCTTTAAATCCTCCATCAGAATATGGATATTAAACACAGCACAGTCCAAAATGTATGCTAAAAAATAAAATAAAAAACTAGAACAAATCGAAAAAGTGGTAACTGTTTGGTCCGCTAATGTAACAGTTTCAAACAGTTATTTTTTAAGCCGTTTCAAGCCCTGGAATAAACAAACTTCTTTCCTACATATGTACTACAAAAGTTCTCCCATAAAACGAAAAATGTCATCACTACCCCACTTTCCCTTCACAATTCCCACATCCCCCTAAACAACCTTCCAACATCCCTCCCTAACCCAAGATTACTATCTTCACCCCACTGCTTCCCGTCACACAATTCTTCTTCACTCCTCCCACCCCTATCCCCAATCACCGTCCGAGTTACCACCCAACGCTAACTAAAAGTGTCGTTCGTCGATCATACGCTCCGCTAAAACGTTGTCGATAATGAGCCCGGCTGCCAATTAAAATTCCATCATAAAGGGTACGCGCAGCTCGATCGCGGTTGCACAAACGTCGACCGGTGACATGTGCCAGCCAGTTATTGATTAGCGATCGAGTGATACGCGGAGACATTAGCGGGTCGGTGTCTCCGTTTATCGCAGCCGTCTGATTCGCCGTCAGCCCATCGTCTACGTGAAAATGGCAGGCGGCAGCGGCCAGATAGCGAACGTCAAAATACTCGGGCAGCTTTTGCCAGGACGAGATCCGGCGCTGTTCGCTCGTGTCGCTGCAAGCTCCATTAGGCGGGCACAGGGGCGAGGGGTAGGGAGAGGGCGCGCTACCAGTAGTGCACCTCTGCGCTAGGCAATATGCATTTGAACCAGTTGCACCGGGCTGGCGAGGTCGGGGTGAACGGCCAACGCCTTTAAACAGAGCACGCAGATGCGATACGATGCGCCTCGCCCTGCTTCTTCTATTGCCTCCGGCATAAGGGTGCGTTTCCACCGGAATCGTGCGTTTCAGTATCACGCGGAACCCTGCGGTAATTGCTCGCATCCGCTGCCAACGAGCACAGAACCGGATTAAGACCTTCAGAGGCTTTGAGCACTTAAAAGATTTTCCGGCCTCCTTATACAGGGTGATCAACGCCCCAACGCAATCTGCGATTTCTTAGGCATTTCCGATAATTTCACTGAAGAGTGTTTCTAACAAAAGTTAGATTTTAAAATTCAGGACATTTCTATGGTGCCAACTTTTCTCGCGATGCCCTAAGCGCGTGCGTATTTTGCTTACTGGTTAATCCAGTGGGCGAGAAGGTTGTGGTGCATTCTTGCTCCATTTCGAAATTGTCTCAGGTTTGACGACGTTTCTGCTGGTGAACTTTAGCTAAATGGTGGGATTATTCTTTTGGATCTTTTGAGTGACGGAAAGTTTGGGAATTTTGTAGAAACGATGGGATTCTAGTCGAACTTTTATGTGCATGGCATTATATAATGACTGATAGCAGATTTCTTTAGTGTATTTTTGAGGGTTCGTTTTATTTAGACTTTCAATTATCGTTTAAGGGGAGGTTCCGGTCTAAACATCGATTTTTTTTATTTATTCTTTTCGAATGTTCAACCTTTTAGGAATACGTGTTTAAAAAGATTTTTTGAAATTCGTGAAATTCCCGAAGTTATAGGCATTTGAGTGGCAGCAAATGCATGGGTCACACTCGGCCACTCGGCGCTCACGTCAAACTTTAAATGCGCTTTTCTTGAAACAGTGTTCTTAAAATCGGTGGAACCTATATCTCAAAAAGTTATTACCCGATTCGACTGAACCTTTTTTTATTTTGAAGAATATACTTCTGGCTCGTGGACAAACCAAGCCAATTTTAAAAATTGAAAATTTGTCATTTTTAAAGGCGTTGAAAGGACGAAAAATTGGGGAAAAAGTAATTTCAAACTTCAAGTGTCGGTATTTTCTCAAAAAATGTCATTTTTTGTCATTTTTACTGCTTAGTCCACGAGCCACTTTTATGCCCTTTAATAATCTGGCATTGTTTTTATTTCAAATTCAGACCAATAGGTGCTACAGGTTTCACCGATTTGATTGAATTTTTTGAATTTTTTTCCCAGTGCCGTCTGCAATGATTAATTATAAAAGAAAAATATTATTTCTATAGTTTAAGACATCCTTAATACAATGCAAAAAGTTCCATTAAATTATATGTAGTAGCTTTCCTTTAATTAATTCCTAAAAGTCACCTATTTTTATGGGCTCTAGACCGGGCCAGCCCTCTAAGGGGACCCTGCGGTTAAAATTTCTCAAAAAATATATATATATAGCATCTTGAGAATACCCTGATGAAAGTTTTACACCAAAATTCAATTCTACAGTCACATAACCAATTCGAACTCCGAACGCTGGTATGAATCGAGAACACTAAACACTTTTTTCTCGAAACACGATATTTTGAAACGGTAACCTCGATTTCAGAAGATCTAACGAACCGATTAAAAAACACCTTGAGGCATTTGATTCGTAATTGGACTTGTTATCGCAGCATCCTATAACATAATTTTTTGGAACACAGTTTTTTTTTTATTCGCACATTTATGCGGAAAATTACCCGCTTTTTTCACTACTTTGTTCAAATGTACTCCAACCATCGTAGTTTCTGTCCTTTCTGCCGCAACAACAAAATTTTAAGAAATCTTTGGGATTTCGGATTTTGGACGATCCTGTGAGTAAATTTCATGGTTACCGTTTAGGCATCTCTTTTTGGCAGCGCTGCAGTAAGCGCCACCTAGGAAATGCATCGACACCGAAAACATAAAACAAAATTTTTGTTTGTACTCTGACGAGTGTATCAATAAATGCCAAAAACATTTTTTAGGATAAGTTATAACCCCTTCTTGTAAGAAGTTCATAAAAGTCCCCTTCAATAATTAGCGGTCCCATTTTAAGGTAAATGGTTACTTTCTTCGATAGGTAGGGATATAAGTAGTCGTTTGAAAGCCAACGTTGTCATTTCAAAGTAAGAAAAATTATAGGGAAAAATTGAATATTTGAGAACATTAGCTCTTTTGACTCCCGAATTAATGTTTTTGAATTTTTGCAGGAAAATTAGATTCAAAAGTATATTCAATCTTCCACCCTCTTTATGAACATCCCTGTGGTCCTACCACTTACCTTATGCCCCTATTAATTAATTTCTTAACTGCATTTTGTTTATCAATCTCAGTAGACTACTCAAATACTATCTTCGTACTGTATTAAAATTTTCTTTATCAAAGAATACCGAATTTGAAGATACATGAAATCCCGCAACATAAATAACACGTAATTATGTTAATTCCCAAGATTCTCGTTCAATACGCTCACTCCTTTGTCACACTTAATGAAAACATAAAGGCAGCTGTTCGATAAAGGAGACGTGGTCGCTAACGAGGACATTTCCCTTATTCGTCGCGAGAAAATGAGTACGGCCCGTTGAATGCTGAAGCTGATCACCGAATACAAACGAGCCGAGGAGGACAGCGGTCGAAGGGAAGTCAGAAAATTGAGATATCAGAGCCCGCGGAAATAAACGAGCCTCTTGTACAAAAGCCGCCCCACCTGGATACTGTATCAGGAATTACAGAAAGCGTCGCGACAACTCTCGCGAATCTCGGAATCGTTCAGCCGCCGTTGGACCGCGAAGCCCGGATAACGCCGCAATTACGTATTCGTCGGTGGGAAAAATTGGGAGGAGGATGGGGTCGAACGAGGAAGGAATTAAACGATATCGATGAGCGCGACTCGCGTTGCCATGTATCACGCGAAATTATCGGGAGAATAATCTGATGTTCGGCAACAAGAAGAAACCGAGCAGCCTAGCAGGATGCACGCGCAGATGCATGAATGTATAAACAGGATGCATCCGTACAGGTGGGCGGTAATAAAATGAATTATAATGATCCGCGATGGATCAGGATATTACCTACGCGCGTCCACGCTTCGTGGATGACTGACCAGTGGGAATGTGCCCTAACACGTTGCATGCGATTCTTCTCGGCCCCCAGAGACACACACATCGCCCGTGGAGGAGCGCGATCCGCGATGTGCTCGGCCCGATGCGAGATTAATGGAGGATATCACCGATGAAGGCGCGCTTTAATCAACGAAATTGGCGAGCACATAAACCTGACGCTGCACATTCGTGCTGAGAGCAGAGGGTCGAAGGGACGATCAATTCCTGATCACGTTTGCGCGACTAAGTAACCTCGCGATCTCGAGCAAACGAAAACCTGCGGGGAATTTGATAGATCAGTTACATCGTACGATCTACTTTCTTCTGTGAGCTATGGATATTTGTGGGAAGAACTTATTGCTAGTTGCCTTGGATTAATAAGGCATAGGTACATCTTGTAATCAGGAGGGAGCAGATGGGTTCCTGGTCACGATTGTGTGGCTAAGTTAGCTTGCACTCTCGAGCAAATGAAAGCTTACATTGATCGCTAATCTACTTTGTTCAGCGACCGATAAATATTTGCGGATTCAAAGTTTGACAGTGTCTTCTGTCACCGGTGATAGAAGGGGAGGAGGCGGCTACTTTGGAGCAACGAGGCATAAACGTTTTAATCGGCGCCGGCCAATTAGACCCGCAGGCTGCCGCGCAAAGTAAATCTTCGCGATGTGGAGCGAAAAACCGCAACAGACATCCGTGGGTACAGACCTCGTTACCATATCGGGGCGCTGATAACACCGTGTTCTGTGATAACGGTGCACGAGTGTCGTTCGTTCTGTCGCTGGCAACAAATGTTATTTACGCTTAATAATGATGCGATGCGTCGATAAGCGTTCTCATAGGTGTGCACCGTATCGTCCATCCGGGGAGGAGAATGAACTCGTAAAGCTTGAGGAATGTGAAGGTACTGGTTCCATCACCCCCTTCGACATATAAATAAGGGAATTTCAAGGCTTTGTTTAGTAAACAGCCTTATACATTATGGTGGCAGTCAGACTTTTAGAAACATCTTGAAAAACTACCTTAAGTCGATTTGCAACATGCTGCATTAAGTATCGATATTTCAAAATAGACAAATTACACTTGCTTCAAAGTCTCAATTACTAAACTTTACGGCTTGGCAAATAAAAGGAAAGAAATATTGCAGTATTATATTGAGGAATACTTAAAAAATGAAGTACACCTGCTATCATTGAACCTAATATCAACACTAAGTAGTCAGTTAAGCAGCCAAGTGTTTCCCAAACATTTTTGAGTCGTGACCCCCTTTTATAATATTCAAATAACCTGCGACTCCCCCCCTCTCCCAAAATATAGGGTACAGTAAATTTAATACGGTTAAGAAAACATTAAAAATAGGTATTTAAATATATTTAATATATTTAAGATAATATCTATAAGATATTTAAGTATATTATAGTATAATAAGTGTAATATATTAATATATTAAATATAATCATAAATATTTAATATATTAATATATTAAATATCGCTAAATATATTTAATATATTAATATATTAATATTTTAAATATCGCTAAATATATTTAATATATTAATATATTAAATAACGCTAAATATATTTAATATATTACACTTATTACACTATAATATACTTAAATATCTTATATATATTATCTTAAATATATTAAACATACTTAAAGATATTTAATATACTTAATTATCTTATTTAGTGTGATGGTTGTGCTCGCATCTGGATAATCAGCTTTTTCCTTTTCGATTTATGAAAAATCAGTGTTACATCATGAATAGAATACGGCAAGGTAACCATATTAAAATACATAAGTGCTAAGAATCGTCAACTAAACACTTTGCGACCCCCTTGGAGGTCGCGACCACAGATTGGGCACCACTGAATAAACATTAAAAAGCAAAGACAGTGAAGGATGCCTCGAGACAGCACGCGCAAAAAGAGGAAGAAAGCCACAATACGAGGAGGATTGACGTAAAAACGAGTCCCAAAATTTGTGGCCCGCGTCTCGGTAGCCTGAAATCCAGCTACCAGAGAAACGCACGCATGACGTGTTAAGCATCGCGCTAAAACTCATACGCGACCGTATAAGGGAGCGCTGCCCGTGGACGTGGCAGCAAGAAAGCAGCGAATTCACTTTTCGGCGTCGACAGACTTTCGTCCGCAATGGCAAAAGCACGAATCGACCGCGCGGACTCGTACCGGGCAGAAGCAAAAAGCAGCCGGGTCGAGCTATTTTCTTAAACACGTCTTAAATTCCAGCTAATAATTGAGCAGCTGAACGGCTGGGCGGGGATACTGGAATTATGCAAATCGCGTCAGATCGGGATCGTGTCCCGAGGGCGCGACGTCCATGAAGAGGAAGAGGAGTGGCGGGGAGGGCCGGGGCAGGGGAAGAGCAGCAGGGTAAAGAGGAAGAACAAGAAGACGCGGGAGAAGAAGAAGAAGAAGAGGAGCACGAAGAAGAAACGGACCAAGAACGATGGAGCAACGAGAGCGTACATCACCGGGAGAGGGAGCAAGGAGAAAGAGACTCGCCCCATTGTGATTGCTATACCCAAGGGCAGAATGTTCCTCCGGTGTATGCCGTTTCATGCCGACCCGCAACCAAACCCGAACGACTCTCATCCTACCGTTCGTTCGTGCGTTCATTCGTTCGCCTCTCGTCCCAGCAACGGGGCAACAGGTTGCACAACCGTCCACCTGCCCCTCTTGTTTGCCTGCCGCCATACATACTCAACATCCACCACTGTCCCCCTTTTGTACCAGCAGCACCGAAAGAGGCTGCTGACTACTGGCCAGCCATCGGCCACGAGGTACCACACGGTGTACGAAAAGTGTCCGACACGTCGGGGGAAAAAGGGAACCCCCCTCCTTTTTAAATCTCCTTAACCACTCTAGACCCCTTCGCGGGCCTACCGTGATATTAGGCGCCGTCCTATGACGGGTTATACAGGGCCCGATAACGGGGGATATCTTAATGCCAGGGAAGAACCTGAAGCGTTACATTAAGCTCCGCGGAGGGAGTACTACTTGGGCCAGTGAATTAAATTTATTTTAATTGCTCGGCACGACTGGACTGGCAGGTTGTTTTGCATAATAGGTGAGGATTCCTGAGGATTTTTGATTTCATTAATCGCTGTGTGTGGAATTAATGGGGGCGATCATCTGCTACCTTGGGGGTCGTTTCTTCTGTTTTACATTTAAAGCTTCGGAAAACGGAATTTAAAGGTTCACAGGAAGGGTCCAACCGGGTATGCATAGGGAAAACACCAGGGACAGCACCAATTTTAGTATTTAGGTATACCGAGTAAAGCTCTTTGAGTAAAAAGCCGCTGAGAGAAATTTCAGATCTCTACTCCCTCTCGTTAGGGTGATATGGGGATAACAACCCTAAACTTTACCATTTTTTTTCTCAAAATCTACTTAACATATCTGAATGCTTCAAAGTGTACGTAGGGTAAACTGAACTAATCACTGGCACTTCTGATTAAAAAGCCAAATATTAAGAAGTACAAGCTTAGAAAGTACTTTTTTAGAATTTCTTAGTTTCCTTTCACTACAACACTGCAAATCCCAGTAGTTGAACCACACATTTTACATCTGGCAACACCACAAAGTGGGACAAAGGGCTGAGTTTTAGGCGTTTTCTTAAAACTTTGATAAGGGGTAGGTAAGTATATTCTGTCGTTTTATAACTAACTAATGGATTGAAATACAGATTTCCTAAGTGTTGTAGTTATTTAATAGTGAACGAAATAGTCTGTTTAAACACTTTAAACTTCGTTTTTAACTACATACGTTTCTCAATATAACCTCAAATTTTAAGGTACCAATAATTGTACTTTTACGCCTATTTTCGATTTTCATTGAATATTTTTAAAATAAAAGACTTAATAGGTACTCAAGATGTTTTACTTTAATGAGAAATCGATAATCATTAATAATAACTGAAAATTAAGACCATATGAAAACTTCGCAAAAAAAACAAAACATTCCAATTGGGATTTCCGTTTAGGGTGCCAATCATTGTACAGTTTACCCTAGTAGGTATTTTTTAGCTCCACTACACTTTTAGCCAAGGAGCATTATTTGGTATACATAAACACTAAAATTGGTGCTGGAGCCATTTTCCCTATGCTTAGTTCTAAAGTTTCACCACAGGATGATTTCAAACTTGAGACCAACAGTGTACCTTCTACTCCACAGATAAGTTCTACGAGAAAGCATATTATTAGAGAAACACAGTCTAATAAACAAACTTTACCGCCGCTTTACACGGTATCTCAGCTCGTAACAAGAAACTCTCGATACTCTCCAGCGCCCCACACTCCGCCACTCGGGAAGCATAAATCAGCGCACCCTGTCCCGCTAAATGATTGTAAAACTTGAAACCATCAAACCATCGACGTATTCGCTACCGATCGGCCGTTTAACGCGTTCCGATCGTAACAAACTCCGAACAACATCTCTCGTGTATCGCTGTGTTTCATCTACAACGACCCGATGACTGATTGCATTATCGCGTCGCGAGTTACGGTCCCGCGAGAAAAAAGCCCTGTATCACCGTCGTATATCGGGTTCGGCGGAATTACTCCGGCCCGATCGATCGGGCAATTCAGCGAGCGCGAGGCAAACACGGCCGTCTTTCCTGTCAATCGAGCTTTCCCGTTGTCGATACGCACGCGAGCGCGTCGCGATACGCGATACACGCGAGTCCCGGCAACAAGAACCCTGCCGGAGCAAGAAGAAAACGAAGAGGAAGAGGAGGAAGGAAGAAGGAGGAGAGAAAAAGGGAGTTAGCGCCATTCGAGCCACGATCTGATACGATTTGATTTCCCGGCTATCACGTGTTCGCTGCATTTCCTGGAAGAGCTGATAAGCCTTCTTTCTCGAGCCACGCACGGCTATCAAGGTAATGACGCACCGGGATAAGCGACGCGACGACCGATAAAGCTTTCCTGGCTCGCGGGCAACCGGCGAGATTACTCGGCGAGCTCGCAGCTTTTCCACCGCGATCGTAAATTATCAATGTTACCATAAAATCAGGCGAGCTAGCCGGGTGGATCGCGTTCGCAACGAGGAGCCTCTGGCGAGCGCACACACCTGTCGCCGCGACGCGGACCAAATCAAAATATCACGTTTATCAGGCTCGAGGTGGTAATAACGCGTGCACGGTGTGCTCCTCTCTCCACCGACTTTCGCAGGCGCAGAAGTACATACTCAGGCGGGGGGGTTGGTGCACCGTCGCGGCGACAATTTACTCGTCTATGTATAGGGAACATGCGCGACCCGTCGCGGGACGAGAGGAGCGAGGAGTCCTCCTAGCCGGACAAGAAGCACGCAGAGCGAGGCGCGCGGTTATGACGTTCCACCCGAGCGCAGCCGATTTTTTGCGGTGCACCGAAGCGCGACGGGGTCCGTCAACGGTGACGGAAGTCCTTCCCACTAAATGGAAGAGGAGGTGGAGGATGGCGCTCGCGACCGAACGAGATTTACCACGGAGAAGTGTCGGGCGTCGGGCGGACCTCCGCGACGAAGAGAACCACCGGGCGATGGGTCTCTGGCGAGCGCGCGCGGCTGTAGCCCGGCTGCCTCGATACTTGTTCCTTTTCCTCCCCTGTCGCTCGGCCTCCCCTCCCCGCGCCCCGTCCTCACCGTGAAAATAAGAAGGAGCGACACACGCCAGGTCTCGGGACGAGATCGACGCGCGCGCTGCGCTCTCTGTACGCCGTGAAGGCGTGGTCGGTGGACAAGATCGCATCTTCGCGGAGCAAGAAGAGGAGAGGAACGGGCCGGGGGTATAGAGCGAGAGGCAGGGAAAGGTAAGAGAGATCTGCATGGCGGGGAATGCGAATATAAGGCTCTGCCAGCGACCAGGGCGCGGGGAGGCCGAGGGGGGGGGAGAACGTCGGTGGACGAGGACACGGAGCCAATCCTGGAAATTGGAACGAGCGAACGTAAAGGTAGGTGGGTCGGTGCACCATTCCGATGTAGACATTATAGCGAAGGTGTAGCGTCGCCGTCGTCTTCGTGCTCGTGCATACGGGCCAGACGTTTCGTGTCTCGCGCGTGATACCAGCCGCGCCGCACGGACCAGAGGTCACAGATAAAAGGCCAAGATAAGGGTACCTGGGGACGCAGGTGAACCGAGTGTAAGCGAGTCGATAACCGGCCGCTATCTTATCTGCTTCACTCTGCTCCGATATACATCGCGGTCGCCCGATAGAGCATCGGGCTAGATTCTGCGCTCCTACGATCGTGTCCTGGCTATAACGTCGATCGTGGCGGACCTAACGATCATCGTTCGACCAGATAGACACGCACGAAACCCGCTCATTGGCCAGCCTCGCCTTCCTGGGCAATGCTACGCGCTCCGAGCGTCCTCTAGACGTTTACCATCGACGACCGATGGTTAGATCGTGAGGGAAATGCTGGAAGCGATGATTCGATCACTGCGTCCACGGGATTCGAATGTCGAAGTGCATATGTTGTGTATAGTCACTGTGGATGAGGGGTGTAGTTTATTTCGTCATTCTGTAGAGTCTCTGGGGATTTGAGGAAATTATTAAGTAGGTTTATGGGTGGTAGGGATTTGAATATCTGTTTGGCGAATTGAGGTTATGAAATTCCTGGTACGTGGGACCATTTTCAGGGTTATCAAGGGAAAGCTTAATTGAAATCTTTGTACCTATATGTCAATGAATAAGCTTAAAGAAATGTTTCTATCATTTTGAGATGACAGATGATATGTTTTGGGGAATTCCCTGATTACATGTGCCGATGATTATGGAAGTGGCCTATGTCAGTTTTAGAATTGAGCGTTTGTGTAATCGATGCAATACAAAATAACTGATAAATTCAATTTTTTTTAGATTTCTTGGTATATTATTGTATTTTTGTCACTGGTCATTGGTTAAACATCATTTTGAATGCATCTGCATGCTGGAATGCAATGTTAATTACACATTTTACTGGATTATACGAACTAACTCATAGTTTCATGCCAATAGGTACTTTGGAAGGTAAAGCTAGAGTTTTGATATTTTAAAGAAATTTGGGTACTACGTATGCAACGTCGTGGATCAACCTAAAGTGGTATTACTAATAACAGAATTTCTTTTCTATTATCGATGAGGTGGAAGGTTAGGCATTTTATAACTGATCCTACTCATTTATGCCGAAGAGACCACAGATCATATTAATTCCTGAGAACTCCAAAATTGACCCTGCCGTGTACAGCTCCACGTTCCTTGAGATGAAATTAAGAATCACTAAGCACAAATATCTTCCACCAGAATTATAAGCAATGCGAAGAACGATTTGCAAATGAAAATTCAGCCGAGCAAGAAAATAAGCTATTGAAATCACCCCAAGATCAATTTATTGCGCCGCAACATGTGCGTTTTTATAAAAGAAACCGACGCCGTCACCAAAGTAACAATCCACGTCTCCAACGAGCCACTGAGTAATCGGAAACTCGAGTACGCTCATTTGCCAAAGAACAAATGGAGACATTGCTGCCGTCGAATCACTCGGACAGTGAAACGAGCGAAGCTAACGAAACCTAATCTTCGGTTGACGAAAGCGACTGCGTCACTTTGAAGCGTGAAAGATTCCCAGGAGGCCCCCGCACCGAAATAACTTTTCCACCGGAATGTACGTGTACTGTGCGACTACATATTCGCCTCGAGTTCCGCTATCAGCAGCCTGTACTTCCGGCTGGCAGTCGCTTCTATCTCTGTAACCTTACAGCACACGTTACATAAAGTAGCAACGAGCAGATTCCTACCGCAGCGAATTCGTTACGCGAGCATTCTGCCTTTAATTCGTCGACACTTAGGTACCAAAGGCCTCTTCACTATGTTCCACTGCTAGCATTTCAGATATACATCTCCATCCTTCTCAAAACAGCTGAATAAATCCGAAACACCAACGAGAACACTCTGACCAATCGAATTCAATTCACTTGTCACCTGGGGAAGACAAGTCACCCTCCACGCGAAGGTATAACTATACTAAACCACCTGGAAAAATCGCTACAGGAAGAACAAATTCCCTCATAATGGTTCCCAGATACGAGTTCGGAAGGGAGCAGAGCCGCGTGTCCATTCGGAAAAACGGGCCAGTTAACAGATTTAAATTACACGCGCTGCAGGTCGACGTTCACCGCGCAACGAGACACCTTCCCTCTGGCCGGAGGGTAAAAAGAGTCAACAAACCGGACAAAGGTGTCCGGCCATTGACAAAACACTGGAAGCACGCGGTCGAGAAGGTACAACATTCCACGGGCAACGCGCAAGTAACAATTTCCGCCGTGGTGGCCGACGGCTGACACAGATATCCACCAGCCGAAGGCCGTTCTGCGTACCTTTCACGCTCCAAAACAATCGGCCACGGGAGGAATTCCGGGAAACGCGACAGAAGCTGGCCAACGGCCGAGAGGAGCAGGAAAGACTTACTGGGATCGATGTCGAAGGCTCGCTGCTGGGCCCTGAGCGTCAGTTGGATCCTCGGATCGCGTCACTTACACCGGACCGTCTCATTCCCCCTGGTGCAGGGTAGGTCACACGCGGAGGCTCACTGGAACGGGCACACACGCACGAGCGCGGCTCGCGATCTTTCGAGTGGAACCACGTGAATGGCGATCGGTCGCGATCGGACCCACGATGCGACGCACGCACGTGGCAACGGCCGCAGCCTCGTTTCCCCGTCGGAGAGGCGTACCTGAAGAGCCGCGCGGTCGTCGAGGTGGCCAGACTCAGTCGCACGAACCCGCGGAGTCGCAACGGCGCGCCGAGGCGACGGGTGATTCAGAGGCGCGAACCTGAAGAGCCACGCGTTCGTCGAGGCGACGGCGATGCCCGTCGCGCGCGCGGAATCTCAGCGACTACGCGCGCCAGTCGCGCGACTCGCCCGACACGGGTCGGGATTTCGAAGGTGCGCGCGGATAACGGCAGCCACGGCGATGATACACGAGGAGCCGTCCGCCCCGATCATCGGCCTCCTGTCCAGGTTGATAGCCGCGTAAACAAAGCTGCACACGGTCCGCTCGGGCGCTAGCGGCCTCGGGCGCGGGTTACTCCTCTACCCGAACGAAGCCGTACATCCGCACGGTGGAGCCGTCGTGGCGCGAGTACGTTCCACGTTTCTTTCAATCGTCCGCGCATAACGCACGCGTTCGAGCCGAATGCTCGGCACCACGGGTCAGCTGCACTCGCGGGGAGTCCCGGGTCTTGGTTCTGCGCTCTTGCAGCAGCTATAAACGACGCGGAAGATTGTTTAATCTCCACCCGACTGCTTCACGCTGCGCCCTCGTATAAAGTCGGGGTTTTTGCGCGGTTCTAAAGACAACCTGGGAGAGATCGGAGGCAAAGCCTGTCCCACTAGGACCCGGCGGCTCAATGTAAACAGTGCCGAACCGGGCTGGTGTCATTCACCTTTTTAATCACTGGGCGTGTCGGCGCGTAAACGATCACTGTCGTCAGCGTGGTCCGTGGAATCGGCCGTAAACTAGCGGCAAATGGAGCACGCTGCAGAAAACAAACCGCCACTTGATCAGCGCACCTGGCTGCACTCGGGACGGTGAAGGGTGACGCTCATCCTGGCTTCGTCCGGGGGAGGATGATGAGAGGTTGTTCCCCGGCGATCTTTAAACGGATGGGCACACGCGCGATTTTAACCGGCGGAGGGCGACGCGTCGATCGGCCATGGCCGATTCGACCCGGTGTCGCGGGTGGACACGCAGCGGCAGAAGCGTGCACGGGGCGCGAGTATCGATTTATGAGCGGTTGTCGCGGACGGCGGTGTAAACAAAGCGATTCTGTCGCGCTGACTGCCGCGTCGGCTGTATTCGATGTACAGGTCAAACAGGCACGATGTACCGCTCATACGAAACTTTACGAACTCTTCCGAGCACCGGGACACGACCAGCGACGCTCGATTTGATTTTGCTCGGGGGCCGGCGGCGCGCCTCGCCGATTGCGCTCTGATTAGAGCCGACGCGATTATCAGAGAGGTTCGGACGAGCTTTCTGGCCCCGTGGCCGCGACGCGGGACGGTTTGTGTTCGAATCGAGGCAGCTTTAATTATAGAACCGGGTGAATATGACGCGTGTGCGCGCCGATCCAAGAAACGACGATGAGGATTAGGCACGCCACTCGCGGAAGCGGAACCGCGCGCGCTACCGCCGAACCAAATTATTTTGGCGCGGGCTGGATTATTCGAACTGTCAAAATAGCGGTGATTCATGGACCTGCCGACCTTTGTCTTCTGTCGTTGCGAGGGCAGAGCTGTGCAATCTGCGAGCGGGAGTGATTTACTCGGGCTTGGTGGAGGCGCGAAAAAGGAAATTGTTGGCATTTCGCGGGCGTGGGAGGTTGGGGAAATGGGTGGTTGGCTGTGGGAAGTGAGAAGTAAGATGATAATTAGCTGCTGTAGGGATCAGTGCAATGAACGAGTGACATGGACGCTCTTAAACCCTGTAGAACCGAAATGGTTAAGGGGAGAAGAAAAATAGAAACAAAAATTGCTTCTAAAACATGTCAGAAATATATTCTCAAAATTGTAGGCCGAAATTCAACTCCGTATCGGTACTGTAGCCTGGTGAGTCGCGCGCCTTCGGGTGCCTAGCATAACTAAAATTTAAAACGCGTTTTTCTCGAAACCACGTTTTCAAAATTGGCGCCGCGGATAAATCAAAAACTACTTAACCGATCAACTTCAACATTTGCACACTTTTGGTCTATAATATTCCTCAGAATATGAGTCTAAATGTTTAACCAAATTATTAATTTTCACTACTTTCTTTAAACCAATAAAGCGCAGATTTTTTGCGAAAATCATACATACTTGTTTGAAGTGCCACTATTTTTAAAGTATGCAATTTTTATGTACCATATTAGGTTCATGGTCTTACAGTTGTTAAATGCATTGAAAAAAAAATTGTATTGCTCGGTTTCACATAACTATCAGTGATGCTACTAATCAGTGTCGTTTTGCACCTCGAAAAAAAAAACAATTTAAAATACTGCTCTACCTATTTCTTTTGATATTTATCATAATTTTACTGCCACAAACCATTTTTTTTACTTGTTATAATGTTAAATAAAGTACCGTTAAAGTTCCAAAAGGATTAGCGCATTAGTATCTTTGTAAAAAATTCCTAAAAATTGATAAAAAAAATAAGCTGTTTATGCGGACTTCTCCCCTTAAGACACTGATGGGGGTTAGAGATTGTATATAAACGAACGGGTACATTTTAATTCCACTTCGTGAACATTTTAATGTAAAAGGTTTGTGATAGTAGTGGAATATGGATCTGTTGTGAGATAGTACCCACGACATAAAACATAGATAATGTGATATGTTATCTTAAAGTCACACAGTGTCATAGAGGGTTTATATTAAGGGAGGGTATTAGAGTATGGCTCAGCTAAATGGATGAAATTAAGCTTGAAATGTAGGGACTGTTGATAGACCAAGAGGTTCTAGAGTGTCATCTGTTAATGATTCACCTTTGGTATGAAGAATGACTCTACGTTTAAGCAATTTTAAGTAGATAATGAGACAGATTTATTTCGTTATCCGTAAATTCTATATCTTGATAAAAAGAATGAAAAAAGAAGACTACTTCACGACTAACAGTTTAATTAAGTAATAGTGATTTTGAAAAACTTATCGATATTAGAGGTGATGTATCTTTAATCCAGCCTTCCACACCTTTGCAAACAAAGGCGAGGCTTACGCGAAAAATTCCTTAAAGAAGAGTAGGAAATTTTCCACATTGATTTGTACAGATTACAGCTAGGATTAAGCTTCATCATTTTCACGAACCCTGCAATGGTAAGCTGAACTACTTCTTACATAACTAAGAGCCTATGCATTATAACCAAAATTTCATTACAACATCTTTTAACACTGATTTCTTCCATCTTTGAAAAAATACTAATCAATAATCACGCTTCAGAACACCCAATAGAAATAACTTGAACTAAGGAACGAGGAAAAAATACGAATTCCTTTAACAACCACCTGTATACCTCAACTTCAGAATATTTTGCAAAAATCAAGCACCATGAGCATAAATAAACTACACACAGAATTCCGTTAGGGTGCCTGCAATAGTTCACTGAAAGATCTGGTTGGACACTTCGAACAATTCATGTAAAGAACGGAACGTATCGAATTTCGTAAAGTGGAATTTGAAAGTGAATAGCCCGTGTTCGATAGCCGGAAAGAAAGCAGATCATCTGTGGAAAGATAAAGCATGAAATGTGTGTGTGTTGACTGTATCGTAATAGCGATTAAAGTCGTAAAACATCTTCGACGCCATTGCTGATAGCGTGCAAACAGTGAGCACGCAAGTGGACCGTACGCAATTCACCGTGCAACGTTCGAGCAACAAAGAGGGAGAAGTTATAAATTATCAATGCTACGGTACCAGTAATTGATTTATCGGAACTATACAAATAAAGATACCGCGCTCGATACTTCCTGATACGCAATGCGTAACGCAATTCCTACAGGCAAAGGCAGGAATTCTTGAATACCCACTTTCAGACAGTGGCACACGGCCGTAGAAGGATATGTGAATTTAATCGATCAACCAGATACGAGTCTATAATAGATCTGAACACTTTGCTCCTTGCTATAGCAATACATATTCAGAGCTATTGTTGTATGAATTTTAATTGAGATATGTATTGAAATAAATTCGATGTTTTAGTGTCTAAATTGTGTGTTTAACCTTCTTCCTTATGAAAATCTCATTTCAGGTCTCATCTTTTTCATAGAACACTGCCCTTTCTTTAATTAAAGGGTCACATACTGAGTTTAGCCGTAGCGAAAATTAATGATTCTAGGAATTTTTTTTTAGGGGTTGTATTAAAGAAAATAAAACAAAATACTTACTATGTATAATTTCAGCCCATAATGGCAACATTATTTTACAAGAATATCATTTTATTTTTCAGATCCATCGATGTTTATCATGCTGAATTTATTTCTGCTGTGGTCGAAAGAACCTCAAAAATCATAAATAATTGAATACAAAATTATTGTAAATAAATTGTTTCGCGCACTTTATGGACTAATAAATCTCGTGTAATAAGTATTTTATTTTATTTTCTTTTATAAAACCCCTAAAAAAAATCCTAAAATCATCATTTTCGCCACGGTTAAACGTATGTAACCCCTTAAAGTACGTAAATTCCTTTAACATCAAGTTGCAGATTGGAACACAAAATTTCTCCGCGTTAAGTTAGCACTGAATTTAGCGAAACAAAAGTTGTTCGAATAGTCAATGATTTGAGTCGCTCAATTTTTACTCAAGCTACTTGAATTTGATGTTATCCCAAATTCCGTAGCTAATGGAAACATTGAAGTACTCAATTCACTACAAATACTCCAACTAAGTTAATATCCATTAACTCTTTGCTAATACTTGAACAGTTAAATGCAAAAATCTTCCCCTATCCTTACTAGAAACCTGGTGCTCTAAGAAAATCAACTGCAACCAACAAAAATGCACAACAGTAGTAATAAATTATTCCCCATGCAGATACTTTTCGTTGCTGCTTGCAGTGCACGTGCTCGTTGCAAGAATGTTAAGCAGAGTCGATTAATCATCGACACGACTGTTAGAAATCTTCATCGCGTGTAGAAACGTTCGTCAAATGTTTAGAGGGTTTCCAATCCGCGAAACATTCTTACAGCTAGGCGAAATAATGAAACGAGAATAAGTCACTTTTTTTCAATACAGAAGCGAAATAGTTTGGCAAAATGTGCGGCGCTGGCAGTGGTAGTCACGCGCGTTAAGCGATTGTGTTACGCTGAGCGGCAGTGGATCGCAGGCCGGCGTTGAGCACCACTGTCGACGGCGCACATTTTGCCAAACTATTTCGTTTCTGTATTGAAAACAAAACGTGACTTACCACTTCTGTTGACGCTTTCCGAAGGAAAAATGTCTGCCGCATCGCTTGGAGTAGTCAGATTTTCTCCTAGCCCCTCAGTTTTGGAAATAAATTGAAAGATATCTGCGAAAATGGGTGCATTTCGCGTGTTCTTTTCTCCTTGATCGTTGTTTAAACATTCGTAAATGTTCATAATACACTAATAACTTATATCGTTGTATTCGCAAGGGTTCATAGAATAATTTGACGGAACAAGCAACCGAATAACCATTACTCTTTCGACACAAGAGATGTTCAAAGTTGGAAATTTGCTTTTTTTTTTAAAATCGAATTTCTCAAAAAACTGAGCGTGATGGCGACAAACGGTTTGCGGATTCGTTTTCAGCGCACGAGAACCTATAAGAAACGGCTATTGAATGTTACAACTCCAGATGGCTGTCGAACTGTGTAATTAAATCTATGCATAATAGATTAAAGCTTATAATAAAATTAAAGAAATATTAGAAGAATATTATCTTATTGTAATTATATTTGTATAAATTAAATATTCAATTTCGGCGCATATTTTTTTGCACGATCTTTGCTACTTCCACGGATAATATTTTTTAAACAAACTGTGCACAATTTTTCAATTTAATGCATCCAAAAGAAAAGTGTGTTAATCAAGGTGCATATTACTGTGAATTAAAATTGCAAATTCTTACTTTGAAGTCGATTTAATGTGTAAAATATGTTACATATAAGGTGGGCGGATACTTTCGTGAGCAACTGTATATAACACACTTTCACTTTTTTTTTTAATGCCACCCATAGAAGTGTCTCGTGCGAAGAGGCTTTGGATCTCCAAATATTTAGGATTCGACGTGCATCCTGTCTGTGTGCGAGCATGAGCACACGCGCGTTGGAATTGCTAGTCGTTAGCCGAGATCTGAATTGCCGGTTAACACCGATTGTCGTGACAGGAACGCGATGCACGAGCTACAAAAACGAACTTCGCCGGCGTACTACGGTAGTTACGGTGCACCGAGCCACGACTGGCCATAGTCATTCAGAGCGGATTGCCGTTCGAATACTCAATCATCGCGAGACACTGAGTCACTCCGAATGTTGCTGGACCAGTATCGGTCGAGGAAATTTCAGAAACTGCGTGGAGAGCCTTATACAGAGAAGCTGATAGGGGCAGCATTTTCATTTGCTGCTACTAGGAACTGTAGCTACAAGCTGTTTCTTGCTCCACGACATCCCTTCGTTTAGAAGTATCGATATTACGTGTATCGCAAGTTTCTACAGCTTATTATGGTAGGGCACCTGTCTGACATATCTTAAAACGTGTTACTTGACTTCTCTCAAGATCTTTTTTGTGTACTGCGTGTAAACACCGTTGTTAATCTTCGACGAACATATAGAGTATCGATCTAGCATGGCACTAAAATTAAATGATCTGTTAATGAAGTGTCTGAATATTTGAGGAATGCAGCAAAAGGGGTGCAACCCCATTTTTTACAGTTTTTTAGTGATGACGTGTAACATACCTACGTAATAAAGATCTATATCGTTTGGTGCAGGCTTGATGAAATTTTGATAACAAATGAGCGATTTATTGCAAATAAATAGAAATAGAAATATTAATATTAATATCAATATTAATATTTTTATTATAGAATATTTTTTCGCCACAAATAGAAATGAAAACTTATCAACTCAGTAAATACTACTTATTCTGTGAAAAGCAATAATTTTAAAAACAGTTTTTTCTAATTTACTTGAAGTTGGTAAATATAGGGCTGCACCCCTCTTGCTACAAGGTCCTCAATTTTAATTGACAAAAAAACAGTGGTAGCAAAAAGGCGGATTCTTGCAAGGTACCTAATAGAAGATAGAAGATATCTACTAGCTCCAAATGCTGATTAAAGAGTATACAGTGAGCTGATAAAAGTTACTTTCATTAGTCCAACGTCTATTAGGCAATGAAAAAGAACCATCTGAAATAAGATCCAGTTTATTCTCTCCACATATTCCAGTTTCTAACATCTTATCATGTTAAGAGTATTTACGATGTTGATCACCATTCTCGACAGTAAAATAATTTAAAAACAACTAATACAAGCTAATGAATTAAACAAGTGTGATATTCATGCCAAATGTAAAACTTATGTCGAAGCATTCAATGTACACCTTGTAACGGTTTAAAGATCGATAAGGTCGCTTGGATAGAATAATTCTGTAATTATTAGATATACATTTGCACACGAATTGTTCATTCCCCCGAGAATTTTCGCGGTGAATTCAAATCGCGTTGCGCCTATCGCGAGCCACGAACGAAACAGTTGATCGGGTAATAGTAGTGGTGGCATAGCTATGGGCAACCATGCGGAATGGTGGCAGAAACGACTTCCACGTTTTCACGTTCCGAACGATGGTAGCAATAGATCGAATCACAAGGCGTTGTTATTGTACGCGTTGCAATGATCCGCCCCCTATCACTTCCTTTTGCAATCTCGCTGGCGGATACACTGAAAGGACGATGGTAATTCTAATCAGAAATGTACACCTGGGGTTACTTAGAAACCTCACTGGCGAATAAGATAATTTGTTGCAATCGAAACTATTTCCAATATCATAGAATCAATCGCTTAACAACTAATGTGGAAAATTCCTTTCCCATCCCTAACTGTTAGCAATCCTTCGATAAGTGAGAATATCAACTATATGCAAGGAGTTAAAGCTGATAAAAATGCTTGATGCTAGTCGTAATCATATTCTTTTTACAAATGACCTGAACAATTTACTATCATTACTAACAGCTTCATTAGAGTTTCTTCTACATTGATAGTCCTGAAAGATGCGACTGCAAGAACTTAGATCACTCAAGGAGCACTTAGAAGGGAACACCGCAAACCCGCACTCACCGATTGGAAATCTACTTCGTCGGTTTACGGTATGTTCCGTTTATAAGGATATGAAAACTAACCTCAAAGTCAAAACGGCACTCCCACTTTATCGCGTTTAATTCCCAGGATGCACGAGACAGAACAAAATGTTTCAAACAAAAGTTTAATGGTGCAATAAGTGCTGCCAACTTGCGTTAACAAAATTTTGAAGAAGGTTTTTTCGCCAGGTATTTTTTTAAAACTCTTCAAAATTTAGCTAACGCAAATTTGCATCGCTTATTGTACGATTAAACTTTCGTTCGAAATTTGTTTCTCTGTACCTTCTACTTTAGGCGTGATACGCGAAAAAGTGGGAGTGCCTATTTGACATTGAGGTTAGTTTTCACACACTTAAAGGGCGATTAGGCACGAATGAAACATACCGTTGTTCTTGCCTTGAGTCACTCTATAAACCCACAAAGTTGCGTTCGAATCGACGAGTGCGGGTTCGCGGTGTTCCCTTGTTAATCGACCCTTTGACTTCAATTTTCTACAATCAGCTTCGTGAAAATTAGGCGAAGGTTTAGAGGAATTTACCATTAAACCGAGCAGGTAGGGTGGCTGTACCAGTAAATGAACACGTACCAGTGAATGGACATTTTTTATTAAAATGAGTAAAATAAGTTATTAAAAGAAGCAACTAATTAATTAGAGACTTCTTGTAATTTCTTGCTTCAGATCCAAACAATTTTTGCAGCACGTGGAGTCAATCGCGCTGCAAACATAATTTTATAATAGTGTTCATTCATTAGCCTTAAGTGTTCATTTATTGGTGCGTTTACCCTACCACAAGTTACGAAGCTGAATAAACTAGTTCAGTGTCGTCAATGCGCCTGGAGGCAAGTCTGCAGACTGTGCCCCGCCGTTGTACAGACTTGGCCAGTGAATTCGAAAATCACGTAGTTTGGTACACGTTGGCCCCGCTGTCGGGAACATTCGAAGCGCTGTCAGTGTGATGGCCGATCGCAGCGCCGGCTGTCGTTCGCGCCTCGTAAAATGGACACGATCGGCACGCAACGGGGCTAGGCCTCCTTTAAACTACTTAAATATCGTTATCGACTTCTAACGGTCCCTTCTGCAGCTGCCTGCGAGCCTCACCGTCGAGAGAATCGGACGCACACGTGTGCGAGGGAACAAACAGAACGTGCAATTCGTTCGTTTGCATATACGGACGCTGCTTGTGAAAACCATAGGCAACACGCTCGCGATAAGATCTCCACGACAAAAGTATCCGAACGGCTGCGTCAAGGTGTACGCTCGGCTCCAGCAGAAACTGCTGCGGTTTTTGCCCGGAAAAAAGTCGTATCCCAAGCTCGAAAAATAGTGCAATTGGCAAGTGTGCCACACTTTCACGTGAACCTTCACTTCATCGCGTGCTACTCTAACTACTAACGATTAGTGACATGTCCTCTTCGTTTTTTTTAAACCTGACCTAATCCAATTCCGATCTAAAATTATTCAGAGGCTGGTACTTTCTAGCAAAGCCTGGTAGAAGTGTCCATCAAACTCAAATTTTGTAATTAGCATGTAACTTTCATAGGAGGGTCTTCCATAGATTTCTCCGAGCGAACAGTCTTTCTTCGATGATGAATTAAAACCTCGATTATCGATGGAAAGTAATGCGTTGGATCGTGGTGATGCACAGGAGAGTTCTGGAAACTTCATCCGTTTTATGAACGAAGGCGAGAGGAAGGTCCTACGTCGCCAAACGAGTTTGAAGCTGGCCGGTTGAGATGCATAAATAAATATTAACCGGAGTGGCCAACGGGGATGCGTAGATATATCGATTTATCTCAATGTCAATGCTCTCCTGCTCGCCCCGGTTACATTTATTAGGGTCATTAACATCCGATAGACGTGGAAGATCATATCAGGCCCTTCTTACAGCCTGTCATCCGATCAATGGATACCTTTCTGACAGGAGCTCATATCTTCATCAAGCGATATTCACTGATTCATTCGGCGGAGTAATGAAGTCTAGGCTGAAAGCTGGTTTTCTATGAGTGAAATAATGTTATGTGCATAACCTGAATAGCTGCTCAATGTAATTAACTGAACGCTTCTGTAAAACTATCGATCGAATTGGCAAGGCATGTTAATTGATGATTACTGTAGCTGTAGTCGCATCTCTAGAAACTTTACACACCGATGCAAGTGCCATTCGCGGAGCACGATTCGCTGAGACCAATCAAGTGGAGGTGAAGTTTGAAGATCTTTTCTGAGAACTCTATACACCTGGTCTCCTACGATGATCATCTCCTAGTGCTCTATCAACTACTTCTACTTCCAGTGGTCCACCCAGAGTTCAGAAACGTAGAAAAGGTCCTCGCAAACTCTATATGCATCCTACTGTGAAAGAGCAGCTGCTGTTACAACTTTACTTATAGATGTTCTTAGAGTTCTAGCTGTTACATCAAGTACGTCTACTTCGAGTGGTCAGCCAAAGCTTGAGAAGCGTAGAAAAGGTCCTAGCAAACTCTATATATACCCTACTGTGACAGAGCAGCTGCCGCTGCGGCTTGACTTATAGATGTTCCTGGACCTTTAGGTACCACACCAAAGTACATCTATTTCGATTGGTCAGCCAAACGATCCCAGCTGTCTCTATATAGACTCCGATATGAAGGAGCAGCGATCCCACAGATGTTCCTAGACCCTTACATATCGCACCAAGTACATCACCCAAAGAAAACTCGTAGAAACTCGCAGAGGGTCTTCTCAAAGCGTCCGCAGCTCTCTCCAATTATGACATTACTTAAACATCTCTACAACTACCATCCGTTCGCCCATGCACGCACGCGAGCCCCAATACCCTCGCTTCGATACCGTCACCAATCATCGACAGCCGCCTAATTTGATCCAAGAAGCGCCCGCTAAAAAAAAAGCCCAACAAGCCGGCTGGCGCGGCCGGCCGCGGCTTAATGAACGGCGGAACAGAGACAACTAAATTATCAGCGGGGAATGGGTGCACGGAATCCCGTGGAATTGGAAATCTCCAAGTATTCCCCCGGATGGTAAACGACGCGGCGCAAAAGTGGCTCGTTCGCCGTCGTTGTCCGTAGCCTCCTAATTAAGTTCCGCTCGGTCGAAGCGTTATTAGCGCACCGCGCAATGCGTCGCCCCTAAGAGGATCGTCTCCAGAAAGGGGTGACGGGGGGAGGGCTAAAGGCGGGCACCATTAAAGTCGACGCGTTGCGCCGTGGAAAATATCGCGCGACGTCGCATAAATATCGCGAGCGTAAGAGCCAATAATAAAATCGTAAAAGTGGCTCGAAGTTCAAAAGGGAGGCGCGGCTCGGCCGTGGCAGGGCCTCCGCCGTCCGGTTGAACGCTCGCGCTATTTAAGCCCGGCTCACTTGCCCGCTCGCTAATGGCGCAGCGGCAGCTTTTGCGGGAGAGAGCGACTCGTTAAGCGTCCGCTCTTCCGCCGCGTCCTCCGCGCGTGTACCATCTCCGCGCGCGTAAGAACGCTTAAGAATATCCGCGTGTATTTATATACAAGGTGTTCGATTTTAATTATACACCGGAGGGAGGGGAATAACGTCGTTAAAACTGTAACCGCGTTAGCGCTAGGCCGCGCCGTCCTGCGGCTACAGCAGGCCACGGGTTTTCTGCTGGAAGGATGGTCGTTCTGACGGCGGCCATTTCGACGATACCTTATCGAAAGGCCAGAAAGAGGAGGGAATGAACGAATTGGAGGGATTCATAGGCGACGCTCGTTTTGCAATTCTCTCGCGGCGATTCGATCGTACCTGGCCACCCTGTATAGGTGCGTGCACTCAGGAAACACGTGTATGAGCACGAACACAGAGGGACGGACGTGTGTACACGCGACCTCGACCGCTCCAATTCGCCGTTAATTGGGCGACATTTTCGCCGTGCGCCTTTTTACGCTCCTGGCCTATCTCAACGAGCTTATATCCTGAGCAGCGGGCATAAATTGCGGCGATTACCGGCGGCCACTGAGCTACTCCCTCCCGGGAGCCGATTCGGCTCGCTAATTATCGGCCCCGTATAAATTTCCATCGTTTCCTTGCGGCCGCGGCACGCTGCATCCAACGGATGCCGCCGATAGAGAAATAAATGCCCGAGTTATAGCACCGCCGTTAATACGCCCCTGGTGAGCGGGTTCACGCTTGTAGCGCTCCTCTTTCAGCGACCCCGACTCCTGGCGATCGAAACAGACACTATCTGTCGGCCGAGCCTCGATACCAATTGGGATTATCAGTTCTTTACCCTGGCTTCTGAATAGTCGGTATGTTCGCGTCCTGAAATGAGACAGTCGCAAGCTTTCTGAGAAGACACGAGGAATCTACTCATTTAACCTAGCTAGCGTAAAAACATCACACCCTCATGGGTCTGGAGACTCATCACCTAACCTATAACTGCAAATGAAGGAATTAACGGATTTTACCGAAGCAATGGAAACGCAAGAAAAGAGACTGTTGCCTGTCACCGGGGTTGGACTATCTGGCAGGCACCCACCAGCGAAAAAGATAGCTCTTGCTCCGCGGAGTAAGAAGTGGGATACTTTCGTGACGACAGAATAAGAGGAGCAGGAGGAGGACGACCAGAGACAGATTCGTCCGAGCAAAAACGGAGTAACAAACTATAAAACGATTTCTCGCCAATCGTCGTGCTCGACATAGCTGGCGCGCGTCAGCATTAGAAATTCCTGGCGCGGTGCGTATCTGGTGGTTTCATTGAAAGCCTGATAGATTTTCTGTCGGCCTCTGTTAGGCGCACTGTCAGCCGCGCGCAGCCATCGCGGAGGCAAAAACGTCCGCGACATGGCCGTGGAGGCTGAATCTACGGCAGAAACTACGGGGATCCCGCGTAACGGCGTCGTTTTTTAGCCATCGCGACGATGCCTCGCGGCATATATATCTCGGCCCGGCACATAAATTTATCGCTGGGCTGATCAGCGCTAATAAGACCGCAGCAGGCACGCGCTGCTCCCTGGCATCGAGTCGAGACGCCGTTCGACCAGTTTCCCCGATATAAACAGCATTTTTCATCGCTCTTAAAGCGATTCCTCTCGTTCCGGAGCGAGGCCTGATACCGGACGATGCCCGCCACCTCGGCGAGATGCACACGCCGCGGCTGGAAACGGTAGCCCCTTTCGGATCTGCCCGACAACAAACTCGCTGCTCGTGTCGTTCATTCAAATTGCTCGTCCGAACGGGGGACTGATCGGCTGGGAGTACCAGCTATTCGAGCTCCTGTGTATACGTGCCCGTACGTGCGAAACGTTGAGCATTCCATGTAACACCATCCTTCAAGCCTGTGCTGCCCGTCTTGATGCCCTTCCGCGGCCAGCGAGCCCCGAAGGAGGCGAGAACAGAGCCGCAATTTGCGTAATTGCGATCCCTAACCCCTTCCCCCTTCCTCTCTCAGCCTGCCACCATGCTACGAGGGAGACGCGACTCTCCCGGCTGCCCATCGCGGCCCGTCCAATCGTCCCCCGTCCGTGCTTTATAAACGCTTTCGATGGAAATTTCACAGCTATGCGGCTCCCCTGAGCTACCCGTACGCGGCTCGTGCTACGCCAATTAGCTGCATTCGCGCCTTCGATACCTTTGATGGCTAATGCCTACCCTGGCCAGTGATTTCCGATCTCCCGTCGATTGTAAATCCCCGGGCCCAGGGAACAGCGGGCCCGGCGCGGATACGGGGCCAGCGCGCTTTTTCTCGTAACGGTCGATCCGTGCATCTCGCTATCTGCATAATGGCGATCCGATTTACAAGTCGATCTCGCTTTCTATGCGCGACCGAACCCAGCGCTGCACACAGGCACGAGCGGGGATTACGTAAATCACTCGTTCCGCGGGGAACGCTCTTTCGCGAGTGTTGATTCCATTCAACGGGCGGTTCGACTATGTTCCGCGGCCGGCTGGCAAATGTAAATTACAAGCTTAACGAGCGGCGGCCCGCCGCGTACGATCGTTGTAAATCGTAAGCAGGCGAGTTTATCCGCGAAATACGAGCCACCGAACTAGGAGATCGCCTCAATCGCGAGCCTGTAAATCACCCCTCGCGATTTTGGACACCCAGGGCCGTTGTTCCCGATGAACAGGGAACAGTAGCGAGTACAGCAGCTTCAGCTCTGAGCTGGGAACGTTCGGCAGCGTGTAAAACAAGATGAATTCTGTTGCATTCCAGGTGTATAGTGTTGGCCACGTAGCAAGCGACGTTCTGGTCTAACTTGTTACAGGAAGAATGTAAGTTTTATGCGAGAAGGGAAAGGTGTATCTGCATGCAAAGAGTGGTGAAAACGGGCGGCCATTTGTGACTGGTACTCGAACCATGTTCACACGTTTTCTATCTATCATTTTGATTAAGCTGAATCTCTGTTCAGTGAATATATCCTCAACACCAGTTATCAACTACTGAATGTTTGCGATGCGTTAGAACAATTCGGGAGTTGCGTTTGCAGTTACCTCGGAGGAATGCTGATTTAAGTGCCATACCTACAAAGTACAGAATTTCATTCAAAAGTAAATGAAGTTTTAAAGAATCATTATATGCCACCACAGTACCAACGGACACTGGCAACCCCAAAAGCAAAAGGAAAAAGGGGATTAATGTAACCACGACTGAAGTATTTCAAAAACTTTTTAAAAAGAAAAAAGAAAATTCGATTTTATTCTTTAAATAAATTTTTATAATCACCTAATGAATTTTAAAAATATTTTTATCTATTCACCTGGGGGGAACCCCAAGATTAAATCCTGAGTGCGCAACTGTGCCACCAACGCCAACTATCACGCAAAGTGCCATTTCACCTTCGCGATAGAAATTGACCATTGATCCCACCAGCTCATCAAACTGATCAATGAAACTCGAAAGGTGATGCGGCAAGAGGTGCCTGGAGACACCCAGCTCCAAACTAAACAAGCGATTAAACCAGACCCTAGAACGCAATCAATTCCAGAAACTACTCACGTTCAGGCACAATCAGCGAAATTGGGACGGCCGATAAGATACCCAGTTCCGCTGTGAGTGACGTAACAGTTGCCGCAAAACGTTATCCAACTATTTCTCGGGAAAGGCAAGAACGTGGCGTGTTGCGCGGTGATGGACAGCGGCGGGCGCGCGGCCGCACACGGGAAATCAATCAAAATTACCGATAGATCGTGACACGGGGCTCCCCTGTTGGACAGGCGTTCATATTTCCCCACTGGTCGATTATTGAAAATCATTTCTCGGAACGGTCACGGGCATAGCTGGGCCCCAGCCCTTTGTGTACATCGCGTGCGTGGATGTGCACGCCGGCAGTCGCACACGCGAGCCGAAGGATGCACTGCCAGGCGTGCCCCTCGCGGTATCGTGTGCTGCACCGAGTGCATCCCTGTGTCGGTGCACTCGGGATGCGAGATCAGCAAATCTAAGATCGTGCAACTGGTGTCCAGTGGCGTGTCCGCGGCATACGTTGCCAATGTTCGCCACCGAAGGGATAGAGCGAGAGGGAGAGACGAAAGTGGACGGCACGGGGAGCCGGAGCGAAGGAGCGAGACGGGCGGCGGTTGGACGGCGAACGAAGAGTGAAGGATGAAGGAGACCGACGCCGGACGAGCAAGAGGGGCACGAAGAAGAAGGAAGGAAGGAGGTGGAATGCGCGGTTCTCGAAGGAGGAGCTGTCGGCGGTGAAAAATCACGCACCCCGCCACCACTGCCATGGCCAGAGCATCTGCTCTACATACCCTGGCTCTCAACCTTCGCTCATCTCTCGCCGGTTCTCCCGATGATCGGCTGCGGGCACCTGCGCCACTTGCCCGACGGTACACGTATACACCAGCCGTTCGACATCGTTTTTCGATGTTTGCCCGCCAGCTAATCTCATTAAGCTTCGTTTAGAGAACTGGTTTCGCCGGGGAGCGCGGATTCCCTCGTGCAGAACTGGTATCCGGGATTAAATTAGCGCTGGCGATATTCGCGAAACGGATGCTCCAGCGATTCGATACCGATTGGAGAGGCAGGGGAACGGGTTTAACGGGGGCATAAACGCGCGGGGTGATGGATTAATAATTGTGCTAATCAAGAAACCGGCCGCTGAGCCAATGTCGACTGCGATCGCGCTGGAATCTCGGTAGCCTTCTGTTCCTTTTTTTTTTTCGGGAGACTTCGGTAGACGTTACCAGGTATGAATGATGTTGTGATTATTACGTGGTGGCTCGATCTGTCGGTGGTTTCACTTGAGCCGAGCTGGCGCGCCTGGAAGGGATGAAAAATCGAGCGATTCGCTGGTCGAACAGAACGAATTCATCAATGAGAACCTCGAAGAATCGGCGTTGCGGTGTAGCAGAGCAAGATATACGTGTGCTGGCTGGGCTACCGGTCGGTCGGGTCGGGTCGCTGTTCTCCTGTGCTTCATCTCTCTCTTTTGGTCTGTTTTTCTGTACCTCCTTTCGCCCTCCTCTTTTCACCTTCCAGGAGTATCCCGCTCCCTTGCCCTTTCCACCTTCCTCCACCTCTCTCTTCCTCTCGCGGCGCTACTCACTTCAGGAGAGTTGTTGTTCGACTGTTTTATTACTTTTATAAATGCCGCCGTCGATGCTACCACCACCGCCACCAACCACCACCGCGGCGGGCATTCCCTTTGTTGGGGCACCACGGTCCATTGTTGCGCCGCAGAAAGATGCGAATTTTAATTCGATATTGTCTAATATTATTTATGTATGCACACGCTAGAGAACCTGCCCCATTTCAAAAGCGTTCCCTCGCCACCCTTGCCGCGCTACCGCTTCCTTCCTTTCCACGCGAAAGTCGAAGGCCTCGTTGCACGATGAATCGACTGCTGCGCGGCGAGCTCCTGCAAGCCTCGATCCGCGCGGATGCTTCCTTTACTCTATTCACAAATCTCTTCTTCCTTGATTCAAACGCCCGCAGTGTTTCAACGCGCGTGGGTCACTTCCAAACGCTGCTAGTCCAAGGGGTCACAGGAAGAGTAAGCAAACATTTTTTTAGGGCTTCTCATTCGGTTGAAATTGTTAGAGGTTTCTGGATGTGAGGTATGCTCTTTAAGGAGGTGACGTCAACATTTTAACCAGCATGGCACCTAGCTCTATCAGAAATCTGACAAGGTACTGGTACTGAAATAGGTTTTCCGCTTGTAGTCTATTAAGTTACGGATCATTGGCTACCAACCGTAGCTTTTAATAGCCCTGGTGATCAAAAGGCAGTTAACAGTCGAAAGGTTCTAATAGCTTTAATTACAAGAGTTGCGGATTGTGAAAGGCTCGGGTATTTCGAAATTATATTCATACGTGGAGATTCAGATAATCACTAATGGAGGCTACGGTACGATTGGTATACGGTACGGCAACGTTTTCGTTGAATATATTACAAGATCCTCGCATAAATAGTGACGATTGGGAAGTCGTTTCATGTAATAAATAGCGAAGTGAAAAATTTACGGTTGCTTCCACTGGAAAACTGAATTCAAATTCTTAAAGTCACAAAACTGACCAATGGTAGACTCGCACCACTTATAGGGAAGACTTCTGCAAGTACCTTTGTGTAATAAATAGAATCTCTATTGATGTTGCTAAAACGTTTCACTGTTTCCAAAGCTTTTTGTGCTTGTTGAAGAAAATCATACTGAAACATGTGCAATGACCCATGACGAGGATATTGAAAGTTCCAAATACAAAATAATCTTTCAGAAAATGCGGCGTAAGATGTAGTTTCAAAATTTTCGCGTTACACGTTTGTCATATTAAATATTTCTTTAAAATTAAGCATTACTGCACAGAATACAAAATATATTTCATCTAAAGGAGAAGAATTGAATTCATGATCCTGGAACCATCCTTCCCTAGTTTCTTCAAGCTTGATATACAATCACATCAATTCCTTCATTTGGACCAAGAGAAGATCCCAAACCCGGAAATTCAAAAAATTCTGAAACTTTCTGAATATGTAGGGGATTTCCTCCGGTTTACAACGCAATTTTTGGTTGCTACCCAAATTCACTCCAAGGGGTGAAATTAACCCATGAAAATTTGGCTATTTTCCGATTTTGTGTTATAACTTGCAAACTGTAAGAGATAGAAAAATGTTTCAAGACAAAAGTTACTTCTTTTAATTAGATCTATCATTTGGTAAAAAGAAATATTTTACAGTTCACGAGTCATAACACAGAAGCGGAAAATAACCGAATTTTTAGAGGTTAATTCCACTCCCCTAGAGTGAATTTGGGCGGCAAACAAAAATTGCGTTGTAATAAGGAGAAAGTTCCTTACATATTCACAAAGTTGCAGAGTTTTTTGAATTTCCGAGCTCGGGATGTTCCCTTGCAAGTTATGCAGAAACCTACCAACCCTCAAAATAATAAAAAAATTTGTTAAACACAGTACAGATCCCATAATTTTTTTACATTTTTTTAAAAACATTGTAAAACAATAACAGGATATAAAATATAAATAAATACATTCTTTAACAATTAAAATCTTCAAACTAAATTTACTCAATTTCCGATTATTGAGGGTTGGTAGCGTTCCGCATAACTTGGCCCATTTGAGAATCACTCCACACATATTTATAACATAGTATCTATTCATGTGACACACTGCACCACGCAGCATCCGATTGTTGGAGCTCAAGGCTCGCCGAACAGACACTTTAAGCGTGGTATCGATTGCACATTATCACCAGCTCGAACAAGGGCGGTTCCGTCGCAGGCGTTGATTGTTTTACGGCGAGCTTAATTTAAACGGTATTTAATTACCGCCAAGTGTAGCTTCCTCGGCAGAAGTGGCAGCGGTGAGACTTGCGCGTACGCGGCTGCTCTACCTGGAAATCAATATCAGCCGACGTCCAGGCTCACTTCGAACTGCAGTCACAACAGAATGCGCAACAGTTGCGCCTGAACGAAAGATAGGGAAAGATACATCGCCGCTCGTTCTATTGTTCCACTGATAGCGATTGGAAAGTTCTCCTTCTGGTGTCCGTCACGAGCAACGGCCATGTGAAGCTGAAGGAGACACCATCCGACAGCCACCAGCGCTCCACGCGATCGCTCGCCGACATGAATGTGAAAACCCTGGTACCCGTGTGCTATGCAGTTCGACCAATCGAGATCCAACGTACACCGAAGAGAACCGACCTGTGAACGGCGTCATTATGCAACGTCTCGTCAACATGTCTGAGAAGCGGATCTCGCTGGGGATCAATGTCAGCATTCTCGTCATACTGATAATCTTCGGAGTGCTGCTGTCGTTGCCGTTGCGGCTGATGATGAACACCAACTACTACACCCGAAATCAGACCGGTGAGAATGAGAACCTGGCAATGGAAGCAATGGGGAACGCTACGAGCAAGGAGGCGACGGTGATCCCGCTGGATCACAGGAAGCTGAAGCGTTGCCCGAGACTCCAGTACCAGGACCGCCTGAAGTCGGTGTTTCGCAGCGATTACGATGGAAACTGTACGTATAGGGGAGCTTATGCGAGCGATAATATAGAGGACGATGATGAAGAGGACAGAAATGAGACGGGCAGCGAAGATGCCGAGGATAGGTCGAAGGCTACGAAGGAGACCGTCGGTGATAACTTGACAGAGAGTACGGAGGATAGTGGCAAAGATCGTCGAATGAAATCCGTTCCAGTCGCAGGACATATTCTCGTGACGATGCTTCTGATTTCGGCGATAGCTGCTCTCGTTGAAGTGTTGCGAATACGTTTCGCTAGAGACAAGGTATTACAGCGGCGACCGCACTAGTTACCTAAACTTAACCAGATTAACAGTTGATGCAGATTAACGGATAATAACGATTTTTTTTCACGAGTTATAGCTTTGTGGTTGCATATCCAATCAATGTAGATTCACGCTAGCCACGTATCAGAAAACAAAACGCACAGATACCCGTACGATAGAATAAGCGAGAGGGAGAGAGAGAGGTAGTAGCGATTCGAGATCAATTAAAGTATAAAATTTTGGAGAGCCGTAAATACAAGTGATACTAGTAGAGATAGAGGCGCAAACTAACGAGATTACAAATACCTTAGATCAATATTACATAGAATACCATTGTTTGTATAGTGTATAGGGTACGTTATATTTTTTGATCAGGGACGGTTATATATTTTTGTAAGAAACGATGTGAGGATGCTTTACACTGATTGATTTTACGTCTGCCAGTAACGAAACCGATTCTGATTCAATTCGCGAGTAAAGAAAAGAAATTTAAACACACATACACACACAAAGACAACACGAGTATACGAACATGTGCATATTTTTGAAAAACGCCTAAGGACTCGTCTAAGGCAGGTAGGGCCAGTTCAAGAAAAGCATCCACGGTCGAACTTCCCGTGCAGAGACGCTTCGTACCGAGGCAACCGATGTTGAGTCACAGGTCTTTTGAAATGCAAGGCATGCATCGATCTGCTTTACGCTTATTAGGTAGCACATAGTTAGATCAGCTCGGCCGAGTTATAAAAGTACCGTGCGTAAATGGCTAAATCGAACCGTAGGTGCGAAACCCCCGCCACTCATTCGACGATCATCATTTCCAACGCAACCGTGCAAGCAAACTGTTTTCTCGCTAACTGGCACACCGAAAAATTGGATGTCCCGACGACAGTCAGCCGAGTCCGACGAAGATATCAGGGCTCTCATTAGCACTCTTCACCACCGTACCCGTCTGATACGACGACACTAAGGTAACGGATGCATGGCTAGACAATTTGTAGTTTCAGGTTGAAATTAATTTCTTACTATATTTGCAAAGGGAAGGATGTGGAAGGGGGATCAGAATCAACGATTTTGGGGATAAGATCGAACTGGAAATGTGGGGGATGATGAATGTAAGAGGTTTCTGAATATTGAGCTGTAACAACTAGTTGGTTCTATGAAAAGTCACTTTGGATCTTTAGATCTCTTAGGTCACATTAGATCTTTAGATCTCTTAGGTCACATTAGATCTTTAGATCTCTTAGGTCACATTAGATCTTTAGATCTCTTAGGTCACATTAGATCTTTAGATCTCTTAGGTCACATTCAATCTTTAGATCTCTTAGGTCACATTAGATCTTTAGATCTCTTATGTCACATTAGATCTTTAGATCTCTTAGGTCTGGGTTAGATCTCTTTAACTGCAGTAGAAGTAAAGTGATCTTTGGGGAATACCAAGTGTGAATGCTTTCTGAATTCTTGCTTACAAGACATTTGTTGGTTTGTGTACTATCGTTAACTAGATTTTATGATTTTCAGTCTAGTATAGTAATATAGAAAATATTAGTTTTGGAAATTGAAAGAATACGATATGAGTATTTAAATGAATGGTAAACTCTTTCATTTCCAAATGCAATGTGTTTTCAAATTAGGGTGTTTAATTGAAAACTAGAAAACCTGACTAAACGGAAGGATTATATAGAGAACAAGTAAAGAAACTCCATTTTCAAAATTTCAACCCTGGATTTCCTAGTGATAATTAAACACACCACTCTAATTATGGTAATAATTGTAAATTACTTAACTCCTAACGTAGTTAAGGAGGTATCAATATCTAAAATCATTTCTTATAAAGATAATATCCATCATCCCCTGATGCCATCCCCTTCTTAACTAAACTTAAATCATTACCAAATACACACATCGAGTAATTTGGATTGCTTTAGTATTTGATATGTAGTAATTTGAAACAAAATCGAAATGACAATTGAGGGAAAATCAACTCACCATTGAATAAGCTTCAGTATAAACAACTTTGCTGCCTGCTTTCTAATAATTCATGGTTCTATGTTCATAATATTTCCTTTGACTTGAAATTGAGCGTTTCAGCCATCCCTCAATTCAATACTAATCCCTTTGCATTTGCCAATTACACTTTCAAGTGTTTAACGGCTAACTTACTCCCGTGAAGCACGATTTCAATCATTCTAACTGAACTCTTTACATTCGTTGCAGTAACACCAGTCAATATTTGGACTATCTTTCGCGTTAACAACAGGGTATGCGTCTCAGACTGCTAGTAGGTTAATAACATATGTACATACATATTTCCGAAAACAGTCATGGAAGAACTAATACATATTTGAAATTGTTTATCAGGTCTTACAGTCGTGTTGACGTTTTTAAAACAAATTCTTAATACTTTGGAAACCCTCCACTCGAAAGGACTTCTACAGAAGAAGCTTCTCTTCCACCTCGTATTTTGCAACTCCGACAACTTTACTAGCAACTTTGCATTAATGAAAGTTTCACGCTGTTATACTAAGCAACAATTTTGCTATTGCTAACTACAATAATTTTTCTCTGCCCGTGAGGTAATTATTATGAATTGTTTTTACTTCGATATGTTATTCTACACAGGGTGAGTAACGTAATTGAGACGAATTGTATTCCTCATTTGCTCGAAGACAGGAATCAGTGATAAAAGGGAAAGTGTTAAATTATATATAATGCCTTCATGGAATGATCTTCCTCGTAATTGCAACTGTGCAGCTGCGAAGTGCAACTGCATTTTTCCTTTCTTAATAAGACTCTGTATTTTCTTTTAAGTGAATCAGTTCTTGTAACTATTCTGCGTATAAAAGTATTTTTATAGACAGAATATTCAGTCCATTTGATTTTCCTAAATATAATATACAGTTCTATCTACAAAAAATTAGAATGCACTTTATAGCATGCAATGTTATGCAACACTTTCTGTTCGATCATCTTTGATCAAACAGAAGATGCAATTCCTGATTTCGGGATGCACTCTATATAGGTGAAGTAAAAAAAATAAATAATCGAAAAATTTGGAGCATTTAGGAGCATGTATGAAAAAAGATCCTACTACATGTGTATATGTACTGATAAAAGGAAAATTAACACAAGTCATATTGAACTATCTTCTGCATTTCTGTTCATTAATAATTATTGTCGTGTCGTATTATCATATAATTACAGTATTATAATAATGTAATCATCACAAGTAAAAAATGACTCCATCAGAATGAATTTGCGGATTTATGCATATTAAATTTAATATCTTTCGTCTGTTTTGAAATACTATATTTCCTAAATTCTCAAAATTTTTTGAATTATCTCGCATATACACACAAAACACATGAATACATACATTTGAATCACCAAAGTATATGATACGAACAAATGGGCAATGATTTCGCTGGAGAAAATAAATAGAAAATGGAGAATAAAATCTGTTCATGCAAACCTCCGCTTCCTAGAAACCTGTGCTTGAAATTGCATAGCTGAACTTGATGCATGGCTGCGCGCGTGCTTGATTCGAATTTAATTCATTGGGTCTCCTTATAAGTACCTACAACATTTTTATAGAATTTGTACATCGAAGCTTAAATAAGCGAGCACCATCGCATTCATACATTTAGAAAATTAATTTTCTGAAAAATAAAGGTTCAAATGAAAAAGTTTAATTTCACATTTTTAATTTGTTCGTGAGGGGTGCTATTTCGTCTCAGTTTCTACCACGTATTTTGGGGCATCCTGTATATGTCTAGTAATATACCTAATCGATATGATTACATTGCTCCTCTCTTTTCAGGTGACGTAATTGTAGAAAATTACTGTGCCAATATATAACTACAAGATGCGCTCGAAATAGGAAACGACAGAACAAAGCTTACACATCCTCGCTTGCTCGTATCCTTTCATCTGCGATATCGCAATGCAACGCACAGACCAACGTAAAAGTACCGAAAGATGAATGTATTTTCGAAAGGGCGACATTTTAAACGTATTTTCGTAAAACTACCCGTACCTCTCTTACAACGTACACGTAACACTTCTGTGATTTCCATCGTTTCTCACGTAATATGTAAAACGTTAATTCTAACTTGTGAAATATATGTATGTGCGTATATATATATATATACATAGAGTAAACAAATTCTGTGATTCTCTACCTCCGTTATTTATTGCAACTGCATTTTGAAAAGAAATACTTCAATGTTGAATAATACTCTGATCGACAAACTAGAATATATGTATCTACACGACATATTTAGTATTAAACTATCAAATACTTTTTTTTAAGTATTATTTAACATGTTAATATTATGTACCAAAATTACGTTAAATAAAATATTAATACTTAAACGTTAAATTATTCAGCAATAGTGTTCACTGTTATGTAATAATTTAATATTAATAATATTTCAGCACTCTAATATTAATAATTATATTAACCTCTCATATAAATAATATAGCGCTCTAATATTAATGATATTATAGCCCTCTGATATTAATAATATTATAGCACTCTCCAGGGCCGTTCCTGGCGGGGGTGCAGAAGTTGCCCCCGCACCTCGGCGGCCAAACTTAAGGGTGGCCGCAGGCCGTTTATTATATATAAAGTTTTGACTAATAAGAATAACAATCGAAACTGTTTTGCATGATAACTGTTTAAAATTATGTATATACAGTGGCGGACGAAAGAAAGTTTACAGCTTTTAAAATCGCATAACTTTTTTAGAATTAGTCCAAACGACATGAGTTTTTTTGAAAAGCTAGAAGAATTAGTTTGCTACTTAGACGTGTTTCGTCGTTTTGAAGAAAAATGAATTTGGTCGGAATAGCAACAAAAATAGTAAAGGTTGTTTTTTAAACTTTTTTTTGAGCCGGTAATGAAAATTCAAAAAACCCATTTGTAGATTGAAGTAAGTTGAATACATGCCAAAAATTTCATTAAAATCGGTTAACGTTGCTCTCTAGGTATAAAAGTAAACACTGCATATCAAATTCTTAATTAAAAAATATTAAATTAATAATGGCGGCAATATTGTTTTTGCACCTGGACGGCCAAAACCCAGGAACGGCCCTGGCACTCTCATACAAATAATATTAAACACTCTAATATTACTTAATATTAAGTATGTATAATGCAAAAATCCTTAATATCGCCATATATGCTTAGAATCACCACGCTCAACTCGATACAAAATAAAATTAGCGTAACCTCGTTCTTAGGAGCAGAATTTCTACCAAGAAATCATGAATAGGTAAATGGCGTCATGCAATTTCAAATCTACATCACATCACGAACAGGGACGGATTTAGAGGGGGGGCGCCCCTCCCTCAGGGGCAAAATACTTACTTTAATTTGCAAAATACTTATTTTAACTTAGCAATATGAGAGAAAATATGATAAATTGATCCTAAAAAAACATTTTCATTTAGCAGGAAAATATCGAAAAGGTCCCTGGTTTATTTCTCACACCTACGCCCCCCCCCCCTCAAGAAAACTTTGGATTTGCCCCGGTGCCCCCCCTCCCGAAAATCCTAAATCCGTCCCTGATCGCGAAAGAACAAATTTCAGGTTAAAAATTCTGAACCTTTTCGCAGCAGCTTAATAACAACTGTACAGAGCACATTTCAAATATGTTCCCAACTCGACATATCATAAAACATTCATTCCTTCAATATGTATTTGAAAAGTACGCGGCGAATGTAAACGAGCGTTAAGGCTCTCCCCAAACCAACGCGAATTTCGCGGTGCGGAGCGGATCCGCCGTGGATCAGATAACACTGCCCATAAGCCGCCACGTATAAAAACTGCTGCCTTATCTGATCCGCGAAGCGGAGCGTATATTCGCGTTGGTTTGGGGGAGCCTTTATTCAAAGGTGTCCACCGACACAGTACCTATTAAATCACTTCCCGAGCACGAGAAATACAATTTCCACGTCTCGAAGCTCATTTCAACGCAATTTCCTCGTCTCGCAGCTCATTTCACCGCAATTTCCTCAGAATTCTGAACTCGTTTTCGCGCCATCGTTTCTCTCCGCGACATAACCAAGCGAATGGCACGGAACGGCGCGACCTAGTAGCATTCACGTTCCTGCCATTGGCACAACTGGCGGACGCGCGAAGCCGCAGATGGCAGATGTCGCCACCTTCAAGGCCGTCGTACAACCTTACACGGGGGGAAACGCGTAGAAAAGTGGAATCATGAATTAAAGGTATATCGATGGACGGGCCAGGTCGCGTATCGGGATAAAGCGGTGCGGAAAGCGTTCTACTCGGCGCGATTTCGATCGTTGGGACCGTGGAGTCGCCCGGGAACGGTGAATATCCGCGGGGAAGTGTTTCGCTTGTTGCACAGTTGCCAAGGCGACTAAGGTGCGTGCGTTCGGTGCGTGCGTGTGCGTGAAACTGTGCTATGAAAAGCGAACGAACGTCTGGACGGCGATTTCACGGCTACCTTCGTACTGACGGCGAATTCATGCTTGAAAAACGAGCCGCCTGAAGACGGGAATATTATGGACTACCCGGTTTTAGGCCACTACGATCCGTCCGTAGAGGCCACGGCCGAGAGCGGCGGCGACGAGCAAGATCTCCTCTGTGAGTACATCTCGCGTGACTTTCGACGCTCCTTCCTTCTCGCAGAGGCGCCAAAAGAAAACACCCCCCTCGTGTCGATATGCGATCTATTCGATCGAGAGCTCGAGCATTCGGAAAGGCGCGAAATCACTACGCTACCGTGACGCTCGTTGCTCGAGTGATTATGCGCGATCTGGTGTCTTTCTACCAGAGCTGAGCAAAGGTTCAAATACTACTTCAGACAATAATGCGTACATGGTATTACGTTGTAACAATAGCATCATTAAACAATGCAGAACTGGAGAAGAAATCTATTTCACTTGATGCCCTCAAAGAGGCAACATAAATATTTTGAAACTCAAAATATCATATTACGAATGCAAGCTGTTTTGTTGCATTTAAAATAGTGTGTTCGCATTCACTTTGGGATGTTCTGTTTGGAGTAGTATTTCAGCTTTCACATACTTCAAACGCTTATAGCGAATTCGGTATCTCGCACTGACTCTGCGCGGGTGCCAGAAAATCAGTTGGATTGGTTGTTTCTGATATAGACGAAGATAGGTCTATAAGAATCAACCTTTTCAAGTCATTTTCTGGCACCAGCTCATAGTCAGTGCGAGATTCCGAATTTGCTATTAGAGATTGGAGACAAGATATCGCATGCGTTATTATCAAAGTGTAAATGGAAATAAAATCTTTTCATTTCGTGTTTCGATCATTCTAATTGAACTATTGTCGTTTGCAGAAAAGAAGGCGCCTGGATGCAAAGCAAGGGGCTACTTTGCTCGCATTGGCCAAAGCCACAATGTCGACCAATACGCAGTAAGCGAAAGGGACACAATCGGTGGGAGCCGATGCGAGCAAAGTAGCTCTCTTGCCCTGCAAAGACGCCTTCTTTACTGCAAACGACAGTACCAAGTTTTTGCTTCGAATGGTTACGTGAACTTCTGGCTTCCGCCAACTGCGTATTGAGATTTCATGCTACGCGTGAATTATTACATGTGTTCACTTTTGCTTTTAAAGTACCAGTCTCGATTAATCTGCATAGAAACTTCATCTAAGTTTGGACCCGATAACATTATTGCGAGGAATGTTTAATGCTACTAGCGATGGCAAGAAGCGGCGAGGAGTTCATTGTGGATTTATGTCTCTTATTACAGGGGAGGAAACAAGTTATGTCTTAGCTACTGAAGAATATGTACCTGCAGCCGAGCAATTTGGAGAGGACTTTGCTGGAGCAGAGTTTCACGAAACTCGCACTTTACTTGCCGACGGGGGGGATAGGTTTGGAGTTTCCACTGTTACTTTCGATACGGTCGAAGAACTTATGTGGATGGGGAATCAAGGGGTATAATAATTGTTGTTATAGGTGCAACTGATTAGTTATCTATTCTGTCCTCTTTGTTTTGTCTGCCTGATCCGCATTATTAAGGGGGTATTCCACTGTGAACGGTCGAAGAATCAAGCTATTTTTTTAAAAAAAATTCTCACAGCGAATTCAGTAACTCGTATTGACTCTGCACTGGTGCCAGAAAATAACTTGGATTGGTTGTTTCTGATAGAAACAAAAATAGCTCTATAAAAATCAACCAATCCAAGTCATTTTTTGGCAGCACTGCAGTCAGCGCGAGTTACCGAATTCGCTGTCAGTAAATACAACATATAATGAAATAAATCTTTTTGGTTTTTGTTAAGCTACTCTTATATTATACCAAAAAAATTAAAAAGATTATTTTTAATTTGTTTTACTGGTTTTTTACAAAGTGTCAATATGGCCCCTAACCAAAAGCGGTATGTTCGTGGTGCAGGTGATTTCCTGGGTTAGGCTTATCGGAAACAAAAAATTTGAAAAGATTCTTAATCTGTATGAGTTTCGCTATCGCCCGTAGCTCAATTAATAATTTTTGTCGAAAAATAACCGAGACTTTTCTCGGGGAACATTCGAGAAAAGACCATTTTGGGGAACTTTTCTTTCAACTCGGCGCCATTTTGTTATTTCTCAACAAAAATTGTTAATTGAGCTACGGACGATAGCGACACTCATACAGATTAATAGCGAATTCGGAATCTCGCACTGACTCCGAGCTGGTGCCAGAAAATTACTTGAATTGGTTGATTTTTATAGAGCTACATTCGTCTCTATCAGTAACAACCAATCCAACTCATTTTCTGGCACGCGCACAGAGTCAGTGAGAGATACCGAATTCGCTATAAGAATCTTTTCGAATTTTTTGTTTCAGATAAGCCTAAAGGCTGCCTTTCCAATAGGCGGCTGGCGACTGCCACACTAGTGTAAGGGAGAAACAGATACATACTTCTCCCTTACACTAGTGGGGCCGTCGCCAGCCGCAGTCGCCAGTCGCCCATTGGAACGGCAGCCTTAAGCCGGGAAATCACCTGCACCACGAACATACCGTTTTTGTTTAGGTGCCATATTGACGCTTTGTAAAAAACAAGTAAAACAAATTAAAAATATTCTTTTTAATTTTTTTGGTATAATATAACAGTAGCTTAATAAATATCAAAAAAATTTATATCATTATATGTTGTGTTTATTGAGAAAAAAATCTTTAAAAATAGCTCAATTTTTCGACCGTTCACAGTGGAATACCCCCTTAAGTCAAGATAAAGTACGTTGCTGAGCGGAGGCTCTGCTTGCAAATACTTTGGTGTTTGTTGATGTATATACAGCAGAATGTATAAAGATGGAAAGAAATACTAATGGAGAAAGATTTCACAAAGCGATGTAAATAGGGCGACGCATTGACCAGAAGTAACGCTTTATAGGGCCACGTGACGTCTTACTATGGGCCTGGTTTGCAAAAGTATACCTCTTTCCAAGTACACGCCACTCAAGAAGTGAGGCATATTCATCCGCTAGACGAGGGAATTTTAATCCTGACGCAAAGCTTGCTAAGATGTCAGTTGCGGAGAGGCATACCAATATTTACACATATGTATGTTAATCTTGATTTATGTGCAGAAGTATACATGAATCGAGGATGTTTTAAATAAAGAACTACACGAGTCTGAACGCTATTATAGGTCGCCGAATATGATAGACATGCAATGCATGCTGCAGATTTCACCAACAAGGCTACTTATGGGGGGGCATCAGGAGAAAATAATTGATTTTAATCTGACCAGAGGCAAAGAGACTGGAGTAGTGAGTTTCTGTACACGTCTAAGGCAGCACGGCCTTACACGCACACGCTAGTACCTTCTTGTACTTTCAGGTGAATGTAGGGGAAAGTGGTTGTGCAATTTTAAGGCAGCATAGTAGACTAATATGTGCTGGTAATCCTGCGGGGAGGATTGATCTCAGGGATCCAAATACTTTGTCAATAGAACATACTTTCGATACCCACAGCGGTTCTCTCAGTGACTTTGATGTCCAAGGAAATTACCTTGTTACTTGTGGTTTTAGTAACAGGTAAGCCTCGCAGTAATCAGAAACAGGCTATAAGAGCTAAAACTCTAGGCCGATGATGACTGGATCTGTTTAGACCCAAGCGTAATGCTTATAGTAATATAGGAAACCTTGAAATTGAAGAAATAAATGGTTCTATATAACCAGAGGAACATTCTCTAAAATGTGTTTACTAGAACAGCCACTATGGGTCTGAACAGACCCAGGATGGTCCGTCCTAGTGTGTAATATTTCTTATTAATTGCATTTGTGGGTTTAGCCGCCAGGGGCTCTCAATAGATCGATTTTTAATGGCGTATGACTTGAGACAAATGAGAGCATTAAGTCCAGTTACGACACCAGTGTATCCTCTTTTATTGAAGTTCCTACCCAGCTATTCCAGTCGTTTAGCCGTTGTATCGCCATTGGGACAAATGCAACTTCTCGATACTATCTATGCTAATGTACAACCACCCATGACATGCTTGTATCAGGTAAACACACGTATGGAACGTTTGCTTTGGTAAGAAGTCTCCAATTACATTGTGTGCACACGATTCTCCTTGCATTGATAGGTCGCTACCGGCGGTGCAATGATATTATCATTCGATGTATCCTCTACATCTCAGTGCCTCTGCTTTGGGGACTCGGCAGGTTCCATACATCTTATGTCCACGAACACACCGGAACCACAGTTTAATACATTCTCTCGGTTAGTAAATGCCGTGGCGGGGGCGGATTTGGGTGTAGGCTAAGTAGGCTGCAGGCGGCAAATTTTGAGGAGCAAACAAATTTTGGGTCAAAGATGTTGGATAAGGTTTAAACGTTTGCGACAACTGTAAAAACAATTCACTTCTTTTCTCGTGTAACGAATTAGCAATGACTCATATGTGAGTTGCCATAATGAATTAATTTTTATATTATCTGGACACTTTGAAATTAAAATATTTGATGATATTTCGCGGAAAGGGCGGCAGACGCTTGTTAGCCTAGGGGCGCCAGATCTCCAAATTCGCCCCTGTGTATTGGAGTGTAAGAATGCGAAATTGTCGAAGTAGCGGGGCAATAGAAAGAAATGTGCTTTCATTCCTTTAGGCCAACAGAATTTGCTGACCCAGTTGAATCGCTTCAGTCTATACCGTTCGATGATGATATTACACCACTAAGTACAATACCCATTGTGTACACTGGCCATCCATTATTAAGCGACTGGCCCGAGGAGTACCTGAAAAAAGTATATAGGTAGGTAACAGCAATCGACCAGCGATGAATTCTCGCCACTTGGTGACATTTAAGGTGGTACTCTGGCCTAGACGATCGTTTCCGAGGTGATTCTCAGGAATTAAAGGAAACTTACTAAACGAATGCAGATTTTGGTTGTATACATGTGTCTATTGGTATTTCAACTAGCTGCAAACAAATTTAAGTAATTACTTGCAATGTTTTACTAGTAAAAAATCGATGGACTTTGAGTTTCGAAACCTCTACCGAAATGGCAGCACAGGGGTCCTTTCCTAGTTACACGAAACAACTAAAGTTTCTTTAGTTTATGAGTTTGACTATCGTCTGAAATAAAATGGATAAGGTAAAATTATCTAAACTTTCGTGAGCCGTAAAAGAAAAAGTATCGCTGTACTTAGCAGCAATATAATAGTACAAGTAAATCGGTCCAGTGCTTTCTGAGACAACTGTTTTGCCAATTTGTTAAGCGTCCATTTCAGAGAAAGACATTTATAGATTTTCGTGCAGTTTCAAAGTGGGTAGCCATCGATTTATGGCATGTACTGTTAATTGCTCTACTAGGGCGACAATGGGAACCTTCCTCGTCCGCAAGAAAGTCAAAGAAAAAATGTCGAGATATTCTTTACTACTTTGCTACTTTAGAAGTAGGAGTTTCTTTCCTTCTTTTGCATCAGACAAGCATGATTGTATTTTATACCGTTCCCCTCCATTTTCGCAAAATACGTATCTGCTTCGATTGAAACTCGGGAGTAATTTGCTATGTATCATCTTACAGAGGGGGGCGAAGGTCATAGAGAAAGGAACCACTGCTATTAGTCGATAAGAATAAGGGTTGAAGAGCAGGTTGTATAAAGAACTCGAATTTCGTCTTAACCCTCGTCAGACGGCACAATTTTACGTTAACGGACGGCAGAGGCACAATTGCACTCTCACATATTTTATTTGAATATTCTCACTGTCTGTATAATTTATACGATAAATTGATAACATTTAAACTCAATGAAAGTCAATAAAAAAAAATCCCAAATTTTCTTTTATAATGTAAATTATCTATTTTTTTACTTTTTTATAATAAAATAACATTATCATTAAAAAAAAATCGCATTCTTTTTTTCTTGCATTATCTTCATACAAAATATATGGGGGCGCCATTGTGCCTATGCCGCTGTTATGGATGCAACCCTCGACTCAACCCTACAACTATCTCCGAAGGGGGTTGAGATATTTTTCTGAAATTTGGTCTATATAATGTCGACCAAAAATTTAGAGATGTCACGAAACTTCAACCCTCCCCGGCTTCTCGAAAAGAAGTTATCGCAATTTAAAAACGCAAAAGTTACAATTGTACCTATGCCGTCTGACGAGGGTTAATATTGTACAAACACATGTGCAAAATTAATCTGAAAAAATGTAATCCTAAAATCGTTTCTGTGGACCCACTAGCCCAGAATACCTCCTTAAGTCGAATCAAATGGAATAACCACGAAGGAGTATAAACTTGTGTTTATGTGACAATTATGCAAAAATGCTGTTGTATGTTTTCGCAGGAAAACGCCACCGATCGATCCAGAAATTCTACGCACAATGAAAATGCAAGGGTCAATAGGTTATGCCCCAAATCCTCAGGCATTTCGCAGAAATCAAGTGAGGAAACAATATTCTCCCACTCTTCTACAATACGCTTCTGCAACTCTCCCGAAACTCTCCTGAACCTCCAAACGTTCCTATATTTCCTTCTTACGTGTGTCTCCCATGGTTCCCAATTATAATTACATAAAACGAGTTGTTGTTATTCTTGTTGTTCGAACACCGCGTTAGGTGCATCACAGGTGAAGTGATGGAGCACAACGAATCGTTAGTGCTAAAAGTTGTGCACAGTCCAATTTATCTTTAAATTTTAAGAGTTTATGCTCCCTCTGAGGAATTGTGATTTGTTTACTTTGTTTGGAATCTGCAGCGACTGCACACTCGATACACTTCGATACACACAGTGTGTTATTAATTGAATCAGTTACGCAGACGATATTAATTGTATTAAATACCTGAGAGGTAATGCTCCACTAGTGTTTTCGTCAAAGCTGCGGTGGTATAATCCTAGTATTAAATCGATATGATGAATCAGAGCGATGTGTTAATCACGATAATTACGACAAAGAGTTAAGCTCAATGTGATTGAAGCTTCTAATTTTGTAGAAGAACCAGAATACTATAATGTGATTAAGACTGATAACGTTTCGTGATAAATATCGTAGTCCCTAAACAACGTTAAGGAAACGTGATATATTTTCATAAACTAGTCCACAGTATTCTAATAATTTCCTCTGCATCTAATGTGCGAGAGAAAGAGACCTAAATGGAACACTGAAAACGCGTGCTGATGCAATGTTAAAGCTCTCTTTTACGATTTTAATTACTCTGTTCTTCGGTTATAAAATTATTTTTAAAAAAAATTTTACATAAAAAATCGAGACTTGAAGTCTGCAGAAAGTACGTTTAATTGATCTCATCACTACTGAAGTAGTAAGAAATATAAAGTTTATAAGTTTTTGGTACTAAGTATGTATTCGTAAGTCTTTCATTTGCTCGAATTAGCAAAGTTCTCGGGATAATGTTCTTTAAACGAATACATTTAAATTCGCAAGTTTCTGAGATACTAATTAGGATTTCACGTAAGGACAGTACCTTAATGCTTGCGTGAAAGTGCAGGTATTGCATTTGCCTTGATTTCTTCAGAAAGAAATAATTTTTTACAAAGGCCTTATCCATACAAATATCAAGAATGTGCCAATTTAGACAAAGATAAGCGTACTCCGGTAACGTTATGCACATGACTGCATTGCATAACGTACAATGCAGTATGAGATGTTCAAAAGCATGCATAGCCTTGAGTCTACCATCACTTGAGTTTCAATATATTTAGAAACAGAAGACAGGAAAAAAAAAATAATCAAGGCCTTATCAAGGCTTCACCAAATTTGTGATTTTTAACTTCCAGTCATTAAAAGTCTGTAATTTACTAGTACGAACGTGATGAGCATGCATAATTATTTATTTGAAAAGTATTTAAGTGCAAATCAAGTATTACGCCTTTCAACTATCGAAAACTACGGAAAGAATACGGAACAACGGTGCTCGCAAATGCTACGAAAGAGAGAATCACCGTTCCGTATCGATTGTTCAAATCTCGGAGCTCTGTGGTCTTGTGGAACCAGCGTGAAAACTATTTGCCTTTGATCCCACCTATTAAAGCACAATGCGTGTTGTAATCGATGCATTTCGTTTGCCCCCGTTCAATGATCTGTGCTCAATAATCGATAGTCTTAGTACGCTTAATATCTCTATAATATATGTTTCTCAAAGAATGTATAATTAAAGTTGTACTTAAGTGAAATAAAGGTTGTAAGACATACACGCAAGCCTAGCTTATTGGCTCGGTCCCACGCGCGTTCAATAGGTATTATTTATTTTTTCACGGTCCAAATTACGTTCGCACGGTAGCGCCGAATTGTACAACGATTACTATTAAAGACGTTAAGAAAAGACAAAGCAAAGCGAAGAAAGATATTCGACTGATTGAAGAAAAATAAATAATACCTCTTTTGCAGATACCTTACAATTTGGAAAAACGACGCGGCGTAGTCGCCAAGCTTTTCGCGGGGGACTCACGGTCCAAAACGGACGACGGCACCTTTGTGGCCATACCTAAGCGTTACCGTAAAATCGAGGTGAAATATTCACGTCTCGGTTACGATGAGTTCGATTTCGATCAGTATAATCGCACCAGCTTCTGCGGGCTGGAAGCCACCCTTCCCAACAGTTATTGCAATGCTATGCTGCAGGTAAGTGCACCACGATCTCCTCAAGAGATTCATTTGCTTTTGAAATGGTCCTTCTGCTCGAAGAAGACAAGCTTTCCGTCACGAGATTTATGTGTATCCATGTTTTCCAGTTACTTTACTACTGCGAGCCTGTGAAGGCAGCTTTGCTATCTCACTCGTGCCAAAGAGAATTCTGCCTGTCCTGCGAACTTGGATTCTTGTTTCATATGTTGGACACGTCGCGGGGATTACCCTGCCAAGCTGCTAATTTCCTACGAGCTTTTAGGACTGTCCCGGAAGCAGCAGCCCTGGGGCTTATATTGAGCGACTTGCACCCAGAGGCGAAAAGGAAAACGAATCTGATCAGACTGATACAGGTACGATCGCGGATTTAGGGTACCGTTGAAGGCAGGAAATGTATTAATCGTGATGGGCGGAGGATCTCCTGTTCCAAATAGTTTAGTGGCTTAGGGAAACGGTACTTACTTTAAAAGTCTGGATGTGTTGTGTGACTTGTACACCAAATATACACAACCCCTTCTATCCCTAATACTTAATTCATTTCCCTGTAGCATTTTGGAAACTATTATGCATTATAGACAGTGTAAAAGAGCAATAAGACGGGGTGGTGGGTAGATCTTCATAATATATATTCATAAATATATCACCACATAGGTCAACTGTATAATTTTTTATTAAGCGATTGGAAACAATATCCTTTTCCTTCAAATGCACTCACACACACTCAAACACGCGCGCATGTTTTGTTAGAATTAAAGAAAGAGTCTGAAAACTATAAAGGTAGGCTCTGACTACACCTCGCCTCGGCTCGGCCCAACTTCTATTCGCACTCACATCTAGGCTCGCGTCGCCTCGGTTTTCCGTACCTGAAGTTACATGGGTTTGCCTCGGTTCATGTATTTGGTCAGATGCTCCACCTCTTTCTGTGCAGTCGTCAATTCAGTAGGCTCACACAACGCCTCACCTCTCTTCTTCAAAATATTCTCGAGGAGGAATCCGTGGGTCGGAGTCGCGCCGAGACGAGGCGCAGTGTGAGTCAAATTGTCGAACTACATAAGAATAGCATAGGAAGAATAAAATGAGCCGAGGTAAGGCGTAGTGAGGAGTCTACCTGAATGTGAACACTTGAGCTACAAAATAGGAACCATAATGTTCTTCCAATGACCCGATACAAGTGCTTAATATACGTATTATCCCTAATATTGAATTCATTTCAAATCTTCCTCCATCTATATGGAGTACTACGTTTTCTTCACTTTTGTGTGAGAGTCATGCACTGCTAAAAGTATGTTGCTGGGCACACTTTATTGTTAGTATTCAATGATCACTTGAAACTTCCTTTCAGAGCTGGAACAGGTTCATCCTGCACCAAATCCATTACGAAATATTGGAAACACGAAAACGCCAGCAGGAAGAAGAGGAAGCAGCGCGTCGCAAATCGGGCCCCAAATGTGCACCTTTTGTTTATAACGAGCAAGACTTCCCTAGCATTCTGCAGAACATCGGTTCTCGTTACAGAAGTCACGACGAAGAGAGGAAAAAGAGGAGGAAGCAAGAGGAGGATGGTAAATATATGTGGATCACATCGAAAGGTAAACACAATTCATGTGTATCCTTCACATTGGGCACTCTTTGTGTTTATTTTTCATTTTGTATCCGATTGTACGTTGCACTTAATCTGCAATCATTGCGAGATATATCCAAAGAATACTAAAAACCAATTTAGCTTAACTCTTCTCTTAGTTGCATATTTTAAGACATTGGACATTGTTTTACGTAAACCTAAACATGCCTATGTTCTTGTATTCTTAGGATATTGCAGTTACCACATTTTTCCAATCTCTGACTGTGTTACATTCGTAAATGAAGGCTTTTCCGATGCTTGACCGACCGCATTTTGACTTACTTTATTTAACTATTTTTTTTTATAGGAAAGAAGACATTGCTTTCCGCGAATGCATGGCCTATTCGTTAAAATAAGTATCGGCAATGCTTTAGAGCCCTCCTCCATCCAGAAAACCGTTCAACACTTTGTTTTATGCCCTTTCAAACAACGTAGTTCGTATAATACGATCAATCTAAGTATGCCCATCATTGGTGATAGAAAACACATCCGAACATAAATGAGCGCAATCAATAGCCACTATAGTTGATCAAAATTGTGTTATTCGTTTAAGTATTTCGTAATGCACTGCTGATACAATTAACATCCCCTCCTCGAAATATTATTTATTTACCAAGATGCTGGTAAAGAGATCCTTCGATAAGAGTATTATTTTTCATACATTATCGTCGTTGACATGGCGAAGTACTTAAGTATTAGTATACCCAGCTCGCTCTCGCCTTAAACGAACATTTATTACGCATAGATAAGAACAGCAAAAAGTCTATCGAAGAGAACGAGGTACGGGACGAGGAGACAGAGGTCAGTCGACTTTTTGGGTCCGAGCAAATGCACATACATCGCTGTCTGAAATGTGGGCAAGAAGCCACGAAACATTCCATCATGTTGCTGTGCAACTTAGTTTATCCAGAATTAACGCACTCATGTAAGCCACTGTTGGATCACGTGACCCTTGCATCCCAGAAATCACCCTCGCGCCTTAAACGATCGAATTTTACCTTTTATAGCAGAGGAGGTGCCCTTTACGAGTGTCCTCGCCCGCAGTTTAAGACCCGAGAAAATTACGCCCGCATGGTGTGACAGTTGTCAGAAATTTACACCCACCCTTCAGTCTCGACAGTTGACTCAGCTACCTCAAATATTGGCACTCAACTGCGGTTTAGATACGCAACAGGTACTTGAGAGTCGTAGACCTCTGTGGCAGAAAATTCCGTCGTTGTCTTCGGTTGCTTAAATGAACATCGTTTTAGGATAAAGTATTCTGGCAAACGCAGATGGATATCGTCGTTCAGAAGATATTAAGTGGGAAGGAAAGTAGTCCATCTTCGAGTCCCGTCCCAATTACCATAAAGCCCTGTCGATACGGTAACAATTGCACCAGGGTTGGCTGTCGATTCAGGCACGTTGGCAGGGATTCAGGTAATCTCGTCGACAATGTATACGCTACTGGACATATTTATTGATTGGTTGATAAAGTGTTTGGTAATTGGTACCCAACTTTCTTTGACCAAAATTTGGTGTATCGACAATCGCGCAGTAATATTTTGCAAGAACTAGTATTAAGGGGTTATACCTAGTCAAGCGGCCGAAGAGGCGAATATTTGTGATTTTTTTTTTTAAGAAGCGAAAGCATATATTCTTACAGAACTTTTTGCACTTAAAACAGCAACATTTAAAGAACATTTGGTAACTTTTTCGTAGAAACATATTTACGTTTATTATAAACGTAAGCGTTTTCTACGAAAAAATTACCAAATTACTAAAAAAAACGTTTACGTTTATAATAAACATAAATATTTTTCTACGAAAAAATTACCAAATGTACTTTAAATGTTGCTCTTTTAAGCGCAAAAAGTTTTGTAAAAATATATGCTTAAGCTTTTTAAAAAATAATTCACAAACATTCGCCTCTTTTCGTCCGCCTGACTAGGTATAACCCCTTAAGTGAGGTATAAGTGGTAACATGTTAAATATTCTGGTGATGCAATAAATATTTCTAATAGTGTACTGTCACATCGTACTCAAACTATCTGCCATGAACTTCTGCCCCTTCTATTTGATAGAAACCGTATCAACGTCACCCATCACACCCCCCACGACTACTACGACGCCTGTCGCAACGCTACCCAGCCATTTGTACTATTCTCATTCGTGGATTCCACACAACATTGAGATTTCTCTGAACAGTAGCGGCGAATTATTTGTGGAAAAGAGTAACGGCCTAAAGAGCGATTCTACGGAGACTAACAAGCCTGTGACGGAGAAGACCATCGTAGAAAATGGCCAGGGCGATGGCAAGGCTCAAGGGCGACAAAATTTAGAGACTTCTGGGGCAGATTCTGAAGGAAAAGAAAGGGAGAATCACGTTACCACGGGACCAGACAACGGGGATGGCGAGAATGCATATGCGACGGACGAGGCTGTCGATAAAATAAGCAAAATGCAATACAGCCTTAGTGCTGTTGTTTGTTACATCGATGACAAAAGCAACGAAGACAGGAGGAATATTGTTGCACTGCTACGAGTTGGACCAAATTATCACGAAAGATCAGCTGGCAGTGCAGTGTCGCAGTGGTACATTTTCAATGACTTTTGGTACGTGACAAGAATTTGTTTCATTTATAGATGAACTAGAGTAATTTCGTTGCATTTAAACAGGATCTTTTGTAATTTTAATATTGGTGACTTCTTCATTGAATAAAGACAAATCCGTGAGGACAATGAAGATAATATTTTTGAAAACTTATTTCCATAACAGTTTTGTAAACTTTTATACTACAAGTTAGTCGTGAAACTTGCATATTTGATGCAGCATATCAGCAGTGACGCCGCAGGAGGCAGTGTGGTTCAATCTCGATTGGAAGGTACCGTGCGTTCTTCACTACACGGCTGTGCCAGCACCTGAACCAGCCCCATTTGTCAGCCCCCTTACGTACGACGTGTTTGGCGAAGATAAGTGCATTGCCCGCAGCGGTGGAACCAGGGGTATCACATTTACCCCGCTGACATCCGACGAAATGCCGAAGAAAGGTTCAGAAAGAAGAGAATTGGATTCTGGGAGGGAATCTCTTTTAGCAATGGAGTAATGATTATCATGAATGAAATTATTATTGCAGGAGAACTGGTGGCAATCGATGCAGAATTCGTTACTTTGAATCAAGAAGAGTCTGAACTTCGAAGCGATGGGAAGATGTCCACTATAAAACCTAGCCATATGTCTGTGGCGCGTATCACTTGTATACGGGGGTGCGTACAATTGGTGATTAATCATTGGAATGTGCTGGCGCCTACTGCTGTCAACTCCTGTTTCTACCTTTTCCAGCTATTACTTCGTTGATCCAATCTCCAATACTGTACTGTGTCCCTAACTCCATTTATTAAAGCAAACCGAAAACCGAAATGATTCAGTCAGTAAATAAAGTAGTAATAATTAGTGGGGTAGCGAAATTAAAGAGTTTGTACTTCTTTGATCAAACTCGCGTCCTCGATATTAGATCGAGACCTAATCTATCGATGATATATAATCCAAAAGTGGACTTGCATTTCAATGTATAAATGATATTAATATCAGACACGAAAAGCGCTTGATTTAAAGAATAATGAAAGAAAAACCTCGTGTTTGTGTTACGAATAAGAACTAGAAATCATAGCCTCTACGGTTATATTAAACAATACATGTTTCTACCCCTCACGTCCTTCCTTTTCTTCAGCTTCTTGTAGTAGCCAGAAGTCTTTCCCAAAATTCAATATTTTTCATGTCACAAATAGCCAAGGTCCTCTGGAAGGCACTCCCTTCATAGACGATTACATAAGCACTCAGGAGCAAGTGGTTGATTACCTGACGAAATTCAGTGGCATTCAGCCTGGGGATTTGGATGCTAATTTCAGCAGCAAACATTTGACTACATTGAAGTCGACGTATCAGAAAGTCCGGTTCCTGGTCGACAACGGGATAATATTCGTTGGCCACGGTTTAAAGAACGACTTTAGGTGACGAATCAACTGGGTCTCATAGGAAACAGTTGCACCGTGCAATTAATTTTACTGTGGATTATTTACAGGGTAATCAACTTGGTCGTGCCTCCAGAGCAAATCCTAGACACAGTATTGCTATTCCACTTACCTCATCACCGTATGGTGTCGTTGCGTTTCCTAACGTGGCACTTTCTGGGCAAGAAGATTCAGTCTGAAACGCACGACTCGACCGAAGACGCACGCGCTGCTCTCGAATTATATCGCAAGTACAAAGAGCTAGAAGGTTCTCGGAAGCTGGCTGAATCGTTGAAAGAGCTTTACAGCATTGGCAATCAATTACAGTGGAAAGTAAGGAGAACGCTTGTACTTAATAACACGAGGTCGTTGAATTTCTTTTACTATCAATTTCTGCCTGTCTTCAGGTTCCGGACAGCTGATACGAGGACGATCCTCACGAAGAAGTACATGATTTAGTCGCATCAGGCAACGACGGCGAAGCTTAGATGACGATTTCAAAGCATACTGTATATAATTTGGAAATATGCTTTGAAATACGTCACCGGAGCTGCCGGTGCCTCGAGTTTCCATTTTGCGACAGAATCATGGACTCCTCGTTTCTGTGGCAAGCCCAATTACTGGTAGATAGAAACTAGGGAAGCTTCTGAAGGGTCAAGTGTGGTGATGCTGTCGCGAAGGTTAAGAGTACGGGTACAATTACATTGACATTTTGTTTAATATTTCCTTTCCTTTTTACAACACTTGTTTGCTAGATCGCTCATCGTATGCGTGGCGCGGAGTACGCGCTTAATCGAATCGTTATACGTGGATCGTTAATCATACTGCACCTCCGCTTAATCGATCATGTAAATTATCAACGGGACGAAAGAAATGGAAGTTCTTGTTGATCGTGGTTTTAGGAAGATCGTCGCGTGTACGCCACAGGACTGTGGCGATTTCTGTACATATTGTCCGATAGCACATTTAGCGTTTTGGAGAGCACTATCAATCCCACACTGCCCCGACCATGTATCGATATTTATTTTAATTTCTCGGTGTATTTCACGCGGAAGACAACGTAATCCATCCTGCTCGGTAACTGCATCACTGTACGTGTATATAATCAATAGCTAGCCTACTTCTAACAATTCACAGTTCTGGACGAGGGATCTGTATGAAGGAAACGTTTCATGACTTCCTTTTATACGTATCTTTTCTAGCGTATCAACTTTTGTACCACTTTGTCTAACGACAGCTCGCGAGAACAGGACAGAGGACATGTTTTTACAGTGTTTACTTCACCCCGATACGTTTCACTTCTCTTACGAGTACGCAGGCCGTTTTCAATTGATTGGCGCGGGTTAAAGAACCAAAGGTTTTCTAAAACGCTCCTTTTCTACGAAGCTCTCGAAACGCAAAAAAAGATATTAACAAGATGGTAGTATATTTTACAAACGATTGTACTCATAGATTATTTTTATATACATTTTACCAATGTCAAAAAAAAGAGAGGGAGAGGGAAGATACTATCAAAATCTATTGACCGAAACGACATTATTGAAGCGTCTATTTTTTTATATCCAGATGAATCTTCTTATCATTTTGAGCACGGCGTAATTTACACGTTGATTCTAATGGAAACGTGATCCATACGGTTGATGTAACGAAATCAGTAGCACACGATCATAACAGTAATCACGCATTTCTTTGTGTCTACCACGTCATTATGATTTTCCAATAAATGATTGTGTGGAAAGTTAATCTTCTACCTGTTTTTACTTATTTCTCTACATTCTACTTATCATCCTGAATTTATGGAACCAATTTCCTTTCGCATAATAATCGGAATTCAAAGTTTCAGATTTATCAAGCTACTACAAAATAATTTTCACCATTATCCGCCATCTTTTTTCTATGTTGCAAGTAGTTTGCTTAAGGTATCAAAATAAAAATTATTCCTTGTCGCAATACTTTACTCGTCATTCATCAAATTTCTTCTATTTAAGAAATTTTCAGGTGACCCATCCAAATAATTGTCGTGAGGGTAATTATTTAGAAGTTGGTATTCCTCACCGATTTTGATGACCTTGGAATATGTTGTAAAACTCAACATTCTGAACAACTTTTTCCTATACAGTATACATGTTACCGCCGCTCGGCCTTAGTTCCCGAGATATTTGCGAAAAACTTCTGTTGATTTATTCTGACAAACGCATTCCACTTTCCAACTTCTGAATCAGAAACTTGCGGATGCCCGTCAACCCCGAATCTGTTCGGCGGCGCCGGCGCTGGATATTAGGATGCCTCTAGTTCTAAAACATAATTTTTTTCCTAGGAAGAAGGTGCTTTCGAGAGCACCTGTTGGGTGTGTGGGAGCTCCCATCAACACTCTGACTCATATCGCTTCGCTACCATGCTTTTGGCCCCCGCGGCACTAATCTAACCTCAACCTATACTAATATCCGGGACAAGTTGGAAAGTGGAATGCGTTGTGTCGGACTAAATCAACAGAAGTTTTTCGCAAATATCTCGGGAACTAAGGCCGAGCGGTGGTAACATGTATACCGTATAGGGAAAAGTTGTTCAGAATGATGACCTTGACAACATATTTCAAGGTCATTAAAATCAGTGAGAAGGACCAACTTCTAAATAATTACTTTAATATTATTCTACAAAATAACCCACAAAAGGTGCCAATGGTCCCATTCTCTTAATTTATCTATAATTGCTTTAACTGGAAACTGGTAGTCACAGGCTATAAGCTCTTCCCTCATTAGTTCTCTTCTGTCCCACCATACGCAGATTGCTTCCTGTTCTGTTGGTATTTAGCAGCTCAATCCACAAAGTATTCTACAATTTCACTGCTTCTTCCTCGGGAGCTTATCATAAACTAACCAGGATTCGTCGACATTACTGAAGACTCGCCCCTTGTGTTTACTGTCGTAGACATTTCATCACTTCTTCCTTCACTGACCCTCTCAACCGTCCCACAAGCTTTATGTTGTTACGAAGAAGTTTCAATACCACTTTCTACTATATCATCACTATACTACTACATTAGAGAACGGATCATCAGTTGATGAGCAAATAATGAAAAATAGATGGTCAAATGGCCTGTCAAATTCTTCTCCATTAATTTATGAGGGATTCATTGAAAATTGTGCGCAGTTTCCAAATAGATTTTCTATTCGAATGTTGCGCATGATTTTGTAATCTTAAATAAATAATGGAATATAAAAGAAATAATCTATCGTTTCAATAATTTGTTTATACTACATAATTTATCGTATACTGCATGCCATAAATGTTTTTTAATGCCAGACACATTTACCTTTTAATTATTGCTAATGGGTGACACGAAGTGTTGTTTCAAAGACTTCAATTTATCTTCAATGTTCATAATGTTGGAAAGGAATTGGTGTCGAGAACTCTGTTATCTTGCATGCAGATGCCTCAATATTTTAAACTCGTGAAATCCATAAGCAGTATTTTACCACCTCGTCCACAAATAAAACTTCAGCTTTAATATTAATAATATTATTTATACATACATATCTTGTTTTAATATTACATCTTAAGTCTGTATGTACAAGTCAGTTCTACCTTCCCGCTTTCTCAGGAATTCCTTTACTTCCTACATAATTATTATTGCGTTAGCTATTTTGTTGCTTTTCTTCCGAACAGGTTTAGTAACATAATTAATAATTTACAAGACTGTACACACATACACCCGAGGCGGCCCTCGGTTCATGTTAACGGCGCTCTATCATACGTTACATGTACATATATAATGTAAAAATTTAATAAATAATCAAAGGTCCCCGTTCTCGAGCCCACTTTCACTTATTAATGAGAGGAGAATAGCAAACGAATGAGATCTATCGACATTAAATCCTTAAGTCGTCGAAACATTCGAGCCAATTAGACACTTGCCTGATAAAAAAAAAAATAGAACAGCTCAATCAAAATTCCAAATATTCTATCAGCAAGAGTTGCAAAGAAAGCGTGCAGAATGTCCCGCATAAGTAACCACGAAATTTCAAAGTCTTCCATCGTATATACTCGCGAAAAACAGGAGAATTTCGAGTATCCGGATCTACTGCCTCTCTCTTCGAGATACGAAGAGACACCAGGACCAATATTTCGCGAATTCGAAAGAAGCCTCTGACATCTCATGGCTGCACTTACACACACGAGACACTTCATCATATATTTACATCGTAGAATTAAATATTTATATTAGCAAAGAATATTCGAACCATCCTGAAATTATTCGATAATTGCACCTGTCCTATTCACTCATAAAACATGCAAATCATAAGTTTCTCATCGAATGATATTAAAAATTGAAGTAAAAAATCCCGTTAGAGTTTCTTATTTTTCCTGAAAGTTGCCATCAATGAATCATTCTTTCGAAAAGAAAAGAAGATAGAAAAAATCAATCTCTTCTCTGCGAATGCGAAGACATACCTATTGGAGAACACTTATGTCCTATCCTTTAATAAAATCTGTTCAACTGTGCTCACCGTGGCTTCGACTCGCTTCTGTCCACGAACGGGTGGCTTAAGTAATTTACAAGTAAAAAAAGAAAAGAAAATGAAGACATCTCCTGACTAGAAACTTGCATGGTCGAGCTGCAGGAGCTGGAAGGAGTATTGAGTGGCAGTAGAAGGGTCGCAGAACCGCTCCAGAATCTTTACGATTCACTTTAGCAGTTTCTCGTGTGGCCTGGAGGCAAAGGCACTCGCAAAAGTTAAGTAAAATTATGCTCGTTACTCGCGACAGAACCCAATTGCAATTCCATCAACGTGATCCAGCGAGTGGGTATTCCTGCTCCTTCGAGAGATTCCCGAGGATTAAGGCACTTCGTGGTTCGTTCGTTTGATCGATGTCGTTCGACAGTTTTCGACTCGAAATAATTCTTCTAACGAAGGGATCGTTGGTGTGCTCTTTTTCAGTGATCATCCCCGTGTTGGAAGTGGCCGTTTCTGTTGAGTGGCTGCCTCTCTGGGGCGTCGGACGGTCTGTTCCTCTTGAAGAACCCGCACTGTGGATAGACATTGAATGTTGATATTATTTGGGCCCTAAGTCTGTTAATGTGCACGTGATGACATGTTTTCCCATTTCAGTAGACAGAACTTGAGAATTCATGTCTTGCGTCGTGTAAACATCCGCAGTTCAAGATGTCCAGGTGAAATTCAAGATGAAAAACAATAGTTTTTAATAGAAATTATACTTTTACATGTCAGATTAAACGAGATCTCAAGTTCTGTTAGAGGTTTATAAGGTTACAAAGTTTTCTTTTCCTCTCAAGTAAAATTTCAAGTCTATCTAATCAATTGATAATTTTTTAGTAATACACATAAACAAACCTTGTGAAGCAGGAAGATAAGCAGAAGGAGGATGATCGCTCCAGCGCAGGCTGACAGCACCACAACCCAGAGTGGGATAACATCCGGTACAGATGGTGTTACACTTGGCTCAACGTTCGTCTTGATTTCGTGACTCTTGATCACCTGCTCGGCAGGTGCACCGATGAACGGTTGCTTGGTGACGCGAGCTATCAGCTTAGTAGAAACCCTGACCTTCTCCTGGACGGCCACTTTCTTCAAGGTCCTCGCGTCTACTCTATATCTAGCTCCGATCCAGACCTCCTGATCCTTCTTCAAAGGTCCCAGGACGCATCTTAGCATCACGCATTTCCCTGTATCGCAAGGGCTAGTAAGTTTCTGGGTCCCCAGGTTGCTTCCATAATCCATGTTCTCGTCGACTTCAGAGTCAGGTGCCAGAGAATCCCCCTCGAGGTCCCTGGGACGTCTACGAAGCTTCTCGAACCTCTTGAACTCCCCCACATCAACCATGTCGCTTTCACGCTTGAATCTGGGTGCTGCGCCAGTATTCGATGCACTGGTGGTTGCATCCTCCTCGAGAGTTTCACGGTTATCCCTTCCATAGACCCTGCTGGTCACTCTTCTGTCCTCTGTCCGCCTCTCTTCGTGGGTGCTCGAGTACCTGGACTCATAGTCCTTCCCCACTTCGGCAGTGTGGCCGGGATCCTCGTTCCAGGACCTGCTGTAGCCCTTCGATTCGTAGTCACTCGAGCTCCTGCCACTCTGCTGGGTTCCACGTGGATCGCCCAGGGTGTAGGTGCGCTCCTCGCTGTAGCTGAACGACCCTTGCAGAGGGAACCTGCGACCGTCCTTCAAGACGATGAAGCCTTTTGCGCTGGAATCGACCAGCAGATCACCCTCTATCCTCAAGAATCTACTGTCTCGAGCCTCGGCATCCTCAGAGACATAGCTCTGACCCCCATAGCGATCCTGAAGGGGGAACATGGAGCCGTCCTGGAACTCTATGTACTCTTTCCTGTCAGCGGAAGTTCTGAACCGACCCATGAATTGAACGTAATGCCTGCCCTGTCGGTTGTACAGCTGGTAGCCAGTTATTGACTTCGACAAGGAGCCGAACACCCGTTCAAATTCCTGCGCAGAGCTGACGTTGCGCAGGTGGAAGCTAAAATCACCGCCCCGAACAGTCTCCTCTCTGTCACCCGTGATAAATCCACCTTCAGAGCTCTCACGGTGACCCCCCCTAACCCCAGAGGTGCTGTAACGCCTTTCTTGCTCGAGCTTGTACGCCTCCTCCTGCAGCCTCCTGCGTTCTTCCTCCTGGCGCTTTCGTATCTCCTCTTCCTGCAGCCTTCTGCGTTCTTCCTCTTGTCGTCTTCGTGCCTCATCCTCTTTCTGCCTTCTTTGCTCCTCTTCCTGTCTCCTCTGGTAAAGCAGACTCTCCTGTTCCTCCCGCTGTCGCAGCAGGGTCAGACGCTCTTCCTGCTCCCTCTGTTGCTGCAGCCGGTCCTCTTCCACCCTTCGCAATTCCTCCTCGTACTCCCCCTGACCTTCGTCCACTTCGGGGTCCACCGTATCCAACGAGGAATCTGTTTGCCCTTCAGAGACACCAGTCTCTCCCCAGCGGTTCTCAAAAGTCTCTGAGTGCTCCCCGAGACCTGGGTACCTCGAGGCCAAGGTACTACCATCGCCGTTGCGGAAACCACCGCCCAAAGTGCCACTTTCGCCGTAACCACCTGACTCTTGGTGGAAAAGGACTCCTCTGTTGCCGGCAGAGAGGTCACCGGTGTTGAGGGAGCTGGTGCCCGATGTGTTCTTTGTGTACGTGGTAACTAGGACATTTGGCTTGTCTCCGGTCGACGACAACTGTATCCTCCTGGTCTCGCTGGTGCCGACGTTCGACGAGGAAGAGGAGTGGTGGCGCGTCTTCTGCATGCTTGAACTGTCTCCACTGTTGATCTCGGTCTCTTCCTTGTGGCTGGCCTTGTTCCTCTCCATGTCGAATCCCCTTTGCACGTTGATCGTCCCGCCCGACTGCGACTCGTCCAGGATTACTCCTGAAGGGTCTGAATGTAGGGAGTACATTCTTCTCCTCTGCTCCAACTGTAACGAGTTTGAATGATGTTGTGATTGGCTGTAGATGGTTCTATTGTTGGGGAATTTGGTATAGACGAGATTGTGAAGATTCTTTGGAAGGGATAATGGTATATATTGAGGGAGAGAAGTTTCAAAGAGCAAGTGTGAAAGAATTGTGCTTGAAGGTCTCGAGATCTGTGCATTGCAATATCTGAAAGATGACTATGAAGCGTGTATGGTAGTAGATATGTGGGGATGAGTCCTCGAGGATGATTAACGCCTGAGGAAAAGAAGTTTTGGTCAGTCTTTCTGTTTACTATTGAAGTTCATAAAATTTTTTAATTGCAAATGTCGTGTTAATCTAAAATCAAAAAGGATATTAAAGAATCTATCAGATTTTAACGTGTCAAAAAAGTAGATCCCCCTTGTAACAAGGGCCTTGTTCCATCGGCGTAAAGTAGAAAATTATCAGTGCCACATCGAGATGGTACAACTATGTGTCATGTAATAACAAACGCATCCACACATTTCAGATCAAATTCCCCTTGCTCTTCCACCACCCTAATTCGACACTCTCTAAACAGAAGTTACTAAAACCATCCCACTCCACAGTACCTTCAGGCTCAGATAATTCGCATTAGCAGTCTCGCAGGCGATAGGTCCGGACGTCTCAGGCTGTTCCAGCAAGTACAGCAACTCGTTCCCAGCCAATGTCTGGGCGGGCCAAATGAGAATAGCATCCGCCTCGATGACGTCAGACGGGCCCTGGTTCCGAATCGTGTAATTGTGCGTGACAACTGGCCCGAACTCCGCTTCCGTCGTCGCGTTCACTTCGCTGGTGTAGTTATCTGGATTATAATAGAGGTCCTTCGGTTTGCTCTCGCCGTCCACTCTCAAGTCGGTCTCTATCCAAATGGGCAGCATCAGAGTGTACGTGTTGTCGTCAACCGTGAACGGATTCTCCGGGTTGGTGGTGTTCACGCCCATTTGGAACTCGTAGACGGGCTTCATCCCGTGCGACGTGACTGGTTGCAACAGCACCTTGAACTTCACCAGGCCATTCTTCGGCAGAGGATTGCCTATGTCACAGCGAAGCGTGTTGTTGTTGGACTGCTTCGGGGCTGAGCATTGGACGGGCACGCCCATGGTCTCGATCTTCTCCACCTTTATGTAATCGATGCCAGTTGGCAGATTCAGGTTGTACGTAGCCTCGAACGCGTCCTCGCCCATGTTCTGCACGAGGACATCCAGCTCCAACCGCTTCCCGGAGCCCAGCAGGTACTTGAGCACGTTGGACGTCACGTTCATCTGCAAGTCTGGTATGCAGACATTGTCGGGGCCACAGTTCTTCCGGATGGACAGAGAGTCCTTCCTGGACGTCGTCGAGCCCAGAACTGGCTTCAGGAATACCCTGGGATTCCTTGGCTGGTTGGCCTCGTGGCGCTCCTCCTCGAGGCTTATACGCATCTCCGCGTCCAGGGACGTCAGTTTGTCACGGATGTTCGGTGTCACGTACACCTGTGGCCGATGTCAGACACTTTAGCGTGATAAAGCGAGAAGCAGGATTCTATTGATGTGAAATATATAGGGAACTGTTTGGAGATTGCTCCAAATACGATTAGTTTGAGAATCTATGTTCAATGAGACAGTTTCTAGGTTTGAGCTTCGTTCATTTTTTGCAATATACTTCCGAAGAAGTGAACACACCTCAAGTATCTTATTAGAATACTTTTATTAGGGAAAATTGGACTACTAATTATTTTGATCTACTAAATTTGTACCCATTGCCTTATCTCAATGGAAAGAAGATGGAACATATACTTAATTCAATTAAATCTCTGCAAACAGATAGTAAATTCAACCTTAACACTCCCCTAATGACATCCACAGCGTCAAGATCAGAATCAAATTTCTAGCTCCGAAAGAAACGTTACAAAAATCCATTAACTCACAAAATACTCGCACTCAAATTCCAAAGAACTATCCTCCACCAACCTGAAACGTGCGACAGGACGGTAGGTGCTGATTCACGGAGAACGTGCGGTTCATCGTGTTCTTGTCCTCGCGCTCCAAGAAGAACAGCCTGGGGCTCTTCGTCTTCTTCACGTCCAGAACGTACTGGACATTGAAGACCTGCACCGGGGAGACACCCTCCCCGCTGTACTGGACGCATGCTTTCAGCGTGAGGCAGGTGACCCTGCTCCTATCGGACAGCGTGCAGTTCCTGTCGTCCAAAGAGATCAGCTTCGATTCCAGATCGAACGTCACGTACGAGTCCATCTTGATGACGGGACGGGACCTGAAGAGCATCGCCGCAGAAGAGTCGTAGGCACCGACCACCAGGTCCGGATAGTGGTTCCCATCGAGATCGAGGCCACCAGCCACGGAGAACCCGAAGGTCTGCACTGGAACCTCGAGGTTCTCCGCGTAGATCACCTGCGAGTGCTTCTCGAGGACACCCGCGGCGGAGCCGTGGTAGATGTAAACGGCACCACGACCGTGGAGGCCACCGTAAGGAGCACCCACGACGAAGTCCCCGAAACCGTCACGGTCGATGTCCCCTAGAGAGGACAGTGACAATCCAAATCGTCCGCGGTTGCTCTCCCCGTCCCTGTGCAACGATAACTGATTATCGCCAGAGTTCAACGGTCGACGTACTCAGATGCTGTTCGATTTCTTGGGGATTCTTATCGGAGTCATGATACATGGGATGCATTTTACTCATTTGTGATCGCAGAGTGGAAGTACGAAAGTTAATTGTAAAATGGAAGCACTTGACTTACAGCGGTGGTCATGAGAAAATTTGAAACTTATATTTTCACTTGCTGAACAAGTAGATTAATAGGAACAAGTGGGATACAAATTTTAAGATGTAATTCCTTATAATGAAATTAATTTTATTTCTGTTACTACGACAGTCTCAACTTTCTTTTAACCACTATACTGTAAGTTGCTGTTATAAAAGGAACGACGAAATACAAGCACATTTTTCAATCACAGGGGAATTGAACATTGCTTCCTTGTAGGGTTGTTCGTAATGGCACGTAGAATCCAGTCTGTCTAATTTTGGTAATTGGCCTTTTTAGTACTTCCACTCCAGAATTGTAGCTGTAAGTAGTATGGTTGGTTTATGAATTAAACCCTCGCATGTTATGTTAATTGGACTATTCGTGCAACATGTATGCTGTCCGAAAAAGAGTTACTATTTATTATGTAATATATATTTGCATGAATTGTAGCTATTTAGTTTTTAATGATAGTATGGTGGTAGAAATCCTTATCTGTCTCTTTTAATTTAGAGTCAGAGCTGAGATTAGATTTTTTTTAACTATGATATTTGTTACTATGCAAAAGGCTAATCCACCTTTCAAAATAGGATTAGCATATCCACCTTGCATAATATCAAATAATGTAGCCACCGATGCAGTTTCAACAATCATATTTATTTAGTGGATTAATAGCTTTAACTAGCCCTTTTTAATAATAGCAAAACATCACGTCTGCCTTTATATAGCTACAAAACTTTTTTAAAAATGAATTGAGTGACGTCAATTAAAATATCCCAATTAAAGAAGCAAGTAATTTAAAAGTCTGTGTAGTCCGTTCAGTTTTTAAATGATATGGGGCCAAATAATTATATTATTTTTACTGTGTTTATCGAGTGGCATGTGCAGGTAATTATGTAGCTAATGGGTTTAATAATGGATGTTTTTAAACAATAGTAACGTACTTAATGTCGACTTTGTGGAATTTTTTAGGTCCAGCGCCTTGATAGATCACATACACCCTTCCGGTCTCGATGGTCATTTCCGGGTTATCTGGCACTGTGTACATAGGCGCGCCAACTATGAGATCGTCTAAGCCGTCGCCATCGATATCACCGGAAGCAACAGCGTAACCGAAATAAGCTCCCATTTGTTCCCCGCTAATATTACGAGGATTTGTCATGTTCGACGTGAAAAGGATCACCTGCAATCAGTTTATCCATAAATCACTGCACCTCTTACCTTCTATTATTTTTGGGATCATCTAAAAATATTTTCAGAGAAAACGCCATGTAATTTTTACGAAGTAACATTATAAATATAGTAACTCGCGGTTGTAAGTAAAAGTCAAAAAGCAGGTTCACTTTACAATTTACGTGTGAGTTCAGTAATTTTTTTTTATAGAAATTGAACAATCTATTGCAAATGAGCCGACCTAATCAAAGAGAGTTGAAAACAAGTTGTTCTGTGATTGTCAAAATTTCTCGGGACCTAATGGGCAAATGGATTTCAAATTTTGGAAATACATTCTAAGATGTGCTATCTGTGCCAGCATCTCGGCATTTTGCGAAATAATAATTTATAATAAAATAACTGCTGTTTAAATTTGAGAATTCCATTTCCATCTTCCACTATTTTTGACACATAATAAAATAAGAACAAATTCAATTGTAGAAAGCTACGATCACAGAATAAACAATACATCGTAACATGTACTCTGAAAATTTGAAGTCGATTAGTCCAAGACTGACACAACCATAAAAGAGCATCACGTAAAATTGTAATATTTCACCCCTTAAACTAATCTCAAATATAAATTACAAGCATCTCGGATCTGCACAGTAATTATCCCTCGTAAACAACGGCGAGAAGAAGCGGAAGGATGGATTTGGTTCAAGCAGAACCCTTTCTCCGAAGAAGCAATAAATTTTCCCTCGACATGCTGCTTTCTCGTGGGAAATTAATTTTTAATCGAGCGTTTCCACTTTTCCTCGCAATTACGCGTTAATGTTTCACGAGCATACTTTGCCGAGGAGATCGGAGCCACGAGGAACGCCAACAGCTGTTCCGCTGTCACCGTTTCCAGTAAAGTCCCCAGTCGCCACCGAATATCCCATGTAGCTATCGTCCTCGATAGCTGGCCCTTCCTTGGTGAACATTATCCTCGCGCGGCTGTTCAACGGCTGTGAAAACGCTTGGCCTGTAAAGCAGCAAGTAGCCGTTGATGAAGTCGACGAACTAACACAGTGAATTTCGACACATTCTTTCCCAAACACGTCTTCGTCCCTGACTACGATCGAAATCACGAGTCTGCATTCACAAACCGCGTATAAATGTTAAGAACAAGGGTCTATGAAATACATACTAATATAAAAGGTGGCTGATTATCGAGTCGTGGCGTATAAAATGTCCGTGCTGTTAACGCCACGATAGTACGCCAAAAATGGTAGGATAACTTTGGAGGTGTTTTTAAAGAAATTTATGAACTTTATTCAAAATGTAACATAAGGTTCTTATTATATGTAATTTGTAATAAAGTATATAAATTTCGTTAAAATCACCTCCAAAGTTATCCTGCCATTTTTAGGCTATCATCGTGGTGTTACCTTTTAATCAAGAATAGATTTCCTTTGGTGAAATGTAGATTTCATTTGTTAAAAAATAACAAAATAATAGCTACACTTTGAAGCAAACTCAGGTTCGTGTGTAAGAAAATCAGTAGGTAAACAAAAGACAGGTGAAAATTAAAAAATCGAAAAAATTGAATGTCGGCCAAAAGACAACTTAGTTTTATTTAATATTCTATTATTAAAATTATGGTTCAGAAATCTGTTCATCAGAAATACAGCACACTGTCCAATCGTACACGCAATGGTACAGGTACCTACTCTCGACCACTATATTTGTTTTTAAAGGAAACTTGAAACAAAAATTGTATATATTATTCGAAGTTCAAAGATGTCTATCTTTATTCAACAATTTTAGTTGTGAAAAAGTGTTTTTGTCACTATTTAATCAATTTCCCAAAATGTGGTATTTCTTGACCTGCGCCAAGTGGTCTAACTCCTTAAGGGGGAAATGCTATTTTATGGGCTAAAAACATAGCAAAATTTAGGAATTTTTTTTTAAGAACCTAGCATTTTGATTCATCTAAAATTTGGACCATGTTTTTATGCATCCTTGAAGAAGTTGCAGTTTTTTTTATATTCATTTTTAATAACAAATATAGGAGTTATGCGTCACGCCGCGCAAAACTCGTCGTCCGCTGGTGTGCATGATATTTACCTTCCAAGTAATCTAAAACAGCAAAATGAAACAGCGTTTTACTTTGTACATACGTAGCTTCAATTTGATGAACCAGAATACCGCTAAGTTCTGTACTTCTTTTAAGAAAATGGGCGCAAAATTGGATAGCGAAAATTAAAGGTTCAGACCTTTCAGTTTGAAAACTCTCCACACTGCTCAATAATTTTTTTCATTTTTTGCTGGTTCATCAATTTCGAGCTACATATGTATAAAATAAAACGCCGTTTCATTTTGCTGTTTCATATTACCTGGTAGATAAATATCATGCACACCAACGGACGACGAATTTTGCGCGGCGTGATGGATCATCATGCACAACTTCTAAATTTATGGTTAGAAATTAATAAAAAAAAACCTACACCTTCTTCAAAGATGCCTTAAAACATGATCCAAATTTCAGCTGAATCGAAGCGCTGGATTTTTAAAAAAAAATTCCCAAATTTTGCTATGTTTTTAGCCCAAAGAATACGATTCCCCCTTAAGAATACCACGTATTTCTCTGACGCTTTGAAAAGTGGACATTCCATACATCACCAAAAGTAAACCAATAACGAAACACGCGCAGTCTATCCCCCGCAAAATTGCAGCTACAATCGTAGTCAGGGGACGTTTGCAAAATACACTGTTGTGAATGGTAAGCCGCCTCGTCGTTATTAATCTAGCTTCTAAGCGGGATTCTATTGACAACGACGGCAGCGTTATCCCGTTCGTTGTCGCCAGGCACACTATAAACTAAATAGCAACGTTCACGTCGACTGGAAAGTCGATTAGGACACTACGATAGCTGGCCCCGTGATTACTGCGTCACTGGCTGAGGCGCGAAGCTGTAAAGAAAGCAGGCCTGCACCACGTTAAAACATCGCCACCCTCGACTCACCTGCTGGTAATTAATAAATATAATAATAGCACACGGTGCATTAATCATCAATCGGTTATTAATCACTGAGGGGGAGGGGCGCGAGGCGTCCGAGAGGACCTCAAACTGTCAAGCGTACAAGATTGCGATTCTGACTGATTGCACCGCGCAAAAAGGACTTGCTATAGTCGCCCCGGTGGTGTTTCCCGCGATTTTCACACTTGAGCGTGACAGTTCAGCGGAATTTCAATCGGATTCGTTATTAATCACAGGCGTCGTTGTTAATCGCGATGAAATCGCATGAGTGGAAGCCGGATATGACCGTGTCATTACGAGCGATTAATTGGGTAAATTAATTGGGCGGGGCCACTGCCAAGCAGATGTGTATGGTGTCCCATTGCCTTCGGCAAACTTCGAGCACGGTCGACGTGCGTTGGATGTCCTTCGACGTGGATTTTTGTGGACGTCAACGTACAGTGTATTCGGTTTCAATGGATGCGCACGTAATATGGCTCTGAACTGTCGAAGATGCAAAGGGGTTGTTCGTGCTTATTCGATTTGCCACAGAAAGCATCGTGGTGGATTTGAATTTCACCAAAATTAGGCAGCTGCCTAGGCGCAAAGTTGACAAGGGACGCAAAATGGTATTTTCATTCTTGACATTTTTTAACATAAAATTTTAAATGAAATATTACGGGTTGTACTATAAATGCTTTAAGCTACGAATAAAAATTCAGAGTAAGGTCATCGAAAACCTCAATTTGGCAAGTTAGCCTAGGATGTGAAAAAGACTCGAGTCGGGCCATTGCAGAGATTTTAGTTTCGCGTTATGTGCAGGTATTCAGAAAGTGAGGTGTAATTTGTGAGGCAATTGCAAAGGGGGTGCTTCTGTGAGTAAAAAGAATTCGGATACCTACATGGAGCATGATTTGTCTATAACAGTTTTTTGAAAAATCAATTTTGAAGGCTCATCTGTGTAATATTGACACTTGTGTTGCAGAGAATAATTAAAATTTATGTATATTGGATAAATCGTGTTGAATTAAAAATTTGAAGTACCATTACAGAGAAAATAGTGTACCGAGTGGCCGAGTGTCCAAAATATTAGTTATCAGTCACAGAAGTTTCTCCCGCAAAAATAAACATTTAGAGGCCTCACACGATTTTGTTTACAAAATTAGACGCAAAACCCCCTTACGCGTTTTGTAATCCAGCAGCCCCATTGCCGATTGAATATCCCTGAAATATCAGTTATACCCCTTGCACAGCGAATAACTAATCACGCGTCAAAAGGAGACTCAATTTTATCCCATAATTTTATCCATGGTCACATCAGAATAAGCTTTCACGTTGGAATCTGATCTTGCGATGATCTAAAATTCTTAACTTCGCCAATAAGTAACACGTGTAATTTAGAATGGGTCACAACTGACCCCGCATCCTCCAAACGAAGAATAAGCCACGCAAGTGTCCCATAGAAAATTCCCTTAGTCTCACAAAAGCCCTGAAATCGAACCTCAAATTTCCATCCCCAAATCGAAACAATTTCCCACCCAGTCTGTATCCTCCACAGTTCGACGGATAATTCCGTGCGCACATTGAAACCGAGCGTAACTCAGACATCATTTCTCGAGCATCAAGCAACACTTGTTAATGAGGAGCCGTCGTTAAGAGAATGGCAGCTGATTAGAGGTTTACAGGGGGCGTATGGTTTCAGACGACGGCGTTGCTTGGGTATGTTTGATTAGGGACGCCTGCAAATACGCGGTACCTGATGCTTCTGCCTCGGGCGAGACCGACATCGCTGCTAAGAACTTCAGCCTCATAGCAGTGCTGATCGAGTATATCTGACCTGGAATCGTTTAACGAAAGTCTCCTCTAAAAATCACTTCAACATCCACAGAGCACGGGGGTGGTCGCGGTGAACCGTGTGATCGGTGGTTGGTTTCAGTACCCAGGCGTTATGAAAGCTCGTAGATACTTTCTTTCCTTCGTGTATTAGTGGAGTAATACTCTTTTCACCTTTCGATTAGTGAGGGACAGATTTGATGCGATTGTGTGTGGTTCGACTGACAAGGAAACCTCCCCAACCCGAACATTCTGATTTTAATAAAACTTCGCGTGAATGTGGAGCATATTGGAATACCTGTGCGTGGAGCAATTTTTTTTCTGCGGAAATTTATTCCGAAGGAGGTAGAATCAGCCCTTAAAGTTATCGCGTTTTTTTCAGATCTGTAGTATAACTTTACTTTACTTTTCTGTTGGTAGTGCGATAGAGGATAAAACACTGTACAATTCTGATACTTAAAGTTCTATCTCTGACGATTATAAAGTTAGTTTTTTTTTGTTTAAAAAAAATGAAAAATGCGATAACTTTAAGGGTTAATTTCACCCCTGCAGAGTGAATTTCCGCAGGAAAAGAAATCCACACGATGTTTCATTAGATCAGAATTTTCGTTTTGGGATCGTTTCCTTGCGAGTATTTAGAGAAGCCCAATTATTTCCGGAGGAATTTGAACACCCATCGTTTATGGTTATAGTAGTAATTAATTTATTTCGAGACCCCATTGTAATTAGTATCAATCCCCTGCGTGGCTGAAAGTCCCCCAAGGTCCCATGAAATTTCATCTTAATGATGCTGCGGAAGGAATAAGTGTAAAGAGAAGTGTCGCAGCTGTAAAAATTTCAATTTTTTAATTCTTGGCAATTTTATGCTATGTACTGTCAATGTTACGATTTGGAGATTTTACTTGCTGTGCTACAGAGTTTGCATCGCGTTTGAAATTTTTGTATTTTTAGCTAGCTATCGATATTTGTATGAAGATGAGAATATTGCAAGGAAGATAATATTACATGGTTTAAGCAGATCTATTTTTGAAAATATTTTTCCCCACAGATGCAAGGGTGCACTTGTCAAGAGCAATGAAAATTGTTTTTTTCAGAGGAACTGCATAAGTTTTCTATAGAAATCGATTGTTTTTACCATTTTGCATATACAAATATTAGTTTAGCCAAAAAATAAACATTTTATGAGATATCGTGGTTTAAAAATGACGTATTTAATAATAACTTGACACTCTTCGAAATTGTTTTCAATTCCTATTGTACCCATATCCAGAACAAATTTAACAGTATTAATTCCATCCCAAAATTGTAACTGAAACGTAAAGAATTTCTCCACAAAAAGTTTCATAGAACCAACAAAATCCAATCATTTATGTTTCCTGCTTTTGATCAGTCCCAATAAAGAATTTTCAATTTTACTTCGGTGCAGTTTTGCATCTGCAAGGAAAACTATGCTGAAGCAAAAATTATTCCTATTATTAATTTTTTTATTACCCCCAAAAAAGACCTTCCATAATCCATACAATATTCTTTCCACCAATTTGTTTACCTTCATCTAGAAAAACATTATAGCTCATACTATTTCCTAGAAGCACCCTGTATTTTATTCAAATTTTCTTCAAACTTAAATATCTACTGAAATTAAATTTATCGTGATGCAATTCCCCGTTAACATATTAATTTTCTTCGAAAAGATTGTGGTACATCAAGGTTTAATATTCGACGTCGGGGAGCTACGTTTCAAAAAGTTCAGCCTTCCCCTCTACTCGGTACTCGATTAACCGGAAATCGAGACGAGATATAATATACATATTTACGAGCGATATCGAACAAGGTGTCGCGTTTTCAGGTAAAAGATTGTGAAACGATCGTTCGACCTAGATCGGACTTCGGAGGCAGTGGATCGAGAAGGAATCTTACCTTGCCAGTACCAGCTTCCTGGCGCCCCGATGAAGAGCCTCTCACCGTTCTGAAACAAATAGAAAGGTGTGTCATTAAGGGAATGAGTCGACGCCGAGGAACTAACGTTGGTAAGCACTTTGGTTGATCGTCTTTATCTGTGAAATTTCAGCTTAATCCCTGATAGATTTATTACGACAAGCAATTCATTTTCCTGATCACTACTCTTCCCATAACACAAGTTCACTTTCTACATTCAATGAGAATTCTCGAGAATTGGTTTAAAGGTGTATTTCGAAAGCAATTCACAATTAATACGAATTGATTTCCATTTCGTTCTTCAGACTACAGGAAATTTCACTGTTTACAGTGTAATTAAAAGAAGAAACTTCTAGCAGGAAAATTTCCCTCATCGATTCCTCTTATCATCGCAGAAAAATTCCGTTTGCTTGCAATAACGATGCAAAAAGCATTCAGCACGTTTCACATTTTTGCACCTCTTTAAAAACGCAAATTTTGCATCAGCATCCATGCATGCATAATCGACCATAAATCCTATTTTTAGCCACAGCGCATGATAAAAACTTTCCCCCGTTCCTTCACAAGGAACACAAATTAAAAATCAACAGTAACATCGCTAAAAACACGAATCCAAAAATAATATAGAAATGAGAGATATTTTAATAATTTAAATAATGAAATCGCCCGAAAAAATCGTCCAACCGACGTTAATTGAAACTGTGGGAAATTCCATTTCAGAATCTTTAATATTAGAGGGTGAAAATTTTCGTTGTACATTCCCACGTGCTGCAGTCCAGGGGAGTGCAGCGCGGCAGTGAGAAAACCTCGAGCGCGATTATCGAACCGTGATTTTTCCCAGCCGCGGGCGATGCAACCAGGAAACGGACGCACCCACGAAAGTTCAATTTTTCTTCAATTCGCAAGATAATGGGGAAGATAAGGGACGGCTCGCGCACCAGGCCCCGAGATGCGATAAATCAGCTGCTCGTACGTAATGCTGGCTGTGCATCTATGCACTGGCGCGTGCATCGCAGCGTTGCACGCATGTTAAATCTGTTTTGCAGTGGCCTTCGCGGTGCAGGCTTCTTGGTACACGATCTCCACGTGTTTGCAAAAAGATCGATGATCGTCTAGGGGACGGCTGGTGACTTGTGCACGGTCGGGATTGATTCTCACGAAAGTTCTGATTTACGCAGTGAAATTGATTTACACATTTTATCGTTCGTACGTGGTTCTGATCGTTTCAGGAAAAAAGCGTTTGAAATTTCATTTTGATTCACAGTGACTCAGAAATTTGTTGACGAAGATTGCATTCGCACAGCGGGATTATATCGGTAGCTTTATTTTTCATGCTGGAATTGGAGGAACTAGATGTTGAGTGTAGAAATTTAAGGCGATGCAGATGAAAGTGTGGCTAAGGTGAATGTCCCAATTTCTGCTGATTTAAGAGGTAACTCGTCATAAAGAAGGTGTAGAAAATTTTTATTATTATTATTATTATTATATAAACGGGAGAACCCTTTAGACTACAAAATATAAACATAATGTACAAGAAGTATAAAATATAAAATTAAAATATAGATAAAGAAAACAAGATATAAAGAACACAAACGTAACAGTCTACAAACAAGCAACAAGACTAAAACAATGAGCGGACATTAAGGAGATAGGGGAGATGACAGACTCCTCAAAAGTATGGCCCTAAACTTAGTTAGGGAGTCCAAACACAAATCAATATTGGCAGGGCACTGGTCCAACTCACTCATAGCGCGATTAATGGGGTCCGCAATTTGTTTGTGATCAAAATTTGCAGAGTTATTCATTAATTGTTTAATAATAAATCAAGCAATTCAAAAACTATTTAAGAAAGATGTTTCAAGATGTTATTAGTAATTTGTAAGATGACTATTAGCAATTTGTAATTAATTATATAATCCTCTAAATGTCCGTATTTCTGCTCATGAGAAATAGCGATTAAGTAATTTAGAATTATTTTGTTGCAACTATAGTACAAACGTAACGCATATAATTATAAGAAAAATACGAAATAAGCAGAAATGGGGACATGAACAGAAATTGGGACGTTCACCTTAGCAGCAATACAGTTTTCACAATTATTCTTTTATGTGGAGGAACTTGTGAGTGATTGCGTAATAAATACTTTTTTTGTGCAGTATGCATTTCATCACAGAATGCACAAATGTGATACTTTTATGCAGTGGTCATTTCATCAGAGAATGCACAAATGTGTACGTATGAACATGTTTATGAGAGATAGATACATCTATGGAGTATTCTGTGATCCACATACCGTTATGAGTACTGCAGTTTATGTTTGAAGTGTTAATAATGTATCAATGATATCCCATATATTTCCTCAGATGTACTGTTTTTGAATAAAATTAAGTCAATAAGTAGATTTCTCTGGAATTTACCTATGTTTTACCAGATTCACATTAAATTAATTAGTCTACTCAATTGATATAAATATATATCGACCTTTGTTGAAGTACCCCACAGTTATGGAACCACAAAACTTTTCTTATGACTTCTTCTCGTAATATAATACAAAAAAGTAAAACAAAATTGTGGTACGGGTGAGTGGAGGCTAACATTTTTACATTAAAAATGTATTTTATGATATTAACTAAATGAGTTGATCGCTGACGGTAGTAATAGTATAATTACAGATTAATGAATAATATTGAAAACGTGGGAAATAGTGACAGTTCGATTCTCATGATAATATGTAAAATACATTTAAATATCTAATTTATCATTCACATTGAAAATAGCATTATGTACTAGACCTGGACGAATGGAATACAAAATTGGTTTACTATTTGAATTACTGATGACATTGGGAACGGCACTTCCGATGATTTCAACGCCGTTGCTTACTTCATTCGAGTTTTATGTGAACAAGGAAGTGGTCGTGTCATCATAAATCCATGATGTCACGATTGAGAAATGAAAAAGGTGTGTCAAGGCAAACATATACACTTCTTAAATTTAATTTCAAACGTCTTAGAAGCTTCACTGCTACTTCTACGGTAAAAACATTGTTGTTGGAGAATAAAAGATAATGCAGATAAGAAGTATGTAATTTATGGAAAAAAATTTCCTACTCCATTCATATTGAGCTTTCTTTCTGAATTTTAGGCAACTACAAATACAATACTATGAAAATATGAGCATTCATAATTTATTAGAGATAACTGTAGTGTTATCAATAGAGGAAACAAAAATTCACTTATTAATGAAATAAAATGATAGACTTATTGTCAATAATTTCGATTTGTTCAATGACTCGAAAAACGCCTAGCTGCATTCCTGCATGAGATTACGCATAAGTACAATGCAAAACACATGCATTAATTTCATGACAAAGTAACAAGTATAGCGACAACTTTTCAGTCCTAATGTTATTAACGCTACTATTCCAAAGAAAATAATTTTCAGAAACTTCTTGCATTATACCCTCCAGCTATCACAAACAATTTCCCTGAGTGTCATTGAAAGCTAATTTACCCCTCACATTTTCCACCTCAACACTATCCACAGAAAAAAAGCAACCATGTTGTTCCAAACCAGAGAATAATTCTACTACCAGCCAGTGTCCAGTTAAAAATCATAAAAATACCCAGCTCCCACAGCTTTAATCTCAAAATTTTCTTACTGAAAATAAAACCCCCCTTCTAGGGTAGATGCACCATTTGTGGCCACTTTAAGGTATTGCACAAGTTTTGCCCACCTCTTAAAAAATATAATATTTTCCCGTGTAAGCAATAAGTGTATCCTTATATTTCTGGCGGTATATTAAACAAAATATTTATGATGTGAAATTCTCCACATAATAATGATCTGCAAACAATTTAAAAATAAGATAATTATGCACGTGGTCAAAAACAGTGCAATGCAGTATTCAATTCGCTGACTAATAAATTATATTCAACTCGTAATATTTCCACTGAGACGAACCGTAACGCGATGTGCAAACCGAAACATCGCTATCGCTGTTGGTAATTGCACAAAGATTGCGACAGTATTTTAAACCTCGTGAGAATCTAAGTAAGCACACGGTCGATGAGACGTCGATATCAAATATGTTTGAAGCGTGGATCGACTGGGAAACGTGTCGCAACATTCGTGGCCAGCGATAAAGCAACACTCCCGACCAAGCTCACGCACGGTCCTCGATTCCTCGAGTCCCAGCAGCACTTAATCGGTGCATGAGTTACTCGAGTGCCACTCGAAATCATCGGCATACCTATCGCGTTTCGATCCCTCGTATCGGTCGTTCCCATGCGCGGAACATAAGGAACTTTCACGCAGGTTTCACTCGTCTGACACGCACAGGCCTATACTACTTGTGGCGGAGCGCGACGCGTGAGAAAAATGACATCCACCATTGCCTCGAGTCATGCCCATCGTGTCAGAAAATGAACGATGACTTGTGAAACTAGCAGTGGGAAAATTGTTCTGTTATTGTTACGTCCGCACAAGGCATCTGGGGTGTAAATAATTTGCAGCTATACACCTTTGTGAGTGTAGGAAGAATTGGAGAACGAACAGATGTATTTGGAAAGTACTTAGTTGTTTTAAAGATATGAAGTCCCTCAGTTTGTAAATTAAATTTTTTGTAGGTCGAATGGTGGAAGAAGTGCAGTATGTATGGAATACCAGTTTGTTTAAGATGTGTAAATAATTACGACAGCGGATGGGAGCAAATATAACCGCATAATATCATAGGGAAATTAATGAACTTTTATATTTCAGACTCTCAGTAATAATGAAAAACAAAAATTACCTGAAATTTTGGTCTAACTGAAGAATCACAGAAAGTAAAAATTTTGTTCAAATACAGGTGTTCAAAATTACCTTCACTATGCTGCCCTTCCTCTTGTTTCTCAAATTAAAGTTTGTAAAATATTGTTTAAGACTGATTTGGTTAGATATATCACTGGCTTTGATATCAACCTAATTCAATGCAAAAGTGAAGTGTTTTTAATGAATTTAGGTGAGGATATCAATTATTAATACTGATTAATATGAAAAAGGAAATTCATTTGAAAGTGTTCAATTTTTTTATCAGACTTTCTTATCAACTTACATCCAAAAATTATCTTCATTGAAAGAAATTCTAATAATAATTTTTATCAGTGCAAATTGCCACAAGTAACATTTTTTTTCTCCTTTTCTTCTAACCAGTCGCGAGCTTGTCGCCAAAAGTCAGAGTGACAACTGTGTACTCCCACTTATCTCGCGTGCATCGAATTATCATTCATGTTATTGAAACTTAATATTCCATCGGGCGCCTCGCGATGAGCTCGGGCCTCGTTAGCGGCAGATCTATTATAGCACTCGCTGAGGACGAAAGCTTGCACAGGGGACTCATCCTTGCACGCGGTACGAGTGCGTTTCTACACGCTGTGTAACGGTAAGCCTCCTACAGTCTTATCTAACGGCGATGCGACAGTAGTAAAGATTATGCCTCGCATACATATTAATCAACGGTCTACATGAATGATCGCAAGAAGCTGAATGCTCGAGCAGGACTCACGATAATATCATGCAATATGAATGAGTCTGGAGCGGAATCTCAGCCGGAGAAACGGCATTTCTTTTTTAAATTACAGTTTCGCGAAAGCTTGATTGATGCCGACAACTAATAAAATCGTGTGATTTTCTTCTGGGAACAGCAACTTATTTGCAACCCTGTTGGCATTTCTTCTTTTGGATAAATGAAAGTTTCTTTCGTCTTGATAGAGGTCACGGTGTTTCTACTGGGTTTGAAGGGAAACGAAGACAGGGAATTGAAAAATTTTAATTACTAAATATTTAAAAGGCCACTGCAAGAGTTTCTCTTGATTGGAAGTTCGTTGCAGAAATGAGAGTGAATTTAATGGCAGTCGATGTGGAATCGATTAACTTATTGAAAATGTATTGATTGAAGTAACTAGAAGAATTCTTATTTATACTGAATAATGTTGTTGAAATTTGGGGAAATTACGTATGAAACACGATATAATTCGTAATAGAAATAATTGTAAGAAGACTTCTCGTTAAAAACTATTCTATTTTGAATCATTATGAAATTTGAAATATCTAGTTATTTATTAATTAGAGACTAACAAGGGGAGGACACCATGAGGTAGACAAGGATTTTGATGAGCCTTGGCACGATGGATCTATGTCGAAAATAAGTAAATAGGTGTCCGAGATAATAATAGAGATATTTACATGGAAATTATTAAAAATTTCATAGTGGCTGTGGGGTTTTAATGGGTAAAAATCCCACACTACCCTGGCGCCCCCGGGGGATTCCCCTCTGAAGGAGTCGGGGTGCCTTTTGAAGATTTCCCCATATTAAAAAAAAAAATTAAAGAAGAAAAATTAATAAAAAAAAATTTATAAATATTTTTTTTAACTTGGAGACATCTTCAAAAGGCACCCCGACGCCTCCAAAAGGGAATCTCCCGCGCCTACTAAAACCTCACGGCCACTTTGAAATTTTTAATAATTTACATGTAAATATCTCTATTATTAAAGCCTATTGGCTGAAACGCTCGGACACCTATTTACTTATTTTCGACATAGATCCAGCGTGCCGAAGCTCATAAAAATCGGTGCCTACCTCATGGTGTCCTCCCCTTGTAAGATTCACTCTGCGGTGCAGAACATCCAGAGTAGACAAAAATCTGCCTCAAAAGGTTACACAACTCCACCTAAAAACAGTATGTACAATTGAACTTTGCAGGTGCATCTTTGCACTTTTAAATAGTAACAAAAGTCACAGGAAGATAGACATTCTTACACGTCTTGACCTTTACTTCTCTCACAATTTTCACAGGAGATACGACATGTTCTAATTGCATAACGAGCTTCTGTGCACATGGAACACAGACAGACTCTGCCTTGCAGAGGTATTTCGATGACATTCAACCAACAGGATGCATATCAATAACACTCCCAAGTATCTCGCAGGCAAGTCAGATCTCCCAGAGACATATTCAGCATTCTCTTCAGACATTAGTGGTGACAGATACATAGAAATGGCTAGACACTGCTCAGGTGCTTGCTAAGATGCTGGAAAGGATAGTTAATTGGCGTGAATTCTGCGCATACTTCGAGTAAATTTTCAATGACAAGACAAAGAAAGGAACATTCAGCGCATACGAGGAACTAATTGAGATATAGAGATAATAAATGGCGAGCTCGTCGAGTTTTTATTTATTATCTCATCGAAATATGTCACTTGACTCCACTGTCATTAAATTAGATTTGTTTAAGTTGATTCTAAAGATTTTCTTATGAAAATTTCAGCTTTCTTCAGAGATTTCTGGATTATCAGATTCGCCTCGAGTTTTGATTTTTTAACTGACTTTAGAAAAGAGGAGGTTATAGATTCGACCCGTATGTATTTTTTTTTATGTTTTTCCCCGCATAACTCCTCAGCATATGGACCGATTTTGATAATCTTTTTTTTATTCGAAACAGAACGATGGTGATTACATCCTACACTGCACCAATATTGGCCCAATATTTTGCCAGTTCTAGTTAATAAAAAGACTTTGTCACCTAAGTATTAGTATTTTATGTACGTACGCGCAGATCTCCTCGGCATGGTGTGTCAATATATACAGAACTAAAAAGTTAAAAATAAAATAATTTAAAAAATATTAAAACCAACTTCAAGAAAATAAAAATGCACGAAAAAGTTAAAAATAATTTTTTCCCTTATTTAATCTACGACTCTCATATTTTTTAAGTCAGCACCTCACCATTTGCACTGTGTACATCTAGCGCCGACTTAAAAAAAATAAGAGATTCATAGATTAAATAAGGGAAAAAACTACTTCTTACTTTTTAGTGTACTTTTATTTTTTTTAAGTCGATTTTAATTTTTCTTTAAATTATTTTATTATTTGCAGAAGAAAGGCTTTTAAGTTTGATTTTCCTTTTTATTATTAACGTTCAAGCCAAAGGGGTGCTAGCTACAAATATATAATACAAAACTAGTATTTTAATGTTTACCCATTATTCTTTACCATCAAACACAAAGTGATCCGATTCGCCCGGGTCGAGCTTACACAAAAATGTGACGAAATATATGTAGCCCAGTAATGAGCAGCAAATAACCCCATTCAGCAGCTTGTACCTTCGCGAATATTGCTTCGCACACCACTCGACTGTGCCTTCGAGTTAGCAACTACATCCCAGCGAGGCGCGATACGAAATGCTGCTCGTTAGACCCAGCGTGTCATGCAGAATCGGTCGTTCACGACCTTTTACGATACCACATGCCGCATTGACCTCCGCGAGAGGTTACCACCAGCCAAGGTCCCGCTTAAATATCACCGGGATCAAAGTGTTAATCGCGGGACAATGTCGGCGCGATGCACCTACGCGCGCTGGCGCAGTCCAACGCCCACGCGTGCACCACGGCGCGCAGAGCGTTCCGCGAGGAATAAAAGGCCACGGGGATTCCATGGGACGGGCGAGGAACGAGAAGCGCGGAAATACGGCGGATACCCGGCGGAGGATGCGAGAAAAACGGTGGGGAAAGTTACTACCACCCCTCGAGATGATTGGTGGGTGAATCCAGAAGGGGATTTGTTCGGATGCGACGAACAATGGACGATCCTCAGGTTCGTAGAATTATTTGATGACGATAATTTCAATGGAATGAACGACTAGTAATTGGTGTGCTTGATTATGGTTATGCTGTGTGGATGACCTGGGGGGTTTTAAGGGGGGACTATACTTTTGGCAACGCTATAACACGCCGGTATTGGAGAATTTTTTCTAGAGAAATTATGAAGCAAATCATTTTGAACTTTTTATGGCTTCATATTTAACTTTTGAAGATACGAAAACAATTATTTTATATTAAAAATATGCATAGATGTCGCTATCGACGCATCTCGCTACAGCGTCGCCGCCGAAGTTGCAAAACGGTGGGTGCAATTTAGAGAAAACTATTCAACCAATCGACTTGCGCTTAGACATACAACTAGATAATTCCAAACTATTGCCGATGGACCTCTAGTATTATAAAAAAAATTAATCTGAATACTTCAATGTCGCATAAATAGATAAAAAATTTCCTGCAAAATCATACTTCTTTTTCTAAGCTCCACAATTTTGTCAATTCTCAACTTTTTTTCCGTTTTTGAGGTTCATTGGGAATAGTTTGGAATTATCTAGTTGTATGTGTAAGGGCAAGACGATTGGTTGAATAGTTTTCTCGAAATTACCCCCACCGTTTTGCAACTTCGGCGGCGACGCTGTAGCGAGATGCGTCGACAGCGACATCTACAATGCATATTTCTAACATAAACATTTTTTTTCGTATCTGTACAAGTTAAATATGAGGCCATAAAAAGTTCAAAATGATTTCATTCATAATTTCTCCAGAAAAAAAATCCCAAAATCGGCCTGTTTTAGCGTTGCCTAAAGTATAATCCCCCTTTGAGAGACGTTTTCTGTTGACCGACGAAATTTTCATTTAATAATCTTGCATGAGAGAGACAGGTTGTGTAAGATGACGTCCGGGGAATATGGGGAAAATTTGTTGTAAAATATGAAAAATAAGGCTGAGACAACTCGAAAATTAAAAAAATCTGAAACTTTATAGAAATGTAGCTCAAGTGACACTACTGACATAGGAAACTATTATTCGATTCGGCAATAAAACGATCCCAAGAGCGAAAACTACCAGAGATAGGTACCTAGCAGAGAGTTACCAGAGAAAGGTACCTGAGATTACCAATTTCGGCGCGGGAAACTTTAAAATTTACAATTAAATTTATTCTTTATATCGTATTATAATATATTAAAACACCCTTAAAGTTTTTTAAAGATCGAATTTACTGTTCTATGTTAAAAAAATTCGCGGAAACCCCTTTTCCAGCGCCCTAACCCAGGTGTCCTCCCTTATATCCTCCCAACAAACTAAACCTATTATTACTACACACTATGCAACTTCTTGCAGTAAACATTTTTACGAAACTTTAAATAGGTAAAGCAGAAATATTTCAGGTGATAAAGTTGAGTGAAATATCCTGTACGTAAACTTTGAGACCAACCCACCCAGTAGTTTATTATCCCTAAACTCCCGCAAACACCCATGTGTTTCGAGGCTTCGAAGGAGGAACCCCTAAAACAAGTACAACCACTGCCCACTGCATATCTAAACACAACGCGTGACCCACCCGACTGCCCCGTATCAATCTTCCCAAACCCAGCGCCACTGAGACCCCGCCAGAAAAAGAGCAGAGGAAGAAAGCTGTCCCCGAAATCAGGACCAGTAAAGTCAGTCGAAGTCTAGAAACGCGAAAATGTGACGACGACAGGATTCCCCCCGTTGAGGTTCGAGGGGCCGCGGAGAGGGGTGCCCGTGTCTAGCTTCGTTTTACTCTGCTTATCATGAGAAATGGCGGCCGTTTATAAAACAATGCAACCGCTAAGGGAGGAGGACCACCGGCGCGCGTAGGTGGCCTCTTCGCAACGCTGGCCGACGGTGAACACGGAACACGGTGACAGAACGAAATGTCCCTGCCTTAAATGGCCACCTGAGACTCTCTCTCCTGGCTGTTGCTGTTGCTGCTCGCCGCTGCCGTGTCGCGACCGCCCTTTTTCCGTCCTGAATGGCGGCTATCTCTTTCCGCGGCAGGATTACGCGCGTATGTACGCGCTACGAACACGCGGCCGGACGTCGACGCGACAAAGGGTGTACGCGCCGCTGCGGATCAACGATTTTTCGCCCCTCGATACCGAGGCGCGGCTCGATTAACCCTCTCGTGCCTCTCCCGCTGACGGGGCACGTTATCCAGGTCTCTGGAATCGATCTTAAGGCGGATTCACGCGTACCAGCTCCGCGACGGCTCGGTGCCAGCGGTGTCTTTCTGTCAGCGTTGGTAACTGGGACGGACAGGCGTGAACTGCTCCATCCCGAAACAGGCAGACGATAGTTTTTAACACTCACACTGATGTCAAACAGATACGCGTGGACCCGCCTTTATTCTCCTTTGGACGCGTCGCTGGACATTGGACACTTATGTGGCTCGTGTATTGGGTAGTATAGGTACAGTAGTTCGTGGGTAATCCTTGGAAGACGGACCCGGGTCATTCCTGACCCACACCGAAATCTCGTATAAACGTGTATCTGCCCTCTTTAGTTAAAATGTCCTGTCTAACATTTTGAAACAACCGAGAAAACTGAAGTTTTATCATTTACTTTGTACCGTCCTTATTTTCCTTTATTTAAATTAAAAGGTGTTGTCATTATTTCGTAACAGCCTGATATAATTTTTTGTAATAGGTAGGTGATGTATTATTACCGTAACAATTGATTAATTGTTTTAGATAGGATATTATAACCATTTGGAAATAAGTTAGGTTAAATACATTATACTGTTTATAAACTTTTACGAAGCACGTAGAGTTTTCTAACTTTACGTAAAAGGTAAAAGACGCGTGGAACTTCAAATGTTTCAACATATCTCGGAAAATGAAAAAATGCTAGATAGGACAGTTTAACTGGGGAGGGCAGTGTTTCGGAGTCACCTTTGAAGTACAATTGAGGACTTTGCAACAAGATGGGTGCAACTCCAATTTTGATAGTTTTTTTAGTTATCACGTGTAATATACGTAGAACAAATTCTACATCATTTAATGCAAATCCGATAACAAATGAGAGTTTCATTGCAAATTTTGAACCTGTTTTGTGTGATATTTTTGTTCTGAGCAGCCCCAGATTTGAAAAATTCGCCAAGAGTAGAAGTAAAAACTTATCGACTCAATAATTACTACTTATTGTGTGAAAATATATATTTTTCAATTAGTGTTCTCTTTTTAATGTTAAGTCAAAGCAATAATTTTATAAACAGCTTTTTCTAATTCACTCGAAGTTGGTAGAGATGGAGCTGCACCCCTCTTGCTGCAAGTCCTCAATTATTTTCTCGCAACTTATAATATGAAATTATTATATTTATTACTCAACGAAAAGCTTGCGTTTTAGCGTAGGTTTTCGAATTACGGAGCTGTGCACGAAAATTCTCACAGCAGGGTAGCGTTTTGATTTCAAGAATTCGGGTATTCAGATTCAGGTTCTTCCTAAAATAATCGGTAATGAAAATTTCGAAGAAATTTTAATACTTTTGCGAAGTACGTGTAGATTTGTGTACAGGTTTCAATGAGCAGAAAAATTTAAAGTGAATTTTTTCGTAAATTTTGGGGAAGTAAGCCATGAGTGCTTAGTGTCTTATTGCAACGCAATCTCTGTTATTCTAGTTTTATTAATCGAGGGCCATTTCATCCAGCAAAATATGTCTAAAATCCTATAATAGCGTCTTCTTTAAAAAAAATCCTTAAACCTTCGAATTTCATTACAAATACATTGTAAACTTTGTAAACTTCAAACAACTCAAAAATGAAGTATACTAATTTAGTAGATAACTTAGGGTAGCAGGGGGGGGGGAAGAAGAGAAAGAAAAGGTTCACAGAGCAGAACCCTTCCTCACACTTGCAAAACTAAGAAACTCATGCAGGAATTACGTTTCCATTAAACCACCCTCTACCAAACAATATCATCCTCATAATATTTACGACCCTTAACACTAATCAGTAGCTTTAATTCCAATATAATATTCTGCACAAGGAGCATACCAATCCTCATAAAGAAGATAGATAAACCGAATCGGTGCGTTTGAGTAATTCTGTATATTCCATTAACTCGTGGAAGCGAGAGTTTCACGTGCACGGAATAGGAAACACTGGGGATATCGTTCGCGCACGTCCGCCCTGTAATGTAGAGCCTAGGAAGAATAATAGGAATGCATTTTCACTGCCTCCCCCGATAAGTAATCTTTGCTCCATTAGGACCCATGCGGACGATAGTTGTAAGCGCTGTCGTGTTACAAACGACACGCTTCGCGCTGTAATTCTGCGGGTTCGCAGAGTTTATGCCGTTGAGTCACTGCATTTGCATTCGGTGCTTCTTTCCCGCGGCCCGGCCGACTATTATGGCATAGATTTCTATAATTGGATCCGTTTGCGCGCGAATGCGCCACGCGAGAACGAAGCAGGAATTAATACGCAGGGTCGTTAAATCGCGGATGCGTTCACTTTTTATCCTGAACCGTGAAAAATTTTATTGAACCTCCTGTACTTGTTTGGTGGAATAAAACGGCAGTGGTGGAGAATTAATTTATTCGTCCTGTGACTTTTGGCTATGTGTTTTTAATTGTGGGAGATTGTTTGTAATATTCCTCTCGGTATCAGTGGTTATGAAGTAGTTCAGAAATTGAGGAAGAAGATAAAATTGCAATCTTTCTTTCAAGTTTCTTGTGAAATTGAAATATGAATTTTTATCTTATTTCTTTACAAAATGCGATTATGCGCAGTCGTGATAAAAAGACAATTTAAGATTGGTGAGGATTGTGTATGGATAAATTGATAAATTTAAGGCTAGAGGCTTTAGGTACCGTGACTACGTCTCTGGTTTATTTTATAAAGTACCCGCAGATATTTAAGTGCAGAATTTAAGTTCTAAAACCGAATGTAAAGAGGTAAGGTAAAGAGAGTAAGGTAAATGTCCCCATTTCTACTCATTTCGTATTTTTCTTATTATTTTAAGCGTTTTGTACTGTAGTTCTAACAAAATAATTCTAAATTATTTGAACATTTACGTGAGTATTGCGCGAGCTTAGGGCTAAACAAAGTACAGCATGAGCAACGAAAAATGTTGAAAACAAGAGGACATTTAGAGCATTGTATTTAATTACAAATTACTAATAGTTAAACATCTTGAAATATCTTCCTTAAATAGTTTTTCAATTGGTTGATTTATTATTAACGAATTAATCAATTACTCTGCAAATTATTTATCACAAACAAACTTTTTACACCTTCTTTAGTACGAGTAACCTGTTAAATGAGTAGAAATTGGGACATTTTCCTTACTATCGTTTACAGAATTGCCCATTATACTCTTAATTTCTGTTGAACAAAGCTCTTGTAATTCTTCAATATTAAATTCTACGTGTATATGTATATGTACATCAAACATTTGTCAAACACTAGGAAATTGCTTGAAATTCGCTGAAATCGTGCGCAAAGCGATGAAGAATCAAGGCTACCCACATCCACCTGATGTGTTTTCCCCACTCGCTACAAAGCGCCGCAGATCGAAAACACCCAACCACTTTGGTGCACCCAAGGCCTCAAAATACTGATGTCCAAGAGCGACGCTGCAAGTGCGTCAGGTTTACTAGATCTGCTCCACCAGCTCGATGCACTCAATACACTCGAGCGTGGCCCATCGATTCCCTCCTCGAGCACAGGCACTCGAGGCTATGACATAAAGTCCGCGACGCTATCGGCGAAGCATCTCGGTTACGTCAGTGCATCGTACGAGAGAATGCAGACTCCGTGTGCAGCGCGCCGACTGCTACCAGAGTGGCGCCAGTCCTCGTGTGCACTTTGGAGGGCCGCTTTTATTTATCGTCCCGCGAAAATGTTATTATTTGTGGGGCCGGCGATTCGCACGGTGCACGAACAATGGATCCTCCACGTCCGCCGACGATGTCAAACGCGCGACCGAGTCACATGCACGCCCGATGCCCGCACCCCTCCCCTCTGTGTGCACGAGTTGGGGCTGCGACTATTCACCGGACTTTTTCTGTATGAATATTTGCCGAATATAACTTCGGTATTCGAATATTTGGCGAATATAACTTCGGTATTCGAATATTTGGCGAATATAACTTCGGTATTCGAATATTCGATGAACTAATTCGATTACTTGGGTATTCGAATATTCGGAGAATGCAATTATTGAAATACTTGAGTATCCGAATATGTGACGAATAAATTTGGAGTACTTGAGTATTCGGATATTCGGGGAATGTAATTTGAATAGTTCAGCATTCGGGTATTCGGAGAATTTAAATTGAATATTTCAGCATTCGGATATTCGGGGAATATAATTTGAATACTTGAGTATTCGAATATTCGGGGAATATAATTTGAAAACTTCAGACTTCGAATATGGGGGGAATATAATTTGAATACTTTAGTATTCGAATATTCGGAGAATATAATTTGAATACTTCAGCATTCGGATATTCGGGGAATATAATTTGAACACTTCGGACTTCGAATATAGGGGGAATATAATTTGAATACTTCAGTAATCGAATATTGGGGGAATATAATTTGAATACTTTAGTATTCGGATATTCGGGGAATATAATTTGAATACTTGAGTATTCGAATATTCAGGGAATATAATTTGAACACTTCAGATTTCGAATATGGGGGGAATATAATTTGAATACTTCAGTAATCGAATATTGGGGGAATATAATTTGAATACTTTAGTATTCGAATATTCGGGGAATACAATTTGAATACTTCAGGATTCAGATATTCGGGGAATATAATTTGAATACTTGAGTATTCGGATATGTGGAGAATACAACTGGAATACTTCAGTATTCGAATATTTCGTGAATGTAATTCGATTACTTGGGTATTTGAATATTCGTCGAATATAATTCGAATACTTGAACATTTAAGTATTCCGCGCACTGATCGAGTATCTGGATATTGCTAGCATTCCAATAGTACCTATAATGGAAATTATAAATTACCTAATCCTCTTCCAACGTCCACCGATCATACTCATCACAATGCACCCCACAAGATACTGATGCACCCCCAGAAAACATACTGAAATACATCACCAGTATCATCATCACTGTTCAATGTATGCAAACATATAAGTAGCTTCCAATTTGAATAATACTATTCAAACATTAAAATAATTTTCATAGATCCTAGTAAAATAGCAACAACCATAACCACTATAAGTACCTATATTCCCACAACACCATGTACTGGGCCCACCAGAACCCCCCTTTACAAATCACAAGAAAACCTATTTCCCACACCTACTATATCACTACTCTAAACCATAAACTTCCCCCTTCAGCCCCCTTTATGTCATTACTTCTCCAGCACACGCACACAGGGGTGCAGGATCCGTGCCCTCTTGGCTTTACCTCGCGCAGCAGCAACTCCCTGGCCCTAATTCCAGCCGGTTCTACACCAGGGGCATTAGCGAACCGGTAGCCAAGCAAATACGTGCATTTGTCCAGGGAGCTCGTACGACACGGCCCGGGACACAGGAGCGGTCCGCAGCGTGCGCACAAGAGGAGAAACCGACACGATGTACCCCCTACGGAGCAGCGCTGCCCCCGATGCTTCTACACGCGAAAAATTTGCAACCGAGACAATGGCGGCCGTACTGTGGCCCGTCTACACGGGACAACACGACCGGCACGAGTTGTATTCCGGCGCCGATCGCGAGGGGGAGGAAACGGCCATACGAGATTGAAATATAACCGGTTGCTCAAATATGGATGGGGCCACACTGAAATTTATGCCACAGCGCGTATAAGCGCCCGCGTATTGGGCTGGCCCAATAAGTTTCTCCGCAGACTTTTCAGCGACTCCTAAAGAAGTCCAGCGACGTTCGTGACGTTCATCTCGGCATAATGGAGCTGAAATAGAGGGAAATGGGCTTGGCTGGGTTTTTTTTCGGATGGTTGACTTTTAAATTGTCCCTGTATTGCCTAAACGTGGCGTCGCTGTGTGGTGGATAATGCTTGTGTGTGCAGGGTGAGTTATGATGAATGGGATAATGATATAGGTGCCTTGGATTTGGGAGTACGAGGGTGTATACTGCCTTTCTTAGTTAGAATGTCCTAGCTGATTTCGAGATAACCGAGAAAACTGAAGTTTTATTATTTTCTTCGTGTCGCCCTTGTTTTTCTTGATTCAATTTAAAAAATGGTGCCTTTATTTCGTAACAGCCTAGTATAATTTTTTGTTAATAGGTGTACAGGTAGATAATTAATTATTAACGTAGCAATTAATTAAATGTTTCAGACAGGATATTTTAACCATCTGAAAAGCAGTTGGGTTAAATACATTAGACTGATTCTAGATCTTTACGAACCACGTAGGCTCTTTTTTATCTTTACTTAAAAGTAAAAGACGTGGGGGAATTCAAATATTTCAACGAACCTATCTTGAAAAATGACAAAATACTAGGTAGATTTTAAGGAGGGATTTAAGGGACAGAGATAGGATACAAGGTTTATATGAAATAGAGTGAAACGAGATCAGTTTGCTTTGATTTTATATAGGTTTCCCTTTGTTCGAAAGATTTACTTAATATTGGTTGGTATTAGAATAATTAATAAATTCGATATTTATAATCTTTGCGACAGACTTTAGTCTGGTTGGAAATTAATTATGTGTTTCTATCTTTGACCTATTTTCACTGATTATTCTTAATCTACCCATTTTTTCACTTAAAAATATACTTTGACTAGTAAACCGCCATTTTCGCAAATTTCTCACTAGCATATTCAAACCCAGTGGCAGACTGTATCTAAACATATTGGTTGCTAGGAGATAAAGGGGGCCACCCACAACTATAAGGGTATCATTTAATGCTTATAAAAAATAAATAAAATTTCCAAAAAATTCATAAGTGGCAAAAAAGTACAGTTAAAATATTTGTGAATTAATTGTATTTTTTAGTAATTACAGTGCACATATATTGTACATATTACTCGCAGTATACAGTAGATAGTAAATGTACATACAGATTGTTATAAGTGAATTTTTAAACTGTTTTTTTTTTAATTTTAAATAAATGGTGGATATTTTTAAATAGTACTAATAGTACGTAAATTTTAGTTGCATACAATAATAATATTGGAACTTCTAGTATATTTTCAAGCTACTAAAATGTCATTAACATTTTTAACATATTGTCTGATGCTTAAGTGGGCCCACTTCATCAAGGGCCCACAGTAGGGACTGCAATATCGGTAAATCGCGAGAAATACCCTCAAATTTTGACCGGCAATTCGCAAAATTTTTACCGGTAATTCGATAAATTATGTATAGCAACGTAGCGCATATATATGCGTTCATTAATTCCGTCGATATCAGTGAAAACAACTACAATTATTAATACAGACGAAAACCCAAGAATCTCATGAAGAACCAACTCTGATCCAAAAAAAAAACTAAAAATCTGAATCAAGCCATAAAAAAATAGACGTACCTATTTTCAAGTAGAAAAAGTAAAATTTTAAGAGAAAATATCTACAAATGGCATATGATTTCTTGACTACTCGACCCACAAGTTTAGTGTAGAATCTGAGAGCGCTTTATCAGGAGACCAAAGTTTGGACAAATTATGTTTTTTGCGTGCTTATTTGTTAAAAAAAAATGTTAAATAAAAACTACTTATTTATGTCTGTAAGTTAAGATCCTCTTCATTGTTTTCGTGGTGAAGATCCATATGAATAAGTATTGTCAATAGTTATACAAATACATCTATTTTGTGTTATATCATTATTTTATGTTCAGAACAGTTTTATTTGCATATATTTTTTATAATGCTCGATTAGAGAATTTTTTTAATGTTTACTCTTATATTTTCAAAACCTTAAAAAAGTACCTGTCAATTACCGGTAAACCGGTTTTGATTGAAAATTTTACCGAACTACCAGTAATTGAAAAATTTCGTAAAATTGCAGTCCGTAGCCCACAGGGCCCACTTGCCATCGGGCAAGCTGAAACCCCAGCCAGTCTGCCACTGTTCAAACGTTATTTCAAATTATTTAAATCACACTTCACATACACTTCTAACTATTACAAAATCTCGTTCGAGGTTCCTCCAACTACTCGAAACAGAATTCCCTGAAGAATTTTTCCATCGTTGAATCTCAACCTCGTCCAGGAGCTTCACGACCACCTTACGCACGCGAATGCGTGCATATCGTGCAACTAGAGAGCTCTCGTCGATCAAGTGCATACAGAATGCAGTCCAGAGAGGGACTGCACCAACGCCCGACAAGAAACGGGCCCAGATTACAGACAAAGCAGCCGGCTGTTGCACTCGTAAGAGGAAAACGAAAGCGCCGTTCGGGCGGAAGTAGTTTTTCTGAGTCGCGAAAGCGAGAGTCCCTTTCCAGCACGATATCGTAAAAGTTCTGAGGGTGGTTCGAGATATTCGAAAGGTGGAATGTGGTTATGCTTTAGAAGTTCAGATAATATGCACTGCGATTGTTGAACTCAACAATTTAAGAGGTAATTATGCTTGTATTAATGTTCCACTTACTCGAGATTATTTTCTCGTTCAGTGAAACAATAATTCTGTAGATAATTTCAATTTTCTGCCCCCCAGCAGTAGCGATTGCTCGAAAGAAATTTTTAAAACTCTTAATTTGATGTTTGCTCTAATTCAGGCAGAAAGATGGTTTAGATACAGAAGAGTAGAGTTTCGCAGGGAAACATCAGCTACCTGTAGAATAATCTTGTAATAATTATTTTGTCACACAGGATTATCGAGTTCCTGACCTCCGCTTTTCGTCGAGAATTGAGGAGATTGTCAGCAGACTTTTCTATATTCTAATATTCAAAAACGATAAAATAACGACCTCAAAAAAAAAAATTGAGAACAGAATTAACGACGAGGAAAAGAAGACCTTCAATTGGGCCTATTTATGGAGAAACCTACCAACCCTCAAAATAACAAAAAATTAGTTAAACAAAGTACGGATTCCATAGTTTCGTGATCTTTATTTTACAAAAATTACCAACACAGAGCAACTCTGACATTATACAATTATTAAATCTACCAAGCCATAGTTCCATTTTCGGCTTAAAAAACAAAAGCTACAGAAAATTAAAATAATTATGCCACTCACTATTAAATAACCCATTAAAAACTGTGAAACAATAACAAGAAATAAAACATACCCAACAGAAATAAAGCTACTTTTCTTCAGCAATTAAAATCTTCAAACTAAAACTCAATTTCAGATCACTGAGGGTTGTTATCTTTCTGCATAACTACGCCCAAATTAACTATCTATCATTTATAATAAGTGGAACACAAGCACTACACATTAACCTGCAAAGTTCCCGTCCCCTTCAAACAAGCAACACAGACCTCCAGATACCTCTAATTCTAAATTCAAAAATCATTATCAAAACAGAATATTTTACCATTCAAACAAAAATAGCACAACTTTTTAATCAGCGTCATACACAGTTTGCCTATACATTGACCCGATATCCAGCAGGATATCGGACGTGGAACGATGAATCTTTATCGGACTGGATCTGAAAGGATTCCTCAAAGCCGGAGTTCCGTTGCGACATTAAGATTTCAGGAGAGGACCTCCCAGAGTTATTTTCGGCCCGATAAACAGAGGATACGCGCTCGGTTGAACGAGGATCGATGCGAGCAGCCGAGTCGTATAGATCGGTATCGGTCGGATATCAATCGATCTTGACTAGATCCTCTGTAGATCGAAGGATAACGCGGGGTGTACCAGGAACAACAGAGGTAGATACCAGGAGCGGAGGTTTAACGCGAAGATCGATGGTCGATTGCATTCCCAGTGGCGTCGGGGATGCTTCTAAATCACCGTCCTCGAGATTTAGTGCACGCGAGGGCTCCTCTAGTAATTCAATCGGCGAACAGACAGCAGGTCGGGTTGAATGAAAAAAAAACACTGAAAATTCACGATATTTTGCACATAAAAGCGAATTTTCCCTAACATCACTAAGACATCCTAATGTTACATAGAGTTCTGAACGAGTTTTGTGTACGCAGAGATTGAGAAAGGAGAGATATTTTCAGTTTGATAAGGCGAATGTTGCAATTTCTGCTCATTTAAGAGGTTACTCGTCATAAAGAAGGTGTAAAAAATTTGTTTGTGATGAAAATTTGCAGAGTAATTGATTAATTCTTTAATAATAAATCAACCAATTCAAAAACTATTTAAGAAAGATATTTCAAGATGTTTAACTATTAGTAATTTGTAATTAAATATATAATGCTCTAAATGTCCGTATTTCTGCTCATGAAAAATAGCGATTAAGTAATTTAGTATTATTTTGTTGCAACTATAGTACAAACATAACGCATATAATAATAAAAAAAAAGATCAGAAATGGGGACATGAACAGAAATTGGGACATCCACCTTAGCTGGTTTTGTAGGAAGACTGTGAATATTATAATTTAAATATTAATTTGTTAATTTGACTGGATGAGAAGTGGCGTGTGAATGAATTGTTTAATTATGAAATATAAGTTTCTGTAAAAACCACTGCTGCTGTTAGCTTTCTAGCAAGGCCAACTGTTCCTTACATATTTTGCTATAATACAGTGTTACTGACCTTTTCAACTTAACATTATCAGGGAAATACAAATTTTAAAAGTGGTCATTCTTCCCCCATTTTATTTCACATAAACAGAAATCAAATTCAGAGAAAAATCTCATGAAAAGACACACACTAATAACCCAACTTCCAACCACAGTTGGGCAAAATTATTATTGAAAAAAATTGCCACGAATAAATTATCGTCGAATAAAAAAACTAACTTTATCCGTCGAATAATCTAAAGTAAAAGTAACTTTCATTCGATCTGTTATTTAAATATTTTTTTATCTAAAATATTAACCCTGCTTTTAACCAAAGAGAATCCAGACCAGAATGCCCTATCTCCTTCAACTAAAGTGCCACTCTGCTGTCCCCTGGTGCATCCCACGGCTTTCGCGAATTCCGCCGAAAAGGACGCACGTCTTCATCCAGAGTTAAACACCCGATTAAAATTCGCCAGCGTTCCCCAGCTGTTGGAGCCGCGACTCCCAAAAGGCTGAAGGACAAAAGACACCAGGAGTCCTCTGGAGGTATCGAAGAGTCCAGGAGGGGCGGCGGGGGAGGGAAGGGTGGAAGAAGCGCGAGTAAGAATCGAATTTGCCTAAAACCATTGCTGCAGCGTCGTTGCACGGACTACAGTGGACCGTGGGTAAAGCCGCGATTGAGCGTTTTCGAGCGCGGGGGTGGGGTATTAACATTGAATGCTGAGGCGAGGTTAGAACCGGCCACGGACCGCAGCATGCATTAAACATATGCCATATAGCCGGACAATTCTGAATTATACATCCAGCGGAGAGATAGCCGGCTGAGTGGCCGCGGAATTGTCCCACTATTTCTTTGCTGGCAATCGAAGCTGTCCCGCTAAGCGATAACGCGACCCCCTCGCGCGGATTGAGCATCGTGCCAGACCGTTTTGCGTTTTCTTGCCCGCGCGGAGATTCGATCGAGGCCCGAGTCGTGGGGTTCAAGGGAAAAGGACACCGACGAGGGGAATGACGTTTCCGATGCGACGAGGGAAATTATGGGTGCTAGGGGATTGACTCTGGTACGACACTGTGACAGTTTTAGAGCGTATCTGACACTCCGAGGTCGCGGGTGACACTAAATAGAAATTTGAGTACAGTAGAGCGTGGATTATCCAAACTGTTTGGGACCCAGGTGGTTCGGGAATTCGAATTGTTCGGATAATCGAACAGTTCGGAGAATGAAGCACTCATGTAATTTACACAGTTTATAACTATAGGAATTAATTATACCTGAAATTACTTTTTAAATAGAAGAGTATTACTGCGCTAATTTGTATTACGCAAAATTAATCGGTACTGCTTAGGGATTGCAAACCGGCAAATCGGTAAATCGGTTTGAAGCTTTTTTCACTGATAACGTAGTAGATATCGACGGAATTATGCGCTACATATATGCGCTACATTGCTATACGTAAAATTTTTACTGGTAATTCGCCAAATTTCTCGCGATCTACTGGTAAATATTGAGAAATACATAATTTACCGGTAAATCGATTTACCGGTAAATATCGAGAAATACGTAATTTATTGAATTCTCGGTAAAAATTTGGCGAATTACCGGTAAAAATTGTATGTATAGCAATGTAGCGCATATATATAGCGCATAATTCCGTCGACTTCTACTACGTTATCAGTGAAAAAAAATTTCAAACCGATTTACCGATTTACCGGTTTGCAATCCCTAGTACTACTACAAATTCACTGCTACAAATCCGTACCTCTCAAAGATCTTCCTGGTTACATTTGCTTCCCAAGTCCCCAGCCCCAAAATCCCTATCAACAGGTAACTCACCGTAACATCTCCAAAATGCATGATATAAATTCCTTCCCAGCCACATTTGCATTATTAACGTTCATTAGAATTTTTAATGTTCTCTACAAATGTATCAGTAGACTCTAGAATATCAAACTTTCACTACCAAATTTCGATTTTCCTACTGCGAACAAAAATCAAACGCTGTGATTATCTTCTCTAAAGATACCTACTTGGTTTCTCTTCAAACTGCAAACAAAAATCACAGCACAGTGGCGGATTCAGAGGGGTGCATGCAACGAGGGCTTCTTTTATTCCGACTCCCCGTTTATTACTTATAAAGAAAAAAGGTGGCGTTTTCTCTTAGAAAAATGTAACTTTACCTTTGAACCCTCACCATTTCTTTATTTTTAAAAATTTTCAAAATCGGCCCCGTTGGACGATACCTATTGACATACTTTAGAAGAAGATTTTATTGTCTTTGATTTCAGACACGACATACAGTTGTTTTCAGGCCCACCGTTTAGCTGTCTAAAATCGAGAGACTTTCGGATATGTATGCATACCTTCCGAAAAACAATAGCTTTCTAACTGAAACTTTTTTTTTAAGTAGTTCATAATACTATGTAAAGATATTTAAAAAACGGGAAATCTTCATCGAGCCGTTGACTTGTAAAAAAATCCACAAAATGTACACATTTCCCGAGGGTTCAAAGGGGTATACCCCCTTAACAGACCCCAACAAACAGAAAGCAAACACCACTCGATCAATACTAACCCCTAATAGGTATTATTATTACAAGTCAAATACTAACCCAGCCCCTAACAAATTACCTACACTCTGTACCCACCTCATTTCCCCCACAAAGCAAGAAACCTTCCCAAAAGCCATAAAGGGAAGGGAGCCCAGAATCCGCATACCCATCGTGCACCTCCCGCCAGCGCATTCTTAATACGTTCCACGTACGCGGTGCTCCCCGCCCGCCGCCGGTTCACCAGTGGGGAAATAAACCACTGACATACCAATTTCGAATTCGTACCTATTGCTCCTGATCCTTATCGCGACGCCGTGGGTACCCAGCGAAGAAGGTATCAACGGCGGATCGTGCAGGTGCAGCGAACAAGTCGTACGGCCCTTTAGGTCCGCGCAGGGTCGAGAGATGCATCTCGCAGGGGATTGAGTAAAAAGGGTGGCCGACGCCTACAGGGTCCTGGCCCATCGGCCCCCGGGATCTGCCGACGGGCCAGAAAATCGAGCTTTCGACAAGACAATCCCATACGAGCGGCCAGCCGATTGCCTCTATACCTCGCGTGCACCACGAATACGAATGTCCCCCGGTCGGAGGTGCGTAAGGCAGGAATTCACATTCCTGGCCATATTCGGCCTCCCGAGGCCCGACCCCTCGTGTGTCGCCTCTTAACTCTTTCAGAACGCGGCAACCGCCGGGACACGTGGGGTTACCGTATTTATATCCCCCGTAGTCCCCTGTTTACCCGTCGACTTAAACAGTTAGGCCGTGCCCACGGAAACCTCGTATTTGGCTTCTCTCGTTGACTTCAATAGTTCCCGAGTCTGAATTTTAATCCTGCCGCCCTACCACCACCAGGCCCCCGGGAGCCTCTTTGTCGCGCGGCGGGCATGCGCAGTCGGGGTGTCGCTTTTCAACTGCTTCGTGATTCTGGCAGGGAGTGGGTGGTTTTCTTGCACCGTTTCAATGGGCCCAGATTGGGCATTGCTGGGCGTAGTGGGGTGGAATGATTGGATGATTGCGTTCGAGTGCCGTGGGAATGGGGTGTAACGTTTTAAGAGCTGTGCGCAAATATTGTTAATGATTTTGTAGGAACAGAGGCTTAAGAGGTGTTTTCTAGTCTTCTGGGGCAAGTCGAGAATAATTATTGGAATATAGGCTATATTCGGGTTTAGACGAAACTGTAGAAGATAGGAAACTATAGTTTAAATATATTAAGGAAACTATATTCAAACTTCGGCTTTAGTTTTAGGTGCCCAGAAGTCTCAAAAATTATATTTCAAACACAGGAACAATTTTCCGGTAAAGTAGCAAGTATGGGCGCAAAGTGAAACTTTTTTTAGGTTAGTTTTATCTACTACCTCGAAGGTAAGAGATTAATTTCCAACATAAGTATTTAAACTTTGAACTGATACAAAATAAGTATAGATTTCAAAAACGCTTTGGAATGAAAGATTGCCCGTGTTGGTTAGGTTTCTGTATTTGGTGTGTATTGCAAGTCGACTGTTTGGGTCTCCGGTAGCATAGGATTTTTTCTGCGGACTCACCTTGGACATGGCAGCGCCCAATCCAGCCTGACACCAACCCTGCCTGTGGTATCCCCCGTACCCTGAAACGGAAACACGCAATTATACCGTGTCGTCCTTCAGTATTCCAAACAGAGACGTCATATCTCGGCCGTTTCGTTTCAACGGACCCTTGCCCACGTAACGGGTGCACCCGATAATTGAGGCCGCCCCCCTGAGTGACCCCTCGCCTTAGTAAGATTTGATCAAATGAGAGCTAACTCGCACAGCAGTAGAGCTGCACCAATACACCAAAAAGGAAGGGTCAATCGGAAGCTCGGCAATGTTGCAATAAAATTCGAGTAACGTGAATAAACTCAATTGAAAATGAACAACGTTTCTTCTGGGTGGATAATTTTTATTCTGAGAGATAGGTCTCTCAGAATAGAAATAAAATAAAAACTGGTGTTCTATTATTTCCAGTGACTTACAGTTTACGAATTTTAATTTTCTCAAAAACGACCTTCCACTTTGATACAAGATATTAACTTGTTAACCAGCGAAGACGAATTAACTCGTCGCTAGAAAATTCCTCCACGTTGAGTAGAATAAGTGGACTCGTGGCGAAGATAAAAAACTTCGTAAAAAATTTTACACAGGTAGCGAATTATTGTCATTTATAAATAAAACGATTCTTGACGAGAACTGATCCAGTTATCAGGCTAATAGGGGAAGATTTCCTACTCGGAAATTAAACAAATTATGAATCTGGGGATATGTGGAGGATATATAGGTATGTATTACGCAATTTTTTTTTGCTACTTAAATCCACTCTAAGGGGGTGAAATTGATCCCCGAAAATTTGACTATATTCCGAAATTGCGTTATAACTCATGAACTGTAATAAATGGAAAAAAGTTTTCAGACAAAAGTTATTTCTTTTACTCAGAACTATCATTTGATAACTTATAGTTCTTATCTATATGTAGTTAACAAGTTACAACACAAAATCCGAAAATAGCCGGATTTTCAGTGGTCAATTTCACCCCCTTACCTATAGTGAATTTGGGCAGCAAAAGAAATTGCGTAATACATACACTAGGCGTCAAAACGGCTTCCCTTCGGAAATTTGGCAACGTTGCATGTCACTAAAACCGCTGAGTTATACCTAGTGACATGCAACGTTGCCAAATTTCCGAAGGGAAGCCGTTTTGACGCCTAGTGTATGTATTACGCAATTTCTTTTGCTGCCCAAATTCACTATAGGTAAGGGGGTGAAATTGTCCACTGAAAATCCGGCTATTTTCGGATTTTGTGTTGTAACTCGGGAACTACATATAGTACCTATGTTTCCTCTACATATTCCCAAAGTTTCATAATATTTTTAATTTCCGGTTTGGGGATCTTTCCCTATGAGTCACGAATGGAGAGAAAAACGTTCAGTTTCGTGATGAGTATGTACGACTTTACCATCTGGAAGGAGGGAAATTGTAATTCCGTTAGGGAACGAGGATTCTCCTCGATAAGAGCGAAAGATTTCGCGCGTACGCTCGAGGAACGTCTTGTGCCGTGGCACCAGGGGTCGTGTGTCGAGTTATCGACTAGGAAGTCGAGTGGGCATCGCTTTTAAGCCCTATTGCTACGCACTCTCGCGCAACTCCGAGGAATACGTGCATGCATCATTAATCCCGGATCGATCTTCTGGCCGTGACGCCTTCGCGATTCGTTTCCCTCGCTCAGCTCGCGGGATCGAGGGATCGATCCATCAGTTTCTCTCGGACGAGCCCCCCTTTCGGTGTCGCTTCTAGGAAATCATCTTGGCGCTCGTCACTCGAACGATATTCAATTTAATTGTAATTCAACTGTGATTTGAAGACGGCCGATTTATGGCGGAGTTAATTTAGAATTTAGAGTAACGAAGTATTTGTTGGGTGTCAATGTATCTTTAATTATCTTTTGCTGCGGATTCTGGGAAGGCAAAGGAGGGAGTAAGACGTACGGTATGTGCGCTTATTCTCAACTTCGTTTCCCACGTTTCATCTTGACGAAACTGTATCATAATGAATGAAAATAAATTTGAGTCCTCGATTCAAAAACTAGAATCTCCAAGCGCTAAAATGCGTTTTTTAAATATTTTTTGCGACCATTTTTCGCAAAGATACAGCCATTCCATCGCTTAAACTTACAAAATCTAAAACCTTTTTGTTTGAGTATAATAAATTGGACATCCACTGTACCTTTTCTCACTTACAATTAGAATCTGATAAGAACTATACCAAAGAATAAACCTTACCCTTCAACGATAATTAAAAAATTATCTTGCAACCCTTAGAGGAGACCGGGGCTAGTTGATACAGGGGGCAAGTTGATACAGACGAATTATCTCGACACCGTGTATGCGTAGCTCCATTTGAGCGAGATATATGAAGATTGTTGTTCAATTCTTTCCTACGATCCATTGTACGTGTGTGTACATTGACGTTAACAATCGTTTTTTAACTGTTTTCGTTTATATAGAGAAAAAGTAAATAGTTTTGGTACATCCAAATTGATCGTCAAAATAACATTTTTTCATTCATTTTGTACGTATTTTATCAAGTTTCCGCTTAGTACATATTAAAGAGGAAGGACCAAAGTATATTTTGGCATATTTGTTATTAAGTAATTAGTTCAAACAAAAATGAAAAAAATTGAAAACAGAATAACGTATCAACTAGCCCCGCAGTGGGGTAAATTAATACATTTTATCTTCGTCCAAATAACATTTTTTCATTCATTTCGTATGTATTTTCTCAACTTTTCATTCGCAACATATTAAAGAGGAAGGGCCGAAGTATATATTAGCATATTTGTTACGAAGTAATTAATTCAAACAAAAATGAAAAGCATTGAAAACTGAAAAGCTGAAAAACGTGTCAACTAGCTTTCTCCCCTACTTTCAATACCAAATTAAAAAGCACAAATAACAATATCAAACCTTAAACAGTCACAAAAGAAGCTCACGACACGCCTTGTCCCTTCATCCTCAACAAATTAATCCACGCGACACCTGTTTCAGTACAACCCCTGCGTACACTGCCACTTTGCAAGAAACACTCGCTCGCAAAGGGGATGCAAAGCTAAAACAATTCACTTCTTGCAGAAGCAACGCACAAAGCCGTCACAGTGATCGAATTACATCGGCGGGCTTTTCGATAAATAATTCATCCACATCGATCAACGATCAACTTTTTCACAGTTATCATCTCCACTTCTCGCAATCGCATCCGCGCTTCGTTCCACGATTATCATTTTTATCGCTGCCGCCGCTATCTCGCGATTTCCTATGATTTTCAGTTTTTCCGCCCCGCGTAAACCAGTTCAAGCGACGCGTCTACGCGTGCACACGAGCTTAACAGAGCGTTTTATTCGCGCTCGATATCATTTCACGTGCTGAAGCGGCAATTACGTATCGCCGGGGAAAAAAGCAACGGTTATTACGGCCGTTCTTCAGGTAATCCGCCGTTTCCGCCTCGCGACTCCCGCCTTGCAGGAATGCCCTTTTGCAATCGCAGAAATATCCCGCGCCTCTTCGATTATCCCCGAGCTCGCAGCGATATTTTCAGCGGAAGGCGGCTGCGCCTGGCACGCAAGGAGATGACAGAAGAAACGGGAGGTGCAGCTGACGCGTACGTGAAATTCATTTTTCTGCTACGTTGATCGAGTTTGCACCTATAGTAACCTTTCCTCGGGAACTCTTCAGTTCCTGGACTTTCAGTCCGAAGAAAATTGTTTTTCTCTGCTTGCAATTTAATTTGTTGTCCATGGGCCGAAAGGAACATTTGAGGCTTTGAGGTTTTTGCGAAATTGAGTCAGTAGCAATATAGTATTCCAATAGGCTGTAGTAATCTTATAAAATAGGAGAAATGATTTTTTTTTCAATGTGGGTTAGTGCGTTTTTGCTCCCAGTGCCTCATTTGTAAAAAAGTTACCACCTTTTCTAGTTGCTTTATTTATTTTTTAACACCCACTTGGAACTGTGGTAATTGTTTAATATACAATTTCTGATGGATAATTGGAAGCTGTTTAAAACCCAGTTAAAGTTGAATTTATTTAGCTAACAAAAAGAATTTTTTATGGCATTGAACGGGACAACACATTTTTGGAGCCGACAAAGAAGCTGCCAGTTTTGGTCAATTTTAAGGTCGTCTTAAAAGCAGAAGGTACCCCTACGAAATATTAGATTTTTTTATTACTTTTCAAAAGTGGTAACTTTTTAACAGCTTTAAAAGGGTGTTTTTATCGTGTTTAATGTTATGTAGGGATTTTGTTTATTAGTTAAATAAATTCAACTTTAACTGGGTTTTATACAGTTCTTAATTCTCTACCAGAATATGTATATTGGGCAGATGCTACAGTTTTGAGTGGATGTTAAAAAATAATAGAGGTAGAGTGGTTCGAAAATGTGGTAACTTTTTTGTCCGCTACTGTACCTTTGGTTCTAGTGGTTACTTTCGAGGCAGGCAAAGGCCTTCAGTGTTGCTTTCCGTGGGCCATTTTTGAGAAGATAATCAAGATTATTTTTCTGATCTATTATCGTTGTTTCGACCAAATTTTCACATCATCATTATTCACTGTTGCTCTTCACTTCGAATTAGGGAACAGTGACGACTTAAATTAAATCATCTACTTTTTCCTGACACTTCTTACTTCCTTAGAATAGCATTTCCCAATTGATGTTCCACGGAACCCCCGGGTTTCGGAGTTTAGGGTGCCGCGAAAAGGTATCTTATAATAAAATTTGAATACCAAAAAACTGTGTAAATTATTCAACGAGGAAGCAACGATGACGTCATCAGCAGACTGTATTAAAAAAAAAACTGTCGAGGATGGGGGTGTCACCAAATTTTAATGAGTTTCGAAGGGTTCCGCGGCCAAGTTTAACTGGGAAACGCTGCGCTAGATGTATAATTAATTCATAAATGAGATGGAGAATGAAATGTTACGCCACGTGAAATCATAACTCAAGGCCTGCAAAATTCGTCCGCGGATAAGAACAGTAGGCTGTAGGTAAGAATCGGTCAATGACTTCGAGTGGTCTATTTCTAGAAATGTCAAATGCAATATATCACGGGAAACGTCTAAAAGGGTGTTCGGTAGCCGAGTAACGCGCGGAGGCGCAGGAAGTAAAAGACCCCGTCGGGAGAAAGAAGTTTTAGTTTCGTTTCACGTGCCAGCCACTTTATCGCGTAGTCTGGAGCCGTACGGAAGTTCTTTTATATACGTCCATCGCTGTACATCAATGTGCACGATGAGAATGCAGAAATGTAGTCACTAGGGTGGCTCTTATTTGCGACTTTTGAATTTTCTTCGAGGCACCCTCCAGAATAGTTCCAAATAATTAAAAAAAAAAGTCCGTGTAAAGTTTGAGCTCGATCGGATAACGGGAAAGGATGCCCCTGGGCCCTTAAACATTTAAATCATTATTTAACAGCTCGCGAAGTCGATTTTATATAATATCCTCCGAGTTATTGATTAAATAAGAAAATATGTCAAACAAAAGTTGTAGATCCGGACAAGGAGCATCTTTTATGTTCTATTACTTTTTCTCGTGCGACAAACGGTTTTCGAAAAAAGTCCGAAAAACTAAAAAAGTAATAACTTTTTTCCCTCAAATTTTGTAAGTTTAAATGCTTCTAGAACACTTTTTATTTAGGAAGGCGAACAAAAAATGGAATTTTTATTTTCGAGGACTATTTTTTAAACATTTAAGGGGGGCATATACCGAAATATGTGAAAAAGATAAATAATTATTTTTTCTTATTTTCAGTGCTTGATATGTCATGAATGTTTCCTAAAAATTTGGGACCGAAATTCGCAATAATAAATTGGTCGTCACTCCTCAACCACAAAATGCACTCTATATTTACAAATTCCTACTAACTGCTACTTCAATTATTATCAGTATCAACTGAAAAAAAATTTGCAGTACTGATAGGATTAAGAAGTAGGGCTCTTGATACCCGGTGACCCGGGTACTCGGTTAACCGGGTTAAACCTGGTCTGCCCGGGTCTGCGGGTACTACGGTTTCGGGTACTCGATACTCGTATGATACGGGTAACACAGTTCGACAGCCATCTCGGGCAGCAAACTTAACGCTCGTCGAAATCGCTTTCTTCTCTCCCTTGTCACGCAAAGTACTATTACTGGGTTATGGCCATATGATTTAAAAGGAAATTTACGAGAAAAAAGACAACGAAACGCGTGTACAATTGTATGTAAAAAACGAATTTTTTGATACACGAATAAAGATCCAGAATGAAGCGACTGAACTTACTATTAAAACATTACATGTGCATTGTACACAAACGTTACGAAACACAATATTTTCAATTTCTATTTTTTCTTTCATGTTGAAATATTTTACAGATTACAGATAAATATAAGACAGGTGTAATGTTTATTACGATCCACTGCAATAATCGGTATTTCGTCGATTAACCGTATAACATGCGTATCGGGTAATCGTAACCGTATTACCCGCAAACCCGGGTAGCACCCGGGTAACCGGGTAGGAACCGGTTAACCGGTTACCCAGGTAACCGGGTAGAAACCGGTTAACCGGGTACCCAGGTAACCGGGTAGAAACCGGTTAACCGGTTACCTGGGTAACCGGGTAGAAACCGGTTAACCGGGTACCTGGGTAACCGGGTAGGAACCGGTTAACCGGTTACCCAGGTAACCGGGTAGAAACCGGTTAACCGGGTACCTGGGTAACCGCAAACCCGCGAAAAGTAAGAGCCCTATTAAGAAGACTAATCACTCGAAAAGAGCCTAATTCGAGAAGGAATAACACCACGAATTAGATCGACTAGAGGAATGATAAGAAGTACCTACATTGTCCTGTTTATTAAAAAAACTGTAATCGAGCCATGGCTTTTGTTACCACCACCTTTCTCCCATATTTAAACAACTGTGGAACTCAGATTTGAAACGTGCCAATTGAACTCCCTGGCACTCTACCCATGCCTCCGATTCAAGCCACGGAGGAGGAACAGCTCCAGCAGGAGACGAATCGCGCTTTCACATTCCCTGGAACTCGCGCGTAAGATTGATCGCGCGAATGTGACCGCCGCGGGAAAGATTAATCTTGGCTTGACACTGGATGTTAGCGTCAATAAGCTGTGCACACTCGTCAAAGCTGCGCCAACGTAATCGCCACGAGTCGCTGCCATTAACCGACAATCGGCCATTATCAGTGGACAGAAGCAACAAAACCCTCGCTATTCTATGGTAGATTCCCCATTAACTCGTCAAGGTTACGATCAAGTCGCTATAATTACTCGCTACCCATTAACTGGTAATTGATGAATTGTCGAGGGACGAGGAGAGAGGCTCGATTGGCTGCCGCAGTGCCACTGCCTCATCCTTAGTACCCTCTATCGAAACCTCCGAGCTTTGTGCTTCATGGAGGTTGATCGAAAAATACATAAGGTCCGAGAGACGAAGGTATTGCAGACGAAGGTGGAGGAAAGCTTCGTGGTTTTTTCTCTTCTTGAGATTCGGTTAGTCGTTTATCGTGATGAACTAATTGTACTGGGGGATTCAGAAGCCAATCAGTGTAAGTCCATTAGAACAAAATTTCGGCTATTTAAAGTTGAAATTCTGACTTTTTTCGCGTGATTTTTGCACGAAAAAATTAGGATTTCAACTTTAAATAACCGCCATTTTGTTTTAAATTAATATTTCGGACATTCCCTTCGCCAATCAGAGGATACATTAATATATTAACGAAATCTTTTTTGTATTTTGATTTTAGATAATCTAGGTTCTGAATGGCAGTGCTCACCGCAAAAGCAAATTTTTAAAAAGGCTTCTTGGATGTGGGTTGTTAGTTTATTCTAAACGTAAATATTTTCACACAAAAAAATTACCAAATGTTCTTTAAATGATGCTCTTTTAAGTGCAAAAAGTTTTGTAAGAATATATGCTTCCGCTTTTTAAAAAAAAATTCACAAACATTCGCCTCTTTTCCACCGCCTTTCTATAACCCCTTAAGGGGGGATTCTCCTGTAGCAGCCCCCGAAATTTATGATTTTTTTTTTAAAAAGCTATTGTTAATATTGCATTAAACTCTTTCCGGATATAAAGATACATCTTTAAGCTTCCAGAAAATATTTTGTTTATGTTGATCCTTCTTATTATTCATTAATTATTGTAAACCTTTTCGACGATATTGGCGGCAGGCGTAGCACCTGTTACAGTCATTCCATTGCAAAAAGAAGAAAATATTTTTACAGTTAAATAATTTACGCTGGTATTGGACCAAAAATTTTAATTTTAGTTTTTATTTATAATACTTTTTTCGCCGATATAAAGAATAATATGAAAAAATTGTCTAAGAAAAAAACTTACTTTTCCTTTCAAACGCTATAACTCTTTCAATTTTTCATTTCTTTTCTCTAAAGTGGACCAATACCAGCGTAAACCATCTAACTTTAAGAAACTTCTATTTGTTTTCGATAAGATGACTGTGATAGGTGCTACAAATCCCGCCAATTGACAGGAGTTCCATCGTCGAGGAGGTGGTCAAGATTCCACAATAATTAATAAATAACAAGAAGAATCGACATAAAAAAAATATATCTGCAAATTTAAAGATGCCTCCTCATATCCCAAAAGAGTTTAATCCAATATGACCAACAGTTTTTAAAAAAAAAAATCATTTACTTTTGGGGCTGTTAGACGAGAACCCCACCTTAAGATATCAAATTCCTTTTTAAAGAGAATACACCTTAATTTATACACAAAACCTTATATATCTTGATTTTCAAATAGAACGTTTGTTACACGAAAAAAAAATCATAAGAATAACCGTATTTTCCGACCTGTCAAAGGTGTGCAACCCCTTAACTTTGAAATACAATTTCCAACGTCTGTGGCCACGGTGGGCCTCGGTAGACGGTGTTTCGTCGTCGTTTTAATCGGGTAGCTCGTAGACGAGACGCGAGCGCGTAGCCGCATGGCAGGCCAGTAAGAAAACGACGGCTGTATGGGAGGAATATCCGGTGGGATACACCATACACCGCACCAGGAGCGTGGGGGCCATGCCTTCTTCTGCATGGCCACGTATACATACGTTATGAGCGGCGACGAAGGGGCCCTGACGGCCGATCGGTCACTTTAGACGAGCTGCCAGTCACGCAATTACATCAATCGGTCGTCGACGACGATCCCAGAGCCGTGTACGAGCATCGGGGGGGAAAAAGGGAGGCACAAAGCGCGCCATCGATCGGCGCCGACGTTTCTCCCGGTGCATGCGAATAAGATTGGACAATAAGTCGCCAAAGGTGGCCTCTAATCTTCCCAATGCCACGGGACATGCAAGGGAGACTTGCAGAGAGGCTTGCCGCTTGCTGGCTGTCTGAGATTTAATTTGTTGCTGGAGGTGACATCGAATAGAGCGATAGGCAACTTTTTATTCGAGACCGATTCAGGCACTGCGTGTTCGGTTGCTGGTGACTGAAGTGAGACTAGCTAATTTCGTGGGAACGTGGACGGAGTTGATGAGGACTTGGGAAGAGGAAAAAGAAGGGACGGTTGGGTAGGAGTAGAGGCGACAAGGGAAACAATGGGAGAGGGAGTTCGACCAAGTTAAATAAGTTATTAGAGTGTAGTGAATGGGAATGGAATAAGTCGGTAGCAGTGGTATTAGGGAATTCAATCCCGGGATCTCGGGATCCCGGCTGTTTTTTGGGTTCCATTTTTATATTTTTCAGTTGTTCATAAAGTAATTTACGTTTTTAAAAATTCTCGAAAATCTCGGGATAAGTTATAACTTGATACGTCACATCCCGGGAGTTTTAGAATCCAAAAAACAGCCGGGTTTACGATCCCGGGATTGGATTCCCTAAGTGGTATAGAGGGATGTGGGTTCGAACACCGAACGAGCAAGAAATCGGTGCGCGCCGAACACCGAACGAGCAAAAAATCGGTGCGCGCCGAACACCGAACGAGCAAAAAATCGGTGCGCGCCGAACACCGAACGAGCAAGAAATCGGTGCGCGCCGAATGCACATTCGGGGAGAATGCACAGGTGAATGCGCAACTTAATAGTGTTTTGATGCTCTGTATTGAGTGGTTTGCTGTTACTGGTGCAATTGGAAAGGAGATAAGCCGCGTATTCACCTGCGCATTCGCCCCGAATGTGCATTCGGCGCGCACCGATTTTTTGCCCGTTCGGAGCTCAGCGCGCGTTCGGCGCGCATTCGGCGCGCGTTCGGGGTTGAGTGAAATTTGCGGCGTCCATTTCATGGTATTGTTCGAACCCGAAGGCGCGCTTTGATGGACCGCCAACAAGCGGATCGGCCCGAATGCGCGCCGAACACCGGACGAGCAAAAAATCGGTGCGCGCCGAATGCACATTCGGGGCGAATGCGCAGGTGAATACGCGGCTTTACGTGTACGGTAGAGTTTGACTCTCAATTTTGGGTGTTTTTGTGGCGACAACGTGTGTTGCATATTGGGGTGCGCGTTCCGCCGAATTAAAAGACTAACAAGGGAAGATCCCGAACCCGGAAATTCAAAAAATTCTGAACCTTTGTGAATACGTGCGGGATTTCTTCCTGATTACAACGCAATTTTTGTTTGCTGCCCAAATTCACTCGAAGGGGGTGAAATAAACCCCTGAAAATTCGGCTATTTTCCGATTTTGTGTTATAACTCGCGAACTGTAAGAGATAGAAAAAAGTTTCAAGACAAAAGTCACTTCTTTTAATTAGATCTAGCATTTGGTAAAAAAATATTTTACAACTCACGAGTTATAACACAAAATCGGAAAATAACCGGATTTTCAGGGGTGAATTTACACTCCCTTTTAGTGAATTTGGGCAGCAAACAAAAATTCCGTTGCAATCAGGAGGAAATTCCCTACACATTCACCAAGTTTCAGAATTTTCTGAATTTCCTGATTCGGGATGCTCCCTTGCGAGTTTCACTGTTCCTTAAGCTTTCTTACTAATCGTAAGCAAATACCTCTGTAAGTTGCATCGCCCAAAAATCATTTTGACAAACTGTGCCTGGTAGAACATTCAGCTAAGGTACAAATAATGGGAGAATTTCTCTGCAAACCTATTTCAAGTTCGGAATGAAACTTTTCGGAACGAGAATTCAGCAGAAATAGGCGGAATGTAGCAAAGACAGAGCTACAGAACGACTGTCGCAACTCCATTGTGAAACACTTTTTTCTTACCAAATTAGTTTCGATCACCTCGAACTGTTGTTATATAGTACCTGGACTTTATCGTGCTCACGAGAGATCTGGTAAGGGAGGCGTAATGTGTGAAGCGACAAAAGGCAGGTTCGATTAGGCGATATCGCCTCTGGTCGATCTATTTATAATCCTTCGCGTCTCGATGCTTTGCGAGGGTGCTATTCTTGTCAGTGAGAAAGTGCCCTGCACTCGAACTTGGACCCGCGACAAGTGCCACAGAAGTGTTTTCATGCAAGAAACGCTGTTCGCAGTGGGAAAATTAACAGCTCGAAATTAGTCTGATAACAACTAGATTCTTCTTTCAATCTAACCCATCATGTGCACGATATTTTTTATCACATCCAAAGAAATCTGTTGAAAACTCATTGCGAACTTGCACATCAATTAAAAGCCCATTCTGTAATAACTAGAAGATGAGGAAGAAATAATTTGAAGTAATTAAATAGATAATAATAAAATTCTCGTTTCATGTAATTACACAAAGGACGGCGATTCAATTTATATTATAAACTTTCCTGGATAATGACAAATAAATACTACTAAAGACTGATATATTTATGAGAAGAATAATTATAGAAAAGGGATCGTATGGAGTGGATTGGGATAAATTTGATCTAATGGTGGAGGGAAAATAATTTTGAGGAAACTGTTATTCCGCGAAGTCGATAATTTCGTTGAGAAACAGCGGTTCGATTCTTAAGAAAGAAATTAGAACGGTGCGGTGAAAGCGTTCGCGTTGCGCACGCGACCCTTAATCGAGTAACACCGAATGAATGGAGCTACTGTAATTCCGATTCCGCGTAATTGTGTGGGTGTGTCGATGAGCGATTAAGTACCCTCTATCGAAACTATTCTTTTCCTGCTAAAGCTTGGAAGGTCGTCGTAAACTTTCAATTTATCCACGATCTTTGTAACAAGCTTCAATATTGAAACCTGCATTAAACAATTCATCGAACGACACCCTCCGAAATGACTTCTTGCTAATTAAAAAAAAAATGGAACGAAATTTTGTATCTGCAGTAATAAAGAAAATTATTTATAATGTAACATAATTTAACGAATATGAAAATTGTCTATAATTCAGTTTCTGTACTCCCGTTCATAAGTCACCGAACCCTTGCTTATTTCAAGCAAACTGAATATTCGAATATTTGCTTAAAAGTTTCTGAAAAGACTTTATTACTTTGTTTTGTTATATTTACTTACTGTATTCATTACAAACTTCAAAATCCGAATTTCGGTTAACTTTTCGCGTGGCCGATCGGCCAAAAATTGTGTCCAGCAGTATACACCCCATATCCTCCAAGCGATCACAAAACCACCCTTCGAAACATCGTCACCAGTAGAGCCGAGGCTAATTCGCAACTCGAGATCATCGAGGAGAAACAGCGTCGCTACGAGACAAATTAAACACCGCGGAGTTTATCTTTCTCTGGCAATTGCAGCCACTTGCTGGTAGCGCATGCCGCAATAAAATCGCCATAAAAACGGATCGTCGTGGAATTCGAGATCTTGTCTCCGGCGCATTCCTATCCCTAATACTCCGTCCTCGGACAAACTGCCCGTGATTTTGATTGGCCAGCGCGAATAATAGCGACGGGCGACGGTACGTTTTAATGAAACGGCGCTGGAAGAAGAACCGCGCGGCTGGATCGGTAACGCGATCGTAATTCAAGCAGGATCAAGTGCTAATTGGCCTCGTTAGAACGGTGTGGCGAGTTAGTGGCCCCTGGAGGCGATGGCGCCTTCTAATTACGATTTTTTTCCCGTCCTTTCACTTCAAGGCCCACCCGACGTGCGGCTTTGACGAGTGGGCGGCTTTCATCGAGGAATGCAGTTAGCTCGATTCATTGCCACTTTCGCTGGACGTAGACGGTGCGCTCCTTCGCGGTTCTCTCACGGGTGACACGTTTATTATCCAACTCAGACGACTACGGTGCACCGTCAAGTGGGGTAACTTCGACCACGATACTAGATTTTAAAACAAATTCCTGTTGCTTGTAAGTATCGTAGAACAGGTGTTACGTATTCGCAGACAAAGTGCCTTGGACAGCTTTAATTGTGTAATTCAAGATGCATTTTGTCTGACTTTGTTTTAACTCTTTATTAAACAATTTTTGTAAAAAATCCTATATACCTTAAATACCTATAATTATATATACATTAAAAAAGTGTAATTTTCAGTTTGTACCCGGTTTCATCAGTTCTTTATTTAATAAATAAAGAAGTGTAATTTTTAGTTCGTGCACGGTTTCATATCAGTTATTTGTCTAATAAATAATGTAAATTTAAAATACAGTAATTGAGTTTATTCAACTAAACAAACATTATAATTTGGCAGAGTAATCGCCAAACATGTTGAAAGGGTGAGAACAGCTCTTAAAATTGGGAGTCGAAAACATATTTTCTTGAATATCTAGAAAACTATTAGGTATAAGCATAAAGTTTAAATTACAAACTGTGCTTTTTTTAAACGATAAAATCAGCTATGTAAATAGTTTTTTATAATCAGCTTCGTACTTTATAATATATTTTGCAAACAAATGATTTTTTATCCCCTTCATGACAATACTTCACTGCTAATAAGTAACATTAAAAGTTTAATATTCATGGTGGGCCTAAGCAGACCCAATATCAGTCTAGCGAGAGTTAAACGCTCAAAATTTAAAAAAATGCGACTATTATTATTTTATAAAATACGCAATATCCCCTTATCTCTACCTACACCTAAGTTCATTTATGCCAAAGTGAATTAAAGTTGCACGCAATTTACAAAATAAATCGTACACCACGTGCTATAATATATCAATCGACAATATAATACACTGATCAGCGTTGAGAGCGTAATTACGATTAAGAAGTTCGCTCGTGTCCATTTCGTAAATTAATATCCGTCGACGCGAGTTCGCAGAAAAAGTTTCAGTTTCCTGGTCGGCATAAAAAGAAACGCCTCATGCTCGGCACCAAGTTTAGATAAAATCGCCGAGCGTTTAAAGGGAAATACTAGAAACTGCACACCGCAATAACAGCCCGATTTCTTCGGAATCGCGGTTTCGAGAAGAGCGGATCAGACTAGTTCTGCTTTCGTCTCGTATATCACTGTCCGAACACGTCGAAGGTAATGGACAGAGTGTGAATCATAAATGTCGCGTCCGTGCCCACTCCGGGACCCCCATCGTCGCTCTAAAAGCTCTTTTTAGTAGCGGCTAACCATATCCTTGTTTTCTCCTTGCAGCACACTTAACGCTTTACAAGCCATTAGTCGACCAGTCGATTTTTCGCTATCGCCGTGCACCAGCAGGAAACAGACTGATCGCCTCTATCTGTCTACGTGCAAGAAAAGAATTCGCGGTATCTATTTAAACTTAAACGGCGAAGCTTGGAGCATAAGTCGAGGGCAAATAGAGGATACCAATGACGCACCTGAAGAAGAAATATAGCGAAGAAATGTTTGCAGTTGCGATAATAATATTTCTATTTTAAATTAGAAGTTTTGGAAGAAATATCTGTAAGTGAAGATATTTAAAGGAAAGAAGAAATTAAAAATCTGCAATATTCGTTAAAGAAGTATGTTAATATTACTATTATTATTAAGTGTCGTTGTTGCACATAGATACAAAAATAGGGAATGAAGATGGAGAAAGAAGAAAAGCGTAAAGGCGAGATTCAGTCGTAAAACTGTTCTGCGAACTAATCTGTATTACTTAGATTTAACTATGAATAAAATGAATGAGAAAGGTAATGCTGGTTTATGCACAGCTTAGAAAAAGAAGACATATCTGAATAGTATTGTGTAACAAAATATTTTACTCACAATACTGTTTACGCGCAGCTTAGAAAAAGAAGGCAAAAGGAAGCATATTGCATCACTGCTTTACATTTGAATTATTATTATTCACAGAAAACAAAATATTTTACTCGCAATACTGTTTATGCACAGCTTAGAAAAAGAAGACATATCTGAATAGTATTGTGTAACAAAATATTTTACTCACAATACTGTTCACGCGCAGCTTAGAAAAAGAAGAGAAAAGGAAGCATATTGCATCACTGATTTACATTTGAATTATTATTATTCACAGAAAACAAAATATTTTACTCACAATACTGTTTACGCGCAGCTTAGAAAAAGAAGAGAAAAGGAAGCATATTGCATCACTGCTTTACATTTGAATTATTATTATTCACAGAAAACAAAATATGTTACTCACAATACTGTTTATGCACAGCTTAGAAAAAGAAGACATATCTGAATAGTATTGTGTAACAAAATATTTTACTCACAATACTGTTTACGTGCAGCTTAGAAAAAGAAGACACATCTGAATAGTATTGTATAACAAAATATTTTACTCACAATACTGTTCACGCGCAGCTTAGAAAAAGAAGAGAAAAGGAAGCATATTGCATCACTGCTTTACATTTGAATTATTATTATTCACAGAAAACAAAATATGTTACTCACAATACTGTTTATGCACAGCTTAGAAAAAGAAGACATATCTGAATAGTATTGTGTAACAAAATATTTTACTCACAATACTGTTTACGTGCAGCTTAGAAAAAGAAGACATATCTGAATAGTATTGTATAACAAAATATTTTACTCACAATACTGTTTATGTGCAGCTTAGAAAAAGAAGACAAAAGGAAACATATTGCATCACTGCTTTACATTTGAATTATTATTATTCACAGAAAACAAAATATTTTACTCGCAATACTGTTTATGCACAGCTCAGAATACTATTGAGACATGTCTTCTTTTTTTAAGCTGTGCATAAACAGTATTGTGAGTAAAATATTTTGTTTTCTGTGAATACATAATAATTCAAATGTGAAGCAGTGATGCAATATGTTCCCACTAAGATCTACGAGGTGCTTCCAAAAGGTGTTAAACTCTGTGTACGCTTGAAAGAGGAATGCGTTCAAACGTGTCGTTGCAAAAACCTGGCAATTGCGTATCTACGCAGATATAGGTGCCACCAACTGTTCTTTACGAACAGAGGAAACGTGTGCATGAGCAAATCTACGGAAATAAAGGTTACGTAGCCACAGATGTTTGTTAATATGCTTCTAGCAGGTGGGGGACGAACTCTAGCCATGACGTGGAGAAATGTAACGAGAAATGATAAGACGGACAAATGGAATTGAGTTTCACACACAGTTTTTAAATAACTGTAACATCTTGCAGCTGCTGAATACATTCAAAGACATACGCTCCCTTTTTCTATCATAAATATAATAATATTCTTCTCCCTTGCGTCGGTACTAAATTATAGAAGCTGTTCAATCTTCAATTTCCTCTCAAGAATCTTTGAAGATTCTATGCAACAGCTTTGCAACACTTCCAAAGGCACATAAATAACAGAAACTTTGGGTCATTATTTTAAATTTTCTATGTACCTGACAGATGATTCATTTTCTTTTGGTGGAATTTAGTTTGCTGCTGCTTTGCTGGAGATCAGATCAGCAGGTTCAGGTCGAAACATTAAATTTTCCAAAATAGGATACCAGAGCTTTCCGATAAATTACGAAATTCCCAATTTCAGAAGACTATTTCGCAGCCAGCAATTGATAACCACCCCCCAATGACGATAGCTACTCTGAACAGCCTTGATAAAAATATACGCAGAACGATAATGTAGGGTGAAGGTACATAATACCACCCATACGAAGCCACGTAACTGAGTATCCGCGCCGAAGGAAATTACACACCTATGACGTTACGAACGCCGACAAATGGTAGCCAGTGACACGAAGAAGACGAAGACGGATAAGGGGACCGAGGAACAAGGCAATTCCCTCCAGAAAAGGCAACAATGCGCGGTGCAATAGCAAAGAGAAATGTGACGAGGTTGCGACAACCAGCACGGCTTCATAAGCGATCCGACGCTAAAAACGCGCCACGGTTCTCGGGAAACGCGGCAGCAAACGCCACCCTTCCTCTCCCGTCGCTTCTACAAATTGTTTAATTGCTCGCTCGCATCGCGGAATTTCTGGACGATGAGCTCATAACGTCGCCGACTCCGACACTTTCCGCCAGGAAACTTGCGGCGAGACTTGCGAAGCAATCGGCCCAATTCGCGGCTTTTCCTCAAACTCTCCAGGAAACGAAATTAAGTTGCCACGGATTCCATTAGATTTAGTCACTTTTCAACTGTCATTGGAGCGTTTTGATGCTTACGTGGCGATTCGATCTGATTTTGGCGTAGGCGTGTTTTCACGCTCGGGTGATGATTTGGAGACTTGGAGAGTTGTTTCGCAGTTTGGAGATTTCCCGTGAACTTTAATTGTTTCTTTTTATGAGACAGGTGATTGTAGGTTAAGGCCACTGGTAGGTTTTTAGTTTTTATACCAAAGATAATGTTTATGGTTATTATATCGTTTTGGTTTTCTTTTAAAGATAATATATTTTTGTTGATCCGAACCGTCATAAATAAACATTATTAATAAAATTCTGTTTTATTTCATTAGAAAATGAAATATTTCATTAGAAAATGAAATATTTCATTAAAAGGTAACTCTTATATCTTACAAGGGAACATCCCGAACCCGGAAATTCAAAAAATTCTGAAACTTTGTGAATATGTAGGGGATTTCCTCCTGATTACAACGCAATTTTTGTTTGCTGCCCAAATTCACTAAAAGGAAGTGTAAATTCACCCCTGAAAATCCGGTTATTTTCCGATTTTGTGTTGTAACTCGTGAATTGTAAAATATTTTTTTACCAAATGCTAGATCTAATTAAAAGAAGTGACTTTTGTCTTGAAACTTTTTTTCTATCTCTTACAGTTCGCGGGTTATAACACGAAATCGGAAAATAGCCGATTTTTCAGGGGTTAATTTCACCCCCTTCAAGTGAATTTGAGCAGCAAACAAAAATTGCGTTGTAATCAGGAAGAAATCCTGTACGTATTCACAAAGTTTCAGAAGTTTTTGAATTTTCGGGTTCGGGATCTTCCCTTATTAGTAACAACTTACCCCAATGCGATAACAACTTGCCCCATAAAGGGGTAAGAAGTTCCGCTTCGATCAGCCACAAATAAATTACTTTCTATGAAATACCTAATTAGGAGTGCAGAGATGAAGTTTATAATACTTGTCCAATAGATAACAGAACGCGTGAAGAGATTTAGCAAACTTGAGGTGGTATCTATTATTTCAAAGGTGAAAAAGTTGACTACCTTCTCAGTAAAAAGTTAGTAAGATTTACCGAGTTAAACTGGCGTTTATAAGTAGTAGGACACCTACTCTGTGTGGAATAATAGTGAAAAAAATATATAAAAAAACAATTTTAAGTGAGACGATTTTATTTAACTTGGTCAACAATCCACTGAAAAGTAACAAGTAGTTATTTTCTTGTACTACAATTTCGATGGTGATTGTGACTTTAAATAAAATCATACAGACTCTGTGATCATTCTGTAGAATTTTTCAAATCAATTGTATAATTTTATTTAAAGTCACATATCACTATCATTCACATATCACTCACTATTATTTTTTACTGTTTTGTGCATTATTGAACAAGTTAAATAAAATCGTTTCACTTAATTTTTTTTTATACAGGGTACATGTACCGTTTGTGGCCATTGCACTGTTTTTGGCCATGCGCATAATTACCTTTTTTTAAATTATTTGCGGATCATTATGTGGAGAATTTTGCATCATAAATATTTTGTTTAGTATACCGCCAGAAATATAAGGTTACATTTATTGCTTACACGGAAAAATATTATATTCTTTAAGAAGTGGCCAAAACTGGTACAATACCTTAAAGTGGCCACAAATGGCACATCCACCCTACTTTTTATTTTTCACTTTTTAGTGTTTTTGTTTTGCAACCAAATTTTTTGTCTTATGAATTCTCTACTCAAATATCCCTTTGGAAACGTTTGAAAGAAATAGGCACCTATATCTGCACATTCACAAATTACAATTAATTTTGATTTCGAACAAATTACAATTATTTTATGAAGTGTCAAATCGATTGGATTTGTGGACATGGATTAAAATCGTAGGGGATAGAATTTTGCACCCCCTCGAGGGTAAGTTTTCCAAAATTCTGAATTGTTTTCTTAACAACGTACACCTGCAAAGTTTCAAGTGAATTGCATTTGTGGAAGTGAGTTAAGATTGAATTACAAGATTTAAACGAAACAAACAGACAGAGGAGTGCAGTTAAATAGAATCGTTTGAAAAACGTTGTAAATTTATTGAAAAGAGTTCTAATACTTTTTACTTTACGTGACGCTTTTGGTATTGAATCTGTACCAAATATCACGTTTTCTGCAAATACAGCGGGTGTCCTAATATATATACATATATATATATGTACCGCAATGTGCATTTCGTTCCAGTTACTTGAGTTCAAGTAAGTCTTGAGTAAATACTTGGAATTCGGCGAGAGATCTGGGACCCAAGCGCGAGAGGAAGTGCATTAGCCTGCAGATGCATCGCAGGCGCGTGTAAGCGCGTCTTTTGCGGAACGACGAGAAGCTCGCGGGGGAATGTTTGCCTTTTGTTTGCTGGAAAGTGCGCGACACTAAAAACAACTGACACGTTTATATTTATGCCTGCGAAAAGGATGTTTCTCTGGTCCACGGGAGTGCACTGAACGCAACGACTGTACCAAATGCAGTGGCTGCAGCGAAAAGTGCATTCTACGACAAAGGAATCTGAAACGCTGCACACATATCTCCCTTTTCCAATTTTCTAGAAATATACGTACAATAATTGAACGTTACTTATAGCACTTTCTGGCGTAAATGAATATTGAATACATTTCGATACTCGAGTAGAAGAATTTTTTAAATCGCTTTTTACTTTCAGAATATGCAATATTTAAAATACTACGAAACATTATAGGTGCCCGATAGAATTTATTTCAAAGGCAATAGTTATGTATAATTTTTTACTTAATTTTTGTAATTTTTTTGTTGGTATTTTTAATTTATAAATATAAATACAAATATAAATATAAATATATATATATAAATTAAAAATATATAATATATATAAAAATTATATATATATATATAAATTAAAAATACCAACAAAAAAATTTGTTTTGGAAAATCAAATTTACATTTAAAGAACCCTTGTACTTGTAACAATTATCAATTTCTGAAGCTAGAGATTGATAATTGTTACAAGTACAAGGGTTCTTTAAATGTAAATTTGATTTTCCAAAACAAAATTTATTTTTTATTAAATATATTAGTTTTTCTTAAAATACATCTTTCAATTCTTCAAGGGCGGATCCAGAGGGGGACAATAGGGACGATCGCCCCCTCCCCAAAGAGTAATAAAATAGAAAAATATTATGACATTGTGTATTATTCTGTATAAATAATTAACGTGAATTTAATTATTTAGGCTATAGTATCAGATAGAGATATTAAAATATAAGTTACAAGCAAATTTTGAATCTTGTAAAAGAGGGTTAAAAAACGTACTTATGTATTTTTACATATTTCGCCCCCTCCAAGAAAGGCTCCTGAATCCGCCTCTGCAATTCATTCAGTTTATAACCACGAATCGTGCAGGCCACGCATAAAGATGCATTCTTCTGGCGACAAAAGATGATTGACCGGAAAGACTTCCGAAACATCTGAACAACGTGGGAGAGGCATGATACCGCGCCACACATAAATAACCTCCGAAATCTGCGCTGAAAGTCTGTTCTAGTGGCGACCGCCCACAGATAACAGAAAAGTGCAGCGCATTCCAAGGGAGCTTATCTCCTGACAATGGTGGATGCTATCGCAACGAAGAGAAGAAAGTGCACTTCCGATTGTAGCGTTGGGTACTGCTATTTGGACAAATCTCAGAAAACAATAACAAGTAGCGCAACAATAAATATTGCTTTCAAAAGAATTCCTCCAGAACTAATCTTTCCCACGTGAATATACTTTATATCATATACTTTCTTCAAAATAATAAAGACCACAGTAATTCATAATTAGGTATTAATTATAGAGCTAATTCTGTGGTATGAGTACTAAAGCAAGTGTTACAAAAAGCTTCGTAAAATGCGCGGTACTACCTGGATGGACATAATTGAGAAGTCCTTGTAGAAAACACTGCAAGTGCCAAAAATCAAATTCTATACTATAGGTACAGTATTACAATTAGCACGTAGAACTTGTTGCGATAAAATTTTTTTTTCAATTTTGACACTTACAGTGTTTTCTACATAGACTCTTCAATTCGCCATCGAAAGGTGAATAAGAAATGTAGAATAAGGTTTGGCGAATGTTCAAACTCCATGCAGCTTCATTAAAATTAATTACAAAGGAGTAGTATTCTTAGCTATGAATTTTCATAATAAATATGTACCTACCATGGCAAGCATTACCTACACTAACAAGGAACACTATTCAATTGATGATGGAATCACGCAGATTTATTTATATAGATCGACAAAGATGGAGCAGGGGAAAAAAGAAAATTGAGGGAAAGAGAATGACAAATCTGTCTGTTCAAATTTAAATATCTCTATTATATGAAAATACATTATAGTAAATGATTGATAATTCATTAATGATAGATAATAATTAGAAAAAAAATAATGATAATAAATGATAATACTAATGATGTCAGTGACATGTTTAGACTGTCTCGTTGATCAAGGTATGAAAGAAACAGTGTTCGCTCGTTGCAGTTATTGTGAAATTTATTATTGCTTCAATCACTTTTTTAAACCTTCTTGTCGACAAGATTATCATGAATGTAATGGTTAATATTACCCACTGTTTTGATTTCATTAGTACCTATTATCATTTATTATCATTATTTTTTTCTAATTACAATCTATCATTAATCTATTATCATTAATTTACTATAATATATTTTCATATGATAGAGATAATTAATTTTGAACAAACGGATTTATCATTCTCTTTCCCTCATTTTTCTTCTTTCCCCGGTTCCAACTTTGTCGATTTTTCAAGGTCAGACCAGCTTTTGGGAGCATCTTTACTTTACATTTTTGTGACCTTTGTGACATATACTTTCGATCTATATAAAAAAATCTGCGCCACTCCATCATCAATTGAATAGTGTTCCTTGTAAGTTTTACTGAAAAAATTTATTCCACATTTTCGATCCCTCTTTGTTACAAAAAGTAGTCTTCCTCTGAGTTATCTCATACATTTCAGTACATCCCCTATTTTCCAAAAATTTGACACTCTACTTCGTCACTACATATTTTATACCCACAAGTATCACACTCCATTCCACCAAAACGAAGCAGCAAATGTGTATTGTGGACGTTCAAGCATCAATTCGTTCCCATAATTATTTCAAAACCTCCCCGGGCGAAGCCCACAGTAACACGATTACCTTCTCACACGAATACCTAAATCCTGCCACTGAAGCAAGTGATCCAAGCTGTCCCACCTTCTAAATCACCGTAAAACAAGCAGCCGCTCGGCCGACCAACGAAAGTCGATACGTCTTTCGTCATTAAAACGCCACAGCAGAGACCTACATGGGACGGCAGGAAATATCCTGTTACCGAGCGTATTTATGCCGCTACACTCCGAGGACACGGCCACATGTTGTGAAAGATCCTTGTCGTCCGCGGAGGAAATTCGTCCTGCGGGACTTCTTTCAGGATGCACGATTTACCTCTCGAGAAACGGGCCCACCCTCGGAACCATCGAGTCGAAGCACGCGAGAGTGAAGAGGACAGTGTTCCTCGGTTGAAGACACTGTTTACAACTGTTTATAGCCACTCAGGGTGAGCGTGGCGGGATGCAGAAAACTGTTTTTCGGATTACTTTCGTTCTTTTCCCTCCGTGTACGCCGAGCTAACTTTGGAACGAGAGCGAGGCATACTCTATAAATTCTGGGAAGCTGGCTCTATTCGAGTGCCAAAACAATGAGCTGGGGAACGGAACGGGGAACATTGGAGACGCTTGCTACGGATTTTAGGAATTAGGAAGGTTCAGGGTATGGATTTCGGTGGTGACGTTGAGGGTTTAAAGCGGGGAGGGTGATTAATTAAATTTAATTTTGAGTTTGGAGGGAAGACAGTGGGGAAAAGTATGGCTACGTTGGAGGGTGATTGAATTTTGAGAAAGTTGGAGAAGTATGGCGGTCTTAAAATTGTATCAAGCTTTTATGATTTCTGTGAAAAGCCTGAAGTGGAAAAATTTAGAAGTAGACTGAGTTGAATTAGTGTGTGGAGTATTTTCAAGTAGAACATCGTAGAATTGAAATCTGGTTAAATTGCTCTCATAGAATTAGTGAAATAAATTCTTATAGGCTCATAGGTAAAGTTTGTCTTTCTTTTAAATAAATTAAGATTCAAGGGCAACTGACCCCTCAATCGCATTCTATCAAACAGCAGAGCAAACAGGAGCTTTTCACTACATTCATGATCACGTTGCAGATGTAAAAGTTTCACGTTAATCAACGTACTCCCTAATACATTTTTGCAGACTCAGAAAAACAACAAGGGAATAACTTTTACAATATCCTTGAAACTCGTCATTCGACATGGATTAAAGGAAAACATTTAGGAGATCAGAGAGCTAGGTTACTCTATATTGAAGTGAATATACACATACTCCTCTGTCACCTCGGGCAAAAATTGGAAAAAACTAGAAGTAACAAAGTGAAAGTGAGAGGAAAGTCACATTACAGAATCTTTGTACAAACCAAATCGTACCCCTTTAAATGCTACAGGTACGCAATAATTTCATGAACTTCTGGTGAAATTTAACCCTTATATTGCATACAGTAGCATCAGTAAAACTAAGAAGTAAAACAGAGTAGAACAGAGTAGAACAGAATAAAATAGAATAAAATGGAATAAAATAGAGTAAACCAGAATAATATAGAGTAGAACAGAATAAAATAAAATAGAGTATAATAGAGTAAAACAGAATAAAATAGAATACAATTGAGTAAAACAGAAGAAAATAGAATGAAAAGAAAAAACTAGAGCAGAACAGAGTAGAACAGAATAAACTAATATAATGAAATAAAATAGAGTATAACAGAGTAGAATAGAATAAAATAGAATAAAATAGAGTAGAACAGAATAAAATAATATAATAAAATAAAATAGAGTATAACAGAGTAAAACAGAATAAAATAGAATAAAATTGAGTAAAGCAGAAGAAAATAGAATGAAAAAAATAAACTAGAGCAGAACAGAGTAGAACAGAGTAGAACAGAGTAAAATAGAATATAATAGAATTAAATAGAGTAAAACAGAATGAAATAGAATAAAATAGAGTAAAACAGAATAAAATAGAGTAGAACAGAATAAAATAGAATAAAATAGAGTAGAACAGAATAAAATAATATAATAAAACAAAATAGAGCATAACAGAGTAAAACAGAATAAAATAGAATAAAATAGAATAAAATACAGTAAACCAGAATAAAATAAAATAGAGTATAACAGAGTAGAACATAATAAAATAGAATTAAACAGAGTAAAACGCAGTAAAATAATGTAGAACAGAGAAAAATAGAATAAAATAGAATAAAAAGATTAAAAGGGAAGGAAACTCACTCGTTCGGCAGGGTGAAAATTCACGGGATTCGTTGAAGTTGTTGCTAACGACCCAGCAGGTGCCGACGGGTTCCATTTTATCTTTTCCCGTCGATTCCTTGGCACCTCGATTGTCATCGAGATCGTTCTTCGTCTGGGACACGGAGAACCAGATGTACCTGGGGGCGCACGCCTGCGAACAGAAAACAGGACCGTTTGTATCGTTAATGACCGTTCCACCGCAATTACACCTAACGACCAGCTGGCTCGCTCGACTCGTTAAGCGTGCTTCGTTTCGATCTCCAGGAAGTATACTATAACTATACCTGCGCGTCGATTGAAATCGCGCCTTTCCACGGCCGGGCACGCCCTTACGTGACCACACGACATCAAGTTCGAGGCAATAGCAGCGCGAAGACACTAATCACGCTTAGGAATAGCAGGGGTGAAGTGGAAATGCCCCATTTCTAACCCGTCCGTGCAACAGTTATTTCAAATGAAGTGTTCCAGGCTTCCGCCTTCACCTGGAAGGTGTAGCGTCGATTTGGACCAGAGATAGGCAAAATATTTATTTAAATAACATTTCGAACAACGAAATGGTAAAAGTTACAAAAATTATTCGTCATGTGTCCAATGAAGTTAATTTTCTTATTCCTCGAACGTTTCAACTTCAGCGTCGAATAAGGGTTAACTTTATTCGACACATGACGAATAATTTTTTTAACTTTTATACGTTATTCGAAATTTTTATTTATATAAAAATTTTGTCTATCTCTGGTATCAACCTACTGCTACTTTTCATTTGCATCATTCCTTCAAGAAACTAAGACTCAGATCAGAGGAAGATTTAAATATAACATAAAAGCTTGGCTCGTAGTCTGCCTAAACGAATCCAGAAGCCCAAAATGGGGTCCATAGTTTTCCTGTATTTATTTAATGTCGCGTCAGCTTAGAGCTATTACCTACTTCTATTAACATTACATTACATTATTGGACGGTGTTGCAATGTGCATTGACTTGTTGTAGTTAACATTATGTGTCCTAAAACCTGATACTATTATGTACGTTACCTAATACTATAAGTTATGTTTGTAGAATTGTGTTTTAAAGAAGGTCATTTATTTATTGTTTATCTTAATCTATTACCTATGGTTTCTCAAACCTACATCATATTTCCTTAATTATTTGGAGTTGTTCTAGAAAGAATATTATATTCCTAATATATTTTTTATTATTCAAACATTCTTTGATTGTGGAAATAGCCCACATAGTTGTCTATCCACTATCCATCTATCCACGATTCAATGGCTAAGATTTGCAATTACTTGAAGATGGGTCCAGAATAAATATTAGTCCAACATTTGACAAGCATAGCAGCTACCTTCATCAACAGCCTGTTCACTAATTGATACCAGCTGAACAATTAAAAAAGTGTAATGAAGGGTGTTGTATACTGGGTTCAAGTTATAGCCAGGGTCCCTATTGTTCAGTTTATCCAGTTAATGAATTTGTTCTTGCTTTAATAATCAATTCCCCTAGTCAGGGTTCCAGCTAGCAGGAATGTGGATGCTGAGTTCAATGACAGCTACTATGGTTCTAAAAAACGCGTTTACGATTTTGGTTGTCTTCGGTGACTGGGTTACACAGCTGGATTACGAGTTCGCATTGCTGTTGCTTTCAGATGTTTAGAGAACCTCTTGGTCGAGGCGAAAGCAGATGCTTCTGGAAGATGTTTTGGGGTGGACAGAGGGGTTGAGTGGCTTGATATGTTACTTTCGTTTTAGGGGGTTTCCTACCCAGTTTTTCTACTTTTGGATCGAGGGATGGCAGTACCTATTTGGTACTTTCAGGGGAATTTAGTACCTATCTGTACGAACACTGAGCAGAAAATCCGTTCTGAGAATATAAATTGATATTTGAAGTTTATCTGTTGGTATCTTGGCTATTAATGAATCACATTGTAATCTATTATAATTACTCTGTAACCACGATTCACTTGGTCTTTATCAGAACAATATTTCTATATTTATAAGAGGATTCGATTTCTACATATAGTGAGTACCTAACGAAAATATTCGGACACTTTTTAAAATCGCATAACTTTTTTAAAATTAATCCAAACGACTTGAGTTTTTTTGAGAAGCCAGAAGGATTACTTTGCTAAGTAACGTGTTTTGTCGTTTTGAAAAATTGCACTTGGTTGGAATAGCAAAAAAAAATAGTAATGGGCGTTTTTTCAACGTTTTTTGTGAGCCTGTAATGAAAATTCAAAAAACCCGTTTGTAGATTGAAGTAAATTGTATATCTACATGCCTAAAATTTCGTCAAAATCGGTTAACGTTGCTCTGAGCTACAAACGCTTAAAGATCGCAGAATAAGGTCGAAAATCGCTGACTTCGCGAATTTTACGAACTTCGACCTATTCCTACTTCAATCTACAAACGGGTTTTTGGATTTTTCATTACAGGCTCAGAAAAAAAGTTGAAAAAACGACCTTTACTATGTTTCTTTGCTGTTCTAACCAAGTGCATTATTTTCAAACCGACAAAACACCTCACTTAGCAAACTAATCCTTCTAGCTTCTCAAAAAAACCCTAGTCGTTTGGATTAATTTTAAAAAGTTATGCAATTTTAAAGTGTCCGAATATTTTCGTTACTCACTATATATGCTGTTTTTGAAGTGGCACAGAAAATGGAAGTAGACGAATTATTGATGACTAAAAAACTGCAAATGTACTTGTGGAATATTATAATAAAATATAAAATTCAACCACTCATAACCGACTTACAAAATATTTTTTCTCTGAAAATATTATATCTGAACAATAACTCTGTAGATTTTTAGCTTCTGATATTGGAATTTGTAAGAGTTAAAATTTTTTGAAGATTTTCTTCGTGTTTTCTCGACACATGGTAATCCAGATTTTTTTTACAAAAACTGTGATGAAATTTCAATAAAAGAACTATTGTAATACATTCTACAGACCTTAAAATTGACCCATGATTTTTTTCATGACGATTGGATTCTTCAGATAAGAATGGCAGTCGTTCAAAAATTGTTCTGGGTGTGAGCCACCCAGGTATGTCAAAGTTGATCGAAAAAAGAGGTGTGTCAACGAGGGGTTAAACAAATTAGAGCCCCATTAAACCGTCTTATTGTTAGTCGAATCTACATTAAGATATTAATTTTTATTAAATTGCCCCTACTTTAGAATTACTTTCCAGCAACATCGTACTCTGATAGCATCACAAACCAACTGGGAAGCGTTTGAAAATTGAAACTACGTAAAATTCTTTATAAACAGTGCAGCTGTCTGCCACCACTCCATTCGAGAGAACTAGAATCAAGCAATAAACGTGGGCTGTAAATAAGCTGTCAACAATTTCAGCAGAATTATTACAAACCCGCAGACAGCCCCACAGTAAACATATCATAATACCTCGTTTCATATGCAAAGGACCACAGTTTAACGAAACAGAGTACAGTTTGCGACAATGCCAAAGCCACTAGGCGCACGCTGTAAAGCCAACGAGATTGACAGAACCATGAGTCATAAATCTCAGCGACGAGGCACGAATTAACATGGTCAAAGTTCCACGAATTCTATAATTAATTTAATTTATTACAAGTGGCAGTCCACGAGTGGCAGATTTCATAACGAGCTCGCTTGTGACAACTTTCAAGAAAAAGCTCTTCAATGCGACTCTGATCAATAATCTGCAAATGCAAAGTTTGATTTTGTCAACGCCGAACCGCATTTTTTATGTTATTCAAAGAAATGGCAATTACTAAATACCACTTGTTGTTAATTTCGATTTTATTTATCTAAAATGCGCGGGGCTTTATAGAAAATTCGCAGATTGTTTCTTATTAATTTCTATCTTTACGTTTTTGTTAAATAAATATTTTATTATTGCAACCGATCTGAGCGTTTGCTTTTTTCAATTTTCCCAAAATGGTATGATACACGAACTTATCAATAGTATGGAATAAATATAAATGCATACATACACTGTCGTTCATAAATATTAGCAGACCTACTTTGCGCAGAATAATCGCAAAGTAGGCCCAAAGAAAACGACAAAGAAACGTTGCAAATTTATTAAAGAAGTCTAGCAAATTTTACTTGATTTGGTATTTTAAATTAAAAGCAGTGGGAAGTATTCAATCGCGTACCAAATCATATTTTCTGCATATACAGTAGGTGCCCCGATGCTTATGGACGACACTGTATATTTATACGACGTGCTATTAAGGTCATCAGCTGCTAGACCGCTCCCTGGTCAAGTACAGATGATTGACGCAATACGCCGATTATTGTGCGTGAGAGAACCTTGTCCCAGGATCTGGACACACGGACAAATGGCTCCAACGGACGTCCTCATTCCCAAAAATACGCGTTTGTGTCCCGGCTGTTACTACCACTTCGCGAAAAACAGATGACGCACCACTGTGCTGAGTGTTGACGTTGGAACGGAACCGGAGAGGAACGGGGAATAATCGAGTTTATTAAACCATACGCGGGGATGATTTTGGTCACGCAAATAAAATGATGCCTTAAATACCTTAGGTACCCTAACTATATGCAAACGGATTTCCATTCAGTTTCACAAGCTTCTCACGCTCCAGAGATCTACCCCCAATCCTCTGATCTTAAGTTAAAATTCGAGTTTCGTAACACAGACAACTAATAAATTCTTTTACATAAAATGGGATTTTTTATTTGGATCGCTACCATTTTACTGTTTTTCAAGATTTATTATTCGTTCTAGTTATTGCCATAGCCACGCTCATATAGATTAAGAAAAATTTTGCGTTTTTTGTTTCAGATAACTACGTCAGCCAGAATCCTGTTCGCCAGCAACAAACATTTTTTCAACCCCCTGTTACTACTGCCACTGTAATTTGGAATAAAATTATTATTATTGCATGGAAAAAATTGAACACATTCTTCGAATGTCAATTAATAAACGTACAAAGTTTGGAGTTATAACACTCAATACTTTGCTTTTAAAAAATTCCCCCAAATTTGCCTTATTTTCATCAAATGGAGCGCGTAGAAAAATCACTGGCTAGGTGTTTATAGGCACTGAAAAAACATATATTGATGAATGCCTTGGTACGCTATCCCATCCGACAACCCCAGACGTTGAATTCAAAGGCAGGAATAAATAAAAGAGCGAAAGGGACGCTGCAGCTTTCGCGCAGATTACTCCCGCAGATTCATGGGAGAGGAGAAGCGCGTCGAATTGTCAGAGACGGGGGATCTGGTAACATTTTAATCAGTTTTCAAGGTCGGTGCTGTGTAAACGAGCCCTAACGAGCAGCATGCTGATTCCGCATGCAGGATGATCGTGTGTTACGCCGCAGCTCGGCCTGTGCACGCAACATTGCATTATTAATTGCGGGCCAATTAAGGCGCGTTACATCGTTTTACCACGCGAATCGGATGCTGCGCGATCCTGGAGCGAGAATCGACCGGGGGAAACGGTGTTTTATCGTTGATTAATGTGCAGAGCGTGAATACTCGGTGAGAGGAGCAACGAGAGTGAAAGTGCTTTATCAACTTTTCAATGACGAGACGAACGGTATCACTGAAGTTGTTACACTCGATGGGTTTTGGGACTCGCATCCTGTGCACAGTGGCGGACTGGGTCTGGAAATATTGGTTGCCAGGAGACAAACGGCGCCCACAACTATGAATTTTAGTGTAAAAGTTAGTCGAATCGTAAATTTTAGTTGCATACAGGAATAATAGTGGAACTTCTATTCTGTTTCCCAGCTACTAAAAGGTCATTAACATTTTTAACATGCCCGATGTTTAAGGATGTATCGGACCTATCTTAAAAATGGTACCAAGTCGATGAAAATTTGTGAGATTGTTCTTTCTAATCTTCCTGATGTGCTCCAAAAATTTTAAACGAATTTCTATTAAACGGTTGCTGAGTTATAACGGTTTTAATTTTCACAGATTTTACACGTACTGTTGTGAAAAGAGACAATCTTGACGGATAAAACAGCTGAAAAAATGTTGACGAAATGCAACCAATGAATATCCAAGTATTCGAATACTATTCGTATATTTAAGTATTCGAATATCCAAGTATTCGAATACTATTCGAATATTTAAGTATTCGAATATCCAAGTATTCAAATGCCATTCGAATATTTAAGTATTCGAATATCCAAGTATTCGAATACTATTCGAATATTTAAATATTCGAATATCAAAGTATTCGAATATTTAAGTATTCGAATATCAAAGGATTCGAATATTTAAGTATTCGAATATCAAAGGATTCGAATATTTAAGTATTCGAATATCAAAGGATTCGAATATTTAAGTATTCGAATATCCAAGTATTCGAATACTGATGTATTCGAATAGTACGGTGTGCAGTATTCGAATAATATTCGAATAATAACATTCGAATACTCAAATATTCGAAGTTTATTCGTAGCATTCGAATACTTGTAAAATATTCGAATATTAAATTATTCGAATAGTTCCAGCCCTACTAGAGAGACGATCGTTTACTAGAAACATTTGGTGTACGAAAATTTATGGGAAATGAGTTGTGACTTAATGTCGCTTAAGCCTCGTTCACATTAGCCAAGTAACTTGACTTCAAGCTCCTTGAATTCAAGTAAGTTGGCACTACTTTACCAATGCGAACCTGTTATTCACTTGACTTGAAATATCCTTTCATGTTTCTTTCAAGTCTCAAGCGAAGTAGAGATTCTTTCAACTTCACTTGCCTTGAAATACAAACTTGACTAATGTGAACTAGGCTTAGGAACGTGATATTTTCTTTATAGTAATTAATATTTCAAACTCCAGAGCTGGTTTTCATAATACAAATTAAAAATATTGAGAACATGGGTCAGATCAGACCCAGGCATATTCGCCGAAGGGTTAATTGAACGTAATGATCGGTCGTTCTTCCCGTTCATCGTCGATCGACGAAGAGAGGAGCCAGTAGATACGAGGAACACGAAAAAAGAAGAGCGTCTGTCAATGCGTACCGCAATTTATCCATTGCGCCAGTTTAGCTCAATCGCTCAAGGATCATCGCCTCGAATTGCACGTACGAGACTGTCGAAACGAAAGGGGGCACAGGGCTCCGAAGTAAGTATCGACTCGAGTACTTTGGCTGGAATCTAGATTTGAGTTGCTTTTACAAATCTACATTGCCAGGAGCATTAAATGCGAGAAATGGTTCTCCTTTTCGTTGGTTCTGAATGATTTATCATTTCATCTTAACACTTTACACATTCCTTGGATCATTTGAAAAAATAAAAACACTTTTTCCTTCTATAGAGTAAAATAATTTATTATATTTGTTATATCTGTTACAGTAGTTCTTCTCTTTAATATCTTTTACAGTAGTTCTTCTCTTTTCTTTGGTTATTAACTCTACGATGTCTTTTAAGGTCCATTCACGATTTCATTTCTTTGAGGACTCTTCTGAGTTTGGAAAAATAAAAAGTTTAGGGAAAGTGTTACTAATATCTGAGTTTATTTTCTCGTTAGCAGACCTAATGGAATGCATATGTATCCTATAGGACAGATGTCCCTGTTACTACCATTTTATTTATTTTACATAATAAAAACGTAACGTATACAGAACAGTGTACAAAAAATTGCATTATTAAATTGGGACTGTTCTTCTTATTATTATTAATATTACTGTACACTATTCTTTATACGTTACGCTTTTATTAATTATTTCTTAATTTATTAAAATAAATAAAGTGGTCGCAATAGGGATACTGGCAGTATTTGCCATTAACACGTTCCAGGGTGGAAATTCAGATTCCTGCTATGACTATATTAAGGGGTTGCGCCACCCTGAGACGCTCAAAACTAGACGATTTTTTTGCAGTTACTATGGTTGAAAATTATTTCTTTACTTCTTATGTGTAGAGCACGTATTAGTGCATATAAATTTTATAAATACTATACAAAAATATTAAAAAATGGTTCGATTGATTTCAAACTTGGTACACATATTCTTAATAGTATTATCTACAATGTAGCATATCATTTTTTTGATGCGATAACCTATTGGTATATAATAAATGTTTTAAGCTTGTTTTGTCAGGTGAAAAAAGAATAACTTTCTTCACCTTGCTCTCATTTGTGCAATACATTTTTTTCTCAAATCCATATGCTACATTGTAGGAATATTTTATTAAAAAACACTAAAATCATCATCTTTCATTTCAAACGAATCTGGGTGTTATAATTTGGAATACCACTCACGCGTGTAACGACGGACGAGCTTCGCGGGACAACAAATACCTCGGCCATTTTTTCATATTTTTGTACAGTATTTATACAATATATGCACTAATGCATGCTCTACCCATAAGAAGAAAAGAAATAATTTTCAACCTCGTACTATCGGTAAAAAAAATTCGTCTAGTAGTTAGTGCTGTTTCGAGCGCCTCGGAGTGGCGCAACCCCTTAAGAAGTGATAAGAAAAATACAGAAATAGAAGTACCGCTATATCCTTCATAATCTCAGCCCCTTTTTACTCTATTTTGACCTCGACACTAAATGGAGAAGTATCTTTAGAAACACCCTATTCCTTTGAATGGAAGTTGAAAGATGAGCCTCCATTCACACTCCATTCCACTATCAATTCATTATGCATCTTAACAACCCAGAATTAACGCGCAAGGATTTCGATAATCCTCGACGTGGAAAAATAAAGGAGTGAACGAGCCGACGAAACAGCTGCCAGGCTAGGCGGGGAGAAGGGGATAAAAATATCCCCGAATCGAGCCGAAACGTATAATAGCATCGGACAGCCGCAAAGAAATACAAGAATGAGTTTGGTCATCGGACGTTCCAAATAAAAGCAGTCCCTTGGCGAGCCCTTTGAATGCGCCTCGTTGAGCAGAGCACTCGAGGAGGAACAGGGCACGGCCGAGGAACGGGGTAAATGAAGAGGGAAGTCAGGATTATCACAGCTGCCCGCGGATCGATCGTGACCGAGCCGCTTTAAAGTAAATCGATCTTGTACCTTGACACGGGGCCCCGGGATCTATCTTGATCGCGATACCGTATTAAAGAATCGACAGCTGATCGACGCGTGGATGATGATTGTGCAGCCAGCACGGAACGATGAGAGAGCAACGAGGAGGACGGCCTCGGGGGCCGTTTTTCCTTTTCGTGAGATTAACAAGACTTGACGCGAATAGTTTCAATGTTGTCGTGAATGTTGCCGATACTGGCTCCGAGCAGAAATCCGCTTCAGAAGGGCAGGGATCAGAGCGAGTTCGTTTTACTGCAGCAGACATTGCTGGATGTGTGCTGCAGCGTCTGCATTGGAATAATCTCGAATAAACTGCGCGTAGGGGAGAGTTGCCAATATCGTACTGGTCAGCTAAATCGTACCGCATCGATTTATCAGTAATTAATGAATATAAACGACATCTGATTATAGAAATATCAAGTAAAGGCGAAATAAGAAGTGGAAACAAAACCTTTTGAGCTTACACCCTATTTTGTGCGTGATATAAACATTTTGAAAAATCAGGTATGATTGATGTAACTTTTTACCTGTTTATTTTAGCTGATAATAATCAAACTATGTAATTTCGTTCTGTATTTTTGTATTTTTCTAAGCGGGTTTAATGTAGAATATTTTACATTTGTTATAAAGTTTAAATTGATATTTATAAATAAATTGATCATGTTTCCTAAATTTGACAACTCGTATGTATATATCATATACAAAGGTTATTGCGGCCTGTATGTGATCCATATACATGTGTATATGTAACTATATAATAATCATTACTTTATGTTGAATATTTTCTTCCCTATTTGTTAGTGATACTATTTTTAGTGGAGGTACGATTTAGGAGACCGGTTGCCTAAATCGTACCTTTTACAGTATGCGACAGAAAGATTAATAACAAATTAATTTGTTCTGAACAAAAGGTTAAGCATATAATAGTAGGTGCCTAAAAGATCAAGCTACAATATCCAATAGTCATTTGCGTTCAAATTAGTATCAAATATGAAATATAATGTAAAATGTCTTAAGTGGTACGATATAGGCAACCCTCCCCTAATGCTTTTAGTTTGTTAGGGTTAGTTTCATGTTGATAATTTTTGAAGTTCTGATATATTCTGTATTCGATACGTAGAGTGGTTCCTTTGGGAGAAAATTTGAAGCAGAGAGCAAAAAACGAAGATCCTATGACTAATTAGTTGCCAGAACTTTGAATTTCAATTTGTGATATTGAATTGCAAATCTGACGTCAAGTTACGTCTTCTTTAACTAAATTGTCATATCTCGAAAAATGAAGCTTGATCTTTCCTCACCCCTTAAGACCCACCTCCGTAATATTACGTTTCTTGCAAACAGCCTCCAAATTCCACCGCCGTAATATTACGGAGTTCGATGGAATAAAAAGTAAACGCTCTTATTGAAAAACTGTTTCATCCCACTTTATAAACATATCCTATATAGTAAAATAGAGACATAAAAAAAGGTTATAATTTTTTAACATTTTTCTAAAATTCAGTGTGTGGTTGAGGAGTTAATTATAAAATTAAATTACGCTGCAGTATCCTCGTGAAATTACGAAACACCCTGCATATTTCACAAGAATAGGCACAAACAGCATTACAGCATCAACCAACTCTTTAATCTCGCGTGAGCCTAAGAATTCAATCAAACTTCACATTAATCACGAATAAAACTCTAGCATTAAAAAATCTCTAAAATTCTATTTAAAAAAAATGTAGTTACGAAACCACCGAAGAGTCAACGAATACTCAAAGAATTTGGAAAAGATCGGTAGCCAACGCGAGCTCAATCCAGCTTGTTAGCGCAACTCGAATGGTCGAACAAGCTCTGCAGCCTTCGATAGACACTAAAACCGTGTATCTGCAGTGCTCCATTCTACACGCACGCCAGAAATGAACATCCAAGGATGTTCGATCGTGTTGCTTCTTCGAACGAGACGCTGCACTCTCGCAACTACGATTCTTACATAATCGTGGCACTTTTGCGCGAGTTTAACGACAGAAAGGTCGGCGTTCCTCGGACGCCAACAAAGCGAGCGCAATTTGCTCGTCATCAAAAAGACTCCGGGAGAACTTAAAGGCGGCTAATGACACGTTTCCAAACGCGTTTCCTTCGACAATAAGGCGATTGCTGGCCTTTCGCGCAACGAAACGCAGCGGCCCTTTAATTGCGCCGCGAAAAAGACTGGCGAGAAAAGAAACGGGAGAACGGTAACAATAATAATTCGAGTGATGACCGTATTCTTCTCATCGCGATTGCACCGAGAGTATCTGAGCTCGCTCTTCATTAAAAAGGACCACTCGAGAGAGCTTAAGCCTGGCTGATGGCACGGTTCCTTTAATGTCTTCAGCCGACCACTTTGCAGCCTTTCAACGCCCGCGTATCGCAGAGAACGATACAAGGTCTTATTCGATTCGTACTCGACGCGTCGCAATCGATATTCCAGGCGGTTTTTTTTTCTCACTTTTCTGGGGTGGTCCGGGGAACGAAGGACTGGCTGTGGTTAAAATGCGAGGATCTAGGGGTTGTAGAAAATGGGATGGGGAAAAAAGTGGGGCAAATTGTTATTGCTGAATTGAATTTTTTGAGGATATAGGAATTGGGGCGAAAGGAAGGTGGGACAAAGAGTAATTGCTGAGTTGAAATTTTTGAAGATGTTGAAAATGGGGTGGAGAAAAGGTGTGGCAAAGTTTGATTGCTGAATTGAAATTTTTAAGGATGTAGAATGTAGAAAATGGAATGGGAAAAGGTGGGACAAAGTGTTATTGCTGAATTGAAATTTTAAAGGATATAGGAATTGGGGTATAAGAAACGTGGGACAAAGAGTGACTGCTGAACTGAAATTTTTGAGGATGTAAAAAATGGGTTGGAGAAAAGGTGTGGCAAAGTTTGATTGCTGAATTGAAATTTTTTAGGATGTAGAATGTAGAACATGGAATGGGAAAAGGTGGGACAAAGTGTTATTGCTGAATTGAAATTTTAAAGGATATAGGAATTGGGGTGTAAGAAACGTGGGACAAAGAGTGATTGCTGAATTGAAATTTTTGAGGATGTAAAAAATGGGTTGGAGCAAAGATGGGACAAAGTCAGATTGCTGAATTGAAATTTTTTAGGGTGATGGAATTAGAATGGGGCAAAGTGTGATTGCTGAATTGAAATTATTGAGGATATAGGAATTGGGGTACAAGAAAGGTGGCACAAAGAGTGATTGCTGAATTGAAATTTTTGAAGATGTAAAAAATGGGACGAAGAAAAGGTGTGGCCAAGTTTGATTGATGAATTTAAATTTTTGAGGATGTAGAATGTAGAAAATGGGATGGGGAAAAGGTGGGGCAAAGTTTGATTGCTGAAAAGTGTTATTGCTGAATTGAAATTTTTGAAGGTGCAGGAATTGAGATGGGTGAAAGGTGGGGCAATGTGTGATTGCTGAACTGAAATTTTGAGGATATAGAAAAGGTGAGGCAAAGTATGATTGCTGAATTGAAATTTTCGACGAAGTCGATGTACAAAGATGAAATATGGAGTCCCTTTCGGAGTCACCAGTTTCCCTTTTCCTCATGAATTTCAGAGTGTAGGTACCTCTTTACAGAAGTGGCATTTATATCCCACTTTCCTGGAGATAAGAATTATCGAAAAAATCGTACAGCAATAAAAGAAGCTAAAGTAGTAAAATTTAAGTCAGACCTGACTATCAACAGGAAATGTGATTAGTTCGCTCATTATCGCCGGGGACCTAGCGACCACAAGTTGGATTCCAGCTTCGAAGAAAACGAAAATGGATTGTCTTATAGAAATCGAGTAACTCGTGTGTAAGATTTCTTATTCCTGATAGGATCTCTTTCCTGGATAATTATGATATTACATTTATATAAAATTGAGACAAAATACATGAAAATTCCTAGTGCGGCTAGATTATAATCACAGTGGTTATCACTCACCTAGTGAATACAGGACCCATCTGAACTTCTGCTACTCATTATTAAATAGTAATAAGTAATAGAAGCTAAGTCTGAGACATGCATGAACAAAATTGCGTTAGTAATCAAAATGTACCATCCCATCTGCTGTGCAATCCATTTATTAAGCAACCCATTATCTGACGTTCCATTCACACGTAAAACTTATGTTTATCAAAACACAGATATTTTGAACGTGTGCACTTAAAAGAAAATTCAGTTGCGAGCCACAAAACTGTCTCCTACGAAAATGCCTCGAGGATTACAATGAATAGAATCTGTAACTTGTATCATGTATGAATTCCTAAGCATCATTCGATGCAGGAGCAAGTCGTCCGCGCTTCCTCGACAGTAATCCATCAGTTTTTCTCGAAAATCGTGTCGCCTCCGTAGAAATATCGGTCCTTTTACGAAACTTTTGTCCCACCAAAACTTACGAGTCTACCGTAAACTCTTTCCACGTTCGACCCTTATTGTTCGGAACGTGAAACACACGTGTGCACGCAGGAAATTCCCCAGGCTCAAAGAGCTCGCTGACAAGCGGCGCTATTATGGTAGGGCCGTGTCACGACAAAACGACATCGTAAATTAAAACAATATACCACTATTTTATCGGTCACAATATTCTCTGCAATGCTTAATGCATTTCCATTGTAACTGGCTGGGAACTCTGAGGCAATATGCCTGCCACCCCTCGCATTTTCACTCGGCTACACTGGTCTTTGCTTTTTGCCTATGATCTTCGTTTTATTTCAGTGCAGTATGCACTGTTTGAATATATGTTGAATTTAAGAATGTTCAATTCGTGAATCATTTTACGTGTATTATTAAATATAGATGTAAGACAGTTACACAGGACGTGGGGGCTTTTATACGCTGTATAAAGTCCTGTTTTCTCAAAGGAGGATCCCCAACCCGGAAATTCAAAATATTGCAAATTTTTGGGAATATGTATGTAGAGCATTTTTTTGCTACCTAAATTCACTCTAAGAGGGTGGAATTGACATTGGCTCTTGAAGATCTGGCAATTTTCCGATGTTGTGTTATAAATCGCAAGCAGGAGAATTGTAGGTTACTAAATGACAGTCCTAATTAAAAGAAGCAACTTTTGTCTGAAAACTTTTTTTCTATCTCTTACAGTTCGCAAAATTATAACACAAAATTGGAAAATAGCCGAATTTTTACAGAACAATTTCACCCGCTTTATAGTGAATTTGGGCAGCAAAAAAATTGCGTAATACATATCTATATACCCTCTACATATCCCCAAAGTTTCATCATTTTCTTAATCTCCGGTTTGGGGATCATCCCTTGTCAGCTAGGTTCTACGTAGAAAAAAAGGTATTTTGAATAGGTATTTCTAGTCTTTCTTTGAACACTCCACTTCCATAACTATTTTACCAATTTTTTAGAATACATAAATCCTCACTCTCTGTACACAACTTTTCCAAAAAAAATCCTTTCGAAGCATTTCACAGTTCCCTTCATTTGTGCTCACTAGATCCACAATTCCCAGATATTGAAATAAAAAAAGAAGATACTTAGCAGTCCATGCAATAAAATACAGCGTCTCCTCTGTTTTCGTTTTTTCTTCTCGTTTTTTTTTACGGTGGTCAATAAATTTTTTAGGAAAAAGCAAAGGATCGATGTATTGCTCGCGAAGCAACGACCAGGCGGGCATAAGTTATTCTTGGGCGCGAATGAGGTCATCTCGGGTCGGCTGCACTCAGACCTAACCAACGAGGATAGATCGACCGTATTTTAAGGGAGTCGATATGGAACGGCTTCTGCGGAAACGTGGATGGTTTTCGGGGAACCACGGGCCACCCATTTTTCTGTGACGTTGAAGAATCGCTGGCGCAAAGTGGAACACTCACAATAACTCTGAGTGGATCACATGAATCCCGCTGAACTTGCCGCGCAATGGGAGGGCCAATTTCTGTGCACGGCAATGTACGCCTACACTGATGTTTGCATTAAGGGGAGGTTCTGGTCTAAATGTCGATTTTTCTTTTATTTCATTTTTCGAATGTTCAACCTTTTAGGAAAACGGGTTTAAAAGGATTTGTTGAAATTCGTAAAATTCCCGAAGTTATAGGCATTTGAGTCGCGGCAAATACATGGGTCACAACCGGCTACTCGGCGCTCACGTAAAACTTTAAGGGGAGGTTCTGGTCTAAATGTCGATTTTTTTTATATCATTTTTCGAATGTTCAATCTTTTAGGAATACGGGTTTAAAAGGATTTGTTGAAATTCGTAAAATTCCCCAAGTTGTAGGCATTTGAGTCGCGGCAAATACATGGGTCACAACCGGCTACTCGGCGCTCACGTAAAACTTCAAATGCGTTTTTCTCGAAACAGTGTTCTCAAAACGGTGGGACCTGTATCTTCAAAAGTTATTATCCGATTCGACTGAAACTTGTTTTATTTTGAAGATTATTCTTTTGGCTAGGGGGGGGGAACTAAAAAAAATTACAAAAAGTTGAAAATTTATAATTTTTAAAGGCGTTGAAAGGACGAAAAATACAGGGAAAAGTGATTTCAAACGTGAAGTGTCGTTATTTTCTAAAAAAAATGTAATTTTTGTAATTTTTTTTTAGTCCCCCCCCCTAGAAAAAAGAATAATCTTCAAAATAAAAAAGGTTTCAGTCGAATCGGATAATAACTTTTAGAGATACAGGTCCCACCGATTTGGATCAATTTTTTGACGCCTTAACTTTAACGACTCCCCAGGGCTGTTTGCACTGATTAATTATAAAACAAAAAATATATTTCTATAACATAAGACATCCTTAATACAATGCAACAAGTCCCATTAAATTATATATAGTAGTTTTCCTTTAATTAATTCCTAAATATCACCTATTTTTTGGGGCTCTAGACCAGAACCTCCCCTTAAGGGCCACCTTGGACGAAGCACAGTTCTAGTTATTTTCGGCAATTTTTTTAAGACAGATAATGAAACATTTAACGCCATTTTGTACGAATAAAAATAACACTTTCTCCGTCGAGAGTTGTACAGTAACAGGTTCACATTGGATTCTCCATTTACTTCATTATCTTCCTAATGAAATCGCCGAAAATGACTACAACTTCGCTTCGTCCGAGGTGGCCTAACCCCTTAAGTTCCCATTTGATTGGATTGGACCTGGTGTATCATCTGGTTTCCAAACTTTGGGTCCTTTTCATGCTAGCGAGATATTCACATTTTTGATAGGTTCTCTTACCTTCGTCAAAAAAACGCTATCTGTGTCAAGTAATTTTATCTGATACCAGTTGTGAGCTGTGGCTCAAGAGTCTAGTGAAAGTAGCCTTAATTGGACAAAAGTTCAGATGCAGGTAATTCAATACTGATGGTGTGGACTTGGTGACTGTAGAAAGGATTAGTGAAGCTTTGTTCCTCAAATCTTTCATTGGACAACAACTGAAAATAAACCTCTAAACGATGTAAGTGCCAATAGTTAAAATTTTCAGGGGAAATAGAAAACGCATGTCTGTTCATTTTGTCACTTACATCTTTTATCACTCGATTATTTCAACTCGATCTTTATCGCTATGGACTTTCACCGTGTACCACCTTCACAGATTTAGAGGCAACAAAAAAATTACAGTTGTGAAGATTGCTGGCACTTTCGTCGTTTTTCATCACAACGAAGTTGACACTTACGATTTTAGCTCTACCTCGCGATTGACCTAACAGTTAAAATAAATTTTTCTAGCACTTATAACTTTTTTCACAGTATGGAATTCACATCCCTTTCCACTGAAAAGATTATTTTTGTGGCACTTACATCGCTTACCATTTCATCTTCTCAATTATCGTGTAACTAATTTCGACGCTCCATAGAAATGGAATACTTATTTTTAGTGGAACTCCGCGAGAGCTAATTCCTTCTTCTCTGATATTTTTGCAGCGCAATAAATCCACGACGTCATAAAAACGCCACTCCCCCGACAATATTTTAATCCAACAAGCGGCCGACGCGCGCGCACGTCGCGAGGCCGCAACGCCCCGATTTCACGGCAAATTGCCGTCTCAAACGAACCCACCGTTCGCCAGATCATAATCCGATTTGTCATACTCCCTCGTAACGCGCAATTTAACGCGTAATCCTCGCCGGCGAGCGGCCCGAGGAGCCGCGGAGGAAGAAACTTAAGGGTTGAGAGGATTAACTAGAATCGGAGACAGGAAAGGCCAGCTACCAGCCGCGTGGAAAAGTGGCGCGCGAAAAAATTGGGTGGTGGAGGCAGAGTATACTCGGTAACGGGTGGATCGTAAAACATGTCACGTGCTGGTTCACGGTAATAATCTTCGAGACATTTTATTTATCTTGAGTTTCATTAATGATCGTTAACGAAACTGACGTAGAGCGCGGTACGAAAAATTAAAGGGCGCCTTTTGAAATTGATGAGGAAATTAAATCTCGGCTGATGAACGCGCCCAATTAGGCTCGATGATTTTTGAGGACGATGGTCCATGGTAGGTCGTTGTCTTGACATATTTAACGTGTCTAATTTAAATTGAACTCTTATTTGTGGAAATACTTTGCTGGAAATGACTTAACAAGGGCAGTGCACGAGATTGGAGTAATTGATTTCCTTCACATTTTGTGTTGGTGCAGATAATGTGCAGAATTGAACATTTTCCAGATTGTGCATTTTACCAATAACTGGTCACAACTTGTGTGCAGAATTGAAAAATTAAAGAATTCTAATATTCTGCTTTATACCAAAGATTAGGGAAAACATCCCCTAAACTCTCAATATGAAATATCTCCCACAACATCCATGGAGTTTTGTGTGCAGACAGTGTATAGATCTAAAGACTTTTAAAATTCCGGTTTATACCAAAGATTAGTCACAACCGGGGCTGGGAATAATTTGAAATAGTTCGAGACAAAATATTAAAAACTTATATATTTCCATAAGCAAATACTGTATGAAAATACTGTTTCATTTAATGTTCAAATAAAATACTGTTTGAAAATACTATTTCATTTAATGCTTAAATCAAATACTACTTGAAAATACTATTTCATTAAATGCTTCAATCATGAACAAATACTATTTACTATTTACACTCGGATTTGAACATAGGAAATGGGGGCGCAAAATAGGAGATACAAATTTAAAAAACAAACAGATCTCCCGAATGTCGCTCGCTACCTTCTTAAGATTACATTTATTCGGATTAGTATTTTTTGCAAGTATTTCTGAGCGCAGGTATGAATGTTTACACACATATTTTGAGTTGTCAGTCAGTCATTATTTGAAACATTATTATTCGAAATACTTTCTAATATTTCAATGAAATACTCATTTCACAATAGTATTTCTATGAGTTAGCATTAAAATATATATTTGAAATACTATTTCTTTATATAACTACTCTTTCAAAGAAAACTTTATTTGTGAAATCCTGTATCACTCGAAGAAGTAAAGATATTTATTTCTATTTATCTATTTCAACAACCTATATTCCCCAGCCCTGGTCACAGCTTCCCCTAAAATCTGAAAACGAAATATCTCCCACAAAGTCCCTCGCCTTTGTGTACAGTCAGTGTACAGAACTGAAAACTTTTAAAATCCCGCTTTACACCAAAGATTACTCACAACTTCCCCTAAAACCTCAAAATGAAAAGTCTCCCAAAGCATCCTTCAAAACGAACCCCGCCCTTCCACCAAAAAAAAAAATAAATCCCCAGCAAAGGCCCCATCCAGAAAGTAAGGATGACACAGAAATAAAAAGTAAAAATCACAACGTTACAAACATCAACATTCCCCTCCCCCGCGCGACCTCCCACCCACAGAATTTCCATTCGCAGCGAAAAGGAGCCGCGCTGAACGCCTGCGTTGCGAGAGTCCAGCAAAAAAAGGGGGCGACTGGGACGAGAAGAAGGTAGCCGAGCCAGCTGAACGCGAATGAAATATCCCAGCTAAATTTGTCTTTGCGCGCGGCAATATTTTTCACCTGGCTTCGGCCCATTCGCCCGCGGACCAGGAGCTCCGCCGCGTGACAGGATAACAGAGCGCGACGCCACGGACGGATATTTACGTCAGAGGCGACGGAGGTGGTTTCGCACGGAAGAGGCGAACGCCTCAGTTTCGTGGTTGACTCATCTCCCTCGCCTTCTGACTCAGCCCGCCTTATTTATACACGGCAGCCGCGATGGTCTAGCTCGAGTACGCGCGAGAAATCGCCGCGGAGGGAATCCCTGGCCCGAATGCGGGCGAGGATCTGTCAGAAGGACAAAGACCGTGCGGACTCGCGGCGAACAGTTCACGGTTTACTGAATGCGTGTCCCGAACTGAGCGTGCGGTTGCAACCGCGCGGGGCATCATGTCAGGCTTTCCGGGGGAAAGGTGTGAGTTATCGCGCCCCCTCCCGCTGAACCGTGCAAAGTTTGACGGCTGAAGAGCGGGCCGCATTCTGGGACCGCGACGTGGGGGCTGTTGGCTAACGCTGGGCGACAATGATGCTGCAGGTGGATTCTTCTTTGGGGTGGTTTGTGAAATGAAGGAGGGTGTAGGAATTGGGATGAGGAAAGGGTGGGCAAAGTGTGATTGCTGCAAGTGTAGGTTTCGGGGTTGACACATTCCACACGGCTGATGTCATAAGACACAAACCGACACTACCTGCCCTATCACCCTACCCTACCCTATGCCTTCAGAAATAGCCGCGCGGAACGTGTTAAAGGGACTAGGCAGTCGAAAAATCGATTTCTTTTATTGCATTTTCCGAAAGTACTATCTTTTCTGAATAAAATTCCGCTTGGTTTATAGTAAAATTCGCAAAATTGCAGATTTGGCAGCTAAAAACGTCAAGCGGCAACATATAGCGTCACCTTTGCCCAGTAACTTTAAGGGGACTAGGCAGTCGAAAATCGATTTTTTTATTGCATTTTCCGAAAGTATTTTCTCTTCATTTTTTCCTGATTGCGAGCGAATTGAGGTTCTAATCGACTTGGAAAAAATTACAGGATTTGTAGAACATGTGTCATTTCGGCGCAAACCTCTGATATGGTCTGTAAAAATTCGAGATTTTCATAAAAAAATTAAGAAGTCACCGGATTTTGGTAGCACACAAACAATGATGGTGCGCTACCAAAATCCGGTGACTTCTTAATTTTTTTTATAAAAGTCTCGAATTTTTACGGACCATATCAAAGGTTTGCGCCGAAATGACACATGTTCTACATATCCTGTAATTTTTTCCAAGTCGATTTTAACCTCAATTCGTTCGCTATCAGGAAAAAATGAAGAGAAAAAAATATTCGAGAGAAACGCATTTAAAGTTTCTGGGCAAAGGCGACGCTATAGGTTGCCGCTTGATGTTTTTAGCTGCCAAATCTGCAATTTTGCGAATTTTACTATAAACCAAGCGGCATTTTATTGAGAAAAGATAGTACTTTAGGAAAATGCAATAAAAAATCTATTTTTCGACTGCCTAGTCCCCTTAAGGGGTCATTCCGGTTAGACGGATTGAAAAAATTGACTTTTTTAAAAACATTATTCGAAAGTACATATCCTCAAGAATGTACTGTTAAATTTTCGTGGAAAATTTCGATTACTTTAGCTTCTACACAGGTATTTTGTAGGGAGCGCAGAGGCTCGGCCTCTATAGATAAAAACTTTGAACGCGTTTTTCTCGAAACGTAATTTTTTTACATCGTGAAGATGAAATCTCAAAATCCATCGAACCGATTGCGTTAGAAATTTTACTGCTTATTCTTCACACCTATGACTCTCGCAGCGACTGCAACCAAGTATTTTCATCAAGTCTAACCTACTTTTAAAATCGAAACTAGCAAAAGAAAAAAGACGAAAAACATTTTTCTTGCATTTTGCCCGCCATATTGCTAATTTTGAAGATAAATCACTAATTATACTCCGAGCGATAGCGACAGACATACTGATCAAGAATCTGTTTGGATTTTTGGGTTCAGATAAGTCTAACTGCTGAAATCGCCTGCGCGAGCGAGGCATGACTTTTTAAACATGTCATTAAAACCGCTTTCAAAAGCATTTTAAAAGCAATAATTTTATTACTCTTATATTTTTATTTACTGCAGAAATGTAGTTTAATAAATAGAAAAAAGTTTTATTCCACTACTATGATTATTTTCGCCGCAATAAATTCCTGAAAATCGCTGAATTTATCGGCGCGCTAACCGAATAAACTCTTAAAGTTGTTTTCCATAAAGTTCGAAGAAAGAAGATGACATGTAGAGTATAGAGCCCCCTTCGGAGTCACCCTTTTCCTCGTGACTTTCCGACTGTACCTCTTTACAGAACATGGCAGTCGGATTCCACATTCCTGGAGATAAGAATTATCGAGTAAATCGTACAGCAATGGAAGAAGCTAGAGGAAGTTATCTGAAGGAGCGTAAAATTTAAGTCAGACCCAACTGTCAGGAGATGTGATTATTCCACTGTTTATCGCCTCGGAAAAAAAACGAAAGTGGATTGTTTTGTGGAAGTCGGACAGCTCGTATGTTAGATTTCTAATTCCTGACAGGATGTTTCTCGTGGATCATTGTGCATAAATTTAAATGAAAAAGAGCGGGTTATAGTATGGGAACACGATGTGAGAGCTGTTGGCCAGTGTTGGCGGCGAAGTGACTCCTGGGAGGAGTGTGTTGGTTTGTTTGAACGTAGGAGACTGTTGTATTGTTTGTTTGAGCCTACTGTACCTACATGTACCTACTGTGTTTGAAGGTTTTAAGGGTTGCACTTAGGGAATAACGTTTGAGTATCAGAGTTTGGAGATTTGATACTGAAAATGTTTGATGATATTGTTGCACTGATTGTTATTGTAACAGGTAAGAGGAATTTTCTAGGGTCTATCAGCTATTTGGACCTTTCCTAAACATCAAACTATATGTTTCACGCTCTACTGATATTACTTCTTGGAAAATATAATGATTTCAGGGGAAACACCACTGTGACGACCGGAAAAGTAAGCTATTTTTAAGAATTTTTTTTCAGGAATAATTTACAGTTTTCATATAAAATTGTTATTACCTATCTTTAGTACAATGTCTTAAGAGACTATACAAAAAAAATGAGTAGAAAAACAGGCATAAATTTTAATATATAAATTAATCTTCTAGACTCCTCACGCGCGCTGGTAGAATGTGTAACTACGGAACAGCAGGTCGGAGATCTAATTTCATTTTTATTTATAAACTATATGAGCATAGTTTCCGTTGCACGTGTATTAAGACATTTCATTGTACTAAAGGTACGTAATAAAAAATTTATATGAAAGCTGTAAATTATTCCTGAAAAAAATTCATTAAAATGGCTTACTTTTCTGGCCGTCACAGTGGCGTTCCCCCTTAAATGATAAAATTCGATTCTCATATGAAAGCTTATTATGATGTGCGTGTAAATGAAACTATGGGGTAAAATGAACCTCGCTTGCAACTTATGGTGAATTTATCCGCAATCCAAGGGTTCTCTGAACCTTGCTGAACCAACTGCATTGTCACCCTGACTCCTCCTCTAAGAAGCTCCAAAAATTGTGCACGTTACCGAGTTAGTTTACTATAATTCCAGTTACAGTTCAGTTCTTAACCAAGATCTATTTCAATTCTAGCTAGTTCTGAGTCAATTATATTTCCCAATTAGGGGCGAATTGGAGATTTGGCGCCCCTAGTCTATCAAGCGTCTGCCCCGCCCTTCCCGCGAAATATCATAAAATATTTTAATTTAAAAGAGTTAACAAAATTTTTAAATTAATTCGATATGACAACTCACGTGTGAGTTATTGTTAATTTACTACATGAAAAAAGAAGTGAATTGTCATTAAAGTTGTCTCAGGCATCCACGTTTAAAGATCACTCAGTCAAAACAGTATAAATAAACATTTTTCTACCATTTTTTCCGCCCCAAAGTCGCCATAGACTACAGTCTACTTAACCCTTATACAAATCCACCCTTCTCCACAAGCTCATGTACCATCGATATCCTCCACAAGTACTTATGTGTGGAGACTTTAAAAATCCACTGTACTGAAAAATGTATGCATTTCTACCTGCACACAGCGGAGACCATAAGCTTCAAATCCAGCTCTTCAGCTTCCAATTACACAACACACTCGAAAGACCTAACATAAACTGTTTTCTAAAGCAATGCTCAGAGGAGGAGGACATTCTACATCTTGCGCAGTGCACCGCACACGTGGAAATGTCTTAAAGAAAAGTGTATAGCTCATTGTCGTTTTAGCGGCTCAGAATTAAAGCACGGTTCGTCACTGGCTCGTTCGAGCTATTCCTATCTCGTGACGGTGCTACTAATCGTAATTAGAATCGGCCAACGTAGCCGCTTCATGCGAACGTAGTTTAAGGGCACGAAAGACCGCCGCGGGCAAAAAGCGATCGTTTAACGGACGTTGCAATTTGTCCCGTCGACAAAACACACGACTGGAATGCGTATTGTCTGCCCGTTGGATTATCCTCCTACTTGAGCTCCTCCTTCCGAGCTGGATCTCGCCAGAAGGAAGATGGAGAACTCGTTGGATGCAGAGATAAGCACGAGAAAATATTTATTTTCGCTTGAACTCCCGCCATGTATCCTTCATTTGGCTGTCCGAATTTATTTTTGAAGAAATAAAGTCCTGAGTGAAGATCATTAATTTTCTGTCATCAATCGTGGATGTTTTGTGTATTTATGTTTTCTTGTATGAAGACCTGTTTTGGAGAGTTTTGTGGAAAAACTGGATGGCTACAGTTTTGTGGAAAAACTGGTTGACCACAGTTTTGTGGAAAAACTGGATGACCACAGTTTTGTGGAAAAACTGGATGACCACAGTTTTGTGGGAAAACTGGATGGCTACAGTTTTGTGGAAAAACTGGATGGCTACAGTTTTGTGGAAAAACTGGATGGCTACAGTTCTGTGGAAAAACTGGATGGCTACAGTTCTGTGGAAAAACTGGATGCTTACAGTTTTGTGGAAAAACTGGATGGCTAAAGTTTTGTGGACAAACTGGATGGTTACAGTTTTGTGGAAAAACTGGACGACTACAGTTTTGTAGGAAAACTGGACGACTACAGTTTTGTGGGAAAACTGGACGACTACAGTTTTGTGGGAAAACTGGATGGCTACAGTTTTGTGGGAAAACTGAATGGCTACAGTTTTGTGGGAAAACTGAATGGCTACAGTTTTGTGGGAAAACTGGATGGCTATAGTTTTGTGAAAAAACTGGATGGCCAGTTTTGTGAATGCTACAGGGCGAGAGAAAGGGCTTGTTTTAGGGTGTGACAACTGTAGAAGTTACTTTACGTAGTTATTGAGTACAAGGAAATGTTTTAGGCAGGTATCTCTGCACATTTAGAATATTTTCATAAAAAACACTTTTAATTCACAATCGTTTTTTTTCCAAATTCACATATTTCCTATCTTCCCTATATTTTCAAAACTAGTGCTATCACAATCAAGTAAATTTATTTGCGATATCGCAATAATAAAAGTTTTTTCTCCACTGCAAAACTACCTTAATTACTTTATTGATAGTATAATTAAATTCAATGCAACTTGTTGATCATTGGTGTCCCTTGTTCTCCAAATCAATTACGCACTGAAAAAGCATATATGCTTTTTGTTTTTGGATTATTTCTATCAAATAGCTAAATCTAATATTTCTAAATAGCTAAATCTAATCTTAATATTTTAGTTAAACAATTCAATTTAAATTAATCTTCATTCTCCACGAGAGTTAATTCCTTCTTCTGTGCTCGAACTGGGTCGATCAATGTCGAAACGTCGTTACAACCCTCCACCGAGAGCGCACCCTCAAAGAATCCCAAGAAGAGTACCCAAAAATTGAATTTCCCCTGTTCCACTAGAGAGCGCAGCCCAACTAACACCAAGAACCACACTCTGAATTAAGCGAATTAATTACCTCAAGATCCCCGTTCATTATCACCTCGCTCCTCCCCCACAAAACGACAAGAATCCTCCTACATTCCCAAAGCAAAGCACTCCGCGCAACCATCCATCATAAATCGTCGCCGGGGTGCATTAAATTCGATTCTAACCCGAACCACGGCGAAATTCCAGCGCAAAGGGGGCCCCGGCGATCGCGGGGAATCGGCCGGCAACACGCAGCACGGGGCGAAGCCAAAGAAACCAGAAGGATCGGATCCCGCACCCCCTGGCAGGGAGACAGAATGATCAACCGCTTCTCGCAATATCTCGCGCACGGACCGCGGGAATTTCTCAAACATTGTCCTGTCGATTCCCTCTGACAATGGTATTTCCATTCTGGCGGCCGACAAACGTTCGATCTACCGTGGCCCCATCGATCCCGGCCGATCCAGGGCCGCGAGAATCCTTCATCGGGCTCCCCCCCCGAAAAGGGCGAGCCCGCTCTGGTCCTGCTACCAGCCCAAGGTGGACGAGGACGGGAAAGGTCGCGGCTACACGGAAAAGGAACGCGAATTTCGTACAAGACTCTGCTCTCAGGTTGGGTCGTCGAGGTCGGGGCATCGCCTCCCGGCTGGATAGCGCGGCTTTAACTTTTAATCGATGCGTTTTGGCCAACGGATCCTCGTGGACTCGCGGCCACGTAGCTTTATCGCGGGGACTCGACAGTATTTCACTGCTACCGACCGCCCCCTCGGCTCCCGTCAGCCGTGGCTGTTGCAGAGTTTTTGCCTTTTTAGGAGCTCCCTTCTTGGGTCACTTCTTTTTCTTCGATCTCATTGTTGCTCACCGGCCTTCGCGGCCCTCGGGAGAGTACGGTTCTGTTGTTGGAGGAAAGTGGCCGGGGGAGTGACTCTGGAAAGTTGTCTTGTGCCTTGTGCTCCGGTGGAGAATGGGGTTTCGGGGGCCAGTGCTTTGGGGATTTTAGATGCTCCCGGGGAGTAATGTGTGATGATTAATTGTTCGGGGATATGTTTCTACTTGCTAACCTGGAGAATGGAATTTGGATGAACTTTGAACAGCGTTATTTCTGAGTGGGAAGCCTTTGTTTTGTTTAGGTCTTGTTGTTAGGTCTTTGGCATTATTTGAATAGAGTATCTTAGGGTAAAGGTGCCAGTAGTTGACCATGTATCAGTAGTTGAGAACTTTTCACAGAAACGTGAAAAATATGGTTTTTAGAAGCGGAGAACTGTGGGTATTAGGAGCCGCGGCGCGCTGTTGAAAAGAGATAGGGTAAACCAACCAGTGAATGGCTGAATTGTTGAATCTATGGACCTTTGAGATTAATACTTGAATATATTTAAGTATCACAACAAAACAACTGTTGAAATTGCATTTAAATTTATTTTTCTTGAAATTTCTATAAAAATAATTACTTATTCTTATCGTAATTTAAAAAAAAACAATTGTACAATGCAAAACGGGTAGAAGCCCAGTAAATGACCGCATACTTTTGATAAGAATTGTACTTATAAATGTTTGCTTAATATGCATAACTAAAAATATGGGATATTAAAAGTGCAACTGCAATCCATTAATAAACATACAATAATGTTTAAATTTATAATTGACATTCCTTTGCCTAATGGTCATTCACTGGTATGCGGTCAATTAGTAGGTTTACCCTAGTTGCACTTCTGAAAACCTTATTTTTCACGTTTTACTGAAAAGTTGTCAACTACTGATACATGGTCAACTACTGATACATTTGCCCTAACAGTTTACTTGTTTATTACTGTTATAGTTTTATGAATACTTAATAACAATCTAGCGGAACAAAAGTCGCAGGTCGTACATAAATCATTAGTTAGGTGGAAATGTTTATTATTTGCTTGACAAACACCATCCACATTGTTTTACCACCCTTAAAACTTTCACCTCTGCCTCCAAGGGTTTTTTAAAACCAAAATTCGTATTCTGGGGTCTCTTAAAATGTAGAAAGCGAATATGAACTCTGTTTTGCAGAGAAAAATTGTTTACAACCTCGTTATCTAGGATAAATTACACATTTAAGCTCCTAAAATCGCCATTTTTGAAGATAGAATTATTTTAATTATGTACAAAAATTATGTAGAGCTGCAAATACTTGCAGCTATAACTTGTGAATATGTACTCTATAAAGCAAATAGAACAAAATAGTACAAACATTTTCAGGTTCCATGAGGTTCCTGGATATCTAGAGCTTTTCCAACGAAAGTTATTGAAAAATTCCATCATTTTTGTGATTATAATTCTGTTAATTGGAAATTAAAATTCTCATGTCTGAACTTTGATTTACTACCTACTTGTACCTCTGCTAACATACTATTAACAAAATACTAACAATTTAAATTGCGATACTAATCAAATTATCTTGCATTTTATTTTATAATTGACTAATTATTTCATATTTTATATTTGAAGTGCCTTCTGACATAATCTCGCAAATAAATTCTGAAGCAACTGCCTTGCAGACGAGGTGTTTCAAAATCATCTATTATATTATTTGAAAGAGTTATTTCAAATAAAAAATCATTTTGAAACTTTGTCTAAATTAATTTTAAAATAGAAGTAATACACAGCAATTTAAATATATTATTATCCCTAAATATAAGGATATTACCCTTCACTCAGTGGCGGATTTAACAGGGCTGCTGATGAGCAGTTGCCGCCCAGGCCCCTGCGCAGAAGGCCCCCGCAGGGCCTCATGACCCAAAAAAAAAAATTATGATTAGTTATAGGTATCCAAACACTACATTTTTTTCGTACTGCTACACTTAGCTCGGTTTTAGTAAACTCCCTCTTTATTTTCCCCCCAAAATGGGCCCCTCAGAACGTTTGCCACCTGAGTCTTTTTTCTTAAATCCGCCACTGCCTTCATTTCAAGTCACTTCCACCCAAATCTCTGGTGTCTGTCGTCACATAGCTACTTTAGGAAGAATGATTAATCCTGCGGTTTTGGAACTGACAGTGAGATAAACGGAAAGAATTATCAAAGACCCACACTTTTTCCTTGACACGTATTGTCTCGGCGAATATGTATCCTCAAGTGGAAGCACAGAAATAATTTTTAAGGTGCAACTACTTAGTCTGCTGTATTTACATTCCCAAGTCGATATGTTAAATAATATTTAATTATTTAAATGTATTTCCAATATTTCCGGCTGCACTTTGTCATTGCGCGTCTCGATCGGATAAAGATTCGCCCCGGGTGCCGCAAAAAAGCCCGATCCTCTTATTTGGAGAAAGGAGAGAAGAGGAGAAAGGTCGGAAGCGCGAAACATCTGGCCGCAATCAAGGAGCTGTATCTTCGAAACGTCGGCGGATCGCGAAAGAGACCAGGAGCAAGAAGAAGAGGAGGAAGAAGAGGTTGAAGAAACATCGCTGAATTGGACGGGGGCAAAAAACGAGCCAGCGACAGTCCAATGGTGGATGGAAATATGAGGCCAGTTTACTCACCCGACGAAGAAAACATCGGGGTACGAGAACTCATTCAAACTTTTTGCGTGTAATTGCTGGGATAATTTCTCGAAACCGAAGCTAAACACCAAGTGACATGTCGCAGAAAAACCTCTCCATCGCACATTTTCAAACGACCAATCAAACGCATTTAATCATTGCAAACGAATGCTGTCATTCCTAAGATGCTTCTATTCCAAGAATTTTACTGGCCCTTTAATTTCGCAGCTCCATCTCGAAACCCGTCGCAAAATCTATTACACACTCCTCCATATACAGACCTGGGCACTTTTGAAATTACATCATTGGAAATTTTATTTAAAATATTATTATTTGAAATATTATTTAAAATATTATTATTTTAAATATTATTTAAAATATTATTATTTGAAATATTATTTAAAATATTATTATTTGAAATATTATTTAAAATATTATTATTTTAAATATTATTTAAAATATTATTATTTTAAATATTATTTAAAATATTATTATTTGAAATATTATTTAAAATATTATTATTTGAAATATTATTTCAAATAACAGGTTATTTTATTTCGTAATTATTTCGTTTTCGAAATAAAATTGTGTTATTTTATTTCAAGAAATAATTTTGAAAATTAATTATCTTACATGTAAGATAAAAATCTCTTACTGATACATTTTTTTGGGAGAGAGTTTCGTTCAAAGCAAACTGCTGTAAAAATTTATTGAAACAAAAATCTTCCAGTTGTATTATCTTCGCATTTCTTTCTCCAAATTTGAAATAAAAAGGTAATAAAATAGTTAATTATTTGAAGTTACTATAATTTCAAATAAATCGATATTTTCTAGATTTTAAAATATTATATTTCGGTCCGTTATTTTCAATTTTGTTATTTTAAAATCTAGAAAATATCGATTTATTTGAAGTTATATCAACTTCAAATAATTAACTATTTTATTTCAAATAGCTATTTCTTATTTTAATTTAAAACACATCCCTCCATCTCGCTATAGGTAATACTATTTACTCTATTTGTATTAGTATCTCTTCATCACAAACATTACACTCATCTTGATTCTTGCGGCCAATTATATATTTCGAATGCCTCGGAAAGGGTTTCATGCAGATTTCAACGGATCGACAGGTATTGAAGCGAGTAATCGAAGGCGAATTACACAATTTTCTTCTGGCGCGATGGAGCAGCTGATAATATCGCCAGTTATTCCTGTCAAACAGAAGCGTGTATTCACGCTGGTATTAATAAAGGCTCGACAGAAGTTCTTGCGTGCGGCTGGATGCGTCCGAGTGAATTACTTTTGTCGAGGAAATGGACGCCCTGCAGCGATCCGCGGCGATCGAGGGGCCGCGATTGACGGACGATGGAAGAAGTAACCTGCACGGTATCCTTCGTGCGCGATATTATTCCATTGATCATCGTCGCGCAGCGCTGCTTGTCGATGTTTTCAACGATGCATATTAAACAGGTGATTTGTCGACGGTATTCTGCAAGAAGCGCTGAGACATATCTTCCTCGCGAGCTTCGGTGTTTTATACTTCGTTGGATGCACGGTGTACCGAAGACGGTTAGTTGGCGTTAAAAATGAACCCCTGAGGAAGTGGTGACCATGTTTTGGGGGACTGCGGTGTTTGAAAAAGTTGAATGGTGAAGGGAGAGGTGATTGTTGATAAATGAAATTAAAGAAGAGATGGAATCAGTCATGGTATACGTATAGGTATGTGTTTGGTGGAGATAGACTGGTTTGATGCCTTCTTTCTTGCTTTCTGGTATAAAGTAGGCAGTCCCAGGGAGCAAAACTCAGAAGAGAATTTTAAATTCAAGGTTAATGTTCTTGAAAATTACCAAGAATATTAGTACATAACGTTTTTAGTGCAGTTATATAGTTATCTTGATATTATTTTCATGTAAGGGTACAAAACAATTAATTGCAATTTTATATACCTTTCAAATACGATTTTATTCGTATCACTTGTATTAATACACTTTCGGGAAAGAATTGAGTGCTTTGTTCTAGGACTGTAACGAATATTCGAATAATCTAAGCATAAGAATATTCGAATAACTCAAACGTCATCTGAATATTCTAAATAATGTACTGTGATATGCATCAGCTTTTCTCAATTTTTGCTCTGCAATTTACTAATACGATTACTTCGATTACCGGAGCTTCTCAGTCAAATTATTTTATGTACTCTGCGTCACCTGCCTTAATGTCTTTTTTTTGTTTTTTTTCTGTTGTAATTATGGCTGGGATTATTTGTCGAATTTTTCAGTATTCGAATATTCAAATACTTCAGTTACTCAATTATTTGGCGAATATAATTCGGATATCCAAGTATTCGAATACTATTCGAATATTTCAGTATTCGAATACCGATGTATTCGAATAGTATGGTGTGAATTATAAATAAAGTTCTTTAGGTTCATTTATCAGGGTGAAATCTTGTAAGCTAATTTTGACCCACTTCACACCGTACTATTCGAATAATAACATTTGAATACTCAAATATTCGAAGTTTATTCGTAGCATTCGAATACTTGTAAAATATTCGAATATTAAATTATTCGAATAGCCCCAGCCCTAGTTGTAATATGCACCCTCTTACTCCTGTACACTAAAGGGAATCCCTTCCCGTTTACAAACAATAAATAAATAAATTAATAAATAATCTAGGTATTCGAATTATTCGAAGAAACTATTCGAAATTATTCGAAGAAACTATTCAATATTATTCGAATTATTTGAATTATTCGAGGAAACTATTCGAAATTATACGAATTATTCGAAGAAACTATTCGAAATTATTCGAATTATTCGAAGAAACTATTGGTATTCGAAATTATTCGAATTATTCGAAGAAACTATTCGTATTCGAAATTATTCGAATTATTCGAAGAAACTATTGGTATTCGAAATTATTCGAATTATTCGAAGAAACTATTCGTATTCAAAATTATTCGAATTATTCGAAGAAACTATTCGTGCTCAAAATTATTCGAATTATTCGAATATTTGCAGGTCCACTTTGTTCCGAAGAAAAAGTCCAAATTTAACAAATAAAAATTGGTTATGCAAGAATTCATCTCACCACTTAGGTGACAAAATTCCCCCTCACCAGTTAAGTGTTAAAATTACGTCGTATAACTCAAGATAATGGAGGGATGTCTCCAGTTCGAGGGTTGATCTGTGCGTTTCGGTGCACATGAAACTCGCCAGGTAGACGTCACTCATACGTGACGAGAATAACAACTCCCAACGATATGGTTTTGGCGCCATAGATGACGTGTCGGAGCATTTGGAAAGATTACGCATGACCATCACGTATCCACCTCCGGTCGTAAAAGGAGACAGGACGGAGCTTCTACTCGGTCACACTATTAATTAACAAAAACTTGAATCTCTATATAGAAACGGTTCCCCAAATTCCACCCATGGTGACATTCTGCGGGCAGCCAGCAAAATTGCCGATCTTTAAGAACTTTTCACAGGAGACACTTCTGCGACTCGCGATTGCTATTTCGAATATATTCACTCAACGCAGACAGCGTTGATTTAACTATTTGTAATTGAAATTTCTTTAGGAGCCGAAGAAAGTATTATATACCCGGTGTCCCGCGATGTTTTCGATAAACTTTTCCCAGCTGATCAGCAAGTCATCCTAAATAAAGTTTGTCATATGCGTTATGGGTCCAAATAATACACTGAGGCATTAAATTCACTGCAGAGGTGGTTGACATTACGTGAACAAATGGAAGGTTGCCAATTTGAACGCTGTCTTTAAATTTCGTATAGAATGAACAGAATAAAAGAAAAAATGGACGTCTGGAGTACCGTTTGCTGTAAGTAGATAAAGCTACTTAGTGTGCTATTTCTGACAGAATTGATTAATAGCACGAAATAATAATAATAATTCTTTATTGCACCGGTAGACATTAGGAAAATAACAAAAAGATAAAAAAAAAACAGATGCATATAAGAAAACAAGAAAAAGAAAAATAGTGGAGTTAGAAATTAGACCTAAATATAGTGCGTATGACATTTTTTATTCAGAATAACTTGCTGAATACCTGGGAAAAGTTTGTTCAATACATCATGGGGCACCGTGTATATAACAGAATATTGATACACATTAAATGTTCCCTACAAATTAAGTGGTAAATTTCATTTAAACCTCTATAACCGCAGTTTTTTGGACAAGGGTAGACATTAAAGACTACATACAGATTCCCAATTAATTTCAGAAACATTTTATTGTAAAATAGAGCTTTGTAATTCCTATAAAACAATAGTTGAATATAGACCTTTTTTTAATTAAACGCCTGCAATATGAATCACGCGTAATGTGATATTTTACGTGAAAGTCACACGACCTTATAGAGGATTAATAAACATTCCATTATAAACTAAACTAGCATACGCAATGCAAAACACACATGTATGTCATCTCAAAACCACGCAATGTTATATGGAGCTCTAAAACACGAAAAGAAAAGTGTACAAGCTCTACGAATACGCGCCAGTTACGAGACAGAAGAGTGTCTCCTGTGAGCAGGTCCTTATTCTTACTTCGTTTATGAAGCAGCCCAGCAGAGGGATGAAAAAGCGCGAAGTGACGCACAGAAAAGTCTGTAGGCCTGCAGCTCACGTTGTCATGGAAAAAAAGCAAGCTTCCCCTGCTCGCAACGACGGTAATTACTTATCTTTAATTCGCGCACCACGATGGCTCGGTGGCCGAGCGGAGAAAGGGCGAAAGAGTGATCGCGGAAAAAGCGGCACGGTATTCGCCCGCTGGAACGTGCACTCGCATTCTGGAGTAAGTAGATAATTCCAGCATAATACCGCGGCCAGGGGGGATGAGAATGTCCGGTGGCGACGTTTCGTTATGTGGAAATTACACGAGCATGGGAACGATAATCGCCGTTAATACGTCTTTCGCGCAGAAGAGGCGGGCCCCCGCTTCTGGGCCCCTCTGCGGCCGGGTGACATGAATTTTCCGGGATCGTGGAGGATTAAGACGGACAGGTGTGGATGGTTTATTGAATTTTATTAGGACAGTGGTGGTGCAATTGAAATTAAACCACGGTGGCAGTGTACAATTGTCGAGGGCAGATTTTTATTGAGGAAGCTGGAGAAGCATGAGAAGCTCCCAACCCCTTCAGTTTCGTCGGTGAGAAATAGATAGCGTTGGTTACGATTGTTATGAGGAATGTTTAAGGGGGAGAGTCATTTGGATTAGGAATAATAGTATTCTCTCGTTGCGTGACAAGGGAGAGAAGAAAGTGATTTCGACGAGCGTGAAGTTTGCTGCCCGAGCGCAGGGATCTCCGTGATTTTATTTGCCCTGCATCCCTTAAACTTCCCTTTTCCCCGCCGCTGTATCAATCTCAAGCTGCATTTCGACCGCCACTGTACCACGCAACACAATAAATTCCCTTGTTCCCATTACCCCCGTTTCTTTCTGCGCTAATTGCTACGCTAATATCTCTAACATCAGCTAAAAGGAGCTCAGCTGAACCCGACAAACGACAGGGAATGGAGCATAGGCCGTCTGGATTCAATTACGCGCCGCTAGACAAAGTCTGTCGAGGAGGATTGTGGCCGAAAAATCCCGGCTAACCTTCTCCTTTCTCTGTTCTTTTCGTTCGGCATTCCCGCCCGGCGCACCGCAACCGCGCGTGATGTGCACGCACGCATGCGCACGGGATAGATTCGACTGCGCGTGCGCCGACGCAGTCAAGTGCAACGCACGTGAAGATAAGGCCGACAGCACATCATAGAGACCGACCCCATCCCGCGGAAAAGAAGGGCCGAGGCCCTCCGGGAAGGGCCAGATCTTCGCGCTAGATTGATGCGCGGACCACACTCGCGATGCTCTGATGGCCAGGCGCATCTGCGCGGGCGTGCGCACGTGCGGAAATGTCGGGATCGCATTTGTCTATGATGGAAGCGGCCAGGATCCTCAAGTTTCAAAGTATGTGGGGGACAGTTTGAGGACATAGTAGCCGGACAAATGGTCACCGAACAATTTTTAGTAACTGCAGAATATTAGACGAAGAATATTTTTTTTAGATCTATAGATCCTATAGAGATCATTCTAATTATCCATGAATTATTGAAACGCAATGGAGGTTTAACGTTGAAAGGGTTCTGATGAAAAGTTTATAAATTTAGTACCCTGAGAAGATTATTAGACATTTTTCATTGCACGTGGAATGCGGGACGAGTTTCTAGTGGACAGGATTGCGATGCAGATTTTCGTAAACTTGAAACTGTTTCGAAGCTTACAATTAGTTTATGTTTATTGCCCGAAGTTTCTCCTAATTCAGTTCACGCACTAATTCAACTGAAAGCCCTGCCATGGAGATATGATTATTATTGTTATTATTATTACTATTATTACGGATAATAACCATTTGGTACATTGTAATCGAATGAAACATTATGAGTAGAGGACGGGCAAATAAGATAATATTAAAATGAAGATTAAAGTACAGAAATAGCAGGGAAAACGACAGAAAGAGATAAAATGACCATTATAAATAATGCAACTTAATCGTCCAGAATACACAGAACTGAATTTCTAAACTTACAAGGGAAGATCTCGAAGCCGGAAATTCGAAAAATTCTGAAACTTTGCGAATATGTAGGGAATGTCCTCCTGATTACAACGCAATTTTTGCTTGCTGCCCAAATTTACTCGAAAGGGGTGAAATTAACCCCTGAAAATTCGGTTATTTTCCGATTTTGTGTTACATATAACTCGCAAACTGTAAGAGATAGAAAACAAGTTTCACGACAAAAGTTACTTCTTTTAATTAGATCTACCATTTGGTAAAAAAAAATATTTTTGGAGTTCACGAGTTATAACACAAAATTGGAAAATATCCGGATTTTCAGGGGTCAAATATAGCCCCTTAGAACGAATTTGGGCAGCAAACAAAAATTGGGTTGTAATCAGGAGGAAATTCCCAACATATTCACAAAGTTTCAGAATTTTTTGAACTTTCGGCTTCGGGGTGTTCCCTTTTTAGATAAGGAAGTAGCGAAAAAGTCAATACTATGACAGTGTCTATTTGCGAGCGTAAACTTCTGTCAACGCAATTGTGTTTACCGTATAGAGTGCGATGCCTATCAATGTAAAAGAATTTTTTTTTGTATTTCTAGGTGCCATTTGATAAAAAAAAAGTCCCTGAAAAAGATTATTGCAATCGGACAAGAGGAAAGGGTGCCGACCGGGCCTTAAAGTTTAGAATTCATCGATAGTTTGGATTTGAAGAATTTCTCAAAAATGGTAAGCCCTATCGAAATTTTATTCAAATAACATTGAAAGAGCATTCAATTTTCTACAATTACTGTCTATATAATTTTCTCGTGCTTCCAACCATTTTTTAAATAATAGCGTTTGAATACAGAGAGGTCCGCACTTCGTGCGTCCCACCTGTACGGCGTGACGTAATCTTCTTCAGGGAACATTTTTTTATGAAATGGAACTATATTAGGGGGTGAGAGCAAAAGAAATTGCAGGTAAAAAATAAGGGCCACCCTAATGCTCCATATCTCTACTGGGGAGGTAGAACTTGAATCGCTCCAGGATTTCAGGGCTATTAATGTGGTTACTTACAGGATTATAAACAAAAAGCAGATCTGCCTCTCTAGGGTCATCAACCTATAATGTTGATTAACCAGAAATAGTGATATCTAATTAAAGCAATGGTCAAACCCACTGCAACCGAGCAAAGTATCCAAGATGGCTGGATATAATGGGTAGGCGTTTTGAACGTCGCAACGGAAACATAGAACCAAACGGGAATTCGTTTGTTTTCGATGCCTGAAATAGAAGGCCCGGTCTTCTGGGAACATACACGCGCCTGTAATTTCTCACAAAACCCCTTCATCTATTCGTAACCACTGCCTTTTGTATCTTCATAAATACCTTTGAGTTGTAAAAAGGAAGCATTAAAGGGATCGTGTGTAACAGCTCGTATTTACCCGCTACCCTTTATTACCTCCCTTAGAACTTCTTCCCTTTCTTCTGCGCGCATAAACATAACCACATCCTGGGGAATGATACCGAAGAAAATTGTTTTCCACCGAACCCATAGTCTATTTTACGTTCCCTTGCGTTTCCGTGGCACAAAGAATAATTTAGAGCTTGTGTTTGAAATGATTGCTGATGAAATGGTTATTGCTTCAATTAAACTACTAATTTTGACCACCTCCACTTTAGGGAATAAATTAAATTTGTGAAAATCCAGGAACTCGCTTACCCTCCAGAAATCGGATTCTAGATTTTCAAATTTTTAATTTTATTATTTAATTTTAACCTCTGCCACTAATTAGAGTAGATTTTATATTATATAGATAATCTTAATCAAGGTTATTCTAAATAGAATATTTTAATCGGGTGATTATTTTGGGCTGCACTTAAACAGAGACAATTTCGTACGCTTGGCAGTGTTACTTTAATGTATCGATCAATCACTCACCAAAATAGGCCCTCCGTCTTTAAGGGAAGATGAAACCGTAGCGCCAAACCACTGATGCGACTTGTTATCGATCTGGCTCAAACCACCTGCCACATTTGGATTTCTAATATAGTTGTTTCCTGTAACAGAGAGATCATCTTTTATCAGTCATCGTGGCATTAATAATTACCAAATCAATTGTGAAGAAGACTATTTCTTTCAGGTTTAAAAAATGTCACTCGATTTCTACACTCTGATCTTGATACACGTATAAGAAATGTGACGTGTATCACAACAAAAGATTATTAAGTGCATTATAGTTGTACCCCGTACCTATTGCACTTTTCTATAGTAGTTTTTATTTTGTAAGCATAACAATTTAATTTTTAAAAATTTCTCACGGTCAAGCTAATAATTCAAGGGCAAAAATTAATCAGCTCCAAGAAAAATATATACTTGAAGTATGCATATATATTAAAGTATATATTAATACCTTATTATATTAATACATTAATATATCAATACTTTAGTATATCAATACTTTAATATATCAGTGTTTTAATATATCAGTGTTTTAATATAGCAATACTGTAATATATCAATACTTTAATACTTTGATACTTTGATACTTTAATACTTTGATACTTTGATACTTTGATATTTTGATACTTTGATACTATGATGCTTTAATACGTTAATACTTTAATATATTAATATATACTTTAATAAATATATACTTTCAACCAGTGGCGGATTTAAGAAAAAAGGCCCAGGTGGCAAACGTTCTCAGGGTCCCATATTTGGGGGAAAATGAAGAGGTAGTTTACTAAAAACGGGCCAAATGTAGTAGTACGAAAAAAAATGTAGTGTTTGGATACCTATACCTAATCATAATTTTTTTTTTGTCAAGGGGCCCTGCGGGGGCCTTCTGCGCAGGGGTCTAGGCGGCAACTGCTCATTAGCCGCCCTGTTAAAACCGCCACTGCTTCCAACGTAAAACCATATAGTTATCAAAGTGGTATAACATAATACAAAATACTAGTTTGTCAGAAGAGTAGAATTCTAATGCAAACCACACCGTTATACACCTTTTCATTCAACCTAAAGCCTGTAATTAAAGACCAGTTACAAATTCGTTCATCAAATTGTTGTACGGAGCAATAAGTAAAATAATTTCCAATAAACGCAGTCTCGCAATGCGTCATCCAAGTATTCCTCTAAAAACCAAGCTTCGAGCAGGTGTCATCGTAGAGAATTCTCAGCAAGTGCACCCTGGACTTTTCTTTCTCGATTTTGCCAATGGAATGAACCCGTTAGCCGTATCGGTCAGCCCTGGCCCTTAAAGGGAAGTTGTCCTTCTCTTCCCACCCTTTAACTCGTCAACGCTGCTAAAGGTACGCGAGTGTGTCGATGCCGGGATACCGGAAAATCTTCCTGGTGTTACAATTCAGTTAAGCTCGACTGTAATCGACAGACTCGCAACAAAGAATTGCAACATTTTCAACTGCACTATACACTATTTTCGCCGATGTTATAAATTAAACTTGGAATACAAAAACACTGGGTAAATCCATGAATATCATTTTTTAAAAAATTGACTAAATCTGGTGATTTTAGCTATTGCCTGTAGCAAAGCATAAGTAAACGATAAATAATATTACGGAAATATATAAGACAGAATTTTATGTTGAAGAAATATTGCTGGAATGAAGAATAACAGTAGAAATATCAGATCCAAATGGAATGTAATTTTGTTAAATTACTTTATATAACTGATGACTTAAAAGAAAGAACTTTACCATATTTTATAACACACCATGATAAATTCCAAATTTTTCTTTCTTTACTGACTCAAAGTATGTTTATTATACTTTCAATTCCTCCCAGGGGATTAGAAGTAAATTTGATTCAATATAACATTACTGGCACCCCCAAAGAAGGAGCTTTGTAAACAGAAAATAAAACTGTATTTTATTCTTCAAAATTTTTAGAATCACCTAATGAATTTTATAGAATTTGCATTAAAAATATTTTTATCCATTCAACTCGGCTCCCCCGAGATTAAATACTGCGTGAGCCACTGATCTATTTAGTCTCTACATTCAATTATTCGAATATCGAAAGTGTCAATTCTGAAGCTAGTGAATTCCTATGCTGTGATAATTGCTTTATACGACGTTTGCTGAAAATTGGTGTCTCTTGTTTACCTATAAGTCCCGACGCAGTACATCTACGGAGACGCGGACCCTGATGGGCCCAAGTATGAATCATCCGCTGCCAACGCCGACGTTTATCGCGGCCCAATTATTTCACCCGTCTCATTAACGGGGGATGTCAATTAACCACTTGGTATCGGTAGCGCGGCGATGCGCACGACCTTCCCCGAAGATCCTCAGGTGGCATCCGGCAAGAAATGCCAAACCCTGCGACGGGGCAGGGCCGTAGGTAGAACGACCTTACGGTTTTCTGTATTAGGTAGAGGCTGCTTCTTGCGCGTACGTGGTTCCCGGTATCTCGGGACAGGCCACACCACGCCACTCCGACACTCTGCAGGGTGTATACCTGGAGGAGTTCCTCAAGACCTCTTCGGTCGAGTACGCGAAGAAGTGAGTGACCTCGAAGACCTGCGCGAGATAGGAGTCTGCTTCCTCGTGCGCAAACAGAATCGGCGATACGGGATTAATAGGTGACGTTTGGCGACTGCGCGCGTTTCGGGGATGGTGGTCCGTCGATTCGGGGTGGAGGATCGTTATGAGATCTAACAGAGGGTAAGGTAGGTCTGAAACGAACCTGGACTCATTGGGTACTCAGTTTTCTGGGAAACAGGAAAGATCTAGGGTTCTTCTAGGGAAGTTACAAAAAATTATGAAGCTTTGTGAATATTTAGGGGATGTCCTCGTGAGTACAACGCAGTGGTGGGTTTAGACCCGGTGCAGAGGAACGGTTTGCGGCAGTTTGCCGCCCGCGTTTTAGCAGAACATGTAATTATATTGTTGCGAGCACCGGGTATAGGCCCGTGCATAGCCTGCTGGTGCTCGCAGCTGAAGATAGAAGAAGGTCGGCTCCCTTCAAGAGGACGATCGGGAGGCCGACCAGAAGACTGGTCCTGAACCGAACGCCCTGGCGTTCGGACGTACGGGTTGCGTTTTTAACATTGTAATCTATTGCTGTTGCCCTGTACATCGGAAATATAGTTGTGTCGTGTGTGCCTGTCTAATTATTCTACTCCTTTGCAGGTCGGGGTGGCCTGCGGTGAAAACGCCCCGGCGCAACAATATGAAGCAGTTCACACGGGACGCAAAGTTTTGCGGCTACTAGGCGGTTTGTTTGCGTTCGTTTTGACGAACGCACGTATTGCTTCACCGCGAATGAACGCAGCGGCAAACTCCCGCAAACCGCTTGTCTGCGCCGGGGCCTTTACTGAGATACAAAAATTCAAATACAAACTATTAACTTCTACCTATTGCATTGAATTTTACTGCACAATATTTTAAATTGCTTTAAGAAGGAAGACTGGAATGTAATTTTGAAATTATAAATAATTATTTATAATTTTCAAGAAATATGAATAATTAATTATAATTTTTAAGAAATATGAATAATTAATTATAATTTTTAAGAAATATGAATAATTAATTATTTATATTTTTAAAGTTCCTTAAATGGTCAGAATCAATAATACTAAGTGGAATGTTACATCCAAAGAAATAATCAAAGGAATAATAATATCGATATATGTAAAAAGTCGAGTACCTTTTGCACACCAAAGATATGAAATTTAAAAAATAATTTTTAATTATAAAAAGTTTTTAATTTTAAATTTTTCAGTAAATTTCATATCTTTGGTGAGCAAAAGGTTCTCGACTTTTTACATATATCGATATTATTATTCCTTTGATTATTTATTTCCTTTAATTATTTATAATTTTTTAAAATAGTAAATAATTATTGAATTAAGTAATTAAGTAATTAATTATTTATAATTTTTAGTTATAAAAAATTTGAAATTTGAAATTTTTTAGTAAATATCATATCTTTGGTGTGCAAAAGGTACTCGACTTTTTACATATATCGAAATTATTATTCCTTTGGATGTAACATTCCATTTAGTATTATTGAATCTGGCCATTTAAGGAACTTTGTTCATAAATTGAATCCAGCTCATCAAATTCCAACTCGAAAGACATTTTCGAATAATTTACTTAACGCAAAATTTCGAGATCACAAAAAGTCAATAATCATTGTGGAATCCAAAGATGCAGTTCTACTTTTAGATGGTTGGAAAAATTCATCATCCAACAATAAGTATGTTATTGCAATTCTGCTGATTTCGTATTTTTATTATTATTATATGCGTTACGTTTGTACTATAGTTGCAAGAAAATAATTCTAAATTATTTAAACAATTTCCGCGAGTGCTGCACATCTTGAAATATCTTTCTTAAATAGTTTTTGAATTGGTTGATTTATTATTAAAGAATTAATCAATTACTCTGCAAATTTTCATCACAAACAAATTTTTTACACCTTCTTTATGACGAGTTACTTCTTAAATTAGCAGAAATTGGGACATTCACCTTAGCGTCCCACAGTCTGCAACGTTGCTTTTCAAAAAAAATATGATTTTATACAGTAAAATACATGAACGTAATAAAGTTAAGCTATTTACTACGTCTTATTCTACACGTGGAGAATTCACTTTCCTACGATAGGTAAAATACGGACCCACCACTGGTACAGCGCAATCTTTTTGCTGGTCATTTTTCCGATCTTGTGCTATTACTCGCGAACTATAAGAGATAGAAAAAAAGCTTTCAGGAAAAAGTTACTTCTCTGAATCTTTACAGTTAGTAACACAAAATCGGAAAATTTTCACTCTCCTCTTAGAGTGAATTTGGGCCGCAATAAAAATTGCGTTATACTCAGGAGGACATCCCCCTACGTATTCACAAAATTTCATAATTCTTTGCCCTTCCGGGTTCGGGATCTTCCCTTGTTAGCCCGGATGCATGTTCCAATAAAATTAAAAGAAATTCATGATGCACACAAGTGTCATATTTTCCTTTTAATAGAAATATCGAAAGCAGTTCTCTTACATTAGAACATCGCACAATCCGAACGAAATGTGTAGAGACTCTGGACATAAGACAAGCATTTATACAAGCGTTTGTTGCAGCAGTGCAGCTATCATTATTGAGACGAACTTGCATTTGTACCACGCAGGCACTGTATCCTGTAACACTTTGAATTTTAAATGCGTGCTCAAAGAACTGATGAAGATTAATTCGTGCAAAAGTGCAAGTTCCTAATGAACCACCATGCTTGTATGGAACTTCTGAATAATAAAGCTGCCCGTAACGATGAAGCTTTGTTAAGCAGTGTAAGCATATCGTACATAGTAATGCTCCCATCACAATTTACTAAGCTACAATCGAGGAATGACATTTAATTAAAAGCTACACCTGCGCTGACAAGCGAAATTTATGAGCTACTTTGCAGTGAATTATAATTCCCGGGCGGAGATCTGAGAGCCGGTGGTGTCGTTAAATGGAAATTGACAAGCTTGTGGTCCAGTAAGGGGTAAATAAAGCGAAGCGATTACTGTAATTCCCGAAGAGAGCATGGAATTTAACGTAAATGGCTGTTCCATTAGAAACAAGTAAAACTAAACGGCCGGGGCAATTTAATGGTTAAAAAGAGCACGAAATTCAATGCAAAATGGTAGCCCATCAACGTTGCGCGAGGGCAGCGAATGTAATAAATGGCCGAGACTATCGAGCAAGACTGTAATTGGACAAGATCGAGACAAGATCGAGCATTCGAGCAGGCTAATTATCGATCAAAGCGAAGTGTCCGGGCGAGCAGCGTTGACTAAGGAAGAGAGCCGACTAATTGGACGTAGCATGGGGCACGATCTTGTGTATGTAGTCGGTGAAAACGTTTCTCTGTCAAGCAAGAGTACTCCTGCTGGCACTGCGTTAATAAGGAAGAGGGGAGAAGCATTTTTCTGGATTTTCTACGTATACTCGTCCCGCGAGGCCTCAATCTTCGAAATAGAAACTTGCCAGCGTTTATGACAGTCTATGACATTTTATAAAATTAGGGGGTAAATTCAGATTTTATTTCTGAAATAAGGTGAAAGCTAATTTGTCATGAAATCCCTGCATTTGAATGTTCAGAGGAATCCTATTCTTCAAAACTGTAGGTACCTTGTTGCGAAAGCTTGTTGAAAGGAACTGCTTTTGTGCATTGGAAGCACACAGTGTTGGAGGAAAATGGTAAGGCTGGATTAAAAGAAGAATTCTGAACGTGAGTCGTTGCGCAGACAGTGTTATCAGGAATGACTGGCTAAATCTGTTTTGACACATTTTTAGGAACTGAAATAGATCAATGTTATTTCAAATTTTAGAGGATTGGTCTGCTTGAACATTTCTTGAACCCCACCAACTACTCTCTCTCTGACTCAAATTCAAACTGGCCACAACGAAATCCTGGTGTGATGAATAATAATAAATAATTCTTTGCATCAGAAACCTGTAAACGGTTCCATCACGTGGCAATGTTTATAGAATATCTCTGGCGGGCGGGCAAACGAGTGTACAGTGACTCGCATTAATATTCGGACACTTTTTAAAATCGCATAACTTTTTTAGAATTGGTCCAAACGACTTGAGTTTTTTTTAGAAGCTAGAAGGATTAGTTTGCTAAATGACGTATTTGGTCGTTTTGAAAAAAAATATATTTGGTCGGAATAGCGAAAAAAATAGTAATCGCTGATTTCGGGAATTTTCGCGATTCTCGACCTTATTCTGCGATCTTTAAACGTTTGTAGCTCGGAGCAACGTTAACCGATTTCGATGAAATTTTAGGCACGTATACAATTTCCTGCAATCTACAAACGGGTTTTTTGAATTTTCATTACAAGCTCACAAAAAAAAGTTTAAAAATCGACCTTTACTATTCTTTTCGCTATTCCAACCAAATACATTTTTTTTTTTCAAAACGACGAAACGCGTCAGTTAGCAAACTAATCCTTCTAGCTTCTCAAAAAAGCTCAAGTTGTTTGGACCAATTCTAAAAAAGTTATGCGATTTTAAAAAGTGTCCGAATATTAATGCGAGTCACTGTAAGTCAAATTTTACCTCAAGCTTGAACAGTTTCTTTGTGAATCGAAGTTAAAAATAAAAGTCTCTTTGAACATGTATGTTCAAAATTGAACACCTAATCTTACGTAGCACTTTAGATATTCTAACTTCCTTCCTGCAAAACTAATAATTCTGACTTGTACCTACTCCTTTGCCCGCAAATCAGAGATGTGGAACTACGACGGTGATGATATTTTTATTATTTTTCCTTCGGTGCTTGAAAGAAACGGAATGTTTGTAAGGAGAAAACCTTTCTTTTTTTTTTAAACACTGCGATCTTCTTAATTATGAAAATTTTTCAATTTCCGTAGTTGTAATAAGTAATATAAGTCTTTCCTCTCTGATCTAGCATATTTCAGTATAAAGTTTTCCACCACACCGCAGTTGAACGAAATTGTTACACAGTCCACTTGGCCTGCGTGTTAATACAGTAAATACGCAACGAAACTAAATTTTTTCCTTGCACTATAAGTATCTATTAATGAACACACGGAAAGCCGCAGAATTTTATGCAGTACCGTAAACTTTTTTAACATTGTGCTAGATAATATAAAAATTAATATGTTTGCATTTGCTTTAAGTATCCTATCGTAACATTGCATCTTTTGTGATTGTATTATAAGTGTCAAAATCAATAAAATTTGTATCTTTTTCCTTCTTTACTACATGTTAATTAGCTTCCTGCGTGATATAACCAGCACTAACAGCTAAAGTTTTACCAAACTGAATTTACATTTGTTTCTTTTTATGTTCAATGCACTATTTTTTATATTTTATTTTTATTATTTTTTTTAACGTGTATTTCTTTTCAAAGGCGTCACTTTTACCTGCAGATAACATTACAAAAAAAAACACAATTAAAAGTGTGTTTAAAAAATTGTTCCATATACCTTACAAGTAGCTTAATAAATGAAAAAAAGTTGGACATTGCTATTAATTGAATTCACTAAGAAAAAAAAACATAAACGTTTCCAAATTTAGCGGCGTGATTACAGGAATGACCCTTTAACATTTTTAAATTTGCTTAAGGTATCCTATTACAACATCGCATCATTTGTGATTGTACTATAATTATAAAAATGCCCAAAACTGTTGTCCTTTCCCTTGTTTAATACCTACACTGCGTTCCGCATTAGAGCGTACTCGTTTCGCGCAGGGATACACTGTTGATTGGTAGCAAACCAGCAGAGAAAGCGCCACGACCAATCGCGAAAGAGCTACGGCCAATCGCGTGTGCCAGATCCGTGGGAGCTGCGCAGATCGGTCGCAAATCGGTAGGGGCGTTGGTACGCTCTTATATGGAACGCAGTGTACATGTCAAGTAACTGTCAATGTTAACGGGACATTGCCAGAAAAGAATCGGACAACAACGCCTAATTTTCGACCCGAGATCTACCGCATCCCCGCTTTAACCCTTAACAAGCATCTGTCTCAACCGCGCGTGCAAGAAAGTATCTACCAAGCAGCCATCGTTCAGTCCTCTCGAGCAAACTATCTTCCCATGACACTGGGGCTAATCACGACCATAGGAAACGAAAGCACCAAGAGTTATGCGCGTCTCAATCGACACTTCATCTCGATCAGCCGCTACCAATCGATTCGACGCGCCCCGCTCGAGGTAAGCGCGGGGGAATCAGCGCCGGCGATTTCTCGCCGATTGCTTTCGACCGGTCGGTTACTTTCGCGCGGGCAAATTACTGGCGCGGGAATCGTGGTCGATCGATCGAGATACGGGGCCGCGCCACGAGGTGCGCAAGCACGTCTAATACGAGCCAGCGTGATTCCACTAATTTACATCGACGCATTAGCGTCGGTTCTTGCGCCTCCGCGGCACCGGCCCGGAGATCCTATCGCGGCCGCGTGATTATTAATTTGAATGGCTGTCCGCGCGGAAATTTATGCGCGCTCGTGACTCCGCCGGGCCGCCCGGTTTTCTTGCTCTGGCGCTTGTTTGCCACGGATTGAGTCATTACGATCCCCCTTGTTTTTCGACTGTTTTTCCTGCCGCGCTCGACGCTCTCCGGAAACCGGGATAACGATCGCGTACATTTAACAGTAAAATATGAACGGAGGAGGGTGCTAGTAGGAAGGGGTTGCTTGAGTTGATTGAAACCTGTGGCTTTGAGGAGATACGTGATTTCAGATTGGTTAGCGCTAGATTAATATCTGAGATTAGATTGGTGGTAGTTAAATTTGTCACGGTAGGCTGGAGTCAAAGTAATACGTAGTGCCGTGTTTCAGATGGTAGTATTTGAATCACAGCGACTGTATCAGTACTTATTACTTTTTAAGATTCCAGGATACAGGTGATTCTCCGTATCGATGACTCAGTGCACAAATATTGTGTATACACTTCAAGGGCGAATCCAGAGGGGGGTGTTCGCCCCCCCCCCCACCCCCAAAAAGTAATAAAATAGAAAAATATTATGACATTGTGTATTATTCTGTATAAAAAGTTAATGTGAATTTAATTATTTAGACTATAGTGTCAGATAGAGATATTAAAATATAAGTTACAAGCAAATTTTAAATCTTGTAAAAGAGGGTTCAAAAATGTACTTAGGTGCTTTTACATATTTCGCCCTCTCCAAGAAAGGCTCCTGAATCCGCTTCTGGTTCACTTTTTGTGAAATTTGGGTTTTTATATGGAACGAATAATTCTCGACTGTTTTCTTTACGATGTATAAAAGTCACATTTATTTCTACATACTTGATGAAGAGTGATCCAAGAAATCGCCTGTTTTTGGTTCCACGATTTTGGAACAGAATTTTGTGCCAAACGATAACTTATGATGAGACATCAATCACGCGAAATTTTTAAGTCGAGGTGACAATTAGTTTCTGACATATGGGAGGGACCAAAAGGAGGCGAAAAGGCCTCATTTTTGGGTCACTCTTTGTCAAAAATGATATTTTTGTTCATTGAATGACCCTGAATCTTATGTACCATTGCATATTTAAATCTGCTTTTCTCGGAAACACTAAAGTGGCTTTACATACTTTTTGCTTGAAAGAGTATATTAAATTCTAAGAGTCTACATAGTATTATCTCAAGCGTGTATGTGTCGCAGAACAATTGTACTGTTTAGGGTTTGTCGGTTTTAAAAAAACCGGGTTTAAAAACCGGTTTTTATTGATAAATTTGTAAAATTCGAAAACCGGTTTTAAATTAAAAAAAAAAACGGTTTTATATACTAGAATTAATATGCAGAAATGAATTAATTATTTAATTAGAAACGTTAACATTTTGACTGGAAATTGCCACGGACTCAAGCATATTGTAATAGATAACAGTTTATTGTAAAACAGCTCTTCATGAGTTCATATTTTCAGAAAAAAAATACTAAATGGAATAAAGATTTATAATTGGGTACCACCTTTTAGAAGATTTATATTTTGTACGGATTTTAGTTATTATAATTTTTTTATTTGGTTCTTTATACATAGGGTATATTTTTTGGTTATATTTTTGTAATTCCATAATATTAAGAAACTTGAAAATTTTTAAAATAGGTGCAAGTATTTATTTACTATTTTAATTATATTTTTTCGTGAAAATTCGAAAACCGGTTTAACCGCTTTTTGGTAATAGTGGAATTCGAAAACCGGTTCAACCGGTTTTTTGGGAATAGTGGGATTCGAAAACCGGTTTAACCGGTTGTTGGGAATAGTAGAATTCGAAAACCGGTTTAACCGGTTTTTGGGAATAGTAAAATTCGAAAACCGGTTTAACCGTTTTTTGGGGGAATAGTAGAATTCGAAAACCGGTTTTTTCAAAAGTCGGTTTTTGTATAAACCCTAGTAAGTACTGTTGGATGCAAGAACGGCCTCAACACACTCAGGCCCTTTTTCCACAAAACACATAATTAGATTCTCCATTCTTTCCTAGATATGCCTTCTAAATTGTATTGCCATAACATTAAAATGCATAAACTTTAATTAAACTGCATGACCGTCAGCATCTCTGGTTCTCCAATCTCCTTATACTCATCATCCCCCACATTTCCACCACGATTTCGTTAAAAAGCCTTCCCCCCCGATCATCGACTCCCTCCGCAGTCCACTCAATACACAATAAAGCCGCGATATCCTTAAAAGTCCGTTATGGAATACCTCCGACCGGTACCCACAGCCAAGGAATACGAATCCGTGAAATATGAAAGGGTCAACGGCAGGGTGGGTGGAAAGTCGCCAAGAATAGAACCGTTCTGTAACCAGTCGGCTGGTTACTTCGCAGTTCCCGAGATTACGAAGCTCCTCGAGGGCTCTGACAGCGGGTGGAAAGCCTGAATGTGGGTCAGCGGCTGCGCACAGTGGAACACAAGATACGGGGCCGAGAAGTTAGCGACACGCTGTTAGAGTGGTGCCTTTCAAAGCCCACGGCAAGTGCTAGGGCACAAGTGAAAGAAAGAACCGGAAAACAGATATCGGATCGGGACTGGAAGAGTTAATCCGTTCGTGTTTCCACGAGAGACTTTAACGGTGGATAGCTTCTTGAGGACATTGGCCAAGTTGGCCTGCCTCGTCAGAGTCTGTTCTATTCTATCGTTCTGGAAACGCTCTCCTTTTCGATCATACACAGCAAGGCTTGGGCATTGTTTGGATAAAATATATTAGAGGTAATTGAAGAGTCCTTGCAGAAAAAACTGAGTGCCAAAAATCAAATTTTTCAGCAGAGAGAAGAAACTTCTCTGACTTTAAATTATTTAGGAAATTTATTTTGTTTCGTTTGCTATATATGCTTAAGTATACAATAACCCAAATGCATCACAGAAATTTCTATATTTTTAATTAATGTAGACACCTCTTAATTGTAGAGAAAACTAAATGTGCCATTTATTTAAATTTGCCAGCATTAAGTAAACAACAAATTGATGGAATAAGCGAAAGTCAAGAAACATTTACGTATCGCTTAATTAGCTCTTACATTGTTTTCTACGAGGACGGTCCATTTATTAAATTGTTATCTTATTCCACTGAAGGTTATTTTAAAATACACGAGGTTAGTATATTTGAAGAAGCAAATGTTTTTTCTTGGAATTATTTCGTTGTTCAGTTACTAGTCAAAGGATTGTTTACTTTATCTGCGGTTGTATTTTAAACGAGACGTTTGCAACCAGAATGGTCCCGAGGCTGAACAATAATAAGATCATTTATTATTTTATTTAAAACAGTTATCTAAAGTAAAAAATCATTTTGAAATGATTTAGTTGGCTCTGGCACAAAGCAAGGTTACTTCTTCTAGCAATGAGAGTTTCTTAGGTGTCCGCCTCCGATTTGCTTTGATTTTGGATATCTTTTAGAGGATCGAAATTATGATAAATATTTAGGGGGTGAAAGCATCCCTCTAAGTTCATAAGATGAGGTACAAAACTTCCTATAATTACTTTAAAGAATATTATAACATCGTGTATAACAAGTTTCATATCTAGTTTTATTCAACACAATGTTACAATATTCTACAAACCAACAACAGGTACTTTTGTACCTCATCTAATAAACATTGAGGGTGGTTTCAAATATGCAAACGGGCCAAAATAAGAAGCACGTATTTATTCTTTATCGATCCTCTAAAACATATCCAAAAACCAATAAAATAATTCAAATAATTCTTTAATGCAAATATAATTTTCATTTTATATCATAAACAATTTTTGCCCAAGCCTTGAATTCAGTATTCTCAAATATCGACAAAATAATGAATGGAGGGGTCCCATTTCGATAAGTCACGAGCAAATCCTCACCTTTGGTATCGAAATGGATCATCGCGCACTGGTCATCGGCTGCGATGTCGCACTTGTAAACTGCGCCGCCTCTGTCAACGCCAGATTGCCGAGTTTCGGCCTCCGGTGCACCCACGATCGCCCTGCAAAAGGAAACGTTGGAATCTCATGAAATTGTGCAACGACGATCAACGATTGGATATAGAAGAAGCGAAAGAGGAAGGGAAACAGGTGACGCGTAACGAAATGCTCGCGGAACGCCTAGATGTTCCGTCGTTCATCTTGCCAGCAATGTTACCGGGTCATCGTTCGATATTCATTATCGGTATCGTTAAGGAAAGACGACGATGATGATGATGCGAGCGTATTTCCGAGATCGAGGTCAGTGGTCACGAGCTATTTTGAACAGTGGCGCAAGACTGTAACTGATCCGACCAACCGACGGGTTATTAAACCAGGTAACGCAGTTGCTACCGCAATTTTTACTATTCCGACGACACACGCGCGGCACAATGACGATGGGAGCTGGCTGTATCGTCGCGACGGAATTCTAAATTAAATAAACGCGCGAGGTCGATTCGTGGATAACGTTTAGCTGTGCGAATCATGTTGATTGCTCAAGTGTCAGCTTGTGTGCGATGGAAGTACGTGGTGCGTTGGTATTTCTAAATGTCACAGTGGGTTTGATGGACACTTCTGAATTTTAGGGATCTGATTAGATCTCTGTAGGGTCAAGGACTCAATTACTGACACCTAAGCAATTATTGTCACCTTAAACTATTTTACTTAAAATAACGAATAAATAAACTATAGTATAGATTATAGGTTGAATTACATAATTCTTTTTGTGTATGACTTTACAACGTTTATTTGTTCGTTATTTTAAGTAAATTAGCTTAAGGTGACAGTAATTGGTTAGGTGTCAGTAATTGGGTCCTTTACATTATGTATCGGCATTTATTGTTAAAAATATTCTGTACACTTAGGTTTTCAAATATTGCTTCGAGCTGATGTTGTTGGTTGAAGGTTTGATACTGTTTATTTATTTAGTTGTTTTCTTTTGTGGAATAAAGCCTTTAATACAAAAGAAAAGAGAAGCATGACAGGTCTAAAGGACAAATAGTTAAGGAGGGAATCCTATTTTATGGGCTAAAAACGTAGCAAAATTTAAGATTTTTTTTTAAGAAACTAGCATTTCGATTCATCTGAAATTTGGACCATGCTTTTATGCATCCTTGAACAAGTTGCAGTATTTTTTTTATTCATTTTTAATAATAAATATACGAGTTATGCATCACGCTGTGTAAAACTCGTCGTCCGCTGATGTGAATGATATTTACCTTCCAGGTAATCTGAAAGAGAAAAATGAAACGTCGTTTTACTTTGTACATATGTAGCTTCAATTCGATGAACCAGAATACCGCTAAGTTCTATACTTTTTTTGTTACATAAGAAAATTGGCGCAAATTTGGAACGCAAAAATTAAAGGTTCAGACCTTTCAGTTTGAAAACTCTCCACACCGCTCAATAAATTTTTTTGATTTTTGCGGGTTCATCAAATTCAAGCTACGTATGTATAAAATAAAACGCCGTTTCATTTTTCTGTTTCAGATTACCTGGTAAAAAAATATCATGCGCACCAACGGACGACGAATTTTGCGCGGTGTGATGGTCGATCATGCATAACTACTAAATTTATGGTAAAAAATTAATATAAAAAAACCTACAGCTTCTTCAAAGATGCATCAAAACATGGTCCAAATTTCGGATGAATCGAAGCGCTGGATTCTTTAAAAAAAAATCCCAAATTTTGCTATGTTTTTAGACCAAAGAATAGGATTCCCCCTTTAATGCAGGTAGTACAAAATGAAATATGGTTATCGCTTCTGACTCCCTTATTGATATCTTGAAATTGAATAGGAGTAAAGATTTCACAGACGCTATTATATGAAAGATATCGATGCTATTACTGTAAACAAAGGAAGATGTCAGGCTGGCAACAGTAGTAGTTGTTCTACAATTTTTAAACTATTTTTTTAAAGGATCTGAGGTGACACTGTCGTTTGAAAATGATAGCATTATGCCAGAATAATTGACAGTGGATAGATATCTTATCTTCACCGTCGGACGAGCCACCATTCTGGTTACGAGCTTAACAGTACTATCAACTTAACGAAGGCCTCAGCGCGTGCAATTATTTTAACGATCATCATCTTGCGTGCTAAATCGTCCATTGTGTTTATTGGCTTAAGATTTAAGGTCTGCCCTAGTTCTCTAATGAACCGTTCTCCCGGAGGCTCTGGTACTAAATCACTATTGAAGTTATTGGAAGAAAATTGAAGTGCAAAAGTAGCACAATCATAGTGCACTGTGGAGAGTGACAAGTACTCGTTGAATTTTGCAATGGAAACTTTTTAAAGGAACTACGTAACTTAATTTATTAGAAGTCAGGTGATTCGTAACTATAATTTGGTGAAATATCAGTTTGAAAAATGCTCGACGTTTTGGAAAACACAGTTCCCAATATCCTCAACAGTTTAAACTTGATGTCTCTTAATGATGATATTATTATATTATAGTAGTACCGCTATAAATCCACCTACAGGGACTTTAAAATTTAAATCTACAGTACTAGCATAGTACAGTTTCGATTAATGTTTAATATTTTTAAAATACTGACTCTCCCTCTGATGGTCCATGTACTGTTTTCTAAAGTTTCATTATTCCAAAAAAGGAATGAACTCATCAAAAAGGAGTGCAATTATTCCTCTAAACTGATCAGGTCTTTAATAAAATTTAGGGGCTCCCCTAAATCCTGTTACTGGTTCATTAAATAAATAAATAAATAAATATCCCCAAAGTCAATTCCCCGATACATATAGGAGTGTCCCAACCCACGCGACATCCAAAAATCGAGAAACAATAAAATGCCCACCGTTCGTACTAGAAAAGAACTGAGAATCTTTTGTAGAAATTGTCGGAGGTAGGTGTCGCCGTCAGCTTGAAATGTAAAAATCATCGTTTACGGAGCAACCTTGGCATACTCTAGCTTCTAGGCTGCAGCAAGGCAAGATACGTGTAGGTAAAAGTCACACACGCGTGTAGAGCAATGCGTGAAAACGGCTGGAGGCAGAGGAGCGACGATTATGCGAGTTATGTAAGCGATTCGCAAGTCTGCGCGTAACACGTCGCCGGAATCGCCAACTGCCGCTTTGATAACAATAAACGACAAGGAGCGGCAAATTGCAGAGATGAGTCAATTAACGCGCAAGCGTCTTTAATCAAGATTCCGCCAGAGACGCGCTTTAAAAGTGGACAAAAGAGGCGTGATTAACGACATCTAACCGATGATTTCTATTTAATTGTCCCGTACGTGCGAAAATCGTTGGCAGTTGATTCGTTGCTTCCCGGCTTTAAACGCTGTGCTGAGGATTCTAAAGGTGTCAGAAATTTATAAGTAGTTCGTGAATGGAAGGTGGATTTTAAGTGAAATTTAATATTCGAAGCGAAGAGACGAAGAGTGATTATGTAACAAAGAAAACAGTTGTTCGATATCATGGAAAACAAAAGATCGTTCTTTATTTAGCGCGTGAGTAATGCGATCGGTTTTCCTTGACGATTGATATGAACCCGCTTCGAATAAAAAGTAACATAATTTGTAATATTATTAATAGTTTGGCGTGCGAAAGCTGAATCACGATGTATATTCTTCTTCTTTCGTATTGCAATTCTCCAGGGCAGTGTTTCCCAACCTTATTATTAATTTTTAATCCATGCTTATAATTAGAGTACATTTTATATTGTATTAAAACACTCAGAAAAACTATATATTTGTATTAAATCTATTTAACATTATTTTTATATAATAATGAAGGAGTTTTTTTTATTGTAATAATAATTAGAATCATGTAACTAATATAACTCATTATTATAATAAATAATTTATATACCTATATATATATATATATATATATAATACTATATAGATAATCTATAGGTATATAAATTATGTATATACCTATATATACTTATATTACACTATATAGATAATCTATAGGTATATAAATTATTTATATTCCTATATATATATATTGAACTATTTAAACTATTATTGATAGATTTATGGATTACACTGAACTAAATTAATTATTAATTCGCGATCTCCTTTTATAATATTCAAATAACCTGCGACCCTTTAAGCTAAGGTAAATTTAATAAGGTAAAGAAAACACATTGAAAATAGATATTTCAGAATATAATTCTAACTTAATTATATTAAAAAAAAACGTGACAGCTCTCCGGAAAACACTCCGCTACCCACTTGGAGGTCGCGATCCACAGATTGGGAATCTCTGCTCCAGGGAAAAGAAAATCGAAAGGTCCTTTACTATTTTAAAATCCGAGGCTTCGTTTTCAAGATACGAGCTCGCGAAACTCGAACTATACAACCTGCAGCCGCCTCGGATTTAAATAGCGCGCGCTGGAAGTTTAAAGACCCACAATTTTAATTGCTTGTATCTCGGAAACGGAATCCCAGATCAGAAAACAGTAAAGGAGTTTTCGATTTCTTTTCTTCATCAAACTTTTATCGTTGGCTTTGTTTTGCAATAGTATAGTATTCCCTCATTCTTTGAATTCTTCTCTTCGCGCTATTTCCACTTATCCAAATATTTTCCATACTAAAATTGTTTCCACTGTTTCAATCAATAAGGAGCCAACAGGTTACAATATTTCAGTAAATTCTGAACAAAGCTCCACGCAATTGAAAGGCATCCAAAGTTCCTCAGGCATTAAAAGACGGAAAAGGTAGAAACGGGCCAGCAGAGGACGAGAAATAAGTTTCATTCGCATTAGCAAGTTCACCGCGAAGCTGCCGGTCGACGAAATCCGATACATTTGGGACCTCGATGTTCCGCGGATTCAGGATTCAGGGACATGTCGCGGTAATAGCGAACGTGGGTCGGTTCTGACGAGAACTTAAGCTCGCCCACTCCATTTTTTCATCTTTTTTGCAATCACGAGGAACTACGGTCACCGATATGTGACGCATGCACCAGAACGGGAATGCAGGGGCGAACCGGTCCCACAAGATACCACGAATACAAACGCCTAGAGACTTCTTTCTTTTCTTTCGCTATCATTATCCTGTTTCCTCCTTCTGGCGAGCCTTTTTCAATATTTTCGTTTTCCCTCTACCGCTGCAATTGTTGTGTTTGCGACTTCAGTTGTCGCGCCTCCCTCGCTACGTAATAAGGGGTTATACCTAGTCAGGCGGCCGAAAAGAGGCGGATGTTTGTGAATTTTTTTTGAAAAAGTGGAAGCATATATTCTTACAGAACATTTTGCTCTTAAAAGAGCAATATTTAAGGAACATTTGGTAATTTTTTCGTAGAGAAATATTTAAGTTTATAATAAAGTAACAACCCACATCCAAGAAGCAAAGAAAAATTGTTAGTATATTAATGTATCTTTCGATTGACGGAGAGGATTTTCTGAAATATTAATTTCAACTTTAAATAGCCGCCAATTTATTTTAAATTAATATTTCGCAAAATTCTCTCCGTCAATCGGAAGATACATTAATATCCTAACGAAATCTTTTTCGTTTTTAGATAATCTGGTTCCGAATGGCAGTGGTCACTGCAAAATAAATTTTTTAAAAAGGCTTCTTGGATATGGGTTGTTACTTTATTATAAACGTAAATATTTTTCTACGAAAAAATTACCAAATGTTCTTCAAATGTTCCTCTTTTATGTGCAAAATGTTCTGTAAGAATATATGCTTCCGCTTTTTCAAAAAAAAATCAGAAACATTCGCCTCTTTTCGACCGACTAGGTATAACCCCTTAAGCTTCAGCCCTTCATATTTCACTGTGATGCCCCTATTCCCTGTCCTCTTCCGTCCACTAGGTCAATTTAAACTTCTTACACCTTGTCACTAATATTCTCTCCTTTAATGATTCTTTGTTTCTGCAAATTATTCGTATTAGAAGAAAAAAATTACTTTTCCTTATTGCACAATCAGGCTAATTCTTGACCTTTTATTGTAAGTTTTTAATCATTTCATCCATGAACTCTAATTTCCTCAACTGTTAACTTATGCAACTTCTTTCCTTTTTGAACTGCAATCCGATTCCATAAAAAAGCTTAATTTTTTTGCTTCAAGTTTTTAATTGATTTTACTTACTTCAAACATGGCAACTCAATTTTCACCCACTTCCACCAGTCCAATTGTCTTGGAACTTTGTAGGCGAGCGTGGGTGTGATGACATAATTTAGAAATAAATAAAAAATAAATAATGAAAAAAGTCCACAAACACTAGAAACTAGAAAATAATTCTTTTCTTGCACCACAATTTCGATGGTGTTACGTGACTTTAAATAAAATCATAAAAACTCTGTGATTATCCTGTAGAATTTTTCAAATCAATTGTAAAAAAGAAGGATAATCGCAGAGTTTGTATGATTTTATTTAACCCTCGGTTGTCACACTGGGTCAAATTGACGCTGTAATTCTTTAAGCAAAAAACTTTTTGTCCGAACTCTTATTGCTTCAAATTTTTTTTTAAGCATGATGACACTTTAAATGCCAACTTTCAACGATGGGCATGTATTCTACAATGTTCAAACTTTATCCCAGAATTTTTGAGACTTAATTTAACAAATAGTTTCTAAATAACAACTGATTGAAAATCGGCAGGGTCAAATTAACCCAGTGTGACAACGACGTTCGAAAAAGTAGGTGTCCACATATCACCATCGAAATTGTAGTACAAGAAAATAATTATTTCCCAGTTTTTAGTGCATTTTTAGTAAAATCGTTTAATTATATTTTTATATATTTGTAAGTTCTAGTGTTCCAATATTTCAAGGAGAAAAGGATGCTGTCTTTTTATAACTTCGTATTCCTCATTTTTTTACAAAACTTATACGTGTTTTTTCAGCTTTGCACTCTACCCATTCCGTTTCATACTTCCTCGTATTTCCTCATTCTTTTCAATTACCAATCCTTCTCCATTCCATCCCATTCCTGCCCCCTTTTCTGTGTTGCGCCATTATCAGCTGTCATAAACAGGATTCGGTGATAGGGTTCAATGAGGTAATACGGCAGTCAGTTGTGACAGTAGGCGGCAAAGATGGTCCGTCTCGACGGGCAGGTTAAACGAGAACTGGCAACCTGACTTGACATCGAGGGAAAGTTGAAATGCGTTGATTTACAATGCCAGTGCAGGTTTGAAGAACAATTTAGAGTCCTTTTTTATTTGATCGCCACTTGGATCCGGTCTTGGGCACGATCGACGATAAAAACGTCCGTTTCGAAAGGAATTGGCATCGGTGGCCATTTAATGGAAGCTGCACGTCTTGGAATATCTTTCATTTTCTAAGGTAACTAGTGTTACCATACAGGTAACTGTGAACAATAGAAAGGCAACCCGAGAAAAACATTTTTCTTCAAATAATAGTGTTCGTAACTTCTAAATGTTGTGAAATCTGAGCAAAAATATTATCAAGTATATAAGGCATTCCATTTCAATTGATCTGAGTGAATATCGTCGAAATTATTTTCAATTTCTTCACAGTCGAAAAATGCTTCGTAATTCCATATAATTTTTATACAATGCTGTAGTTTCAGACAAGGTAACATCGATGGTCTACATTAATCATTAATGCATAAAGGTGCAAATCCACGATTAGACAAAAATATTGTGTCTCACACGCGACAATTATTTGATTATTCTATTATTTTTTTAATTACTTTGTCATTAAGGTGAATGTCCCAATTTCTGCTCACGTCCCCATTTCTAATCATTTCGTATTTCTCCTATTATTATATGCGTTACGTTTGTGCTATAATTGCAACAGAATAATTCTAAATTATTTAAACATTTACGCGAGTGTTGCACGAGCTTGAAATATATTTCTTAAATAGTTTTTGAACTGGTTGATTTATTATTAAAGAATTAATCAATTACTCTGCAAATTTTAATCAGAAACAAATTTTTTACCCCTCCTTTATGAATTGAAATTGGGACATTCACCTTAGTTTCACGAAATTACTAGACTCTCGTGAGTCACGAGACAAGTTTCACGATTCATTTTCACAAATCTCATCTCCCACGACTATTTTCATTATTTACATTTAGTTGCTGCTGAGATTTTTTTATCTCGCGATAGAAAAGGCTCGTGTAAAATCTCATCGTGGATTCGCAGCTTTAGTCGTTTTATCAGTTATTGCAATTCATATCGCGTAGATTGGCCTGAAATTTAACATCCGAAAGTGTGTCTTGAGCCGAAGATTCAACTTGGAAAATTAAAAGGCACAGAGGTTACGATGTTGAAATCCAGTCAAACGCGGGAATAACGTTACTTTCTTTACTAATGTTAGGAATGCGAATATGTCATGCCAATAAACTGCATACACGCATTCTACGAGAAATGCAAATATGCATGACGTTCACGGAACGTGATATCGGTTCGCCGCGTAACTCTATCATTCGAACAAACTACTATGCAGCTACGCGCAGCCTTACTTGGTGTTCCGATAGAAATCCGAGTGAAATTACAAGGGAAATGCAAATCCACTCTTTCCGCGGTACTTAGAACCCGTGCGCGATGGTACGTCAGTTGTGTTCGACCCCTTTAGATTTATTGGATGCTGCAACCTTGGTACGTGCTAATGAAAGCCAGCAGCTGCATCGCGCGCCTCGCAGGTGCAGCGATTTAGCGTCTTCTGAATTAGCTCGCGAACGTACCGTGCTGGTGAAATTTCGTGGGTAAAATATTTAGTTCGAATCAATTGTAAAGAAAATGGATCATCACAGGTTTTATGATTTTATTTAAAGTCACAAATCACCATCGAGGTTTTAGTATAAGAATAGAATTATTTTCGAATTTTTAGTGGATTTTTAGTTTTTACTAGTTTTTATAGAATTATTTTTGAGTTTTTGTGCATTTTTAGATTTTAGAATTATTTTTGAGTTTTTGTGTATTTTTAGATTTTAGAATTATTTTTGAGTTTTTGTGCATTTTTAGATTTTAGAATTATTTTTGAGTTTTTGTGCATTTTTAGATTTTAGAATTATTTTTGAGTTTTTGGTGCATTTTTAGCTGTTACTAGTTTTTATAGAATTATTTTTGAGTTTTTAGTGCATTTTTAGTAAAAACTAATAAAAGCTAAAAATGCACTAAAAACTCAAAAATAATTCAATTCTTTTCTTTACAAGAGTACAATTCTTGTACTAAAATCTCGATGGTGATTTGTGACTTTAAATAAAATCATAAAAACTGTGATCATCATTTTTCTTTACAATTGATTTGAACAATTCTACAATCGTTTAACATAATTTTTTTATATATTTTTTTATATTTTGTTTATATATTTTTTATTCATACACAAACATGTAACTCAACGATGACACCAATCTCTCTCACAAGTAAACTCTCCATCACAGCAATAATCATATTCCTCAATCTGATATTGCAATGAAACAGAGGAGAAGAAGGTACAAAGCATTTATCCCAACATCAACCATTCGATATATTCTCAAACTCCTGGCGAGGACCTAAAACTCCACCGTGCTCCTCATCTCGTTAACAATTTCATTTAACATACTACCAAATAACGGTGGCAAACAAATTTCACTATACGCGTTCATCAAACACACCAGCTAACACAACTAGTGTTCCTCCTCGAGAAAGCATTCTCGAGAAATTTTATAATTGCTTATTTCTTATTTCTCGAGAAATACTATAATTTCTCTAGAAACTTAAGTCTAGCAAAAATATTATAAATCTCATTTATTTTCGTAAACGAATGTATTACTAGTTAATCGCGAACGTATAAACACATCTACAATTTATAAATCATCTTATTAATAACATTAGAACCTATATGAATTCCAATAGGAAATCACACTACAGAAGATTCGATATTATTAACTGCTGAAGGTGCTCTTAAATTCTTATTTAAAATTTTAGAAAAATTGTATACTGAATTAAGTACCTAATGAGTTTCTTGTGGCTATTAAAAAAGAAATATAGAGAAGAGGAGATAAGACTATTGTATCCCGTATAAAATTTTTGCATGATCCAGAATTTCTTCCAAAAGGGTCAAAAGACGCATTTTTTCATTTAACAGCCAAGATAGATATATATAAAAAGTAAAAATATAACAGTAACAGATTTTGCCACAAAAAAAAAATAGATTAGCTGCATTTTGCTATTTAAAAATAAATTTTAAAACCAAAAAGTATTGTTTCGCTTTGTACAAATTTTGTATTAAATAAATAAATTTACTAATTATATTTAATATCTATTTTCTCATTTACACAAAATTTTGTATAAATTAGACAGGAATAATCATTTAGTTAAAGTTTCCTTGCGTTTTTGATAAATATTATCAACATTATTCCAAAAATATAATTTTTGCAATATTTTCTTCTCAATTTCTCGAGGATTCTCGAGAAATACGATCTCACATCTGATTTCTCGAGAGACAAAAAATATGGAGAAATCAGGAACACTACACACAACGTCAAACATGTTCCAACCTCGAGCCGCTATCGGCCACGGCGAACGCATCAATGAGCCCATAAATAAATCCATCCGCCGATCACTGGACCGAGCCTCCGCCTGTAAAAACACCTCTCGGTCACGCGTAACTCTGCCCTTTTGCTACTCGCGTTAAAGATAGCGGCGCGCACTGCGCGGCAAAAAAGAGTCGCCGGCCGGTTAATCCTTTCCCCATGAATTAGAGAGCTTGTCGCGGCGAGCGTGATTCAAGCTCCGCTTCAATCCTCCGCGGCGAAGAGGCGAATATCGGCGCCCCTTTTATTCGCGGCACGCGAGACCGTCGTATTGACTTATATCCCGACGCAGGACAGACGCGCATTTGTAACCCCCTATTTGGCAAAATCGGACGGCTCCATTCGCGGCGGGTTGCTCAATGCAACGGGGCCCACGTACGTACCGTTTCCACGTGGAATCTCGAGCTTTGATCTCTGAAAACGCGCTGGATCCGCGCACGTACGCGACAAATTTATACGCGCGGCGTTGCCCAACGCGTGGGAAGGGTAGGTAAGCTTGAATTCTTTCGAGAGTGACACGAAAAAGGCATGGATTGGCGGCTGCCTGATATGGTATTGTGCTTCGAGGGGACGATTGTTTGCTGGAGTTTGGAGATGTTCGACTGGCCACTTCGGGCTCGGGGTTTGGGATAAGGTTCGGTGTGGTTCGGTGCGGGTTGCTTGATGTGCTGAGGAAGACTGCGGGAGGGTTTGAGATTCTGTTGAGGTTCGTTTGTAGGTTGGTGAGGTGTTTGAATGTTAACCCGAAGGTATTGATGTAAAATATAGAAATTTATAAAAGTGTGAGAATGTTGATAAATTAAAAAAAAAGATGGAAGTAAAAGAATTTATAAATTGTATACTCTAAATCCACTACATAAAGTATTGATATGGAGTTAAGAATTATTTCATAGAAATTCAGAAAAGGGGTATCATGTTGAGAAATTAGAAAAAAGGTATAGATGTGGGAACTTTTATGCCTTCAATTCTAAAGTATTGACATGGGGTTAAACAATCATTCCATAGAAATTCAGAAAAGTGGTGTCATGTTGATAAATTAAAAAATAAGAAATAGAAGTGAGAAATTATAAAGATATTGGAACTTTTATACCCTAAATTCTAAACTGTTTTAAAGTATCAACAAGGATTTAATAATCATTCCATAGAAATTCAGAAAAGTGGTATCGTTGATAAATTAAAAAAAAAAGAAATAGAAGTGGGAACTTTTATGCCCTAAATTCTAAACTGTTTTAAAGTATCGAAAAGGAGTTAATAATCATTCCACAGAAAATCAGAAAAGGGGTATCATGTTGATAAATTAGAAAAAAGAAATAGATGTGGAAACTTTTATGCCCTAAATTCTAAACTGTTTTAAAGTATCGACAAGGAATTAATGATCATTCCATAGAAATTCAGGAAAGTGGTATCGTTGATAAATTAAAAAAAAAGAAATAGATGTGGGAACTTTTATATCTCAAATTCTAAAGTATTGGCATGGGGTTAAACAATCATTCCATAAAAATTCACAAAAGTGGTGTCATGTTGATAAATTAAAAAAAGAGAAATAGAAGTGGGAACTTTTATGCCTTAAATTCTAAAATGTTTTAGAGTATCGAAAAGGAGTTAATAATCATTCCATAGAAATTCAGGAAAGTGGTATCACGTTGATAAATTAAAAAAAATAGAAATACAGGTGGAAACTTTTATACCCTAAATTCTAAAGTATTGGCATGGAGTTAACCCTTAACAGGTATCCTGGGGTCGGTCATGACCCCAAGCACGCAAAGTTCGCTGCAGAATTTTTGGTTGTCTAACTTTGTAAACTGAATTTCTATTTAATTTTATAATAATAGTTTAACTTTCTCCGTTTCTATTATTTTATTCCATTACCTAAGAACAAAATATTCATAGAGGTTAATCTAGTGTCGACTTTACAAATTTCTGTGTCCTTTCTTATTTGTTATCTGTCACGACCCCAGTATACCAATTTTTAAAAAAAAATAAACACTACAGCAGTTAAGGGTTAAGGATCATTCCATAGAAATTCATAAAGACGGTATCACGTTGACAAATTAAAAAAAAAGATAGAAGTGCGAACTTTTATAGATACCCTAAATTCTAAAGTATTGGCATGGAGTTAAGAAATCATTCCACAGGAATTCAGAAACCTGGCATCGCGTTGACAAATTAAATAGAAGTGAGAAGCAAACGTGTGATAACGTTTGCACATTGCAATACCAGACATAATCTTCTCGAAGTGGATATCGTCACAATATTATATTAGAAACGCGCGTCCGATTCCTTCACTTCCGCTACAACTATTACAATCGCGCAGAAACACGTGTACGTGCATGAAGAATCACGATTGTAATGCAGCCTCGGTATTTCAAGCCGGAAATCACGTAACGCTTTAAGACCCTACAAAGGGAAGTGTACCTTCTGTACATCCATGGAAATTATTACGTACAACTCGACAAGTCACGTGAAATCTCACACCGTCTCGGTTATAACGAATTTCATTCACGATCGTGCGATACATCCTGAGGAGCACAGTAAAAGTCGGACTTGACGTCTCTAACACACCCATTAACGAGACAATCAGAAATTTCTACTTCTATCCATTAGCTTTTCCTTTAACAGTCAAGAAACAAGCATTAGCTCAGGAATATCTCGAAAGAAATGGGAAGAAGCAGAGAGTTAAATAAACAATATTATTTTCAATTACCAGTTCAGATAACGTTTTATTTCGTGGCTACGCGAGATCAATTCGGAGCATCAAAGGGTATCGTCTCAGCGACCATTCTGTTCCCAAGTAATCGAAATATAAGAAACTGAAAATAGTTTCTTCACCTGAAATCACTGCAGCTTCAAATTCACCAATACCTCACCCACCCCTACCTTCAATTTCGAAAGAAATTTGGCCAATTCTGGTGCTAAAATTTTTCGTGAACAAACTACTTTATTCCTGTTGCTTTTACTGTGCTTTGCTTCCCACTTCCACGTGACTTCGCTATCAATTATTTAAGAAACAAATTAATCTGCACGCTAAGCAAATGGAATTTCGAAGAGGAATTAGAGCGAAGGCAAACGTGGCCCACTGTTTTAAGCAGTTTCTTGCCCCCGTCCGACGCTTCAATATTTATCAATCGGAAGATCAAACGCAGTCGGAGACGGACGTCGAAGAGATTTTTGGAGTGAAGTCCCCGATTAAAGTGTAGAGTTCAGCGAACTCGAGATCTTCTCCGGGAACGTGCATATGGTAATGAGCCCGTGCGTGCTAGGAAATTTAAAACCAGGTGGAATACGCCTTCCACACGATATGCACATGCAACGCGGATACATTATCACCGAGCATAACGAAACTCCGCTAAGATAGCGACCAGCCAAATTATTGCGAAATTCATTTGCTGCCGCGGTAGGTATAAGTTACCCGGATAGAATTAATGAAATGCAACTGCCTGACCTTTTCGGACCCCCATTAATTATGCGGGGGGAAAGAGTTGTAATTAAGAATACGGATATTTAAAGGCAAGTTGTTAACGAACTCTATTTCTGACAAAAGGGAACGGAGCAATCAGCAGAATGGGAATTTGCGTTTCAAGCACTGGTTCTTGATTTTAATTCGTCCCAGAATCTGAACTGAGAAGTGTCTATCAGCGTTAAGATATTGCACAGTGTTTTCCAGGTGTGGAAATATAGAAAAATGAGAGGAGGTTGCAGGTAGATTATGGTTGTAAGTTGTAGAGGGATTGGAAGAGAGGAAAGTCGTAGGAAAAGTATTGAGAATATGCTTGATGGGGAAATTCTGAAGATTTTTGGATGATTAGATAGAGAGAAGAGAGAAGAGAATGGAATAAAGTAAAAAATATATAAAAAAAATATTTTATGTTAAACGATTTTATTTAAAATGCAATAAAAATTAAAAAACAATCCATTTTTTGTACTCAATTTCGATGGTGTTTTTCACATTAAATAAAATCGTGGAGCAGGATATCTCACAGCAACTTGGTTCTGTATTAAATTGATTCATATTGAAATATCCTGCTCCACGGTTTTATTTAAAGTGAAAAACACCATCAAAATTGGGCACAAGAAATGGATTGTTTTTTAATTTTTAGTGCATTTTAAATAAAATCGTTTAACATACAATTTTTTTTATATATTTTTTATTATTTACGTTTTAGTGGCTAAGTTTTTATTTGTGGTAATATGCTGATTTCATGTCAATTGAATTGATTTGATTTGTGGTTATGGGTTATATTTATTGATTGGGTAATTTTTTCACCCCCTCTCGGTTAATTTTATTTTTTTAAATATTGCATTATCATCCAAACTACGCACGCCTGCAAAGTTTCAAGACAATTGAATAGTTGGAAGTTGGTTAAATTTGAGTTGCCAGAATTGAACCAAACATACAAACAGAGGATCGAAGCTGAATAAAATCGTTTAAAAACAGAAGAATGGTGAGTCCCACCTAGGGTTGCCACCTTCTGTGGGGGAAATGTAGTATTTTTGTGGAAACTTGAAAAAATATAATATTTCCAGGGAAATTTAGAAAAATATAGGCACAGATCCTTTTTTTTTTATTTTACTTATTTTTCCAAGTATATTTGTTGTCAGTTTGTGCTTTCAGTATCAAGGAATTAATTTTGACAAAGTAACTATAAGATCCCCGGCATTCTATATTCATATTAATATAAATTAATTTTTTTTTAATTTAATTGTAGCTTTATTCCTTTCTTCTCGCCATTCAAAGTCAAAGCAGTTATTAAGATAAGTTACACCTTTAGCAATAAATAATAAAAGGTTCCTAATAATGCATAGTGTCGCGTAATAGCTAAGGGTGCGTTCTGAGCATTGAGACTCGCTGCAATTCGGTTAGCATAGTTAGGTTGATATTTAATTTTTTTTTAATTAACTAGGGTGTGAAAATATAGTATTTTGCGTACGATATTTTGTTTCAACAGTATATAATACAATACTGTATAAGTATAGTACAGGTGGCAACTAGGGCTGGGACTATTTGTCGAATTTTTCGGTATTCGAATATTCGAATACTTCAGTTACTCAATTATTTGGCGAATATAATTCGAGTATCCAAGTATTCGAATACTATTCGAATATTTCAGTATTCGAATACTATTCGAATATTTCAGTATTCGAATACTATTCGAATATTTCAGTATTCGAATACTATTCGAATATTTCAGTATTCGAATACTATTCGAATATTTCAGTATTCGAATAGTATTCGAATATTTCAGTATTCAAATACTATTCGAATATTTCAGTCGAATACTGATGTATTCAAATAGTATTCGAATAATAACATTCGAATACTAAAATATTCGAATAATAACATTCGAATACTAAAATATTCGAATAATAACATTCGAATACTAAAATATTCGAAGTTTATTCGTAGCATTCGAATACTTGTAAAATATTCGAATATTAAATTATTCGAATAGTCCCAGCCCTAGTGGCAGCTCTAGTCCCATCAACAAAGATACGGACAAATACAAAGCATCCACAAGAAACCTGCAAAGTCAATAGAGAATTATGTTTTTCTATCGTTTTCCTTGAAATATTTCATGATCGTGTTTCTTGCTGCCACTTTATATTCTCAATTCGAAATGTCGCATGAATGCATTAAGGTACTGTTTTATCTCCTGTTTATGCCGTAGAGCACAGTGATATGTGATTCGAGATAAATCTCGCTCCAACTTATGCTGGATGGAGGAAAAAAAATTGTCATCGTGAGCGGCGTACTTTCTAAACTGACCAGTACAAAATAACCTACTTGAAAGACGAGAGATTGAAAAATGACACTGGCATCTCGAAATTCTGGGTACATAACGCGCTATATATCAACTTTTTTTTTAAATTTAATTCAACACATGGATCCCCCTTAGAAGCATGTCCACCAGAGATTCTATTATTTTATTAATGAATACACGCGTCAAATTTTGATAAAGCACCGCTGTTTTCCGTCCTTTGCTTCCTGAGGAATCGGTGGAGAAAATTTCACACGCGGCCCGACAAACTCCCGAAGTTTCGTCGATGGAAATTCAAATATACACGCAGCGCGCGTCTCGACGCGCGATCAGTCGATGACGCAAGGCGCACGGAGGCGTATCGACGTCGAGGCTCCGCTACTTTATAAGGAGCACCTCCTCACCAACACCAAGCGGCTTTCACTGTGAGAGAAGCTTTGATCACTCGAAGCGAAATCGTGTGTACACGAGTGCGTGACACGCGGCTAACTCGATTTATGCCGCGAGAAAAGCCGTGTCACGGATTTTCAGCAGCTGACAGAGGCTGGGGCTTTTCGTCATCCACCAACGAAGGCATCAGCAATACTGTTTCAGATTGCAATACACAGGGCTGGAAATATTTATGGCATCGCTCGAATTAACATCTACCTATTTTATTATTAGCACTAGGAAAATAGCATTGCAAAATTTATTTATTGCAAAAATGTGTGGTTCACAACTTTGCAAATACAAAAACGATCAAAATAATTTTGCCAATTGCGTGCACACTTCACGCATGCATTCAATCAATTTGGGTATAACCCTTCGTGGTCGCATCGTCTTATAATCACAAATTGGTCACACGAGGTTCACTGTGCCTCAACCACAGTTGTGCTAATTGAGTTACACTGTAATTTAATTACGTAATTTAATTAGATTGTATTTCAGTTACATAGTAATTCAATTACGTTGTAACTCAATTACACAATTCAAACTTTTGAATTGATTCAATTAGTAAATACTGGAATTACAATGTAATTGAATTACAATGTAATTGAAATACAATGTAATTGAAATACAATGTAATTGAAATACAATGTAATTGAAATAGAATGTAATTGAAATACAATGTAATTGAAATAAAATGTAATTGAAATGCAATGTAATTGGAATTACAATGTAATTGAATTACAATGTAATTGAAATACAATGTAATTGAAATACAATGTAATTGAAATACAATGTAATTGAAATACAATGTAATTGAAATAAAATGTAATTGAAATACAATGTAATTGAAATAAAATGTAATTGAAATAAAATGTAATTGAAATACAATGTAATTGAAATTCAATGTAATTGAAATGCAATGTAATTGGAATGCAATGTAATTGAAATGCACAAATGTACATTTATCTGCCATTGCTAAATTAAAGTAAAAAACGAGGAAGAAGATCGTAAAATGGTAACTTTTAATAATCCGATGGTTATCTAATTGTATTTAAAAAATTAATTAATAAATGAAGGAAGGAACGAAATCTGATTGATGTTAAATAATAGATCGCAGAAGTAATGTAATTAGGGATCAGGGGAGTGGTATTGAAGATTAGAAAGCTGTTGCAATAAATATTATGTGAACGTAAATTAACTGATTTAAATAATGATCAAGGAAATGAATAGAATGATTTAAATTCACACGCAGGCTACATCGCGTTCAGAATTCATTCTTATGTCGTACCTACGTCAAAGAGAGTATTGAAATTCCGCCTTAGCCGAAGATATTTCCTGTCGATACCATCGAAAAATTATCAAGCACCCGGAAACCGCTTCTTTGTCGGCTGATAATTAGAATACAATCCGCGCGTGTCGATGCACCGCGATAATTTCGGTATTACTTTCACGCGTTCCGCGCGTGAGTTAATGATTAGCTGCTCCGCGAAATTCGTTTCCAAATGCTGGTCTTTTGTTATTCTTTTAATTCATAGGTTCTTTAAAACAGGGACTTGTACGTGTTTGTGTACGTATTTATTAAAACAGCGGTATTTTTACTGCTTGAAAATAAAAAATATATATATAGAAATGTATGTTAAACGTTTGAAATAGTAAAGGTCGTTTTATAAACTTTTTTTGTGAGCCTGTAATGAAAATTCAAAAAAACCCGTTTGTAGATTGAAGTAAGTTATATACGTGCCTAAAATTTCATCATTAACTTAACTTACTTCAATCTAGAAACGAGTTTTTTGAATTTTCATTACAGGCTCACAAAAAAAAGTTTAAAAAACGACCTTCACTATTTTTTTTTTTTTGCTATTCTGACCAAATGCATTTTTTTCAAAACGACGAAACACTTCACTTAGCAAACTAATCCTCCTAGCTTCTAAAAAGAAACTCATGTCGTTTGGATTAATTCTAACAAAGTTATGCGATTTTAAATAGCGTCAAAACACTGTTTTTACTAACTGTAGTATTTCAACTCTTAATCGTTACCCTCCTAACTCGTTAATTCTATAGCACACATTGCTTTTACAGTAGTCTTCTACTTTGGTAAACCTGGCGACGACTTCTCGACTAGGCAAACCATGTAACTCATCAAATATTGTCCAATATCTTCTATTTAATTTTCCATTTAGCTTCGTTCTAGTTTCTCCAGCATTTCCCTGATTCTTCACAACGTTAACCTTGCATTCTCCTAATTCAACAATGATAAATCTTTTTCCGACCATTATTCTATACAAACTAAACAAGACAGATTGGAAAATTAAACTTCAATTTAATCATTACGTAATTTCCCAACAGCAATTACATCATTTCCAACCTCCACCACCTACCCCGACCACTTACCCCCTAACCACTAAATTCAATAACCACCCATTTCTTGAAAATGGTTCTCCCTGTTGATTGCCACACACGAGGATTCTTCGACCAAGCCTTGCAACTGAATTAACATTACCACTTAATTTCTCTCGTTCAGCTTCCAAGTAAATCGCTGTCTAATCTTCAAAGATGCTATTCTAATCGAAACCGTGTAAGCCTCGCGAAGCTCGTTAATTCGATAACTGTAAATTCATTCGAAATTAGACACGGTCCAGCTTTCCAGGATCGCAAAATCTTTAACTCTATCTCGGTCACGAGCAATTATAGATCCGACTGAATATTCCTCGAGCGTAATTTGCATCTGGCGGCAGTGTAAGCATGCGGGACGGGGTGTACGAGTGCCGTTGAATGAATTCAAGGCCATTCAGCGGTTTCGATTAGCGATCAAGATTAACTGTGCCTTGTTCTTGCGTGAATTTACAATTCAAAGACAACGACTCCACGGTCGTCTTACATGCTTTCCCTTTCGTTGGCTCGCTGCAGGGTTGGGAAAAATTTCAAATAGGTCGGGGCAAAATACTAAAAACTGGAATATTTCCGTGAGCAAATACTGCTTGAAAACAAGAACAATTTTTGTACGACTGCCATTCTCACGTGAAGGATCAAATTGGTACGAAAAAAATCATAAGTGAATTTCAAGATCTTTAGAATGTATTCTACTAGTTTTTGGATTTAAATTTTATCACAGTTTTTGTAAAAAAAATTCTAGATTACCGTATGTCGAGAAAAAACGAAGAAAATATTTGCAAAATTGTAACTGTTACAAATTTTAATATTAGAAGTTAAAAATCTACGGAGTTGTTTTTCGGATATAATATTTTGAGAAAAAAATAGTTTGTAAGTCGGCTTTGGGAAAAAGATATTTATTTTGAATATAGAATGTACAGAGCGCCAAAATCAGCTTATGGGTAGCTCACACCCAAAGTGTCAACGAAGGGTTAATGCTGGAATTAAATACTTTTTGAAAATTCTATTCCATTAAATGTTGAAATCATGAGCAAATACTATTTGCTATTTACACTCGGATTCGAATGTGGGAGATACAAATTTCAAAACCAAACAGATCTCCTAAATGTCGTTCGCTACCTTCTTAAGAACGCAGATATTTTATTATTTGAAATACTACTTTGTGATACTAATAGAGTATTCAATGAAATACTAATTTCACAATAGTATTTGTATGAGTTGGTATTAAGATATATACTTGAAATACTATTTCTTTAGGTAACTGTTATTTAAAAGTAAAATTTAGTCGTCAAATCCTGTATAACTCGAAGAAATAAATATATTTATTTCTATTTATCTATTTCGAAAAGATATTTTCCCCTGCCATGGCTTGCTACGAGCTAACAAAACCAAATTAGCAAAGACTTGAGATAGCAAAATAAATATCGTCAGGTGGAAATGAGAAACTGCAAACAGAACTTGCCAGATTCAATAATCATCAAAACAATTTCGTCAATTGCGTGCACATATCATATTCAACCAATTGGTTTTTCAAATGAAAAATTTTAGAAAATATTAAAACCGACTTGAAAGAAATAAAAATGCAGTGAAAAGTAAAATATAAGTTTTTTCCTTATTTAATCTATGAATCTCAATTTTTTATGTCGGGGCCTCGTCATCTGCACTGTATAAATCTGGCGCCGACTTAGAAAAATTGAGAGTCATAGATTAAATAAGGAAAAAACTTGTTTTTTACTTTTCAATGCATTTTTATTTTTTTTTAAATCAGTTTTAAATTTTTTTACATTTTTAATTTTTACATTTCAGTTACTTAAGTTGTATAGCTACATTTATTTAAACAAAAAAATGGCAGGACTACAAAAGGAGTTGCTCGTAAAAAAAAGAACAGTTTGCTAAAAATAAATTTCTTATTTTTTATGTAACTTCAAAACTACTGAACCGATTTTGATCATCCTTTCGCCATGACCTAAGTTGATTGAAGCTAAACTAAATGCAACAAGTTTCACGAAAATCGGTCCAGTAGTTACGGAGAAATTCGCGGACAAACATAACTAACATACATAAATACATAACATCGAACCGAGAACCTCTTTCTTTTTGAAGTCGGTTAAAAAGAGAGACGCGGGACATATTATATTATACAATTTCGAGTAGCAATAACTTTCACACTAACAATAAGAATCGCCCCCTTAAAAATCTTGAAGAGTCCTCGTAGAAAACACTGTAAACGTCAAAAATAAAATTCTATACTACAATATTACCATTGACACATACAAAAAATTCCAACAATTTTTTGTATCAATTTTGCCAATTTCAGTGTTTTCTTGAAATTTTCTTGAATTTTTCTTTAATTTTCCTTTGTCAGTTCTCTGTCTCAAACTCCTGCGCATTTCTTAGGAATTATTCCCTGAATTATTCTTCAACGAATCATTACCCAAAGCTGTTAATTTTGTTACCAGATACTGGCACCACGTTAAACCCAGAAATTTAAAAAAAAAACGCGTAGGCGACAAACGACTTTCGCTTCCAAACTGCGCCTATGACTTTTCTAAAAGAAAGAATGGCCAGAGGACCATTCGTGGTCCATGTGGGAACCAGGCACGGTAAAACTCCGTGAAACGAGGGACCTTTCCGGTGGTCGCTCTTAAAACCCCGCGAATTCGTCAGTTCCTCTGGCATTGTCCTTATCAGACAGCTGCGTTTACTTGTTTGCGCCAGCTTCGCCGCTAATGAAAGATATCCGCGCGGCAAACACTGGGGACTCCTTCGCAGTCACTTTAGCCTTTAACGATTACTCTTTAAACTGTACTTTAAGACGGAGAGAGCTCTTCCCTGCTTCAAAGAAGAAGCAAATCGTGTTCCAGGCTGAAGATATCTTTAGCGCTTGTCAGAATTTCATTCCTCAAACAATGAGTGTTTCAACGTTGCGAAACGTTTCTAATTTTGGAAGCACGGGCATATTTTCATTAGATATTTCTGTGCGTGGTACATCTGATCGTGAACGAGGGAAAGCTGAAGATGTATATTTTAATACAAGAGTCTACTTATCACAAGCGATGCCAGCTTGATAATATTACAATTGATTAATAAAGAATCTCTCGATTTTATGCGATAAAGATATGAGCACAGTACTTTTCCATTGACTTCTGATACTTTTTTCAGCGTGTAGCTATCCAAAGTTTCAGCCGTTCCATTTCTTCACAAAGAAAACACTATGCAACTTATGACAAAACGGAGATGGGCAAAATTTTTATTTAAATGAATTTTCGAATAACGAATAAAAGGTAAACAAATTATTCGTCATTCGTTCGTTAAGCCGAGTTAACTTTAATCGACAGGTGACGAATAATCGTTTACTTTTAGTCCGCATTCGAAATTTTATTTAAATTAATACTTTGTCCATCTCTGTGTAGTCAGAAGAGAAAATAAATTCTGCGATGGTGCTGTCTATTTATTGTGCGACAAATAAATGACCGCAATACGCCTGAGCGAGCATAAAATCGGGCTCGCAGAGCGAGATCAATCACGGAAGGAACTGGGTCTCGACAAGCAACTTAATTGGCCGATCTTAATCGCATTAATGAAAGAGCAAATTAATCAGCATCGCCTCATCTAGGGTCGAGACGCGTACGACCCACTTCCATCCGCGGTACGGACAATGCAATTGCAGTTGCATAAGTATGACATCTCCTACGGTCTTATTTGTCCAGTTTATCAGCCAATCGACCAATTAGACGAGCAAACACTCGATGGTTTTATTATTGATTTCGAAGAAACGATTGCGCGCATCCTGTGCTACAGAGGCATGCCTCTTCCGCGTCGTTTGCTTACTGGTACACGGAGCCAGTGAAAAATAAGGCAACGAGCTGCGGGACTGCTTACAGGCAAAAATCAAGTTGCAGACTAATTACTGGATTGATTTATTGTAATTACTGAAAAGATTGTGACTGTCTAAGTCGATTTTCTGCTTTCAAGGTTGTTAAAATAGGAAGACTCTTCAGTGGAGGAGAATGAAATAATTAAAATTCACTGAAGACTGAAGAATCAAAAGTAATTCGTGTAGCTAAAGAAATAATGTTCCCAGATTAACGTATATTATTCAGAGCCGGGCAAAATTTGTATTTAAGCAAAATTTCGTGTAACGAATAAAAGTTAAAAAAAATTATTCGTCATGTGTCGAATAAAGTTAACTCGAGTTGCCTTTAATTTTAACTGCAACTCTCTTCGACGTTGAATAAAGTTAGAGTCAGAGTCAGAGTCAGAGTCAGAGTCAGAGTCAGAGTCACAGTTAAAGTTAAAGTGAAAGTCAGAGTCAGAGTCAGAGTCAGAGTCAGAGTCAGAGTCAGAGTCAGAGTCAGAGTCAGAGTCAGAGTCAGAGTCAGAGTCAAAGTCAAAGTTAAAGTTAAAGTTAAAGTTAAAGTGAAAGTGAAAGTGAAAGTGAAAGTGAAAGTGAAAGTGAAAGTTAAAGTTAAAGTTAAAGTTAAAGTGAAAGTTAAAGTTAAAGTTAAAGTTAAAGTTAAAGTTAAAGTTAAAGTTAAAGTTAAAGTTAAAGTTAAAGTTAAAGTTAAAGTTAAAGTTAAAGTTAAAGTTAAAGTTAAAGTTAAAGTTAAAGTTAAAGTTAAAGTTAAAGTTAAAGTTAAAGTTAAAGTTAAAGTTAAAGTTAAAGTTAAAGTTAAAGTTAAAGTTAAAGTTAAAGTTAAAGTTAAAGTTAAAGTTAAAGTTAAAGTTAAAGTTAAAGTTAAAGTTAAAGTTAAAGTTAAAGTTAAAGTTAAAGTTAAAGTTAAAGTTAAAGTTAAAGTTAAAGTTAAAGTTAAAGTTAAAGTTAAAGTTAAAGTTAAAGTTAAAGTTAAAGTTAAAGTTAAAGTTAAAGTTAAAGTTAAAGTTAAAGTTAAAGTTAAAGTTAAAGTTAAAGTTAAAGTTAAAGTTAAAGTTAAAGTTAAAGTTAAAGTTAAAGTTAAAGTTAAAGTTAAAGTTAAAGTTATAGTTAAAGTTAAAGTTAAAGTTAAAGTTAAAGTTAAAGTTAAAGTTAAAGTTAAAGTTAAAGTTAAAGTTAAAGTTAAAGTTAAAGTTAAAGTTAAAGTTAAAGTTAAAGTTAAAGTTAAAGTTAAAGTTAAAGTTAAAGTTAAAGTTAAAGTTAAAGTTAAAGTTAAAGTTAAAGTTAAAGTTAAAGTTAAAGTTAAAGTTAAAGTTAAAGTTAAAGTTAAAGTTAAAGTTAAAGTTAAAGTTAAAGTTAAAGTTAAAGTTAAAGTTAAAGTTAAAGTTAAAGTTAAAGTTAAAGTTAAAGTTATAGTTAAAGTTAAAGTTAAAGTTAAAGTTAAAGTTAAAGTTAAAGTTAAAGTTAAAGTTAAAGTTAAAGTTAAAGTTAAAGTTATAGTTAAAGTTAAAGTTAAACTTGAAAAATTGATAATAATAAAAATATAAGAATAAAAGATATGAATAAAAAAAAAATCAGCTTTATTCTTCGTACAATCTAAAGTTACATTAACCTGTTATTCGACCCATTATATAAATAATTTTTTATTCAGTTAATGGCCAACTCTGATATTACTGAAGGTTACCTATCTACTTCTGAAACCGAATTTCAGCCTACTGTTATCACCCTCATTCCTTCCTTTCTCATCCCTGTTCCTTTAATTTATTTCAACCCGCTAGGGATTACAGAAAATACGTGGAATACGAATTCGGGCGGTGCACCCACGAAAATAACCGTGGCCTAATCGATAGAACAAAAAGGGAGAGTTCCAGAGGAACTATAAATCTTCGAGGCGGGCGGCCATAAAACGCTTTTCCCGACCTTCGAGTCACGTTATTCTCATTTGCGGCACTCGGCTGCACCCGCGGCAAGGAAGCACGTGTCTATGTCCGTCGGCTGTAACAATGCAATTTCGGCAGGATGGCGCGGTAGGCGAACGATTCGTCGCCATATGGTGGACAGGACCGCTGACAGAGACGAGCTTCGAGGAGCAGTGGACGGAAGGGAAGAAGGAAGAGCCATATTGGGAGATCCCCAGTGAAGGGACCCCTGGGCCGAGCGGATTTTTGGATATCCATGGACCCCAGAGAGTTTCTACCGGCGTCGAGTGTAGGTAATATATTATCTGACAGGGAATTTTCAAGTATTTCGTGCCCTTCAGGGGAAATCCCGCAATCCCTTCAGGAGAAAAAGGAAATACACTCGTCCCTGGATTTAAGAGGACTATTCGTTCCACGTGTTTTTTTTGCGTGGTTGCAATTATGTGTCCGTTGGAGTCCGTTAGTACAAAAACATACGAAAGAAAAAGGGAGGGATTATTTGTCACATAAAAAAAGTAGGTACCACGTAAAAATATACTTAATCCCTCGGCAATGGAGAACGGGTTCATTGCTCTGCTCATGCGGATGACGATGAAGATGATGGTAATAGTGTGTCATTGATTGCACGCGTTCTAATAATTCAAATGAGTGCAGTGTGATACGAAATGGTTATCTGTGCTTGTAGTTATTTGTGTCAAAAAATGAGAATTGATATCGCGTGGTGGTCGTCAGTGAGAGATTGAGAATCTGTGTGGAATTCGACTTGTTTGGTGGTTTTGCAAGCAGGATTCGGATAAGTGAATCTTCCTTCGTATTATATTGAATTGAGTATGTAGATTTTTAGCAACCCAGATAGACTTTAAAGTGAATTCATGAGATCGTCCTGAGATGCCGAAATGAATTTATCGAAAATTTGAAGCAGTGTACGGTAAATTCTGTTTGAATAAATATATAACATCAAATTTACACAAATTTTACATCGTATCATGAGTTAAATTCTTGATCACGCAATGAACCAATACATTTACTACATGTTTGATCAATATTGCTACATCGTTAGAATCATGTTAATTTACTAAATATCACTAAAACATATGTTGTAAATATAATGTAAAGTGACGATGGCAATTTGCAATGATTGTGTGCTGCATTGATTGCTGCAAATGTGATTCAAATATGATCCCTATTTTTCAATGCACAACCGTAGGTAAATTTTGCACAAATATAAGGTAAATAGATGACGGTCTGACGCGGGAACGTTCGCAATCCGCTTTCGAGAATGATCGGATAATTTTTCATTTTGTGTAAATATTAGCAGCACGTCATGACTCAAATATTATTCAAATATGACCTGAACAGAATATCCTCATCGAGTGTATAAAGATTGCTACAATACTTTCTGTTCTAATTGCATCATTACATGTCTTAAATTTAACGCCAAGGTGAGCACTCACAAAGCGCACAACATTGTTGCATTACGTGATTTGATATTCGATAAACTTTACGCAAATTTGCTGTAAATTGTCTGGCTGGGAAATTTTACATAATATTCGAGGTCGATAAAAAGGGACAGAGAAGATTTGATTTTTGAAGGCTTGTTATAAGAACCCAGTGGATTAATTCCTTCTTTTTAATTTGAGGCGTTTGAAGAAAGCAAATAAATTAATATAAATAGGCATATTTGTCAGCTTAACAGCCTGACATCATGAAACTGCTTAAAATGTTTTTGAAATATATTTTAAACTAGCTGACCCGTGCCCGGTTTCACCCGGAAATTATTTATGACGTTTCCAAAATAAAAAAGCCTAAAAAAATAACCCATAATCTAATCTAGAACGTATGTAACGTATATTCAAAATTTCGAGAAGGACAAACAAACAGACATCGTTTCACCTTTATATATTAATACGGATAATATATTTAAGAATATTTTGTTCAAAACACAAAGTACATGTATTTACTTTTTCCTATTTTTTTTTCAAAAATGTCAATACTCTTTTAACCATATTAACAATTTGGTTTGAAGAATCCCTGCCACCACGATATCAATTTAAAGCATCCGTATTTGAAGAATAACTAACAATCCTACGAGCAATGCTAGTTAGAAATAAAACAAATATCAATCAACAAAGAACAAGCGTCTCAATTTAACTGAATTTGTATTAGCAAACTATAAATCCTCTGCTTAACGTACAAATCATTTTCACTAAAAAATATCCAGCATTTCCCATAAACACTGCCAGATCTGAGCTGCGCTATGTATCATTTCAGCTTTCAGCACAGTAGTCGCATTGTTTTCCATTCGAAAGCTTCGCGTAGCGGACTGCACAATGGAAATAGCCCGCGGTACACCCACACGACGGCTGTTTAAGGTATGTTTATTGTACGCGGCACGTATAGCCGGGATGATGCCCCTGTGTCGGCACACGTACTCGCAATTGTGATTTCAAGTGTATCGTGAATCACTCCGCGAGGGAACGTGATACTGACACGCGATACCCGCTGTCAATTCGTGTTACTAGCAAGGATGGCCCCCGTGCGACGGTGATCTACGAATTGATATGAAAACCGCGAAGGAAGCACCCTTGGATCGCACGCGACGGGGACGCGCGTGGGCGGTCCAAATGGATCGGCTGGGAATGAAACACTGTGCTCTAATTGCATCGTTTCACCCCTTATCCCCGCGGGATCTGCGCTTTTTGCGAAATCAAGCTCGAGGAGTGGGCAAGCGCGAATTTAATTAGACTGGGCGAAAGAAATTAGATGTTCGACGGGGTTGCCGAGGTTATTTTCAAAATTCTTCGAGTCCACTTTTGGGGAGACAAGACACGATTAATTAAACCAATTTACGTGCAACTAGCGCTTCTGATGGAATTTATTGCGAAAGTTTGTAGTGCATATATGTAAGAGAGAGTGGGGTAATTTCGAACACCTAAGCAAAAAAGCAGAGAAAACGAAAACTATGTGAGAAATGGATTTGTTTGTTATTTACAAACGTACTTAAACTATTCGTCTATAAATTACTGTGACGAATTTTTTAAAAATTATAAGAAAAATCAAGTTTATAGTGAAAAAGCAAAACCCTTGGTGTTAGTGATTACTCGACTGCCGTAGGGTAATCGCGAATAGAGTGTTAAATCAACCCTTAAAAAATGTTGTTACAACCTATACCTAATGTATTTTTCAAATTCCTCTTCTTGTGCGTTAGAAAAAAATTGCAATTGGTCGGGATATTGAAAAAAATAGTAAAGGTCGTTTTCTAATCTTTTTTTTCTGAGCCTGTAATGAAAATTCAAAAATCCCTTCGTAGATTTAAGTAAGTTTTATACATGCTGAAAATTTCATCAAAATAGGTTTACGTTGCTAATCTCGAAGCTTCGAGATTACCCCTGTGATGAATGAATCTTCCTAGGGAGGTAATAATTAATGAAAGAACTTGGTATGGAATTCAGTAGAGTGATATTAAAAATATCCACTGTGGTGGGTAAGGGACAGTTTGAAAGTGATACTTTAGAATATGTGTACGCAGGATTGTGTTGGTACCAAGAAATCTATTGTGGGAAACCCCTCAATTTCTGAGGAATAGAGTGAGGGATATAAAATTTACCTACTTTTCCAATAAAAATCTGAAAATCTTCCACAATTAACGGACGAAATTGTTCGAGATTTTGAAAAATTATAAATAGATTTAACTGTACTTATATACCTATCTTTAAAAACTTTCAGACAGAACAAAAAAGAAAAATAAGTGGAGGCACAGAAAAATATTTTTTAGCGACTCCCACGAACGTATTCCACGAATTTTCCGAATCAATTAATTCGAAAAAGGAAAGAAAGATTACCCAATATATTCGATTGATTTCTTTATGAAAAATTCTTCTAGAACTAATTTAAAACAGGACCTGAAAGTACTACATATTTTGTAAACAAACAATTTCCTAAAATTAGCCAGAGGAATTGAAAAAATCTTATAGAAGTGAGTCACAGAAATCGTAATCCCCGTTTAACTTCACTCACCCGAAAATCTACCACCTCCTGTTTCCTGTATAGAGCTTATAATTATATAGCAATTTTGCAGGCCTGAATGTTCTTATTAGTCATCGTGTTACGGGGAAATCAATTCACATTCATTCCTCCATTCGAAGATATATATATGTATAAAATTACACGAGACAATGTCACGATTCAAATGGCATGTCAGCTCGAAGGTGGTCGAGAACCTGTGCCTCTAAATCACTTAACGAGCCGCTTCAATTGCACTCTCACGTTGCCGATGCTTAATGACTTTCACGTACCGGTCATTACGTCACTCACGCCACTAGGAAACATGCTGCGCTACGCACGTGACGTAAAAATCTCGTAAACACACACCGGCTATCATCTGTTAAGTCACGTTTAGCAGTGTGTCTCGAAGAATAATTACGGAGCATCAGCTGGCATCGATTAATTACAGAAATTGACCACGGTCGTCCGTCTCGTCGAATTAATGTACGATTGTATTTAGCGAAGCAATTGGAAATGCATTGAGAATACTAATTCTGAGTTTCATAAACGATCGACGATAAAATAATCGATCTTTAAACAAAGACACGTTTGTCTGCGTTAGTGAGGCATTTACTGTCAAGGATCCAGTTCCTGATCGGTTTAGGAAAATAAATATTAAGCTTATTGCGATACAAATTTATTCTAACAAATTGCTAAATAATTATGAAGTACTTTGACATTTATACGCAAAATTTGATAGTAAAACGTGTGAAGGTGATCAGAAACTGCTCCCTTTGCACTTCTCACTTTCAAAGTTAAATTATAAAATAATTATTATTATGAGGTTGAAATTTCGACCGTAAATTTTTTTTTTAAAAATTAAAACATGATTTCGGCGCACAGTTTCGGTCAATTAAAAGATATTATTTGCAAATTAGCTTTTATTCTTTTAATTCACCGAAACTGTGCGCTGAAATCATGTTTTAATTTTTTAAAAAAAAATAATTATTATTTGTGCACTTTTTTTAATACCAAATTAAAGATAAAACATAGATTTGCTGATATAAAAAATCTTTTAAATTTGGATAAGTTCTCCCTGCACACGTTTAAAAATCCGCGGTGGCTACTCTTAAGTGATCAGGAACTGGGTCCTTGAAGGTATAAGTAATAATTTCTGTATTCAAATATTCGAAGCCTGAGCTGACAAAACTGTACAATTATATTTTAAACGGTACTTTCGGAAATTAAGCGACTAATCAATAAGAGACAGAACTTCTGCAGTAACTCAATAATAAATATTCCAATGATTCTGCATAAAATTGATAAAAGTTATTATTCATTATTATATTCGAATGCAATTCATTTTTTCCTTACAACTGTACCACAAATTTATAACAAATACATCTACGAACTATACCTAAGTTAATCAAAGAACATCAATTCTCTCTAATTTAAAATAAAAAAAATGAAAAATTGAGAAATTTATAACGTCTGAAAGAAAAACTGACCTTTTTCCTTAAATAAATTTACTTTATATCGATGAAAAAAGTATTACAAATAAAAACTAAAATTAAAATTTCAGGTTCAGTCTCAGCGCGAGGTATCTAAATTTAAAAATTCGTTTTGCTATCAGCTGCCTGACAGGCGCTATACTTCACGCCAACAGGAGTTACATCGTCGAAGAGGTTAATAAGATTCCACAATAATTAATAAATATTGGACAATAAATAAGGCTCGACATAAAAAAAAATCTACAACTTCAAAGATGCCTCTTTATACCCCAAAAGAATTTAATCCAATATTAACAATAGTTTTTTAAAAAAAAATTCATAAATATCAGTTACTTTGGGGGCTGTTACACGAGTAACAACAGGAGTTACACGGTGTAATGCCCGCAGTAATTCTGCAATACGAGTTACGAAAATTAACAAACGATTATATTCGAAGTAAGGCGAGAATGGGTGAACAACGTTCCAAGCCTGCAGCTTTATTGACCAGGCTGCAAACGAGAACAAAAGCACTGTGCGCGGTGGCAAAGCGGCAACTCATTTGCGAAAGTTCTGTTTCTCTTTATTTTAGCACCCAGAGCCTGCCTTCCCACCTGGTCTGGCCAACAGCCGTGCACAAACGTGTGGCGCACGTGTGTAGGAGCATTTGCACACGTGTTTGCATGCGCCCAGGTAAAGGTAATAGGCCCCAGGCTGTCGGTTCTCTTCTGGATAATGACACAGGCAGAGGCTTCGGGCACGTGCCTCACGCGATCCCCATTATCTCGATTCCCCTCCGTCTTTTCTTCCTCTTCTTCCCTTTTCCTGGCCAACTTTGCCCGCGCCATCCTTCCTCTCTACCAATTTCGTTCCATTTTTCCCAACGACCATTACGAAAGTCATATCGTTCATCACCGGAAACGATTACCACCGTGTTTTATCTAGGCAGTATTGTAGTCAATTGACTTTTTTAATAGCTCACCTATTAAGTCGATGATTTTGTGTGCCAAACACACCCCTGGGTATTCAACAATTGAACAGTCCTTTTAGAAAACACTGTAAGTCCCCAAAATCAAATTCTATACTATACCCTAGTAGCACAAAATATTGGTTAAATATTTTTTCCAAATATTGGTTAAATATTTTTTCCAAATATTGGTTAAATATTTTTTCCAAATATTATAAAAATATTTTTTTGGCCACACTTTTTAATATGACAAAAATGTTGATTACAAATATTATATACACATACTGAAAATGTGAAATAAATGGTTTGAAAATGTGAAATAAATGTTCGTGGAATATAAAAGAAATATTCAGAAAATATAAAGCAAATATTCTGGAAATGTGAAAATAATATTCAGAGTTCCGATATAAATATTCAGGAAATGTAAAATATATATTTTAAAAATTTAAATTAAATATTTACTTTATATTTGAAAAAATATATTTTTTTTATAATTTTGTTTCTACCATTAAATAAATATTTACTTTATATTTGAAATATATGTATTTTTCGTAATATAAAATGAATATTTCCCGAATATTCGGGAAAAAATATTTTGTTTCTAGTATTAAATAAATATTTTATTTATATTAGGACAAAAATATTGTTTTCTAATATAAAATGAATATTTCCAGTATATTTGGAAAAAAATATTTGCTTCTTAATCTAGAATAAATATTGTATGTGTATTTAAATATTAGAAAGCTATTGAACCTCTTTTTAATATTGGATACATGTGTATTCAATATTTCGTGCTACTAGGGATAGTATGCCATGGGGACGTAAAACATTTTCCAATAAATTTTTCTGTTTAATTTTGGTAGTCACAGTGTTTTCTACAAGATCTACTTAGGGCAAACAGTATTGGTACCGACTCCTTCAGTAGGAGTATAATTTAATTGTTAATATTTTTAATTGCTTAGGATTTTTTCAAAAATTACAGTATTTTTGTACACACATGTTCGGTTACCCGATTGTTTTAAAACCCTGCAAGTTTGTAGAGGACCTCAATAGAAGTATGAGGTAATTTTTCGTTCGTGACCTATTTCAGTTCTCCAGGGTGAAAACACCCCTTAAACATTAATATGTGACTTCCTACTTTCCTGTATATTTTGAAAACTATAGTAGATATAAAAAAATAATTGCAACGAAAACTTGGCGGATTTGTATGGCCTACAAAACTATGCAATCGAATTCTTTAAAATTTGCAGCGGGGAACGTTTTTCTTTATTTAAACTACAAAGTTATTCCTTCCCCATTTTCGAAACATGAAGAATTATAAGCAGAAACAATTTTACAATGTCCTGTTTATGTTACTCCTTCGACAAGCCACACTAACTCAACAGTCTTACAATATCAGCGAAATGAAAGAAGAGCAATCAGCACCCAAGAGTATTCAAGCTTAAATTAATAAATCACCATTCTAATTAGACTCATCTGGATCGAGACGCAGGTCAGGAATCGCTGACGGGGCGAGTGATCGAAACGGAGCATCAGGTAAATAGCGTCGTCGAGATCCATCTGTATTAAAGCCGTCCACGCGCGAATCGATAACCGATTGGAAGGTGTGCCGGCAGGTATGCAAAGGTGGGCGGCAGGCAAGAGAAAAGACCGGCGAGATGATAAAAAGCGATGAATAACGCGCTGTCTTAGGAGGACCCTCGTACTTAACTCGGCTGAAAGATCACGGTGCTCACGATCGTTCACGGCTACCGTTTAAATCTTCGTTTACACTGCTCTTCGGGTCGTTCCTCGCGCGATCATCGTATATCATGGTTTTACTGCGCCGCGACCGTGGAGCATCTTGGCGCCAAGGAGTTTCGAAAAATTGAGACGAGAGGGGCCTGTTCATATTTAACCTGGGCCGATCTCCGCGAGAAGATCATTACTGAAATTTAAACGGGCGATTACCGATCGCCTGGGGAATCGAGGCTCGACTGCGAACAGCCGGAGAACACTTTCGCTGATGCTTTTCGAGATATGTCGATCTGGAGGGGGCGAGATTGAAGTTGACGAGTTGCTATCAGTGTTCTACGATTTTCCTGGCATTTCTTTATGATACTACTATGGATTTCTGTGGAGTTTTTGAAAATTTAATACGATTTTAGAAGAGCTTCAAAGTGAAGATGACGCGGTGATTAAATAGTCTTTTTGTATATAAGTATTTCATATGTGTGGTATTTTAGTTTGTGAAATAGCATTTGCAATAGGACACTAAGGATTTCCAAAGTTTCAAGGGTGGACTTCCTAATGAAGAAATACTTCATATGACTACTTCTTAATTTTTAAGCGAATTTGTATTTGTTTTAGACAGAGGCGGATTTGGGGATTTGGTGCGCCTAGGCTAACAAGTGTCTCTCACCTTTTCCGCGAAATGTCATCAAATATTTTAATTTAAAAGAGTCGAGACAATTTCAAAATTAATTCAATATGCAATTCATATATGAGTTATTGCTAATTCGCTGTATGAGGAAGAAGTGAATTGTTTTTAAAGTTGCGTCAAGCCTCTGTGTCTAAACCTTTCCCAATTTATTTTGCTCAAAATTTGTCGCTCCCCAAAATTTGCGATTCCCTCAAATTTGCCGCTACTCAAATTCGGTATTCCCCAAAATCTGCCGCTCTCCAAAATTTGCCGCTCTCTAAAATTTTCTGCTCCATAAATTTGTGGCTCCCCAAAATTTGTTGCACCCCAAAATTTCCGATTCCCCCAAATTTGCCGCTCCTCAAATTCGCTACTCCTCAAAATTTTGCACTCTATAAATTTGTGGCTCCCCAAAATTTGTCGCACCCCAAAATTTCCTATTCCCCCAAATTTGCCGCTCCTCAAATTCGCTACTCCCCAAAATTTTGCACTCTATAAATTTGTGGCTCCCCAAAATTTGTCGCACCCCAAAATTTGCCGCTTACCAAAATTTGTCGCTTCCCAAATTCGCCACTCCCCAAAATTCGCCACTCACCAAAAGTTACCGCTCCCCAAAATTTGCCATTCCCCAAAATCTGCCGCTCCCTAAAATTTTCTGCTCCATAATTTGTGGCTCCCCAAAATTTGTCGCGCTCCAAAATTTGTCGCTTCCCAAATTCGCCACTCCCCAAAATTCGCCACTCACCAAAAGTTACCGCTCCCCAAAATTTGCCATTCCCCAAAATCTGCCGCTCCCTAAAATTTTCTGCTCAATAATTTGTGGCTCCCCAAAATTTGCCGCTTACCAAAATTTGTCGCTTCCCAAATTCGCCACTCCCCAAATTTCGCCACTCACCAAAAGTTACCGCTCCCCAAAATTTGCCATTCCCCAAAATCTGCCGCTCCCTAAAATTTTCTGCTCAATAATTTGTGGCTCCCCAAAATTTGCCGCTTACCAAAATTTGTCGCTTCCCAAATTCGCCACTCCCCAAAATTCGCCACTCACCAAAAGTTACCGCTCCCCAAAATTTGCCATTCCCCAAAATCTGCCGCTCCCTAAAATTTTCTGCTCCATAATTTGTGGCTCCCCAAAATTTGTCGCGCTCCAAAATTTGCCGCTTACCAAAATTTGTCGCTCCCTAAATTCGCCACTCACCAAAATTTACTGCTCCCCAAAATTTGTCTCTCCCCAAAATTTGCCACTCCCCAAAATTCGCTACTCCCCAAAATTTGCCGCCCTAGGACCTAAACACAAACCCGCCCCTGCTTTTAGACAAGTGCAACTTTCTTCAGTTATACATTAATATCGAAACCATTCTGGCAATGGCACAAGAAGCCTGTCTCTCATAACGGACATCCCTGGTACGGTTCCTCTTCGCGTACCTCACGGAAGGCGTCGATAAAACGATAGAGCAGAATAAGAATGAAGAGCGATAAGAAAAAGAGCATTGTGCGTTTTGCAGGCTAATTACTTAAAAGCAGGAAAGTGTACGGCCGATAGACAGTGGTGCACCCTAACCTTTGTTCGTTTCGCCGACCGGAAACGAGGAAATTGAATCCTCGCTTCCTCTTTCATGGACACGCTCCGTGAGCACAACAGTTTCGAACGTGGAACAACACGTTGTGCACTTACAGGACAACAGATTTTACGAAGGACGCGACCGTGGGAAAGTTACAGGCAATTACACAGAGTGGATAGTGAAAAAAAGGAAATTTCAAATTCATATTTACACACATACAAATTGGCCCACTGCAAATACTACTTGGACCCAATCTTCTCGAGATCGAAAATTCGCGCAACAGAATTTTACTCCACACTTTCGACTTATTTCTTTACATAGAATCCAACTACACCTACTGTCGAATATAGACAGATTTAATACACACACTGGAAACGATTTTGATACAAATTTATACAAACATCTTATAAAATTAAAATGATTAAAAAATAATTATAAAAAATGTTTGCAAACAAAGATATAGCTGCTAAACTTTCTTCTGCCCTCTGCTACATATACATTCCCTTAATTGGGCCAAGTTATGCAAACACCTACATACCAACCCACAAAATGACAAAAAATGAATCAAACCCAGTACAGATCCTATAATCTTCTATCTATATTTTGCAGAAATTACCAACCCATAGAACAACTCTTAGATTATACAATTATTAAAACTACCAAGCCACAGTTCCATTTTGGGCATAAAAATCAGAAAGTACAGAAAATTGAAAATAATACTAATTATACAACTCACTATTAAATAACCCATTAAACAACATAGTATAAACAATAATAACAAAAAATAAAATATGCTACATTTATTTCAGAATTAAAATCTTCAAACTAAAAATCACTTTCAAATCATCGAGGGTTTGTAGCCTTCTGCACAGCTTGGCCCAATTACTACTGCATGAAATGGACACTATTATTTGCATAATACTAACGCGATTCCCAAGAACGCGAGATGTAAACAAAGACCAAGAAATAAGCGAACATAAAGCCGGAGAGAATACAGAGATACAGTTTTCCTCTCTTGCCACTATCGAGCTGCAAGACTGTCCAGAGAACGCAAGTGCGAGCGGCGAATTCGCAAACCGTGACAAGGTCTTATCAAGTGGAGGCGGGCTGTGATAAGAAGCACAAGCTTCCCGGAATTCTCCGGGAAAAGTCTGGCGCGCTCGTATAATAGAAATTTAGCAGACAAAGGGGGAACTAGTTTCGCCCGCGAGGAGAAACAATCGGGGACGCGTTATCCGTTCGACAATAATAATTAATTCCATCGACAGACAGAGGAGAGGAACCGAGCCGCGAGCTTATCTCTCGGTCTCGACGGTCGTTTCGACAGTCGTAACGGATTTTATCGTCGCGTCGACCAACGGCCGTCTTCAGCCTCGCGGAATACATGTAATTTTTATATTTAGCGCGCGCTTCGATTCGCCGATTTCGGCGCGAGTAATCGAATCCTGGAAAAGAACGAGTCATCGAGGAGCTGCAATGAGACGCGTCATGCCTCGATTAGTACCTGACTGGCGTCGTTCTTCTCTTTCTTTCTTTTTTTTTCTTATCCCGGTACGCGAGATCGTGAGTTAACGTGTCTTTTAAAGGCTTAAGCGAGAGCGGCTGACTCATAATTCGGTTGCACAGCCTCTCGAGACATCCTGCTGAAAAATATACGACCTACGGCAGAGCGCAACCTGTTCGTCACGTTTAAAATTACCTTTTGTTGACCCCACAACTGTTAGTGTAACGTTCAACCATTTTTGTGGTTGTAATTTCTTCTCCACTTTAATTCCGCGATGGAGAGATTTGTATTTGACTGCTTAAGGCCATTGAATATTCTTTTATTATACTATTTGTCGAATTTTTCGGTATTCGGATATTCGAATACTTCAGTTGCTCAATTATTTGGCGAATATAATTCGAATATTCAAGTATTCGAATACTATTCGAATATTTAGGTATTCGAATACTATTCGAATATTTAGGTATTCGAATACTATTCGAATATTTAGGTATTCGAATACTATTCGAATATTTAGGTATTCGAATATCCAAGTCTTTGAATACTATTCAAATATTTAGGTATTCGAATATCCAAGTATTCGAATACTATTCGAATATTTAAGTATTCGAATATTATTCGAATATTTAAGTATTCGAATACTATTTGAATATTTAAGTATCCGAATATTATTCGAATATTTAAGTAATCGAATATCCAAGTATTCGAATACTATTCGAATATTTAAGTATTCAAATATCCAAGTATTCGAATACTATTCGAATATTTAGGTATTCGAATATCCAAGTATTTGAATACTATTCAAATATTTAGGTACTCGAATATCCAAGTATTCGAATACTATTCGAATATTTAAGTATTCGAATACTGATGCATTCGAATACTATGGTGTGAATTATAAATCATGTTCTTTAGGTTCATTTGTCAGGGTGAAATCTTGTAAGTTAATTTTGACCCACTTTACACCATAATATTCGAAGAATAATATTAGAATACTCAAATATTCGAAATTTATTCGTAGCATTGGAATACTTGTAAAATATTCGAATATTAAATTATTCGAAAAGTCCCAGCCCTAATTTGAACCTGTTGACTGGGGAAGGCGAGTTAAAAGCCTCTACCAGGGGCGGGACGAATTAACTCGTCATAAAAATTTAAAAGTTACGCTCGTACGGAAAAAGTCAACATATACATTTTTCATTCCCACTATGGAGGTAGTATTTCTGACGTTTTTTCCGCTTTACTTGCGTTTCACGTTTCTGTTTTTTATTGCAATAACAAATAACTTTGCCTCTTATATCGTATAAAGTAAACTGAATAACAATAATATTTCTAAAATAATTGGTCATTTATTTAACTAAGAATCCCTGTCTTTCATTTTATCATTATATTTGCATTAGAATTAAAACATATTCGCGGTTATTATGGTCAGGGTCCCGGGGAAACTCTCTGCTTAATAGATCGACATAAGCAGATTCCTAAATTAGATATTTTAAAATAAGAATTATCTTCAGACTCACAAGGGAAGTTCGGCAACTCAAAAATTTAAAAAAATCTGAAACTATGTAGTAATGCATCTCAAGTGATGCTAATAACGTAACTATTTTTTGATTCGGTAATAAAACGATTCTAAGAGTAAAAACACCCCCTCGAGAAAAAAAACCCTCGGGTAAGTTTTCAGATTATCGTGAATATCTACGCAACTGTAAAAGATATCAAAAAGAAGTTAACTTCAAAGTTCTATGGTTTTTTATATCCCACAAAGCGGCGAAAAACATTATTTTTTCAAAATTTATCCCCACCACCCTTTTCTTCGAAAATTCTTTATCACCATATTGTAAGATATCGAAAGCCTTAAAACTACGAATTGAACTTTTTTCGATATCTTTTAGGGTTTCACAGATATTCACGATAATATGAAAATTCACAATTTTTTGTAAGGGGTTGTTTCACCCTTAGGAGTCCTAAGTTAGGATCGTTTTATTGCCGAATCAAAAAGTAGTTACTTTATTAGCATCACTTGAGCTGCGTTTCTGCAAAGTTTCTAATTTTTTTCGAATTTTCGAGTTGCCGAACTTCCCTTGTCAGACATGTATCGCGCTAAATCGGAAAACGAAAATAAAAAACTGAAAATAAATTCAATGCCTCCAAACGGAGCAATGGAAAAGATGACAACCCCACCATCAAAAGATTACACCACCGCATGCATTACAGAATTACACAAACATGGGAAATATATCGAACAACCTATTCATACGATCAGAAGTCCCGAACTGAGCGTCTGAAAGCCCGGACCTGACACAACGATAATCCTATTACACGTACGCGAACAAACTGCTCCGAGGCTCGTAAGAATACTGGAGTTTGGCCCAGATAGAAGGAGGATCAGCCTGCCTGCTGGATGTCGCAGACGGTCGTACAGGCTGATATAACTGTAGATTAGATGGCATCTACGCGGAGCACGCTCCAAGTAGCATGCATAGAGCGCAACGGGAGGTCGAATCCCAATTTCGTGTTCCACGAAGGGGACGTGCAATCGGGGATGCGCGCGGAAGGCAAGGTGGTTCATTGAGGAGGATCGAAGGAAGAGCGGAGGTAGCAATGGAATAGTAGATCGAACGCGGAGATTAGCCGGGTATTAATCAGAGCAAAGCGAGAGCGAACAGCCGCCCACGTAACGGAGCAACACGATGACCTAACATCCTGTATCACAGCCAACCTCGTGCTCTGAATCTGTCGAACGTGTTTGCGACGGTGTTTATACATAGGCGTGCTTTATCGATAGAAGCTGGGAAATGAAGGTGAGATTCTTTGAGCGGAAGAACATCTGTTTGCGTCAGCGCACGACAGTTTGACGTTTTGAATATGTTAGTATAATATGAACATGATTGAAAAAAAAGGAGGAAAACGTTGGTTGAAATTGAGTGAAGGATTAAAATACATAGGGTAAAAACTATACAATGATTGGCACCCTAAGCAGAAATCCGAATTGGAATGTCTATATTTTTTTGTGAGGTTTTTATATGGTCTTCATTTTCAGTTATTATCAATGATTATGGATTTCTGATTAAAATAAAACGTCGTGAGTACCTATTAAGTCTTTTATTTTAAAAATATTCAATGAAAAACAAAAATAGGCATAGAAGTACAATCATTGGCACTCTAAAATTTGAGGTTGTATAGAAAAACATATGTAGTTAAAAACGAAGTTTGAAGTGTTTAAACAGATTATTTCGTTCACTATTAAATACATACAACACTTAGGAAATCTGTATTTCAATCCATTACTTAGTTATAAAGCGACAAAATATACTTATCTACCCCTTATCAAAATTTTAAGAAAACACCTAAAACTCAGCACTTTGTCCCACTTTGCAGTGTTGTAGTGAAAGAAAAATAGGAAATTGTAAAAAAGTACTTTCTCAGCTTGTACTTCTTAATATTTGACTTTTTACTCAAGAGTGCCAATGATTAGTGCAGTGCCAGCATTAGTGCAGTTTAACCTAAGTGCTTTTTAAAATCTGATGATTCGATGATAAAGAAATGTAAAATATAAACTTGCTATTACATCCTAATATCAAATTTTACAAATAGAAATATTAGAGTATATAAATATATAAATATATATATATTATATATATATATTATATATATATATTTATATATATTTATTTACCCTGATATCCCTATTTGTAAAATTTGATATTAGGATGTAATAGCAAGTTTATATTTTACATTTCTTTATCATCGAATCATCAGATTTTAAAAAGCACTTAGGTTAAACTACACTAATATATATATATATATATATATATATATATATATATATATATATATATATATATATATATCTGGTACTGCAACATTGCAACAGATTAATATTTTGAATTAGGGTGTAGCTTTCTGACATTGAAAATGTGAGCTACCTGTTAGTGATTTAACATCTTGGATTGACTGTGATGTAGCAAAGCTCGTGCTTGGAGTGCAGTAAACGTGTCTGGTTAAATCATTACACCTAACTATATATCTCTGCCTATACATCATCTAGACAAGCAGAAGAAAATTCATAAATGGAAAGACAAGCTTCTGAGATATCTGCATTTTCGACTGAAACGATATACCACGTTTCCAATTTAAAAATTCCAGACCTGAATTTCAAATATCGTATCCCACAAGCCGAGACAAAATATTTGCAGAAATTAAGATTCTGCAGAATTAACCAAGCTGGCGACAGAAGCGAAATACATTCATCAGTAATCTGAGGAGTCAAAGGAACGATGACACTTCAAACCAGAAACTGTGTTTAGAATCTTCCATGCTATCAAATTAAATAAAATACCCTGCTGACGTAGACATGTTCAGACACTAATACCTCAAACATCAAATCACAGGCACCTATTAAATTACTTCGAACACGAATCAATTATAAAACTTCTCGAACCAGCAACTCGCGAATATTATCCACCCCAGAGAAGCCAATTTGCGACACTGAAAAATGCCACTTAAACTCGGACAAGCCTTTCAAAAAAATCGCTTCTGAAATTCGAGCCCGTTAGTTTGTTCCAGTACTCAGGATTTAATCTTGGGGGGAGTCGAGTTGAACCGATAAAAATATTTTTACCGCTAATTCAATAAAATTCATTAGGTGATTATGAAAATTTATTAAAAGAATAAAATCCATTCTTTTTCTTTTTACAAAAAAGTGTCAAGGATTCTCGGACGTTACTGTCGACGCTTCCCAAAAAATATCGACGCGAAGGCACTCTAAAACTGTTCACGTGATGCAAAGCCCCCGGCGCGAAAACACGCCCACGCCACCGAAAGTGTTAAAGAAGTATAGTGGGGCATAAATCGTGTAGACACAATGTTTAATAATATATATCGAGTTTACACTCTATTTCGGGAATTAACGCGAATGATAGCAACGTAATAGCGATCGGGTACGTTCACCTCGTGTTATATTAACGAGGACGAACGCTCGTAAAGCTTCTACAGGCTGGCCTAAATATAAGCGCCCACGAAGCTTGGCTCGTAACGAACGATGTAATCCGGACTTCCTGCGACTTTTGGTATTCCGAACGCGAGTACGTTCCATCCTTTATTCTTCTCCGGCTCATGGTCGCCTATTGTGTTTCAGAAAACAATGTAGGTACGAGGACTCGTGTCAGCAGCAGAGAGCTAAGGAGGCGTAAGATGCTTGATGAAGCAAGGAACTTTTTCACAGTAACCCCCCACACGAAATGACTTTCTGGGAGGAGCTGTACAAACTGGGGATACTTTCTCATGAAATCAGCAGCTGACGAGTTGTTTAGTAACTACTTTATTAGAAAGAGGAATCTTTTGATTGTAGTCTGCTGGTTAATGGATATGAATCAACATGGAAGTCTCAGGCTCACGCGTGATAGTGGTTTGAAATCGTGACCTCCTCGCGCATGCAGAGCAGCAGATAAAGTATAAAGGTCGCCAAGTTAAGGGAATCGCGATATACACTACACGGAAGAAGAAAAATTTACAGAAGCAGGTCGTAGGTTTATGTAGCAATTTTTTCTATTAATTAATGTACTCAATAGAAAATCGAAATAAGATTTTAAAAAAATTGTTTATTTTTTTAATCTTAAAAAGAAAATTTGTTTATTTTTTTAATCTTAAAAAAAATTGTTTATTTTTTTAATCTTAAAAAAATTTGTTTATTTTTTTATCTTAAAAAAGAATTGTTTATTTTTTAATCTTAAAAAGAAATTTGTTTATTTTTTTATTCTTAAAAAGAAATTTGTTTACTTTTTTAATCTTAAAAACAAAATTGTTTATTTTTTTAATCTTAAAAAAAATGGTTTACTTTTTAATCTTAAAAAAATTTGTTTATTTTTTAATCTTAAAAAAATTGTTTATTTTTTTAATCTTAAAATAAAAATTGTTTATTTTTTTAATCTTCAAAAGATGTATAGGAAATGCCATTAATCAGATTTTCTATTGAGTGCTGTATTTAAAAGAAAAAAAATTCTAAACAAAACTTATGATTTTCATGCGTCGAAGGTGACACCTCTCTAAGTAAAGGAATACATCGCGATCTAGTTAGGGTAGTTTCAACCAAATTCCGAGCGATTCTGCCCCCTGCGCAAACGGTGGAAATTAGAATCGTAACCCCAATTAGAGCACGCTATTGCTATATACAAGTCAATAACAACCTGTCACACTATTCAGAATTCTATTGCTCGATGGATTACTTCGTGCCAATTGATTTAATCGCAGAGAACAGTATACTGTGTTGCAGGGATACTGAGTGATTCAGAACGGGTGCAAAAACCCGACAGACTATCTGGAAGGTCATTCTGAATAAAAAGTGTTACATGGTTATAGATACTATTCCTAATACTCGCGTTTAACTTCCACTGTTGCCATAATTAAATCGCAAACTTGGTATGAAGTGAGTTTTCCGATATTAAAATAAATGAATATTAGGTATTCGTTGTTTACAATTGAAAGAAAAGATGAATTAACAATTAATAATAATGTATTCTAATTTCTCTACTGGTTCAATGAATAATATCGTGTATACGATTCTTTGATTCGTCGATGCAATGCCTGTATTCAAATTTAACTGTAAATAAATGATATTTTATAATTTATATTCTTCTATTGTGATTTAATATCTGAAAGCTCACTTCAATCTCAAGCTTGCCATTTTACTATGATTTAATGTGATAAAATTTTAAACTGTTGTAACTACAGAGGCAAGTACTGAGACTACGATCCATGTGTTGTGTAACATTCTTTACTTAAAATGACCTGCCAAACCATCTATCACAGCTTTTTACTCTCCTTCTGAGCCGCCCTGTATATCCAACGCACCCTTTGCACATTTAACCTTCTAAGGCCGACAAGTGAGTAGAGATCTGACAAAACAAGTGCAGCCCTGTAATAAGTAACGAATAACACATTTGGTGGTTTCTACTAGAGCTTGTAAATATGTTTGAATATTCTATATATAAGTAATATATGTCGAATTTTCGAATATTCGAATTATTTGAACAAACTATTCGTATTCGAAATTATTCGAATATTCGAATCTCAAAGTAGAATTCTCTGGTATTCGAATATTCGGATCTCAAAGTCGAAGTCTCTGGTATTCGAATATTCGAATCTCAAAGTAGAAGTCTCTGGCATCGAATATTCGAATCTCAAAGTCGAATTCTCTGGTCTTCAATTATTCGAATCCGAAATTCGAATTCTCTGGTATTCGAATATTCGAATCTCAAAGTCGAAGTCTCTGGTATTCGAATATTTGAATCTCAAAGTCGAATTCTCAGGTATTCGAATATTCCAATTATCTGGTATTCGAATATTCGAATTATCTGGTATTCGAATCTCAAATTCAGATCCTCTGGTATTCGAATATTGGAATCACAAATTCGAATTCTCTGGTATTCGAATATTCGAATCACAAATTCGAATTCTCTGGTATTCGAATATTGGAATCACAATTCTCTGGTATTCGAATATTCGAATCTCAAATTCAACTTCTCTGGTCTTCTAATATTCGAACCTCAAATTCAAATTCTCTGGTATTCGAATATTGGAATCACAAATTCGAATTCTCTGGTATTCGAATATTGGAATCACAAATTCGAATTCTCTGGTATTCAAATATTGGAATCACAAATTCGAATTCTCTGGTATTCGAATACTTAGAACAGCCCTAACTTCTGCCCTCAAAAATCTCGCTTTGCAGAAATGAAAGTTACAGTACTCTCAACTAATAAATACTTCGAAGGATCGGCACTCATTTCACAAACATTTTTACAATATTTCGTGACATGCTATTAGATCAAAGTGACGCCGTAAGCTCCTGCCTAGATCATGACCACGAGAAATTGCCGAACAGTTACCAACTGTGCGAAGTTGGGTTCGCTCCTCGTCGCACGTTCGCGGTAGCGTGGGCACGTACCCGCGAGCCACGCGTATACAAAATCTGCGAATAGATTGATTCGCGTGTCAGAGAAGGGAACAGGGGCGAGTGGCGTCTGTGCCGAGCTGAACGGCATGCCCATCGGCTTCAACGTCCGTTAGTTCGAATAAATTACGCGGCCGGACCCCTGTTGACCTTTCGCGCAGATTTTTCCGCGGACGAGCGGCCGACGTAACCGATGCCATTACCCGCGTTTCCTCGTTCTGTCGGCATTATTTATATCCGTCGTCGCCGGAGGAGCTGGAGCAGAAACGTTTATTCGTGGCCCGCGTGACTCACGAGACTGTTCGCGGGACAGAACGAACACCTTTTCTCATCTCCTCTTCTCTCTTACAGCTCCGTTCCCCCAGCGATACTTTGGGCCGCCGCTGAGCTGAACCCTGACTTCTGACACGCCAGAAGGGTGGCCGGGGCCACCGCGAAGAGAAACGGCCCTCGATCATACCTGTTATCGCTGACAGATGAAAGTTTATCGTCAACCGAGCGATCACGACAGGAACACGATGAAACGGCAGAGACCCACTTGCCTTGGTCCCGAAGGGGGACATAAAAGGCGAGCGGTTCTAAGCGCGCCGAAGCACCTGTTTATCGGGCCACTGTCGTAGGAAATCGATGAAAATGGACCGTGAGGGTCGGATCACATTTCAACGAAGGATCTCCCTCTTGAATGGCGAATAATTCATATCGATTGCCTTGGTGGTAATTAATTGCTGAGACGTTGTTATTTAAGGCTGAAGTAGGCTATGTGTCACGAAGGCTGTTGCCCTATTTGAAAAGTGAAGAACGTCGTTTTCGATGCAATATTCCTGAGATATTTTCTCAGTTCTGGAGATGACGAAGAGAGTTTTAAAAATGGAACAGGGTCGAGGTAGTTTGCCTCAAAAAAGGGGGAACAGCGTTCCTGTTGCAATTGCATTTCGTAGAATTTTTAGTATTGTAACAAATGGTCGAATGCCCAAAATTTGTCAGTTGATTGGCAGTTAAGCTTGGCGAGGAGAAGTAGTAGCAACTCTGTCGCATAAATTTCATGGGAAGTTTATGAGCAACCGAAGTGGAAAGAATTCTGCAGCTATAGCAAATCGTGTCGTTGCTATCTTTTCAGATTGGGAACTTATAATGCAGTGGCGGATTCAGAGGGGTAGGGGGGAGGCGCGCCCCTCCCTCAAGGGAAAAATACTTATTTTAATTTGCAAAATACTTATTTTAACTTAGCAATTTTTTAGAGAAAATATGATAAATTGATACCAAAAAGGACACTTTAATTTAGCAGGAAAATATTATCGGGAAGGTCCCTGGTTTGTTTCTCAGACTTACGCCTCCCTTCCTCAAAAAAATCTTGGATTCACCCCTGCAAAAAATCTTGGATTCACCCCTCCCGAAAATCCCAAATCCGCCCCTGTTGTAATGAAGTGTGTAAATATAAACAATTATGCTTCAATTCGACCACAGTAAAAACACGATCACTTTGAGGGCAATAAATATATTTAATTAAAATGCAACAGGTTCATTCATTCTCCTAATCAAAATTCGTACAACTGATAAAGCTCAGAATTTCCTAGCAGAGACTAGAAAAATGGCAGCCCTGGTGGAAGACAAGAAACAGCTAAACTGAATTTCACGGGGAATTGTAGCGGCAACACTTCACCATGTGAAAATACTAAAACATGTATACACACCATCGTCACACATCATTCAAAGTGAATTACGAAAGTGGGTGCACGACGCTATATTTATCGGCCAGTGAATGGAAAAAGCAAAATGTGTCGCTAGCCTCTAGCAAGGAGAGTATTTTAGTTGCCCGCCTCCGATCATTTTGATTTTTGGATATGTCATAGAGGACCGAAAAATAAAAAATACGTGTTTTTTTATTTTTCCCCGGTTTCATATCTGGGGGGTGAAAACTGCGTTCAAAGTTAGGGTTGAAAAATAATTTTTGTGGAATATCTCGAGAACTATTAGAGATAGGGGAATAGTGTCAATGGACGAATTTTGTGTCTTTGAATGCGAAATATGACTGACTCACCAGATTTTCAAAAATCCACAAAAACAAATTTTCAACCCTAACTTTGAACACAGTTTTCAGCCCCCAAATATGAAAACAGGGAAAAATAAAAAAACACGTATTTCTTATTTCTCGGTCCTCTATAACATATCCAAAAATCAAAATGATCGGAGGCGGACACCTAAAATACTCTCCTTGTAAGACTCCTGTATCGTGTTACCCAGACATGTATTAAATTTAACAACTCATTTACATCCAGCAACGCTGCCCGAGAAAATTAAAGGAGACGAGCGTCGCTGACGAAGCTAACGCAACTCTATCTGGAAATCTAATTTCAGCGTGATTGCGGAGAGATCGAATCTAATCGCTCGATACCAGCGCGCGTTTGCGAAAGAAGAAGTTACGCTCTCCCACAGTGATTGCCGGCGAATGGAAGTGAATATTTCATTATCGAGGCTCCAACCAACGCGACGATGTGGTAGCAGCCACCTTGCTGCGAACTTTCTGCTTCTGGGACGAGGACTTAAAAGGAGAGCGTGGTCGTCCTAAACTCGTGGGTGTACTACTGGTCGTCTCTGTTTCGATAAAGTCTGCGCCTCTGGGCGCAGAGTTTGCGCGGCGTGTCCCTCTTTATTTCAATGTGTTTATCCAACAGAAAACTCCTCGCGTTAAAAACCATGCAAGCACGGCGAATTTTTCTACGAAACGATCGTCTCATTTGCCACACCGTAATTCCGCGGCGTCATCGATTTCCGCTGGAATGAATAAGACACACGCGAGGTACACCTACGGAAATGACACTTGCGTGGCGTTGCAGAGCTTCTTCCGTCAGCGGAATTAAAAGTTCTCTCTTTTAGGAACAACGGGCACGTGTGAGTCAAACGAGGAAACGACTTTGAATGAGGATGATTCAGGCCCGCGAATCGTTCGGTACACGGATTTTTTTGGTTACGTAGGCCAAGGCTTATTAGCTAAACAATTTTTGGAAACCAACGGGACCAATTAGTGATAGAATACGCGCACAGCTTTCACTTACTTAAGGGGTTACGCCACCCTGAGGCGCTCGAAACAGCGCTAAACTAGAGGAATTTTTTTTACTGATACTATGAGGTTGAAAATTATTTATTTTCTTCTTATGGGTGGAGCATGTATTAGTGCATATATTGTATAAATACTGTACAAAAATGTTAAAAAATGACCGAGTTATTTGTTCTCCCGCGAAGCTCGTCCGCCGTTACACGCGTGACTAACCTAACAAATTATAACGAACATGTTCGTCTGAAATCAAAAACCCGATGATTTTCGTGTTCCTTAATAAAATACCTACGATGTAGCATAGGGATTTGAGAAAAAAAAATTATTGCATAAATGAGAGCAAAGTAAAAAAAATTATACGTTTTTCACATGAAAAAACGAATTTAAACTATTAATTATATACGAATGGGGTATAGGATGGAAAAACTGATATGCTACATCGTAGATAATACCATTAGGAATATGCGTGCCAAGTTTGAACTCAATCGGACAAATAGTTTTGGAGATATTTGATAGGTCATCTTTGAAAATGTAGTTTCGAGAAAAACGCAAAAGAAGAGAAGTAGAATGACTTAAATTATTCTTAAAACTTCACGTAATAAGAAAATGCAAAGAAAAAAAAATCGTGTTTTCAAAACTTTCAGGGTGGCGTAACCCCTTAAGGGGTTACCTACCCCTTAAACAGCTTCCGGGAAATCAGTTGTAATTTTGCAATAACTAAATACTTTTATACCAAAACATAATATAGTAACCTGTTGAAGTGCCCCTCATCTGAATACAAAAACCATTGCATAAAAATATGCATGTAATTTCTGAAATAAATTCCCAAAGAATCGATTCTTTTTCTACCTCGTGAGGGGTCATGCTCAGTCAGGAGGCCGAAAAAAGGGTGGTCTTTGGAAATTTTTTACTCAAAAGCTGTAACACATTTCTGAAAAAATCTTTTTTCCTTTTAAAGATTGCATCTAGTACCGTGCATCGTAATTTTTTTATTTAAAAATATTTATCTATAACTAAGTTATTGTCCATCACTCGAAGGTTCTCTAAAAATAAAGGCTTCTGCGGTGACCACTGCTGCTCGAAAGTCGATCACCTAAAATAAAAAATTCAAAGGAATTTACTTATTATATTATATTGTCTAGTATTTGAACGAAGGATTTTTTTATCCGATGCTTAGTTTTTTTTTTAATTGACGAAAATCAGGCACGATTTATGATAAAAATTTAAACTTTTACTTTAAACATCAGCCATTTTTTCCCAAATCAATATTTCGAAAAATCCTTCGTTCAAATACTAGATAATATAATAAGTAAATTCTTTTGAATTTTTTTATTTTAGATCAGCAGTGGTCACCGCAGAAGCCTTTTTTTTAGGGAACCTTCGAGTGATGGACAATAACTTAGTTATAGATAAATATTTTTAAATAAAAAAATTACGATGCACGGTACTAGATGCAATCCTTAAGAGGAAAAAGATTTTTTAAGAAATGTGTTATAGCTTTTGAGTAAAAAATTTCCAAAGACCACCCTTTTTCGGCCTCCTGGCTGAGCATGACCCCTTAATCAAGAGAATCGTTATAACAGCATGGAAAAATCTAGGGAAACACAGTCCAACAAAATGAAACTTTTTTTCTGTTCCGCAATATCTACTGGGTGGCTCTTGTAGAGTTTTTCGCCCTGAACACGAATCCGCAAGCAGAATTGCTCTATCGCCCTCGATTTTTTGAAAAAATCATGTTGAACAGGGAAATCGGTGTAATGAAATTTATATACAATCAGCTTCCGTATATCTATTTCGGGAGTCTGATACGCAGTGGAATAGTAAACAGTACCTATGCGTAACACGTCAACGCGTTACGTTATACCTATTTCTCAGAATTCCCTGTGTCATCGCGTTACGCGTCATCTTCTTAAAATCGATGAACAAACTTGTCTTTGATCAATAGCGCACCCAGTGATTCGTGTTTTATGATACAGATTTGAACCCTTTCACGGATATTTTATGTACAATTTCAAAGGGAAACTATGGTTTTGTATAAGATTGTTATCCACTTGAAGGTTGCGAAATCATTCCTCGTCAATTTATCGAAAATTCACCAAAATTATATACCTACGCAATTTAACTGTTAACACTTTCACTGGTTCTTTTCTGTAGCCGCTGGTTTATTTATAGTATAATTAAAAAATTACAACCCCTATTTACAGAGGCGGATTAAGGTCGGTTGAGGCCCCGGGCGCAAAAGAAAATATTGGGCCCCTTACAAAAAAGGGAAAAACAGGAAAAATAAAATCACGTCGACCATATTTTTAAACACATAAACAGATTATGTACTCATAATGCCCTCCTTAGCAATAGTTACTTCAAAATTGCGCAGCGTTGCACAGTCTTATACTTTTCTCGATTACAATTTTACGATCTGCTTACAATATGAAATCAAATTTGGTGTCATTAAAAAACAGTGGAAAGTTGGTTTCTGTGGGGCCCCTCAGACACTAGGGCCCCGGGCGCGCGCCCGCCGTTAAATCCGCCTCTGCCTATTTATTCGATGTGATTGTAAGTGTCTTAAGGAACCAATGAATACTTTAGAAATTTCGAAGATATTCATGACCGGAATAAAATATCCAATTTCTGATGATCCCTATGAAGGAAGGCTTTTGAGGTTCCAGGGACCGTCAAGCACCCACTTCCTGATCAGTTTAGGTATCCAATAAGTTTATCATGATGCAAACTTATTGCAAAAGTGACTAAATGATTATTAAGTATTTTTAAACTTATACGTGAAATTTGATAACTCACAGTGAAACGTGTTTTGATAAAAAAAAATATCAAAGTAAAACGCAAAGTGAGTAAGTAACTACTTCACTTTGTTTTCTCTTTAATTTTTAACTACCCTTCCAGCGTGTAAATTGTGATAAATAATAATTACTCATAACAAAGACATCAACCCTACGAAATTACAATTATAATCCCAAAAGCCCAGTTGCACCCACCGCGTGCCACTTCACCCTCAGTAAAATGCCGTTCCCTTCTCTACATTCTAATCAAACACCAGCCATCAGGCTTTAAAAACCCCATGATTTTCCTTTTGTACGCGTAAATACGCCCCAATCGAAACCTACTGAAAACGAGCACACGACAGAGTTGAATAGAACCCAACAAGTAATCCCAGTGTCGAAGAACTCCTCGCTCCAGAAAGTGAGTATCGATGGGACAGCATCGCCCACGAATGACTCGCCGCTCAGGATCATCTTAGTCCCACGGACATGGCAAGAAAATAATTACACTCACCAGCCTCGGCCGTCTTTATCCCTGTGCACCGACACCGCGAACCCAAACATAGATCTCGTCTGGTTCCTGTAGACCGTGTAGTGTTTCGTGTCGACGTTGAACGCGTCAGAGTACCAGGGCGGCGAGCCGACGAGGATCAGGCCTGCGAGGCCCGCCAATAACTTCGCGAACCACATTTTTCCACGTCTTGCCGCTGGTCCCCGCGTTCGGACGCTTTCATGCACCGCTTGCGATCTGAACTGTCACACGCGACCGCGATCGAGATCGGTGGCGGGCGGAGGGCGCGGTGAATCGTCGCGATCGACGGTGGTAGATGGTCAGGGTGACGGTAGCAGCTGCACCGCGGACGACATGTGGCCTCTGCTTAAACTCAATGACCCTCGGAACACTGCGAAACAGACGCGACTCCGTAAACGACCGACGAGTGGAAGTGGGGCGGGCAAAGAGCCGGAGACGTCTGCTTGAAAGACGGTCGCGGACAGACTGAGTAGAAGTCCGTTCTTTCGGTTACTCTTCACTCTCTTGACTCACGAGGGCTGCGACTCCCACCCACCGCACGCGGTACCGAAGTTGCGCGCTGCTACGGCGTGCCTGCCTACCGCAACTGCGGCCCGATTCTGCTCCGCCCCGCGTGCCCCCGCCGATTTTTCCGCTGCTCTTCTTAATTGCTGGATATCGCGCAGCGTTTTTACCAAGGGAAACGGCGGGAAAGGAAGGGAAAAGTCTTAGTTTCTTTCCGCTCCGATTCTTGTACGGTAGGGTGGCTCTTATTTTCGTTTTGTGAATTTTCTGCGCGGCATTGCTCAGGATAGGTTCAAATAATAAAGAAAAAATCTGTGCAAAGTTTGAGCCCCATCGGATAAAGGGAAAAGGTACCCCTGGGCCTTCGAACATTTAAATAATTGTTTGACAAAGTCGATTTTATGTAATATTCTCCAAGGTATTGATTTCATGAAAAAGTATGTCAAACAAAAGTTGTAGATCCAGGCAAGGAGCTTCATTTATGTTGTATTACTTTTTCTCGTGCGACAAAGGGTTTTCGAGAAAAGTCCAAAAAAGTGGGGGGAAAACTTTTTTTTAAATTTTGATAGTGTAAATCCTTCTCGAACACTTTATATCTTCGATATTTTTGCGAATTTCGGTCCCAAATTTTCAGGAAACATTCCTGACATATCAAACACTGAAAATATGGAAAATAACATTTTTATCTTTTTGTCATATCTCGGTAAATGCGCCCCTCCCCTCAATGTTTTAAATATAGTCCTAGAAAATAAAAATTACAATTTTTTCAGCTTCGTAAATGAAAAGTGATCGAGAAGGATTTAAACTGTCAGAATTTGAAAAGAAAAAGTTTTTTTTCCAATTTTTCACAACAAAGTTTTTGTTTGACATATTTTTTTATTTAATCAATAACTTGGAGGATATTATATAAAATCGAATTTGTGATGTGTTAAATAATTATTTAAATTATTCAAGAACCCAGGTGCACCTTTTCCCGTTATCCAATCGGGTTCAAACTTAACACAGATTTTTTTTTAACTTTTCTGGGTGGTGCCGGGAAGAAAATCTTGAAATAAATTTCACCACGAGTAAATAAGAGCCACCCTACTGTACACGTATTAATATATTCCTTGATGATATCCTTTGACATTCCGGAGTATTTATGAAGGTAATACTTCTATTCCTGAGGACTCTAATACTCTAGTTATGAGTCACTGTGTTCTAATTTCTGTTTTCGTACATTGAAATCGATGCAACCCGTAATTTCTTTGAACGGAATAAAAGCTGCAACATTCGTAGGCGGACTTTCGTCAGAGCTTTCTTTATCTTCATTCAGAGCATTTTGTCTTCTCAAGCTCCTCCATCGAAATGGTGTGACCTGACTTAATGTTGCCGGTACTGCTAGACACTACTGTGGCCCGATGGAAAGAAGACGGTTGAAGTGTCACAGGGGCAAGAGGGGCTCTTCGCTCGCATTGGCTCCCGCCGGCCGTGTCCCGTTCGCTTACTTTGTATTCGTCGACGTTGCCGCGTCGGCCAATAGGGATACACCATTCGGGCCTGATATTCGGACCGCAGAGTTCCTCGACCGACTTCTTCCCATCGGGGCACGGTAACTTTTCATTGTTCCAACTTTTATTTGTAGTATGTTTCAATTCACAACATTGCTTCGCACTATGTGCATCTCCAGACTCTACGGAACTATTATCGTCGAAGGTAAGTTTCTTATGGTGATCGGTTCCTCATCGCTAGGTCCGCCAAACTCTAAAATATCTATTCTTGTCAATGCTGCGGCTGAACCACGTTTCAGCTGTGGTTCTTGGATCAACTCGAGTTTCGTTCACATGCACATGATCGTCGATTTTAAACCAGAGTCATCCTCGGATAAAATCTTTGGTTGTTTCAATACAGTTCTTACTGGCGTCTGATCCGAGTTTATAAAGGTACGTCCACACGACGACACATTTGTGTCTAGATCAAGTGTCTTTTGGGTCTAGCTAGAGCTAGTTGCAGTGTCTTCAGTCTAGCTCCAGCTGCTACTCCCATGACGATAGGTCGAATTCAATGCCACGGACTGCCAGTTTCCAATCTTCCGGAAATTTTTTTGAGTGTCGCATACACTTGATCTAGACACAAAACTGTCGTCGTGTAGACGTACCTACTGTCTAACTGAGCTTCTACTGTTTTACACATCTGACTTATTTTTGTGACAGATAATGGCTTTCTCATCCTCATTTGTTTTTGGCAATTGAGGACCTTGCGCCAAGAGGAATGCAGCTCCATCTTTAGCAACTTCGAGTAAATTAGAAATAACTGTTTATAAAATTATTGCTTTGACGTTAAAAAGAGAACACTAGTCGAAAAATATATTTTTTCACACAATAAGTAGTAGTTATTGAGTTGATGAATTTTTATTTCTGCTTTTGGCGAAGAGATATTCTATAATAAAAATATTAATATTAATATTTCTATGTTTATTTATTTGCAATAAATCGAATTTGCACCCAACGTGCACCAAACGATGTAGAATCTTTTTACGTATATTACACGTCATAACTCAGAAACAGTAAAAAATGGAGCTGCACCCGTCTTGCTGCGAGATGCTCAATTGTATTTTTTGTAATAGACTTAATCTCTCTTTCCTCAACGCTTGGCGGATGTATATTTGTTATCATTGGGACCGACTGATCGAGATCTCCGTATTTTGTATTCTTTGCTGGGACTATTTTCGTTTTTGTTTAACATATCATTTAGAACGTTATTACTCACAATCTCAAGTTCTTCCGTACCATCATCGTTTACTCGCTTCTGTGCCCTTCTCCTTTTCTTCTTCGCGAAGTACGCTCTAATCGAATTTTATTTCGTGGAGTGGATCTTCTCCTTGACATCAAATATCAATTTTAAAACGATACAGTTTCAATACGGCTATTTTCTGTGTAATCGCTAGCTTTTTTATTATCAATTATTGATGCATTGTGCTCTTTGTCATTAAGCTCTTCAACAGAAAATTTCGGAGCACCTACCACTTTGTCTGCTCGCACTTTTTACTCTTGAAGGTGACATACATGCACTAATATAACCAGGTATGCTTTCAGCAGTTACTCTACCAAACAATAACACGTGGGGTAATCCTATTGGAACCTTAAATTTATACTCTTCAGAAGCAATAGCCTGCTCCTCATTCTCTTGGTTTCTTTTGAATTTTTTTCTTCGTATGTAACAGAATTTTAATTTTTTTCTGGAATCCTTTATCGAATTCTTTGAAAGCATTTTCTTCATTAATCTTCGCTGTAGCACTTGGAACTCACTGGAAGGGGGGGGGGGGGAGCGGTAATGTCAACATACTGTCTATATATATTTTCTTAGACGCCGCAGTAGCTCTAACACAGCTACTCGTGCCAGTGGTAAGAAGAAGAGGCGTAGGGGATCTCTTCTTCTTACCACTGGCACGCCGGTACTGTGTCGTCACGGAACTGATAAGTGTGCCCAGACCTTAAGATGTCTCAATAGGAGAAGAGAGGTTATGATGAACGACTCCCACCACAGAAGCAGGATCTTTCTTGGCTGTACTTCCGAAAATCGGTCAAACCCGATTGGGCTGAAATTTTGAAAATAGCTTCATTTTGCATAAAAATCCTTCTCGCAAACGTTATTTTTATGCAAAATGAAGCTATTTTCAAAATTTCAGCCCAATCGGGTTTGACCGGTTTGCGGAAGTATCGCCTTTTGCTTCGCTTCTTCTACCATTTTACTTCTGTTGCGTTCTGCTTTCCATCTCACATTCTTGTGTAAGACCCCCTATTATGCCCACTGTCATTCAAATAGAGATCAACAGTGCCGATATCCGGCAATCGACTACAGCGCAGACCATGGGCCGCATGGACAGTGCGAAGCTAGACTTATGGACGCAGGGTTAAAGCAAAACTGCAGAGCTGGGCAAAAGACGGAAGGAGAATCACAGACTAGGTATAGGATAGACCTATCACGCAATGTAATTTTGCGTTACACGCTCGGGAGGCTCGCGAGACCCCTTACCATTTTCGTGTCGCGTGCTACGTTACCGGTGGAGTCTCGAAACAGATTGTAACGCTACCCGTGGTAGGAATTAGAATTCACCACGGGTAAAACTAGGTCATTCGAAACCCGCGATTTACAAATGATTCTGTTAGAGTAACAATTTAAACACCGTTTTATAGGATCACAACAAAACAAGAGCACATACGCCTCTTAACCTTGCTGTCCTACACCGGTTTATTTAACGCAAAACAGATTTATTTAACATATAAATTTATATAAACAACAACATTATTTGGGGAAGACATGCTTTCATGATGTAACGTGGAATACCTCGCCAAGGACGTACAGAGTTCAAAACCATTGAAGACATCGACGAAATGAAATAAATCATGCAAAATCATCTAAGAAATGCATGAAATAGAATGAATCATAAAAACCCATCGTAGAGATGCATAAAAGAGACGAGAGAATGGAAACATCGGTAAGATGCATGACAGGGAAATACCTACCTGAAAGAGAATAAAATTCTGATTAAATATCTAGACCGAACCAAACTCACTCAATGTAAATTTGGCTCGATCTGGACTCTTAAACTAGATCGTAGGCTTCAGCTTGATAACGATTTGCAAGACGCAATGCATTGGAAAATGTCACCAAGTCCAGCCACACCAACGCGGAGGTACCTACGAAAGTGACCCATTTCTACGAAATATTTCTGGTTCATATTCGACCAATGCATTTTTCGGTAGCGCGAGATACCGAATTCGCTGTTACAATACACACGTTCTCAACCATTCTCATGCAAACGCATCTTTCACATTTGGATTCACATTATCTACGCATAATGAATGGAATACAGCGCGCCTACTGGCCATCGCAGGTATCATACATTTTAAATTCCCTGAAATGAAACTGTAATGAATCATATGGAAGTGGTTCCAGGTACAGTGAGCAACGTAATAGCGAGCAACATGAGTGATACACGAGTTGGGAAAAAGGAAAAATATCAGCATATACAAGTATTTATTCGCGTTCGGTAAGCACTTAATTATTCAGTGAAGTTAAATATATTAATGTTGAGCAATGCTTACCGCAATGAATTTTGTTAAGCATTTTTACCATAATAAGTAAGGGTAATCACATAATTTTTACGAAACACTTACACAGAGTGGTCATACCAATGATGTTACTTATTCCAATTGAATTTCCAGTGAATTGAAAACGAAAGTAACTACATTATCGACAAAAGTATTTAAAAATTTCGAAACCAAACCAAGGTTTTTAGCAAACTAGTTGCGTACCTTGATTACCTAAATTAAAAAAAAAAGTTTATCCCATAATTGTCCCATAGCTTTTTTTTAGAAAATTATTACCGTATAAAATACTTTTTACACTGACTGCATTAGACTTGAGAATGAGAGGTTCCGTGTGTTTGAATTTCCATTAGCGCTTATGCTCTTTATATATATTATTTTAAATGCGATTTCTTTAACAATTATTATTATTTATCAATATCACAGAAGTTTCTTAGAGGTTGCTACGCATTATTAATTTACGTAAACATTATTTTGCTAAAGAAGGAAAAAGTTAAATCCAGACACTCATTTGAAATTAGAGGATTACTACACGTTACATGAATTGCGTGATATCAGTTTTATTTTAAAAACAAGATGGCTTGACGCACTTAGAGGTCAAGTTGTAAATTGTGTTTTCTCCTACGCTATTTCTATATTGTATATATGCTCGTGATATAGACGTTTGGCAGCTTGATCCTTGACCTTCGCATAACGGCGGACAGGTCACCGGAGATCCGTGCGTTGTCGACTGTTTACATTCGTAGCGGTAACGCCGCGATTGTCTTACAGTTGGAAGCAAATCGGCGTGTGTATATTACGGGTCACGAGCGACTCGGCCATCGGCTTTTACGGTCCGCCATGCGAGGGTTAAACAGATTGCTACCACATCTTCTATATTTGCTTCAAGTACCCTGCTGAAGTCCTTTTTCCAAAATCTGAATTTGCTACTGTTCTGTTTGTCAGTCAGTCGCAATTTATGAACTATGACTCCATTTTCTTTTGTAAAAATCGCAACAAGATTTTCAGTAGATAACTACTCTCTGCATAGACTTAAAATTGTTTCTTGTATGATGGAGCGCAATACAAAATATAACAGAAGCATAAATTATTATTCGCTGAAAAATTGCTAACATAATTTATGTTTTGATACTACTCTAACAAAAATATTCATAATTCGAAAAATGGCCGTAAAGTGCTCGTATTATTCTGCACAAAACTGTTTCGCATGCTCAACCAATTACAGTCATAATACTACTTGTTGCACAGCCTCGTCTCTATTGCAAAGACGCATTCAAAGACCTCTAGCATTATGACATATGAATTTCTATGCTATGTATTGCTTAGAAAGCAATTGCTTAAAGAGAAAAGGAATAGCTTATTTTCATATGAATAAAAATCATAAGGAATTGTTAGCTTTGCTAGACCATATAGTGACTCGCAATAATATTCGGACACTTTTTAAAATCGCATAACTTTTTTAGAATTGATCCAAACAACTTGAGTTTTTTTCAGAAGCTAGAAGGATTAGTTTGCTAACTGACGCGTTTCGTCGTTTTGAAAAAAAAATGTATTTGGTTGGAATAGCGAAAAGAATAGTAAAGGTCGATTTTTAAACTTTTTTTGTGAGCTTGTAATGAAAATTCAATTCTAGGCCCATACAGTTACAGTTTTTTTTTTTTAGAATCTTATAGAGAATATCAAATTGGATTTTAATACTACCAGATCTATCTACTTTATTCTGAAACAAGAATTTTTTTTATTAAAGTATATGTTGAAATTGCTAAATGTTATATGATCCTAATACAAAACATTATTGCTGGTAATATTTTAAGACTCTTATATCGTTATAAATTTCTTTACTCTTCGTAGGCCCCTAAATAAGATCGAAATAAAAAGAAAATCCAAAAATGTAATAGAAACACCACCCAATGGTAAAGAAGTGATAGTACATGAAAGACAACCAGATAAAGTTTCAAAGAAATTTAAATTCGATAGTGTATTCGGGCCTTCTTCGAAGCAGGTACACGTACTTTTTACTATACATAAATGTTTATACAAAATCTTCGTTACATATGTATGTTTTAATTGATAGATCGACGTTTATAATGCTGTCGTTAGTCCATTATTGCAACAAGTTTTGGATGGATATAATTGTACAGTGTTTGCATATGGGCAAACAGGTACAGGAAAAACTTTCACAATGGAAGGAATCAACAAGAATCCAACTTTGCATTGGCAAACTGTAAGATACTTATTTATACAATCGAGTACCTTTGTCGATATAAAAACTACGCGAATGAAATTATTAAGAATTATTATGCAGTAGGACTGTTATGTTAAATGAATTTCTTCCTAACGAATCTAACATCACAATAAACAAATTGCAGTATTTAAAAAGATGTTACATACTGTATATTCCCAACTAACAAAGTGTTTCTTATGAACATTTTTTTCTTTATTTTACTGGGCATTCAAGATAAATAATAATGACATGCCACGTCTTTACTATATTCTTTGCGTCAGTGAAAAATAAATGCAGCACATATAATAAGTGTCTGTATTTACCGATTACACCAGACATAAAATAAAGAAAAATAAATGCATGCATATGATATAAAATAAGATACAGAACAAAGCATTACTAAGATTGATCTGGAACAATATACTATATAGGATTCGTCTGCTGGAATGATTCCACGTTCTTTAAGCCATTTATTCGATAAATTGGAATTAATAGAATCACAGGAGTACACAGTCAGAGTCAGTTTTCTAGAACTCTACAATGAAGAATTATTTGATCTTCTGTCAACTAATGACGATGCATCTAAAATAAGGTATATCAGAAGAAATTATATAAATTATACATATATATATCTGCGTATTTTCTTAATCGAACAGTTTGCTCGAACAAGCTTGTATAAAATATGCGAAAATAAATACTGGTTGAGCAGATTATACGAGGATGCCTCGAAGAAAGGAGCGATAATCATTCACGGGTTGGAAGAAGTGACGATACATAATAAAAGCGAGGTTTCTAAACTTCTTGAAAAGGGGTCGGAAAGAAGACAAACTGCTGCAACGTTGCTGAATGCTCACTCGAGGTTATTATCATAATACTAAATTTATCATTTTATCCGTATAAATTATTATTAATAATGCGAAAATGATTACCAGCCGATCCCATACACTATTCTCAATCACTGTGCATATGAAAGAGCATACCATCGAGGGTGAAGAAGTTTTGAGAACGGGGAAACTGAACTTGGTCGATCTAGCAGGCAGTGAAAACGTTGGGCGATCCGGTGCTATTGACAAACGAGCAAGAGAAGCCGGTAGCGTTAATCAGTCTCTGTTAGCCCTTGGCAGAGTTATAACAGCTCTCCTTGAAAGAGCACCTCACATTCCGTATAGGTACTAGAAACATTTCACTTTTGCATTGCGAAGCAGAGGAATACTCTGTTTTATTTCCTTATCTCTTACATCCCGCAGAGAATCCAAACTTACGAGACTGCTGCAAGAGTCGCTAGGTGGTCGTACAAAAACCTCGATCATCGCTACTGTATCCCCTGGCAGTATTAACCTTGAAGAGACGCTGTCGACATTAGATTACGCACATCGCGCAAAACACGTTACTAATCGTCCAGAAATAAATCAGAAGCTTACAAAGACAGAATTTCTTAATCAATATACGGAAGAAATTGAACGACTGCGAAAAGATTTATTGACAGCGCGTGAAAAGAGTGGCGTTTATCTTGCAGACGAAAATTACAATGAAATGCAGGCGACAATTTCGCAGCAGACTAAAGAAATAGAAGAGAAGATTAATCATATAAAAGCACTGGAAGAGACGATGCAAGAGCGAGAGGTACATTTCTTGTTAATTATTCTCATCGGTGTGACTGTTTAGTAATTTTACTGTCATTGGTTTTAGAAAATACTTGCGGAACTTGAACTAGAAAATATTGCTCAAAGGGAAGAGTTGCGCGAGGCTAAGGCGAAACTAGATACTACTACCGATGCTCTAAAGTCAATAAATTATCGATTAAGAGTGACGTCGCAAGAGCGTGATGAACAGAAGTACCTAGTAGAGAAGCATGTTTCTACAGAGAAAGTTTTATTGGCTCATGGTCGTACCCTGTTAAATGTTGCAGATACAGCAATTACAGATTCCCTGAAATTGCATGAAAAAATTGACCGCAAAACGTAAGATAACTGTATATGTACACGATCAGATTCTTTGTCCAGGCATTGATTATTATTAGGCTACCCTCTTCTGTTACTTCTCTGGATAACCTGGAGAGTTTGTCTAAATAATCAAACAGTGATATTAGTTTTTAAGTCGATACTATATAAAGTTCGCGAATATCTTCTTTGAATAGTGATCCGACGTTACGTCAGGCGTGCAAAAGCTTCGCATCAGATGTCCGAGGGTAGCTGACATAGCTAGCATCGGGATATCGTAGTGTGTGCAATAGATACAACGATTCGAGGCATATTCAACTAACTACTATATTCTTTAGTATATTCTCAGGCTCCGATGAAATCTAGAATTACGATACTAATGTAACGTTGGAATTCTCTTCGTTTGGAATACGTATTACGTATTATCGATTTATGGGACTGACGTGCGGTCTCCCTTAAGGGGGGAGCCTGGTGTAACTAAATGAAAATCGAGGCATTTTTCGGGAATTTTTTTTAAAGAAAGTATTTGATAAATCTTTCTGAAACTTTCAGGATATTGTATTAACAGGTTAAGGTATATAACAAAAAAATTTTATTAAAAAAGAGCGGCAAATAACAAAGTTATGCCCGGTCCGTTGGCGACGCAATTATTGCACTGCGGGCAACGTAGCGTCTTTTGGTTTCATCTGAAACCAAAAATCGAACAATTTTCTTTTCGTTTATGAGTGTACGCACAGAATGAAGAAATTTGAAACTTAAAAGATGCAAAATGAACAAATGTCGGCCTCTTGAATAAAAAGATCACTGTTTCCAACGAAATTTTGCCTTAAATGTCTAAAAAAAAGTTATTTATTTAAACAATATCATTATACTAATAACTTAGTACTATGAAGACAATGTTCACAAATATCCGTGCACAAGGCCAAGTCGATTGGTTGAATATTTTTTTAGGTACATTGCCCGCAAAGTATAACTGTCGTTTCGAGAAAAACACATTTCAAGTTTTGTGGTAGCCTGGCGCTCCGTAGCAAAATCGGCTATATCCGCTTTAATTTTTCGAATTTCGTTTTGCTGCTTTGGGAGCATATTATCGTGATGTTTAACTATTGATTTATGCAAAAAAAAATCGATTTCTTCGATCCGCTACACCAGGCTCCCCCCTTAAGCCGCGTATTCACCAGCGCATTCGCCCCGAATGTGCATTCCGCGCACCGATTTTTTGCTCGGCCGGTGTTCGGCGCGTGTTCGGGGCGCGGCGCGCGTTCAGCGTGCATTCGGGTGCGAACAATACCATGAAATGGACGCCGCGAATTTCACTCAACCCTGAACGCGCGCCGAATGCACGCTGAACGCGCGCCAAATGCACGTTGAACGCGCGCGCCTAATGCACGCTGGACGCGCGCTGAGCTCCGAACGAGCAAAAAATCGGTGCGCGCCGAATGCACATTCGGGGCGAATGCGCAGGTGGGTACGCGGCTTTAATTTAGAGATAGTAATCGTACATTCATAGAGTGAACTCAAAAATACTACTTTTTATAGCAAATCAGAAGAAACGTTTAAAGTTATTGAAGAACAGTTCAAACGTAATTTTCGTGAGTGCAAGCAAGGCATTGAAAAAGAGATTTCTTCACACGGAGAAGCATTGAAGCAGTTTTGCGGATCCATGAAAAATGATATCGGTAATATAATCTAGCATAAAATATAAATTCTTACCAATATTGATTTACATTTCTGTCACCGTTAGGTGCACTTGCGAGCCAAAGGGAGTGCGCGAGTATTGGCACTGGGATGCCACAAATGCCAAATAATCTTGATGATAAATATTCAATAATGGCAAATAATTTAACAAAAAGTATACGTGAATGTGTATGTGCATAATATAATATGAAATCTGCAAAAATAATTTTTCATTCTTATGCCGCTTTAAATATTAATTATGTCTCGAAATATTCCAGTATCAAAGGTATCAAAATTCGATAAAACGCGAAACCGAAAGCATCTATGGCACAATGAAACAGAAAGATGAAATGTTGAACACTATGCATATGAAATTGGCTCAAGATATCGACAATTTAATTAAAATTGGAGTAGCTAAGAACATGAATACTGTACGGAATAATTTGCATGAAAAATTAAAACACGCTTCAACTCGAATGACCGAAATGGTAGAATCTGCGCGTAAGCGTGAACTGGAAGCTTGCGACCGTATGAAAACCGACATTAATAAGATTAAAGTAGCCGCCGAAGAGCTTAGGGAAAAACAAGACTTCACACAAAAAGAACGTTTGTTTGCAAAGGTATGAATAAAGAAATTACTACTTATAATTTGAATATTGTATTGGTTTTTAGTATTACACATTTTTAACCCTCGTCAGACGGCACAATTTTACAACATTAACAAGGGGCAGAAGCACAATTGCACCGTAACATATTTTATATGAATATTCTCACTATCGGTATAACTTATACTATAAATTGATAACATTTAGACTCAACGAAAATCAATAAAAAAAATTCCCAAATTTTCTTTTATAATGTAAATTATCTATATTTTCACTTTTTTATAATAAAATAACATTGTCATTAAAAAAAAACGCATTCTTTTTTTCTTGCATTATCTTTATAAAAAATGTATAGGGGCGCCACACAGTGGTTCCAAAATGGGAAATTTTGGAAAAAAATTGGGTTCTCTATTTATTCTAATAGAAAATTTTGCGCTGATTCCGAATATATACCATATTCCTATACCTAAAATAAACGATTCATGTGTTTTTTGGCTAAAAACCATGAAAAATCACGTTTATTCACATATTTTGCGATATTGAGCAGTTTTCTTCTGCCTCCATGTAATTTTGTCCAATAGAAACGTATAGAATTAAAATATGGGTTTTTTTAAATTTTTTAAATTTATTTTTAACTGTCAATGTTCGTTTTTTGAACGGGTTTTGTACTTATACAATATTTAGACAATTTTGTCGAAACAAAATACGTAAAATGATCACTGATACTAACCTTGATCGTTTTAATTCTGCAATAAACATTTCGCCTCTTCACTCAAAGCAAGTTTCCTTATTTTTAACTCCGGTCGTAATTTTGATATAAATGGATCAGAAGAAATTAGTAACGTATGCATTATGTCCTCATTTGTTGCCTCTCGAGATGTGAAAAAACGTGATTTTTCATGGTTTTTGGCCAAAAAACACATGAATCGTTTATTTTAGGTATAGGAACATGGTATATATTCGGAATCAGCGCAAAATTTTCTATTGAAAGGCGACACCCACAGGAGGGATCGACGGTCAACAGTAGCAATTAGGTATTAACCTTTTTTTACGAAAAAAAAATTACAAAAACGTTTGCATAGGGTACAGACGGTGATGGACGGTGAAATTTTTTAATGGGAATTGTACCTCAAAATATGTACTTTCAAACCTTTCCAGTTTCGTTGCGGAGGTAGATGGAGGTACCTGAAAAAAATGGTGATTTCTAAAACGCCTCGGTATTCTTTGAGATATTGTTATATTCTGACAACAGTTTCAATTCTGCTTCTTTTTGCTCTACACTGTGTAAAAACGAGTAATAAAACTACTCCGGAAAAAACAGGTCCACTTAGCGATACGTAGAAATTTTGGCCGTACTTCTTTAGTGCGAGTTTTTCCGCACTTGTAATCGGTTTTAGAGGCTAAGTGAGAGGAAATGATCAATACATAACCGATGAAAAAACATACCAAAAAAAGCAATACGAAATTGTGACATGATTTTTTTACTTTTTTTCCGCCTCTGAACCACTGTGCGCCATTGTGCCTATGCCGCTGTTATCGATGCAACCCTCAACTCGACCCCTTATCTCGCAAGGGGGTTGAGATATTTTTCTGAAATTTGGTCTATATAATCTAGACGAAAAATTTAGAGATGTCACGAAACTTCAGCCGTCCCCGGCTTCTCGAAAAAAAGTTATCGCAATTTAAAAACGCAAAAGTTACAATTGTACCTATGCCGTCTGACGAGGGTTAACGCGCACTATTTTTTAGAAACTGGATGAAGTATCTGCTCAGTTCAAGCGCCTAACTGAGAGTGAAAGGAAACATTATGTTGCTACGACAAACGAATGTGATAATATTAATGAAATTTCTAAGAAAGTTAATGATCGCTCGACGCATGCTTCTGGCGTGATCCGTAAAATGAGGAATAACTTAAAGGAACAGACAGACAATGATTTGAAAAAAGTTGAAGCCACTGTTACAGTTGGAACAGAGAAGGTGACATCTACCCTTAATTTACTAATTTTAAGCGTTTCAAGCCTATTTTGCGGTAAGAAGAATTTGTCTACATATCAAAAGGTTCATGTTATGTTATGCTTCGATAATAGAATGAAGAGTTATCAAATAGGACCGAAAGGGAAGGGAAGATTCTGCTAGACGAATTGGACTCGCGTGTAAATACAAGCTACAGTGCATCGAAACAGTATCAGGATCTGATTAAATGCAATCTTAAAGAAATGCAACAGTCAATGGAGGTGGATAAGAATGAACAGCTTTCCGTAATCAATGTAAATTTAATGATACTTTAAACCTAATTATTAGTAACATTTGAAAGTATTTATGACTGAAATTTTATATTTATAGGACATGCGTGGCGCAATTGCAAATGTAAGCGAAGAACAAGTGACAGTCGTGAAAGATCAAGCAACGAAGACTTCTGATACTTTTCAGAAAATGTCTAGTGAATTCGAAAGTCGAATTGCAGAATCAAATGCATGGAGTAATAAGGTTGTTGAAAAATTAGATGCAACAGCGTCCGAAATTGACAAGTTTCTTGATGAAGATGTACAACGCGACGTACCGACAGGTATATGACATGCAAAGTAGAAAACAAAAGGAGGATAAGGTTACATCGTTGTGCTTATCTACTTTCAGGAACAACGCCTGCCAGAAAAGAATTTTCCTACCCTCGTGAATTTACGGTAACGTCTCCGCATGAACGAATTCTTCAGAGGTTTAGAGAAGTGAGACAACTCGTTGAAACAGCAGAAGTCGAAGTAGATGAATCATAACGTGTATCAATAGGATACATACTAATTGTAAGACAATAATTAAGTTAATTCTTTTATATATATATAATCGTTGTGTCACTGATTCATTATCACCCAGCCCAAATCGCTTACCCTAGAAATATGAAATTCAGAGAGTGTATTCCTTCTGCAACGTAGGTGCTGGAAAATAAGGGATTTTTTAACATTCCATCCCCAAGGGGGTGAAAAGGGGCGAAGTGTATTTTCACGGATTTCTTAATATCTCTTAGGCCCGATTGATGTCAACTTGGATTTTACTTATAAAGGTTACCCACACAAATGCCTAAAGACCAATCTCAGGATTTTGCCCTAATTAATCCCTAAGGGGGTGAAACGGGGTAAAATGTATTTTCACGAATTCCTCAAACTCTTTTAGGCCCGATGAGATATCAACTAGGTTTTTATTTCGAAAGATTACCCACATAAATGCCTAAAAACCAATTTCAGGATTTTGCCCTAATCAACCCCTAAGAGAGTGGTGAAAAGGGGTGAATTGAGTTTTTGCTGAGTCCTTAATATATCTTAGGCCCGAAGCGAAGCGCGGGGGTATTTTGCTAGTAGATACACACATATATATAGAATAAAGACGTAAAAGAAAATTTAATGAACCAGGAACAAACTTATAACTTAAGACTTAATGACTATATATATATATATATATATATATATATTTCAGTGCAATTTTTTTAACTTTGTGAAACGTTAGATATTATTAGTGGATTTTTCTAAAATGGCGAAAATCTTTGATTCTACAATATTTAAAAATCGATTATTCAGGGTTAAGTCATTAAAGTAAATTATTTCCGAATACATCAGGAAACATACACATATTTGGTAAGATGTGAGACACACTTCTTCATTTAATTTAAAACGTGAAATAATAAAAACGACAGGAAATGTCGCGAAGCAGTTATTTAAAAGCCTATGATTATCGCGGCAATTGCGAGTATGGTGCGCCACGATAGGTCGCAGGAGCAATTACTGCTGTTGTAATGGTGTTTATTCAATTACCTTCTTAAGAGAAGATCTATGAAACTCTCTGGACCGCTTACAATATATAAAAGATGAATTCTGCAATGAAATGCCGGCGAATACATGCGGTACTCGAACCGAGCCCTTGGCCACTTATTTCCACCGTGGTACTATTTCGCAAGCGAGAAGCGCTCGCTCGGTCGCCGCCTGGCGGTCGCGTCGCGAACTACTATTATTTAAAAATCATTATTTAAAAAAAATAAAAACGTTAGAACCTTCCTCTCGCCAAGGCGAACAAAGTGATGTAACGCAGTTCTGGATACAGTTCATATTTACTGAGAAACCGCATTTCAAAGTATGCAACTTGAATTTTATATAATAGTATATATTAACATTTATGCGATGCTTAAATTCAACCTAGCATGTCAATGAAATGTCCTGCCACGTATTATTATACATGAATTATAATTTATATAAATAAATACACAAAATAAACAAAACTTATATAAATAAATAAATTACAGTATCAATATGTGTATTTAGCGATAAGAGCGCATTCATCGCTTGAAAAACTCACTGCGCAATGTGCATGCTCAACAGATCTCCACATGTTTGGGCGGTCAGTTGACAGTTGACCAGATCCAAATGGTTGTCTGCACGGGAGACTTGACAGACGATATTCTTTTTTTTGCCGCACTAAATATTTTGTGATATTTTTTAAAAATAACATACAATTACTTGACAGTGAGTATGCACATTACTATTGCATAAGCAGTAGAATTATTGGTGTACTTGAATGATATACTTTACCATTTCGGAAGAAACTTTCCGAACTTCTAACTACAAGAAAGTCCAGTACTTATAGAACACATGTACCTTATATAATGTCTTGACTAGGATTCATAAATATTTAGCACTATAATTACTTATTTCCTTTCGACGTTATTTGAATATTTTCGACATACTGTAAACGTTGTATTTGAGGTTATATTAACATAATTCCAACTTATACAGTGAAATTTAGTACACAACGAAGAGATATCCACTTAATTTTCATCCTGCTTTAGAAATTCTTTTTTTTTTTAATTCATAACCAAACTCTTGTTATTCAATTATATATGTAAGTGAGCTTTACACCTACACAGATGCCAAGCGTTAAAGATGAATCGGAGGCGGAAGGCGAAGAAATGTCACACGACAGTAACGATAGTAATCAAAGTTCTGCATCGTGCGACAGCAGTGCGGAACATAGCGACAGCGATGACTCTTCGGAAATGGATGAGGATGAATGCGAAAGGCGACGCAATGAATGCATGGAAAACCTAGTAGATTTAGAACGACAATTTACTTTGCTCAAGGAGCAGTAAGTAATCATCTTGTTGTTGTAAAATTTTGTAGGAAATAAGTATGCTTTCCTATGAGAAATTTACACAAAATTTCAGACTCTACCGTGAAAGGATTACTCAAGTAGACACAAAAGAAGGAGAAGTTCGGGTTGGAAAATCTGAGGAATATTTGGTGCCCCTGGAACGCTTGAAAGAGAATATGAAAACAAAAATGGAAGTAGCTGGGATATTAAGACAATATAGATTACAAAATATACAAAACAAATTCCTGGCTGAAGAGCAAGCCGCGCTGCAAAATTTTGAAAGCGAAAAGGAATTAATCTGGGATTGTATTCATAACGACTTACAGGAAAAGATTCGGAGACTAGAGGAAGATAGAAATAATGTTGATATTCATGCCGATTTGTGGCTAAATACAACTGGTAAAAGGCGCAGAAATCACACAGAAAGAAGAAGGGCTGTTTCTGTTGCTGGGCCTTATATAGTTTACATGCTTAGTGATGCGGATATTCTTGAAGATTGGGCATTAATAAAGAAAAGCCTGAGCAGCCGAAAAGCTGAAATAATATAATGTTAAGTGCAATAACGACCAAATTTGAATGATCTTAATGTATTGCTGTTTTATAAAAAATTAGATGATTGAACAATTTAACGGCGAACGGAACACTGATTTTGCGACATTGGCGCGTTTTGTACATTTATAGTACTTGTATAGGGTGCCTTTCGGTATACCACTTTGATCTCTAGAAAACCAGTTTGAATGATATTCAAATATGTGTGACTTATGGAGAAATTTCACAAAAATACAATATTTATGCCTTTAAGAAAACGATTTAGGAACTGATCGATATTAAGTGATTGTGGATAGAGCTATCGCAGTCCCAAGTTTAAGAATACAAGTTGTAGTCTATGTATGAAAATTACATATTTTCAAATCTAAAGATTAGTTTACGCAATTATCGCCTGTGAAATTAATCTCGATGAATTTATATATTACGGATTCTGTAAAATAAATTTCTTAAAATTGTTTAATGTTATAAGCAGTTTTAAATCTGTAGAAGCCTTCAATTCGAAATTTATTTACAAAACCATATTTAGAAAAAAATTCAATTAACTTTTAATGATGTTACATCATTACCCTTGTACAAATTGTATCATAATAATGAAATATGTATATTTCATATTTTTTAATAAACTCAACAAAAAACATTTGTAAATATGAATTTTATATTATATCCCTTGATACATAGATATTGATAATAACTTGTTAATTGCTACATTTATAATTATTATAAAAAGATGTATGTTTATAAATAAAATTGCTGCAGATTGCTGAACCACACTGTTGAGTGCCAATAATAAGAATGTTTTTATGTTTATCCTTAAGGTGCAATTTCATGGTGGCGCTCGACGCTCGTTTTGAGCGTCAAAACCAGTCACGTGATCGGTCCACGTGACTTTCTGCATCAAACCGAGTTTAGCTTTTCCGCTAGACGCTCGTTCACTCTGACTTGCTCTGATTCGCTCGTTCATTGGTTGAGTGTCGGTCACGTGATTGATTTTGACGCTCAAAACGGGCGTCAACGCTGAAAGTCCCGTGGACCGATCACGTGACTGGTTTTAACGCTCAAAACGAGCGTCGAGCGTCAGCGTGAAATCGCACCTTTAGTGTGGGGAACACACGGTAGCAGGGTTGCCAGATCTGTGGCATTCAGCCGGAGTCTCAGGATTTGAACCGTTGTCTCCGGCCTTAGGCAGGCACAATAAAAATCTCCGGTAGAATAGAGAATATTAGCGAATTCGGCAGGCACGCACTTGCACTGGTGTAGAATGCCATACAAAATTAAAAACTATTAAAATCTGTAATAAATTCTAATATTTATAATACTTTTATTATTATTATTACTCCTTTATAAGAAGCCATTATTATAATGAATTTTAGATGTCTGTTTTCTTATTGGCCCTTTTTTTCTCTCACTCCCCCTCCCTCCTTCTCCCGACTGCAATCCTCAACGAAATTGCAATCTGCGGCAAAAGATCAGGCTTGATCTGACAACCTTGCACGGTAGAGTGCGTGTCCCGATTACGGCGCTTTGACGCCGACTTGCTCATGAAGGAATTAATTACTGACTTCTCTTACTTTAATTTTGCTTGGTGAAAATTTATATGGGTTTTCTGAACCTTTCTCTTTATTAAGGCATTTTTTCGGGTTAAAATTGTTATTTTTCATATTTTCTTAATTGAAATAAAAAAACATGTTTTTGTCCCAATTACGGTGCCCTGAAAAGTGCGTTGTCCGTATTACGATGCCCTTTTTGAATAACATTCCCGCGGTTAAGTTATGTGTTCGAACTTTGAACTGTTCAAAACACTTTTTTCTCTATGAGAGGTGTTTGTATGTAATTTTAATATTACCTTTTCATTACAGAAGCAAAATATGCGAATATAAATTTCTGTTCACCCGTTCTGAGAAACGAAAGTAAGGTTAGGTTTAGCGGTTACAGAAGGAGCCAGTAGTGGGCACCGAGGGGCACTGTAATAGCAAAGAGGAGATATATCCCTGCGCGGAACGAGTTTACTGTTAAGTGGAATGCAGATTAGTAAATGTATACAATCGCTAAATTAACGCTTTGACTGTAACATATACATATTACACAGAAACCATAAATATATTGATAATATATCCGAATAATATAAATTGTTTCAACCATATGCATATACTTATTACAATTAATTTGCAATATTATTTCTTACCATCGTTACTGATACACATGTCTGTGCACATGTAGTAAGTAGATGTGGCCGATTCCGCCAATAACAAATATACGTGTGCCCTGTCTTTACGAGTGTGCACCAATCGGTGACAAAAACTAATCGTCATAGCGGCGGTTTGCACCGCCTGCCAGGAGCCTTCTTTTCGCGCAGTAATAGTACTTGACCAGTATTTGAGATAGAATTACTCATCAATGACCAACATTAAATATTTGCAATTATAATAAAAATTCCCAGGTTTTCGTGATTAACGTAACAATATTTCGCAAGCTACAGCGTTTGCGAATTAATAACTGTTATTAAAGAGCATAGATAACACAAAACAGAGATAGTAGATCGTACTGAAGCTCATAAACAGCCGGCGACAGAAATACTAGGGATTACGTAACTTTCATTATTTAATCGCCCGAAAACTCAGCGTTATTATATTCGATAAGCCGTTTAAGAACCTTCCTTGAAATCTTATAGAGATACATATTTACATCTGCAATCGATGATCTAGAACGAACAACTCAGTTCCGTCGCGTCTGCGATTACACTTGCACGTGAGGTGTGCAGAATCGATAGAAGAGCGCTCGCGAAAGCTCATGATTCGGGGTCAACTGTAGGACAGAAGCAGAACAGAACAGATTCATTCTTCTTCGAACATTGCAAGAGGATCGTCGCGCGTTTCGTTGGGTGAGCAAATTTCCTTTATGTTCCGTTCGATGTATAAGAAATCGCCTCTCCAAGATCCTCTTCCTGTTACAGAAAATATTAAAATCCATAAGTTTTGCGAATTAATTTTTACCTGGCAATAGCGGAAAATGCTCGTAATACGTGCCGCGTGTGCTACGTGCCGAAATTATACCGCAAGGTTATTACTCCTAAGATTTCGAACGTATCTCAATCAGTTTTCAAGATTCTGAGTCCCTTTAAATCGAAGGAAAACTTGATTTTCTTTCGAATTCTTACGTTCGCTCCAGTGACCTTGACAAGGTCGAACACTACATTGTCCAAAAATTAACTGCAAATAGCGGTGTTTCGATTTTCTGGCAAATCTTTGAAATGTCTAAATTCGTTGGCATTTTAATATTGATGCTTAAGGTTAAGTAGAGGCAGAATTTATTTTTAGACCCTTGGATTAATTGTGGCTGCATAATTTTGAGAGATTCGAATAATCCCTTCTCAACAATTAAGGATATCTCGTCATTGCAATTTATATCTGTTTTAGGCTTTCAATCTCTAAGTATAGCACGTTTAATTATTGTGATTCTGAGAACATGACGATCCAAAGCATCAAGGCTCGTCAAATCTATGACTCTCGTGGTAATCCCACTGTAGAGGTAAGATCATGTTAAATGTATCAATATGTGTAATTATCTTTTAAGTGTATAATATTTAGCATATAATGAATAATGCTATATGCATAATCTGTTACTTTTTAACTCCTTGCCACTATGTAAGAAGTCTTCTTCTAGTAAATAATGGAACATATTTCTATGACTGTACATGATGTAATACCTTCGTTACAGGTGGATCTTGTGACCGAAAATGGACTCTTCAGAGCCGCGGTACCCTCAGGTGCTTCCACTGGTATTTACGAAGCTTTGGAGCTTCGAGACAATGATAAATCTATGTATCATGGAAAGTCTGTCTTTAAAGCTGTAGACAATATTAATAAAATCATTACACCTGAATTGTTGAAGGTATGCAATATGAATAATTTGTAAATTTAATTTACAAATTATCCATTTCATTCACACAGTAATTTATGGATAATCAATGATAAAAAAAATATTTGTTATTCAGGCAAACTTGGAAGTCACACAGCAATCCGAGATCGATGATTTTCTGTTGAAACTCGATGGCACACCAAACAAGTCGAAGCTTGGTGCGAATGCACTGTTGGGTGTTTCATTGGCAGTTTGTAAAGCAGGTGCTGCTAAAAAGGGAATGCCATTGTATAAGTAAGCAAATATAGATATTTATAATTCTTTTGCATGAATAATAATTGATCTAGCTGTTTTATACAAGGTGTCCCAAAAATGTCGCTGGTCCTTGAGAGGGGTGACTCGGGGGTGATTTGAAACAACTTTTTCCTTAGCGAAAATCTTCTCTGAGGCTTCGTTAACCCTTTCGCTATGAGCGCCGGATATATCCGGCGTCACGGAACGACCTGCCAATCCTAGTAACGAAAGGGTTAACGAGATATTAACAAAAAAAACCGACCAATCAGAACGCGAGATCGCCGGTCGAGCTCCCGCGGTAGGTGTGGCTTCGCGCTGCGCTTGCGCTATGAACAAGCCAGTCGGCATGCATCGAAGGAAATTGCGTAGAATAGCAAATGAAGAAGATGTAACAAATAAAATGCAACGACAAAGAGTTCAATTTACGTCGTTTTCATTTGCTATTCTACGCAATTTCCTTCTATGCATGCCGATTTGCTTCTTCGTAGTACAAGCGCAGCGCGAAGCCACGCTACCGCGGAGCTCGGCCGGCAGATTCGCGCTCTGATTGGCGTTTTTTTTTTTGTTAATATCTCTGTAATGAAGCCTCGGAAAACATTTTCACTAAGGAACAAGTTGTTTCAAATCACCCCACGAGTCGGCCCTTTCAAGGACATGCAATATTTTTGGAACACCCTGTATATTTCTCAGTGAAATAGCGATAGATATATGTGTATTAATATTCACTATCGATTATAAGTTTGTTGGTTCGTCGTACAGTAATCAATTATATAAATTATTTTCTAATTACAGACATATCGCAGAGATATCAGGAAATGACAAAATAATCCTACCAGTTCCAGCTTTCAATGTTATCAATGGTGGCTCGCATGCTGGAAACAAATTGGCAATGCAGGAGTTCATGATCCTACCAACAGGTGCTAGCAGCTTCACGGAAGCAATGAAAATGGGTAGCGAGGTTTACCACCATTTGAAGGCTGGTATTAAGAAGAAGTACGGTCTTGACGCCACTGCAGTCGGTGACGAGGGTGGTTTTGCTCCCAACATTTTGGCGAACAATGAAGCTTTGAACACAATCGTAGACGCCATCAAAGTAAGAATCCCGCAATTATGTTCCTTCCTGTTCAATTCCGTGTATAAATTACTTTGGATCGGTAATATCTAGCATGTTCTTATGCGTGTATTATTTATTACTTCAAATTTAGGCCGCTGGTTATGAAGGAAAAGTTAAAATTGGTATGGATATCGCTGCATCCGAATTTCATAAGAACGGAAAATACGATTTGGATTTCAAAAATGAGAAATCTGATCCCAGTACGTACTTGGAGCCAACAGCTTTGAAGAATTTGTATTTAGAGTTTGTTAAAAACTATCCGATTGTTTCCATTGAGGATCCCTTTGACCAGGATGACTGGGATTCGTGGACGGCCATAACTGCTGCTACGCCTATTCAGATAGTGGGTGATGATCTTACTGTTACGAATCCTACAAGGTAAAGCTTCAATTGCTAACAATTACTAATATTAATACTCAGGACCGGCTTTAGGGGGGGGGGGGGGGCATGCAGGGCGACCGCCGCTAAATCTGTAGGGGCGCGGCTGTATGCGTTTATTCATTTATATCCGTTCTGCTGATTGATTCTCGTACCCTTGGAGGGGCGCCATGATAATCTTGCCCGGGGTGCCAAATATACTAAAGCCGCCCCTGTTAATACTATCATTCCTAGTAGCATTTATTGTCGGCATATTGATGGCCAACTAATTCCGAACTTGGGGATACTGCGGGCCGATCAGAAATGCTACTAGGGATGACTTCTTTTATTATTAATATCACTTTCGTAAAGTAGCATATTATAAATTAAAAAGTTTAATGACTTCACTTTTTCTTATTTCTTGCCATTACTTCTTTTTTTCTATTAATATTTAATTTATAAATTCAGTCGGTCTGTTTTAAGGTAATCAACTGCCGTAATATGCTTTATATTCGTAATATTAACACACGGTATATTCATATCTTAATGCAGGATTCAAACAGCTATCGACAAGAAGGCTTGCAATGCTCTGCTGTTGAAAGTCAACCAAATAGGTACCGTCACGGAATCGATTAAGGCTCACAAACTTGCCAAGAGCGCTGGTTGGGGTACCATGGTGTCTCATCGTTCTGGGGAGACAGAAGACACATTTATAGCCGATCTAGTCGTTGGACTTTCGACCGGTCAAATTAAGACTGGCGCACCTTGCCGTTCAGAGCGCTTGGCCAAGTACAATCAAATACTTCGCATCGAAGAAGAATTGGGTGCGGCTGCCAAGTTCGCTGGCGAAAAATTCCGTAATCCTCAAGCTTAAGTCATTCTACCTGTTCATATCAACGCGAGACTATAGTTGTTATATTTACTATATATTATAAATCGAACCTATACTTCTGCGACAGTCGAAACTGAGCTGATGGAATATAGTGTCTAATGGCTTTGCTGTAATCGTAGCGTAATGGATTATGGAAGTTTGTTAAATTATTGAAATAGAATCAGATACAAAGTGTAAGATATAGGAACTTGGCATGAAATGTAACCAAAAGATTAATATACACAATAAAATTGTGTTCGTCAACATTTAATCGTTTAGTAAAATAATTATTATTTACTGATGTTTCGAGTAAAGAGCACAACAACGGGCAGTTTTCCAGTGTATCAAAGAAAGTATCTATCATCGAGATACATCAATTTGTGTAATATTCTATTTTCACTTTCGTTTTCATATGTATTGTGAATGTTTGGATCCTGTTCGGTACTTTATTGAGGTAGGTCTGATTTCGTAATTAAAAATACAAAAATATAACAGAGCCTACTGTTTGCCAAACTAGAAGCACAAATAATAAATTATAGACAAACAATAGGGATGGTTACTAAATGTTATATGTATGATTGTCACGCATAGTAATACAGACAGTAACTTTAATTAGGAATTACCGTTAGCCTGAAGGTTAATACGTATTTATATCATGGACCTAAGAATTAAATGGACGGAGCACAAAGTCTCAACATTGACGAGGGGGGCCGAGCCAGTCGATCGGGAGGAGAGAGTCGTGGTGGATCTGGATGGTTTGTGAGTGGCGGAGTAGTACGCATGCGACGCGCTTTATTTGAAACGGAATGCTTATATAGGGTGTATTCAAATATCCTTGTATGATAAAAATATACATATGCCATACATATATATGTATACTTATATATTACTTATATATATATGTACTTACATATGAGCCCCTCAATTGATGAGTGGCATAAGTTTTACCAAGTCTTAAGAAACCAAAATATAATGTTGCAATTACGCATTAACGTTTCAGATTCAACGACAAACTTAACCATAAAAAAATATAAAAGAGGCAATGCCTTTTACCGATGATTTGTCACTTTCATCAACCAATCACCGATCGTCCACCACCACATGCGCAGTATCATACACCCCCTTACTGACACGATCTTAGGCCCTGCAGCTTTGTGCCCCGTCCATTTAATTCTCAGGTCCATGATTTATATGAATTCGTAAAAAGAAATACAAATCCCGTTGTCATAATGGCGTTGTCAAGGTCATATTTGTAAGGGGAAACTAATAAATAAAATTATAATCTAATATAAATATTAATAAAATTGTCATTTCGTGCAATGCCGTTGTTATCAAACAAACTTTTATTCCGTTTGAAATAAAATTAAATACATTTACAGTGCTGTCTCCGTAACTGATACATTTCGTGATTCCATGAATGATAATCCGCCATCCCCACTGCTTCTTCTATAGTTGCCGCGGCGAGTGCGAGAGACTGAAAACGAGTGAGAGGGCACCGTAATTTATGGCTTGTCGCTGTCACCTGCCCTCCCGAGTGTTGTTCAGAACAACTTATTTCAATCCCCCTTACGCACTGCGGCAGAGAATAAAGACAAGCCGAATAGAATACTCGATTCGAAAGTTGATTCTGGTCGGTACCGAGCCATTTTCACTTTGGGAGACTGAACTGTAGTTTTATAAAAAAAGTTACTAAAATTATTTCATATTTTCATAACATCTAGCTACGGTACTGCTCTCGCCCCCCACCGTGCCTGACCTGCTTAAAGCCGGGTCCACATTTGTCACCGCACCTTGGTCTGTTACCGGGTTACTTTATTTAGTGGTAACGAGGTTCCTTGCAGGACTCGTTTTTTAATCTGTTTATTGTTACTCGCAACGTTACTTATCGCGCTCCAGTTGTCTGCAGACTGTAGAAGTGGAAACATGGATTTAAAAGTGGCTGCAGCAGTCTACGTTTATATTCACCATTGGTTAGACTTAGAAAATAAGAAAAAGAAATCGCGAAGGTGGTGGCAAACACAATTATATGCTACAAGAAATGTTTGTAGTGGTGCAACGTTATTATCGGACCTAACATATCATACAATTAGCGGACAATATAAAAACTTTACTAGAATTTCACCAATCAAAGCACAGATGAAATTATGTTTGCGTTTTGTGCGGAGGGTAACGAATCTCGATACCCGAAGACGTCCAAACTTGTTCAAGAGGTAACGTGCAGCTTCCTTTGCCGCGAGTCATTTTACCGACATTTATCGGCACGGCCGAACCAAGTAACGAGTCACAGTATTCAGTAACAGATCGTCGTCTACATTAGTTACTTACCATGACCCGTTGGCAGAGGTGGGTATATATGTAACTTACAGCGCGTCGTAAATGCATTTATGACATGTCGTAAATGTATGTATAATATGTTGTTTTTGTATTAGTTGTTGAATTTTTAATACCCCATCTTGTGGTTCATCTTTCCTTATAGAATTAACAAGTTCATTATATTGTGCATCCAAAATTGTTGTTGACAGCGTTTTCCTTGTAGGAGGTTTATATGTTGATTGTTCAATTCATTAAGAAATCTTTTAAAATATTCTGATTCGCCTGCGCTAAAAGGGACATTACATCCAGGAAAGAAATTTGCTAGTAATTGATCAATTTATGACATGTGTCGTGTATAAAATAAAAAATTTGCGTCTTTACCTACCTCTACCCGATGGCTATGTAGGTAACACCGTGTTACAGATCGCGCATTATAACTTTGCCTGCGAGCGGCCATTGAATAGGCCGTGCGTGCTAGAGAGTCTGACCGTTGGCGTTCTTTTAATTCGTTCCAAAAAACATGAGATCGCACACGGACGAATATCATACAAGGTACACAACAGGTAGCGTGATACTCACGCGTACTTATGCGATCGTAATGTTTTTCGAATCGAATTAAAAGGACGCTGACGGTCGGAGTTATAATGCGTGATCTGTACTAACACGTTGCCGGGAAGTGGGTTCCTGCAAACTATTCGTGTCTCGTAGTGAAGGGGGAGCACTTACGGCCCGAACCCACTTTCTGGCAACGTGACGTCGCGGTAACAGAGTAAGGTTTGTTTGTTTTCCTGTGTTTTAAGCAGGATGGCGGCGTTTCAAGCTTATTTTTGCTTATATTGCCCAACGAACTATAGTCCCATTTTTTTGTTCCCTCCTCTCTCCTTCGGGTCCCAGTAGCAGCGCGCCGGGAGAAAAAGGTGGTCACCCATCTTTCCCCAGTACACCGCTCCGTGATGCTTAACTTCGGTGATCTAACGAGAACAGGTTTTCCATCACGGCTACGGCCGCTGGTTAACAGAGCAAGGTGCGGTAACAAATGTGGATGCGGTCTAATGCGCACCGGCAGTAGTCTTAAGGCCGTCGCGCATTTTGACGAAGTGCGCTGGAGCGAAGCGAATCGAATCGAAGAAATTAATAATAATTAATTAATTGTCGCTGCGTCCCGGTCATCAATTGTTTATAAACTTTTCTCTTTGTATCACCGCGCTTCGCCAAAATACGCGACGACCTTTAATGTTCTTAACAATAATTCTCTCGCGTTTAGGCGCTTCTTACGCATATTATCAACAATTAATAACTCGGAAACAAAGCCTCAAACGCAATTTCGTCATTCTTCGTGTTCGTTTTATTTTGGCTTGTAGAACAGCGCTGGACAGCGTATGGGCCCTTCACGCCCCTGCGTCCCCGTCCAAAGAGGCGACCATGACACGCTGACGTCGTGGTGAACCCCACAAAACCAAGGTCGTGCCTTTTGGCCAGCGGTCGTTTATACAATCCTTTTATAAAATTTAATTACCTTAAAATCTACATCTACTTAAATTACATGGTACAAGCAAGTTATTGGCATTATATGTGCAATAAACAATATAAAATTATGTAACATTCACTTGATCACAGCTATCTATAGACAAATGTTGCATTCACACATTGAAAAGTATTAAGTATTATTTATAATAAACGGCTCGTCCTTTCTCCTTTCTCTTGATCGGGTAATCCAAAGTAAATTTTCTTCCTGAAATAAAGATTAAATATGGATTTCTAATAAAACAGTAAAAAAGGAATAATAAATTTTCGAATACAGTTCACCGAATGATTATAAAGCGATGAGACAAAAATAAGTTCTATTTCTTTTGTGGAAAAAAGAAGGGAGTATCTTCAAATAATTATATTTTTATAATAACCAGATTAATTTTTATGTCAGTAATGCCCAGAGCTGAATTGTCAGAATAAAGCAACTACAATTTGCAGAAATTTGCAAAAGAATAAAATTATTCTTTTTGTGATAGGTTGTGAAATTTGATTTAGAATAATTGCAAGGACTCAATACGAATAGGAAAGAAATTGTTAAATTTACGGAATTTTGCAATGCGGAATCAGAACTATATTTATAATAGTCAATTTCGTGCTTGTTAATCGTAAATAATTTTTATTATAACTATTTGAATAATAAATGTCACGTAAAATGAAGTGATTTACCTGAAAATAATCTTCAATTTCTTGAAGCGTACGATTCTTTGTTTCCGGTAAGGCAACATAAATGAAGACGCCCTCCAAGAGTGCGGCAGTACCAAATATTGTAAAAATTCCAGTAACGCCTACTGCTTCCTTCACCTTTTTCGATAATAAATAAAAGACAGAAAATTCATAAGTAACAAAGTCGTAACCATCTGTTATCGATATACTTAAGTTAATAGGAATTAACTTAATGTTGTCAGAAATGTAACTTAAAAATGATTAATTTCTTAAGACCTAATTATTAATTGTAAAATTAATTATAAATTACATATAATTGTGAACATACCATAGGAAAGACTTTCGTGGTTATAAAGATGAGCAAATTGAACAGGAAAAAATTACAACCACCGCCAATACCTCGGACTCTTTGTGGAAGTAACTCGGCAACCATTAAACCTGGCAGTGTCATCAGTCCCAAAGTATTTGCACCCACGTATACCAGAAGACAAATGCCAACAACATAAATCTGAAATACATACATATATTATCAAACTGATAAAATGACGAACTTAATATATTTAGAGCTTCTGCCTAAAATAAACATAACTCTTATATCATACAGCGAATTATAAAATTATTAGCTCACTCAGATTTTTTTAATTAAACTCGCTTGTCTCTTTCATAATTTTAAATAACCATCTAACATCCAAACCTTAAAATACTTTTCATCATAAATCATAACATTTATAATATTGAAATTTCAAAGTTGTTATTTACAAAAATAAAGCCTCGCATGAAAAAAATTTATTTCGAAATTTCCACTTCATTTTTGCACGAAGAATCATTACATCGTCTTTTATTTTATTAAAACACGATTTTTCCGGCAGGTTTTACATATTGGCTTCTGTATAAAAATGGGTAACTTACATCTAGAAAAGAGGATTCTTTCCTGGTTAACATGTACACCGCAATAATTAAGGAGGCCAAGGCACTTCCAAGTGCTGATAACATCCCCAGACGTCTTCTGCCCACTTTTAACAACAGAGCACTTGCCACCAAGCTGAATAAAAGTCTGACAATTGCTGTAATCACAGCAGCTAAATAGTTGTTTATACCATCCCCACCTGTACACAACAATATTAATAAGATTATAACATTAAGTGACGTGGCTGTAATACTACGAGAATTTCAAAACATAATTTAGAATTTCGACCCTAAAGAATTTTTAAAACTTAAAAGTAAATGTGTTATCATCGCACTGGTTCGGTCTACTTTGCGGTCCAAAATAGACCGAACCGGTGCGCCGATAACATTTACTTTTAAGTTTTAAGAATTTCAAAAGCTAAACAATTCATTAAATTCATACTTGGATTATTTCTTTCTGGTTTCTGTATTTCTACATCAATTTCGAATGTCACAACTACTCTCACCAATGTCCTGGACGAGATCAACTGCGTAGAAAACGACGACGTACGTCCCACTAATTAGCTGAAGAATGTTGAAAATGTTGATGATCGTCAGAGGTTTTAAGACGCTCGGATCAAGGATTGTGTAAATCGCTGAGGAAACCTGCTCGATCCATGACACGTTCGTGACCGTTCGCGCTAAATCCGTTTTCGCTCGGGCCTCTAAAACAGCCACCTCGGCATTCACCTGCGAGATAAAGCGCCACTTTTAACAAAACTTTTAATTTCAGAATTAATCTGTAATATAAAACATCTCATCTTCAAACACGGCAATAGCACTTGTATGCAATACGATTAAACGAATTGATACAAATTTTTACATCACCGATCCTTGTTATTAATTTAAAAATTAATGTTAAAAAATTTTTTAGATTTTCTTCTTAAAACTAAGTAAACTTCTGTTTTCATTATTTATTTAAAAGATAGTACCTGTTCTATGTTTCCTCCTCTCAGCCACAGCAGAGCTTTTCTCGCCTTGCCGGGCTTCTTCTGTCTCACGAGCCAAGCGGGACTCTCAGGTACCAAGGTTAACGCAATCAGTGCTATAGCAGGAAGTATAGTAGCGCAGAAAGCAACGATATCCCAAGTAAACGAGGCTCCCAAGGCGTATATCAGAAGGATGCCAAGGCAGTAAAACGCGAGCGAGCCGCCCGTTAGAAACCCACGGAGTCCTGGATCAGCCATTTCGCCTAGCAGAACCTATTGGAATCAACTCCAACACTTGAATTTCGAGAGAAGTGCATATTCTAAACATTCACACCAAATTGTCTAATAATGCACGAATATATCAATTAAACTAGCGTGACAGTTGTATAGACTATATTTTAGGGACACCGTATGATAATCTGAATGATTAGTAGAAATAAGTAAATTGGGAAAAAGTTTATCCAAGACTATTGCCTATGCACCGCCGATCACAACTATCTGATCACCGACTATCTGATCACAACTATCCGACAGAAAGGGAAAATAGAGTTTTCTACATTTCCGAGGTCTAATTCTGCTTCATCTCCTTAATCGGTTATCGTCCACTATGTACCTATTTGTTATTAGTCCGAGACCAACAGCTTGGGCTCAGTACTTAAAGGTTCTGTGAGAAATATATAATATTGTTACTTTATACCTGAGCTGGTACAGCCATTAGACCTACAGCAAAACCCAGCACGACTCTTCCTATTAGAAGACACGGTATGCTTCTAGCGAAACCTATAATGACCCAACCGGCGCAAAGTGGGATAGCTGACAACTGCAAAGAGCCACGTCTACCGATCCCATCCAAAAGTGCGCCGGACAACAGAGATCCTATAGGTGTTGCGAGGCTGTGAACCGAAGCTGCAAAATAACGCATTGGAATCCATAAAAAATGAATGGAACATACATTTCTGGTAGATATCACAAGCTGCTCGAATATTCGAGTACCTACTCGATTGCCTGGCGTTTAGTAAATAAAAAAGGATTAAATATTTTTAATATTGTTCACAATCACTGTTCATTATTTTAATTCTCATTCTTATTATTATTATACATATATACGTTATTATTCGTACGGGATTGCATTGTGTGATATTCTTCGACTATAACACGAGAATATTGTGACACTTAAAAAAGGTGTTTAAATGACAAGGCGAAGTCCTTGGCGATTACACTTGGCCTTTACTCTCATTGATAAAAATTACCCAATCAGACGGTATGTAGGTCAATCGCACTGTATGGCACACTCGGTCTAACCAGTAATGTATCCTACAGTGATTGCAAAGTACCCTTGAACCTGACAACTGGTTCTTGAACTTTCTCGCAGGGTTTTAAACGCCATTGACGCTTACGCGAAGCATAAATTATCGCCCATTTCGAAATATTGTAAAAAGGTGTGAAACATGTGCCGCGCACATTAATAAACATTATAATACGTAACTCCTTCTATTCTAATCAGTTTTAGGGAAATTATAGCAATAAACAGAAATCTGATTTTGGAAAATAGTAGCGTATATGTTAAGTACCATAATAAATCCTTTTTATTTTCTTCAGAAAACTTTAAAAAAAAAATTGAATGTGAGGACAGTAGGATCTTTATTAGCTGAAGAAGTCAGTAATCGATATAGTAGCGATTAGATTTTATTACATAGAATGTTCATTTCTCGTGTAATATAACGTTTGGAAATTAGAAATTAGAAATTTTCAAGCCAGTTACTACTTGTAAGTCCATTTCTTTGTTATGTAAAACTGTTCGGCTCGCGAATGTTCGAAACACGCCGACGTCACTGAAAGTGATAAGCAGGCATTTCAGGACAGATAATAGATCTTCGAACAAAAGCGGAATATATTTCTGCTGAAAATAAAAATTAGTTTTAAAGCGATCACGTACCTATCCAAGAACTAAGCTCTCGATCTGCGTGCATTGTGCCATTATCTTCAGTCAACTGTGGTAAAAGTATAGCACTGTAACCAATTGGCATTCCACCACCAGCTGCGAGTAACAAAATTGCACCAGATACCAAACACTGCAACAGATTATTATGTAACATATTATGCAGCTACTCGAAGTAATATGCAACCCAATAGAAGATTGTGATTTGGATGTACCTACTGAAGAATTAGCAGTGCATAGAATTAAGTGTTGCAGACTAATATCCCTAAAACTGAGGCATGTACGTGACTGTTATTTTATTGTATCTGATATGAGCTAGCTGGAAGAACAAGTAGTAGGTACCATTCAAAATTGAATCGATCTGATTTCTTGAAATTGATCTGTTGTAAAATAATTTTCATTTTTTTTTATCACAAATACAGAAGCACATAATATTCAGGAAATTTTTCTTCCATTGAGTCAAACAACGATGATAATAATAGCAGGGGTAAACGAAAGGGAGTAGTAATAAAAGTGAATAGCAGTTGTGTTAACATTTTCTTAGATTAATGTGTTTATTGGAAGTTGTGATTGATTGCAATAACACACACAAAAGGGGAGTGTTTAATTCTTATCGTATCTGAGACAATAATTTTCTTTCTATTCGAAAATGATACTGAATAAAGTATTTCTTGTTTAATCAGATATCCAATAGAAAATGCTATTATATTCGAAATTCGACGACTCGTCGAATGTAAATTGCGGGAGTATTTAACAATCCACAGGTGAATTTGAGTATTTGATCACTACAGAATAGAAATTACATGATTATTCGTCAATTTATCTATCTATTCAATGCGGGTATTCAGTACTTTACATGTATACATGTATTTCAATTTTCAATTACAAAATTATTCTAAGGTGCCCATCTCTGTATGGCAGGGGGCGATTAGAATAATTTGATAGCACTAAGGGGGCGGTGTCTTGAAAAAGTTTGAGGGACACTGAGATATTGTAGTATCGTAAATGATCTACATGGTGTCTCGTAACAAATCGTAGAGAAAAAATAAGTGGAAAATATAAAATTAATTTTTTCGTACCACGCTTTGAGAAAAGATTACTGTGCTCTTATATGTATGCATACTACACAACATCTAAGAAGCAAAGGTGTATTTATTCGAGTTACGTTAACGGGAACATCGAGAAACTCAAAATTAGAGTGGTAATTTAATAATTTTACATTGTATAATTATTAATTATACATTGTTATATATCCTTGATTTTATAATAAACAGAATCCTTCCTCTTCCTGAAGAAGAATTCAAAATTTCTTAAAGAACACTGAAGAGAACCGATTTCCGCCGATTTACAGGCCTTTATAAATATAGTGCAAATTTTATTTGATGCATTTTCCGATCTTTTGTAACTTAAGAGTTATACTTATAGTACCCATAAGTAAAAAGTGTGACATGGATAAAGAATGTGGTTTCTCCTTTAAAGTCACAAAATAGAATCAACGAAATATGGAACTATTCTAAGGTTGGACCAGTCAATAATTTGCAAAGTTTTATGAAAATTGGCATGTTATACATTTTAACAAATTGCAACAAGTTGCGTACAACCTGAGACAAATTGTGTCACATTTTTCTGCAAACATATTAATTTACTTAGTACTAAAAATGCTCAAAATTATTGTCATTTTCGTGTAAGTTTCATCTAGTTGAAATATTCATGGCTCCCAACAAACACATTATTTTGAATTTTTTTCAGTTAAACACTATTCAGTTTACCATGCCAGATAAGATGATACATATTTATATTTTCTGGCAAGTACATTACTCCTACTCTTACCTGTGCAAATACGCCTTTAGAATTCGAGGAATATTGTGTCAGAACGGTTTTGTCATCGAAAGTGTTATCCTTATTTTCAGTGTTATTATTTTCAACATCCTCACAAACACGTGTAACTTTTACCACCTTCGTGTAATCATCTGGATGGAATCCTAACATTGACTGATGCTCTTCACTAAAATGCTCGTCACTAAAATGAATATAATTTATAAATTGCATAAAGAGCTTAAGAAAAAATAATGTGCGAAATAATAAACGTAAATAAAAAACACAGAAAAGAGGAGTATATAGTATCACTAAAATTATTTCATTGAAATCGATCTTATAAAAGGTTTCAGAGGGTGTGGATATTAATAAAACACATTCATGTGTTTTTCATTCAGTTAATCGAATTTGATTCAAGCATTACAAGTTTGTATAAAAATACTATTATTCGTTGAAAATGAAAAATATTTAGACTACCTACTAATATCCAGAATAATATTCTTCTAACATATTTCGTAAGGAATAATGTAATATTCAAAGATTAAACATTAATTTTAAAATTATTTATACTAGCTATATAAACTTTGTTCTATATTTTTTTACTTATTTTGTTTATAAGGAATCACCTCCTTTTGTCGATTGTACTATGATTTATCGGACACCCTGTATGAAATCTTTCATATCTTTATGCAGGGCATCCCGAGCTTTTCGCGACAAACTGCGTAAGTTTATTCTACAAGAGGAGATAAGAAGATCAGCTATAAACGTTTTGTTCATGAACTTTGTAATAAACATTCACATATATAAACTCGCTAAATATAATCTACTTTTTAGAGTCTGCAGTGGGAAAGCCATTTTCTTATATTTCGTATTGCATTAAACATTTGTTTAAATCTTTGTAACAAAGCGTTTATAGTTGATCTTCATAGAACACCCAATATAATTTCTTCTTCAAACTACAGAATGTTGTTAGCCATGCAGTAGTTAATTGTGAATATTGACAATGTTCGTGATAGATGAATGTTTGTGATAGAATTTAAAATTGTAAATTTGAAAATAAAATTTGTATAGTTCGTGACATTTAAAGTGTCCTTCCATAATTGTGGCGCGGATCTATTAATAAATTGATTACGAAATTTTTGTTGCAACTGCATTCATGTATATACATAATTAGAAAATTGAGAAAGCCTCATTTTTTATAACTTTGAAGGGCTGTTCTAATATTCTACTGTTTCGATATCAAATTACAAAAATTGGAAATTTTAAAAGAAGTATGAATAGTTTGGTTAGTATACAACAACGTTTGCAACAACGTTTGCATAATAGGTAAATATTAAGTAACTTACATTCCTGGAGGCGCCATGTTGAGTTAGGACTGGTAGAATTTCGAATTCCAAATACTAATTTAATAGTGCATTAACGTTGTCGAATACGGGATTTAATAACTATGTGCAGATTTTGTTCTGCTTTTTCTGCAGAGTGAACAGCATACCGTGGTCATCTCTATTATTTGCGTTGTTAGTGGACCAATCAAAAATTTTTTTTTATCCTAGATGATGCGGTTTTGAAGGTCCTTCAAGGTGATGACATTACGCCCCCCCTATACATTTTTTAAATAAGTTTTCAAGGTCAACTTCACCTTTTTTAAGTACGTATAATACCGTAGCTTCTTTGTCTATCGCGGCTGCCAAGCCGAGGACTTGTGCCAGTTTTAGATTTTGTTAGTAACGGACGATCCGGTGCCTGCTTATCACCGGGAGCTACTGTACAGGCCCCAAAATTGCGGGATTTCCCGGAACATGCAATATTCTCATGTAAAAAGACATCGAAAAGTCCTTTACCGTTTTGGGATCCGAGGCTTCGTTCTCGAGATATTAACAGTTGAATATTAGCGGTGGAACTTCCGGGCCGCGCAGTTTAAAGCCGAGTCAGCTGAGCGCGCGGCAGCGTATGCTCGCGCGCACACGCAGGATACATGCGTAGATAGATACGCACACACACAGTGGAGTTGGCCGCGCTGGTTCCAACCATGAAAATGGGTTAATGCTCCGCACTCGGCCGCCTCGGATTTAAACTGCGCGGCCCGGAAGTTGGACCGCTAATATTCATCTGTTAATATCTCGAGAACGAAGCCTCGGATCCCAAAACGGTAAAGGACTTTTCGATGTCTTTTTACATGAGGATATTGCATGTTCCGGGAAATCCCGCAATTTTGGGACACCCTGTATAGGAAGGTGGATGTCGTGGATGAACCAGTGTCTGGTATCGCCGGGAGCCACTAGGAATGTTAGTTTAGCGTCGTAACTTTATAATGTGATACATCCAGAGCGGTAAATATATATCTCCGTGCGGATTGTAATAAAGAACTTTGAGTAAGACATAACAAAGTACATTCTATTAGTGCGTGATTGTCGCGGTACCTAGTTCCGCCTCTCGGTTTTGACGCACTGGGAATTCGAAGGTCCCTAAGAGGATAATGAATGTATAATACCTAACAGCAACTTTACGTACTGTATGGTAACTCAGTGTAATTGCTGGAAAGGGAATTGAACTCGGTTTGGCTAATAAGGGAATACCGCGAACCCACACCCACCGATTGGAACGCAACTTTGTGGGTTTATACAGTGAGTCAAGACAAGAACAACGATATGTTTCATTCGTACCCAATGGCCCTTTAAGGTTGCGAAAACTAACCTCATAGTAAAATAGCCACTTCCATTTTTTCACGTATAACTCCTAAAGTGCAAGAGTCAGAAAAAAATGTTTCAGACAAAAGATTAATGGTGCAATAAGCACTGCAATTTTGCGTTAACAAAATTTTGAGAACAGTTTTTTTTCATGAGGTTAAACTCTTCTCAAAATTGTGTTAACGCAACTTTGCCGCGCTTATTGTACCATTAAACTTTTGTTTGAGTCCCCGGGTATGCATCCGTGGTTCTTTTTATAGGGCAGCTACAAAATTGTCAGTTATAAATATTCGTGGAAAACCTCGGCTGCACTATACCACTGTAGGAAACGATGACCCCGCCGCACAGTGGTCCGAATCGCCGAAAACGTGATAAAAAATCCCCCATTTCCTCCCCCCTACAGGGCTTAGTTTTAATCTAATAAAATTTTTGACCTCGGAATCAGATTTTGCGACCCCAAAAACCCCTGGAATGACCATCTTCATAATGATAAAGGGTGAAATGTGAACGTAATGATTTTTTATCACGTTTTCGGCGATTCGGACCACTGTGCGCCGGGTCGTGTGCACTCCCGACCACGGAAGGGGTCAGAATGCCAACAGACGGTTTCGGAACGTAACAAATTTAATAGGATATATTTCTTTTTTATCTAAAGGGATGATACGACGACAAAAACATTCAGGAGAAAAGTGATGTATGTATTATACAAGCTGAATGGCATGCCATGTTTCTAATATTAAGTTTCGAACTTATGTAAATTACCACATAGGACGATGGGATTTGATAAAAAAAATAGTCCCTGAAAAAGATTATTGCAATCGGACAACAGGAAAGGGTGCCCACCAGGCCTTGAAGTTTAGAATTCATCAATAGTTTGAATTTGAGAATTTCTCAAAAATGGTAAGGCCTATCGAAATTTTGTTCAAATAATATTAAAAGAGCATACAATTTTCTACAATTACTCTGTATATAATTTTTTCGTGCTTCCAACCATTCTTTAGATAATAGCGTTTGAATATAGAGCGATCGGCACTGTGCGCGTATATATAGTCACGGCGTACAGATAGGACGTGCGAAGTGCAGACTTCTCTACATTCAAACGCTATTATCTTAAAAACGGTAGGAAGCACGAGAAAATTATATATACAGTAATTGTAGAAAATTGAATGCTCTTTTAATACTGTTTGAACAAAATTTCGATAGGGCTTACCATTTTTGAAAAATTCTTCAAATTCAAACCATTCATGAATTCTAAACTTTAAGGCCTGGTCGGCACCCCTTCCTGTTGTCCGATGGCAATAATCTTTTTCAGGGACTATTTTTTTATCAAATGGAACTCACTTAGAAGGTGAGAGCAAGATAAATCGCAGGTTGAAAATAGGGGCCACCCTAGTATGCACTTGTATAGACGATGAAGAAATGAATGCATACGTCTTTCAAAGAAACGTTTTTACCACCATTGCTTCGGATTAAACAAATATTTTTTATTAAGCTCCTTGAATTTGTCTCAATGCCTAACTCATAGACAAAAAAACCTGCAGGGTTATATATAAAAACAGTTAAAAAGTGACGTTGAAAGCTTATTTAAAGAAATACATAGAAGGTCTGTGATAAAACAAATTTTTATCCATCCATTAACAACGACAAAAGCAGAGGTTGTTATGTTACGCGGTTCACTCCGTATATTTCAGCATTTTTCGGACTTTTCATTCGATTCTACACAAACAATTCTTCCAAGGAAAATTTCGATAATTTTCTGATCCAGCATTTTACTGCCGTACGCGTAATAAATTTTCTTTTACCTATTCGAGATTCCTTAATTTAATGTTCCCGAAAATAACGCATTAGAATACCAATTTATCTAGTTATCTCTGTTTAGTCTTATCTTATCTTATCTCGTTCTGTCTAGTCTAATTCTCACACTTCGATGCAATATTTCGTGTTTGTAAAGTTTTCGATTGTATTCTATTAAATTGATTTCCGCAAACTGATTTTTCGGTGGGTCAACTGGTCTTAATGACTTCTAAGATCAAGTCTGGCAGCCTGAATGGCAAAGAATATGTGCCGCGAGTGAATGGATTTCCTACGAGATGCAGTGAATGCTTAACGGCGCCCAAAATAATTTCGTCAATTGAGATTATATAGTTGCATAGAAGGTCAAAGCCCTCGATGGAATGGAGGTGCAGGTATCAATTTTGACAGTCGTTAATTCATTACTCTCCGTATGTTGCACTTATGGACTTACAGAGGATAGTCGAGGACGTTTCCCAATGTAATTGGTCACTTTTGAATCTCATACTTCTAGAAATTTTGGAATTATGATTTTTCGATTGCTACAAGGTACTTGATTCAATCAGGAGATTCAAAGAATCCTATATCCCTCTGTAATATATTTTCATGAATCTTATTGCTACGTTGAATTTGATTAATTTTACGTAATGGATGTAATATAATCCTTAATATAATCTAAAAGTATTATTCGATTTTACACTTAAATTTTCTCCACCTTTTCCAAATATTTAGTTGCACCTTGTACTTTCGATTTTAACATGCTTTATGTTGTTTCGGACTAGGTAGTAGTTAGGAAAAAGAGGGCTCTTCGACCTTGTTAAATTCCAATTCATTTCTTTACGTGAGTTCACTTTCGACGTTATTGCTTTGTAAGAGCAATGCTGATTTTTGAAACGTAAATTTTTTAGCAAAACATGCTAAGCAGCTAGTTCCTACGTATATTTAATACAGCTGTTTCTCCCAAGCATTCGCATCATTAGAACCACGTTGCAGCTGCCACAATTTCAGATCAGTTCCTCGAAGGAAGGAGTGAAATTTGCATATTCCCGATCAGTGTGCGTTGAATTCGTGCTTATCCCAATTTTAATTTCAAGCTACCACCGTGTCAAACGCGTCTAGAACAGCAGAGTCCTCTACGATGTATTCTACTTGCTTCAAAAAATATAATTCACATTGTAATCATACAGCAGATAACGCGAAGTCTGCGCCTACTCCAGCGAACACGTTCACTGTTTCTCGGATGCTAAATGCTTCGCCTTGAAGTTCGCTATGCGCGAAAGGAAAGTGGTATCAGTCGGCATAAATTTGCGGTTACCGTGGAACGAAATAGAATAATTTCCTACTGCTGACGGGAATGTGATTTCTCGATTCAGAACTTGCACCACTTGGAGAACGAGTCATGGAAGCAGCTCGACCGACTTGGCACCACAAGGAATTTCTATCGACGCGTAGTAAAAGTGGGAAGTAGCAAGCGGCTCGCTTGTTGTACAGATGCACTAGGGGGGGACTCGTTTAGCTCCGGTCACGTTGGCTGAACTGAATGAAACATTCGTCCGTGCGCGCCTTTATAAGCCATTCACTTCGATCAGGTCCCTTTCTCAGCGCCGATCGCGGATGTACAGATGGCGGAGCCGCGACGTGCCCTAACTCGATCACCTTCGCCTGGAAACATCTCGAGATCAATTTCAGCGAGGATCAACGGGATTGCGGAACTGTGATCGACAGGGTGTCGCATTGCTCTATTTTCGTTTCTCTCAACATCCTCTTGGGAGTAGCCAATTTATTTTTAAAATTAAATCAAGCCACCCTCGAATATTCATCAACACTTACCATGGGCATCCGGGGTGGGGGGCGCGAAAGGTAGTTGCCCCCTGGATTTTCAGATAAAATTGCTTATTTTTAAAAACTGGTCTTTACGAAGGTTATACTAAAAAAGTGGATATTTGTAAATTTTTAATTAAATTGGCACTTCAAAAGGGGGTTCAAGAAAGCAGGAGGGGTACTACACTCGCACCACGTGTTTCATTTTTCTTTTTCATTTATATTTTTCTTTACCGTCACCCTAAAGCTGCCCCCTCCCCCGGGAAAAACGTCTGCGGACGCCCTCGACCCTTACTAACTGATTGAAACAATGGCGGCTGCACAAGGGTAAAATTTAATATAAATTATTAATTGAAATTTAATGAAATCCTATTATACTACATAGAGGGTGGTCTTTTTAATTTTTCCCAAAGAATATCTGCGAAATTAATAGGTGGCGAGGAAATGTATCACAGAAAATATTATTTAAGCTTGACGACTGTGACAAAATAAAATTTACAATTTAATACGACTGTGATTAATAAAATTGATTTCAGTTTTGAAGAAATGTACAAAGCATCTATTTTTGTAAAATATCCTACGTACTTTTATAATACCATAATTTTACGTAACATTTTGCTGGGAATATAATTTCAAACAAAATACTGCAGTTAAGAAAATAAATAGATAAATCTATATATATCTCAGAAAAGCTCTTTGTTCATATCAGTTTTAAGTTTTAACTACTGAAGTCTCGAATTAACTATGCACAGTTACTATAATTCAGAAGTAACTGAGAAAAGTCATGGTTTTAAAGACTAACAAGTACTACAGTAGTATACTTGACGCAAGGTGTTTGTGTGAATTCGTTAATTACATTTTGTACAATTGTGATATTTGTAACATACCCACTCATTTCCAGCAACAGCTGCTGATTATGGGTATGCTTCTGGCACCAAAGTAACGCGTTAAGTCGCACTGCACACGCTCACATCGCACTGTCACTTTATCCGAACAACTCGCAGTTCTGGCATCAACGTAGCGCGTCCTACTGTTACGTCGGCGCGGTTGTTCGGAAATGCGTATTAAATCAGCAATATCTACGAAGGAAAACACGTTTTATCTTACAAAAACTGGACAGTAACTTTTCATTAGCAATTATTTGTGGTTACCTAATCGATAACATTTGCCCATCTGCATACTGTGTATATATACGTATATACAGTGATACAATAGCAAGTGGATTTCAATACTACATATTATAAGAATATTATACAATTTTAGTGTCAAGTTAAAATTTTATGAAATAAATTTCTGGTGGATTTGTCAGAAATCGTACTTATCCAAAGAAAGCATTTAAAACTCTGACGTACAAATTGCCACTGTAGGTATGTATTCACGATCCCTGTTCGCAGTTAGGGGATCGTAAGGAATCCCTCGTAACAAGGATAAATTGTCCCACGCTCCCACGGGAGACGCGGACAATTATCCACGGTGTCCCCAGCGTTACGCGTAATCAGTGTGCTTAGCATGTCGTAGGTTTCAAGAGATCCGAGTTCAGTGGAATTGCAGCAGCACAAAGCAAACTAGGCTTACCACCCTACTTGGCGGAAACATGCCATATACATATGTCTGTGTAAACCTCGGAGGCAAATCATGAATTACGAAGGCATATAAATATTTTCTTACGAATTTCGTGAACTTAAGGGGGGAATACTATTTAAGGGGTAAAAACATACCAAAATTTAGGAATTTTTTTTTAAGAACCTAGCATTTAGATTTATCTGAAATTTGGACCATGCTTTTATGCATCCTTGAAGAAGTGGCAGTTTTTTTTTTATTCATTTTTAATAATAAATATAGGAGTTATGCGTCACGCCGCGCAAAACTCGTCGTCCGCTGGTGTGCATGATATTTACCTTCCATGTAATCTGAAACTGAAAAATGAAACAGCGTTTTACTTTGTACATATGTAGCTTGAATTTGATGAACCAGAATACCGCTAAGTTCTGTACTTCTTTTCAGAAAATGGGCGCAAAATTGGATAGCGAAAATTAAAGGTTCAGACCTTTCAGTTTGAAAACTCTCCACACTGCTCAATAATTTTTTTTGTTTTTTGCTGGTTCATCAATTCCAAGCTACATATGTATAAAATAAAACGCTGTTTCATTTTGCTGTTTCAGATTACCTGGTAGATAAATATCATGCACACCAACGGTCGGCGAATTTTGCGCGGCGTGATGGTCGATCATGCATAACTACTATATTTACGGTTAAAAATTAATAAAAAAAAACCTATAGCTTCTTCAAAGATGCATCAAAACATGGTCCAAATTTCAGATGAATCGAAGCGCTGGATTCTTAAAAAAAAAATCCCAAATTTTGCTGTGTTTTTAGCACAAAGAATAGGATTTGGAGAAAAAAATCGTGTAACCAAATTAAATAATATTTTAATGATCCCGTTACACAGATGGATTCGTCATTATGTTCTTAAACAAAAACAGCTACTTGTATCGGAGGGGTGAAAATGAGTTGTTTTTGAAAGGAACAAGTCATTTAAGAAAAGACTTGCAGTTTTATATATTTCTCTGCTTTATTTAACTCACACTCTTTTCCTTTTTCATGTAAACGACGAAATCTTTATTTTGCTGTCAGTATCTGTTGATTTATTTTTGCTCCGGTTGTCCGATTGTGGATATCTCTTTCACAGTCTAATGATTGCATTCATCACAGTCAGTGTCAGAACATTTTTCGTCTAAATTATTTATTCTTTCCAGTAACTTCACGCTTCGCGAATGTCTTTCCACAATTCCTAGGTAATTTTATGCGTGAAATATTTTTGCAGGTCACGATAGAATTCCGAATTCCGAATTTCAATTTTTTAGATTTGTTTTTATGAACAAGCGAAGGCATGGAAACAGTAAAAGAAGAACAAACAAGCATTGTTTGGAATTTTTTGTAGAAGGTATATGCACTGAAATGTATTTAGTTTTCTAAAGAAGTATTTGAACTGTGTGCAAATATGAGAAACTTCTGCAATCAAAGATTTACGTTAGTGGTCAAAATGGTTCATCTCGGTATATGTAGATATAGTACATGTAAATTTTATAGAAAAAACAAGCGAAGAAGAAAACTGTTTTACAGAATGAATCATTTATATATTTCAATAAAGGTGACGAAAAAATTGAGAAAATAAGACACCTATACTGAAAATGAGTAATGATTATAAGAAATGACAAAACAAGTCATTTTTACCCTTCTGGCAGATCTCGTGTTAAACAACAAAAAATTTAAGCGGCCACGTGAACCTAGGAGTTGAAAAAGTAGGACGGATTTGAAGAATTTTTTTCCGGTGGAGAAATGTGTTTTATCAAAGAAACATTATATACAATAGAAAGGTCATACTTTTGTCTATAAAATGTGAAAAAGCAGAGTAATAAATTTCTTGCGCGATTTCTTTGGGCCGAGTTAATCAACTTTGAAGCAGAAATCTTTTTTTTAATTTTGTTGCTTCTAGCAAGCGATGCAATCATCGTAGGATGTTCATGAAAAAAGCAACAGAAAGATCAGAATTTCCTCTTTAAACTCGTATATTGCTTTTTCGATTCGGTTAATATTTCGGTATACCACGTCCTTTCGAACATATGCTCAGAAATTGTACAAATTCCATTATTTCTTCAACTCGGTGTATCTCTGCGAGGGATGATCGGAGCATCATTATCTTAAGCTCATTTTAAAGCGAAGAGTCTGCCGATTATTTTGAGTTCCGCCGCGACCCGCTGCGATAAATTTTTACCTGTGGCCTTTATGTTTGAAGTTACATTAGGCTGTCGTACAGATAGCCTGCCGCCTAGCTAGACGGCTAGTGTCAATGCACCTTCCAACTTTTTCCTGAACATGCTGGCCACTATCTGCCGGTCGTTAGATGATCGCCGGACGGAACAATGTGAATGCTATCTTGTTAAACCCATTGAAGAATGTTTCGACGGTCGGATAGTGTGAATACTACCCTTAATGTGTCATAAAGTCAATTTACTGGGTCGGAACCGACAGTTTCAAACTGTTAGGTATATGTATATCGATTCTGACTGAAACAGTTACAAAAAAATCGATATTCTGAATAACTGTTACAAGGAACCGAAATTTCTGACTATATAGATTTTAGCTACAGTTCTACATAACGGTTATATATCGGTTTTATAACAGTAATTTAGGTATGCGTCGGTTTCGAGAATTTACTGTATAACTGGTATATAACCAGGGACTTGGGAGGAATTTTGTTTTGTTTCGTTTCGGTTCAGCTTCGATAATTGTAATTTCCTTTCGATTAATATCGTTATGGCTGAAAAATATGTCGTTTCTATTGGAACAATAACCAAATTTTTTTGCGAACCGAGTATTTCATATTTATAAAGAAACTCGTGCAAACTTATTTTTAACAAATTTGATTGCATTTGGTAGTTATGTTACAATATATTACACATTATAATTATATAGTACTAGCTTCACTACTCGGCTTCGCCCGAAATTTAGATTCTAATTTTATAAAAAAATATTTTTTTTTTTAGTTTTTTTTGTGAAATTGGTCACATTCATCTGGCTTAGTCAGGCATAATGAGCTGAGGCACATTTCGTGATACCAGAATTTATCGTTCGAAAGTTTTTAGGCGACAGACAAACACAAAGCATGTAGAAGCTTTCTGCTTTATATATGAAGATATATTATAAAATATTAAATCTATATTTATATAGAATAGTGTCACAGATTCATCACCGTCCAGTCCAAACCAGTGACCCTAGTAAACATGAAATTCGGAGAGTGTATTCCTTTTGCGACGTAGGTGCTCGATAAGAAGGGATTTTTTGAAATTCCACCTCGAAGAGGGTAAAAAGGGGTGAAATATATTTTCTCGGACTCATTATTATTTCTTAGGCCCGATTAGATATCAACTTGTTTTTTACTTACAAAGGTTACCCACACAAATCCCTAAAAATCAACTTCAGGATTTTGCCCTAATCAACTCCTAGGGGGTGGTGAAAAGGAGTGAAGTTGGTTTTTAGGCATTTGGGTGGGTAACCTTTGTAAGTAAAAACCAAGTTGATATCTAATCGGGCCTAAGAAATAATAATGAGTTCGAGAAAATATATTTCACCCCTTTTTACCCCCTTCCAGGTAGAATTTCAAAACCCCTAGGGGGTGGTGAAAAGGAGTGAACCAAAACATAATATAATAACCTGTTAAAGTGTCCGTCATCTGAATACAAAAACCATTACATAAAAATATGCATGTAGGAGAGACCGGGGCTAAAAATTCCGGGGGTAAGTTGTTCCGACGGCTCTATCTTCAAAGTAAAAAGAGCGTTGAACTTTAAATTATTTTTTCCGTGCGAGTTGATCACGCCACTCTGTCGCCCACTTTAATAGCGTCCGCGACAGCGAATTGTGTGGTTGTAAGCAAGGACCTATTAGTCGCGTACCAGATAAGTAAAAAATTTCATCATTATTTTTTGGTCTATTTAAATTATTTAACATCGATATTATAGATTGATTCGTTCTTATGGATCAAATGATATTTAAGAACATGGTGTAATAGCGTTTATCGTTTGAATATATGTATAAGCAGAATAGTGTTTCAAATTGCTACATGTGTCGGTAGGGGCTAATTGTTACCGTAAAAACTTGCCCCACCGCAAATATTTAAATTGTTTCTGCTGTGCTTTAAGACGCGAACATATGAATGAAAGGCGGAAAGGGATAGGACTTCAGTCGAAGTTATGCGTAAAGATAAATAAAAACTGTCGGTAGAGAATTCAATATCTGCCACATGATTCTACCGAGATTTATTAAAATACTACAATGTGGACAAGAGGCCACAGTAGGCTATAAGTACAAATCTCAATAAGTAGGTACCTACATACAGTTGAATGTAAGACTGATTATAGTAGATTAAAGTTTTTATACCAAAGATAATATTTATGGTTATTATATTGTTTTGGTTTTCTTTTAGAGATAATACGTTTTTGTTGGTCCGAACCTTCATAAATAAAGATTATAAATAAAATTCTGTTTTATTTCATTAGAAAATGAAATATTTCGTTAAAAGGCAACTCTTATATCTTACAAGGGAAGATCCCGAACCCGAAAATTTAAAAAAATCTAAAACTTTGTGAATATGTAGGGGATTTCCTCTTGATTACAACGCAATTTTTGTTTGCTGCCCAAATTCACTAAAAGGGAGTGTAAATTCACCCCTGACAATCCGGTTATTTTCCGATTTGGTGTTATAACTCGTGAATTGTAAAATATTTTTTTACCAAATGCTAGATCTAATTAAGAGAAGTGACTTTTGTCTTGAAACTTTTTTTCTATCTCTTACAGTTCGCGAGTTATATACCACAAAATCGGAAAAATAGCCGAATTTTCAGGGGTTAATTTCACCCGCTTCGAGTGAACTTCGGCAGCAAACAAAAATTGCGTTGTAATCAGGAGGAAATCCCCTACATATTCACAAAGTTTCAGAATTTTTTGAATTTTCGGGTTCGGGATCTTCCCTTGTTAGTAACAACTTACCCCAATGCGATAACTTGCCCCATAAAGGGGTAAGAAGTTTCGCTTCGATCAGCCACAAATAAATTACTTTCTATGAAAAACCTATTACAATATATTGAATACAAGCTTAAAATCAGAAAATATAATAAATTTAACAAGAAATTAGTCAATAGTGAAGAGAATAACCAACTTTTAGCCCCGGTCTCCCCTACTTTCTGAAATAAATTCCCAAAGAATCCCAAAGTAACCCCTTAATGTAATAGAGCATATTTTCATAGTTTTAAATCACTCCTCATTTCACTTTTCTTTAATGGCAATGAAAATACTGAACTACCTTGCTCCGCAGAAAATCACCAACACAAGTTGTCATCCATTGATGTGACATGCTCGTTGTCAGTCGTCAAAAATAAACGACCAGAAGGCGGGTGTATTTGTCTGGCGTACGGTAACCTTGACCCAATTGTATTCAGATAACTGGCCAGCAAGGCTGACGACTCAACTTGACCGATTACATTGAAGCTACTTCGTGTTCGCGGTCAGCTGCATAAGCGATCGTTTTCTGTTGTGGAGGCTGACCTAGAACGTCGGCTGCTCCATTACATAATACGGGTAGTGAAAGTGCAACAAGATTGAATAATCTTTCGCGCCTGTTTCATTCAGCACAATTATCTAACGAAAATGGATTTCAATATATATTTTTTTTCTTCAAATATATTTCAACGACTCATCACGCGAATGGAATAAATTAATTTTTAAGCAGGACACTGTATAACCAGAAAATTAAATAAATAATAAAATTCACTAATATTTGTAAAACAGTTTACAATAATCACTTTTAATTGACAGCTATGAAAAAACATTGAGGAAAATAACGTATAAATGTAAAATTGCATAAAACATAAAGTCGCTGTTATTGCAAAATAGTTTGCAACGACTACTCTAACTTGTAAACAATTGATGAGTTACTTCGATGTTTGAGGATGCTGTGAAGGTTATAATAAGAAATAGTGAGCAGTACATTTTTTAGTAAGGGCTGCTGAGTTATTAATGACTCAAGTGTTACTTTCCCAATTCAATTTAATGGCAATTTGAATTCTGAAATTTCTATGTGGTTTCTCAGTGCAGAAGAAATGATAGCACGAGGCAGGCTGACAATGATTGAGCATTTGGCGTAATGCTTAAAGTCTCTTTCCACTTCTTCCCTCGTTTCTTTATCTCCACTGGCATTTCTTCCCCTTAAAGTTTCTTGCTGCCTGTATTTCCTAACTTTTCAAACTCAAAGTGGAGGGTGTATTGCAAATAACACTTCTGAACACATGTGCGTACAAAAACTAGAATGCTGATTTTTATTAAGTATATTGCATTGTATTTTGTGAGTTATAGCTTAATTAAAAACATGAGAGGATTAATGGGGGATTTTAAGAAACTTTTGTTTCACGAACCAAAAGTTGTTGAAGTATTATTCAAGATCTATTCAAAATATGTACAAATGATAGATATTATATTGGCCTTATTCATTTATTCTGTTTACAGAATTAGTAAAATACGTTTTGTTTACACTAATATAGTGATATTTTTTCCACGAATTATTCTTCAATACTTCTTTCTTTTTCTTTAAATACCTTAAAATGCCATTAAGAGACAGACATTTGTTTATTCGCGTTTCAATACACGAAATCCAATACCGAGTCAATGTTGGCTGTCTGTTCAGCAACAGTTATATACTACTTGACACCATTTATCTAAAAAAGCCATCCCAAATGAACATAAATAACAAAAATTTACATTAATCTTATACATGGAGGAATAGAAATACATTTTTACCTGATAGTACCTCCGACCTTGTAATAAAAGTGATGATTAAAATTATTTTCGAAATTAATTGAAGTACCTATTAAGTACAAGCCTTTTTGTAAAACGATTCTTCCCAAATAAATTTTGTTCCAAATGCCACATAACTTTTGTTCACTCATTCAAAACGCAAGTATAAAAACAAATTTGAAAGTTGAAGAACAATACCAGTAGATACGTATGTATAAATTAATTATTACGATTACATTAATTCGTAAAAAATGGTACAAATTGAAGAAGTTTGTGCAGTAACATTACCTACTTCTATAAAACATTTAACCCCTTACTTTTATACTATTCTATGAATAATATAAATTTATTGTTCATAGATATTTGCTATTCATAACATTTGAAAGGGAATAGTGATATTTCTTAATAAGTATCTTGGTACCTATTTCGTTAATCATATCTCCCTGTTCTAAAATATGCCTCTCACTAACATTAGCTATCAAATAAAATGCGTGCTTTAAAAAAAATGGCTAATTCCGTTTGTTAATTAAATTTTCCCTTCGCAAAGCCACAGTTGAATGAACCTTTTTCTTTCCTCTCAAAGTGAAGGACATTGGGGAAATCCCCTCTACCTGTATCTCTCAGTAACGAAGTATTGTCGGCCTTATTACTGAATAAACGTGGAAGTAATCCTCATTTCCGCGGCTAAGCTGTGGTGATGAAAATTAATCTGCAGTTCTCCTTCCGGAACTTCTACGATTTCAAATGCGTATGAGAGCAATCACTTTCTATACACTTTATATACCATCGCATGCAAACCCTTCAAGACATCATTATTTTCGCCAAACACACCACCTCCCTTCGAAATTTTTACCTAAGAAAAGTGAATTTTTAATTAAGAACCAGTTTCCTTAATTTCAATTTAATATCGCTAAATATCAACTTCAGGGGTATCTGCAGGAAATAGATCATGAATACAATTTTTAACAAAGACATTAATAGCATAGCATATCCCTATTTTTTTTTTATTTTCTCTTTTAAATGGTAAACATGTCGTTTCGCAGAGAAATATTTTCTACAGCAGTAGAGAGCAGGTTTTTGGTTTTTAATTTCTGGTGTAGTAAATTTAAGGAGCTCTTTAGCAATTCTGCTGGTTAAATACTTAATGGCACTGTCAGTACACCCTTCATAGCAAGTTCCTGTCATTTCCTGTTGACCTAAGAAATTATTAGGTCAGTGCAAAAGTTCGTTCGCTCACTGTTAGGTGATGTTAGGTGTACTGGAATGGCATTTTTTGCTACACCTACTTGTGGTTCTACCAGAAAATTGGTCTGGGTTAGGTCTGGGTTAGGTCTGGGTAATTGGCAAACTGTTCTAGAATGCCAGGGAAAATACTTTGATTAAAAAACTCTATAACATATTTTTACTTTTAATATAAACTTTGGTTCAATAAACCCAAAGAACTTTTCTAGCCAGCTAATAAAAATCCATTTCAGTCAAAAACGATAAAGTGTGACATACTTTCCCAACGAATTCATAGTTACTTCATCCTTGATGTACTATAACAGTTTCCATCCTACTATTAAGAAATTCAACGTCGCGAGACATGCACAGAGGCAAGAAGCCTTAAATATTCCCTTACATACATATTATGTGACGAGGCTATTCGAGGATCACTATTATACGGGATTTAAAGCGGCTGCTCGACCCTGTATTATTATCTAGGAACCATTATGATCACATTTCTCATACTGCACTGGAAGACTCATGCTGCACCTTCTAAGCAGGATTAGTATTGAGTTCAGAATTTCACCATTCTCTTCAGTTTGCCTCCGCCTTGAATTTGTTTTTATTACTTCATCTCTTCAGCTTGCTAACCAGGAATACAAATTAAACTTAAGGGGGTATACCTAGTCAGGCAGCCGAAAAGAAGAATCCTGATTTTTTCCTGCAAAAATCCCGCGGAAAAAATCATGATTTCAACTTTAAATAACCGCTATTTTGTTTTAAATTAATATTTCGGAAATACATTAATATATTAACGAAATCTTTTTTCTTCTTTGATTTTAGATAATCTGGTTCCGAATGGCAGTGCTCGCCGCGAATTCAAATTTTTAAAAATGCTTCTTGGATGTCGGTCGTTACTTTGTTATAAACGTAAATATTTTTCTACGAAAAAATTACCAAATGTTCTTTAAATGTTGCTCTTTTAAGCGCAAAAAGTTTTGTAAAAATATATGCTTCCACTTTTTCAAAAAAAATTCTTTTGCACGATCTTTCCTACCTCCACGGATTATAATACTTTTTTTATAAAACTGTTTAAAATTTTTCAACTGAATCCACTCAAAATAAAAGTATATTAATCAAGGTTTATATTAACGTGAATTAGGATCTAATATGTAATGTATGTTACATATTGATTGAACAGATACTCTTGTGAGCAATTGTGTAAACTGAAGGAGATAATTAAATGCCCCGTTTCAAGTGAAACACCCTGTACATTCATTTCTTTTACACATAATTCGTTTATCATCCACAGTTTATTTTATCCGGATATTCCGCATTAAAATATCAATATGTAATTACTTTTAATTTTTCTAAAAAGCTTTGCTTTTGGCTATACCTATACGTTATTAGTACGTTTCAAAGAAATCACCTCAAATGAGTTATGTGTGACTATAAGTCTTCCTTTTTTTTACCAACTGCCATTAAAAGCAGCTGGGGGTGCGCAATGGTTCATATTGAGACGGTCGTAAACATTATCACAGGTGCAACGAATGTGTGGCTGGAACGCAAGTAACAGTGATGAGCAACCAATCTCCGGAAGGTTCTTCAGTACTTTTACTGGCGCAACGGGTAATTATTTCTAAGATCTCCGCAGGTTTTTCCGAAACTACACCGTAACACGAGATTCTCCACTAAATAACTCTTAATGACCTGGGTCAGCTGTATGCAGCTAATGTTCTGGTAGGGTTTGAATCGCACCCATAATGGTTTTGGTGATAATAGACAGTTCATGGAAAAGTATTTTATTATTCTTCTGATTTTTTTTTTAACAAAACAGTTCTATAGGTCGCAAATGGCTTAATACCCCCTCCTAGTTTTTATCGAATAAACAATAATAATTAGTAAATAAAAATCAGTTTTTGCTAAATTTTCAGTGATTCTGAAAATTTAGGCGCTTCAGTGAAATAATGTTTAACTCTTTCACACTTTTTGCAACTTGTCCATCACATTTTTGGTTAATGATAATTCTTTTATAATTACTTAAGACGTCCTCTTAAATGCCGTATGAGAATTGTACTTCAGCTTATTCCTTTAAAATTTCTGGCCACTAAAATTGCTTCACTGAATTGGAACACGAAAGTTCCTGTATTTCAGAATATCTTTTTCTTAATTCTAAAGCCTGCAATATTGTATATTGCGTGTTTTCAGGCACAACCTTGCCATACTTGCTAAATAATAATTCTATCGTGTCACGTCATTTTTCCCTTCGTACTGTGTTAAATAAAAAATATTGTTACGAGCACGGACTTACGAACGGTAAAAGGCTACTGGAGCTCTGACAGAATTAAGTAAAACATCGCCGTCTTGCCACTGTCTTGCGATCAGGAAAAGCATCGCAGGACAGACTTTCTACCTTGCCAGCTAATTCCCTCGTGCTTTTTATCAGTCCCTGTTTACAATCTTGGTACTGTGTATAATTTAAATTCGTGCAATGTTTTTTACAGACTCGAAGGCATGAAAGCTTCCTGCAATTTATCAGAATTTAATTATTGAGTTTCGCCAACGTAATTAAAATAGAAAATGTGCAACCCTCCAAACAATTAATTAAAGCTGCCGCATTTATTATCCTAAATGTTTATTTTCCCAATCAGTTCGACTTGGGCTTTAAATCGGTTGAATTAAATTTTGCGGGCTTTTTGAGGGGTCTTCACTTCGGAGGCCTGAAGAACACGGGTATTTTTTAGGAATATAAGGAAAATAAACTACTGTGTGAATTGTTCTCAAAATGTACATTCGCACTCATTGGCTAAAAAGCAATAGACGCAAAGTTTGCAAGTATACAAGAGTCATTATAAAAACTTTAAAACCGTTTTCCACTTGCGGGCGGGACAATATAGCGTGTAACTCACATAGACACCCGCTGATAAGGTAATTGAGCGCCCAATGGGATTGTCAAGTAGCGAGGGTGAATATACTTTTATACAAATTCACCTCCAACGCCTACATCACCCACGCGCGCGCACACACACGCGATTATTTATGTGTAGGGGGAGCGGGGTAATTTCGGCCAGATAAGCAAGAGATGCTGTAAAATTTTAGCATGTATAATAATATAAAAGTAGTTTCTTGTAAAATTAATTACTACTTGAATGATGTCGAGAAACCAAAATGCTATAAAACGGCGAATAAAAATCGCACATCACCTTTTAAGGTGTCGTTGCAAAGGGGAGGGTTCAATCTTCAAATTCCTGAGATTTCGAGACGCGAAGTTTTTTTTTAAGCACAGCAAAGTCGTAATGATTTTGTAAAATTTTCAAGAGAAGAAACCATCTTGACGTTCCCGTCTCGCTTCCTTGGGTAAAAGCGTCTCCGAGGATAATCAACTTAGGGAGGTGAAAGTAGAGGACTCGCCCTTCAAAATGTACGATCTTTCTTCGCGAAGTTATAAGGGTTCAAAGATCGACAATTTTTCGGCGAAAATTTCGGGATCCTTTAATTTTGACGCCAAGTGTATAAAGTAGAATATTTATTTTCTTTAGTGAAAGCTTTATGTATTTCTACTGTCTACGCTAATCCTTCTTTAGTCGACTTACCTCGCAAGAAAGCTTTGCGTTACTATTTCATCTGAAAGTTGTTAGTTCGGTGCATAAGTAATTTCGGTTTTCGTCATTAAGTCTTCCTTTTGCATCTTTCCTATTACAGTAAGCGTTGAATTACTGTTGAATGATCAACCTCTGACTGTCTGGCAAGCTCATAAGACGACTGTGTAGGATTTTCGCCCAACAATATCTGTAGATCGTTTGTTTGCATTTCCTGAAGTCACCCTGAACCAGAGTTGGGCAAAATGTAATCTAATTACAAATTACGATTAAAATGTAATTGATTACACAGTATTTTCTATAATCGATAATTTAGGTGGCTGACAAAATTGTGGTCGACTACCTAAATTAACGATTACAGAAAATAATTTATAATCAATTACACAATTACGTTTTAATCGTAATTTGTAATTAGATTACATTTTGCTCAGCTCTGCCGTGAACGTTGCTTATCACTAACGCCAAAATCGCCACTTTTGAATTCCTTAAACCAATTTTGACACACCCTTTCGGATAAAACACCTTTACCATAATTCTCAAAAATAGAACTAGTTGCTTCTGCAGCACCGAGAGTAACAAAATGTGAGTGAGAATTATACATTCTGAAAAACTTGTTAGGTTTATGCTTATTGTGCGTATATTTGTCGAGTTGTTCGCGAATTGCAAGCTTAATTTTCAGAACGTTTAACAAGAATATCGCGTGAAAATGTCCAGAAACAATGCTACTACATATCACGAATCGTGCGAAGAAATAAGTGCACATCGCGGTCGCGTTTAGGAGCCGACGCCTGTCTCCTCTTGTAACAAATGTACGTCGATCAGATCCACAGTCATGTTTTCTTTATAAAACACTTTACTTAATCGCAGCTACTGTAATTATTCAGATTTTTTTTATAAATAATTAATGTGAGTTTAAATATTTAGGCTACAGTATCAGATAGAGATATTAACCCTTTGTTGACTCACCTTTTTTTTCGATCAACTTTGACATACTTGGGTGGCTCACACCCAGAGCAATTGTTGAACGACTGTCATTCTTATCTGAAGAATCTAATCGTTATGAAAAAAATCATGGGTCAGTTTCAAGGTCTGTAAAATGTATTCTAATAGTTTTTTTATTGAAATTTTATCACAGTTTTTGTGGAAAAATTTTCGATTACCATATGTCGAGAAAAAACGAAGAAAATCTTCAGACAATTGTAAATTTTACAAATTTCAATATCAGACTCTAAAAATCTACGGAGTTGTTGTTCAGATATAATATTTTGAGAAAACACTAGTCTATAAGTCAGCTTTGGAGAAAAGGTATTTATATTGCATATAGAAGGTACAGGGCGTCAAAATCAGCTTATGGGTGGCTCACACCCAGAGTGTCAACGAAGGGTTAAAATATAAATTACAATCAAACTTTAAATCTTGTAAAAGAAGGTTAAAAAATGTACTCATGGACTTTTACAAATTTCGTTCTCTTCAAGAAAGGCTCCTGGATCCGTTTCTGTCTGCAGCCGATTTTCCTTGGTGGAATAGGAAAGGAATGCAACGTCGTACGTCTACTCTGTCGACCTCGATTTCCAAACAAATTGGATTTTACTTCAGGAATCAAGGAAAAGTTACATGCCTTTATTTACTTCATTTTTATCGATTGTAGATAAATAATATCGTAATAATATAGTATAAAATAATTAAATTCTACTTTCGACCTAATGTACCTAATATAGGTACTATTGGGCCAAGAGAAGAATTATTAACAAGTTCAACTTTAATTTTGGTGCAATCCAATAACGGTCGTATTAAGAACTAACGAGATTGGAATAGATGGGGGATAAATAATATCGTAATAATATAGTATAAAATAAAAAAATCTACTTTTGACCTAATGTACCTAATATAGGTACTATTGGGCCAAGAGAAGAATTATTAACAAGTTCAACTTTAATTCTGGTGCAATCCAATAACGGTCGTATTAAGAACTAACGAGATTGGAATAGATGGGGGAGTTTTTCCCTCATAGCGATCACCCCTCGGTGGAGTCGATAACACGTAATGATCTTTTATCCTTCTAGCCGCATCTACGCGTCCTAGCATCATCCATCACCTGGCTGGCGACGCGTAAGAAACATACCAAGCAGGCTGCGTTCCTAAAGATCCTGAGTAAGGTCCTGGCACATGGTCCTGATAAATGGCCCCGACGATTTAGAAGAAATATTCCTAATGCCGAGTCCCTTGTGCAAAAAGTAGTTCTTACGAGAGCTGGGGAGCGTCTTCATTGGACACCATCCATCTTAAAATTTTGTTACACGGTAGCTAATATTGCATATTCCTTTCTGACAATGACCTAGCTGCATTGTTTGAGCGAGACAATCCTGTGGTGAAATATAAATTCGCTAATTAAGTACACGGTAAAAATTTAAAACTGTTACAGGCTAATACTTTTGAAACTTATGAAGGTAATAATCAAGATAAGTAACCAATATTTTATTCCTATTGGTCAAAAACACCTGTCTTATCCGTATATCTATTTCCTTACGTTTTAAATTTTTCGATGAAATTTCGATTATCTGGATAAAATTTTATATTAATCTCTCCAAATGTTAAAGAAATTTGAATACCTTCTAGCCATACTGTTTTACTTCAGCGATTGTGAGTTGTGAGGAGGCCAATGATGATAAGTTATAGGAAAACGTCTATCCGCAATTTTTCACTGTGATAATTAGGCAATGGAATCAGTGAACTCACCTTTTTATTCGTCTCTACTGTCTAGCAGGGCAGTTAGATAAAACTTACTTGGTACATAGATACATACTTATTAGGTATATATTTTGTCCTGGACTTCGATGCCTTCGCGCAAGAACCCTCTGCAGATTTAACAAAGTAATGGCTGCGATGAAGGGTTATCACAGGGTTTTCTCAAAATGTCGCCTCGTTTATCCTGATGCGGAAAGCTTCGACAGTACCCAGTCAGCAGTAGCGTGCGGTACGTAGCACAGCTCGGAGGAACATAATAGAACGGGTCTTAAGCAGGGCCACTGGTGATTTGCAGAACAATGCAGCATCCCTGTTGAACTGAATTTTCAGTACTGACAGAGCATCGCTGTTATGTCACGAGTCCGTAAACTGGATATCTATTGTGTTTCGTAAAACGATATTTCCAGTTCGCAGATACTAAGACTTACAGTGGGGTATCCTATAACGAACAAATGCTGTAACGAACAGTTTCTCTCATTAAGTCAAAACGCTTGCAACGAACGCGGAGAAATATGTTCTACAATCGGCTGGCCACACAGTGGGTGGACTTAAGGAAACAGGCCCAGGTGGCAAACGTTGCGAAGGGCCCATTTTTTCGGGAAGGAAGACGTAGTTTACTAGAAACAAGCTAATTGTAAGTGTAGCGATGTAGAATAAAAAAACATAGTGTTTGGATAGAATCATAATTTTCTTTTTCTTGAAGATGGGGCCCTGGGGGGACTCCCTGGGTAGAGGCCCAGACGGCAACTGCCCATGGGTCCCCCGTTAAATCCGCCACTACGTACAAATGTGAGCAATGTATAAAATTTGAATATAACAAATTAAATTTATAATAAGTATATTTGCATGTTTTTATTTCACAAATTTCGTATTAACAATGTACATATCTAGCTACTGTCCTTAAATACGTATAGATATATGTACACGTATGTATTCTATAACTGATGAATGATATAACGAACAAAGTTCTATAACGAATCAGTTCGTTATAGGAAATCCCACTGCATTGTTAGACCCCAGCGCATCAATTGATTCATATCAACACGATGATATGACATAAGTCTATTATTTATGAAAGGTGTCCCATAAAGGTAGGTACTGTACCACGAAGGAGGTGATTATACAGAGTGTCCTGATTGCAGGTCACAAATTAATGTGACCCACTTTACAGATAGATCCCGCATTTGAAAACAATGAAAAGAAGTTCATATTTTTATCAAGCTTTGCATTGTAATAATTTATTCTTCCGACAAACGAAGCTGGTACTAGTCTTTCAGCTCAACTGTTTACTAATAATGCTCGATGTCTTAAGCTGGGAATCCACCTGAAAGCTAAGCTAAACTATGCTATGCTATGCTGTGCTATACTATGCTATGCAGAGTTTTAAAAAATTAGCTTCAACACATCCTTAAGCCGGGAGTCCACCGAGAAACTAAGCCAAGCTGTGCTATGCTATGTTTTAGCTTAGCTTTTGGTGGAAACGGTTCCATAAGAATGTATCGAAGCTAATTTTGTTAAAACATAGCATGACAAAGCACAGCATCGCATAGCATCGCATTCCTTCTCGGTGGATTCCCGGCTTTAAGCTGGGGGCAATCTCGTGCTACGTCAAGCTAACCCGGCAAAACATAGCAGAGAAACGTAGCTTTCGGTGGAAAATGATGTATTGAAGGGGAATCCACCTGGAAGCTAAGCTACGATACGCGATGCTATGCCATGCTACGTTTTAACACAATTAGCTTCAATACATTCTTATGGAAGCATTTCCACCAAAAGCTAAGCTAAAACATAGCACAGCTTAGCTAAGCTTAGCTTCCAGGTGGATTCCCAGCGTTACGGGACCGTATCTACCAAAAGCTAAGCTAAGCTCTGCTATATTTTATATGTTTTTATAGCACAGCTGAACATAGCTAAGTACAGCATAGCATAGAGCTTAGCTTAGCTTAGTAAAGGCTATCTTAACGCTTTATGAATCATTTCAGTTCGTTCTTTCGATAAGAGAGTCAAGCTTCTGTGCTACGTTGTGTGTGTCCTGTGCTCTTACTGTACCTAGATGGGTCGTAGAAGCTGTGGGAGCCTCAAAGTTTGCAGCCTTGGGGTTTTGGAACAAGTGGTTTGGCACTGTTTGGGGAGGTTTCCAGACCTGTTGTTCAGAAACCTCAAAGCTGTAAACTTGGAGACTCCCGCAGGTTTACGACCGCGTTATATCACTTCTAATAATAAGTACAGTACCAGTTTTCTCGTTTACCCTACCTCCTAATATCCCCGCGTATAAAGGTCGGTTTATACAGCCACCGAACCGGGCCGTCCGTGCCGTGCCGAGCCTCTATGCCAGGGGTGCACAGGACCCCCAATTCCGGGCGCGAGCGCAGATTCGAGCTCGAGCTCCGAGCTCGTTCAAGAACAAGTGAGTCCGCCAACGGAGTGGGGAGCGGTTGGAGTAGTGGGAGCGGAGCGTCACAGGCTGCCGCAGGGGTTTCCAGAGTTTGACGCTCCGAAAGTAAGGCACACTTTGGGGAATTTTTAAAAGAAATGTATTGAGTATTATAATCCCAATCTCTGTACTCAAGGTTTCAAATTGAAGAAAAATGAATCCACGATTAATAAATATTAACAAATTATACATAGAAATGTATGTATATTCACGTATGGATCTAATATTGGACTAACTTTATAAGTATCCGAATACTTTTGTGGCCCACTGTATATGCATATATCACATATATGCTATTAGATATCTTCAAATGCAAATACTCAAATTTACGTATGCGAATTTGTTAAAATTAACTTTCTGAATATAATATAAAATTCTGTACGTTTTCGTTTGGTCTTGTATATCTACAGTATTGTCTCGTTAGCGACTCGCTGGTCGGGACCGGCGTTGAGTCGGTATCGTGAACAGAACCCTAATTCCGAGTGTTCGTTTCTCGCTTCTTTCTGGCCGGAGGGGGGAGCGAGATGGAACACTGCGTGCGCGGCGAGCGTGCGCGATGGTCGCAAGCGCAAAGGACAGAATGTCAGGCGTCCGAAAGACGGAGCGAGACAAAACATCAACGCGTCGTCGGTCTCGTACCGTCCTCGCTCGCTTTCAGTGCCTCTCGCTCGCTCTCGTTCCATCTCGCTTCACCTTTCGCCGGGCAAGAGTGAGACAAAAGTGGTGGGGATAGCGAAGAGTCGGTATCGTGTACACAAAATCGAGTCGCTAACGAGGAAATACTGTATCGCGAGTATGCTTGTAGTTGTAACAGGCATACGGCCTTTGCAGTCATAGAGTTCCCCACCACGAGACATTATACCGAGGAGTGGGGGTGAGCTCGACGGCTCACCGACTGCCCTAGGGCAGACTTAGCGTGCATCCCTGCTCTATGCTAAGCTTATGGACAGCGAGGAGCCGCCGAGCTCGGTGGAAACTCGGCGGCCCCTCGTTGCCCGGTGGGCCCGGGCCCGGCGGCCGCTCGTTGAGACGACGCACGAGCGAAGGTGACGCTGTAGGTTGCCGCTTGACATTTTTAGCTGCCAAATAAACAATTTTGCGAACTTTAATATAAACCAAGCGGCATTTTATTTAGGAAAGATAGTGCTTTCGGAAAATGCAATAAAGAAATTGATCTTTCGACTGCCTATTCCCCTGAAGAGGTTTCCAGACATTGAAACATGTTTCGCGATGCGTGTATCGACTCTCAGGTTTTATGATACATGTTACTACTTAGGTACGAGTGTAGATTGGTTTCCATATCTTGCTCACCAGCCAGGTCGGCGAGCAAGATGCCAGTTTCGTAAAACCTGAGAGTCAATGCGTGCATCGCAACATGCTTCAACGTCTGGAGACTCCGCTACTGATGAATCCACTAGCACAGTGGTCTTCTAGCTCTTCGAAGGTTGCAGTTAAATATTTGAATATCATTTATTGCTATGATAGTTATTCTTCTTCTTATTGGATAATGGGTTATAATACAAATTATGGTATATGTTTGCCTTCATTTCTTTCGTTTTCTCAGTGGTATATATATATAAGTTATTTATTTAATGTCGCTTCAACTTAGAGCTATTAGCGACCACAGTTAAAATAATTACAATATATATGGAGAATAGCGGGTATTGCCTAGTTGAGTTAACATTGTGCGTTTTTATCTATTATATCCCTCTCGCGTAATTCATGTTTCCTTGGTTATTTCTTTTCTCAGTGGTGTTTGACACATCTACTAAATTTGCATTTCCCTTCGAGGATACATTCATACATTCGATCGTATAAATAAATAGGAATACTTGCAGCATGCGTATGGAGCCTCACACTATCGATATTGGAAAGAGCATTTACTGACACGTTTCGTGATATACGATCGCGATAAATATAAAATTGCGAGAAAAGTTTTTCATGTTTCTCTATTCGCTATTGACTTCTAACTATGTATTTTGTTCTGTCAGTGGGTTGCGATATTAATAGCTTGTGAAATGAAAGTACATGGACATGTTAGGTACTTGCACATATTTACAAAATGTTTAGTATTATTTAATCGGGTTAGAAACTCGGATTGAGCCGAAACGATGGTCGAAAACGGTGGTGAAACTTCTAACGAAGGTATGGTTTGATCGGACGCGTGCTTCTTGGACAAAACTGAGCTCGAAATAAAAAAATCCTAGAATGTTAGGTAGGGTGGCTGTACCAGTAAATGAACACGTACCAGTGAATGGACATTTTTTATTAAAACGAGTCGAATAAGTTATTAAAATATGCAACTAATTAATTAGAGATTTCTTTTAATTCCATGCTCCATTTCCGAATAATTTTTGCAGCACGTGGAATCAATCGCGCTGCAAACATAATTCTGTAATAGCGTTCAATCATTAGCCTTAAGTGTTGATTTATTGGCGCGTTTACCCTAGTATGATAAAAATAAGGAATAATCTTTGTTTTGCCACAAATGGATAAGTTCGTAATCGAATAAAAATTTGTTCGAACAGCGCAGGCGGATAACACTTGTTTGAATGTTTATTTATTCGTTATTTATTTTATTTGATATACGTGACTTCTCAGTTACAAATTTATTATTTACAAAAGCCGTCATCAAACAGCAACAATTATTCCCATCGTTATTTAAATAATTTGGGGGTAGTTAATCAAATAAATTACTTGAATAAATAATAATAAGCTACTCGATGAAAACGCGGTAATAATTTATTACGAATAATGAATAATTACTGTTTGGATCACAGATTCAACTACGGAGAATTTATTTGCTGAAATGTCTTGGAGAAGTGTTTATTCAAAACAATTAGAACAATGCTGAGCTCCGTTTGTACACACGTGTAAACGAATTAAGTAAGAATTTTAGTAATAATTCTTCTGTAAAATCAATTTCTATTTATTAAATCAATATGTTGCGTTGCCGATATTTTCTTAAATAAAAATCCCTTTCTCCCCGAATACAAAATCATTTTATTTAGACATAATTACTATTCGGATATCATAATGCATTTTTATTTATTGAATATATATTTAATATACTACCTTAATTTACGAACGATTGATTTTAATCAGAAATAACTTATTTCACGTGTACCGATAATGTCATAAATGTTAGTGGTCGGCCAATGATCCAATTTAGATCGGTTATCGACCTTCCTTTACTATTATCTTGAAAATCTCATTTACTGAAGACAATACGCTTAGAGCGTGTACCCGTGCGAAGCATTTCAAAGGCATGCAATCAGTGGAAAGCTGGCGCAGCCACGCGTAAATGTGATTAGCTTCACATAAAATGGTTCCAGTGTTAGTGAATTTAGCTCCGAACACCTTGGCGAAATTTAATACGAACGATTAATTATGAATAACGATATTCCTCGTATTTAACGAGGACGAGATAGACGAGTTGATTTCCAGCTTTCGTTGTTAAATGGTTAAATATTGAATTCATTCGGAGGCGATCAATCTGTTACTACACAATGAGAGAGAATTTTTGGCGAAGAAAGAATAGCCCAATAAATTGTTTCTTAAGATTTACGAAGAAACCATTCAGAAGTTACTGGCTTTGCACCAGATTTATTGCTACCCACCTTTCATTCTAACCGTAACGAAATACAAACAGCGACATGCGATGACAAATACAAATTTGATCGAAGAAATTTAAATGTTATTACAAAAAGAAATTCCACAAATGATTCGTTCAGGTGCACGTAGCCCTTTTAAATCGGTAAGCGTAAGTGGACAATAAAATTGTCGTTGACACGCGTTGTTTGTTATTTGTGAGTGTATGCTAATATTAGAAAATAATATCTTTAACCTCCGCAGTAGTTTAAGCTATAAATTGTGTCAAGGTGTTAACTCGTCGCACCCTTGAATCGTATTATCCTCAATAATCTTTAAAAGGAGGACACTTCGTCGGCGTTATGCTCGTAATATTTGACCTTCATAAATCATAACTATTTCATTGTCAAAAGCAGACTTCTGAGTTATTCTTTTGACGGCCCTACCGTCTCGCCCAATAAAATTCTGCCCATCGAAGCTCAGCACATCCCGGGGAATATTGTGCGCGGTCAGGCATACCGCGGAGATAACATTTAAAAAAAGTCTCCCTTCGATTTAATTTTTACTCGTTATTTATCTTATATATTTTTTTCTCATAATTAATGCAGTAGATTGTTATAGAAGGGAAAGTATAAATTCTACGAAGCACAGCAATCAGTCGACTTCATTTACCAAAGCAGCTTAAGAAACATAATTATAGTAGAACCTGGATTATCCGAATTAATTAAATGGGTACGAATAACGAATTTTCGGGAAATAGAACAATTATTTTCTAATATTGATCTTAAATATTTTGGAGAAAAAATACAGACGTTGACAATAGAAACAAGGAATACTAAAATAATTAAACACGGATTCATTCAAGATTTATGGATTCTAAATGTTTTTAGAGGCTAAACCACATTTTTTTAACAGATTCAATTCACAAGGGAAGATATCCCACTCTGAAATTCAAAAAATTATGAAACTTTGGGGATATGTAGAGGATATATAATTATGTATTACGTTTTTTTTTGGCTGCCCAAATTCACTCCAAGGGGGTGCAATAATTGATCTCTGAAAATCTGGTAATTTTCCAATTTTGTGTTATAACTCGCGAACTGTAAGATATAGCAAAAAGGTTTTCAGATAAAAGTTACTTCTTTCACTTAGAACTATCGGTTTGGTAACTTACAGTTCGCGAGTTATAACACAAAATCGGAAAATAGACGGATTTCCCGGGGTGAATTTCAACCCCTTAGAGTGAATTTAGGCGGCATAGAAAATTGCGTAATACATACCTATACATATATCGTCTACATATCCCCGAAGTTGCATAACTTTTTGAATTTCCGGGTTGGGGATCAATTTCCGGCTGCGCGCAATTTCAGCCCTTATTTGGAAACTTCAATTGTTTCGGAATGCTGGAGTACCGATTGCCAAACGAAGACACGGTTCCTTATAGGTAGAGAAAAACACTTGTATTCTTATGCAGATCCGTTTATCTCCATAGCAAGGGTAGGGTGCCGGGGAAGAACGGTGTCGAGTCGAAGTAGTCACGGTTTATCTGTATAATAATGCATTCTTCCCTGACTATCTTGTACTCGTCGAAAACTGACACTGCAGACATTTTTAAGGGTACAGATTTGTCTCCAAACAAGGCAAGGCGGAGAGTCTATTCGGTTTAACAGCTTTGCTTTTATTGCCTTATCGCGTAGAATTAGAGAGAGACCGTGTCCCTCTCGCTCGCAGTCCTTAGTCTGCCTCAGCAGAAGAAGAGGAGAGGATAGCAATCACTATATTTCGAGCCAGAAACACCGTTCTTCTTTCGAGGCACTACTCTCTTAAAAATAACACCTGGTCACCCTGTAGGTACGCATTGACTCTCGTTATTTGCAACATAACAGTATTAGGGATTGCAAAATTACCGACTTTTTCAATTACCGGTAATTCGGTAATATGTTCAATCAAAACCGGTTTACCGGTATTTTTTTAAGGTATTAAAAATACAAGTAGTAAACATTACAAAAAAAATTTTTGAGCTGTAATCGAGCATTATAAAAAATATATGGAAATAAAACTATTCAGAACATAAAATATAAAATGATACAAAAAAAATTTTGAGCTCTAATCGAGCATTATAAAAAATATATGGAAATAAAACTATTCTGAACATAAAATATAAAATGATATAACACAAAATAGATGTATTTGTATAACTATTGACAATACTTATTAATATGGATTATCACCACGAAAACAATGAAAAGAATCTTAACTTACATATATAATTAAATATTTTTTATTTAACAATTCTTTTTAACAAACAAGCACGCAAAAGACATAATTCGTCTAAACTTTGGTCTCCTGATCGCGACCTAATTTTTGTACAAAATAATCCAGCCACGAATAAAGCGCTCTCAGATTCTACACTTGTTGGCTAGGTAGGCATTAAGAAATCATATGCAATTTGTATCATAGATTGAAATCGATTAGCGCATGCATCTGGAAACGCGAGCATCCTTTAACCAACGCCGCGTTTGAACACCTGGAAGATGAAATTCGCTTTGGAAATACTAATTTATGCTTGGAACTCGAAATAACCGAAAATAGACGAAATGAAATTCGTTTCCCGACATCGAACATTTTTCTCGGTTGACAATGTGGAGATCTTCACTGCGTCATTCGAGACGGAAATGTTTGATTAAACCGAAAATATTAGACACTTACAAAAATTGCGACAGTTTTTTTAAAAAAAGTGGCGCGCAAATTTTATAACATTGTAGGTTAATATGTACTTGATGCTGAATGAAAATTATATACGGTTTCAAAATGTACCATATTTTTTTATTTCTTTTTTTCGTACAGGCCCATTTTAACTTCATCTATTTATAATGTTTCGTACTCGAAGGAGGTAATTTACAGTACCGTTCATAATTATTTACACGAGCCCACAATTATATATTTTCTGGAAGTAAAATTTTCTAAACAATGCTCAATATCTGCTGCGCATTCCAACCGGTTCGAGTCTGTGTTTCGCCTTTCGCGCCAAAAAAGATCTACCCTCAAAAATGAAAGGTGCTGTAGGACGACACGAAATATAAGCTGAGCAAATGAGCTGCCGCAGCTAGCCAAGATAAAACAATGATCTGTATTCAAAATATGACATTATCAGTGCATAAAATATAGTTTTACTTTTTAGAAAAATGGAAAATTAAGTATCACGACTAATTAGCAGCCTTCAAATAAATTTTATAAATTTTAAATTTTATAAATTTTACTTTATACTTCTGTGGCGTAAAAATTCACGGGACCCGCCCGTCTGTCGGGAAGCAAGTTATTAATTTCAGAATTATGCGATTGGAAGGATGCCAGGGAACATTTTCGAGCAAATAATTATGGACGGTACTCTATGTATACATAATATAGGTATAATGGTGCTGTAGAACCTAGACCACCGAGTTCTTATTAATCCCTGAGCATGCGTTATTTTTCTTCCATTTGAATTTTTGATTCGTTGCTCGATCTTGATGAGAATTCTTGTACAAGTGAAGCATATCGAGCTCATTTCCACACAATCCTTTCAATCCATGTTTCCATGCGCATAACGCACCATACAGAACACACTTAACCTATACGGGGTCTATTTTGACCCGCAACATAATTTCCCCCATACAATTCTGGAAATAAGTTTCTATATTACATTTCAATATTTATATGAGGTAACATTTTTATTTTCTTAAAGCAGTGATACAATATATAATTACAAGTAGTTTCAGATGGGTCAAAATGGACCCCGCGTCCGCCAGCCGAGCGTTGAAACGCTTCTTTGACGCGCTGACTTTGAAAGCCGATTCGTTTTATGCGTTATAGGTACATGTGTTTTGCGATGCGTCTTATACGTACATATGGGAGCACGACTTGAGGTATTATATAATATCGCACAGTGTGTGGTTTTCGATCTTAAGTATTCTTATAATTAAGAGGTACTATACTACGAGAGTTTCTGGTCGTCTTCGAAGAATAGAGTGCCTTCTACGATTTATCGCTAAGAGAGAGAGAGAGAGAGAACAAGTTGGAGAGAGGAGAAGAGAAAAGTTAATTAAAGCTACGTCTATAAGGATAAAGTCGAAAGGGGACGAGAAAAGTTGACGAGAGAGGTAGAGGAATTGGACACTTGATAACAATACTCTTAACAGTACATTTCACTGCTGCTTTAAAATTACGTTTAACGCATTTTTCAAAAACGACGCGATCTTTGGTCGATTTTCTTCTATTCAACATTAATAACAACGGAATTTTATGCTGTTAACAGTTAAAGAACAAAGTAATTCTATGCTTTAAATGATATTTTCTCGCGGGTATTTAGATCACAGAGCTGTGTCGGAAAACCTTGAAGCAGAATTATGGAAGAGTTTATAAGTTGGTTGATGTTCAATAGGAAATTAATATTTGTCATGGCTGGAAGTTTATTCAGTAACAAAAGATAAGCTATTGCATATATATATATATATATATATATATATATATATTTATATTTATTATATTATTCAGATACAATATTTATTATAAGTAAACGGATGGGAATGATTTTAAAGGCTGTTGCTCGAACTTGTGAAAATTCTCGTAACGGGTGAAACAGTTTTTCGCTCAAAGTAGTTAAAAATAATTTGTTGCTTTCTAATGCTTTATGATCCGATCGTTAAAGAGTGACCCAAAAAATAGCCTCTTTTTGGTCTCACGATTTTGGAACTGAATTTTATGCGAAACGATACCTTACGATGAGACATCAATCGCACGAAATTTTTAAGTTGAGGTGACAATAAGGTTCTGAGATATGGGAGGTCAAAGAAGTGAAAATTCGTTAACGCGTCAGCCCATACGCTTTGATGTACGGACTTTTATGTAAGTCCGATAATTTAAACAATTTTTTCCAGATTTTTGGTGACTTCTAACAACGATTTGAACTTAGATTATCAAAATTCACGAAAAAAAAATATAAAAATCATGAAATATAAATGACTGTGTAGTGGGTGCTTTTTTAAATATCGTCCAACATGGGGAATTGGCCATTGTGAGTTTTGCTGACAGCTAACAATGAATTTGAACTTAGATTTTCAAAATTCACAATCGCTGATTCTAATGGTGGTTGGTATATTTAAAAAAAAGCACCCACTATACAGACATTTATATTTCTTGATTTTTATTATTTTTTTTCGGGAAGTTTGGAAATCTAAGTTCAAATTCGTTGTTAGCAGTCAGCAAAACTCACAATGGCCGATTCAATATGGTGGACGATATATTTAAAAAAAACACCCGCTACACAGACATTTATATTTCTTGATTTTTATTTTTTTTTTTCGTGAATTTTGAAAATCTAAGTTCAAGTTCATAGTTAGCAGTCAGCAAAACTCACAATGGCCGATTCAATATGGTGGGCGATATATTAAAAAGCAACCACTACACAGACATTTATATTTCTTGATTTTTATTATTTTTTTTCGCGAAGTTTGAAAATCTAAGTTCAAGTTCGTTGTTAGCAGTCAGCAAAACCCCTGGAAATAATTGTCTAAATTATCGGACTGACATAGAAGTTCGTACATCGAAGCGTATGGGTTGACGCGTTAACAAATTTTCACTTCTTTAACCTCCCATATAGCAGAAACTAATTGTCACCTCAACTTGAAAATTTGTGGTGTTTGATGTCTCATCATAAGGTATCATTTGGCACGAAATTTAGTTCCGAAATCGCGGGACCAAAAAGAGTCTAAAAAGGGCCTGATTTTCTTTTATTAAAAATGTACCTATGTCCTTTTATTAAAAAGTAATACCACTATTAGTTTCAATACGATTTATAAAAAAACGTCCATTTTATTAACAAAAAGAACGAACAATTGAATCGTAATAAAGCTAGCAGTTTTCAAATTATTCTAGTAGTGTTTTTATTACACTATCAATTTGTGAATTTATTAAAACCCGAAATCAAGCACCAACCGACAGACGCAAAGAAATTAATTCAGTAGCGGAAATAAATATTTAAAATGGTCGTTCAGTGGTATAAAGCCGTTTCGAATAACTGTCAAAATATACCGTCCATTTCAAGCGTTTAAATAACTGACAATGAGAATTCTGGAATAGGATGTTAACGAACCGCTCCCACGTAGAGAATTGGGAGGAAATCAAGCACCAACGGGAATTCACCGTAACAAAGCACATGTATCATTCATGAACCTGCTTGGAGCGGGTTGATCAATGTATCAGATTTCATTATACAAGCAAACGAAAAAAATTTGCGTATGGAAATGAAATTAACGAAAATCCTCAGATAAATAAGCATACTGATGCTGCATTGATGCTTTATTATTCTTGATATTGTTATTCTTGGTGTAATATTTATCGTAGTTAAAAATACACAATCTTTAATATTGAAGAAAATTTTGTTTAATTCTAATCAATTTATGTAGAATGTATGAGATAAATGCTAATTTGAGGTAAATGCTAATTAAGAAATTGACAAGATTGATTGCTACAAATGGTAAAAATTATTTACAAATTTTTGTATGCGTTTCATTTTTACGATATCGTTTTTTATATTCATTTTATGCCCAAACAAAGAACCTTGACTTTTAATTCGGAGAGCAATAATTTTAGATGAATAGTTTCTTAGGCCTTTGCATTTGAATAGCAATAATCCTAAGAATAAACTGCTCTGTCTACGCTTGGAGATTGCTACCTAATGAATGATCCATTGTTATATTAATTTTCATAATAAAATGCAGCTGACTAGTTGCAGCAGTAGCAGTAGAATTTACTTAAAATATAACGCCATATGTTCATAAAAAAATACTTCGGCGAAGAATAATGCACTTGCTAACATAAATTGCAACTAAAGTCAAATATAATGATACTCATCTACAATAATTCAGGAGTCCGTGTAAAACATTTTTAGTGCTAAAATTATTTTTTTTTATCGAAAAATGTTGTACTTGCCAATGGTAATACTATAATATAGAATTTTAATGCAATTTCCCCTTGTAAATAAGTTACCAATAGTGCTAAAAGATGGTACCGCAAACAATGTAAGAGCATATTGAAAAAATATGTTTTTGATTTTCTATACTTAGGGACAAACAAGATTGGCACTTACAGTGCTTGCAAACTTAAACGAATGGCACATTCAGTTTTCTCTACAATTCTTTTTTTCTTGAATTTGGACTAAATTAATGCAAAAAATGTAAAATTTCGCGATGCACTTGGGATATTGTATACTTAAGCATATTTAGCGATCAAAACAAATCAAATTTCATAATTTAGTCAGGGAAGTTTTTCCTCTATCCTGAAAATTTTCAGTTTTGGCAACTGACAGTATTTTCTACAAGGACTCTGCAATTACTTCTGAAGTTACTTTTCTTTTCAAGGCTGCAACTTAATTTCAGTTTGCTAGCTTCGGAAGAAAACATATATAAACGATAATTAATTAGAACAATGCAAATTATAGATTCTAATAAATCCCAAATCTCACATTGACTCGCGTTTGAAGAAGCTCCATTTCCGTCTAGCACTCTGCGCACAGAAATACTTAACGATACATCCGTACTTTCTTGTTGAACGTAAAAAACAGTTAACATGCAAATGATAATGGCTTTCTTGTACGACGCTTAATGGGGCGTCATAAGAAGTGGCTACAATAAGTGGTTTGCGCAATCCATTACGTTGCCGAAGGGATTCTTGAGGACGCTGTATCTATTACAACAGCAAAGTGCCACATAGCACTGAAAAATTTGTTTTTAATATGAAAAAAATTGAGACGATCATTTCAATGGAATATAGGAAAAGGTTGCTCAATTTAATTGTTTAACACGCTCCGTGGAGAAGATTCGGATTTTTGGTGGGACTTTAAAAAATGATGAGAGATATACTGTGCGTTATTTAATAAAAGGAAAATAGTAATTGTGTTATATTCTTCATAATTTCACCTTTCATTTTGCTCTAATTTGATTTCGACATTTAATTGGGAAATACAGTTTTCTTTGGAATGAATCTTTCACTTTCGATAAATGTTGCACAGACCGTGTTAAGGAACTGTTTATAAGCTGAAGATTTATTTAAATATACTTAAACACCCTTGATAATCAGTACAGCGATGCAATAAATGTCTGACATTTAAAATTTCCACTTTCTTGAATAATTCGGATAGAATTCATTTTTTTTTTTTAAATTATTCCACCTCAACGCTGTTTTTGATCAATTATTCTGTGACAGTTAACAGCATAAGTTCGAAACAGTGGTATATATTAAATATATATCTTTCTATTACCACGTAAAAATAGCACTTCCTGGAAAAATAGTTAACATCTTTTTTACAAGTCCCATTCACTAGCATTACGAGGTAACAAGTGACCTTTAACTCTTTCGGCCTACATTACGTTGATAAATATTTACTGCTTCCAGTAAATTGGTCGAATTGTCTAATTATATTATGTAATATAATTCACGGTGTATTGATAGTTGGCTCCCTTCTATGCTTGAAAGGATCTTATCTTAACAGGCAATATGCTTTCATATTCACAAAGTTCCATAATAAATTTCCAACAGCTCGATATTATACTTCACGCTGAAAACAATAAATAAACTATTGGAAAAACGTTTAAGTATAATAAACCGCGTTGATTATACTTTACACGTAACACTTCGCAAAGTAGTTCACTCCAACACAAAATACTGCAACCGAAAGAGTTAAATTTATGTTGTCATTTTACCAAACTATTTATTAACACGAAAATATTCCATGTTAAATCTGACACTTTTGAATCAACGCTCGATCGAAATCTTGATTTACTGGCATACAGTTTGATATTCCGTTTTCAACTCTCAAATATACAAACTCGAGGATGAAAAGTCAGTTACATAGTCAGAAGTAAAGTCAGAAAGGGATGATTTATTCCAGGCAAGCGAAGGATCGCTGAGGCAGTAAAGTACAAAGCAATCTCGCGTTGTTTCCAAAGGAAGTGTTAGGTGTAGGAAAAAATTCCGTGCTTTTGCTTTTGCAGTCCATAAAATCACTTCAATCTGAGATATCTTCTCGCTCTTTAGGTCGTTCATAGCGTTTACAGTTGAGGGGTGATTTTTCAAAAGGGCATCTTTCCATTTGTGATCTTGAAGCAAATTTTGATGGAATGGCCTTAATGATGTTAAACTCCCAGTGGCACAAAACACTACGAAATAGGTTTAATTCCTTCTTGAAGAATTGAAGTGAAAATGTATGTTTCGTACAAATGGTTTTATTTCCAAGTTTATCTGATGATATAGTGAAATAATTTTTTAGTGTGAAACGAACAAATTTTCTATACTCATCTAGGAAATCATAAGGAATACAGAAGGAACTTAATTCCATAGAGTTACCCAAGCATGTATTAAATTAGTTTAAAAATGTACCCACTATCATGGTATCTTTACAATTAAATTTGACAAAACAAAGTATCTAACCACAAACATTATATTACATTTTGAAAATAATTTTTTATTGTTGGAATTAAAAGGGCTTATTTCCACTTTTTTTAAAATAATTATACCAGCGGCCGTAGCCGTGATGGAAAACTCCAGTTCTCGTTAGATTAGCGAAGTTAAGCATCACGGGGCGGGGTACTGGGGAAAGATGGGAGACCAACCACCACCACCACCTTTCTCCCGGTGCGCTGTTGCTGGGACCCGAAGGAGAGAGGAGGGGGAAAAAATTGGGACTTTATAGTGTTCGTTGGGCAAAAATAAGCTTTGAAACGCAATCCTGCTTAAAAACACAGGAAAACAATAAAACATAACATAAATAATTATTAAAACAATGTCGCTAAATTTAAAACAGTGCGGCTATCAGATGGAAGAATAAAATGTACGTGTACTACTAATAAAAAAGAGATTATTTTTAATAAACGAAGGTACAGTTTTTTGCAGCTCTTAAAATGGTTTTTCTATGTCGAAGTGCGCCCTTTTGAAAAAGTACACCTCAGTTAATCAATTATTTAAGACTTAATTTGTAAGTGCTGAATTGGAGAAAAGGACCAATTACTGATCAGGGAAGCAAGTCATGTTGCTGCACGCCTTCGCCCGACTACGTGTTGCTCAAGCGACGAAAGAAGTAAAAGAAGTAATCTTCAACTTGGGCTGGAAAATTCTTCCGCATGCTGCATACTCGCCAGACATAGCTGCAAGTGATTGCCACTTGTTTATGTCATTGCAACATGGAGGAAAGTCATTGATGACATTAAAGAATAGTTTCATGATCGAGCTGATTTTAATTAATTTTAAAATAGAGACCGAATTTTTCCCGAAAAAGCACAGCACTCTTTCCTACACCTAATAAGTATTAGGAACCCTAGGGCAATATTTTCGGTAATTTTTAAAAAATATCGACATGAAAACGCACCACAGTTATGCACCAGGTGGAAGTTCCTCGTCGTGAAAACACGCCAACGCCAGTCGCATTGTTAATAGTACTTGATATACTGACATTACACACTTATTCCACCTTTACAACGTCACACGCATTTATTGTACATCTTTTATTATGACTAATGAAAACAAATTATATTTCACCAACATTTCACTCAAGGTTTGACTCCAGTCTTCATTTGCATTGGTCAGTTATAAGGAATATTCTTCAAAGCAGTTTTACTCAATTCTGTGGAATACAACGAATGCTCGAGGAACACCTAAATGAGGCCAAAAGATTTGTTTGCGATGTGTATACAATTGGTGATGACGTAAAAGTAAGCAAATATATTCAATGCAATTAAAAAATGAATTGTAAATCTTTTTTCTTCCGATCTCACTCGAAGCAATTCTGATGCAAAGGGACAAATAATTTTGTTGCCATCTGATCTTTGCATTAATTTCTCGAACTATTAGAAAGTTTTTCTTGCAAACTGAGAGAATGCTTGAAATTGTTTATGAAATGCGTTCGTGTAATATTTAAGAAATTAAAAGAAAAGTTCTGAAGATTCAAAGATGTCTGATTCAACTAGGAACACGTTAACAGCGAAATGTTATTCCTTATCTGATTTGCATGTTTATACAAATCAGCCTTATTATTGCATTTTTCCATTTCCTTTATTTACATTTAGTAGTAAAATAAGAATTTTATTTTACAAACGGTGTTTATTTTACTGATTAAATCAGTTTTCAGAATTTACTTAATGTTATTAATGGTATAAGAAAGATATATCTTTGCTCCTTTTAGATTGAATAAATCCCTTTAAGGTACCTACGTAGAGCGTTATAAAGAGAATTGTAGTATATCAAAGTTGAGAGGCTTTTAGACAGAATTATAATTTTTGACATTTCTATGTAAACATTGGTGTATCAATTTTTCGGTTCTGTATTTCGAGTGTGCTTATTGGAATTTATGCGTTAGAGTTTACGCTTTTGCAGTAATGAATTTAAACTGAAATCAGTGATATTTGCTACAAGATTCCTACATTTTCGTGGAAAAGAATCTTCGTAAATATATTGATATATATAGCAAAATTGACGGTAAGTAGCAGTCAAATATTCGGCAGAAATATATTAAAAGTATAAAAGTGTAAAATATAATCTGGTTGAATTTTTACATTTATAAAAAAGAAATATAGATTTAAAATAAACACACATGCAAAAACATAACTGATCCGCATTTCCCAGTGTGAAACAATAATTAATTCATTCCGAGTGTATTTTATTTTGACTAAGAATTTATGGTAACATAAACACGTGGCAGAGTCAATAATTAATTGTCATATTCAAAATAATGTATTACCTTATTTTCATCTTTGAAGTAGCCCATGGAACCCTAAGATGTTTATGGAGTGTTATGGAAGTTTTGCATTTTATAACATTATTAAAACGTTAAAGATCATGTCCAAAAAGGGTGCAGCTTATTGCAATCGAAGAAAAACTTTCGTCGTAAAAAAGCTCAAGCAGTATTTTACAGAAAAAAATACTCAACGTTTTTTTATTTATTAAGAGATGTTGAACTAACATTTGTAAATTGCTCTGATTTTTTTGCAACGTGCACTTAACAGGCCTTCAAGTGAAATTCAAAATTAGAATTCGTATAAAGGTAATGATTGTAGTAAATGAAAATTTGATTAATATCTGCTCGATATTATTCGAGGTAGTTTGTTATAATTAATTATTCCGAACTCGACATCAGTCTATTTCGTAGGTCTATTGTGGATTAATAAATAAAAAAATGTAATAAAACAACCTGATTTAACAATGAAATATTCTTTTCCATGAACTGAAAGGTAGGCAAAGTTTATTCACTTATGAACACCAAATTGTAAAACAATATCCTTAAGACATAAAGAAAATCAAATCACACTTATTCCGACGTTGGTGTAATTTAAACTCGTTTCAGTCTACTCAGCAGGGGTGCGCAGGGAGCCGTTCTTAGCGCCTAGCTGCGAGCAACCCGCCCGTCCCGTTGCTAAGGTCAGAATCGGTGAGGAGAACTGCAGCAGTGTATATAGCTAGGTTCAAGTCATGCCAAATGCACGCACACTACTGCAGTTCGCCTCACCGATTCTAACCTTAGCAACGGGCCAGGCGGGTTGCTCGCAGCTAGGCGCTGAAAACGGCTCCCTGTGCAGCACTGGTCTACTGTTTAGGAACGATGTAACTGGAGTATCACCAAGATGCAATGTAAATGAATCATAAACAAAGAATGATTGAATATTGGCATACGTTTCTTTCTTCAAATAAAATGGAAAATATCATTACGAGCTTGGAAGCAAATTTAAAAAAGATTCGATTTGTCATGTAGGTGGAGTTGGTGCACTTTGATGTAGGGGGCACAATAAAACATTAATATTATCTTGATATCTATAGGGTATCACCTTATAATCTTACATCATCTTTCAAGATCATAGAGTATACTGTTTTGTGATCATTTTTCGAACTTCTGACTGTTTCTAGATACCAAGAGAATATTAATGTTTCATTGTGCCTCTTGCACCAAAGTGCCCCAACTCCCCCTAGAAGTAAAACATTCGAGAAAGCATCGATCTGTCATTCATAACTTAAACAAAATCGTCCAAGTCCACCAGTAATGATTTCCTGTTTTCAGCCTCGCTTCGCCAGGCTACACACAAGTGGCCCTATATCCAAAGCCAGCATCGGAAGCTTTGCTGCAAGAAGGTTGGTCATACTGACAATTCACATTCCCCTGCTCCGCTATCGAGCATTCGACAAACGTCCCTTGCTTCTCCGCGTCATTCTCCATTTCCTCCTTCAGCACTCTTTCCTTCTCGATTTTATCAACGTTGCTGATGCTTGAGCGCCTGTCCTTGGCAACAGCTCTTCCAGCTTCCTCGTCTTTCTCCAAGAAGTTCACACTGACGCGTCTCTCCCGCAGCAGGGACTTCCCCAGTACAAAGTTCGGCCTGGCCAGAACGTCCGTCCTGTCGAAATGATAGGCGCTACCAATTCTGTCGCGCTGCAGCGGCCTGGCTAAGACGTCCATCCTGTCGAAGTGGCAGATGCTCCCGCCGCGATCTCTCATTAATGGCCGGGCGAGAACGTCCGTCCTGTCGAATTGGCAGACGCTCATTCCGCGGTCCCTCGGCCATGATCTCTGGGAAGCGTCGAAGGTACAGACACTCATCCCTCTGTCTCGGAATGCGGGCTTGATCAGCTCGTTCCTCTCGATTTGACAAATACTCGTCCTTCGATCGCGCTGTAGCAGCTTCGTGGTTTCGTTGGCTGGCTTGAAGTTTCTCAGCTTCTCCAAGTCGCTGACGTCCTGCGCGTTGCTCTCCAAGAGAACCAAGGACTGGAGGTCGAACGCGCTCTTCGTGCGACGCGGTGTTCCTTGGGCACCCGGCAGCAAGGACGCGCTGGAGCCTATGAAGACGCTGTTCTGCCTTGGCCGGGTCTGACCCGATGTGCAGGTCAATTCGTCCCCGCAGAGTACATTGGATTTGGAATACGTGCGGCGATTCTGCGAACAAGGGAAGAGATAATTTGGGGGTGAATTTCATTTGCAGTTAAAGAAGACTTGGTGTTCCGTCTCTGAGAACGGGACTCATGAATTAGCAAGGGTTTACTCTGGCAGGCGCCAGATAGTCTAGGACCCAAACATTGCAACTCGGGTGTCTGGACAGTGTTTGGAGTTGACGGAAAGTATAGAGATTTCGTCCTGGGAGATTTTTTACCCCCTCCTTGGGGACTGAACCGCAGAGCAAAGATCACGCCTACATTAGGCGATCACCAATAAGCTCCGCATATCATATCCTCACCAAAGGGGGATCCCACCCTGAAATCACTAGCAAAAGACAAAGTGGGGGATTTTTTATTAGTATAAATAAAAATATAGGGATTGGTTTATATATATAGATTTAGAGTAACCTTTATTTTGCTATAAAAAATTTTTTTTTTATTAAAAATTGTACAAAATGGCGGCGAACCAAATGTCTTCCTGGAGGACTGCAAAAAACTGCCCCACACTCCCGAGAATAACGGAATCATCTGAGAAGGAAATACAAAAAAGATATATAAACTGGAATATATTATCTTCCATCTAGCGTAGGATTTTCTCAAAATTCGAATTATTTTGGAAATTACAGCAGTTTGGAGAATTGACTATAATTTTTTGCATAAAAAAAATGCACTGAAATGATTGTAAAAAATCGAATAATTGAAATATTAAAAAAATTCTACGCTAGGTGGAAGATAATATATTCCAGTTTATATATCTTTTTTGTATTGCCTTCTCAGATGATTCCGTCATTCTCGGGAGTGTGTGCCAGTTTTTTTGCAGTCCTCCAGGAAGACACTTGGTCCGCCGCCATTTTGTACAATTTTTCATAAAAAAAAAATTTTTCTAGCAAAATAAAGGTTGCTTTAAAATCATATAAAAAATCCAAGCCCTATATTTTTATTTACACGAACAAAAAAATCCCTAACTTTGTCTTTTGTTAGTGACTTCAGGGTGGGGTTCCCCTTAATTAATCCAAGGTTACCTTTAAATCTCCGAAGCGTATCCACCTAGAAAATTTTCGTTCGATCCACCTGAAGCCCCCCTTGAAGCCATGCAACTTTACTTTAAGTCATTTTTCTCTAGAGATAATAATATTAACGTAAATCAAGATAATATCAGGTGTCCCACCCTATATAGTATTGGGTTGTTCGGAAAGTTCGTAACGTCTCTACAACTCAACAAGTTTTAACGTTTTTCTTTTCAACGTTCCTTAACGTCATTTGCAAGAAAAATTATCGGGCCATTTTACGCCAACTCGATCCCTTTTGCACTCGATGTCAGGGATGTTGATGACTTTGAAACATGAATTTAGGGCAAAAATGCTTTAGGTACGTTAGGGTGAAAATACTTTTTAACAAACAACGAGCGACGGCTAAAACCTTCCGAAGGCCACTCAGGGGGGTGACCTTGACCGTATACGTCAAGGTCAAGGTCGTCGGAGGTGGATCCTCTAAAGAGTATTTTTACCAAAATTAGGAGGGGTTAAGTCGTCATTTCTCTGATTTCGAAATTGCTTAAAAGATGCAGCAGATTATTTCTAGGATGACATGCTACTTTAAGTTTCACCTTGTAACATAAAAATTTCACATGAGGAAAAAAAACGAGGGAGAAGGGTTATTCTGCTCCAATAAGCACAGTTGTAAATCTCGAGCATCAGCGGCGGTTTCATTCGTACTATTCAGCTGAAATGAGGATGTATGCTACATAACTCTTGGAATCGCACGCCCATACATGCAATGTGCCATGCGAGCATCAGGGAACATGAATAGGGCGTGTAATCCGGAAATGTCCTCCACCGCTCCTGTCTAAACTCGATTTCAATAATTTACATTTAATGAGAGGTAGGATGCTCCTGCTGTCGCACGCGCTGGTGAAACAAACCAATCGAACTTAGACGTAGCGAAACGCTGTCAGCGCCCTCTGCAGACTGTACAGTTTCGACAATTTTTCAGTTTTCGGAGTAACATTTCGGATTTTGCTGCAACTTGGATATATTGTAATCTTTAGGGATATATAAACATACCTCGATGGATTTTTCAAAATATCAAAAATTGTGGATTTTACAGCTCTTTGAAATATAGGGTTAAGTTTTTTTTTAAAAAAAAGCGCGGCTCAGCCAGTTGAGCCGGTGCTGGGCGACGCAGCGTCACATTCAATTAATTTTCATTTGGCCAGTTTTAAAGTGTCCGTATTTCTGAAACCGGGTCAGTAAAGGGGACAAATAGGACTATACCCTCATTTTTTTCAAATTTGTAAATAGTGTCCCGCTATTAAAACATGGCATTTGTTTAGAACAATTGCAAAATAAATGGTTAAAAATTTTTTTTTTTCGTGAAATAATTTTTATTAGGTATTCTTATGTCTTCAATGTAAGCACCTAAAAGCTTATTTTGATTAGTTTGTTAGTTCAACAGTTACAATTTTTTGAAAAAAGTTAACACTATATTTCAAAGAGCTGTGAGATTCACGATATTTGATATTTTGAAAAATCCGTCGAGATATGTTTATGTATCCCCAAAGACTACAACATATCGAAGTTGCACCAAAATCCGAAATGTTACTCCGAAAAGAGTCCGACTTCGCGTGGAATGACCCATTTGTATACAGGGTGTCCCACTAAGGAGTGGACAGCGCGATATCTCTTAAAGTATTGTCGATAAAAATATAAAAAAAATAGGGAATTGCATGGTTCGAGGGGGCCCATTTATTAGCGCGAACGAATTTTGTTTTCGATTATTATTTTAAAAGATACGATGGTCAAGTTCGGTTTTTCAAATGGAACTATTTTTTTTGAAGACCTGAGTTGATAGTGCGTTCCAAGACAAATTCAATAAGCTTTAATGTATACACTTTATTTCCACTGGTTTTTAAGATATTGCGCTTGCAAATTTACTGATTTTCACTGCAAGAAACCCCTCTGGAATGGCAAAAACCGGGGGCGGTCTTACTGGCGCTACGGGTGGCATTGCCTGTTGTAACTGATACCTACCTGCCAAAGGTCTACAACAGGGTTCGCAGGCCCAAAAGCTGGACAATTCTTTTCCTTCAGAAATGCTACTTAGGTAGGTACATCTGCGGTATCGAGAAGCGCATCGTTACTTTTATTTCGCACTTGCTTCTACGCTCGGATGGCCGGTTCTTTTCGGAGGGATGCAAGTTGGATTGGTTAGGTTAGGAGGAGTGAAAGTTGCTAGCCTAAATTTCAACCATAGGGAGCAGATTGTATCAGAACCAATCGGATTTGCATCCCTCACAAAAGAACCGGCCATCCGAGCGTAGAAGCAAGTGCGAAATAAAAGTAACGATGCGCTTCTCGATACCGCAGATGTACCTACCTAAGTAGCATTTCTGAAGGAAAAGAATTGTCCAGCTTTTGGGCCTGCGAACCCTGTTGTAGACCTTTGGCAGGTAGGTATCAGTTACAACAGGCAATGCCACCCGTAGCGCCAGTAAGACCGCCCCCGGTTTTTGCCATTCCAGAGGGGTTTCTTGCAGTGAAAATCAGTAAATTTGCAAGCGCAATATCTTAAAAACCAGTGGAAATAAAGTGTATACATTAAAGCTTATTGAATTTGTCTTGGAACGCACTATCAACTCAGGTCTTCAAAAAAAATAGTTCCATTTGAAAAACCGAACTTGACCATCGTATCTTTTAAAATAATAATCGGAAACAAAATTCGTTCGCGCTAATAAATGGGCCCCCTCGAACCATGCAATTCCCTATTTTTTTTATATTTTTATCGACAATACTTTAAGAGATATCGCGCTGTCCACTCCTTAGTGGGACACCCTGTATAATACAAGGTGTGATTGCGATGCTGATAAATATATGGCGACTCTTTGTGCAAACATAAATCGAAAATATAAAATAAAGTTCTTTTATACGAGGCTTCGTTGTCGGGAAAATCGATTTTGGAAATTTGTTAGGTAGGTACTGACTGGGGATTGAAACTGGATACAGAGTCCAGTTGTTATATTGAATGCAGTAATAATCTTTTAAGTATACTTGCTCCTTACATCCTTTTATATATTCTTTTATTCTTGACAATCAAATTAAAAAGACGATCAAAACTTACAAGGGAAGATCTCCAACCCATAAATTTTAAAGTGATGAAATTTTGGGAATATGTCGAGGATGTATTGGTATGTATGACGCAATTTTTTTTTTGCTGCCCAATTTCACTATAATTGATCCCTGAAAATTCAGCTATTTTTCAATTTTGTGTCATAACTCGCGAACTGAAAAAAACTACAAGTTTCCAAATGATAGTCCTAATTAAAAGAAGTAACTTTCGTCTGAAAACTTTTTTCTATCTCTGTAAGTTCGTGAGTTGTAACACAAAATCAGAAAATAGTCCGATTTTCAGGGATCAATTTCACCCCCTTAGTTAATTTGAATAGCAAAAAAAATTGCGTAATACATACCTGTTACCCACCCTCTATATATCCCCAAACTTTCTTAATTTTTTAAATTTTCGGGTTGGGGATCTTCCCTTTTTAGTTAATTAATGAGTTACATGCTTTTTCAGCGAGTAAAATGCAGCTAATGTAAAAAACAAAGTTGGGCGCTGCAGATTTATTTTCACAAATTATGCACTCATCACTGTCGTAGATTTTATTGACTCAAAAAGAGTCAACTTGTATTTACATCGAAAAAATGTTTCGAAAACATAGAATGTACCTATGTATGTATGTATTGATCAACAGCTTGAATGTTTGCTTTGAAATATAATTTTTTTACTGAATTTAGTGACTTCTTCGGACATTATAATCACTACCGATTAAAAGCGAAGAACTAAACTTCCACAGACATTATCTGATTTAAGATGATATTTAAGTCACTTCGTTGTTAGTGAAATAATTTAAAAAAACATTAAATTCTTCGTTTCTTGTAAAATATTCGAAGCACCTCTGAATTCTATAAATCAATCGCATTATGTACCTATAATAAAAATTATAAGGTTATTTTTGGATTTATTTTCATCAGGGAAAACTGGCTTACCTATGGATGGCACTCTCATGAAAGTACAATAATAAATATAAAAATTTAAATTTCAATTAATGGACGACTCATTTCATACGCAGACAGTGCCTCTCTCAGCTGTGAAACATCGGCCGCACGTTTTAATTTTCATTTTAAATTTACGTATTATAATCGAACGAAAGCTTTATATTATGAAGCGAATATTTATTATTATTATAAAGCAGTTGTTTTATTAAACAATATCTGTGACATACCTTCAAGGATGTAAAATACGTAATAAATATAATTATTGGGGTAGAACTACTTATAATAATAGTATTATTATTAGCAATACATATGTATATGAATTATATGAATGAAAGAAGAAAATATGGGTAGAGCAATGTAACAAACTATTGTCCCATAAAACACCATTTAACCCTGCTTTGAAATAATTATCATATTACTCGCTGCTTTAATGTCTATGAATGCGCGTAGATAGAACTTTTCATGTAAAACGTTGTTCCTTTACATAAACTCCCCTATTCTGCTCCAGTTTGTATGCAAATGGCATTGCAGGTTTTGTCTATGGTAATTTCCGAATCATTTATTGGCGAGGATTAAATATTTCATTTTTGTTCACACAAGGCAGTGTTGAAAGAGATTACCATTCATAAATGAATAGAAATAATTGAAGCATGTTCTATTCCACAAACTAATGAAAAAAAATTGTAAAAACTTAACTCGTTAAAACGGTGAAAAGAGAAATAGGAGATAGACACAAAGAACAATGAAGTATCAGAGTAAGAAAACAATCAAATTAAAAATTAAATGAATTATTATTTCTTTCAAGTAAAATGAAAAAACTGTGAATACACTCTTTTCATAAATTATTACATTCACAGTCTATTTCATCTACTGCTCAAATAATATAGTGTCAATGATGACTTAATAATATATAAATATATTTACAAACCCTTATACAATATTACTTTTATATCTCATAATATATATTTCACAGCAGTATCTTTATGTACAAACTTGCTTTGGCTTTCTTTGTGATGTGGCGGGTTCTACGGTTAATGCTATAATTTAATATCCGCTTTTCGTCCTCAACCACAATCTAGCATAAGGATGACGTGTTTTAGACAGGTCGTGAGGAAAAAGTGCACGTTACACGTATCTTCGTTGGAGATTTTCTTTAAACAATTTCAGTGGTAACCATCCTTTCGAATTACACACCTTGTCGAGGCCCTTTAAGTCTCGGTGGATGGTAAAACAATTTGAATTGAACTTTTGAGATACTTTCGAATGTGTAAAAGTTGGATTTTGTTGAACTTTAATTTTCAATATGTCTTCCAATATTTCCATGGATTTCTTAGATTCAAACCTATACTAATTTCTAACTAATAAAAATTATGACGAAAACAAATTTACTGTAAAATTTCTGCCTATTTTTGCATAAGAAATCAATTTGTTTTCAATCCGATTAGTCCCCTTCCCTTAGATTAAAACGTATACTAATTTCTAACTAATAACAACTATAACGAAAACAAACTTACTGTAAAATTTCTGCTTATTTTTGCATAAGAAATTAATTTGTTTTCCCTTAGATTAAAACCTATACTAATTTCTAACTAATAAAAACTATGACGAAAACTAATTTACTGTAAAATTTCTGCCTATTTTTGCATAAGAAATCAATTTGTTTTCCCTTCGATTAAAACCTATACTAATTTCTAACTAATATCAACTATGACGAAAAGAAATTTACTGTAAAATTTCTGCCTATTTTTGCATAAGAAATCAATTTGTTTTCCCTTAGATTAAAACCTATACTAATTTCTAACTAATATCAACTATGACGAAAACAAATTTACTGTAAAATTTCTGCCTATTTTTGCATAAGAAATCAATTTGTTTTCAATCCGATTAGTCCCCTTCCCTTAGATTAAAACCTATACTAATTTCTAACTAATATCAACGATGACGAAAACAAATTTACTGTAAAATTTCTGCCTATTTTTGCATAAGAAATCAATTTGTTTTCAATCCGATTAGTCCCCTTCCCTTAGATTAAAACCTATACTAATTTCTAACTAATATCAACGATGACGAAAACAAATTTACTGTAAAATTTCTGCCTATTTTTGCATAAGAAATCAATTTGTTTTCCCTTCGATTAGTCCCCTTCCCTTAGATTAAAACCTATACTAATTTCTAACTAATAACAACTATGACGAAAAAAAAAATTACTGTAAAATTTCTGCCTACTTTTGCATAAGAAATCAATTTGTTTTCCCTTCGATTAGTCCCCTTCCCTTAGATTAAAACCTACACTAATTTCTAACTAATAACAGCTATGACGAAAAAAAAAATTACTGTAAAATTTCTGCCTATTTTCGCATAAGAAATCAATTTGTTTTCCCCTCCTACGATTTTATTAAAAAAAAGTTAATGGCTGGACAGCCATTAAAAAAAATGACTGTAATAAAACAAAATTATTCGCAATCACGATTCTTCTTTAAATCCTTTTTACGCTATGTTTTATGTATTCTCGTATTCCTTCGAATCCAACAAAAATGGTCGAGTGTTCTATTTCTCACGAATCACATTGTACAGTGTTCTAAAACTTGCTTGTAATCACAGAGCTGATCTAGAACGTTCTCTTTTTGTAATAACCCGCAGGTCCAAATTGCAATGTGCCGTCATAAATCGAACCGACACACAAATCAATGGTGTCAAGATAATCGAATGATCGGGAGATATCTTGCAGCTGCATTAGTCATTCAGGGTGACAGTTATTGATGCGATTTGGAAAGCATAGAATTATAATTGCACGAATCAATCGTCGAGCTATAAACATATATTGTATGACGTATTCTATCACAACTAAATAATTACGTTTCGGTGCTTCAAACCTATAAAATGTAGTATTTTGTGCTTTTAAAATATGTATACATGTTGTTCACGTTATTACTATCCAACGTTTTTTTTCATGAATGACAGGTACATAACTCTTGACTTTTTTCTTGCAGTGCTTCGAAAATAACATTCGTATATGTTATAATTATTAATACATCAATTGCCATATAGCATAAGTCACTTTTTCACAAGGAAATTATATCACAACTCAGTGCAATAATGGCACTTGATTATTCGTTACCTTACCGTGAGCTTACTATTGAAAGAAATGTAGTTTTTCTGTTAAGTTATCTTATCACTATCACTATTCTTTCACTTTAATTTCTCACCATAAAGCCACATTTTGTTCTCAATTTTTTATAAAGTATTACACGAAAGTTGGCAAGTGACTTGCCAACAAAGGGGTTCACATGAACAGTACGTATACTCCCTGTCATTTAAGAAGGAACCTGCCGACCGACGAGTTTAAAACCGGTTCTGCGCAGGTTGACGCTCATTGGTGCCGGGAGAAGCCACTATTGGCTGTACCCCCACCAACGTTCTTTCGGAGCCAATGAGCTCATTCCACATGCGCGAAACGGGTTCCTTCTTAAATGACAGGGAGAATAAGAAAAAAATGTTTCGCTACATTTGTATAAGTATAATATCACGATTGGTTGTATCGATTTCTCAAATTTCCAATAAGTTTCGAACCACGAAGATTACTTTTAATTTTTTAAATGAAAAGTTACATTTTTTTATGTTGCATAATTTTGAATATACTGTATCTCGTACTGTTAACCTAATGTTGACAGTAGCTTTCATATGGTGAAAAGAAAGTTTCTTTTAGTGGTGGTCAAAGGGAACGATTACAAAAATATAATTTGACAAAAAATAGACTATAAATACATATCTCTCGCTCTATACAGCATGCGTAAAATAATTCCCCATAGTAGACAAGTAATATCAACGTGATAAGCTACTTCTACACACACATAATAAAAGTCTCAACTGTAAAAATTATTTTAACCATGATTATAGATCAGAAAACCTATTTTCGATTTTAATTCATCATCACCATTCAATATTCTTGTTTCTTTATCGCCAAATTATGTTAATGTCGTTCTTCCATTTCCACAGAAGCGTCATGTCTTCGTGCGATAGAATTGCACAATACCGAAAAACCATTCAGTTCATTTATAAAAGTAAGGGATATTCAACTAAACTATTTTCAATCATTTCACCTATTAAAAATGAGTAAAAAATAGATCCATGAATTATGATAATTAATGTCAAACACCATAACTGGATCAATTAAAAGCTACTCAATTGTAATCATCGCCCCTCATTTCCTACCGAAATGAAATAAACAACACGTTACATAAAGCAGTGAAAAATTTATATCACAAAATCGCAAAGTAACCCTTTTAATAATTATTAAATATTAACATTAAATATTTAAAATTGTCTTATTGCCAGTCTTCCGTTCAAAATCCTTTTAAGTCCTTCCACCACTCGCCAAATAAATTATTTCCCCACCGTTCTTGAAAAGACGCTTCGAAATAATCCGATCTACTGGAGCACTTTATAAAATACAATATAGAATTTCTTCGTACCTTGCGTCCCTTTGCTTCTGAAAACAACATTTTCCAAGTGAATCACGATATTGCTCATGTCGAAAAAGCACTTGGAAATTGCATCAACGTCAGCTCGTCCTGAAAGAATGAATCCCATGCCCACGGCACACAGCCGTCGCAGGCGCATACATTGAAATCTAACCGTGTATCGACAAAGGCGAAATCCTATTGCAGGATCGTACGTTTCCGTCGCTTCGACGCCTGTCATCGATGGATAGCCAAGGTATCCGGATTCCTAGAGCCACCAATTTCAGAAGCGACCCGCTACCATTCCGGCTAGGGTCGTATTGGAAAAGGCTTCCAACCTGCCACGGACCCTTGATTGGAGATTGCAGAGGTTCCGAGCAAGTGACCCCCCCATATAATTTCTCGACCGGTTGCCGATTGAACTGGTAAGTCCTGCCTTCTGAACCGCGCGATCGAACGACACGACTTCCCGTGCCCATTCGTTCCAAGTTCACTTTGTTTTATTTTCGTCGATCTCTATCGAAGGTGGCGCACGAGAAAGGGTAAAGGCACTGATATCCCATAACTGAACGGTTCAGGAGGAACAAAGTTGAGTCGCATATGTCACAAAACTTGTCATACGTCACGAACAAATCTTGCGTAAGGGGGATTCTCGTGTAACAGCCACCGAAATTTATGAATTTTTTTTTTTTAATTATTTTTAATATTGCATTGAACTCTTTTGGGATATCAGGAGGCATCTTTAAACTTGTAGAATTTTTTTATATCGATCCTTTTTATTATTAGATCCTTTTTATTATTTATTAATTATTGTGGAATCGTGTTTGATGTTGGCGTCAGGTGTAGCACTTGTCGCAGTCCCCTGATTGCAAAAAGAAGACAATTTTCTTAAAGTTAAATAATTTAATTTACGCTGATACTGGACCTAAAATTTTAGTTTTAGTTTTTATTTATAATAATTTTTTCGTCGATGAAGAATAATATGAAAAATTTGGGAATGGAAAAAACTTACTTTTTCTTTCAAACGCTATAACTCTATCAATTTTCCATTTTTTTTTCTTTAAAGTGGACCAATCCCAGCGTAAATTATCTAACTTTAAGAAACTTCTATTTGTTTTCGATAAGATGACTGTGATAGGTGCTACAAATCCCGCCAATTGACAGGAGTTACATCGTCGAAGAGGTGAACAAGATTCCACAATAATTATTAATAAATAGTAAGAAGGATCAACATAAAAAAATAATTTCTGCAAGTTTAAAGGTGCACCCTTATATCTCAAATGAGTTTAATCCGATATATCCAACAGATTTTTTTAAAAAAAATTCTTAAAAAGCAGTTACTTTTGGGGCCGTTAGACGAGAATCCTCCCTTAAAGGATTTCGGAGGAGAAGCTTGGAGTTCAAGCAAGATTTTTGTGATATATGACAGGATTTTTGAAGATTGTTAAATTTGACGATAGGCAATGAATGTATGTATAACTAAAACAATTACACCTTCCTTTTGTGAATTGCGATACGTTTGGCGAAAATCTCTGAGGTTTTTACCAAGTTTCCGCGTGTATTGAGTAAATGTGTCCGATCATATAGTGTTCAATGCAAGGATTCAATAAAAGTAGTAGCATTCATTGTAAATTAGCACTTTATAAATTTCCGGCAATAAATGATTCAAGAAGAATTTGATAAAAGATATGGTTTTGACGGAATGTTTTCTTGAGTTTGATGATTCGTGGCACCATGGATCTATGTCAAAAATAAGTAAATAGGTGCCCGAGCGTTTCAGCCAATCGGCCTTAATAATAGAGATATTTATATGGAAATTATTACAAATTTCATAGTGGCCGTGGGGTTTTAGTGGGTAAAAATCCCACACTACCCTAGCGCCCGCGGGATATTCCCCTCTGAAGAAGTCGGGGTGCCTTTTGAAGATGTCTCCACGTTAAAAAAAACTTTATAAATTTTTTTTACAAATTATTTTTTTACAAATTATTTTTTTACAAATTATTTTTTTACAAATTATTTTTTTTACAATTTTTTTTTAACGTGGGAAAATCTTCAAAAGGCACCCCGACTCCTTCAGAGAGGAATCCCCCGGGGCGCCAGGGTAGTGTGGGATTTTTACCCACTAAAACCCCACGGCCACTATGAAATTTTTAATAATTTCCAAGTAAATATCTCTATTATTAAGACCCATTGGCTGAAACGCTCGGACACCTATTTACTTATTTTCGACATACATCCATCGCGCCAAGGCTCATCAAACTCGGTGTCTACCACACGGTGTCCTCCCTTCGTTAGCTCTGGTAGTAGACTTTTGTTAAATGTGTACAAGCGCAAAAGTCATCTGTGTCGAACACACCAACCACCATGAAAAAAGTAAAAAAAAAAACGGATATAACATAATCAATACATATAATCGACTCTGACACTTATAATTTTTAAATAATATAACGTAATATAGCAGAACATAAATTTTGTAGGCACAACATAATATTAAATAAAAAATATTGCTGCATTTTTTACTGGCCGATTAACAGAAATTTTGAGTTGGTGACAAAAGTACCTAATGTCCTTTTCTTAGGCGTAGAATTTTTAAACTTTTTTTATATAATCTATATTTAATCGATTATAGAATTCCCATTGTTATTTATGACCGACTGCCATTATTCTATCAGTAAATTAGTACCACTGTCATAAAACGACAAATGCTTCGACTGACAAAATACTGCAATGTACTTTTTCAACCCTTCCGCGACTTTAATGTTGTGTGATTTTAAAAATTTTGTAGAAAACGAAGAAGATATTCAGCCAGCGGTACCAGATCTAGGGAATGTGAACGGGTAACAGATCCAGGGAATGTGCAGACTGTAATGAATGGTCTCGTGTTATCCCGGTAGAACTCATGCGTTTCATATTGCCTAGTGGAAACCTTTTCAAATGTAATTCCTCGTTTAAAATACCCAGTTGTCTCCAGCAACGTTCTGTATTGATCGTTTCGCTCTGTTTCAAATACCTCTTTTATATTACCCCTTCCTTCAGAGACTTAATCAATCAGGCTTTGGAAATCCTCCGAAAATAATACGTATTTTCATGTATTCTCAATTACGCATAAATTTAATAAATTAGTAAACCACAATAAAAATGAAAATTCAGGGATGAAAGAAGACGTAGTTATTACTACTATTATTACAAGCGACTTTATTGCACAAAGATAAAAAATGAGGAATAAAGAATGAGAAAGAAAAACAATCACACAAAAAAAGCGTGGTTCAGTCGTAAAACTGTTTTGCAACTTAATACGAAATAATTATTTTCTTCTGATAAAACAGTGATGGTAGAATAATTATTATAATAATATTTTCGCTGATTTTCGGAATTTTGAGGTGATATTTTAAAAGTGCAATTTTGACATCGTAAACTTTAAGAGAACGCAAAAAATCGATATTTCTACCTTAGACGTGAGACTACTCCCTTAAGCGTGCGACGTTGCACCACCACTGCCGCAGCTGCATGCCACCCCCGATTTATTCCTGGCAATGTCACTTGCCTGCGGCTTTGCTCATGGGTATGGAGAATGGGGAGCACCAGTTGAACAGGTCTGGATTACACAATCCTTTAGAATTACTCAGTCGCATATGCTTTTTAAAGCGAGTATTTTCGAGCGATTATTCTTTCTACGTCTCGTATCACCTTCAAACGTTTTTAAATCTCTCAACAATTCCAAAGGGCTACATAGCAGGTACTATTATTTCTAAGAATAATCAGATTCTTCTGGTTGCTAAGGTTTCAGATAGGTAAGTGATATAATTCGTTATTCATAATGGATACACGCATCCAAGTTAATTAAATTCTATATTGTACAAGCCATCATCGATGTCACTGGAGAACATATTATTATAACATTAGTATATACATTTTATGATATTGTATTCTCTATTTGGGGATTTGGTTTTCTTGTAAACAGGTTTCATAAATATTATTGTTTAAAGCACTTTGAACTTTAGCTGATAAATTTTTGAATACGTGTAAAATATCTTATGGCTTTCGTATTTTTTTTTATTATTGTCCCCAGGGCCGGCGTGAATTGCATGGAATGTGCTGCGAGCACTTGAGATTTTGCTGTGTGTGGAATTCCACATTCGGGAATTTGGAAGGCATTTTACCATTTTTTATTTTTTGTTTGACTCTGCTGTCTTTCATGCTGTTTAATTTGAGCTTTCTGTTAGTAAAAAAATTGTAAAAAATTTGTGTTATTTGAGACTTTACTCCGCCCACCCTGATTGTCACTAACAATATGTGTGAAAGAGTAAAGGGAATTGTCAACCTACCTGAAGTTGACTCGTCTCGATCGTGGTGCAACTTGGCCTGTGTTGCTGCTGAAATTTCGGCTGATACGGCTCCAGCATTCTAATCTTCCCCCATCGATTGAAGAACAAAGCAATTGCCGCTGCCCAAAGGAGCAGGACCAAAATAACAATCAGCGCTTCCTCTGCTCTGACTACAACTTTACCTGCCTCTGGGATACCTGTAACAAAATTGATCACACAAAGAAGCAAATACAAGTGAATACATTTTTTAAATACCGCTAATTTAAGCGGAATACATTTGATTTGATGACATCAATAAATATCGCCATTGTAGTTTAAAAATCTGCCCCTGTTAGGTCTATCCACTACCAAAACAATGGAGCCACCCCATGTATGCCTGCATATTATATTTTTATGCTAAATATTAACTTAAGGGTATATATTTTAGTTATATTGTAATTAAACTGATATGACAGTAGATATTAAAATGCTCCAATATAATATAGTGTTGAAGACTACAACATTCATTGAAACGGGTACTTTCATGAAAACATGATTTGGGGGAGGACAAGTAATGAAATTAAAGATCGAAATTCCTTACGTTGTCAATTTTCTTGGATAAAATAGCTTGGTTACAAAAATCAATGTTACGAAAATATCTCAGAGATTAGTGGACCGATTTGAGTAAAATTTTCCGCGAATATTCTTAAGACTATAATCTAGTACTTGTCGAGAGGATTTTTCGATTAGTGCGTTGTTTCTTTTTTTATTAACAATAGAAGATGAAAACTTAGGTCGAAAATCACATGTTTAACTTTGAGTAGCTGCTACTGTTCAAAATACAATTTTTTTCAAAATTATAGCTAGATTATAGTCTAAAGAATATTCGTGCAAAATTTCATTCAAATCGGTCCAGTAGCCTCTGAGATATTTGTGGTTGCGGGACCACGGTGCTGTAACTATGAAGAGGCAGGCCTTGGGAGAAGGGGCTGCTATGGCACCATTTCTTAAGATATCTAATTTCTTTTTTAAGAAAATACAGATCAATTTATACACAACAAGGTGTATATCTTGATTTTGAAATATGACGTTTTTTTTATATGAAAAAGAAATCATAAATATGATCCTATTTTCCGACCGGTCAAGGGCATGTAATCCCTTAATGAGTAAACATTTCATTATCTGAGGCTATAAATGAAAAACGATGTGGCGATATAATAGTTAATAAATAATGATTCGATAATATAATAGTGAACAAATAACAACTGTGGTATCCTTTCAATTACACAGTAAATACTTCTGTTCAAAACATATTTATAAAATAAATAGATATAAATTATTGATCAATATAATGAATCGCTTTCAGCTAATCAAACTGATTGTCGAAATTCTTGTCCAGAGAACAAAGCTCACGATAACCGCTTAAATATAGTAGGTACTTATAAAAATGTACAAGGTAGAAGTATAATAAAAATAAAAAGAAGAAATACAGCTATAAAAAATAAGCAAATAACATAATATCTGTTTTTAACAGATTAATTTTCTTCTGTAATTGATACTAATAATGCCACGCGTGTCGCAGCGCCATGAGGCTGCCGATGAAGGTAACTGCAGTGCTAATGAGATACAGAACCCAATTCCAGAAAAGTATAGCTCACACTAGAAAGCTTCGAAGCGTATCAACTGTAAGAATCCAGACTGTGAAAGTTTCTATCTTAATTCCTTTAAAATTTAGAGCCTCGTTTTCATGGACACTGCCGCAAGCAACGCGCGCGCGCGCACTAAGTAATTACAGCTAAGTAACACTGTTCTTAAGACTAACAGGCTAAGACTAAGTCTTTGAGTCAAATCTTTTAAATAAAATGAGAATCTTCGAAACACTTTCAGTAGACTTTAAAGCCCATCGACTGTTAAGTTTTATGACACTATATTTTTATTTATTTATACACTTAACTATTTATGTAAGTATATTAACCGTATTTTTAGATTTGCTTAGGAATATATGTATATTAATCACAATATTTGTTTTATATTTTAAGCTTCCCCAAAAGTAAGAGTAATGTCTTATTTTATTGATGGAACGAAAATATAGTAGGTACCTAAATCATATTTTCATTTTTCTGCCAAAAATGAATATCAGTACCTGTATCTTTCTCTATCACTTTTGTTTATTATTATAAAAATATTTATTTCTATGGATTTTTGCAAGAGAATCAGTTCAATCTGTTTGGCACTTTTATCATTTTTATAGTGTAGGTAATATACTGTTTCGGTTCCAGGAGCAGAAGCACAGAATTGTGTGTAGCAACAGAACAAAACATTATACCTTGAAGAATCTGTTGGATTACTATAATTATTAAAAGTCAAAAATGACTGAATATTCAGGGAAACCTGAATATAGTAAAAGATAATGATACGTGTGTAGAGCGTCTTTTTATTTCAATATCTGGCAACGGTGATAAAACAGACCGTTGTTAGAGAAGAGCTCGCTTCTGTTCGGTATACTGTCTTTGAAAGACATTCTTTCCTAGCTGCTAAAAATAAAATTAAAATATAAATCTAGAAGGCTGATTTATTTAATATCCAATTTCCAATAGAATCTCGTTAAGATCGTTATCGCGTAAGTACTACATATGGACGCTGCAAATCTCACGCTTACAATTACCTTTTGCATTCTAACATTATGTTCTTTTCGAAACGTTTCGTACTCTAATTTCAGCATAGCGCGCGGACTGAATTGAGTATGAATACCATTAAAACTTTTCCATGTACCCAGGCAACTCCTGAATTCTAAGCGTTTGTCGAAACTCTGGAACATAATATTCGTATAGCCACCATGCTAAATGCCACACGCGACAAATCGAGTTGTATATTTCGCGTGTTTAAACACTTGGCCCTTAGTACGGTATGTATATACTAGGGTGGTCCTTATTTATACGCGCCGGAATTTTTGTTTCGTATTTCTTTGTTCTCATTTCATAAAAAAATACTCCCTGAAAAAGATTATTGCAATCGGACAACAGGAAATAGTTCATCAATAACCAATCGCTCGTTTGGACTTAAAGAATTCTTAAGAAATGGCAAGCTGTATCGAAATTTTGTTCAAATAATACTGAAAGAGCATTGAATTTTCTACAGATATTCTATATATAATTTTTTCGTGCCTCCTACCATTTTTTAGATAATAGCGTTTGAATATAGAGAGGTGCGCGCCTTGCGCGTACCAGCTGTGCAGCGTGACGTATTGTCTATACGCGCGTGGTGCTGACCTTTGTATATTCAAACGCTATTATCTAAAAACTGGTTGGAAGTACGAAAAAATTGTATATACAATAATTGTAGGAAATTTAATGCTCTTTTAGTATTATTTGAACAAAATTTTGATACGGCTTACCATTTTTGAGGAATTCTTTACATTCAAACCATTAATGAATTCTAAACTTTAAGGCCTTTCCAGTTGTCCGGTTGCAATAATTTTTTTCTGGGACTATATTTTTATGAAATGGAACCATATTAGGGGGTGAGAGCAAAAGAAATCGCATGTTGAAAATAAGGGCGATGGCATGTACCCAAACGTGTATTTGGATAACTAATGATTACATAATAAATTTATTATAGGTATGTATTACATTAGGGTGGCCCTTTTTTACGCGTCTCGATTTTTTTCGTATTTCTGTTCTCTCACCCCCTAGAATGGTTCATAAGAGAATAATACCTAAAAAAAGTTTAGAATTCATCAGTGGTTTGTATTTATACAATTCCTCAAAAATGGTAAACCCTATCGAAATTTTGCTCAAATACTATTAAAGGAGCATTCAATTTTCTACAATTACTATATATATCATTTTTTTCCGCACTACGCCCGTACCACTCTGCGGCACGGCGTGGCGTATTGCGGACCTCTCTATGTATATTCAAACGCTATTATCTAAAAAATGGTTGGTAGCACGAATAAATTATAAATACAGTACTTGTCGAAAAGTGAACGCTCTTTCCATATTATTCGAACCAAATTTTAATAGGGCTTACCATTTTTCAGAAATTCTTTAAATCCAAACCATTGATGATTTATAAACTTTAAGGGGTCTCCCTACATTGACGGACGAAAAATAATACGAACTTTGGGAATTTTTTAAAACAAAACCATTAAATATATTTACTTCCAGCTTTGTGGCTTCATTTGTCAATCATTGGAGAATATGAAGAAAAAAATGTATGCAAAAATAGTGATTATATTCGGAGTTATAGTGCTCCAAATAGAGCGCCTTACAAATATCACATGCGTATTGTTAGCATAAAATCAGCCGCTGTAGTCGTCTGAAATAGAAAATTTAAAAAATTGTGTAATCTGTATGAGTGTAGCTATCGCCCGAACTAAATTAAACGAGAAATACTAGAAATTAAAAAAAAATGTCAGCGTCTAAAACAGACATCGATTTCTGCAATTTTTTTTGTAAAAACCGACTTAGTTTTAGTACAGGCGGGAATGGGACATCTACTGAAGATGTATGCCAAGTTTGAAGTAAATCGGGTGATTGGTTTTTGAGATATTTTTTTTAGAACGTTGCTTAAATATGCACAAATATAGTCACAAAGTTTTCAATTAATATAATTTGGGGGTTTCTCTTAAAAAAAAATCGCAAATATCAATGTAGGCAGGCCCTTAAGGCCTGCTCGGCACCCTTACCTGTTGTCCCACTGCAAAAAACTTTTCGGGGATTATTTTCTTACGAAATGGAACCATGCTAAAGGGTGAGAGCAAAGAAATAGGAAAGAAATATTCGAAACATATAAAGAAAGGCCACCCTAAGTAGTGTTATATAGAAGAACTTAATAAATATCAATTACTTTCATGATATTGAAAGCACTGTGCTTCCAGTGGAACCCCCAGTCATTTTCAAGTGAACTGTAGCACCCTCTGTTTCGTTTTGGAACTGCTAACTTAATTCAGACCTGCCAAAAGTACATTTCATTCTCTCCAGCACTGTTTTTCTGATTTGAATTCTGAAACTATTTAGCTGCAAATGTAGCTTACAGTTAGTAAAATATTATCGTGTATCGACTGCACCGAAGGTAAACAATAGTTATTGCTGAAAGTCACTACTTACAAGGGAACATCCCGTATTATTGCCGAGTTTATACTATGTAATTATTTACATAGTTTATGCAAGAAAATGTTCGAACCGCATACCTTTTTGAGCAACAATAAAATCTGCTGTTTATACTGAATTATTATAAGCAGCTACCATCGCACTGATTGCATTCATTGTTCTACAAACTGTAATTAATTTTTCTTTAAAATCTTCGACATTCTATATGCGTCAATGGTACACAATAGACTATAAATACCCTTATAAATAGAAATCTATTAAAGACACACAGTGTCTCAAGATAGATTAAAATAGTTCCTAAACTATTGACATTATATAAAAATAACATAAGAAACATTTTTATTGCTTTAAACATAGAATCTGGTGGGATAGAAGGCATATTTTTATTTCTTTTGTCTCGATTATTATTTGAAGACCGATTTACAGGGAAATATCCCGAATCCGGAAATTAAAAAAATTCTGAAACTTTGTGAATATGTAGGGAATTTTCTCCTGATTACAACGAAATTTTTGTTTGCTGCCCAAATTCGCTCTAAGGGGGTGTAATTAACCACTGAAAATCCGGTTATTTTCCGATTTTCTGTTATAATTCGTGAACTGTAAAATATTTTTTTTACCAAATGACAGATTTAATTAAAAGCAGTAACTTTTGTCTTGAAACTTTTTTTCTATCTCTTACAATTCGCGAGTTATAACACAAAATCGGAAAACAGCCGAATTTCCAGGGGCTAATTTCACCCCCTTCGAGTGAATTTGGGCAGCGAACAAAAATTGCGTTCTAACCAGGAGGAAATCCCCTACACGTTCACAAAGTTTCGGAATTTTTTTAATTCTCGGGTTCGGGATCTTCCCTTGTTAGACGTCTATATCCGCCATTAATTTAGCTACTCTACTGCTCCACTTTTCACGTTTTCCCTTCACGTTCACTGCATGTATTATGTTTAATAAATGGAAGGCATAAAAATGCCGGAACACGTCCTCTACCTCTCGAATACAGAGGATAGGTCTTATTCCACGTGGCTCAACTCTGCAGAATTCAGGAGTTTAGAATTATAGATGTAAGCTTACTTGAACCTTGTGAGCAATAAAACTCAATAGAAAATAAAGCAAATCTTGAAAGCATAGGTCTGCATTTCTTATAAGAAAGTGCATCACTTTCGTCCAGGAGATTTTTCCCTGCAGTGCATAGTTCCTCAGATATCGGGGTAAACTTGTTTTTCACCCCCCAACTGGGGCTGATTTCACCCCTAATATTTATGAACGTTCGCCGATAAAAAGAAATACACGTAAAATATTTATTCGACAACTATAACAGTTCTGTGATGTCCCTTGCCAGCTTCGTACTTGAAAATTTATTAAGAGAAAAATAATAGATTTAAATCAACACAGACGCGAGAAACACCCAAAGAAAATGTTTGAAATTAAGAAAGATTGTAAAAAAAAGTGCATCCACGATTTCTTGATAGGTAGTCTAACGATCCAAAATAAGTATTTTTCTTTTGCCCCTTGTTTCTAATAGTATTAAATTAACAAATGTGGGAACAATAATATTCGAACATAAAATCCCAGTAACGAGCGCAGTCGTTAAATACATTCGAAATAAAGTAATAATTGTTTAAATACACGCGACACAGTGGCGTCACGGTGAGAGAGGCATCCGTGAGCACGCATGTGTAAACCGTACGGACGATTCAGTAGCTATACACGGCACAAAATTAATTGGCCCCTGAGGGCCATTGAGGGGATTCCTTGTGCTTCGCGGTTTACGCGCGTTTGCTCTAACCGACTGTTTGTTTTAAAGATACAAAGCGCAAACAGTGCGAAACAGACAGAGATATCAGACCAACGGGACAAACATCCGCAGGCAGCGAGTAAGAAAGTGAGTACAGGAGCAAAAAGAAAAGGCGCGTAGGTTCGATTTGTGATACGGATGGACGAAGCTTGCTTTCGGAGTAACAACTAGGGGAAAGTGGGGTAAAACGGAACACCAATGTTTCTGTTAGAGCTGCGAATGAGTTGGTATCGCGTGACATGGAACCAAAGGGTCCTCATAGCATTTTGTGATAGACCATAGACCCCTGCACACGTTATTTTGTCCATTAAGGGGTTATGCCTAGTCAGGCGGTCGAAAAGAGGCGAATATTTGTGAATTTTTTTTGAAGAAGCGGAAGCGTATATTTTTACAGAACTTTTTGCGCATAAAAGAGCAACATTTAAAGAATATTTGGTAATTTTTTCGTTGAAAAATATTTACGTTTATAATAAAATAACAAGCGACATCCAAGAAGCATTTTTAAAAATTTGGTTGTGCGGTGAGCATTACCATTCGGAACCAGATTATCTAAAATCAAAAAACAAAAAATATTTCGTTAGTATATTAATGTATCCTCGAGTTGACGGAGAGAATTTTCCGAAATATTAAGTTAAAACAAAATGCGGCTATTTAAATTTGAAATCCTGATTTTCTCGCGTGATTTTTGTAGGAAAAAATGTCTAATGCACATAATGTGTAGTCACTTCACTCCAAATCTATCCATTTTTGCTTTTGATGTCGAGGATTGTTATGAAATAAAAATATAAAATTTCCTCAATTTGTTGGCTCTAAATTTGTTTACAAAATGCAAGAAATCAAAGTTTATACTTTCTCCCTACTTCGGCGAAAACTTAGTTGGGTTAGTCGAGCCAAATTGGACACCCTGAATAAACTTTTTACACTGAAAAGTCAGTTTTACAATATGAAATTTATAATTAAATTCTTGTTCCATAAATTACTGCTAGCAAAAGTTTGTAATCACTTGCCGATGTGTATTAATGTTATATCGTACCGCAACATTCGCCTGACTCGAAATTAATATTTTCAACGCAATTACAAGGTTCTGTATTTTAGTAAATTTTAATGTAATACCTCATCACGTGCAGAAGTTGTGTAAATCTGTTTATTTAAAAAGAAAGTCTCTGCGTTCGTTAATTTGGAGATTTTCGTTGAGCACTCTAGGTCGCTTCCCGGTTGTAACTTTTCGCTGGGCATCTTGTAACGCAGTCGTGCAGAATAAGAAGGGCTCTATTAGCATATTTTGCATAGTTTAGTTTAAAGATTCAATTCGAGTAAATTGAAGGAACCAAAATAGTTGTTCTTTCTCTTGGGGCGTGTTATCAGTTGGGAATTAGTTGGCATACCATGTGACAAGCCACCAAAATATAGAAGAGTTCTTTTCTATTCGATCGCGAATATTAAATGCCATTTCTTGGGTAGTCGTGACAAAGCAAATGAAAAGAGAAAACTGAATGTTGATGAAGTTAATTAGAAATTACTGTAATATTATTAAGTGATACTTTGGTTACATATTATCATTCATTTTATGGAAAGTAATTTGTATCGATTACTTTAACGATTAAATAAACAATGCATCTTGATTTTTAATAACTAATATAAGATTAAACGATTTTAATAGATTCGTATAATTCTTCTTTCATTTTCAAAATAACTTAGAAAGATGTTAAATCAATGAACTAGGTGATGTTATAAGTAAAAATGCTACTCGATTAAAAACTTAAGAATTCATGTGTTTAAAATACCTCAAATAGCACATAAAAACAGACATAATCGCCACCCTTAATTAACAGCTTCTCTTATACGAGCATTCAGTAAGAAGAATGTATGGGTTCCGTAAAAAGAGTGAAGTACATTAAATATGAGCATCAATTTCGATTCATTAATGGTGATTAAGAATCAATTAGTTCCTGGAAAACACATTTATAATATAATTAAATATTCTCCCCCAAAATTTGTCGTCCACTTTTGATTAATTAGAACTCTGCTTTTAAGAAAAATTCTTATCACTATTCGAACCTCAGTCCAGTATTTAATAATAAATCGTTGTAATTTAATCATAAAATAAAAAAACAATTTTCCAATAAAATGTGTATCACATTGTTACGAAAGATTCCAATGAACTAAGAAACTAATTTCTTGCAACGCTGCAAGCAGTTAATTAACTACGAATTTGTATAAAATGTTCGATTAAAGGTCAAGGGAGGTAAAATTATTACACGTGTCCTGTACGGATTCTTTACCATATTGCTAAAATTGTGCCTCATTGTTAGTTTTAATTAACCTATCCATGTAATTTTCCGCGTTGTACACTTTGGCGGAATGCACCTAGAGATGCAAATCGAGACACGTTTGCTTAATTAAACGCAGCCCAGTGAAGCAGAGAAATCACGGGAAACCGTAGAACGGTTTTAAAGGAACTTTGTCTGTTCGATTTTCCGGTATTGTACAACTTCAAATATCGAGGCAGGTAGGAATCATAGAGAGCGTGAAACTTTCGGCTAGAGCTCCGAGCATTTGTCGAATTTTTCTCTGATTAAATATCTGAACAGTTCGAGCACTCCACTGTGCGTCGAATAAAATTTAAATGTTGGAGCACTCGAATATTGCATTCAAATTAGGGGCGGTATTTTAATATTCAAATACTTGAATTACAACTTAACAAATGCTTGCACAAACAACCTAATTAACTTAACAACCAACACTTGAACTGGACTGTGATCCAAATCTTCAAAAAAGCTAATATCATATTTAAATAGTTGAGTAATTACAAAGAAATATCTTGACAGTAGAATTTTTTTCATTCAAGCTGCCATATATAATATTAATACTACTAATTATAATATATCAAAAATAGTAACAAAAAAAGAAGAGAAAAAACGCAGGATTTCTAAACTATTAAAAAGTATTAGAAATGTATTTTTTGTGTTCCTGCTAATAAATGCTTTAGGGGTGGGACACCCCCTTCAAATTACGCTGATCAAAATAGCCTTTCCCTAACAGCCAATCCCAGATTAATTATTTGTCAAATCGAGAAATGTTTAGGCAGAAATTACTTCTGTTTAAAATGTAGTGCGTGAGAAAAGAAAGATTTTAATATTCGAGAATTCGAATACCACAACAGTCGAATGTCCTATTCGAATACACCTAATTCTCGAATTACCCGGTAAATACATGGATTCCAGGAAAGTACTGTGGTGAATGAAAATCGTGTGAAATCCAGGTTAACATTTATACAGAAAATGAGAGGACAGGTTTCCTATCATTTAATTAAATAATCGATGTATTTTTTAGAATAAATTCTACAACTTATTTTTATGTAGATACATAGCAAACACTTGACGACTCTGTTATTTTTAAACATTGTTAAACCAAAATCGTAACGTGTAAAATGACAATTTGTAGCATCCTCTCTTAGAGCATATAGACATGGAGGTCTCATTGAGAGCCCGAAACTGTCGCCAACATCGTGCGAGAGAGAAAGAGACACTTTAATTATAAGGTAGAACGCGGGACTCCCAATCGCTCGCAATGCGCATGCGCCGGTGTGCACCTCTCACTCGCACCAGCTCGCACATGTCTTCCTCTCTCGCGCGATGTTGGCGACAGTTTCGAGGACAGGAGGCATGAGGCAATGAGACCTGCAGTAGTATATGCTCTAAGCATCCTCTACGACCGACAGTGTTCGATATAATGTACAAAAGTCAAGAATCTGAAGTGTTCGATCCACAAATTCTGTTATCTTGAAATGTTAATAAAGGAACGTAGGTTTTAACTCTACCCATAACTTCTGCTGTATTTAACAATTTGTTGTCAAAAATGACACTAGAAATTTATTCCAAATCTTGGTGCATTTTTTCAAACACGTGCCACTGGCGTAATGTTTATGCTTTTCATTGGATTTTTATAAGTTGCGTTTAATACTGCCATGCCTTCAAAACTGCCAACTCAGTTTTTTTCAATACCAACAATTTGTACGAATTCTTTATGTTAAATGTTTAACAACTTCAAGGAGACTTTTAAAAAAAGTACCGAAAAGCACCTCCGTGATTTTTTGTATATTAATTTAGGGAACATTAAACTTTATATTAACGTCAATTTCAGCTGCCCGAATTTGCCCGAAACAAAAAAATGGAAAAATCATTATTAAAACGTTCGCCGCTCAGGCCCGTGCTGCGCCTGCCGCATAGCGTAGGATTATACAAACAGGATAATTTT